>NC_136068.1:1679650149-1681054649 GCF_964261635.1 Lissotriton helveticus
ACGACATAGCCAAGTGGCTGACAGGCTATGAGCCCATGGGATCCATGAGAAGCATTGGGGTGGTGGATTGTACCGCTACATGCCTCCGACAGGTAGGGATGCCCTATTGGTCCTAGACCGGGAGGAGCAGGTAGATTACCCCGTCATGAAGGTGGCGCTCATCAGAAAGTTTGGGTTGACCCCAGAGAAATACCGGCAGAGGTTTAGGGGCAGCCACAAACTGAGCTCACAGAATTGGGTTGACTTCCTGGATTATGCCAAGAAAGCCCTAGATGGGTGGGTCCAAGGTATTGAGGTGGAAGACTATTCAGGGTTGTATGACCTAATACTCAAGGAACATCTACTCGAGAAATGTCTTCCCGAGCTGAGGCAACACCTGGTAGACAGCAAACTTACTTGCCCCCGTAAGCTTGCTGAGGAGGCGGACATTTAGACAAGTACCCGAGTGTCCACCAGGGGGACGGGAGGAGATTCTCAGAAGTCCGGACAGGGCGCTCCCCAGAAGAAAGAGGGGGGAGATAATAAGCAAAAGGAGTTCTCCAAAGGCCCCCAAAATAACTTTAAGCGGAAAAGTTCCTTCTCCAACTTTAAGGCTAACCCGCAGAAGCACCCTAATCCTGGCCAGAGTCAGCAGCCAAGGGTTGTCCATTGCTTTGAGTGCGGTGGTGTTGGACATTATAAGGGAGACGTGAAATGCCCAAAGAGACCACCCCCTCCCACTGGAGGAAAGGCCCCGGGAGTTGCTAGTGTAGTGCTCGGGGAGGAGATGCCCTTAGTTAAGGGGAGGGAGTGGGCGGGAGTCACCTTAGTGTCCCTGGGTGATCGGGAGATGGTTCCAAAGATCCAGGTGCCCTCAAATACTACCAAGTATGGGCAGTGGGTCACCATCAATGGCCATAGAGGGGAAGCTCTGAGAGATACAGGAGCCAGTATGACTATGGTAAGGAGTCATCTGGTGTCCTCAGAGCAGGTAATTCCAGGCGTACTTCATCCAGCCGCGATGGCTGACGGCAGAATGGGCCACTATCCTGTGGCCGAGGTTCCCTTTGAGTGGGGAGGGGTTGCAGGTTCACTTCGAGTTGCCGTAAGCCCCGCCGTGCCAGTTGATTGTCTACTGGGCAATGATATGGAGCACAATGCTTGGAGGGAGGTGGAATACCGGACTCATTCTGAGATGCTGGGTACACCTGATTGGGCCTGTGTGAGTACCAGGTCTGCGGCTGCTCGGGAGGAGAAGTCGCATGGGTTGGAGCCTGGAACAATGGCCCGCCCAGCTGCTGATGAGGGAGCATCTCGAGGACAGGAGGAGCCTGCCTCGATGTCCGTGCCCCGTGAGATGGATAGGCCACCTGTGGAGGTGGACCCGGAGTCCGCGGAGGAGGACATGGTTCTGATGGAGGACCTACCTATCCCCGCTGAGTGGTGAGTGGAGGGAGGACCGTCCAGGGAGGAACTAAGCAAGGGACAGAGGGAATGTCCCACCCTCGAGGGTCTAAGGCAACAGGCTGAAGCCCAGGCAGCAGGTAACGAGTCTGGGAACTATCGTGTTTACTGGGAGGAAGGTCTCCTCTACAGTGAACCCAGGGCACCAGTGCACGGACTGTCACGGGCCCTGGTAGTCCCACAGTGTTACTGAGCCTTCCTATTAGAGTTGGCTCATGAGATTCCCTTGGCAGGACACTTTTATTGGCCTTGAATGAGGGTGGCGTCCGACACATACTGTCGGTCGTGCGTGTCATGCCAAGCCAGTGGGAAAACAGGGATGAAGCTAAAGGCTCCCCTGGAACCACTTCCCGTCGTTGGCACCCCCTTTGAAAGGGTGGGCATCGACATTGCTGGGCCCCTAGATCCACCGACATCATCCGGTCACAGGTTTATCCTGGTACTGGTGGATCACGCCACAAGGTATCCAGAGGCAGTTCCTCTGAGAACCATTACTGCACCGGTAGTGGCGAAGGCCCTGAAGTGGATCTTTACCCGAGTGGGATTCCCCAAAGAAGTTGTGTCTGACAGGGGGACCAACTTCATGTCAGCGTATATGCGGGCAATGTGGAAGGAGTGTGGAGTGACCTACCGGTTCACGACTCCTTATCACCCACAGGCTAATGGCCTCGTGGAGAGGTTCAACCAAACCTTAAAGGGTATGATCAGAAGTCTACCCGAAAGCCTGCGGAGGAAATGGGACGCCTCCTGCCCTGTTTGCTCTTTTCCTACAGGGAAGTGCCACAGAAGGGAATGGGCTTCAGCCCCTTCGAGCTTTTGTACGGGCACCCTGTACGTGGACCTCTCAGCCTGGTGAGGGACTCCTGGGAAAAGTCTCCCCGGAAAGTTCCCCAGGATGTGGTGAGCTACATGCTGGCCTTCCGGAGCCAAATGGCTAAGTTGTGGAAGCAAGCTTCTGACAACTTGGAAGCCAGTCAAGCAGTCATGAAAGCGTGGTATGACCACAATGCTCACCCAGTGGAGTTGGAGCCTGGACAGAAGGTGTGGGTGATGGAGCCGGGGGAGCTGAGTGCTCTCCAGGACCGTTGGACAGGCCCCTATGAGGTATTGGAGAAGATGGGCAAGTCTACCTATCTGGTGGACGTAAGGACCCCTCGGCATCCGCATCGGGTGTTACATGCCAATCGCCTCAAGCCCCACTATGAGAGGCCGGAAGTCATGCTGGTGATGGTGACTGACGGATCGGAGGAAGAGGACACTGAGCCTCTCCCCGACCTCTTTGCGTCTCAAGAAAAGGATGGGTCAGTGGAGGGAGTAAAACTCTCACCATCCCTGACTCCTGAGCAGCAGGGGGAATGTCACCAGGTCATGGGGACATTCGCTCCACTGTTCTCCATTGTCCCGGGTAAGACCCATCTGTGTACCCACGACGTGGACACAGGAGACAGCCCACCTGTGAAGTCAAAGTCTTACCGGCTGTCTGACAAGGTGAAGGCCAGTATCCGAAGCGAGGTAGCTAAGATGCTGGAGCTAGGAGTCATTGAACCTTCAAGCAGCCCTTGGTCCAGCCCGGTGGTTTTGGTACCCAAAGCTGCCCCACCTGGCACCACACCAGAATTACGATTCTGTGTGGATTACCGAGGACTCAATTTGGTAACGAAAACCGATGCTCATCCGATCCCTTGGGTGGATAAATTGATTGACCGGTTGGGAGCTGCCCAATATCTCAGTACCATTGACCTCACTGCAGGGTACTGGCAGATTCCCATGACTGATGGAGCCAAGGAAAGGTCAGCCTTCTCCACACCTGATGGACACTTCCAGTTCTGCGTTATGCCTTTCGGGCTCAAGAACGCTCCTGCCACTTTCCAGCGGTTGGTGAACACGATCCTCACCGGGATGGAGTCATTCTCTGCTGCTTACTTGGATGACATAGCTGTCTTCAGTAGCAGTTGGGAGGATCACTTGCAGCACTTGCAAGCCATTCTCCAGGCCCTGGAACGGGCTGGCTTGACGATCAAGGCCAGCAAATGTCAGATTGGACAGGGGTCGGTAGTGTACTTAGGTCACTTGGTGGGCCGGGGAACGGTGCAGCCCTTTCAGGCGAAGATTGAGGCAATCATGGCCTGGAAACCCCCCAAGACCCAGACTGAGCTCCGAGCCTTCCTGGGCCTCACAGGTTACTACAGACGGTTCGTGAAGGGGTATGGCACTATCGTGGCACCCCTTACAGAACTCACGGCCAAAAAGCAACCCAGGAGAGTCATCTGGACGGAGGCCTGCCAGCGAGCCTTCGACACTCTGAAACAAGCATTGTGTAATGCTCCAGTCCTGAAGGCTCCAGATTTTTCGAAAGAGTTCATTGTCCAGACAGATGCATCCGATATTGGCATTGGGGCGGTGCTATCGCAACTCAATGAAGAGGGTCTGGATCAACCCGTGGTCTTTCTGTCACGGAGACTGCTTCCCCGGGAACAGAGGTGGAGTATCATTGAGCGGGAAGCCTTTGCGGTGGTCTGGGCACTGAAGAAGGTGCGACTATACCTGTTTGGTTCACACTTCCTTGTTCAGACGGACCACCGACCCCTTCGCTGGCTCATGCAGATGAAGGGGGAAAACCCCAAACTGTTGAGGTGGTCTATCTACCTACAGGGAATGGACTTTCGGGTGGAACATCGGCCCGGAGTTGACCACGCCAATGCAGACGGTCTCTCCAGGTATTTCCGCCTTAGTGTTGAGAACTCCCAAGGGGTTGGGTAGCTCTCCCCACTTTCAGCTGGGGGGGACGCGTGTTGGACGCGTCTGCTTCTGAGAGACCCCTCACCACTATAATTTCTTTTGTTCTCCTGTACCTCCCAAAATTTGTCGCTTTTCATTTGTCTACCAGGACCTTTTTGTGTGTTGTTTCATGGGGCTAGGTGTTCCTTGACACCCAGTTGCTCACAAGGTTTCTGGCACCTATATACAAGGCGCCTGGCGAAACCTGTGGCCATTAAAACTGAGGTTGGCAACCTGTGTGTGTTTAACCTTAAAATGGTGGACACATATTTTCCTCATGAGAGTGACTCCCATTGGAGCCTCCTTGAACCCTGACCTTCTGAGGTTTTGGCGCCCTTTTTGGTTGGCGCGCTTTCCTGACAGGAATTCTTAAGCTTTCTTCAGGTACACAAAATGGCCGCTCCAGAGCGCCAGTACGGTGGCTGTGAGTGACCATAAGACACCTCAGAATGTGTCAACCCATTGACACAGCCAGGGAAGGTTCTAGAACCTTCTGGCTGGTGCCAGTACCTCAGGGCTCTGGCTATATAAAGCCCAGACCCTGGCGGCCATTTTATTGAAGAGAGAGGGGAGTTGATTAGACTACTACACCTAGATGCTGATAGCTGCTGAAGAGGTGTGACCCCTATTCCTGACTTGACACCAGAGAAGACACCTGCCCTGCTTACCCTTGAGGTGGCTGAGAGTACAGGCAGTAGCGTGGCAAGGGTTAATATTGTGGATACTGATTGGCGTTCCAGTCAGGTGTAATTTTGAACCCTTGCACCTACAGCGCCTGCCCAGCTAGCGCCTCTGTGCCCCAGAAGACTGTGGCCGAGTTTGTGTGCCTCCCCGCCCCCCCCCCGGTGGCGTCAGACTGAGGAAGAAGTCGGGTCACTAGGCGTGTGCCCGATCGCCGTGACCGGGACCTCATCCTGTGCCCCCTTCACGTGTAGCGCCAAGCACGGGGGACTCGGGCGTCTCCGAGCCCCACCGGCGTTGCGCGCTTCCTGGTTGGTGCCCAAAGTGAGAAGGTGAGGTGGTGCGCCGGGGCGGGGAGAGGCTGGCCTTTACTGGGCGGGATCTGTGTCCCTGCCCTTTCCGAGACCCGAGAAACTGTTGCTGTGGGCGGGACCAGCCCCCGTGTGAGGAAGTTGGAGGGAGGTCCCGGGAGCCCGTGAGTTCCCTCATGCTGGCGGAGGAGAATACTGTGCCCGACGGAATCGCCAATCGATCCAGCCGTTGTGAGGAAATCTGATTCCCCTGTTGGTGCGCCGCGGTAAAGTGGAACTGTGCCCGACATTGAGTTAAGTGAGCGCTGAAGGCAAGAACCCCTGTGTGCGGCCGTTCGTCCGTTCAGCGACGTCGAACTGAGCCGCCTAGGAGCCCGCAGTAGCACTGCAGGCTCGAGTCAACCCCCACCGGCAGCGGACATCCTTCCCCGGTGGCCGCGTAGGGCCGAATGAAGGACTTACTGGGTTTCCTTGTCTTTCCAGTCATACGCGCATAGTTCCCGAGTGAACTAAAAGGAGTGCCCGCTCACCGTGTGACCGCAGGCAGTCCTCAGAACTCCACAAGTACTGTAAACAACCGTTTACTAAAAGTGTGTTACTTACCAGAGTTAACTGCATGACTTTCTCTAATTGGTGGCAGCGTTATTAAAATGGAAATGTGGCTTTGAAGACTAAATGAACTAGAAAGTAATGCGCTATGTACAAGTGGTATTTAATTCATGTAATGGTGACAGTTGAGCCTGCTATTTAATCTATTTATTGAACAGAGCTATTCTCAATATTTATGCAATACCAGTATTCCTGAATTCCTATGTATTGTATTTATTCCCTGTATTTATTCTTAACCTGAATCCCAGAGTTTTATGAAAAGTGAAATGTAACTGTGCTTTCCAATTGATCCCTATTCACAAGCAGAGAACTTTTACATAAAGGAATCGTATTTTTCTACAGCAGTGGTGTGGTGTCCTTCTTTTTAGTGTGACTGTGCAGGGGGTTATTATTGGGTCAGAGCCGGCTTAGCACTACAGCCTTCACTGCCTTGACACTTGAGCTAAGCTACCCCCCTTTGTGCTGGGCTTGCCCATCGCAGGTCCAATATAAAATTGGCGGGAGCTGGTGGGATTGCGAGCCGTGCTTGTTCTGTACCCCATAATAATTCAGTGTGCGTCACAGATACACACCCGGAGTTTTCTCCCAGCGGCCCTCTGATTTAACATTTAGTTTTTTTCAAATTCTCTTCTGGAGGTGGGTGGAGGTGACCCTCAGAGTCTCATATCCTTATAACCTACTTCGGGGTGGTTGTCCACACTTTTCACTGACAAGATGGAATTCGAAATGTCAGAGCTGGAGACCTATACTGTGGCACAGCTCAAGGATTTCTGTCAGGAAAGGGGAGTGTTCGTTAAGCGAGGGGCCAAAAGAGAGGAGCTCCGTACTAGTCTGCGAGCCTGGGTGGAAGCACATCCGGAGGGAACGGTAGAGGAGGAGGAGTCAGACAGAGGTACTGTCATTGAGGTAACTGCAGAATGTCCCCTGGGGGTGGGTGAGTTGTCCTTCTTTTTAGTGTGACTGTGCAGGGGGTTATTATTGGGTCAGAGCCGGCTTAGCACTACAGCCTTCACTGCCTTGACACTTGAGCCAAGCTACCCCCATTTGTGCTGGGCATGCCCATCGCAGGTCCAACAGGCTCCATACGAACAATGCCCTGAAAAGGATACACACATTGAATAAGAATAGACTCATAAGTATTTAAATCCACCAGTTCAGAAGGAATTTTTATCAACTCAAAATTATTATGCACAGCTCCAGCAGGCATTTTATGTTCATCTAATTTATTATAATAATATTTACAAATGCACTGATCACAACCCAAATCAAGAGTATTCTCTACCAACAAATAAGTTACAAATTCCATCGACTCCTTATTATTTTCCTTTTTTACATTTAAATACAAATCAACAATCCTAGTCTGATTTTTATAATGAGTACGTCGACAACAAATACAAGAAAAATTTGGTGTTTCACCTGAAATCATCTTGAACTTTGTAATTTCTTGCTCAAATTTTTCTGTACTGCCATGTTGTACATTCTCTTCTACATTTCCTTCCACGAATGTATCAATTTCTGCACTATTTTATTCTGTACCAAAGTAACTAACCTGAATTTCATCACAAACGTTCTTTACATCTGACACAGATCCATACAAAAGAGCACTGTTCAACTTCTTTAACATTAGAGCTGGAATTTTTGCATAATAGAACGTTCTGACTAATTTCCTCATTTCAGTATGATTTACGCGATTTCGCGATCCGCGAATCTCGCAAAATCGCTGTATAATCCGCGAATCAGCGGGGACGAATTTTCAGCCAAGCACTTACAGGGTTACAGCAGCACGTTCAAAAGTTGAAGCTAATTTTTTGTAACCTTTTACAAAAGGGTTACAAAGAAATTAACTTCAACTTGGGCACCTGCTGCTGTAAGCCTGTAAGTGCTTCCTGGCACCTCGTTGCCTACTTGCAACTATTCTCTGACCCTGCTCTGACCCTTGAAGCAGGGTCAGAGAATAGTTACAAGTAGGCAATGAGGTGCCTGTCACAAAAATTAAACCTCAACAGGAAGCACTGACAGATATAAAAACAAGCATTTGCAATGCAATAGGTCTCACATTAGGAAAGTTTGAGCTATTGGTCTTGTAAATTACAATTATTTTTATTTATGTGTTGGTTTTGAAAATAGCTAAATTAATAGCTTTGTCTTTTACAATGCCAATAGTTATAACTTTCGCAAATGTGACACCTATAGCATTTGTAATGCAACATGTTTTGTATTTACGTGACTTAGCTGTATTGTTATTACAAATTACAATGGCTTTAAATTTTTTTAAATAATTAATACTTAAATTAAAGTGATTTTAATTTATAATTGGAATAACTTAAACTTTTGTAAATAACTTTTGTGAAGATTATGTTCATTGTATTTTATTGTGGCGAAAATCCAAGAACAGAAGTGAAATATTAACATCTTTTTGTGACATTTGTAATAAAGTTTGAAACATTGAGAGAACATATTTGAACCAGTTGTTGTTGAATGGTTGCGCTGATTGATGTTGGGGTGGTGCTGAGTGGTGCTGTGGTGGTGCTGAGTGGTGCTGTGGTGATGCTGAGTGGTGCTGTGGTGGTGCTGAGTGATACTGGGATGGTGCTGAGAGATGCTGGGGTGGTGCTGAGTGGTGCTGTGGTGGTGCTGAGTGATGCTGTGGTGGTGCTGAGTGGTGCTGTGGTGGTGCTGAGTGATGCTGTGGTGGTGCTGAGTGATGCTGTGGTGGGGCTGAGTGGTGCTGTGGTGGTGCTGAGTGATGCTGTGGTGGTGCTGAGTGATAATGTGGTGGCGCTGAGTGATGCTGTGGTGGCGCTGAGTGATGCTGTGGTGGCGCTGAGTTGTGCTGTGGTGGTGCTGAGTGATAATATGGTGGTGCTGAGTGATAATGTGGTGGTGCTGAGTGATGCTGGGGTAGCGCTGAGTGATGATGTGGTGATGCAGAGGGCACAAAAAGCAGTCCATCAAAGGGCAGAAGGGCAGAAAAACAAGGGAAAAACGAGTCTAACAGAGGGCAGAAGGGCAAAAAAACAGTCTAAAAGAGGACAGAAGGGCAGAAAAAAAAGGGAAAAACGAGTCTAACAGAGGGCAGAAGGGCAGAAAAAACGAGTCTAACGGGGCAGAAAGGCAGAAAAACGAGTCTAACAGAGGGCAGAAGGGCAGAAAAAAGAGTCTAACAGAGGGCAGAAGGGCACAAAAAAAAAAGTCTACCAGAGGACAGAAGGGCAGAAAAACAAGGGAAAAACGAGTCTAACAGAGGGCAGAAGGGCACAAAAAACGAGTCTAACAGGGCAGAAGGGCACAAAAAACGAGTCTAACAGAGGGCAGAAGGGCAGAAAAACAAGGGAAAAACGAATCTAACAGAGGGCAGAAGGGCACAAAAAACGAGTCTAACAGGGGGCAGAATGAATCCTGCCCTGCGTGTTTGTCCACGAAGATGCCACATTTTTGTGCAATACCTCTACTCAACTGGAGTACTTCCTACTGCCTCGTTTGCTAAATGTATAGGGGCAGATTTACAATAACTTGCGCATCCCCAGGGATGCGCCAGTTATTGTGCGCCGCAGCTCCGCCACCCATGGTGCGCCGCATTTACAATGAGGTGCACCATGTGGCAAAAACGGCACAGATGCGTCACGCATCTGTGCCGTAAAAGCAGCGCATTGCTGGATCTGCGTCACACTTGCGATACAGCTCCAGCAATGCTCTGGGGGGCCCTATCGCCCCAATGCTGCATCAAGCCTTGCGCCTGCTTCAAGCAGGCGCAGGGTTTTGACGCAGCATTGGCCTAAAAGTGACTGAGTGAACCAGAGGGTGGCAGTGATAAACCAGCGGGTGAGTGATGAACCAGAGGGTGGCATGGGTGAACCAGAGGGTGACAGTGCTGAACCAGAGGGTGGCAGTGATGAACCAGAGGGTGGCAGGGGTGAGCCAGAGGGTGGCAGTGATGAACCAGATGGTGGCAGGGGTGAACCAGAGGGTGGCAGTGGTGAACCAGAGGGTGGCATGGGTGAACCAGAGGGTGGCAGTGGTGAACCAGAGAGTGGCAATGGTGAACCAGAGGGTGGCAGTGCTGAGCCAGAGGGTGACAGTGGTTAACCAGAGGGTGGCAGTGGTGAACCAGAGGAGCTGTGATGAACCAGAGGGTGACAGTCATGAACCAGAGGGTGGCAGTGGTGAACCAGAGGGTGACAGTGCTGTACCAGAGGGTGGCAGGGGTGAACCAGAGGGTGCTCTGATGAACCAGAGGGTGGCAGTGGTGAACCAGAGGGTGGCACAGGTGAACCAGAGGGTGGCAGTGGTGAACCAGAGGGTGGCAGTGCTGAACAGAGGGTGACAGTGGTTAACCAGAGGATGGCAGTGGTGAACCAGAGGTGCTTTGATGAACCAGAGGGTAGCAGTCATGAACCAGAGGGTGGCAGTGGTGAACCAGAGGGTGACAGTGGTGAACCAGAGGGTGGTATGGGTGAACCAGAGGGTGGCAGTGCTGAACCAGAGGGTGACAGTGGTTAACCAGAGGGTGGCAGTGGTGAACCAGAGGTGATGTGATGAACCAGAGGGTGGCAGTCGTGTAGCAGAGGGTGGCAGTGGTGAACCAGAGGGTGACAGTGCTGAACCGGAGGGTGGCAGGGGTGAACCAGAGAGTGGCAGTGCTGAACCAGAGGGTGGCAGTGGTGAACCAGAGGGTGGCAGGAGTGAACCAGAGGGTGGCAGGGGTGAATCAGAGGGTGGCAGTGGGGAACTAGAGGGTGGCAGTGATGGACCAGAGGGTGGCAGTGGTGAACCAGAGGGTGCTGTGCCCATATACGACCGTATGGGTAACTTCGCCATGCAAGCGGCCCGCAAACACGCAAAAAGCTCCGCGAACATGCAAAATACCCCACGAACACGCAAAAAAACTAAAATCCGCAAATTCGCACGAATTCGCGTATTTTGCGGATTGCGAATTCGATTTTGCGCGAATTCGTGGAACGCAAATTCGCCAATTTCGCCCATACGTACACTACAAATACTACTGCAATTCCAAGTGTACACTGGAGCTTTAGGCCTTCTCCCTAATACACTATCAGCTAACACCTCTTCTACATTTCTAGGAACAATTTTCTCTTTCTCAATAGGACAACCATTTTTAACCTCATAAGCACTACCTGTAGTGTCAACTGCATTCAACAACTCATTACTCTGAAAATGACTCTATCCATTAAAAAAAAGGGCTCCGAACTTGAACTATGTTTCCATTCACCCTAAAAAACTTCAGAAAAATTACTTTATTAATTACTCTTCTCCACTTACTTTTGCTCTCCATTAAATGGATTGACTTATCTCGTAATCGAATTCAATTGATTACTAGGACAAAACGTGTTTTTTTTTTATTCAAAAGGTTTCTCAACTACATTTTAAATAAATGTTCTCTTCTTATAAAATGCAGTTTTCTTCTTACAATTCTTTATTAACTTAGACAAATTAAACAAAATTCTATTATAAAACATCTTCTTCCTTATTTCCTGAAATTGGTTTTGTCTCCTTTTACTATATCCATTTTTTCAAAAAAATTTCCATAGTTCTTGTCTTTTCTCTTAGTTTCAGGAACAATCATCGTATTTTTAACTTTGCGCACACTACTGTTACTGGTTGACAATCTTCGCAGAAAAGTCTTAGTTTTCTTACCAGGACTTTTTTATTTCTGTTAACACATTGTTCTTCAGCTAAATGTTGTACATGAGATCTCTTTAAGTAAATGCTTTCTTTCGTCCTTTCTTCTTTTCAATTTTCGAAGGCATGATGATTTTTTTTCAGTGATGAACAAAAGAATCTATTATAAAAATATATATCACTTTAGAAAAATAAATATAACAAATAGACTATTATATTACTTATAAGAAGAGAGGAGATGTTATGAGAACAAACATAAGAGTACAACATCTTTTTTGCTATACCTATGACAATAGAAGGACTTACAACAAGAGAAAGAGGACTATGACACAATAGGAAACATACATAAAAAATATGAAGAGATAATGAGCAGTATGAGGACAAATATGTCAGTATCAGTAGAGAAGGGAAACTGTGAGAGGAAAAACATAGAGAATAAGGAGACAGGGGGAAGTATAAAAAGAGGTTAGACAAGGGAGTATGAAAAGAAGTAGGGCTAATAGAAGACAGACGAGACAATGAGGACAGAGAGACTCTAAGGGGTCCATTAAGATGCCAGACAAATTGCCCCCACCAAATTCTTTAATTTTCACAGACGCTCACTGTGATTCCAGACAAATAATTTTAAACCATACATTTCACCAAAACACATTGACCACACTAAAACATTTTACTGACTAAAGACAATCCATCTATGTGACCACTACATATCAGTGGACAATCCTGACTCATTTTGCAAATACATTTCCAATTTGCACCATTATTTTTTTCCAACATTACATCCAAATATGAAACACAATAAAACAAGAAAGAGGCCCAAGGGGCTTATACATAAGCGCAAGAATATATGCAGCAGTCTCTGTATACTGACTGGAGAATTATAAAGAGACAGATATGATGAGAGAGAAAAGAATAGGAGGTCAGAGGAGAAACTATAAAAAGAAGGGGCACTATTAAGAGATAGAAGGAGACAATAAAGACAGAGAGGGATTAAAAGGACAGGAGAAAGTATGACAAAAAGTGGCACTGTAAAGAAAGACAAATTAAAATAAGGAAAGAAGGGAAATATCAGAAGACAGGGGGCACTATAAGCAGAGAGAGGTAGACTGTGAGAGAGACAGCGCAGATTTTGGAAAAAGGTGCAAGGATAAATCTTTAATTTTCACAGACGCTCAGTGCCATTCTAGAAAAATAATTTTAAACCATACATTTCACCGAAGAACATTGACCACACTAAAACATTTTACTGACTAAAGACAATACATGTATGTGACCACTACATATCAGTGGACAATTCTGACTCATTTTGCAAATACATTTCCAATTTGCACCATTATTTTTTTCCAACATTACATCCAAATATGAAACACAATAAAACAAGAAAGAGGCCCAATGGGCTTTAAATAAGCGCACAAATATATGCAGCAGTCTATGTACACTGATTGGAGAATTATAAAGAGACAGATATGATGAGAGAGAGAAGAATAAGAGTTCAGAGGAGAAACTATAAAAAGAAGGTGCACTATTAAGAGACAGAAGGAGACAATAAAGACAGAGAGGGATTAAAAGGACAGGAGAAAGCATGACAAAAAGAGGCACTGTAAAGAAAGACAAATTAAAATAAGAAAAGAAGGGAAATATCAGAAGAGAGGAGACACTATAAGCAGAGAGAGGTAGACTGTGAGAGGGACAGCGCAGATTAAGGAAAAAGGTGCATGTATAAATCTTTAATTTTCACAGACACTCAGTGTGATTCTAGACAAATAATTTTAAACTGTACGTTTCACCAAAACACATTGACCACACTAAAACATGTTACTGACTGAAGACAATCCATGTATGTGACCACTACATATCAGTGGACAATTCTGACTCATTTTGCAAATACATTTCCAATTTGCACCATTATTTTTTTCCAACATTACATCCAAATATGAAACACAATAAAACAAGAAAGAGGCCCAAGGGGCTTATACATAAGCGCAAGAATATATGCAGCAGTCTCTGTATACTGACTGGAGAATTATAAAGAGACAGATATGATGAGAGAGAAAAGACTATGAGGTCAGAGGAGAAACTATAAAAAGAAGGGGCACTATTAAGAGATAGAAGGAGACAATAAAGACAGAGGGGGATTAAAAGGACAGGAGAAAGTATGACAAAAAGTGGCACTGTAAAGAAAGACAAATTAAAATAAGGAAAGAAGGGAAATATCAGAAGACAGGGGGCACTATAAGCAGAGAGAGGTAGACTGTGAGAGAGACAGCGCAGATCTTGGAAAAAGGTGCAAGGATAAATCTTTAATTTTCACAGACGCTCAGTGCCATTCTAGAAAAATAATTTTAAACCATACATTTCACCAAAGAACATTGACCACACTAAAACATTTTACTGACTAAAGACAATCCATGTATGTGACCACTACATATCAGTGGACAATCCTGACTCATTATGCAAATACATTTCCAATTTGCACCATTATTTTTTTCCAACAATACATCCAAATATGAAACACAATAAAACAAGAAAGAGGCCCAAGGGGCTTATACATAAGCGCAAGACTATATGCAGCAGTCTCTGTATACTGACTGGAGAATTATAAAGAGATAGATATGATGAGAGAGAAAAGAATAAAAGGTCAGAGGAGAAACTATAAAAAGAAGGGGCACTATTAAGAGATAGAAGGAGACAATAAAGACAGAGAGGGATTAAAAAGACAGGAGAAAGTATGACAAAAAGTGGCACTGTAAAGAAAGACAAATTAAAATAAGGAAAGAAGGGAAATATCAGAAGAGAGGGGGCACTATAAGCAGAGAGAGGTAGACTGTGAGATAGACAGTGCAGATTTTGGAAAAAGGTGCAAGTATAAATCTTTAATTTTTACAGACGCTCAGTGCCATTCTAGAAAAATAATTTTAAATCATACATTTCACCAAAACACATTGACCACACTAAAACATTTTACTGACTAAAGACAATCCATGTATGTGACCACTACATATCAGTGGACAATCCTGACTCATTTTGCAAATACATTTCCAATTTGCACCATTATTTTTTTCCAACATTACATTCAAATATGAAACACAATAAAACAAGAAAGAGGCCCAATGGGCTTTAAATAAGCGTAAGAATATATGCAGCAGTCTATGTACACTGATTGGAGAATTATAAAGAGACAGATATGATGAGAGAGAGAAGAATAAGAGTTCAGAGGAGAAACTATAAAAAGAAGGTGCACTATTAAGAGACAGAAGGAGACAATAAAGACAGAGAAGGATTAAAAGGACAGGAGAAAGCATGACAAAAAGAGGCACTGTAAAGAAAGACAAATTAAAATAAGGAAAGAAGGGAAATATCAGAAGAGAGGAGACACTATAAGCAGAGAGAGGTAGACTGTGAGAGGGACAGCGCAGATTAAGGAAAAAGGTGCAAGTATAAATCTTTAATTTTCACAGACACTCAGTGTGATTCTAGACAAATAATTTTAAACCGTACATTTCACCAAAACACATTGACCACACTAAAACATGTTACTGACTGAAGACAATCCATGTATGTGACCACTACATATCAGTGGACAATCCTGACTCATTTTGCAAATACATTTCCAATTTGCACCATTAATTGTTTCCACATTACATCCAAATATGAAACACAATAAAACAAGAAAGAGGCCCAAGGGGCTTATACATAAGCGCAAGAATATATGCAGCAGTCTCTGTATACTGACCGGAGAATTATAAAGAGACAGATATGATGAGAGAGAAAAGAATAAGAGGTCAGAGGAGAGACTATAAAAAGAAGGGGCACTACTAAGAGATAGAAGGAGACAATAACGACAGAGAGGGATTAAAAGGACAGGAGAAAGTATGACAAAAAGTGGCACTGTAAAGAAAGACAAATTAAAATAAGGAAAGAAGGGAAATATCAGAAGAGAGGGAGCACTATAAGCAGAGAGAGGTAGACTGTGAGAGAGCCAGCGCAGATTTTGGAAAAAGGTGCAAGGATAAATCTTTAATTTTCACAGACGCTCAGTGCCTTTCTAGAAAAATAATTTTAAACCATACATTTCACCAAAAAACATTGACCACACTAAAACATTTTACTGACTAAAGACAATCCATGTATGTGACCACTACATATCAGTGGACAATCCTGACTCATTTTGCAAATACATTTCCAATTTGCACCATTATTTTTTTCCAACATTACATCCAAATATGAAACACAATAAAACAAGAAAGAGGCCCAAGGGGCTTATACATAAGCGCAAGAATATATGCAGCAGTCTCTGTATACTGACTGGAGAATTATAAAGAGACATATATGATGAGAGAGAAAAGAATAAGAGGTCAGAGGAGAAACTATAAAAAGAAGGGGCACTATTAAGAGATAGAAGGAGACAATAAAGACAGAGAGGGATTAAAAGGACATGAGAAAGTATGACAAAAAGTGGCACTGTAAAGAAAGACAAATTAAAATAAGGAAAGAAGGGAAATATCAGAAGAGAGTGGGCACCATAAGCAGAGAGAGGTAGACTGTGAGAGAGACAGTGCAGATTTTGGAAAAAGGTGCAAGTATAAATCTTTAATTTTCACAGACTCTCAGTGCCATTCTAGAAAAATAATTTTAAACCATACATTTCACCAAAACACATTGACCACACTAAAACATTTTACTGACTAAAGACAATCCATGTATGTGACCACTACATATCAGTGGACAATCCTGACTCATTTTGCAAATACATTTCCAATTTGCACCATTATTTTTTTCCAACATTACATCCAAATATGAAACACAATAAAACAAGAAAGAGGCCCAATGGGCTTTAAATAAGCGCAAGAATATATGCAGCAGTCTATGTACACTGATTGGAGAATTATAAAGAGACAGATATGATGAGAGAGAGAAGAATAAGAGTTCAGAGGAGAGATTATAAAAAGAAGGTGCACTATTAAGAGACAGAAGGAGACAATAAAGACAGAAAGGGATTCAAAGGACAGGAGAAAGCATGACAAAAAGAGGCACTGTAAAGAAAGACAAATTAAAATAAGGAAAGAAGGGAAATATCAGAAGAGAGGAGACACTATAAGCAGAGAGAGGTTGACTGTGAGAGGGACAGCGCAGATTAGGTAAAAAGGTGCAAGTATAAATCTTTAATTTTCACAGACACTCAGTGTGAATCTAGACAAATAATTTTAAACCGTACATTTCACCAAAACACATTGACCACACTAAAACATTTTACTGACTAAAGACAATCCATGTATGTGACCACTACATATCAGTGGACAATCCTGACTCATTTTGCAAATACATTTCCAATTTGCACCATTATTTTTTTCCAACATTACATCCAAATATGAAACACAATAAAACAAGAAAGAGGCCCAATGGGCTTTAAATAAGCGCAAGAATATATGCAGCAGTCTATGTACACTGATTGGAGAATTATAAAGAGACAGATATGATGAGAGAGAGAAGAATAAGAGTTCAGAGGAGAAACTATAAAAAGAAGGTGCACTATTAAGAGACAGAAGGAGACAATAAAGACAGAGAGGGATTAAAAGGACAGGAGAAAGCATGACAAAAAGAGGCACTGTAAGGAAAGACAAATTAAAATAAGGAAAGAAGGGAAATATCAGAAGAGAGGAGACACTATAAGCAGAGAGAGGTAGACTGTGAGAGGGACAGCGCAGATTAAGGAAAAAGGTGCAAGTATAAATCTTTAATTTTCACAGACACTCAGTGTGATTCTAGACAAATAATTTTAAACCGTACATTTCACCAAAACACATTGACCACACTAAAACATTTTACTGACTAAAGATAATCCATGTATGTGACCACTACATATCACTGGACAATCCTGACTCATTTTGCAAATACATTTCCAATTTGCACCATTATTTTTTCCAACATTACATCCAAATATGAAACACAATAAAACAAGACCGAGGCCCAAGGGGATTTAAATAAGCGCAAGAATATATGCAGTAGTCTATGTACACTGACTGGAGAATTATAAAGAGACAGATATGATGAGAGAGAAAAGAATAAGAGGTCAGAGGAGAAACTATAAAAAGAAGGGGCACTATTAAGAGATAGAAGGAGACAATAAAGACAGAGAGGGATTAAAAGGACAGGAGAAAGTATGACAAAAAGTGGCACTGTAAAGAAAGACAAATTAAAATAAGGAAAGAAGGGAAATATCAGAAGAGAGGGGACACTATAAGCAGAAAGAGGTAGACTGTGAGAGAGACAGTGCAGATTTTAGAAAAAGGTGCAAGTATAAATCTTTACTTTTCCCAGATGCTCAGTGCCATTCTAGAAAAATAATTTTAAACCATACATTTCACCAAAACACATTGACCACACTAAAACATTTTACTGACTAAAGATAATCCATTTATGTGACCACTACATATCAGTGGCCAATCCTGACTCATTTTGCAAATATATTTCCAATTTGCACCATTATTTTTTTCCAACATTACATCCAAATATGAAACACAATAAAACAAGAAAGAGGCCCAATGGGCTTTAAATAAGCTCAAGAATATATGCAGCAGTCTATGTACACTGATTGGAGAATTATAAAGAGACAGATATGATGAGAGAGAGAAGAATAAGAGTTCAGAGGAGAAACTATAAAAAGAAGGTGCACTATTAAGAGACAGAAGGAGACAATAAAGACAGAGAGGGATTAAAAGGACAGGAGAAAGCATGACTAAAAGAGGCACTGTAAAGAAAGACAAATTAAAATAAGGAAAGAAGGGAAATATCAGAAGAGAGGAGACACTATAAGCAGAGAGAGGTAGTCTGTGAGAGGGACAGCGCAGATTAAGGATACAGTTGCAAATATAAATCTTTAATTTTCACAGACACTCAGTGTGATTCTAGACAAATAATTTTAAATCATACATTTCACCAAAACACATTGACCACACTAAAACATTTTACTGACTAAAGATAATCCATGTATGTGACCACTACATATCAGTGCACAATCCTGACTCATTTTGCAAATACATTTCCAATTTGCACCATTATTTTTTTTGCCAACATTACATCCAAATATGAAACACAATAACACAATAAAGAGGCCCAAGGGGCTTATAAATAAGCACAAGAATATATGCAGCAGTTTATGTATACTGACTGGAGAATTATTAAGAGACATATATGATGAGAGAGAGAAGAATAAGCGGTCACATGAGAAACTATAAAAAGAATGGGCACTATTAAGAGACAGAAGGAGACAATAAAGACAGAGAGGGATTAAAAGGACTGGAGAAAGTATGACAAAAAGTGGCACTGTAAAGAAAGACAAATTAAAATAAGGTAAGAAGGAAATATCAGAATAGAGGGGACACTATAAGCAGAGAGAGGTAGACTGTGAGAGAGACAGCACAGATTATGGAAAAAGATGTAAGTATAAATCTTTAATTTTCAAAGACGCTCAGTGTGATTCTAGACAAATAATTTTAAACCATACATTTCACCAAAACACATTGACCAAACTAAAACATTTTACTGACTAAAGACAATGCATGTATGTGACCACTACATTTCAGTGCACAATCTGACTCATTTTGCGAATACATTTCCAATTTGCACCATTATTTTTTTTGCCAACATTACATCCAATGACAACATTACATCCAAATATGAAACACAATAGAATAAAAAAGACGCCCAAGGGGCTTGCAAGTCAGCGCAAGAATACATGCAGCAGTGTATGTATATTGCCTACAAAATTGTAGATTTAAAACACAAGCCTAATTCTACAAAAGCACTACTATTAAATATTATACAACTAAAAAAGTAACTACACACATTCTACATTTTTTAGTACTGCACTTTATTACTCAAAGGTGACTAACTAAACACATTAACTTATTTGGGGCCTGATGTAGGTAATCCCAGATTACCGATTCTTAAATACCGAATCATACCGATTTGGTATTTAAGAACTGGCAATCGACATGTATGTAATTTTATTAATGAATCGGTATTTACCGATTCCGTAATTGCCATTCATCCAATTACCGAATCGGTAAATACCGATTCGGTAACAGGGGGAAACATAGAAGGGTGGCAGAGTGTCACTTTGACACCCTGTTGCACCCCTCAATTGTGCATGGGTGCACATGTTGCAGACATACATGCCCTTAGGGCATGTATGTCTGCAACATTGCACTGTTTTAAAAGCAAAAAAAATGATTTTTAAAGGGTTTTCATTATTTACCACCAACTTCTAGTTGGTGGTAAATAACGAATTCTTAAACCCCTGTAGCACTGATGACAGTGCTACCTACATGTCAAAATACAGATTTGGTAATTTTACCGAATCTTTATTTTACCGAATCAGTAAAATTACCGAATCTGTATTTTAACATGCCCCTACATCCCAAACTCCAAATACCGGTCGGTAACAGCCGAAATCTGCCGTTACCGACCGGTATTTGCCTTCCTACATCTGGCCCTAAATGATTTAATCACAATAGTTATCCAAATGGAGGGAAACTCAGAATATGGTTCTACAAACTTTACAGGAATAAACACATTACTATTACTAAAAATAAAATGCAACACATACAGTCCCTTACAAGCAATAAACTCGACTTTCAGACTGATCGGAAGATTAAGAAGAATGCCACTCACACAGCAGATAACCTCACACAGAATCTCTCTGCTTCAGTGCGTGCAGTAGAACCAAACAAAATGGCACATTTTCCCTCTCAATTTTCACATATATACACATTAATAACAAATCAAATTCCTTCACACAATAATTCAAAACCAAAGACACATTTCCATTGGTTCAACATTTCAAACCTGTCCAACTGACATAACTTTCCACCCTCCCCCCAGCAGATCATGCAAAAGTTAACTTTCAACAGAGGTCAAAAGTTCAGCACTCTATAAAACACTGCTACTCAACAAGTTTAGACTATGCATAAGTACTTACATATAAGTGCCAATAAATAGAAAAGGTATAATTAGAAACAACCAACACATAAACACATAAACTTGATAGATATTTGTAAAATATATTTTTTTAATTAAGTTTTTCATGCTGAGGTACGCTTATGGAATGTCTTACAGGCTTCGTACCGTACGTCGTATGTACGTTCATGGTACGCGCACTGTAAATCTATTGTAAAAAAAAAATTGCGTCTATTACTAATTTTTTATAATCCCTAGGAACCCCATCCCCCGCGGCTAAAATATAACGTTGGGGATCGTGGGGGGAGCCCCAAAGCCCCCACGGTCCCAGCCGGCTCCCCGTGTCCTTCTGGAGCCAGCATTGCTTTTCGTCAGAGAGAGCAGCCAACATGCTGCTCTCTCTGCCAAAAAGCAGTTTGCTATGGTAGGGTGGGAGCCGCGAGGCTCCCGCCCTACCATACCAAACAGCAGGGTCCCGGGGTAGGGAACCCGGGACACTGCAGGAGCCGGCCCTGGGGAGATGGCGGTCCCCAGGGCCACACAAGGCTCCACATTAAAAGGCTCCACATTAAAAAGCCCCGGGGGGTGGTGGTCCCCGGGGCTGGGGGTCCGTCACGGACCCCCCTATTTTACATAGTAGTGCCCCGGAGAGGTGGCGGTCCCCGGGGTGTGTGGGGGGGGTTAAGACCCCCACACAGGTTTTTTTTTAAAATGAATGCCCGGGGGTGGCCGACCCTGGGACCGCAGGGGGGCAAAGAGCCCCCCGCAAACATATTCCTTAAGCCCCAGGGGATGGGGTCCCCGGGCATTCAAAAAAATTAGTAATAGAGGCTATTTATTTTTTACGATAGATTTACAGTGCGTGTACCATGAACGTACATACGACGTTCGGTGCGAAATCCCGTAAGCGCACAAAACCAAGAAAAGAAAAAAATATATTTTAAAAAATGGCTGGTTCAAGCGCCCCTTCGTACCACCGAGGAAGGCGTATGCCGAAACGCGTCTGGTGCGTTTGAAGAGTCAAAATAAAGCCTATGACTCTCCCCCGTGAGTGCTGTGTCGTTTTGAAGGAGAAGAAGACGGGAAGCGTGATGTTAGCGGGAGCATCTCTCGCATGCAGCACCCCTGTGAGAGTGCATGAGTAGGTGCAGAAGGAGCGACAATATGTATATACATATATATATATATATATATATATATATATATATATATATATATATATATATATATATATATATATATGTATATATATATATTCACTGAAAAAACCATAGGTTATAGACCATATATAGTTAGGAATTAGCATTTATAAAACCTTATTTTACTCACACAAAACCATTGAAATTCGCATATATAGTTAGTTGCACTAACTATATATTTCGCGCACCCACAATCCACTGCTGATGATGTCACATATTACATCATTCATGACATGGTCAGTGACATCACTGATGACATCACTGATGACATCTCAAATTACATCACTGATGACATCACTGATAACATCTCATTTGACATCACTGATCATATCACTGATGATATCATTGATGTGATAATACGATGCACCTCCTCACACTAATATAACCTTAATATAACCTAGGTCTACACACACATCCACTCATTCACCCATACAATCACTCATACATACAGTCACTCATCAATACAATACTATCATATGCACTTATACACCTATAGAGACACTCACACACTTTCACTCATCCATGGAGTTTCTCACACACCTAGTCAGTCATGCAAAGAATCAATCACACTCCCATTTCCTCATCTATACAGTTATACACACAACACCTTACTTATTCAAACATATACTAACACATACTTACTCTCTTAAACAATCACTGATACAAGTACACATTGATCCATACAGCCACTTGCATAATCACTGGCTCTCATGTATAGGCATGTATATATACCAACTCTCACATGCACTGTGTTTTACATATGTACTTACTTGGACATATAGCACTGAGATATACATTCAGTCACCAACACACCAATGCACACAGTAAACCGCCCATACAGCTGTTTCCACACCTCCCAGTCACCCACACACAGACACAGTCTCATATACAAATACTTGCGCAACCAATCAATGACCCATATAGCCACTCATATAGCTACTGATCAACACATACAGCATCTTACACAACAGCAGACATACTGATGCACACATTCAGACAGTTTAGTCACTAACCCATGCATTCAGTAAGACACATTTAATCACTCACTCACTCATACAGTCAGTCACGCACTTACTAAATCCTTCATCCAGACACTTATACATCTACTCATTCTTCAATATGTAAAACATATTTAAACTTTACAGAAACACACAGTCACTGGATGATGTCATCAGTGATGTCATTTGAGATGTCATCAGTGATGTCATCAGTGATGTCACTGACCATGTCATGAATGATGTAATATGTGACATCATCAGCAGTGGATTGCGGGTGCGCGAAATATATAGTTAGTGCAACTAACTATATATGCGAATTTCAATGGTTTTGTGTGAGTAAAATAAGGTTTTATAAATGCTAATTCCTAACTATATATGGTCTATAACCTATGGTTTTTTCAGTGAATTTTCAAGGTTTTGTAAATGCTAATTCCTAACTATATATGGTCTATAACCTATGGTTTTTTCAGTGAATTTCAATCGTTTTTTAAATGCAAATATCAAAAGCTTTAAAATGTATTCTTTTAATCGAAAAATATATTTTATATGTTTTTAATATAATTTTTTTATGTATATATTTAATTTCTTTCTTTTTTTTTGTTTTGCTACCTGTCCGCGCACCGGGTAGCTTCCCGTTAGCTCAATTTGGTGGCGCGACCTGGTCCGCGAACCAGTAAACGTTCCGTTAGCGCAACTGCCGCGTTAGAAAACAACATCGTGACGCGTCGCGTAAACGCGACATATCGCGTTGTCGCATAATGCGTCTTACGACGCGCCGCGTTAGCGCACCCGGAAGTGCTCTGGAGCGCGAACCGAGGCGCGAAGCGCAGCACCCCTGAAGCGATCCGGGGCACGGCGCGGAGCGCGTAACGTAAGCGTAACAAGTCATGTGACTTGTTAATAAAACTTTTTATTGGTTCATTTCACTTTTGGTTTCCTAATGATGTAAGGCTAGGTCATGTGACCTAAAAATAACACTTTTCATTGGTTTAGAACATTTTTTTTCTCCAAAATGATGAAAGCCCCCACCTTTTTTCTCACTCTGACTTTCAACTTTGTCAGAGGAAGACCTATTTTCAATATTAGGAGATGGCTTCAATAGTAGCTGCAGCTGGTGCACCCCCACCACCACCACCTCCAAGGAAGGAAGGACCACCTACCCAGTTCCTTCCCAACCCTGAGGAAGAGGAGGAAGAAGAGGAAGAGGACGTTCATGAGAGAGTATTCTTGCCTGAACAGCCCCGGAAATCCCACCACAAGGCCAATTTAATTTGGCAATTTTTTACATTCCCTGAAGGGCAAAAAAAAGTCAATGCCCGTCATGTGACATGCCTGATCTGCAAAAAAGTTCTGTCCCGAGGCACAGATAAAAAATATAGCTATGGGAACTAAACTATGCATCGCCACATGGAAAGGTGGCATCCAATAAATGACAGCGTGGCTGAGGTGCGTGAACTCCGTGAAAACCCACGAACTACTGTGGCCACCACCTCAACACAGGAAAGTTTTTCGGGACCAGAGGCGAGGGAGACGGTCCCCAATATCCAGAGCAATTTTCATCACATCAAGCTAGTGTGTATTTATTGTGGAGGACTACTTTGCCCTTTGCCACGGGGAGATGAGTGTGATTTTAATGAACAGAGCATTTGAAAATCCCAAGTGCTCAAAACGCCCCAAAAAGTGATTTTTTTTTTGCTCCTGTTGTGCCGTTTCTAATGCCTGTTTTTTGTTGTTATCCCTCAAAAAAAACAAAAAAAATTGAAATTGTTCCAAAAAAATAAATAAAAAAGTTCAGAAAAATAATAAAAAAAATATAAAACAACAAAAACAATAAAAAAAAGTTCTTTTCAGAACTACCTCCCATTTATAAAAAATTGCTAAAATGTTTAGCACTCTTGCAATTTCTTTTTTTTGGATTCGCTTCCTGGTTCGCGCCCCGGTACGCGAACCGGAAGCGAACCAAAAAAATAGAAAAAAAAAATAAAGAGTGAATATAAGGGAAGGAGACAGAGAGAATAATGTTAAAAGAAAGACAGCTAGAGGGAGTAACACAGAGATACTGTATAATAGATAATTATACAAAGAAAAGTTATAAGAGGGAAAAATTGGGAAAAAAATAGAAAAGGAAGTGAAAGAAAAAAGAGTGTAGAAGAATAATAAAAAGAGTTACTTGGAGAATGTGAATGAATCTTCAAATTAAAAAGAAAGAGAGTAAAGGATGTGGAGTAAGAGGTAGGGATAGAACCGGACTAAAACAACAACCCTGAGAGAAGGCGTTAAAAAAACGGTGAGTGAAAGTAAATAGGATTAAAACATGTGGCATGACAGAGAGAAAAAACCGAAAGAAGAAAAGAAGAAGTGATAGAAAAAGAATAATTGAAGCAGCAAAAAAATGAAAATAAGATAGTGTGCTTGAACTACAGAGAGAAAGCATAAAGAACAACTAGTAAAAGAGTGAAGAGACAGTGACAGTTTGTGTTAGAAAGATGGACTGAGTGAAAAGGAGTGAGGAACTGTGAGAACAGAGGGACTGACAAAAGGAGTGGAAGGAGTGGAGTAAGTAAGTAATTGAAAAGGAATGAGGGAAAAAGCAAAGGAAGGAAACTGAGGGTTAAGGAAATAAAGCAGTGGAAGAAAAAGTGAATGAGTAAAGAAGCAAAGGAACAGAGGGTAAGTGAATTAAAGAATAGGGATCAAAAGAAGTTGAATATGAGAGGGTAAATGGGAAAGGGGAGTAAACTTGGAGAATAAGTATAAGTGAGAGAAGCAGAGTAAAAACACAGGAGTGAGGTAGATTGAGAAAATGTTAGTGACCTTAACCCCTTCGGTGCTGGTGACGGAACCGCTCCGTCACCAGCGTCGGTTGAGCTGTGCTGGTGACGGAGCGGTTCCGTCATGGCCCGCCCAGCTCGATAGAACGCTCATGCGCGGCACGAATTCCGCGCCTGCGCTGTGCGTTCTATTGAGCGGGGCGGGCCGTGACGGAACCGCTCCGTCACGAGCACAGCTCAACCGACGCTCGTGACGGAGCGGCTCCGTCACGAGCATGCGGCCGCCGCGCGGCCGGGAAAATTCGTCAGCACTGCGGCGGAATAGCCGCCGCAGTGAAGCAGTTAAAGCAAAGGGTGATAACAAACTACATTTTTGTTTTTGTAGTCATACTTACCATATAATAAATGTAACTATAATTTTTTTACTACAGTTGGTATCTGTGAAAGAGAGAAGAAAAAATAAGTTATAATTAGTAAAATATGTATTTTAAATTAAAAGATACAAATGAAGAGCTAAAAACATCATAACACTCTATCTATACTACTATTATAAAGGAAGAAATTTGCACCTTTGAGGCGGGTAAACTCGGGAACCACAGCGCCAATCCACACACCTGATACATCATTGTAATCGTCAGGGTGTGCAGATGGACATAGGCTATATAAAGTATAAAAATATGCGTTATTTAAAAAATTAACATAAAAAAACAGTAGTCCCTTCGAAGTAGCGCCGCCAGCGACCTGCGTGCTGAAGTCAGGAGCGCGGGGAGGAGCGGCGTCCAGGAACGCGAGGAGGAGTGGCGGACATGGCGCAGGGGAGGAGCGGTGAGGACCGGCAGACAGGCGGGAGGAGCGGTAAGCGGCGAGGAGCGGCGGAGTGGTGAAATGATGAGTGCGGGGGAGGAGCGGCGGCTGAGGTAAGGCTCCGGGCAGACGGAGGTCGGGGCAGGTGGGGGTCGGGGCAGGCGGGGGATGGGGCGGGCGGGGGCCCGGGCTGCTTGACAATGTCGGGGCGGGCGGGGGGCCGGGCTTCTGCACAATGTGCGGTGAAATGAGGAGCACGTGGGAGGAGCGGCGGCTGAGGTAAGGCTTCGGACAAGTGGGGGTCGGGGCAGGTGGGGGACGGGGCGGGCGGGGGCCCGGGCTGCTTGACAATGTCGCGGCGGGCGGGCGGCCAGGCTGCTGCACAATGTCGGGGCGGGCGGGAGTCGGGGAAACCTGATTGCTCCCGGACAAGGTCAGGACGGGCTGCTAGTTTAGAAATAAAGTTAGAGTGAAGAACACAGAAAGGGAAATAAAGTAAGGTTAAAGGACAAAAAGAGGGAAAAAGAAATAGAAGGAGAGCAAATTACAAAGAGTAAAGCATATACATTCACTAAGAAAAAGAGAAAGAAGAAGAGAGAAATGACCTGAAGGTAAGAAAGATACTAAAACAATGTGAGTCAGCAAAACTAAATCAGGAAACAGAAGTAAGTAAAAAGATAATGACTGAGACAGAAAACAGTCTAATTAAGGATGCATTTAGAAGAATGAGGAATAGAAGATAAATGAGAGTAAGTGAAGAACAGTCATAGAGTAAAAGGATGAAGGGAGACAGAATAATATACAACAATTGAAGGAAATAGACTGAGGAAGTTATAAGGTAGACACACTAAGAGAAAAACGGAGTGAGGTGGAGTACAATGAGTGAGAAAAGAAAAAAAGTAAGTGAGCAAAAAAAAGGAAAGAGAGGAAAACACGACTAAAACAGTGCTACTGAGAGAAAATAATTTGGTGATGAAAGTAAAGAGAAGGACATTGAAAGAAAGGAAATGATGGATAGTAACGGAACCACAGTAAAAGAAATGGGATGAAGAACGACGAAAGAGGAGCAGTGAAGTTGTTGTAAAACAAGTGATAGAAGGTAGATGAACACAAGTGAAAATAACACAAGTAGAGTGAGGCACTGAGCACAGAGAAGTAGTGAACGAAAAATAGAGAGAAGAGGTCAAAAGTAAGGAGCAAACAAAGATAAGCGAGGGAGAATGGATGTCAGAGAATGGGAATACAATTTAATTTACACAATCCAAAGAATAGAATAACTTCTACAACATGTTACATAGTTTATTTTTGCTGTTCTCAGAATATATTGAATTTCACTTAAAGCAGTGAGTTCAAATTACTCATCATATGACAGCGGGAAAAAAAAAACACAATCTAAAAGATTGTGTTTTAAAAAAAACCTTATATACTGACAAATGACAAATGTACGCTAATCTTTGATTGACTTACTTTTCCTTGAGGCCAAATAGTAAATCATGGAGGTCCTTTTCTCGTTGCATAGTATTTTGCTGTTCACTTAGAAATCCATTTCATCCACTTTCTACAAGAAAAGCTCCAAGAACATCTGAAATATTTTCAAAATGTTAATATACTCCTTTTTTTCAGTCATGACTCTTTACTCATTCCTGCACCTCTCCATTTGGCCAAATAGTGTCAGATGTATGAGTATATATCAGTACTCCTCCCGTCTTCATAGGCTAACTACCTTTACCTAAATTTTGGCTGTAAAAACACTAGGTATGAATTTATAAAGCCAAAAGGCAAACGTTGTTTGAAAGTCAAATGATTGTCGTTACATTGGGTCCAACCTTTAGAAGTTTTTAAATAGCATGTGTAATGCCCTGATGTTGTAGAAGGACCGTCATGAAAATAAATAGCTACAGTTGCGAAGGTTCTTCCTGATATCGATAACTGAGAAGCCACGAAATTTTTAATAGAACTTGTCAATTTAGTTCCATCAGGTCTACCTCGTTGGAACATTAAAATGACATAGTGACCATAATTTTGTAGAAATAATGTGGACAGCATTGCAGACTTACATTGGGTACACACCATATTGTGATCCGCAGCTTTAACTAGATTATTGAAAGACACTGATTTGCAGTCTGGTAAAGATAAATATATAAATCTTTCAGACTCTATTATAGTAGTACTTGATGAAGCACAGTTATCACAGTCATGTTGCCATTGATAAGAAAGGCCAAATAGATTTTTTATATCTACTCCTTCATCTTGCAATACATCAAACATATACATTAAAAATTCCTGACAATCCTGCTGAATATTTTGTGAAAATTGATTTTGACCTGAACATATATCTAGAAGATTTCTAATTTCTGAAACACTTTCTATTTTAGCTCTATCACTACTACATTTGTCTAACACAGAATTCAATAAACAGCAGAATGTTTGTTCCCGATTTTCAACAATCTGTCTTTGTAAATTTTGAAGAAAAAAAACAACATTAACTACTACATTAGCATAGCATTTGACACCAGAACTGTTTTCAAACTGAAATCCAACAACATCTTCAACAGAATCCTTTTTGTTCTCTTTACAATTACACTTTTATCTACTTTATGCATTTTTGCTGATACCTCACTGCAATTACTCTCATTTCTTCTTTTTCGGCCTACCACACGTTTTTCAATCAGAGGATATTGAGGCAAATGTGGAGCATACTCTCTTCTTAACCTATTGTATTCTTTTACACAATCTAGATCTGCACAAATCTTTGTTTCATCACACTCAATCAAGTACAATCCTGATAAAGTTCTGACTCGTGATAATGCCACATATGCCATACCCTCTTTAAACACAGAACTTCCAATGTTCACCAAAGCGCTATCTACACTTAAACCTTGAGACTTATGAATTGTCACCGCATATGCCAAACAAATAGGAAACTGTTTTCGGCGAACATATAAGTCTTTCACGAGCAAAAATCTAGCTGAACAACAACAAATTTGTTCTATTTCATCAATGTCATCAAATTTAATTTTTAAAATTTCAATTCCATCTCTATTTTTGTAATTCACAAAACCAGCAACATGACCCATTGCTCCATTTACCAGACCTCTTTCAACATTTAAATTCCTTCTCAAAATGACACGACAATTCAAACACACATTCAGAGTCTTTTCAAAACCAGCAGTTTTAGATATAGTCTTCTCTAATGAATCCAATTTTGATTTCAAATTTTCAGACAAAATAATTGTTGCTCCCATATGCTCTATTTTATCTGTAGCTTCCAGTTTCACTATCTCTTCATTTTCTAACTGTAACATTTTGTTGTTGAACATGGAACATTCTTTCAGAGTTGGCATCAAACATACGCCAGATTTCTTCTCGTTAATTTTCTTAAAAATGTCCTCTGGAAGAATGTTTTCATTTGGGTACAAATTTGAAATTAATCGTCCATGTAAAGCTTCTTTACCATGCTGACTTACTTTTCCGATCCTTACATCTTGTAGAATATTTTTATAATCTTCATCCTTTGCCTGCCGCATATTTTGAAGCAGTTCTGCATATTTAAAGTTTAACCATATATTAACGTTTCCGATGCTCCCTAAGCACTTCCTGGTATCTTCATGAGTGAGTATTTTGAACACAGGTTGTCCTTTTACTGGAGTCAACTGCCGAAGATCTCCAAAAACAATAATATGTTTTCCTCCAAATAAGACATCATAGTCTGGTCTAAGAATTTCTTGCATCCTCAAATGCACAAAAGCAAGCATTATATTTGACACCATGCTTACTTCATCAATGATAAGAAGTTTCATTTTCTTCAGGACTCTTGAAACTTCAGAACACGCATCTCCAGATAGCTTGTGATACTCCAATTTGTTATCATGCTCCACTGGCAGCATCAGTAAACGATGTAAAGTAATCCCTTTAATGTTATGTGCTGCCAGCCCAGTTGGAGCGGTAACAACACAAGACAGCGGTGATTCAGTCCTTTTCTGCAGATAAGTTGCAATGGCTTTAATCAGAAAACTTTTTCCAGTTCCCGCTTCTCCACTCACGTACAGTTGGACAGGCTTAAATGATGTACATGAGCACTCTTTTTTCTCATGACTGAATCCATGTTCAATCTGTTCTGTTACTTCGTCATATATCTGTTTCTGCTCAAGGTTTAGTTGTTTCACCAAATCTTCTAAGTTAACTTCATCATCTTGAGCTTGTTCCATAGCTCTTTCCACCTCATCCATGGCAGTAGCAGCTTCATTTTGGATAATTGGTCCTCCTAGTGGATCCTGACTCAATGAAGCAGAACTCTGACTGCCTTGAGAACTGTCTCTCGCAATCTCTGCAGCAATTGTGGCTTCTTGCTCTATTTCTTCATTCAACATTTGCAGATAATTTGGAAAAACAGGACATTCTATGGTATCCTTCGTTGCATTAAAGGAGTCTTCATAACAGAGAAAATCTCCAAGAAGTTCCTCTTCTTCACGCCATGGTTTAAACAGTTGCAAAAGAGCCAAATAATAAAATTCTCTTTTGTCTGGATTGTCACAACTCAATTTGCGATGAATAATCAAATGACCTTTTTTCTGTTTCACTAGACATCCTTCACATCCAATGACTCCATATATTCCATTATTGATATCTTCTCTGATGTTCCTCTTATAAATATATCTCTGCAGAACTTCATAGAGACAAGCGTTCTCAAGGTGATGACTTCTATTTGGATAGTATGTATCCAACATGTTTGTCTTCAAAATATCTGTACTTTCTGGTTCTTTCTCCGCCAAATACTCTATCTGTTGTACAGATTTCAAAACTCGATTTATTGTTGCAGCAAGACCTAGACTTATCCAAATGATGCTTCTAGATTTGGCATAGAGACTTGCTGACGACAATTGATCAGAACATTCATACGCTCCAATTTCTCGATGCGACAACATCTTCAGACTGTAACTGTATAATTTCTTGCTTAGACTCTTTTCATGTGAAATGTCCTCCCACATTTCCTTTAGTTCTGTCTTTTCTTTTTTTGTGATGTAAGACGTCACATATCGAGCCACAGCAATAGAGTTGTCAGCAACGAACTGAATATCCATGTTAGCATTCCACATGGACAAAATCACTGGGTTGTAGTCGTTGACGTACTTGGACTCTTCGTCTCTTTTTAAATTGTATGTATTTTTTGGTGATTTCCTCGTCACACTATGTCGCAGAGAAGACATCAAATTATTTACTCTTCCTTTAGAAATCACTGGTCGTGGAAAGCCGAAACGACATTTTGTCTAGAACTTGTCCTTGTTTCTGAATTTTCGACGACACTACTTTCCACAACGATGGGATTGAAAACGTAAAACTTGTTGCCTTTAACTGTTTTCTTACGTAGTTTTAGGAACAGCACATGTTGAATACTCTTCAATGAATCTCATCACTGTCTCATCCGAATCTGTTCCAAATTTGGGTGCATCTTTAATCCACAACAACATATGTCTATGAGGAGCACCTCTCGCTTGATACTCCTTTCTCCAAAAGAAATCCAAAACTTCTCCAAGGGGAGGATTTTTTTTGTTGGTAATAAAAGACATCATAGCTTCAAATCTATGATTGAAATATCTGCATACATTCACTGGATCCAAAGAACACAGTTCTCCAGGTGTTTTGAATTCTATATTTTGTATATTAGCATTGGCCTCTCGTAGAAATTGAAGTAAGTCCTCCCATGCATACTCGGCACAGCTAAGAGTGAGGAACCATGTAGGGGTTCCTAAGTTTCTCAGCATACATTTCAATTCCCCATGGCGACGGTACCAATACTCATTTGTACCACGCTGACATGCCATGAGATTGATTAGATGAGATTCCAAAATATTATCTTGCAGATTCACTTTCTCCATAAAGTCCCTCGCCGAAACATTTTGCAGATGTGCTCCACTTTTCAGTATATGATTTACTGCATAAGAAAGAGCAGACAAGTCACTTTCATACAGTAGATGAAACAAATAGGATATGCATTGTTTAAATCTTGGATCTTCAGCATATAATCTTACAGTTCGATATTCAGATGCTGGAATTTGAAGTGGTCGATCGTCATATCGTCCACCTCGACCTGTTGGAAATAGCTGTGGAAAACAACAAGCTTCCAAACTTTCTTCCCATACACTAATGGGACTTCCTTTTGCTGCTTTCATTTGAAACAATTCAATTGCATTCCCCCTTACTTCCTTGGAATGCAAAGGATGAACAGTATAATGTTCATATATCTCTTCACTTCTAGACACATTAACTTTTTCAATTTGGCCGCCTGAACAATCACTGTCTTCATCTGCAGCTTTTTCCTCTGCTGCAACACATACATCTTTATAATACTCATTGTTTTTGACTAAATACAATGTTGCCTTTTTGACTTTCCTAACATCCACAAAATCTTGCCAGATTTTTTTACTCTTTGTTGGAACCCCATTAACTCGAATAACTAAAGGTTCCTCTTCTACTTTTTCTATACCAATTGTATCAATATTTTTTTTCAAATCTAGGGGCAAATAAACAACGCTTCCCTTTAATCCTCTTTGCAAATCTGTAGGAGGCAATTTTCCTATCTTAGGCTCCATGCGAACAATTGCCTGAAAAGGATGGACACATTGAATCAAAATAGACTCATATGTGTTTAAATCCATCAATTCACGGGGAATGTCTACCAACTCCAGATTATTATGAACAGCTCTAGCAGGCATTCTGTTTTGATTTAATTTATCATAACAATATTTACAAATACGCTGATCGGAACTCAAATCAAAACAATTCTCCACCCACAGATATGTTGCAAAATCCTTCCACTCATAATTATTCATCTTTTCACTTTTCGCATATAAATCAACTAACCTAGTCTGAATCTTATAATGAGTCCGTTGACAACACACACATGTAAAATTCGGCCTTTCACTTGATTTCACTTTAAACCTGGTAATTTCCTGCTCAAACTTTTCCGTATTTAAAATCTGTACATTGTCTTCCACATTACCTTGAATTGCTGTCCCAATTTCTACACTGTCCTCTTGCTCACGAAAATAACAAATCTCAATTTCTTCACAAATCTTCTTCACATCTAATTCTGTTCCATGCAAAAGAGCATTGTTTAATTGTTTAAGCTTAAGTGCTGGACTTTTTGCATAATACAACATTCTCACTAATTTCCTCATTTTGGTATGATGCACTGCTAACATCCTAAAATGAAAAACACTCTGACAGACTTTTCTAGAAAGACAAGCCAGTGAATGGCCTTGCAAACCTGTGATTCCTCTCACTCTGCAAGGATCTAAGTCTTGCAACAACTTCACTTTCTGCTTTATACTTTTTTTACTATATGTACGTAAGAAATTACAAAACAAATCAATTGATTCCTGTCGCACACTACAAATACTACTACACTTCCAAGTGTACACTGGACCCTTAGTACGTCTCCCTAAAACTCCATCAGATAACACCTCTTCTGGTTCTCTAGGCACAAGTTTCTCTTTTTCAATCGGACAACCGTCTTTCACTTCATTCGCTCGACCACTGGTGTCAACTGCATGCACTAAATCATTCTCCTGGAAGTAACTCTCCTCATTAAAAAATGGCTCGCAACTTGAACTGTGCATCCATTCTCCAGAAAAAACTTTAAAAAAATTAGTCCGATTAATTACTCTTTTCCATCTACTGTTTGATTTGAAAATATCAATTGTCTTGTTAAGTGTCCTAATTCTATTGATTATTAAAATAAATAATGTTTTCTTAACTTCAAAAGCCTGATCAACAATCTTCTCTACACTTTTCTTTTTCTTATAAAAAGCAGCTCTCTGTTTACCTTTCCTAATGTTTTTTAACAAATTTAAAACCACTCTATTGCGAAACATTCATCTACGAATGTCTCTAAACTGATTCTGCCTTCTATTCCTGTACATATTATTCTCTCCTGCTCCAGTTTTAGGATTCTTTGAAGTTCTCTCCTTCCTTTTCAATTTTACTCTCTCATTTTCTTTTTCTACAGGCTGTCCATTATTTTTTTGGGATGTACATATGTTACGTAAAAAAGACTTAGTTGTCTTACCAGGAGCTTTGTTCCTGTTTTTTGAAGTATCTGTTGTGGAAGAATGCTGTAATTCCGTTGCTGTTTTTGATTTTTCCCGGTTACATAGTTTCTTTGTCCTTTCCTTTGTGGGCATCTTTGCTTTTTCTTCAAATAACGATTTCAATCTGTGTTAAAGAAAAACAGTAGCACATTATAGACCACTATTACCAAACAACAAAGCAATGACAAAAAGCAAACAATCAATACAGGGTTTCAGATCAGGTGAGGATTCTCCAGTGGTGCACAAAAGGTGAGGCCTGTATTGAAAAATATAGTGGAAGACAGCTCTGTCCACAACTACAAAGAAGATCAGACCTATGTCTAACTCCACTGCACTCTTATACACAGGCTTCACCACCTATGCTTCACAAGAAAATATTGAGTTATATAGTTATATAGAATTGTATTTTTTAAAATTGTGAAGCTCCATGAGAAAGCGTTTGCCTTAGTCTTATTCCTGTTGTGAGGCAGGTGCAAGATTTTGCCTCAGTCTTATCCCTGCTGTGAGTCAGATGATTGTAAATAGGATCTGTGCTATGTTTCCTAAATGTGATGTCAAAAACGATTTTGGAGAAAATGATTGGTTTTTACATTTTTGATTATAATGTGGCGCAGAGGTTTAAAAAGTGACGCATCTACCTACATGCATCGATTTTTAAATATGGAGCAAAAAGGTACTTGTTTGGGTTTTCCTGGGGAGCGTAGTTGGTGAAGCTTGTGTCTAAGAGTTCAGTGGACTAGGCTTCATGAAGCATATACCTATCTGCATTCTTAGACGCAGGTGTCAATTTGATTCTTTACAGTGATGTTAGCTGTGTTTTAAATCAGTGTAGGAAGCATATTGAGTGTGTTTGCATAGAGGAATTGTATTTTGTAAAATTGTGAAGCTCCATGAGAAAGCGTTTGCCTCAGTCTTATTCCTGTTGTGAGGCAGGTGCATGATTTTGCCTCAGTCTTATCCCTGCTGTGAGGCAGATGATTGTAAATAGGATCTGTGCTGTGTTTCCTAAATGTGATGTCAAAAACGATTTTGGATAAAATAAATGGTTTTTACATTTTTGATTATAATGTGGCGCAGAGGTTTAAAAAGTGACGCATCTACCTACATGCATCAATTTTTAAATATGGAGCAAAAGGGTACTTGTTTGGGTTTTCCTGGGGAGCGTAGTTGGTGAAGCTTGTGTCTAAGAGTTCAGTGGACTAGGCTTCATGAAGCATATACCTATCTGCATTCTTAGACGCAGGTGTCAATTTGATTCTTTACAGTGATGTTAGCTGTGTTTTAAATCAGTGTAGGAAGCATATTGAGTTTCTTGCATAGAGGAATTGTATTTTGTAAAATTGTGAAGCTCCATGAGAAAGCGTTTGCCTCAGTCTTATTCCTGTTGTGAGGCAGGTGCAAGATTTTGCCTCAGTCTTATCCCTGTTGTGAGTCAGATGATTGTAAATAGGATCTGTGCTGTGTTTCCTAAATGTGATGTCAAAAACGATTTTGGAGAAAATGATTGGTTTTACATTTTTGAGTATACCTCTGTGCCACATTATACTCAAAAATGTAAAATCCATTTATTTTCCCCTAAATCGTTTTTGACATCATATTTAGGAAACATAGTACAGATCATATTTACAACCATCTGCCTCACAGCAGGGATAAGACTGAGGCAAAATCTTGCACATTAAGCTTCACAATTTTACAAAATACAATTCCTCTATGCAAACAAACTCAATATGCTTCCTACACTGAGTTAACACAGCTAACATCATTATAAAGAGTCAAATGTATTTCTATTAAACATGCACACATTCTTTATTCCTTTTAAGAAATGTAAAAACTATTTTAATGCTTCATGAAGCCTAGTCCACTGCACACTTAGATACAATCCTCACCTCCTAGGCTCCCCAGGAAAGGCCAAACATGTACCTTTTTTCCCCATATTAAAAAAGTGACCAAGTATACGTCATTTTTTAAACCTTTGCACCACATTATACTCAAATATGTAGAGTCCATTTATTTTCCCCAAAATCGTTTTTGACATCACATTTAGGAAAGACAGCACAGATCATATTTACAACCATCTGCCTCACAGCAGGGATAATACTGAGGCAAAATCTTGCACATTAAGCTTCACAATTTTACAAAATACAATTCCTCTATGCAAACAAACTCAATATGCTTCCTACATTGAGTTAACACAGCTAACATCATTGTAAACAGTCAAATGTATTTCTATTAAACATGCACACATTCTTTATTCCTTTTAAAAAATGTAAAAACTATTTTTATGCTTCATGAAGCCTAGTCCACTGCACACTTAGATACAATCCTCACCACCTGGGCTCCCCAGGAAAGGCCAAACATGTACCTTTTTTCCCCATATTTAAAAAGTGACCAAGTATGCGTCATTTTTTAAACCTTTCCACTACATTATACTCAAATATGTAGAGTCCATTTATTTTCCCCAAAATCGTTTTTGACATCACATTTAGGAAACACAGCACAGATCATATTTACAACCATCTGCCTCCCAGCAGGGATAATACTGAGGCAAAATCTTGCACATTAAGCTTCACAATTTTACAAAATACAATTCCTCTATGCAAACAAACTCAATATGCTTCCTACACTGAGTTAACACAGCTAACATCATTGTAAACAGTCAAATGTATTTCTATTAAACATGCACACATTCTTTATTCCTTTTAAAAAATGGAAAAACTATTTTTCCCTCCAAAATCGTTTTTTTACATCACATTTACAAAACACAGCACAGGTCCTACGTAGAAGCATTCCATGTCATGACTAAAAATTCACAATTTTACAAAATACAATTACTCTATGCAGTAAAAACTTTTTACCAAGCATTATCAAAAAGCATGACACAAAGCAACATGTAAAGGCCACAATTTCCTTCCAAATCTTCTCCATAGAGTATACAAGTCTCTATGTATATTAAATGAATCATAACTCCTCACCTTTACAAATTCTTTAGGAGATTCACAACAGTGTCAGATACATACACCAATATTTCTTTAGCAGAGCAAAAGGTATGTTCTCCAGGCACTGCAAACCATAAAGGCACAGAAAACCTCTAATTCTACACAGATATCCCTTTTTGTTAACCAATTAAAACTCTTCCCTCTCTATTTTCAAACCAACACCCTTCCCCCCCTCAGCCCTTTCTACCTGTTACCATAGCAACTCCCTCCTCACTGAGCTCCCAGGGTTAAAAGTGTATTCTACAATGTTGCAAATCACCTCTGCAAGGATGTTTGACCTGCAAATACACCAGCCTATCTGGTGTAAGGTTTCTTTAAATAACTTTTTTTTAACCATTCAAATTACTTCTTACATAGAACACAACCATGCACCCTAACTTTCAGTTTTCAACTATCTCATTCTACCAATCATTGCTTGTAATTCAAAAGCACTGAAACTCCACAGGTTTTTTTTTGCAAACTTCTATTGTTCCAACTGCCATTTCTTTTCCACACTTCATCTAACTGCACCAGAATCTCCTCTGACCATGTATTCTGTCTGGATTATTGGACATAGCTATATCCACGGGGCTCAAAGGTATGCAGCTACCAGAAATTTACAAAACCTTCATTTATCAAATGTGAACATAAAATGGATTGGTCACAGAGGATTAAAATGTCACCAATTGATTCCATTGGTGAAAACCTTTATGCATTTGCCACACCCTGACCTGTTAATTGTGCACTGTGGAAGAAATGACTTGGGCACTTTGACTGGGGTAGGTCTGGAAATGCTTTTAAAGGACACCTTTGATCATTTGATGGCACTTTTTCCACAAACTGCCTTGGTATATTCCAATATATGCCAAAGACAGAAATGGAAGTGGTCCAATCAAATTTGTCCACAGTTTGAGAAAGCACGGAAACATGTGAATACATCTGTTTCTGCTTACATGAGAGACTATGGAATGGGTTCAATATACAACAACAACTTGCGTTACAACATGCAAGATATTTACAGAGAAGATGGTGTGCACCTTTCTGATGAGGGGAATAGAATATTCCTCCTGAATTTAAGACTGTGCATTGGTACCTACTTGTAGGTACCTAACTCAGCCACAGAACCCAAAAGCCCTTTTCAGGGCTACCCTATCTCTGATCACTCCAAATAATGATCTTTTTTTCAGGGGGTGTCTACCGTGCCCCCTTATACCCATTCCCAATGTTGTTTATCCTCCATCTTGTGTCTCAATTCTACCGAAACACAAAATGGAGGACTGCCGTTGCGCTTCCGGTACGCGTACCGGGACGCGCACCGGGAAGCGCTCTAAAAAAATGTTAAAAGTTAATTTACATAAAAACCACTGGAGACACATTCACCAAATATAGAATAGCTCATACTACATACCAATCCCTACCATTTTCCCAAATTCGATGGAATTCCATTGAGCCATTTAGCCTGTAGACCTCTCTAAATACCCTGAGGTAAATTACTTCACAAAAACACATCTGAAGTGTTAGAATTTACAACCAATTAAAATGTTACTTTCATTTTCTACTTATTTTTCCTGACATTTCATTGGTTATGTACATGAATATAAATGAAAAATGAGAGGGAAACACGGCCATTTTGACTACAACTACCTGAAGTACATCTTGAAAGGATTTTCGCATTTTAGCTTCTTCACCTCTCTGTAAAGTAAGTTGATAATTTGTAAGGGGCACTTTAAGTTAATTTGTAAAAACGTTTTCTGATAATTATTTACTGTCCCTCTGCTATAGTTATAGATAAAGATAGGCTCCTCTGTTATATTTATTGATTGACTAAGTCTTCTCTGCTATAATTATAAATTTACTTACGCTTCTTCACAGGCACTTTTTTATATTTCTACTTCCTGCCTGTTACCATACACTACCCAAAGTTAACTTAACTGTTAAAAAAACAGAACTACCTGTCTCAACTTAAACACAACCGTGCCCTAAATCTACTGATATGGTTATTTTTTATACAATTTACAGCAAAAAAATAGAAGGGGAGCAAGAAAATATCAATATTTCCTTCGAGATTACATCTGAGGACATTCTATATGAAGATTTTTTGGATGAAGATTTTATGGATCAGTCTTTGGATGAACAATTTATTGAATGTTTACAAAACATAGAAACATGCATGTTTGAGGAGATTCCAGATGATGTAATGCTGGAAGTTGTATTGAACTATGAAAATTCTGACCAATAAATTTGTATTTAATAATTAAACATTGTTTGAGACATTATTCATTTTTATATCTAATTCCTGAAGTACTACCAAAATAATTATGTTTATATTATAGTATAAAGTGAAATTTACAATATACTGTGCAATTCTAAAACATCATAAGAGAGCAGGGTAGACTACCCATGACCCCGTAGGTCTTCTCAGAGAGTACTTAAAGGATCTGTTTCTGCTTTCCTGACAGACTATGGTATGGATTCCATAAAACAAAATAACTTCTGTAACAACATGCAAATTATCTACAGAGGAGACGGTGTACATTGACTTTAAGACTCAGCATTGGTACCTACATGTTGGTACTTAAAACACCCAAACAACACAACAACTCCATTCAGAGATACCCTACCTCTAAGCACTTTAAATTATTATTTTAGTGTTTCACTTAGTTTTCCCCATGTGTAGACGTGGGGGAGGTGTGTGTGGGGGATGTGCGGGGGTGTCTGTGAGGTGTGTATGTGTGTGTGTGTGTGTCTTGGGGGGATGAGGTGAATAGGTGTGTGGGGTATATGGATGTGGGTGGGGATATGGGTATGTAAGGTGTGTGTGTGTCGGTGTGAGTGTATGGGGTGTTTGAATATAGGTGGGAGTGTGGGTGTGTGAGGTGTGTGTGGGGTGTGTGTGGGTGTGGGAGGTATGTGTGTAGGATGTCTATGTATGTGTGAGATGTGTAAATGTGTCTGTGAGTTGTCTCTGTGTGTGTGTGGGGGGGGAGATGTGTGTGTGGGATGTGTGGGGTGTGTCTGTGAGATATTTGTGTGTATGTGCATGTGTGTGTGTGTGTGGTGGAAGGGGGGTGATGTGTGTGTTTGAGTGTGGGTGTGTGGGATGTGGGTGTAGGTGTGGATGTGTAAGGTGTCGATGTGTGGGTGTGGGGTGTTTGACTGTGGGTGGAAGTGTGCATGTGTGAAGTGTGTGTGGGGAGTGTGTGGGTGTGGGGTTGTGTGCATGTGGGTGTGTGTGGGACACACTTGTAGGTACCTAAAACAGCCACAAAACCCAAAAGCTCTTTACAGAGCTACCCTACCTGTAATCACTCAAAATGATTATTTTACACTATTATTTTCACTATTTTTCACCTAAGTACGCTCCCCGGTGCGCGTACCGGGCGCTCCCCCCGCGAAAATCAAAAATAAATAAATAATAATTTTGTCCCACGGGACCCTTTTATGGCCCCCACATCAAACCTAGGGGGTCAGGGGGGTGTACCCTGCCCCCTTTTGCTCATTTCCCTCTTTGATTTTTGCCACCTCTTGTATCTCAATTCTACCGAGACACAAGACGGCGGCCGCTGCTGACTGTTTCGAATGTTTACAGACACCCGAGAACCAATCAGCTTGCCGTGCGCAAGTCGCGTGGCGCGCCCGGAGCGCTCCCCGGTACGCGTACCGGGGCGCGCTTACAGATATATACATTTTTTTAAACCTAAATTACTCAAAATCCACTGGAGCACATATCTTGAGACATAGCAAAGGCACATCAGGCTACCAGTCCCTACAATTTTGCCAAGTTTGGTGCAAATCCTTTCAGCCGTTCGAGCTTAAACTGCGACAGACCGCCCTATGGAAATTAACATGGGGAAAACACGTTTTGGGACCCCCCTTTTATCTCAGCCCCCGCTTGACGAATCCCCCCCAAACCTACAGGGAAGGAGCGGAGAGCCGCGAGGCAAAGTTGCTGAAAAATTCAGCCTGATTGCTCAACCAGCGCCAAAGTTATTCCAAATAGAATGTTGCGATTTCCCTATGGAAATCGATCCTAACTATATATACCTACTGGCGACCGCCAGTAGGTAATATATATATATATATATATATATATCACCTACTGACTGGCTACCTACTGGCGACCGCCAGTAGGTAATATATATATATATTCACTGAAAAAACCATAGGTTATAGACCATATATAGTTAGGAATTAGCATTTACAAAACCTTATTTTACTCACACAAAACCATTGAAATTCCATATATAGTTAGTTGCACTAACTATATATCGCGCACCCGCAATCCACTGCTGATGATGTCACATATTACATCATTCATGACATGGTCAGTGACATCACTGATGACATCACTGATGACATCTCAAATGACATCACTGATGACATGACTGATAACAACATCCAGTGATTTTTTGTTTCTGTAAAGTTTAAATATGTCTTACATATTGAAGATTGAGTGGATGTGTAAGTGTCTGGACGAAGGATTTAGTAGGTGCATGACTAACTGTATGAGTGAGTGATTAAATGTGTCTCACTGAGTGCATGGGTTAGTGACTAAACTGTCTTAATTTGTGCATCATTATGTCTGTTGTTCTGTAAACTGCTGCATGTGTTGATCAGTAGCTGTATGAGTAACTATATGGGTTATTGATTGATTGCCCAAGTATTTGTATGGGAGACTGAGTGTGTGTGTGGCTGGCTGGGAGGTGTGTGACTCTGTGCAGATCAATGTGTACTTGTATCAATGATTGTATAAGAAGGTAAGTATGTGTTAGTTTATGTTTGAAAATGTAAGGTGCTCTATGTTTAACTGTATAGACAAGAAAATGGAAGTGTCATTGATTCTTTACATGACTGACTAGGTGAGTGAGTAACTCCATGGATGAGTGGCAGACTGTGAGTGTCTGTATAGGTGTATGAGTGCATATTATAGTGTTGTAAAGATGAGTGATTGTATGTATGAATGATTGTATGGGTGAATGAGTGAAGGTGTGTGTAGACGTAGGAATCAGTGAGTGCGTATGTAGTAACTAGTATTGGTGTGTCAATGGTTTCAAAAATTATACTCTGTATTTAACACTAGGTGAAACAGAGGTTATATTAAAATGTGAGGAGATGCATTGTATTGTCACATGAATGATATCATCAGTGATGTGGTCATTGATGTCAAATGAGATGTCATCAGTGATGTCATCAGTGATGTCATTTGAGATGTCATCAGTGATGTCATCGGTGATGTCACTGACCATTTCATGAATGATGTAATATGTGACATCATCAGCAGTGGATTGCGGGTGCGCGATATATAGTTAGTGCAACTAACTATATATGGAATTTCAATGGTTTTGTGTGAGTAAAATAAGGTTTTGTAAATGCTAATTCCTAACTATATATGGTCTATAACCTATGGTTTTTTCAACGAATTTTCAAGGTTTTGTAAATGCTAATTCCTAACTATATATGGTCTATAACCTATGGTTTTTTCAGTGAATTTCAATGGTTTTTTAATAGCAAATATCATAAGCTGTCGAATGTCAAGTACGTGGTAAGTAAAAACATTTTCGTGTTTATGCACACTGATCTGCTTTGAATGCTGCCCCCCCCCTCATTTCTATTAGGAGTACTCTCTCTTTGCAGATAGTGAAGGGTAGTTAACGCAGGCCTTTGCCCCCGTTGTAATACGTTGTGCCTGCTTCTCTCTCCATTTGATTGATTGTTATCCAAGCATTTACTGTTTTAGAATTGGTTCTCTTTGGTTCATTCTCTATTTACAAACAAACACAGAGTCGCAATACTCTGTTTAGTCTTTGCAGATAACGAAAAATCGTGTAAAAAAACAAAAGGAATCGAGCAAAATCAGTAGGCCACTAATGGGATCTCTTTTTGACCTCACTAAAATAGAAACATTAGGAACAACCCCTCATGACAAATACGAAACTAGTGAGATGAACTGAACTCCACACAATGATGGCTGCAAAACAGCTCGGCTCCGCCACCCACCCCGCCCAAAATAACGATAAAGAGCGGCTGCCATGATTGGTTGTGGAATGGCCACGACGGAGCTACGAAATGGTGGTGCTCTCATGCTAACCCCAGCTTCAGTCTGAAACATCCAGAAACACTGTAGACTACCAATTCGATCAGTTCCGGTAGCGCCCCAATGTAACCCGGTAGAGAAGAACTAGCCCTCCCCTCTTTGACTGATGGTTCTTGTTGCCTGTCCCTTCTGTTGTCATTTAACAGAACTATTTAGCCTGCTGAAAGGGGTTGTGTTCCGACCGCTGGTTGGTGGAGACATTTTGACTATATTCTGGACCTGCGTTGTCGCGTAATGCGTCATATGACGCGCCGCGTTAGCGCATCCAGAAGTCATCCGGGGCGCGACGCGCAGCGCGTAACGTAAATGTAAATGTAGTTGAGCTTATATAGCGCACAGCTACCCGCAGTGGGTGTCCCGGTGCTTGCTTAGGGAACCCGTCCTGGTATTCCCCTGTGAGATAGCAGGGTATCCACAAGGTGAAAGTCAGGCATCCCACCGCGAGGGGCCGTTGCGGAGATTAAGCAAGCTATTGCCCAGAGTCGCAGAGTGTGAACCCGTGAGTCGAGGAGGCACCGGGGCGAGAATTATCGAGTCCGTGGAATTTTTAGCCCAAGACCTGCCGAGGCGGGGAATTGAACCCTGGTCCAGGACCGATCTCAGCTTCCGGGTCTGCTGCCTCTAACCCCTGAGCCACACTTCTCCACAACGTAAGCATAACAAGTCATGTGACTTGTTAATAAAACTTTTCATTGGTTCATTTTACTTTTCTTATTCTAATGATGAAAGGCTTGGTCATATGACCTAAAAATTACGCTTTTTATTACTTCCGAACATTATTTTTTCCTAAATATATGTTATAATGTTCCAGGCTAATGTACTTTCCCGGAAAATTTACAACTGTCCTGCAAGTAAAATATATTCTTTTTTCGAGAAAAAGAGCGTTTCTTCGTCCCATGACGGAGCCGTTGAGCAAAAGAGGGTCGACCTGCTGTCTTAGTCGCCGATACGCCTGAATATGAGATTCTTATCGATCACTTTATGTTGCAGGAGTAGAAAACACAACAGCCCTTGACCATTTATCTTTACTGCGTTCCTGCGTATTATACCTTTTACCCTTCATGTAATTGGTCTGCTTTATTTCACTTGCCTTTTAATGATTCCAAAACAGTGACTATTATTAAAAACTTTACCAATGTATATACTACTACCATGTTTTCTTTTAAAAACCTTTATTGTGAAAATTTCATTACACAAATACGAGCCTATAACCACATGGGCCGGCCACGGAGCAAACTGTAATCGTATATGATGAGTAGACATTTACACTGTAGAGGAACCTAACGGGCGGGCCATTAGGTTGCAAGAACTAAGGTGTCTAACAGTTGCGGAATTGGTGGACGTACATTTTATAATTAAAATACGACAGGGCCAGTTACAATAAAATTATCTAGATATACATTTGCGGGCAAGTACCATGGGTGACGTTAATTCGAACTTTCAATAGTACAGTAATCAATAACACATCAGAACTTAATATCAATAGGGATGTCGAAATATTCAATCAATTCTCGTCCCCGCCCGCCATGTGCTTCAAAACTGCATACGTATCTCGTGATTTCAAGGTTCTGCAACCAGTACACAACAAGGAGTTACGAGTCCCATTTATTCCGGCGCCATTTTGGGCGAGGACGGGCAGGTCCAGGATATAGTCAAAATGTCTCTAGCAACCATCGACTATGATGATGTTCATATGCTGTATTTATTAGAGTAACATTCATCTGTCCACATGAAATTAATTTACCACAATCTAAACATGTCATTTTAATCTTTCCAAAGTTCTTCTAAATATTTGGGACCGTTTCCCTTGCCTCTGATGCTGTCAGTGCCACTTCTTTGATGAATGTACTGGCAGGTCGGGGGTTCTCCTCCAAATTTCTCTTTTATGCAGCACTATAATTAATTGGTGCCACCTCTTCATATGACGATGCATGGTATAGTTACCATAACTATATTTTTTTTCGGTTCCTCTGGAGAGTACATCGTGGCAGATGAAGCGTGTAACGTACCGGGCATTTACCTTTTTTTGCATGTACAGGAAAGGAAAAAAAAATCGAGCGTCCGAGTTCTAAGGTGTCCCAGGGCCATTTTAGTGGACCAGGCCCAAATCCAAAGAACAGGCCGCCATTTTGAGAGTCCTGTTGCAGCCGCCTGTCGCTGTAGCATCAAGAGCAGCCGAAACTCAGCTGAATGGCAACTGAAACGGTAAAGGGGCGCCCCACTACAGCAGAATAGCCTCCACCTAGGAAGGCCCGTTCACGCCGCCTCCCCCCCCCCCCTTCGGGCACCCCACGCCGTTATTCGGAGCAGTATTGTAGGATGGCCACACCAGTGCGGCAACTTGCTAGACATCACCTCGGTGGTAACCGAATCTCAGCGCCTTGTGGTGTCTTCTATTCAGAAAATATTGTTGCGCTGCCTTTGGCCCCATTCGCACATCGGTCCGCTACTGACGCCATCTCACAGGCTAATGGGGCGCCCCACGCCGAGTTTCAGCATTGTAGGATGGCCACACCAGTACAGCAACTTGCTAGACATCACCTCGGTGCCATCCGGATCTTGGCATCTCAGCGCCTTGTGGTGTCTTCTGGTCAGAAAATATTGTTGCGCTGCCTTTGGCCCCATTCGCACATCGGTCCGCTACTGACACCATCTCACAGGCCAACAGGGCGCCCCACGCCGACTTTTACCATTGTAGCATGGCCACACCAGTGCCACAACTTGCTAGACACCACCTCGGTGCCATCCGGATCTTGGCATCTCAGCGCCTTGTGGTGTCTTCTATTCAGAAAATATTGTTGCGCTGCCTTTGGCCCCATTCGCACATCGGTCCGCTACTGACGCCATCTCACAGGCCAACGGGGCGCCCCACGCCGACTTTCAACATTGTAGGATGGCCACACCAGTGCGGCAACTTACTAGACACCACCTCGGTGCCATCCGGATCTTGGCGCGTTGTGCTGCCTTCGGCCTATTCGCACATCGGTCCGCTACTGACGCGAACTCACAGGCCAACGGGGCGCCCCACGCCGACTTTCAGAATTGTAGGATGGCCACACCAGTGCTGCAACTTGCTGGACACCACCTCGGTGCCATCCGGATCTTGGCGCGTTGTGTTGCCTTCGGCCTATTCGCACATCGGTCCACTACTGACGCCGCCTCACGTGCCAACGTATTTTCTCCGCATTTTATACCCTATGCCGCATAACAGGTCATGTGACTTGTTTATAAAACTTTTCATTGGTTCATTTTACTTTTGGTTTCCTAATGATGGAAGGCTTGATCATATGACCTAAAAATAACACTTTTCATTGGATGAAAACTTTTTTTTTTTCCCAAACGATGAAAGCCCCACCTTGTTTCTGGATGTTTCAGACTGAAGCTGGCGTCACCATGAAAGCACCACCATCTCGTGGCTCCGTCGTGGTCATTCCGCGAGCAATCATGGCAGCCGCTCCCCACCAGAAGCCTGCAGGAGTCGGGGGCCCCCAAAACTTTTGATGAATCCTCAAGGCGGAGGGGACGCTTTCGAGAATGGGGTCAAAGAACTAGCAGACAAGCGTCCGATTTCCAAGGTGTCCCAGGGCCATTTCAGTGGACCAGGCCCAAAAAGGAAACAGCCTGCCGCCATTTTGAGAGTCCTGTGACAGCCGCCTATCGCTGCACCGCAAGAGTGGGCGCAACTCAGCTGAATTGCGACTTTTGACACAGTGGACCAAAAGCGGACGGAATGGCAACTGAAACGGTAAAGGGGCGCCCCACTACAACAGACGAGACTCCACCTGGAGAGGCCCGTTCACGCCCCCCCACCCCCAGGGGTGCCCCACGCCGTTATTCGGAGCAGCATTGTAGGATACCAAAACCAGTGCGGCAACTTACTGGACATCACCTTGGTGCCATCGTTCTGCTGCCTTGGAACTATTCGCGCAACAGTTTGCTACTGATGACCCACCCCCCGCGACGCCCCACGCCGGATGCCGAAATCAGTGCGGCACCCAGGCAACATCACCTGGGTGCCGTCCAGAAATCTGGACGTTGTGCTGCGTTGGGACTATTCGCACAGCCGACCGCTAATTCGTTGTTTTTCCCTAAAAATGTTTATATGTTATTACTGTTTTTGTTTTGTTGTATATATTTATAAGTTATTAAAGTTTTATAATCTTACTACTTTGTTGGAGTGCTATAGATTTTTAATGTGACACATAATTGTAAAAACTTTGATGTACAAAGAGTCATCCCTGGAATCTTCCGCTTCAGGCTCGGTCCCCTCCCCAATCACAATACAGGATGGTTTTCAGATAATAGGAACGCGTCTGCTGTGACGGATCTCATCGAGTGTGGGCCTTGATCTACTATAACTCCTTTGAAGAGGGGTGATTCTTTACAGCTGGGGCCATAAACTACATCTGCAGGGCTAGCTGATAGCCTAGGACCGGCCTGGACAATCGGACACAGAGGAAAAGGAGTGTCAGAGGGTGCGGTAGTGAATAGGGCGAAAGGGAGGTGTCGGGCGGGCACAGGGTGTGATTCTCAGGGAAGAGCAGCGCAGATGGGGGGAGGTTTATTACCCATGCATAAGACAGAGAGCGGGGGTGACCACTGCCTGGGGGAGATGCTTGCAAGGGTGGGGAGCCATGCTAAGGATCGACAGCGTGCAGAGAGTGGGTCTGGTCAAGGCATCTAAAATGACTGCCGTGCATGACAAAAGTGTGGCATTTGAAAAAAGGCAAGATGGCGCAGACAATGTTTTTCAACACTTCCTGATTTCCTTCGAATCGAACGTTAACAGACGTTGGGGCATATTACCAAAGTTAAGCGATATTTATCCCTAACGATGCTTAGCAACTAATTTTTTACCGCTAAGCATCGTCAGAAATTATCGCAGATAAACCTTGCTATGATCAAGGTTTATCGCAAATACGATAAAAAACGACCGCAATGCATTAATATCGCTGAAAACTCAGCGATATTCATGCATTACCGAGCTAATGCTCTTAGCCATGTTATCCACCTCCCATTGGATAACATGGCTAAGAACTGCTCAGGGCAGGTGGTAGCTTTTGGAGATATTCGCGCTTATCGCGAATATTTCCAAAAGTTGGTAATAGGAGATAGCGATGTTAGCGACTGTTTCCAGTCGCTAACATCTTGGCATGCCCACTTTGCATGTCATTAGTGATAAATATCACTCACATGCAAAGTGGGGCCCAAGATGGTCGCTATCTCCTACTAGCGGTCGCTAACTGGTGTTAGCAACAGCTAGGTAATACAGAGATAATTTTATCTCCGCGAAGCGGAGCGCTGTTACAGATATATATCTTTTTTTGAACGTTAATTTCTCAAAATCCACTGAAGCACATATATTGAGACCTAGCAAAGGCACATCGAGCTACCAGTCCCTACAATTTTGCCAAGTTTCGTGCAAATCCATTCAGCCGTTCGATTATTATTATTATTTTTTTTTTTGCCCCGCGGGGCCCTTTTAAAACCTCCACATCAAACCTAGAGGGTCAGGGAGGATCTACTATGCCCCCTTATGGTCATTTGCCCCTTTGCTTTGGCCTCCTCTTGTCTCTCGATCCTACCGAGAGACAAGATGGCGGCCGCTACGGACTGTTTGCAATGTTTACAGACGCCGGAGAACCAATCAGCTTCGCAAAGCTCCGTAACGCGAAAAGTACGCGAAGCGGAGCGCTGTTACAGATATATATCTTTTTTTGAACGTTAATTTCTCAAAATCCACTGAAGCACATATATTGAGACCTAGCAAAGGCACATCGGGCTACCAGTCCCTACAATTTTGCCAAGTTTCGTGCAAATCCATTCAGCCGTTCGATTATTATTATATTTTTTTTTTTTGCCCCGCGGGGCCCTTTTAAAACCTCCACATCAAACCTAGAGGGTCAGGGAGGATCTACTATGCCCCCTTATGGTCATTTGCCCCTTCGCTTTGGCCTCCTCTTGTCTCTCGATCCTACCGAGAGACAAGATGGCGGCCGCTATGGACTGTTTGGAATGTTTACAGACGCCGGAGAACCAATCAGCTTCGCTTCACAAAGCTCCGTAACGCGTAAAGTCCGCGAACCGGAGCGCTGCCTGGTCCGCTGTTACAGATATATATCTTTTTTTGAACGTTAATTTCTCAAAATCCACCGAAGCACATATATTGAGACCTAGCAAAGGCACATCGGGCTACCAGTCCCTACAATTTTGCCAAGTTTCGTGGAAATCCATTCAGCCGTTCGGCCTAAAAGTGAGGTCAACCGCCCTATGGAAAACTCAATGTTAAAAACACGTTTTAGGACCCCCCTTTTTTCTCGGCCCCCCCTTGACGAACCCCCCCCCAAATTTCCAGGAGCTGCTCAGAAACAAAATGTGCCATTTTCCTGAAAATTTCAGCCAATTCCGTCCACAAACGCCAAAGTTATTAGACATAGAATTTTCAAAAAACCCATAGAGAAAAAATCCTAACTATATATACCTACTGGCGACCGCCAGTAGGTAATATATAGATATATATATATATATATATATATATCTTCAGAACAAAAACCCAGACTGCAGCCCCGGATCCACAGTGCCGGACAGATGACTCAACGAATCCGATCTGAGGCAGTTGAAATTTTATTGAGCAAAGCTGAACAGAAGCAAAAACTGACGCGTTTCGGGCGGATGCCCTTGATCACAGTCAAATCTTAACCCATCATGCCTGAACTTTTAAAGTGCTAGTGCACATCACGTGATAACAATAGAGATGGAAAAAATACTGCTACTACGTATCACTGGCATGGATTTGAGGCAGGAAGGAAGACAATCAATATGCACAATGTTAGTCTCCCAAACACCAATTAATACCTGAATAAATTCATTGATGTGTAAAACCAAGATTGCTTCTGCATAAATGCTTATAAAATGGGAAAATGGGAAAATACAAATATGTATATTTTGTAGATAATTACACATACTAGCAGCTTGCAAGATGAATACATACTGACTTCCATAAAACTTAATACAGAAAAGAGCATATATACACAAGATATTGTTGCGAAGCACACATATTATATCACTAAAAGGTATTATTTTGAACGGATGTTCTAAAATACAGTATATACTTATACACTATAAATGATATATTATGTGCAAAAATTGCCAATAAATACTATACATATATACAAAAAACCATAAGCCATATTTACAATCTTATGGGGACATCTAATATTGATATATATATATATTCACTGAAAAAACCATAGGTTATAGACCATATATAGTTAGGAATTAGCATTTAAAAAACCTTATTTTACTCACACAAAACCATTGAAATTCCATATATAGTTAGTTGCACTAACTATATATCGCGCACCCGCAATCCACTGCTGATCATGTCACATATTACATCATTCATGACATGGTCAGTGACATCACTGATGACATCACTGATGACATCTCAAATGACATCACTGATGAGATCACTGATGACGTCATCCAGTGACTGTATAATTCTGTAAAGTTAAAATATGTCTTACATATTGAAGAATGAATGGATGTATAAGTGTCTTGATGAAGGATTTAGTAGGGGCATGGCTGATTGTATGAGTGACTGATTAAATGTGTCTCACTGAGTGCATGGGTTAGTGACTAAACTGTCTTAATTTGTGCATCATTATGTCTGTTGTTCTGTAAACTGCTGCATGTGTTGATCATTAGCTATATGATTAACTGTATGGGTTATTGATTGGTTGCCCAAGCATTTGTATGGGAGACTGAGTGTGTGTGTGGGTGGCTGGGAGGTGTATGACTCTCTGCATAGATGTGTGAGCAGTTGATTGACTAGATGTATGGGTTCAAAAGTGCATGTGGAAACAGCTGTATGGGCGGTTGACTGTGTGCATGAGTGTATTGGTGAGTGAATGGATATCTCAGTGCTACATGTCAAAGTAAGTACATATGTAAAACACAGTACATGTGAGAGTTGACATATATAAATAACTGTGCATAAGAGCCAGTGAATGTGTGAGTGGCTGTATGGATCATTGTGAACTTGTATCCAGGATTGTATAAGTGAGTAAATATGTTTTAGTATATGTTTGAATAAGTAAGGTGTGTATAACTGTATAGTTGAGGAAATGGAGGTGTGATTGATTCTTTGCATGACTGACTAAGTGTCTGAGTAACTCCATGGATGAGTGACAGTCTATGAGTGTCTGTTTACACTGAGTGTATCTAAGGTTATATTAGAGTCTGAAGAGGTTCATCGTATTATCACATGAATGATGTCATCAGTGATGTGATCAGTAATGTCAAATGAGATGTCATCAGTGATGTCATCAGTGATGTCATTTGAGATATCAGTGATGTCATCAGTGATGTCATTTGAGATGTCATCAGTGATCTCATCAGTGATGTCATTTGAGATGTCATCAGTGATGTCATCAGTGATGTCACTGACCATGTCATGAATGATGTAATATGTGACATGATCAGCAGTGGATTGCGGGTGCGCGATATATAGTTAGTGCAACTAACTATATATGGAATTTCAATGGTTTTGTGTGAGTAAAATAAGGTTTTTTAAATGCTAATTCCTAACTATATATGGTCTATAACCTATGGTTTTTTCAGTGAATTTTCAAGGTTTTGTAAATGCTAATTCCTAACTATATATGGTCTATAACCTATGGTTTTTTCAGTGAATTTCAATGGTTTCTTAATAGCAAATATCATAAGCTGTCGAATGTCAAGTACGTGGTAAGTGAAAACATTTTCGTGTTTATGCACACTGATCTGCTTTGAATGGTGCCCCCCCCTCATTTCTATTAGGAGTACTCTCTCTTTGCAGATAGTGAAAGGTAGTTAACGCAGGCCTTTGCCCCCGTTGTAATCCGTCGTGCCTGCTTCTCTCTCCATTTGATTGATTGTTATCCAAGTATTTACTGTTTTAGAATTAGTTCTCTTTGGTTCATTCTCTATTTACAAACAAACACAGAGTCGCAATACTCTGTTTAGTCTTTGCAGATAACGAAAAATCGTGTAAAAAAAAGAAAAGGAATCGAGCAAAATCAGTAGGCCACTAATGGGATCTCTTTTTGACCTCGCTAAAATAGAAACATTAGGAACAACCCCTCATGACAAATACAAAACTAGTGAGATGAACTGAACTCCACACAATGATGGCTGCAAAACAGCTCGGCTCCGCCACCCACCCCGCCCAAAATAACGATAAAGAGCGGCTGCCATGATTGGTTGCGGAATGGCCACGACGGAGCTACGAAATGGTGCTGCTCTCATGCTAACCCCAGCTTCAGTCTGAAACATCCAGAAACACTGTAGACTACCAATTCGATCAGTTCCGGTAGCGCCCCAATGTAACCCGGTAGAGAAGAACTAGCCCTCCCCTCTTTGACTGATGGTTCTTGTTGCCTGTCCCTTCTGTTGTCATTTAACAGAACTATTTAGCCTGCTGAAAGGGGTTGTGTTCCGACCGCTGGTTGGTGGAGACATTTTGACTATATTCTGGACCTGCGTTGTCGCGTAATGCGTCATATGACGCGCCGCGTTAGCGCATCCGGAAGTCATCCGGGGCGCGCAGCGCGTAACGTAAGCATAACAAGTCATGTGACTTGTTAATAAAACTTTTCATTGGTTCATTTTACTTTTCTTATTGTAATGATGAAAGGCTTGGTCATATGACCTAAAAATTACGCTTTTCATTACTTCCGAACATTATTTTTTCTTAAATATATGTTATAATGTTCCAGGCTAATGTACTTTCCCGGAAATTTTACAACTGTCCTGCAAGTAAAATATATTCTTTTTTCGAGAAAAAGAGCGTTTCTTCGTCCCATGACGGAGCCGTTGAGCAAAAGAGGGTCGACCTGCTGTCTTAGTCGCCGATACGCCTGAATATGAGATTCTTATCGATCACTTTATGTTGCAGGAATAGAAAACACAACAGCCCTTGACCATTTATCTTTACTGCGTTCCTTCGTATTATACCTTTTACCCTTCATGTAATTGGTCTGCTTTATTTCACTTGCCTTTTAATGATTCTAAAACAGTGACTATTATTAAAAACTTTACCAATGTATATACTACTACCATGTTTTCTTTTAAAAACCTTTATTGTGAAAATTTCATTATACAAATACGAGCCTATAACCACGTGGGCCTGCCACGGAGCAAACTGTAATCGTATATGATGAGTAGACATTTACACTGTAGAGGAACGTAACGGGCGGGCCATTAGGTTGCAAGAACTAAGGTGTCTAACAGTTACGGAATCGGTGGACGTACATTTTATAATTAAAATACGACAGGGCCAGTTACAATAAAATTATCTAGATATACATTTGCGGGCAAGTACCATGGGTGACGTTAATTCGAACTTTCAACAGTACAGTAATCAATAACACATCAGAACTTAATATCAATAGGGATGTCGAAATATTCAATCAATTCTCGTCCCCGCCCGCCATGTGCTTCAAAACTGCATACGTATCTCGTGATTTCAAGGTTCTGCAACCAGTACACAACAAGGAGTTACGAGTCCCATTTATTCCGGCGCCATTTTGGGCGAGGACGGGCAGGTCCAGGATATAGTCAAAATGTCTCTACCAACCATCGACTATGATGATGTTCATATGCTGTATTTATTAGAGTAACACTCATCTGTCCACATGAAATTAATTTGCCACAATCTAAACATGTCATTTTAATCTTTCCAAAGTTCTTCTAAATATTTGGGACCGTTTCCCTTGCCTCTGAAGCTCTCAGTGCCACTTCTTTGATGAATGTACTAGCAGGTCAGGGGTTCTCCTCCAAATCTCTCTTTTATGCAGCACTATAATTAATTGGTGCCACCTCTCCATATGACGATGCATGGTATAGTTACCACAACTATATTTTTTTTCGGTTCCTCTGGAGAGTTCATCGTGGCAGATGAAGCGTGTAACGTACCGGGCATTTACCTTTTTTTGCATGTACAGGAAAGGAAAAAAAAATCGAGCGTCCGAGTTCTAAGGTGTCCCAGGGCCATTTTAGTGGACCAGGCCCAAATCCAAAGAACAGGCCGCCATTTTGAGAGTCCTGTTGCAGCCGCCTGACGCTGTAGCATCAAGAGCAGCCGAAACTCAGCTGAATGGCAACTGAAACGGTAAAGGGGCGCCCCACTACAGCAGACGAGCCTCCACCTAGGAAGGCCCATTCACGCCGCCTCCCCCCCCCCCTTTGGGCACCCCACGCCGTTATTCGGAGCAGTATTGTAGGATGGCCACACCAGTGCGGCAACTTGCTAGACATCACCTCGGTGGTAACCGAATCTCAACGCCTTGTGGTGTCTTCTATTCAGAAAACATTGTTATGCTGCCTTCGACCTATTCGCCGCAAGTGCGCACACAACTCAACTGCATAGCTTGCTAGACACCACCTCGGTGCCATTCGGATCTTGGAATCTCAGCGCCTTTTGGTGTCTTCTCTTCAGAAAATATTGTTGCGCTGCCTTTGGCCCCATTCGCACATCGGTCCGCAACTTAGACATCACCTCGGTGCCATCCGGATCTTGGCATCTCAGCGCCTTGTGGTGTCAGTCAGAAAATATTGTTGCGCTGCCTTTGGCCCCATTCGCACATCAGTCCGCTACTGACACCATCTCACAGGCCAACAGGGCGCCCCACGCCGACTTTTACCATTGTAGGATGGCCACACCAGTGCCACAACTTGCTAGACACCACCTCGGTGCCATCTGGAACTTGGCATCTCAGCGCCTTGTGGTGTCTTCAATTCAGAATATATTGTTGCGCTGCCTTTGGCCCCATTCGCACATCGGTCCGCTACTGACGCCATCTCACAGGCCAACGGGGCGCCCCACGCCGACTATCAGCATTGTAGGATAGCCACACCAGTACAGCAACTTGCTAGACATCACCTCGGTGCCATCCGGATCTCGGCGCCCCACTGCAGATGAAGTGCCTCTCAACTATGAAACCACCACGGTGACATCCGGATCTTGGCGCGTTGTGCTACCTTCGGCCTATTCGCACATCGGTCCGCTACTGACGCCATCTCACAGGCTAATGGGGCGACCCACGCCGAGTTTCAGCATTGTAGGATGACCACACCAGTGCACCTTACTAGACACCACCTCGGTGCCATCCGGATCTTGGCATCTCAGCGCCTTGTGGTGTCTTCTATTCAGAAAATATTCTTGCGCTACCTTTGGCCCCATTCGCACATCGGTCCGCAACTTAGACATCACCTCGGTGCCATCCGGATCTTGGCAATTCAGCGCCTTGTGGTGTCAGTCAGAAAATATTGTTGCGCTGCCTTTGGCCCCATTCGCACATCAGTCCGCTACTGACACCATCTCACAGGCCAACAGGGCGCCCCACGCCGACTTTTACCATTGTAGGATGGCCACACCAGTGCCACAACTTGCTAGACACCACCTCGGTGCCATCTGGAACTTGGCATCTCAGCGCCTTGTGGTGTCTTCAATTCAGAATATATTGTTGAGCTGCCTTTGGCCCCATTCGCACATCGGTCCGCTACTGACGCCATCTCACAGGCCAACGGGGCGCCCCACGCCGACTATCAGCATTGTAGGATAGCCACACCAGTACAGCAACTTGCTAGACATCACCTCGGTGCCATCCGGATCTCGGCGCCCCACTGCAGATGAAGTGCCTCTCAACTATGAAACCACCACGGTGACATCCGGATCTTGGCGCGTTGTGCTACCTTCGGCCTATTCGCACATCGGTCCGCTACTGACGCCATCTCACAGGCTAATGGGGCGACCCACGCCGAGTTTCAGCATTGTAGGATGACCACACCAACTTGCTAGACATCACCTCGGTGCCATCCGAATCTTGGCATCTCAACGCCTACTGGTATCTTCCATACAGAAAATATTGTTACGCTGCCTTTGGCCCCATTCGCACATCGGTCCGCAACTTAGACATCACCTCGGTGCCATTCGGATCTTGGCATCTCAGCGCCTTGTGGTGTATTCTCTTCAGAAAATATTGTTGCGCTGCCTTTGGCCCCATTCGCACATCGGTCCGCAACTTAGACATCACCTCGGTGCCATCCGGATCTTGGCATCTCAGCGCCTTGTGGTGTCTTCTACTCCGAAAATATTGTAGAAAATATTGTTGCGCTGCCTTTGGCCCCATTCGCACATCAGTCCGCTACTGACACCATCTCACAGGCCAACAGGGCGCCCCACGCCGACTTTTACCATTGTACGATGGCCACACCAGTGCCACAACTTGCTAGACACCACCTCGGTGCCATCCGGATCTTGGCATCTCAGCGCCTTGTGGTGTCTTCAAATCAGAAAATATTGTTGCGCTGCCTTTGGCCCCATTCGCACATCGGTCCGCTACTGACGCCATCTCACAGGCCAACGGGGCGCCCCACGCCGACTTTCAACATTGTAGGATGGCCACAGAAGTGCTACAACTTACTAGACACCACCTCGGTGCCATCCGGATCTTGGCGCGTTGTGCTGCCTTCGGCCTATTCGCACATCGGTCCGCTACTGACGCAAACTCACAGGCCAACGGGGCGCCCCACGCCGACTTTCAGCATTGTAGGATGGCCACACCAGTGCGGCAACTTGCTACACACCACCTCGGTGCCATCCGGATCTTGGCATCTCAGCGCCTAGTGGTGTCTTCTATTCCGAAAATATTGTTGCGCTGCCTTCGGCCCCATTCACACATCGGTCGGCTACTGACGCCATCTCACAGGCCAACGGGGCGCCCCACGCCGACTTTCAGCATTGTAGGATTGCCACACCAGTGCGGCAACTTACTAGACACCACCTCGGTGCCATCCGGATCTTGGCGCGTTGTATTGCCTTCGGCCTATTCGCACATCGGTCCGCTACTGACGCCGCCTCACGTGCCAACGTATTTTCTCCGCATTTTATACCCTATGCCGCATAACAGGTCATGTGACTTGTTTATAAAACTTTTCATTGGTTCATTTTACTTTTGGTTTCCTAATGATGGAAGGCTTGATCATATGACCTAAAAACAACACTTTTCATTGGATGAAAACTTTTTTTTTTCCCCAAACGATGAAAGCCCCACCTTGTTTCTGGATGTTTCAGACTGAAGCTGGCGTCAGCATGAGAGCACCACCATCTCGTAGCTCCGTCGTGGTCATTCCGCGAGCAATCATGGCAGCCGCTCCCCACCAGAAGCCTGCAGGAGTCGGGGCCCCCAAAACTTTTGATGAATTCTCAAGGCGGAGGGGACGCTTTCGAGAATGGGGTCCAAGACCTAGCAGACAAGCGTCCGATTTCCAAGGTGTCCCAGGGCCATTTCAGTGGACCAGGCCCAAAAAGGAAAGAGCCTGCCGCCATTTTGAGAGTCCTGTGACAGCCGCCTATCGCTGCACCGCAAGAGTGGGCGCAACTCAGCTGAATTGCGGCTTTTGACACAGTGGACCAAAAACGGACGGAATGGCAACTGAAACGGTAAAGGGGCGCCCCACTACAACAGATGACACTCCACCTGGAGAGGCCCGTTCACGCCGCCTCCCCCGGGGCGCCCCACGCCGTTATTCGGAGCAGCATTGTAGGATACCAAAACCAGTGCGGCAACTTACTGGACATCACCTTGGTGCCATCGTTCTGCTGCCTTGGAACTATTCGCACAACAGTTTGCTACTGATGACCCACCCCCCGCGACGCCCCACGCCATTATTTGCTGGGTGGCAACTTACTAGACATCACTTTCGTGTCATCTAGATTTCAGCGCGTTCTGCTGCCTTGGAACTATTCGCACAACAGTTTGCTACTGATGACCCACCCCCCGCGACGCCCCACGCCGGAAATCTGGACGTTGTGCTGCGTTGGGACTATTCGCACAGCCGACCGCTACTTTGTTGTTTTTCCCTAAAAATGTTTATATGTTATTACTATTTTTGTTTTCTTGTATATATTTATAAATTATTAAAGTTTTATAATCTTACTACTTTGTCGGAGTGCTATATATTTTTAATGTGACACATAATTGTAAAAACTTAGATGTACAAAGAGTCATCCCTGGAATCTTCCGCTTCAGGCTCGGTCCCCTCCCCAATCACAATACAGGATGGTTTTCAGATAATAGCAACGCTTCTGCTGTGACGGATCTCATCGAGTGTGGGCCTTGATCTACAATAACTCCTTTGAAGAGGGGTGATTCTTTACAGCTGTGGCCATAAACTACATCTGCAGGGCTAGCTGATACCCTAGGACCAGCCTGGACAATCGGACACAGAGGAAAAGGAGTGTCAGAGGGTGCGGTAGTGAATAGGGCGAAAGGGAGGTGTCGGGCAGGCACAGGGTGTGATTCTCAGGGAAGAGCAGCGCAGATGGGGGGAGGTTAATTACCCATGCATAAGACAGAGAGCGGGGGTGACCACTGCCTGGGGGAGATGCTTGCGAGGGTGGGGAGCCATGCTAAGGATCGACAGCGTGCACAGAGTGGGTCTGGTCAAGGCATCTAAAATGGCTGCCGTGCACGACAAAAGTGTGGCATTTGAAAAAAGACAAGATGGCGCAGACAATGTTTTTCAACACTTCCTGATTTCCTTCGAATCGAACGTTAACAGACGTTGGGGCATATTACCAAAGTTAAGCGATATTTATCCCTAACGATGCTTAGCAACGATTTTTTTACCGTTAGAAATTATCGCAGATAAACCTTGCTATTATCAAGGTTTATCGCGGGATGTTGATCCCTTGGATGATTTAAATCCTGAGGATGAAGAAGAGCGTGATGAGGATGCAGATTTGTCCGAATTATATGACATAGGGTGGGAAGCTGACCTGCTTGAGCCTATGGAACTATAAACATTTATTTTTAAAATTTATAATAAATAAAAAGTAAAAGTGTAAACCGTTTAATTTAAAAATAAAGACACCTTCAAAAATAGGTTATGTGTAGTGTCTTCAATAAAATATTAAAATATGCTCATAAAATTAGATCAGATTCACATATAAAATAGCACAGGTAACATAAATATAAATGTCATTTCTTTTCTGCTATTTCTGTATTGTAATTTTGCCAAGGACTAAAAAATCTTCTATTTAAAATGTCAAGTAGTGTGTTAAGTTTTTGATCACTGTTATTGATTTACTGTTTGGTAATAATGGTTAATAACATTTTTTATTATATTTTACCACAGATTCAACTGCAGATCATTTCAAGATTTCACCATGCCAACAATAGAAAGACAGAGAAAGGCTGAAAAACGTCAAAGACAGCAGGTGAAACAAAATAAGCAGCAGTCCTCTAACAAAAAGATTTGTCAAGTCACGAAGAAAGCACCGGGTAAGAGCACAAAATATTTCATAAGAAATATGTGTAGTAAAAAAAATATTACTACAGAAAATGTTTCAGTCCATAAAAAGAGAACCAATTCAAATGGAAAGGAAAGGCCAATCAAAAATGTTACTGCTAGAGCAAGAGATAACTCTGTGCATGATAGTAGAAGGAAACAACAGTTTAGGGACATTCGTAAACGAATGTTCCGCAACAGGATAATTGGCAATTTGTTAAAAAATATTAAGAAAGGTCAACAGAAAGTGCTTTTTTATAAGAGAAAAAAAAAAGTTGAGAAAGTTATTGATCAGGCATTTGAAATTAAACGTAAGTTATTTATTTTGATAATCAATAGAATTAGGAAGCTAAACAAGGCAATTTATGATTTCAAAAGAAATAGTAGATGGAAGAGAATAGTTAATCGTAGTAATTTTTGTGAAGTTTTTTCTGGAGAATGGATGCATAGTTCAAGCTGTGAGGCATTTTTTAATGAGGAGAGTTATTTCCAGGATAATGATTTGGTGCATGCAGTTGACACCAGTGGTCGTGCTTATGAAGTGAAAGATGGTTGTCCAGTTGAAAAAGAAAAACTTGTGACAACAGAGACAGAAGAGGTGTTAGGTAATGAGGTTTTAGGAAGACGTGCTAAGGGTCCTGTGTACACCTGGAAGTGTAGTAGTATTTGCAGTGTGCGACAGGATTCCATCAATTTGCTTTGTGATTTTGTACGGTCATTTAATAAGAAAAGTTTGAAGCAGAAAATAAGGTTGTTGCAAGAATTAGATCCTTGCAGAGTGAGAGAAGTGACAGGTTTGCATGGTCATTCACTGGCTTGTCTTTCCAGGAGAGTATGCCAGAGTGTTTTTCATCATTTCAGGATGCTAGCAGTGCATCATAATAAAGTGAGGAAATTAGTTAGAATGTTGTATTATGCTAAGAGTCCAGCAATTATGCTTAAACAATTATGCGCTGCTCTTTTGCATGGTTCTGAAATAGATGTGAAGAACATATGTGAAGAAATTGAGTTTTGTTACTTTGGAAGTAAAGAGGAGAATGTTGAAATTGACCCAGAAGAAGAGGGTAATGTGGAAGATAGTGTACAGGTTTCCAGTACAGATAATTTCCAGAGGGAAATTGCGACGTTTCAGGTGAAATCAAGTGAGAGGCCTAATTTCACTTGTGTGTGTTGTCGACGCACTTATTATAAGAATCAGACTAAGTTAGTGGATTTATATGCAAAAAGTGAAAGGGAAAATAATAGTGAATGGAAGGATTTTGCAACATACTTGATGGTAGAAAATTGTTTTGATTTGGGATTCGATCAACGTGTGTGTACTTATTGTTGTTGCAAATTAAATCAAAACCAGATGCCTGCTAGAGCAGTTCATAATAATCTGGAATTGGTTGAGATTCCTTCTGAATTGAAGGATTTAAATACTTATGAATCTATTTTGATTCAAAGTATCCATCCCTTTCAGGCTATTGTAAGAATGGAGCCAAAGACAGGGAAATTGCCTCCATCAGATTTACAGAGAGGATTAAAGGGAAGAGTTGTTTATTTGCCTCTAGATTTGAAGAAAAACATTAACACAATTGGAGTAGAAAAAGTGGAAGAGGAACCTCTGGTTATCTTAGTTAATGGGGTTCCGACAAAGAATAAGAAAATATGGCAAGATTTAGTAGATGTTAGGAAAGTTAAAAAGGCAACATTGTATTTGAAAAAAAATAATAAATACTATAAGAATGTATATGTTGCAGAAGAGGAAGTAAGTGAGGAAGAGGATAGCGATTTGTGTGCTGGTCAAATTGAGAAAGTAGAACCCTCTACTAGTGAAGAAATATATGAACATTATAGTGTTCATCCTTTGCATTCCAAGGAAGTCATGGGGAATGCTATTGAGTTGTTTCAAATGAAACAAGCCAAAGGGAGTCCCATTAGTGTTTGGGAGGAAAGTTTGGAAGCTCGGTGTTTCCCACAGCTTTTTCCAACAGGTCAGGGAGGAAGATATGATGAGCGACCTCATCAAATTCCTGCTTCTGAATACCGGACTTTGCGATTGTATTCAGGAGATGCTAGGTTTCGACAATGCATTCCTTATTTGTTTCATCTCCTGTTTGAAAGCGATCTGTCTGGACTGTCATATGCAGTGAACCACATCTTGAAAAGTGGTATACACATGCAAAACATCTCGGCAAGTGACTTTATGGATAAAGTCAATGTCCAAGACAGTATTTTGGATTCTCACCTGATTAATCTCATGGCGTGTCAGCGTGGTACTAATGAGTACTGGTACCGTCGTCATGGTGATTTAAAATGTATGCTGAGGAACTTAGGTACTCCCACATGGTTCCTCACTCTGAGCTGTGCCGAGTATGGCTGGGAAGACTTACTTGAATTTCTACGAGAGGCAAATGCTAACGTAGATAACATCGAATTCAAGACACCCGGAGAACTGTGCTCTTTGGATCCAGTCAATGTATGTAGGTACTTCAATCATAGATTTGAAGCTATGATGTCTTTCATCATGAATAATAAGAATCCACCTCTTGGAGAGGTGTTGGATTTCTTCTGGAGAAAGGAGTACCAAGCAAGTGGTGCTCCTCATATACATATGTTGCTGTGGATCAAGGATGCACCTAAATTTGGAACGGATCCAGAAGACTCAGTGATGAGTTTCATCCAACAGTATTCTACGTGTGCTGTTCCAAACGCAAAGGAGAAGAAAAGCCTAAGAGAAAAAGTTCTGCGTTTCCAAAGCCATCGATGTGGAAAGTACTGCCGTCGTAAATTCCGAAACAAGGACAAGTTCTACACCAAATGTCGTTTCGGCTTTCCACGACCGGTGATTTCTAAAGGAAGAGTAAACAGTTTGATGTCTTCGCTGCGACACAATGTCATGAAGAAATCACCTAAAAACACATACAATTTGAAGAGGAACGAAGAGTCCAAGAACATCAATGACTACAACCCGGTGATTTTGTCCATGTGGAATGCTAACATGGATATACAGTTTGTGGCTGATAACTGTATGGCTGTGGCTCGGTATGTGACGTCTTACATCACCAAAAAAGAGAAGACAGAATTGAAGGATATGTGGGAGGACATTTCCCATGAAAAGAGCCTCAGTAAAAAGTTGTACAGTTTCAGTCTGAAGATGTTGTCGCATCGAGAAATCGGAGCGTACGAATGTTCTGACCGGTTGTCTTCAGCAAGTCTCTATGCCAAGTCCAGGAGTATCGTTTGGGCGAGTCTTGGTCTTGCTGCAACGCGTAATCGAGTTCTCAAACCTGTCCGGGAAATTGAGTATTTGGCGGAAAAGGAGCCAAACAGTACCGACATTTTGAAGACCAACATGTTGGATACATATTATCCAAATCGAAGCATTCACCTCGAGAATGTTTGTCTGTATGAGGTTCTTCAAAATTACATATTCAAGAGGAACATCAAAGAAGATACTGAGAAAGGAGTGTATGCTGTAATAGGAAGTGAGGGATGTCTGGTCAAGCAAAGAAAATGCCACTTGATAAACCATCGAAAATTGAGTGGCGAATCTCCTGAAAAAAAGGAGTTTTTCTATTTAGCACTTTTGCAACTTTTCAAGCCTTGGCGTGCAGAAGAGGAACTGCTTGGAGATTTTCTCTGTTACGAAGACTCTTTCAATGCCGCCAAGGAGACCATAGAATGTCCTGCTTTTCCCAAATATGTAGAAATGTTGAATGCGGAAATTGAGCAGGAAGAAACGATTGCAGCCGAGATTGCCAGAGACAGTTCTCAGGACAGTCAGAGTTCTGCTTCATTGAGTCAGGATCCACTAGGAGGACCTGTTATTGAAAATGAAGCTGCCACTGCTATGAATGAAGTGGAAAGAGCCATGGCACATGCTCAAGAGGATGCGGTTAACTTAGAAGAGTTGGAAAGACAACTCAACGTTGAGCAGAGGAAAATATATGACGAAGTTACCATGCAAATTGATCATGGATTAAGTCATGATAAGAAAGAGTGCTCATGTACGTCGTTGAAGCCTGTCCGACTGTACGTGAGTGGAGAAGCGGGAACTGGAAAAAGTTTCCTCATTAAAGCAATTTCATGCTATTTGCAGGAAAGGACAGAGTCATCGCTGTCTTGTGTTGTCACTGCTCCAACTGGACTGGCAGCACATAATATTAAAGGGACTACTTTACATCGTTTACTGATGCTGCCAGTGGAGCATGACAACAAATTACAATATCACAAGCTATCTGGAGATGCTTGTTTTGAAGTTTCAAGAATCTTGAGGAAAATGAAACTTCTTATCATTGACGAAGTAAGCATGGTTTCCAATGTCATGCTTGCCTTTGTGCATTTGAGAATGCAAGAAGTTCTCAAAACAGAGTATGATGTGTTATTTGGTGGCAAACACATCATTGTTTTCGGAGATCTTCTGCAGCTGACACCAGTGAAAGGGCAACCTGTGTTCAAAATGCTCACGCATGAAGATACCAGGAAGTGCCTAGGCAGCATTGGCAACGTCAATATATGGTTAAACTTCAATTATGCTGAACTGCATGAAAATATGCGTCAGGCGAAGGATGAAGTTTACAAGACTATTCTACAAGATGTTAGAATTGGAAAAGTGACCGAGCATGGGAAAGAAGCTTTACATGCACGATTACTGTCAAATTTATATCCAGAACAAGATGTTGTGCCTGAGAATATTTTTCAGAAAATTACTGAGAAGAAATCTGGAATATGTTTGATGCCAACTCTTGCAGAATGTGCCAAATTTAACAACAAAATGTTGCATTTAGAAAAGCAAGAGATTGTGAAACTGGAAGCTATTGACAGAGTAGAGCATATGGGATCAACAATTATTTTGTCTGAGAATCTGAAAACAAAATTGGATTCATTAGAGAAGAGTATATCTAAAACTGCAGGTTTTGAAAAGACTCTGAATGTGTGCTTAAACTGCCGTATAATTTTAAGAAGGAATTTACATGTTGAAAGAGGTCTGGTAAATGGATCAATGGGTAATGTTGTTGATTTTGTGAAATACAGAAATAGAGATGGAATTGAATTTGTAAAAATTAAATTTGATGGCATTGAGGAAGTACAGCTAATTGGTCGTTGCTCTGCTAGATTTTTGCTTGTAAAAGATGTTCGCCGTAAGCAGTTTCCTGTTTGCTTGGCATATGCGGTGACAATCCATAAATCGCAAGGTTTAAGTGTAGACTGTGCATTGGTGAATATTGGCAGTTCTGTGTTCAAGGAGGGTATGGCATATGTGGCATTGTCACGAGTTAGAACTTTATCGGGATTGTACTTGATTGAGTGTGATGTCACAAACATTTGTGCGGATCTAGATTGTGTTAAGGAATACAATAGGTTAAGAAGAGAGTATGCGCCACATTTGCCTCAGTATCCTTTGTTTGAGAAACGTGTGGTAGGCCGGAAACGAAGAAATGTGACCAATACTGGGGAGGTTGTAGCAAAAAGACGAAAAGTCGATGAACCTAAAATTACAAGCAGAAACAAAAAGGATTCTGTTGAAGATGTTGTTGGTTTTCAATTTGAAAACAGTTCTGGTGTCAACTGCTATGCTAATGTAGTGGTTAATGTTTTGTTTTCTCTAGAAAATGTCAAAGAAGAGATTGTGGTCAATTCTGATCAAAGATTTTGCAGTTTGTTAAATTCTGTGTTAGAGAAATGTAGCACTGATAGAAGAAATATAGAAAGTGTGTCTGAAATTCGAAATCTGTTAGACAGATGTTCAGGCCAAACACAATTCTCTCAAAATATTCAGCAAGATTGTCAGGAGTTTTTAATGTATATGCTTGATGTATTGCATGCTGAAGGTGTAGATGTAGATCAGCTGTTTGGGCTTTCTTATCAATGGCAGCATGACTGCGAGAACTGTATGGTATCAAGTACTACTAGTGTAGACTCAGAAAGATTTATATATTTAACTTTGCCAGACAGTAAATCAGTCTCCTTTAATAAGCTAGTAAAAGCAGCTGATCACAACATGGAGTGTAGCCAATGTAAATCTGAAATGATGTCCACATTATTTATACGAACATATGGCCAGTATGTCATTTTAATGTTCCAACGATGTAGGCCTGATGGAACAAAATTGACAACTTTAATTAAAAATTTTGTAGCTTCGCAGTTGGCAATATCAGGAAGGACTTTTGTAACTGTAGCAATTATATATCATGACAGCCCTTCAATAACATCAGGACATTACACAGCTTATTTAAAGTCTAGAAATGGCTGGTCATTCTGCAACGATTCTGTTTTAATTTTCAAAAAAAAATTGCCGTATGACCTTAAAAACTCTTACCTGGTGTTTTTAAAACCAAAATTTTAGGGAAATAATCTCGGGATGTGCTCTGTGGAATTTCAAGAAGTTCTAATGGCTCCTACACAATTTGGCCTTGAGGATAAGTGTAGTTCAGAGACATAACTTCTAACCATAAGACTGGACGTCATGGAAAAATAAGTGCACTTTGAATGAGTTCAGAAAAACTATTTCTTTTTATAAGCTAATTGAAGCAGCCAATCAAAACATAGAGTAGAGGGAATGTAAGTCTGCAACGCTGTCTACTGTTTTACATTGCTTTGTGATTGAAAGTGATGTAGAGAATTAAATCATTGTAGTAGTCATAGAGTTAGTGTAAGTCTGCTTCATAGTAAGCAGTATCAGTGTCATAGGAAATGTAGAACATGACTGAGCAAGAAGGGGAAGATATTACTATTCCAGGATTGTGAAAATGATCTTCAACATTTTAATTCTGAAAGTTGCGGAAATGCCAAATGACGGGATTGGCTTACAAGAAATCCAAGAGTTATAAATGGGTCTGACAAGATTTGGCCTTGTGGAAACTTGTGGTAGAGAGCAAGAAGTCATTTATTGCATGTAACATGTTTTTAAAAACGATGGAGATTTTCTTTCAGAAAGTGGCGGGCTGAAAGTAATAACAGCACAAAAGAGTGTAAGCTGTTCATAGGACATCCTTTGACGTCATGGAAAGTAAGTTAACTTTAAGGAGTTCTGAATTCTGATTTCTTATGTTGTATGGGTTTTTTAAACACAATCATTTTGATTGTGTTTTTTTTTCCCTGCTGTTATATGATGAATACCTTCAAGTCACTGTTTTTAGTGAATTTTGATACATTCTGAGAACAGCAAAAATAAACCATTTAACATGTATAATTAATTCTGTACTGTTTGCATTTATGATGTATATGTAGAACTGTGTAGGAGGCATGGAGAAGGTGAGGCTTCTGTAAGTGTCAAAGTTGTTGCATGCAGTGCTGCACTTCTGCGTATTCTTTCATATGCTAGACTACATCTGCACAATGAGATACCTAAGCAAAGGAAACACAAGTGATGTGATTGTGAAATGAGCAAAAGAAATTGCACGTATTTCAATTACATCACCTGTGTTTCCTATCATTACGAATCACATTGTGCAGATCAAGTTTAGGTCTGTCCAGGGAAACATAGGAGGTTTGGACTTTGTTCAAGAGTGCAGTGGACATGACTCACTTCATTGGTAGACCTTCACATGTATTATGTCCTCTATTCTCTTCAACAACTCGAAATTTCATCTGCAACCCTGAGTAGGCCTCACCTCAAACAAACCTCTGGATAGGACACATCTTATTGGCATCCTGAAGCAATTATTTAAAATGTTAGTGTCTTGCGACACTTTTCTGAGACAACAGCAATGCAAAAGATGCACCATGTTTTAAGATAGGCCTCACTTCATCTGCATCAAGATACTGTTAGTTTAAAATGTATATCTTTATGACTGTTTTGGGGGCCTGGAGAAGCAGAAGCTTCTGTAAGTGTCAAAGTTGTTGAAAAACTGTTTGTCCTTCAATCTTTTCCCTTGTCTTTTGTAATTTTTAAATACATGTTTTAATATTTTTGAAATGTTTGTTCTCTCTTTCACAGATTGAAAGTATAAAAACAAAAAGTGAGTAATTTAACGACAATTATAAGGTAAATGCTTTGTACTCTTTTCGTTACATTTCTATCACATTCACCTACTATTAGTTCCACTGCTTCATTTCTTTAACCCTCAGTTTCCTGCCTTTGCTACTTCCATCATTCCTTTCTCTATTACCTACTTATTCAACTCCTTCCATTCTTTTTCTCAGTCCCTCTCTTCTCATAGTTCCTCACTCTTGTTCACTCACTCCGTCTCTATTACTCTTAGTGTCTTTGACTGATCACTCTATCACTACTTGTTCATAATGCTTTCTCTGTGTAGTTGAAGCACACTAAGGGGCATATTATGAACACAGCCAATAAAATTATTGCTCTTTTTATTGGCAGAAAACTGGTGCAAAAGTGGTTGTAGCGGCAGTTTTCTGCCGCAAAAGCAGCTTTAGCGACACATTTCTGCCAATAAAAGCTGCAAAACTTTTATTGCCTATGTTGATGATATGGCTCTATGTTACTTACATTTCTTTGCTGTTTCAATTAATCTTTTTCTGTTATTTTTTGTTTTCTGTTTTCTATTTTTTCTCTCTGTTATTCCTCATGTTTTAATCTTATTTTGAACATTCACTCACATTCTCCAAGAAACTCTTCTTTGTTAATGTTATACTCTTTTTTTTTCTTTCACTTCGTTATCTATTTTGTTTTTCACAATTATACCCTCTTCCGTCTTTTCTTCAGTAAATAGATCTATTAAACAGTATGTCTTCTTTACTCCCTATAGCTGTCTTTCTTTTAACATCACTCTCTGTTTACTTTCCTTATACTTACTCTTTTTTTTTTTTTTTTTTTTTTTTGGTTAGCTCCCGGTCCGCGTACCGGGAAGCTAACCGGGGAGCGAACCAAAAGAAATAGAGCTTGCCAGAGTGCTAAACATTCTAGCAATTTTTTTTGAAAGGGAAGGTAGTTCTGAAAAGAACTTTTTTTTAAATATTTTTGTTGTTTTATATTTTTTTTTTATTTTTTGAACATTTTTTGTTTTTTTTGTATTTTTTGAACGATTTTATATTTTTTTTGGTTTTTTTTGGGGGGGGAAACAACAAAAAACAGGCGTTGAAAAGGGCTCAACAGGAGCAAAAAAAAAATTACTGGGGGCGGTTAGGGCAATCATGGTGTTCATACGCCAGGTTTATAGCGTTTATGCTCATGTTGCCACATCTAACAACGCCCGACAGTGCATACAAGAGTGTATCATGTGGCCAAAATGTTCTTGTATACTTGGCACTGTTTCCCGTGCCTCTTCTGGTGTTAATGAAATTGGTATTCTTGGGCTGGCCACAGGAGTTGGTCTTGGATTGTCCTGCAAATCCCTTATTTCCGCCCGGCTGTAATTGAGCGGATGCTTCCTTGTCATGTGCCTGTGCATTGTGTGATTTCCGTAACTATATTTCTTGTCCGTCCCTCGGGATAATTGTTCTTTGCATATGAGGCAGGTGACATACCTCGCATTGACTTTTTTTTGGCCACGAGGGATCGAATAAAACTGCCAGATGAAACTGGCTTTCTTTCTGGAAACCCGGGGCACCTCTTCTAAGAACTGTGGTTCTTCTCCCTCCTCATCCATTTCTTCCTCTTCCTCCTCAGTGTTGGTCATGACCTGGGGAGGTGGTCCTCTCTTCCCATGAGGAGGTGGTGGTGGTGGTGGGGGTCCACCAGCTGAAGCTACCAATGAAGCCATTTCTCATATAGTAGTAAAGGTCTTCCTCTCACAATGATGAAAGTCAGAGTGAGGAAAGAAGGAGGGGTTTTCATCATTTGGGAAAAACAATACTTCTCAACCAATGAAAAGTGTTATTTTTAGGTCACCTGACCTAGCCTTACATCATTATGAAACCAAAAGTGAAATGAACCAATGAAAAGTTTTATTAACAAGTCACATGACCTCTCACGCTCATGTTACGCGCTGCGGAACGCGCCCCGGTTAGCTTCCGGGTCGCTGAGCTTCGCGCCTCGGTCCGCGCCCTGGGACACTTCCGGGTGCGCTAACGCGGTACGTCACAAGACGCATTACGCGGCAACGCGATACGTCGCGCTTTCGCGACGCGCCGCGGATCGCTTCCGGGGAGCTGCGTTTCGCGCCTCGGTCCGCGCCCCGGGGCACTTCCGGGTGCGCTAACGCAGTACGTCATAAGACGCATTACACGGCAACGCGATACCGTCACTATGTTGATTTCTTACCGGTTCGCGGACCGGGTCGCGGCATTAAATTGAGCTAACGGGAAGCTTCCCGGTTCGCGGACCGGGAGCGAAACAAAAAAATATTTAAAAAAAATTATTAATAAACACATAAAATATATTTTTGGATTTAAAGAAGAATACATTTTACAGCTATAGATATTAGCTTTTAAAAAACCAATGAAATTCACTGAAAAAACCATAGGTTATACACCATATATAGTTAGGAATTAGCATTTAAAAAACCTTATTTTACTCACACAAAACCATTGAAATTCCATATATAGTTAGTTGTACTAACTATATATCGCGCACCCGCAATCCACTGCTGATCATGTCACATATTACATCATTCATGACATGGTCAGTGACATCACTGATGACATCACTGATGACATCTCAAATGACATCACTGATGACATCACTGATGACATCTCAAATGACATCACTGATGACATCACTGATGACATCACTGATGACATCTCAAATGACATCACTGATGACATCTCAAATGACATCACTGATGACATCACTGATGACATCTCATTTGACATTACTGATCACATCACTGATGACATCATTCATGTGATAATACGATGAACCTCTTCAGACTCTAATATAACCTTATATACACTCAGTGAAAACAGACACTCACAGACTGTCACTCATCCATGGAGTTACTCACACACCTAGTCAGTCATGCAAAGAATCAATCACTCCTCCATTTCCTCAACTATACAGTTATACACACCTTACTTATTGAAACATATACTAACACATATTTACTCACTTATACAATCCTGGATACAAGTTCACAATGATCCATACAGCCACTCACACATTCACTGGCTCTTATGCACAGTTATTTATATATGTCAACTCTCACATGTACTGTGTTTTACATATGTACTTACTTTGACATGTAGCACTGAGATATCCATTCACTCACCAATGCACTCATGCACACAGTCAACCGCCCATACAGATGTTTCCACATGCACTTTTGAACCCATACACCTAGTGAATCAACTGCTCACACATCTATGCAGAGAGTCATACACCTCCCAGCCACCCATAAACACTCTCAGTCTCCCATACAATTACTTGGGCAACCAATCAATGACCCATATAGTTAATCATATAGCTACTGATCAACACATGCAGCAGTTTACAGAACAACAAACATAATGATGCACAAATTAAGACAGTTTAGTCACTAACCCATGCACTCAGTGAGACACATTTAATCACTCACTCATACAGTCAGTCATGCACCTACTAAATCCTTTGTTCAGACACTTATACATCCACTCATTCTTCAATATGTAAGACATATTTTAACTTTACAGAAACATACAGTCACTGGATGTTGTCATCAGTGATGTCATCAGTGATGTCATTTGAGATGTCATCAGTGATGTCATCAGTGATGTCGTTTGAGATGTCATCAGTGATGTCATCAGTGATGTCACTGACCATGTCATGAATGATGTAATATGTGACATGATCAGCAGTGGATTGCGGGTGCGCGATATATAGTTAGTACAACTAACTATATATGGAATTTCAATGGTTTTGTGTGAGTAAAATAAGGTTTTTTAAATGCTAATTCCTAACTATATATGGTGTATAACCTATGGTTTTTTCAGTGAATATATATATATATTATCGCTCCTCGTTGCGCCAAGTCGTGCACTCAAGCACGGGTGCGTGTTGCGAGCGGCGCGGTTCGCTATAATCTCCGCTACTTTTCTTTTTTCTTTGTGAAAAGAAAACAGCACTCGCGGGAGTAGGATCTACGTTTTTATTTTTTGATCCTGGTGCTCACAGGATCAAAAAATAAAAACGTAGATCCTACTCCCGCGAGTGCAGTTTTCTTTTCACAAAGAAAAAAGGAAAGTAGCGGAGATATATATATATATATTACCTACTGGCGGTCGCCAGTAGGTATATATAGTTAGGATTTTTTCTCTATGGGTTTTTTGAAAATTCTATGTCTAATAACTTTGGCGTTTGTGGACGGAATTGGCTGAAATTTTCAGGAAAATGGCACATTTTGTTTCTGAGCAGCCCTTGAAAATTTGGGGGGGGTTCGTCCAGTGGGGGCTGAGAAAAAAGGGGGGTCCCAAAACGTGTTTTTAACATTGAGTTTTCCATAGGGCGGTTGGCCTCACTTTTAGCCCGAACGGCTGAATGGATTTGCACGAAACTTGGCAAAATTGTAGGGACTGGTAGCCCGATGTGCCTTTTGTAGGTCTCAATATATGTGCTCCAGTGGATTTTGAGAAATTAACGTTTAAAAAAAGATATATATCTGTAACAGCGGACCGGGCAGCGCTCTGGTTCGCGGACTTTTCGCGCAACGGAGCTTTGTGAAGCGAAGCTGATTGGTTCTCCGGCGTCTATCAACATTCCAAACAGTCCGTAGCGGCCGCCATCTTGTCTCTCGGTAGGATCGAGAGACAAGAGGAGGCCGAAGCGAAGGGGCAAATGACCATAAGGGGGCATAGTACATTGTCGCTCACCCCCTAGGTTTGATGTGGAGGTTTTAAAAGGGCCCCGCGGGGCAAAAAAAAATAAAAATAATAATAATCGAACAGCTGAATGGATTTGCACGAAACTTGGCAAAATTGTAGGGACTGGTAGCCCGATGTGCCTTTGCTAGATCTCAATATATGTGCTCCAGTGGATTTTGAGAAATTAACGTTCAAAAAAAGGTATATATCTGTAACAGCGCACCGCTTCGCGTACTTTTCGCGTTACGGAGCTTTGCGAAGCGAAGCTGATTGGCTCTCCGGTGTCTGTAAACATTCCAAACAGTCCGTAGCGGCCGCCATCTTGTCTCTCGGTAGGATCGAACAGCTGAATGGATTTGCACGAAACTTGGCAAAATTGTAGGGACTGGTAGCCCGATGTGCCTTTGCTAGGTCTCAATATATGTGCTTCAGTGCATTTTGAGAAATTAACGTTCAGAAACAAGATATATATCTGTAACAGCGCTCCGCTTCGCGGAGATAAAATTATATGTGTATTACCTAGCTGTTGCTAACACCAGTTAGCGACGGCTAGTAGAAGATAGCGACCATCTTGGGCCCCACTTTGCATGTGAGTGATATTTATCACTAATGACATGCAAAGTGGGCATGCCAAGATGTTAGCGACTGGAAACAGTCGCTAACATCGCTATCTCCTATTATCAACTTTTGGAAATATTCGAGATAAGGGCGAATATCTCTAAAAGCTACCACCTGCCCTGAGCAGTTCTTAGCCATGTTATCCAATGGGAGGTGGATAACATGGCTAAGAGCATTAGCTCGGTAATGCATGAATATCGCTGAGTTTTCAGCGATATTAATGCATTGCGGTCGTTTTTTATCGTATTTCCGATAAACCTTGATAATAGCAAGGTTTATCTGCGATAATTTCTGACGGTAAAAAAATCGTTGCTAAGCATCGTTAGGGATAAATATCGCTTAACTTTGGTAATATGCCCCAACGTCTGTTAACGTTCGATTCGAAGGAAATCAGGAAGTGTTGAAAAACATTGTCTGCGCCATCTTGTCTTTTTTCAAATGCCACACTTTTGTCGTGCACGGCAGCCATTTTAGATGCCTTGACCAGACCCACTCTGTGCACGCTGTCGATCCTTAGCATGGCTCCCCACCCTCGCAAACATCTCCCCCAGGCAGTGGTCACCCCCGCTCTCTGTCTTATGCATGGGTAATAAACCTCCCCCATCTGCGCTGCTGTTCCCTGAGAATCACACCCTGTGCCCGCCCGACACCTCCCTTTCGCCCTATTCACTACCGCACCCTCTGACACTCCTTTTCCTCTGTGTCCGATTGTCCAGGCTGGTCCTAGGGTATCAGCTAGCCCTGCAGATGTAGTTTATGGCCACAGCTGTAAAGAATCACCCCTCTTCAAAGGAGTTATAGTAGATCAAGGCCCACACTCGATGAGATTCGTCACAGCAGAAGCGTTGCTATTATCTGAAAACCATCCTGTATTGTGATTGGGGAGGGGACCGAGCCTGAAGCGGAAGATTCCAGGGATGACTGTTTGTACATCAAAGTTTTTACAATTATGTGTCACATTAAAAATATATAGCACTCCGACAAAGTAGTAAGATTATAAAACTTTAATAATTTATAAATATATACAAGAAAACAAAAATAGTAATAACATATAAACATTTTTAGGGAAAAACAACGAAGTAGCGGTCGGCTGTGCGAATAGTCCCAACGCAGCACAACGTCCAGATTTCCGGCGTGGGGCGTCGCGGGGGGTGGGTCATCAGTAGCAAACTGTTGTGCGAATAGTTCCAAGGCAGCAGAACGCGTTGAAATCTAGATGACACGAAAGTGATGTCTAGTAAGTTGCCACCCAGCAAATAACGGCATGGGGCGTCGCGGGGGGTGGGTCATCAGTAGCAAACTGTTGCGCGAATAGTTCCAAGGCAGCAGAACGATGGCACCAAGGTGATGTCCAGTAAGTTGCCGCACTGGTTTTGGTATCCTACAATGCTGCTCCGAATAACGGCGTGGAGCGCCCCGGGGGAGGCGGCGTGAACGGGCCTCTCCAGGTGGAGTGTCATCTGTTGTAGTGGGGCGCCCCTTTACCGTTTCAGTTGCCATTCCGTCCGTTTTTGGTCCACTGTGTCAAAAGCCGCAATTCAGCTGAGTTGCGCCCACTCTTGCGGTGCAGCGATAGGCGGCTGTCACAGGACTCTCAAAATGGCGGCAGGCTCTTTCCTTTTTGGGCCTGGTCCACTGAAATGGCCCTGGGACACCTTGGAAATCGGACGCTTGTCTGCTAGGTCTTGGACCTCATTCTCGAAAGCGTCCCCTCCGCCTTGAGAATTCATCAAAAGTTTTGGGGGCTCCGACTCCTGCAGGCTTCTGGTGGGGAGCGGCTGCCATGATTGCTCGCGGAATGACCACGACTGAGCTACGAGATGGTGGTGCTTTCATGCTGACGCCAGCTTCAGTCTGAAACATCCAGAAACAAGGTGGGGCTTTCATCGTTTGGGGAAAAAAAAAAGTTTTCATCCTATGAAAAGTGTTGTTTTTAGGTCACATGATCAAGCCTTCCATCATTAGGAAACCAAAAGTAAAATGAACCAATGAAAAGTTTTATAAACAAGTCACATGACCTGTTATGCGGCATAGGGTGTAAAATTAGGAGAAAATACGTTGGCACGTGAGGCGGCGTCAGTAGCGGACCGATGTGCGAATAGGCCGAAGGCAACACAACGCGCCAAGATCTGGATGGCACCGAGGTGGTGTCCAGCAAGTTGCAGCACTGGTGTGGCCATCCTACAATGCTGAAAGTCGGCGTGGGGCGCCCCGTTGGCCTGTGAGTTTGCGTCAGTAGCGGACCGATGTGCGAATAGGCCGAAGGCAGCACAACGCGCCAAGATCCGGATGGCACCGAGGTGGTGTCTAGTAAGTTGTCGCACTGGTGTGGCCATCCAACAATGCTGAAAGTCGGCGTGGGGCGCCCCGTTGGCCTGTGAGTTTGCGTCAGTAGCGGACCGATGTGCGAATAGGCCGAAGGCAGCACAACGCGCCAAGATCCGGATGGCACCGAGGTGGTGTCTAGTAAGTTGCCGCACTGGTGTGGCCATCCTACAATGCTGAAAGTCGGCGTGGGGCGCCCCGTTGGCCTGTGAGTTTGCGTCAGTAGCGGACCGATGTGCGAATAGGTCGAAGGCAGCACAACGCGCCAAGATCCGGATGGCACCGAGGTGGTGTCTAGTAAGTTGTCGCACTTCTGTGGCCATCCTACAATGTTGAAAGTCGGCGTGGGGCGCCCCGTTGGCCTGTGAGATGGCGTCAGTAGCGGACCGATGTGCGAATGGGGCCAAAGGCAGCGCAACAATATTTTCTGATTTGAAGACACCACAAGGCGCTGAGATGCCAAGATCCGGATGGCACCGAGGTGGTGTCTAGCAAGTTGTGGCACTGGTGTGGCCATCGTACAATGGTAAAAGTCGGCGTGGGGCGCCCTGTTGGCCTGTGAGATGGTGTCAGTAGCGGACTGATGTGTGAATGGGGCCAAAGGCAGCGCAACAATATTTTCTACTATATTTTCGGAGTAGAAGACACCACAAGGCGCTGAGATGCCAAGATCCGGATGGCACCGAGGTGATGTGTAAGTTGCGGACGGATGTGCGAATGGGGCCAAAGGCAGCTCAACAATATTTTCTGAAGAGAATACACCACAAGGCGCTGAGATGCCAAGATCCGGATGGCACCGAGGTGATGTCTAAGTTGCGGACCGATGTGCGAATGGGGCCAAAGGTAGCGTAACAAGATTTTCTGTATGGAAGATACCACTAGGCGTTGAGATGCCAAGATTCGGATGGCACCGAGGTGATGTCTAGGAAGTTGTGCCACTGGTGTGGCCATCGTACAATGGTAAAAGTCGGCGTGGGGCGCCCTATTGGCCTGTGAGATGGTGTCAGTAGCGGACTGATGTGCGAATGGGGCCAAAGGCAGCGCAACAATATTTTCTGACTGACACCACAAGGCGCTGAGATGCCAAGATCCGGATGGCATCGAGGTGATGTCTAAGTTGCGGACTGATGTGCGAATGGGGCCAAAGGCAGCGTAACAATATTTTCTGTATGGAAGATACCACTAGGCGTTGAGATGCCAAGATTCGGATGGCACCGAGGTGATGTCTAGCAAGTTGGTTTGGTCATCCTACAATGCTGAAACTCGGCGTGGGTCACCCCATTAGCCTGTGAGATGGCGTCAGTAGCGGACCGATGTGCGAATAGGCCGAAGGCAGCACAACGCGCCAAGATCCGGATGTCACCGTGGTGGTTTCATAGTTGAGAGGCACTTCATCTGCAGTGGGGCGCCGAGATCCGGATGGCACCGAGGTGATGTCTAGCAAGTTGCTGTACTTGTGTGGTCATCCTACAATGCTGAAACTCGGCGTGGGTCGCCCCATTAGCCTGTGAGATAGCTGTTCTTTGGATTTGGGCCTGGTCCACTAAAATGGCCCTGGGACACCTAAGAACTCGAACGCTCGATTTTTTTTTCCTTTCCTGTACATGCAAAAAAAGGTAAATGCCCGGTATGTTACACGCTTCATCTGCCACGATGAACTCTCCAGAGGAACCGAAAAAATATATAGTTGTGGTAACTATACCATGCATCGTCATATGGAGAGGTGGCACCAATTAATTATAGTGCTGCATAAAAGAGAGATTTGGAGGAGAACCCCTGACCTGCTAGTACATTCATCAAAGAAGTGGCACTGAGAGCTTCAGAGGCAAGGGAAACGGTCCCAAATATTTAGAAGAACTTTGGAAAGATTAAAATGACATGTTTAGATTGTGGTAAATTAATTTCATGTGGGCAGATGAGTGTTACTCTAATAAATACAGCATATGAACATCATCATAGTCGATGGTTGGTAGAGACATTTTGACTATATCCTGGACCTGCCCGTCCTCGCCCAAAATGGCGCCGGAATAAATGGGACTCGTAACTCCTTGTTGTGTACTGGTTGCAGAACCTTGAAATCACGAGATACGTATGCAGTTTTGAAGCACATGGCGGGCGGGGACGAGAATTGATTGAATATTTCGACATCCCTATTGATATTAAGTTCTGATGTGTTATTGATTACTGTACTGTTGAAAATTCGAATTAACGTCACCCATGGTACTTGCCCGCAAATGTATATCTAGATAATTTTATTGTAACTGGCCCTGTCGTATTTTAATTATAAAATGTACGTCCACCGATTCCGTAACTGTTAGACACCTTAGTTTTTGCAACCTAATGGCCCGCCCGTTACGTTCCTCTACAGTGTAAATGTCTATTCATCATATACGATTACAGTTTGCTCCGTGGCAGGCCCACGTGGTTATAGGCTCGTATTTGTATAATGAAATTTTCACAATAAAGGTTTTTAAAAGAAAACATGGTAGTAGTGTATACATTGGTAAAGTTTTTAATAATAGTCACTGTTTTAGAATCATTAAAAGGCAAGTGAAATAAAGCAGACCAATTACATGAAGGGTAAAAGGTATAATACGAAGGAACGCAGTAAAGATAAATGGTCAAGGGCTGTTTTGTTTTCTATTCCTGCAACATAAAGTGATCGATAAGAATCTGATATTCAGGCGTATCGGCGACTAAGACAGCAGGTCGACCCTCTTTTGCTCAACGGCTCCGTCATGGGACGAAGAAACGCTCTTTTTCTCGAAAAAAGAATATATTTTACTTGCAGGACAGTTGTAAAATTTCCGGGAAAGTACATTAGCCTGGAACATTATAACATATATTTAAGAGAAAATAATGTTCGGAAGTAATTAAAAGCGTAATTTTTAGGTGATATGACCAAGGCTTTCATCATTAGAATAAGAAAAGTAAAATGAACCAATGAAAAGTTTTATTAACAAGTCACATGACTTGTTATGCTTACGTTACGCGCTGCGCGCCCCGGATGACTTCCGGATGCGCTAACGCGGCGCGTCATATGACGCATTACGCGACAACGCAGGTCCAGAATATAGTCAAAATGTCTCCACCAACCAGCGGTCGAAACACAACCCCTTTCAGCAGGCTAAATAGTTCTGTTAAATGACAACAGAAAGGACAGGCAACAAGAACCATCAGTCAAAGAGGGGAGGGCTAGTTCTTCTCTACCGGGTTACATTGGGGCGCTACCGGAACTGATCGAATTGGTAGTCTACAGTGTTTCTGGATGTTTCAGACCGAAGCTGGGGTTAGCATGAGAGCAGCACCATTTCGTAGCTCCGTTGTGGCCATTCCGCAACCAATCATGGCAGCCGCTCTTTATCGTTATTTTGGGCGGGGTGGGTGGCGGAGCCGAGCTGTTTTGCAGCCATCATTGTGTGGAGTTCAGTTCATCTCACTAGTTTTGTATTTGTCATGAGGGGTTGTTCCTAATGTTTCTATTTTAGCGAGGTCAAAAAGAGATCCCATTAGTGGCCTACTGATTTTGCTCGATTCCTTTTCTTTTTTTTTACACGATTTTTCGTTATCTGCAAAGACTAAACAGAGTATTGCGACTCTGTGTTTGTTTGTAAATAGAGAATGAACCAAAGAGAACTAATTCTAAAACAGTAAATACTTGGATAACAATCAATCAAATGGAGAGAGAAGCAGGCACGACGGATTACAACGGGGGCAAAGGCCTGCGTTAACTACCTTTCACTATCTGCAAAGAGAGAGTACTCCTAATAGAAATGAGGGGGGGGGGGCACCATTCAAAGCAGATCAGTGTGCATAAACACGAAAATGTTTTCACTTACCACGTACTTGACATTCGACAGCTTATGATATTTGCTATTAAAAAACCATTGAAATTCACTGAAAAACCCATAGGTTATAGACCATATATAGTTAGGAATTAGCATTTACAAAACCTTGAAAATTCACTGAAAAAACCATAGGTTATACACCATATATAGTTAGGAATTAGCATTTAAAAAACCTTATTTTACTCACACAAAACCATTGAAATTCCATATATAGTTAGTTGCACTAACTATATATCGCGCACCCGCAATCCACTGCTGATCATGTCACATATTACATCATTCATGACATGGTCAGTGACATCACTGATGACATCACTGATGACATCTCAAATGACATCACTGATGAGATCACTGATGACATCTCATTTGACATCAATGACCACATCACTGATGATATCATTCATGTGACAATACAATGCATCTCCTCACGTTTTAATATAACCTCTGTTTCACCCAGTGTTAAATACAGAGTATAATTTTTGAAACCATTGACACACCAATACTAGTTACTACATACGTACTCACTGATTCCTACGTCTACACACACATTCACTCATTCACCCATACAATCATTCATACATACAATCACTCATCTTTACAACACTATCATATGCACTCATACACCTATACAGACACTTACACTCTGCCACTCATCCATGGAGTTACTCACACACCTAGTCAGTCCTGTAAAGAATCAATCACACTTCCATTTTCTTGTCTATACAGTTAAACATAGAGCACCTTACATTTTCAAACATATACTAACACATACTTACTTTCTTATACAATCATTGATACAAGTACACATTGATCTGCACAGAGTCACACACCTCCCAGCCAGCCACACACACACTCAGTCTCCTATACAAATACTTGGACAATCAATCAATAACCCATATAGTTAATCATATAGCTACTGATCAACACATGCAGCAGTTTACAGAACAACAGACATAATGATGCACAAATTAAGACAGTTTACTCACTAACCCATGCACTCAGTGAGACACATTTAATCACTCACTCATACATTCAGTCATGCACCTACTAAATCCTTCGCCCAGACACTTATACATCTACTCATTCTTCAATATGTAAAACATATTTAAACTTTACAGAAACACACAGTCACTGGATGATGTCATCAGTGATCTCATCAGTGATGTCATTTGAGATGTCATCAGTGATGTCATCAGTGATGTCATTTGAGATGTCATCAGTGATGTCATTTGAGATGTCATCAGTGATGTCATCAGTGATGTCACTGACCATGTCATGAATGATGTAATATGTGACATGATCAGCAGTGGATTGCGGGTGCGCGATATATAGTTAGTGCAACTAACTATATATGGAATTTCAATGGTTTTGTGTGAGTAAAATAAGGTTTTTTAAATGCTAATTCCTAACTATATATGGTGTATAACCTATGGTTTTTTCAGTGAATATATATATATATATATATATATATATATATATATATATATATATATATATATATATATATATTACCTACTGACTGGCTAATATATATATATATATATATATATATATAATGCTCCTTTACACCAATAACACGAGTCACTCCAGTAGCGGGTGCTGTAAATGCGGTGGTGTCCCGCGATACAAATAGTAGCTCCAATTCCTCCAAAAAATACCCAGCCGGGCCAGTCAGAAGAATACAGCACTCTCGGGATTTAGTAGTTTAACAGCACAGATTTATTTCTCAAAACAAACGCGTTTCGGGAAAGGTTCCCTTCGTCAGTGTTTACTGACGAAGGGAACCTTTCCCGAAACGCGTTCTTCTGACTGGCCCGGCTGGGTATTTTTTGGAGGAATTGGAGCTACTATATATATATATTTTCACTGAAAAAACCATAGCTTTCACACATGTTATAGTTAGCTGGACATTTCACTCATACAAAACCATTCAAATTCCTCCGTTATAGTTACTTCAGCTAACTATAACTCGCGCCCCCGCAATCTACTGCTGATAACGTCACATATTACATCACTCATGACATGGTCAGTGACATTACTCATGACATCACTGATGACATCTCAAATGACATCACTGATGACATCACTGATGACATCATCCTTGTATTTCTTTTTATAGTAATTTCCTACATTGTTATAATAATTTTTTTTGTTATGTTTTTTAAATTAAATAACATATTTTAATTAAAATAATAAAAACTAAATTCATTTTTTTTATTATTAATGTCATGTTTTTTTAATATATTTAAATTACATTCTACATATTTCCTTTTTGCATTTTTTTCATAATCGTACAGTACGCGTACGGTGATAGCACCGTCCTTTTTACAGGTAATCGTTCTCTGTGTGTACCCACGCATACGTTACGAATAGGTCTCGACACTCAGCGTTGCATCAGCGCTTCCGCGTCACGTCATGCACGTTTGTACGGTTCCCGTACGCGCACTGCGTCAAAGTTTCTAATTCCTTAAAAATACATATTTATTTATTTAATGTAAATATTAAGGGAAGACATTATCTGGCATAATTATGAAAATAGAATTCATTGAGTTTTAATAAGCGTATATTACTTTTAAAAAGAATTACCCAAATCGCGGCAACTGTCGACCGTACGCACTGCGTAAGCGTACCCTACAGTCAATTGACTTAATTATCCGGCACAAACTGGAGCACCGCTGCTCGCAACGCTATTTTTTTTTGTTTATTTGTTCCTGTTGGACACTTTTTTATTTACAGTTTCTTTTTTGCAGTTAAAAATAAAAAACTGTTAATTTTTTTTAAATGTAAAAAAAACTACCTTCACTGGTTAAAAAAGAGCTATATTTCTATGATAGTGTGTAAAACATTGTCGAAATTAGTGTAGAGTGCATAAATGAATGAATGAATACATTAGTAGTGTATGGTGAATGTGAAAGTGCAGAACTATAAGGAAGTGCTACAGCATAAATCTGTAAGGTGTTTACTTATAGTATACTGTAGTACTTCCAAAGCACTTGAATGCAACATATGTGCATAAATATGTTACAAGTCTATGCTTCCTTTTCCACTGCTGGTGAAACTGCCTGGGTGAATTTTTTAAGTGTTAGGGGCAGATTTACAACCCCCTTGTGCCTCTTTTACACCACCGTTGCGCAACTTTTGTGATGCAGTGGTAGGGCAAAAGATGTGCCATGGTGTGTGATATTTACAATATGATGCATCTGAGAGGTGCATCACATTGTAAATCTATGTACAAGAAGGAGGCATTCCTGCGCGGGGTGGGGGGTGGGGTGTTCTAGCATAGGAACACCTCCTCAAAGTGGCTGAGTGAAATCTACAAGATTCCACTTTGTCACTTTCATGCTCATGCTGCGTCAAAACCCTGCACCTGCTTGAGGCAGGCGTAAAGATTGACACAGCATTCTGAGCATATGGCCCCCAGAGGATTGCAGGAAATGCATTGCAGTTGCAATGCAATTCAAGCAATGCCCCTCCTCTAAAGCACAGCTGCATCACGTATCTGTTCCGTTTTTGCCACATGGTGCACCACATTGTAAATACGGCGTATCCATGGTGATGGTGTCATGGTGCTCAATAACTGGCATATCCCTGGGCATGTGCCAGTTATTGTATATCTGCCCCTTAGTGTTTTAATGCAGTCAATGGATTACTACACACTGATGAATGCCTTACTACATATGCCAGAAATGACAGAAAGTTTGGTGGAAGTGTAAAGATACATACTGGGGAATTGAAGGTATAAAAGACAAGTTTGGAGGTGGATGGAATACTGCATGCATAGTGTTTAGGGGTTTGAAGCAGTCCGTGGACTAAAGCCTACTTTGCTGCATGAGTACTTACGTACTGAGTAGATGATTACAGTTCTGCAAGCAGAGTATTTTTGGATGCGTTGAATGAATCTTCATAACTGAGAAAACCTCCAAGTAGTTCCTGCTCTGTACGCCATGGCTTAAAGAGTTGCAAAAGAGCTAAATAGTAAAATTCCCTTTTGTCAGAAGTTTCACAACTCAGTTTTTGATGATTAATCAAATGTCTTTTTCTTTGTTTCACCAGACATCCTTCAGATCCAATCACAGCATATACCCCTTTATTGATATCTTCTGTAATGTTCTTCCTAAAAGTATAGCTTTGCAGTACTTCATGGAGACAAACGTTCTCAAGATGATTACTTCTATTTGGATAGTATGTATCCAACATATTTTTCTTCAAAATATCTGTACTGTTTGGTTCTCTCTCTGCTGAATACTCAATTTCTTGTACAGATTGCAAAACTCGGTTTCGTGTTCTTGCAAGACCTAAACTCACCCAAATGATTGTTCTAGATTTGGCATATAGACTTGCAGATGATAAGCGATCTGAACATTCATATGTTCCAATTTCTCAATGAGACATCATCTTCAAACTGTAGCTGTGCATTTTCTTGCTTAGGCTCTTTTCATGAGAAATGTCTTCCCACATTTACTTTCGTTCTGTCTTTTCAGATTTCGTAATGTAAGAAATTACATATCGAGCCTCAGCAATGGAGTTGTCTGCAACATATTGAATATCCATGTTTGCATTCCACATGGATAAAATGACCGGGTTATAGTAATTTATGTACTTTGACTCTTCATTTCTTCTGAAGTTAGGGGTATTTTTCTGTGATTTTCGTGTAACAGTATGTCGCAAAGATGACATAAAATTGTTCACTCTTTCTTTTGATGTTACTGGTCGTGGAAAACCAAAACGACATTTTGTATAGAACTTGTCCTTTGATTTGTACTTTCAACAACAGTATTTTCCACAACGATGGGTTTGAAGCAGTCCATGGCGTAAGGCCTACTTTCCTCTATGACTACTTGGGTCCTCACTGGATGATTACAGTTCTACAAGAAGAGTGCCTGAGTACATTTAAAAGATTTTCAGTTTTATCACAATGCATGGATAAGCACATACTGCTCAAAAGTTCACCACAATACAGAAACGTCAGAGTGTTTGGTGGAAGTGTAAGGATACAGACTGGGTAATTGAAAGTATAAAAGACACATTTGCAGGTGCATAGAAGACTGCGTGCATAGTCTATAGGGGTTTGCCGTAAGGCCTACTTTGCTGCATGAGTACTTGGTTACTGACTGAATGATTACAGTTCTGCAACAAGACTGCCTGACTGAATTTATAAGACCTTCAGTTTTAGCACAGTGCATATAAAAACACATTCTGCTGAATGGCTTAATACAATACTGAAACAGCAGTGACAGAGTGTTTAGTGGAAGTGGAAGGATACAGACTGGGGAATTGAAGGTATAAAAGACAAGTGTGCAGGTAGATACAAGACTTCATGCATAGTGCATAGGGATTTCAAGCAGTGCATGCCCTGAGACCTACTTTGCGTTCTTTAAATTAATAGAATATTGTAAACATTGTGTAAATAAATCTATAAGTGCTTGACTTTTAGTACAGTGAATGCATTAGTACATAGTGCTCAATACTTTATTATTATTAAACAATGAATGTATTCTTCTAACATCTCATATTGTAACAAAACTTCTAAAAGCAATTCATCAGCTATTTCTTCATCATCATACTGCTGGTTAGCAATCTCAAAATGTATGTCTTCCGAAAATTCGACATTATCCAGTGCTTCTACAAAATCAGCATCAAAGCTTTCATCTTCGAAATCACAGCTGATATCTGCAGTACTGATGTTTAGTACTTCAGTCTTGCTGCCTGTTAGAGGTATGTTTATTTCTTCAATTAAACTGTTCGTGATTTCCAATGTGTCTTTGTTATTATTCTGCTTTCTTTCCATAACTAATTTCTTATGTTGTAGGTCCTTGAACAAAAACATAAACATTTGACTTTATCAGTTTTCTTATATTACAAAACTAGCTTTATCAACTATTTTGGCCTCAAAAAAATATTATACAAATAACATTGTCTAATAACATTCCAACAGATCAGTTTTATTACTTTAAAATGTTGAATATATATAATTACTTATAAAGATATCTTGTTCTTAATTTTCATAAAATTTGAAACCAGTCACTTCTTATAACTATAAAAAAAAGACTCAGACTGTTATAGTAAAATACAGTACTAAAAATGTAGAATATGTCTATTCACCTTACCCATTGCAAACTAGTAAATGTGTTTTAGTAAAATGCAAGGAATACTGTTGTTTTTCCCGAAAACCAATCCAGTACTCACCTTTTAACATCATTAGAAAGTAGTCTTTGCTAATATAAGTCAAAAATACTCACAGCAACAGGTATAGAACGCCGCTTCAACAGAAAGTATTGTGTATGATGAGGATATATTTACATAGAGAAGAAAAGCTACACAAAGTAACTTATCCTGTCCTTCTAAACATAAAAGATGTAGATGCACCAACAGTAGGTAACAGGTCTCTACCGACCCGATTATACGCTGATGACTGTGTTTTAATGTCGAGAACTGGGGTGGGATTACAAAGACTTTTAACTGGTTTAAATGATTTCATGAGTGACCTTGGCCTAAAAACCAATGTTGCAAAATCACATGTAAAGGTAATAGGTAAATCTCCGACAAAAACAAACACTTTTTATATAAATAATGAAATATTGTCTCGGATACCAACTTTTTCTTACTTTTTAATGAAAAAAATTAATGGACACTTCTAATGGATGCAAGCATTGGTAGCTTTAATACAAACACGGAGGCCAACTTGAGATACACAAAGAAATTAGGCTCCCGTCCAATTAAAGCCATAATAGGCATCTACAAAGCACGGACATGTGCCGTCACTCTCTGTATGGAGTACGAGTCTGGGGCATCACTAATACTCTGGGGCTTCAGAGAGCGGAAAATATGATGTTTAAACGCACATTGACATTATCTCAAAGTACTCCTGTCATTATGTGCCACAACAAATTAGATGGAAAACCGTTGACTTTTCATACGCAATTAGCTCCCCTGAAGCTCTGGCATAACATATGGAAAGGGGCGACCACTCGGTCCCCCCGAACGTGTGGTGGAGTACCCCGATCCCCCCGGGAAACCGTTTTGGGTGGGAGGCGTGGCTTGGCTGGTATGCCCGTAGTGGCGTAGCCGGGGCGCGCCTTTTCCCGCCCAAGAAGGGTTGTCCTAGACACATACACCGTTCGAACCGCCCCGTAGGCGTGTTGGGGAAGGCCACGCCCTCCCGAAGAAGGATAAAAGGAGCATCTTGCCAAGGAAGCATCCTCTTGTTCCTGTGCTTGGAAGCTGCACCTCCTCGTTGCTCGTGAGCCCGAGACGGAACAAGGAGCCAATTTTGACCCACCCACCAGCCCCTGATGACAGCGATTTGTATTGCAATAAAGTCAATTGACATGGATATTATCTCTTCTCAGGTTGTTTGGGAAAAGTTGGGATGGTCGTGATATGACAATAAAATGGTTGCTCTTTTCTGGCGAGGTATCACAGCTAAATGTAAAAACTGTTAGGGCATAGTTGGAGGTTTATATTTTTAAAATGCCCAGTATAACTGTTATTCTCTTTTAGTTTAAAAACTGTCGTATTTATTTTCTGGTCGGGCGGTAAGGTCATGATCGGTGAGCAGTAATTGGAAGATCCCTAGAGGTGGGGCGCCACCCATTATGGATGGGAGCGCCCGGGGTGAGCCGGCCATTGGCCCCTCACACGGGGAGGCGGTACCCTCTAAGGATGGGGACGCCGAAAGGGAAGGCGGTCATCGTCCCTTCCCTGGGGAGGAGGGGCTACGGGCCCCTCCTGGGAATTTCCCGGGGCCAGGACATCCGCGACGGCGGATGTGGTAAGCAGTGTGGGGTGGGAGGGGGGTCTACGCTACCTTCTAGACACCTCACACGAGTCCTCGGACGACCACCAAGATGGCGCCGAGTAAATATGGGGCCCCCGTTAAGACAAGGGAAATTGGAAGTTGGCACAGAGGTACAGTCCTCTGTGCACCCGCCCCTCACAAGTGAGGGGGGAGTTATGGTATTAGGGATCTGACACCGGTTACGACCTTGCCGTTGGCCCGTAATGCTAGGATGTACAATTTGATTTTGAGAAAATGCATCGTAATGTGTAAATGAAATTGTACATGATATGAAACTGTTAATTTAATGTTTTAATTTTTGTTTCATATTTTAATAAATACGGCCGGTGAGGGTAACTCCCTCACCGCCTTCCAAAAGCTCAAGAACCGTTTCCGTCTTCCCATTCTTGGGATTTGTGTTGGGAGGGGGTGACGGGTATCCCGCCCATATGAGCCAAGGAGGAACCAGTCCTGAATTCCAATATCCTTTTGGATTGCTTAAAATTAGATTTTGTAAAAAAGATTCCCTGGCTATCTTATATTCAAGAACAATTAGGGAAACTGGGTATGGAGAATTGTTTCAGCACCCTGGGTGACATTTCTGCAATCCCAAAATACAATCTGAAAAGAGATTTTCTTCTTTATTTGAAGCATGTAAGAGACAGTAAAAAGATGGCAAAAAAGGGTTGTAGAGCACCTTAATATTTGTCAGCTCCCCAAAAATTGAGCCGTACCTCTCTTTCCATTTCAATCAGGCTAAAATGTTTTATTTGATCAGATTCAGGATGGGTATTGCTCATCTCTTGGTGTCGTACCCATGTGATGCATACTGCGATACTAAACTAGAATTGTGCCCATGTGATTCTTTTTCTGCACAGAGCACTTTACATGTTATGTTCCATTATATGTATATTAACATTTTCATATATCTTTAAAAGATACAAAACATCTTTGCACAGATATGTACTCCATCCATCTCTTGTTTCTTCAGCTGTGTAGAAGCACAGCATATTCACAATTTTTTATAGCTGCTTATACTTACCTTAAAAATAATAAATAATAAAAAAGTATATATTATAAAATTAGCAGTGGAAGACAAGAAAAAATACAGTTACAATATATATTTTACAACACAAAATAATTTGTAAAACATTTCATTTGCCTTTTTTGCTGCTCCCTCTCCATGTATAAGCAAGCTGTCTCCTCCTCCTGCTACAACACACTCCGCATGCTCCGCAGGATCTACAAGTGGATCCCGTCCGAAAGAAGAAGACAGTGACACAGGCCCTCGTCGTCAGCAGACTGGACTATAGCAACATACTCTATACAAAAATCCCAGCCAAACACCTACAACGACTACAACAAATCCAAAACGCCTCCGCCCAACGTCAGCTGCAGTGACATAACCCCCCGCCTGAGAGACCTACATTAGCTCCACATCAACAAAAGGATCACCTTCAAGCTGCTTAGCCATGCTCACAAAGCACTTCACAACACCGGACTAGCCTATCTTAACAGTAGTAATTCTGAAAGGCGAAATTTTGTTCCTAAAACTTTGGCTTAAAAAATATCAGGTAATAATTTGGTAATTATTTAGGCAAACGTTGTTTAAAAGCCAATTGACTATCATTACAATGTATCCAACCTTTAGCACATTTTAAATAAGCAGTGTAATGTCCAGATGTTGTAAAAGGACCATCTTGAAAAATAATTGCTACGGCTACAAAATTTCTTCCTGATATTGATACTTGAGGGGGTGCCGCTCGTAGTTGTGTGGGTGGAGAACTGACCTGACCCTTGTGGAGCGCTGTTTGTCCGTGAACCGTCCCTGGGAGCAGAAGGACACTGTTGTGGGCGGCGGCTGGAACAGCGGGACTGCGAGTCCCAGAAACATCGGCGGCTAGTCTCTTTGCCTCACCTGGAGACTCTTCCCTCTCGACTCCGCCTCCCTCCCGGGCGTTAAAACCACGACTCGCGGCCCCCGCTCCGCGGGAGCCGCTCGTAGTTGTGTGGGTGGAGAACTGACCTGACCCTTGTGGAGCGCTGTTTGTCTGTGAACCGTCCCTGGGAGCAGAAGGACACTGTTGTGGGCGGCGGCTGGAACAGCGGGACTGCGAGTCCCAGAAACATTAGCGGCTTGTCTCTTTGCCGCACCTGGAGACTCTTCCCTCTCGACCCCGCCTCCCTACCGGGCGGTAAAACCGCGACTCGCGGCCCCCGCTCCGCGGGAGCCGCTCGTAGTTGTGTGGGTGGAGAACTGACCTGACCCTTGTGGAGCGCTGTTTGTCTGTGAACCGTCCCTGGGAGCAGAAGGACACTGTTGTGGGCGGCGGCTGGAACAGCGGGACTGCGAGTCCCAGAAACATCAGCGGCTTGTCTCTTTGCCGCACCTGGAGACTCTTCCCTCTCGACCCCGCCTCCCTCCCGGGCGCCCCGCCCCAGCCATAGGCTTTAAGATCGCAGTAAGTCACGCGCATCGCGGGACGCGCGCGGGCTAAGCCCGGGCAAAGGCGGGCCGTTTGAGGCTGTTAGAGAACGTTAGAGACCGGGCCGGGCTACCCCCCTAACGCCCTGTCTCCCTGGCTATGTGCATTGTCTAGCTGGTTGCCCCGAAGCAGGACGCTACATTATGGCCAGTAGGGAAACTAGAAGCAAGGCTGCTTCCGCGGTTTCAGGTACTTTGGACAAATTCCTCCTTAAAGCTAATCCTGTAACTAATAAGAGTATTTCAGTGCTTGACAAATTAACTGAGGAGGGTGTAGAAAATTCCTGTCTATCCTCACCAGGTTTATCAACAAACACAAGTACACCGCTTTTGCTTGATGCCACCCACCTATCCCTAATGGACAGTATTGACCAAACAATCAAGTCAGTTTTTCAACAGTTAAGGACACTGTCATCCTCGCTAAGGTATAGAGACACATCACGCATTAGCTATCCCCTGTTGCAGAGCGTGCACTGTCCGGGGATCAGGGTGAGGTTGAAAACTTGTCGGAGCACACGGGTCATAGAGAGGATCCCGTAATGAAAAGGAAAAGATCCAGAATGAACCTGAGACTCTAAGTATGGGAAAGGACAGGGTAATGTTAAGCATCCCATCTATCGCATCCACACCTGTGCTCACTCAGCCATTTATTTTTGGTGGGGCTACCCCTAACACTACAGAAATCCTTATTGCTTCACTCACCGCTGCCCTCAAAAGTCTTTTGAATCCCCTTCTCCTTAAACTGGATTCAATAGAATCGAGACTGTTAGCGATTGAGCGATCAAGTGTGGGCAATGGAGGTCAGCTTGGGATAGGAGCAAGTTCAGATGGAACACATGGGGGTGGTGCTGGAGCTCCACACCCCCCTCCGGTCACTACGGTCCATGCTCCACTATTTTCTACAACCCCTATTGGGGAAAATAGTAACATCAGTACAGTTCCCGTGCCTAAAACCGCACCTGTACCACTTCCCAGGTTAGTGCCCCCGATTCCAACCCCTAGGAGGTCGAAGCAACCAGCTCCGGCCAGCCTATCCACCCAGGGGAGACTATCAAATGCGCTAGCCCATAGCTCCAACCAGCAGGATAGCCCTAAAACCAGGCGCAAGGCAGTTAACCTGCCCCCTGAGGTGGCGGGCTATACTGTGATACTGACGGGGGTCCCAGAGCTGGCCAGCGGCGTAATGGAGTCCTATGATTCTTTACGCAATACGGTAATTAGCTGGCTAAACATCCAAAGGCCTCTACCATCCAACCTAAAAGGAGATGTTCTTATGGTTAGAAGGGTCCCGTGGGTTGGGTACACTGCCAAGAAAAGCGTGGGGGATTGTATAATTGTCAGTTTCAAGAGCCCCCAGGTCGTCACTTATATTTGCAACTGGCTCAGTAACGCAGGTAACACATCCATTGAATTGGTCCCTCTCTCATATTTCTATCCTAATTCATGCAAGCCATCTATGAGGAGGGACGATGGCTGGACACGGGTGGGTTTTGCTGTGGACGGGTCAAGATATAGGCCCAGGTATAACACTCATTCTGCCACTGTAAATTATGCACATCCCAATAGATTCAATTGCCTTGATGAAGTAGATTGACTTCAAAGGGGTTTTTCCTCACAATCCTACCAAGTCATCGTAACTGAATCTGCAGGACAGGGGACGGGAATTGGAGTAACTGATATCACCAATAGAGATTGGACTCACTCCAAGGTGGTAGTTTGAAATCCCCTAGCCTTAGGGACCTTGCAGCTACCTCATCCTTGAGTCAAACGGGCAGTACTCTAACTCCTCAAGCCCCCTGTGTCCCAAACACAACAACCACTGCTGAACCCACTAAGAAAACACAAGAACGGCTGCCCGAACCTCCATCTATGGGCACTGCACTTGAAACAACTGAGGGCCCCCCTTCTAAATCTATTATCAAAACCCTGAAGGTCCTCTCCTGGAATGTGGCTGGTATTGCAAATAAAATACACACAGCAGACTGGGATCTTCTAATAGGCCCCAGTGATGTCTGTCTCTTCCAGGAGATGTGGGCCAGGGACCCATTGAGTAGAGCAGTTTTTGAAATTCAGGCTAGGTGGAGTGGAATGGGGAGCCCTTCGGGGGGTCTAGCGATTTGGGTAGCTAGTCACATTGGATGTGTTGCGGAAAACGTTCCCACGTTCTCGCAGGACATCCAGTGTGTACTTCTTAGGTGGCCCAATGCAGTTAAATTGGCAATTGTAAATGTATACTCTCGTCCAGTCAGTGTAGACAAGGAATCGCACACTATGGAAGATCTCTCGTCTTTTCTGGGCTCACTGCCAAGTGACCACAAAATTGTGATGGGCGGAGATTTTAATTGCCATTTTGAACCTCTGGAAGGCCTAAAGGAGGGTGCCCTTACCACTGAAGACGACTTTTGGGGTGTCCCACCATGTTCATCCCCTCATCCCAAATCTTGGTCTCTACTTGCGGTGCAAATCATGTCCCTCACTTTGAACTACGCACTGAGGGCTTGTAATGGTCGTACTCCATCAGACAGCCCCTCATTGTGTACCTTCAATAGGAAGGATCATGAATCGAGGCTGGATTACATCTTTGTCGACATTGGCTTATGGTCCAAGGTCCAGGATTTTAGAGTATCTCCCAGAACAGACAGCGACCATAATGCATTTTTACTAGATCTGAAACACCCTGCTCCCGCTCCTGAGTCACTATCTACCAATCCAATTGAAGACCCAGGTAACCTGGTCCTCAGTTCTAACAGGCGAATGGTAAAATAGGGGAAAATAATTAGTTCAGAGGAAAATATAGGTAAAATCTTTGATAGAGCACTACCGAAGTTTGTAGAAATAGATGAACTAATTAACCAGCCTAGAGCCCCAGATTTTAGTGATAAACTGGGGCACATCCACGCAAACCTAGTGGGATCTCTAGCTGAGGTTTTTTACCCAGTGGCAGCTCCACGGCGCAAACAGACCCGAACCTCAACATGGTACAATTCTTCCTGCAAAAAGTCTAAGACAGAGTTAATTGCCACAATTAAAGCAGGTTCAGACAAGGGCACGTTCGCCAAACTTAGGCGTGAGTATAAGGAAGCCATGGCTTTGGCAAAGACGGAGTGGGATTGGAATCATTGGCAGGATCTCTCCTCTGCATTAGAAACCAGGGACTCGAAAAAATGTTGGTCCCTGGTAAATAATGGCACAGGAGTAGTTAAAGCTGCAGTGGAGCCTAACATTGCACCATCTGTCTGGGAAGCCCACTATGGCAAATTGTACCAGGATACTGAACAGCCCGCCTATGAAGTGGCCCCTGATGATATATCCATCCCTGCAGTTGGACTGGAATTTACTCTTGGTGAGGTGGTTAGTGCAGTAGAGAGACTGGCAACGGGGAAGGCCCCGGGCTTGGATAGATTGCCCGGTGACCTCTTTAGACAATACTCTGAGATTTGGGGCCCGTACCTCCTTATTCTCTTTAATGCCATCTTGGGAGGTATGGAGATCCCCTGTATTTGGCTGGGAGCAGAGATAGTGCCTATTTATAAAAAAGGGTTCTCCTCTTCTCCCAGCCAACTACAGGCCGATCAGCCTCATAGATGTTCCCCAGAAACTCTTCTCTCGTCTCCTCTTGGACCATCTCCTTGATTGGATGGAGGCAAATGAAATCCTGAGTCCCCTCCAGGCTGGCTTCAGAAAAAACACGTCCACCATGGACCAGATCTTCCGCCTCATCCTCCTGTACTGGAAAACGGTGAGGATTGAGGGGGGGGAGGCTATACATGGTGTTCGTGGATCTGAGGTCAGCCTTTGATTTGGTCTCACGCTAAAAATTATGGGAGGTCCTAAAGGAGTTGGGTGTTTCAACCCAACTGTTGCACGCCATAATTAGGCTCCATGATGGCAACTATGTGCAGGTCAGGTGTGGGAGGGATGGAGCGCTGTCATCAAGGTTTCCTGTTCTCAGAGGGGTAAGGCAGGGTTGCGTCCTGGCGCCAACGCTGTTTTGCCTCTTTGTCAACAGCGTTAAATCCCACCTTGACAATGTTAAGGACAATGACGCCCCTCTTTTGGCAGGCAGGAATGTGCCAGCTATTATGTTTGCTGACGACACCCTCCTGCTTTCCAAAACCCCAATGGGGATTCAAAGGATTCTAGATGGATTTGGTCTTTTCTGTAGACAACATGGTCTAGAGATCAATACAGAGAAGACCAAGTTCATGATCTTCAATCCATCCCAAAAAACAGACCTAATCCCACTCTGGGCTCAGCCAGTCTGGAAAGGGTCACAACCTTTCAATATTTGGGGGTAACACTACATGAGAATCTATCCTGGGACCCCCAGATAGCAAGATCCTGGCTAAAGTTGTCCGAACTATCTGGTGCAATTTTGAAGGTTGTAAATACTTCAACCTTCAAACCCATAAGCCCGGCACTGGAAATGTACAAAACACAAGCTAAAGCGGCTGAATCTTATGGCAGTGAGCTATGGGGGTACAGAGCAGGTCCAGATCTCACGAGAGTGGAAAACACCTTTCTCAGACGTCTTCTGGCCCTCCCCTGTGGCACACCTTTGTTTCCCTTAAGACTGGACGTGGGTTTACCCTCCATCGCTGCTGAGCTGGAGTCTAAGCCATTAAGATTCTGGCATAGGCTCTGGTCCACTAGTGAGCTTGCACAATATAGGAGTGATCTTGCCCATGTAATGGACTTGAACCAGCGAGATAGAATTCCCTGGCTAGCTTTTGTCAAAAAAGAATTGTATTGTTTAAAATTGCCTGAGCTTTGGGAGGCTCCAGAACTAGGCTGCCAAAGGCTTTCCCGTAAATGATTAGTCCAAATTCACAAGGAAAAAAACCTAGATCTCCTCCTGACCGCAACTAGCAACGGCACCCTAACTGAACGTTTCTTGCAATCCAAAAACTCATATGAATTTGAAGGTTTTATGGACATTATCTTCCCCATTCTAGCCAGGAAACTGTTTATACAGTGGAGGCTTGGCACTCTGCCTATTAAAACCTTCACCTGCAAATGGCTACAGCGGGACGATAAAACCTGCCCAGGTTGTAACTCCCATGATGAGGATGAAACCCATCTTTTCTTCTTCTGTCCTGCATACCATAGACCAAGGAAACACTGGCTGGTACCCTTATGTAGGAACTTGGGTTTCAGGAGCCATATGTATGCGTAAAGAGTATTGAGAACTAGTACTCTGCCCCACATAGTCTTTGCAGTGGCGAAATTTATTATGGCTATGTGGCAGATTAGGAAAAAATTGTTAAAGGCACAAATGCCAAAAATATGATTCCGTTCCTACAATTATGGATTGTGCTTTTATTATGTAATGAAATGTTTTTTCTAACTATGAATTGTTTTTCTAATCCTTATCATGTCTGGAACAACCTGGTAATCAATTTTATGTAATGTGTTTTTATAATCGCAATCTCTTTTTAATATGGTTGTTTTAATGTAATATGCAATGCATCTTTTATGGTCTAAAAGACCGAAATAAAGAATTTTGGGATTGGATTGGATTGGATACTTGAGTAGAAACAAAATTCTTAATTAAAGTTTCCAATTTTCTTCCATCATTGCATCCCTAAAATTACACAGTCTCCATATCTTTCTATACATAATCTTGATGACATTTCTGATTTGCATTACCTACACTCCATGTTTTGACTTGCTCCTCTAACTAGGTTGTTAAATGACACTGATTCACAGTCTGGTAAAGTCAAATATATAAATCTTTCAGTGTCTATATTAGTGCTACATGTAAACAAACACTTTTCACAGTCATGTTGCCATTTATAAGAAAGGCCAAAAAGATTTTCAATATCTATGCCTTCATCTTCCAATACAACGAGCATATACATTAGAAATTCCTGACAATCTTGCTAAATATTCAGTGTAAATTGATTACACCCAGAACATATGTCCAATACATTTCCAATATCAGCAACACTTTGCATTTTAGTTTTATCGCTACTACATTTCTTATAAACAGAATACAACGATCAAAATCTTTTTTCCCGATTTTCAACAATTTGCTATTGCAAACTTTCAAGAAAAAAAACAACATTAACAACTACATTAGCATAGCAATTGACACCAGAACTATTTTCAAACTGATAACCAACAGCCTCTTCTATAGTGTCCTTTTTCTTTTTGCTTGCAATCAGAGGTTCATCTTGCTTTTTTTCGTTCTCTGCAACTTCACTACAGATATTCCCATATCTTCTTTTTCGACCTACCACACGCTTTTCAAATACAGGATATTGACCTAAATTGGGAGCATATTCTCCTCTTAACCTATTATACTCTTTCACACAATTTGCATCTGCACTAATCTTTGTCTCATCAAAATCAATCAAGTACAATCCAGATACAATTCTGACTCGAGACACAGCAACATATGCCAGACCCTCTTTAAACACGGTACTTCCAATATTTACCAACGCACTATCTACACTTAAACCTTGCGATTTATGAATGGTCACCGCATATGCCAAAGAAACAGGAAACCGTTTTTTGTGGATATGCAAATCTTTTACAAGCAAAAAACGAGCTGAACAACGGATAAATTGTTGTACTTCTTCAATTTGATCAAATTTGATTTTCAAAAATTCAACACCATCTCTATTTATGTAATTAACGAAATCAACAACTTTACCCATTGTTCCATTTACTAAACCTTTTTCCACATCCAAATTACGTCGTAAAATTACCCGAGCGTTTACCTATGCATATAGATACTTTTCTAAACCAGCAGTTTTAGATATCGATTTCTCTAAAGAATCCAATTTACTCTTCAACTTTTCTGTCAAAATAATAGTGATTCCTTCATGCTCTATTTTATCAATAGCTTCGAATGTTATAATTTCTTCATTTTCCAAGTTTAAAATGTCTTCATTGAATAAAGAACATTCACGCAGTGTTGGCATTAAGCAGATTACAGATTTGTTTTTTGCAATTCTCTAATATATTTTCTTAGGTGCGATATTGTCATTTGGAAACAAATTGGAAACTAATCGTCTCAGTAAAGCTTCTTTACCATGTTCAGTCACTTTTCCAATTCATATATCTTGTAGAATAGTTCCATAATCAGCATCCTTTGCCTGTTGCATATTTGTAATAAGTTCCTTATACTCAAAATATGACCAAATGTTAACATTTCCAATGTTCCCCAAAAACTTTCTGGTATCTTCATGCGCCAGTGTTTTAAACACTGGTTGTCCTTTTACAGGAGTAAGTTGTAGTAGATCTCCAAAAACTATGACGTGTTTTCCTCCAAATAATACATCATACTCTGTTTTAAGAATTTGCTGCATTCTTAAATGCACAAAGGCAAGCATTAAGTTTGATACCATGCTTACCTCATCAATAATCAGAAGTTTTATTTACTTCAAGACTCTTGAAACTTCACAACAAGCTTCTCCAGATAGCTAGTGGTATTCCAATTTGTTTTCATGCTCTACTGGTAGCATTAGTAAACGATGTAAAGTAATTCCTTTAATATTGTGTGCTGCCAACCCAGTTGGAGCAGTGACAACACAAGACAAATGCGACTCAGTTGTTTTCTGTAGATAAGTTGTAATTACTTTTATTAAAATACTTTTTCCTGTTCCAGCTTGTCTACTCATGTACATTCGGATAGGTTGAAATGACGAGCATGTGCACTTTTTCTTTTCATGAAGTAATCCATGGTCAATCTGTTCTCTCACTTGGTCATATATTTGTTTTTGCTCAACATTTAGTTGTTCTTCTAAGTTTCCTAAGTTTGTTACATCTTCTTGAGCTTGATACATTACTGTTTACACCTCATTCCTGGCAGTTGCTGCTTCATTTTGAACAATTGGTTCTCCTAGTGGATCCTGACTCAACGGAGCAGAAGTTTGACTGTCTTGAGAACTGTCTCTAGCAATGCAATTTTAGCTTCTTGCTCAATTTCGTTGTTCAACATTTTCACATAATTAGCAAAAACAGGACATTCTATAGTATCTTTAGTTGCGTTGAATGAATCTTTGTAGCTCTGAAAATCTCCAAGTAACTCCAATTCTGAACGCCAGAGCTTGAAGAGTTGCAAAAGAGCTAAATAGTAAAATTCCCTTTTGTCCTTTTCTTTGTTTCACCAAACATCCTTCAGAACCAATCATAGCATATTTACCATTATTGATGTTTTCTGCAATATTCCGTTTAAAAAATATAGATTTGCAGCACTTCATTGAGAACATTTTTCTCAAAGATGATGACTTCTATTTGGATAATATGTATCCAACATATTTGTTTTCACAATATCTGTACTTTCTGGCTCAGCTAAATATTCAATTTTGTGTACAGATTAAAGTACTCAATTTCGTGTTGCAGCAAAACCTAGAATCACCCAAATGAATCTTCTTGATAGACTTGCAGATGATAAGCGATCCGAGCATTCATACGCTCCGATTTCTCAATGAGATACCATCTTCAAACTGTAATTGTATAATTTCTAACTTAGAGTCTTCTTGTGGGAAATCTCTTCCCACATTTCCTTCAATTCCGTATTTTCTGATTTTGTTGTGTAGGATGTTACATATCAAGCAACAGCAATGGAATTGTCCGCAACGTATTGAATATCCATGTTAGCATTCCACATGGACAAAATAACTGGGTTGTAGTCATTTAAATATTTTGACTCTTCATTTCTTCTTAAGTTGTAGGTTTTTTTTGGAGACTTTCTTGTGATAGTATGTCGCAAAGATGACATAAAACTGTTCACTCTTCCCTTTGATATTACAGGACGTGGAAACCCAAAATGACATTTGGTATAGAATTTGTCCTTAGATTTGTACTTTCGAAGACAGTATTTCCCAAAACGATGGCTTTGGAATCGTAAGACTTGTTGTCTTAAATTGTTTTCTTCTGTGCTTTTGGGTATATCACACGTAGCATATTCTTCAATAAAATTTTGCAGATGCACACCTTTTTTCAATGTATGGTTGACCGCATAAGAAAGTCCAGACAAGGCACTCTTAAACAAAAGATAAAACAAATATGGAATACATTGTCTAAATCTTGGATCTTCTGCATACAATCTTGATGTCTGGTATTCAGAAGCAGGAATCTGCACAGGTCGTTCCTTATATCGTCCATCTTTTCCGGTTGGAAACAACTGAGGGAAACAGCGAGCTTCCAAGCTTTCTTCCCATACACTAATGGGATTTCCCTTTGCATCTTTCATTTGGAATAACTCAATAGTATTCCCCATCAATTATTTGGAATGAAGTGGATGAACACTGTAATGTTCATAGATTTCTTCAGTTCTGGACACATCTACTTTTTCAATTTGTCCAGTTGACGAGTCACTATCTTCTTCTACAGTTATTCTTCTTCTCCCACATACATATTTTTACAGTACTGATTATTTTTTATCAGATACAATGTTACCTTTTTCACTTTCCTAACATCCACTAATTCTTGCCATATTTTCTTACTCTGAGTAGGAATGCCACTAATCAGAATAACTAGAGGTTCATATTCGACATTTTCTACACCAATTGTTTCAATATTTTTCTTTAAATCTAGAGGCAAATATACAACTCTTTCCTTTAATCCTCTCTGTAAAGCTAAAGGAGGCAATTTCCCTGCCTTAGGCTCCATACGAACAATAGCCTGAAATGGATGGACACATTGAATAAGAATAGACTCACAAGTATTTACATCCATCAGTTCAGAAGGAATATTTACCAACTCAAGATTATTATGCACAGCTCCAGCAGGCATTTTGTTCTCGTCTAATTTGTTATTACAATATTTACAAATACGTTGATTAGAACCCAAATCAAAACAATTCTCTACTAACAAATCAGTTGAAAATTCTTTCCACTCATTATTTTTTTCTTTTTCACTTTTTAAATATAGATCAACAGTCCCGGTCTGATTTTTATAATGAGTTCGTCGACAACAAATACAAGAATAATTTGGCCTTTCACCTGAAATCACCTTAAACTTCGTAATTTCTTGCTCATACTTTTCTGTACTACAATGTTGTACATTCTCTTCCACATTTCCTACTATTAAAGTATCAGTTTCTGCACTGGCTTCCTCCGGACTAAAGTAACTAACCTCAATTTCTTCACAAACGTTCATTACATCTGATACAGATCCATGCAAAAGAGCACTGTTCAACTTTTTTAATATCAGTACTTGACGTTTTGCATAATAGAAGGTTCTGACTAATTTCCTCATTTGAGTATGATGTACTGCTAACATCCTGAAATGGTGAAAAACACTTTGACATACTCTTTTAGAAAGACAAGCCAGACCTTGTAAACCAGTATTTTCTCTCACTCTGCAAGAGTCTAGTCCTGGCAACATCCTAATCTTTTGTTTAACACTTTTCTTAGTATACTTACATAAGAAATTGCATAAAAAATCAATAGATTCCTGCCGTACACTACAAATACTACTGCAATTCCAAGTGAACACTGGAGCTTTAGGACGTCTCCCTAAAACTTCATCAGCTCTTCTACATTTCTGGGAACAATTTTCTCTTTCTCAATAGGACAACCATTTTTAACCTCATAAGCTCGACCACTGGTGTCAACTGCATGCAACAAATCATTAATTTGAAAATAACTCTCTTCATTAAAAAAAGGCTCAGAACTTGAACTATGTTTCTAAGTATGGGCGAATTTTGCAAATTCGAGATTTGAGAATTTCCGTATTTATGAATTCGCAATCCGCAAAATTTGCGAACTTTCGCGAATTTGCGGATTTTTTGTTTCATGTTCGCAAGGGTTTCTGCCAGTTTGCGAGGGTTTTTTACCAGTTCGCAAACGCGAACTTACTTGTCGGGTCGCAACGGTCGCGACCATGTTGTTTCTACGTCTGGTTCATCAAAGCACCCTCTGTTTCACCACTGCCACCCTCTGGTTCATCACTGCCACCCTCTGGTTCATCACTGTAGATTATGGGGGGAAAGCACACCTGCCCTGCCACAACTTACATGAATTAATTTGGGGCTGATTAATGTGTCACTGAATTTGAGCTGGCACCTGCTTCCTTAGCTGTAAGTGCTACCTGATTAATGATGAGCTTGAACTTTTGCACCTGCTAAGTGCTTTCAGTTTTGCAAAATTCGTTAGCACACCTGCCCTGCCTCAACTGACATGAATGAATTAGGGGCTGATTAATGTTTCACTGAATTTGAACTTCCAGTTTGGCACCTGCTTCCTTATCTGTAATTGCTTTCTGTTGCAGCGTAATTTTTTTTTAACAGGACCTTTGTGGCATACTTGTAGCTATTCTCTGAGCCTGCTGTGAGGGTCAGAGCAGGGTCATAGAATAGTTGCAAGTAGGCAACTGAACTCTGGAGGGGCCCCTCAGGAAGCACTACAGGGAATAGTTATTAATGATGAGCTTGATCTTTTGCACCTGCTGAATGCTTTCAGTTTTTCAAAAATAATTTTTCTGCAATTTCGCGCGATTCGTGGGGCGCGAATTTGCGCAAGATCGAATTTGGAAGCCGCGAATTGGTGCGAAAATGCGATTTGTTTTTTTGCGGCGTGTTAGTTGGTGTGGTTTTTTGCGTTTTCGCGAGCCGCTTGTAGCGCAACAACGCGAAGTTACCCTAGTGGTCGTACATGGGCGCGCCATCTTGTTTGAGTGACGTATTTCCATTTCTGGGCGCTATGTGTAATCTCATGAAGTGTGTGGCTCGCTAGTACGAGTTCGCGTGTGATCACGGGGAAATCTTGCGCGAACTTACCCACGCGGTCGCGAACAGGCGCGGCCATCTTGTTTTTCATTCATTGCTATGGTTCTGGGCATCCTTTCTGTATCCTCTCTCAATCTCTGCCATCCTTTGCTTGTTTGAAGTTTTTTTTTAATCTATTTTACTTATTATCTATCCCTCTATTTTTCATGGTAAAGGGAGCCGGGAAGCAGCCCGAGAAGGGGAAGGGTCCCGCACCCCGTGCCCGGCTCCCGTGCGGGCGTTTGAGGGGGGAGCTAGTGATGCCACGGGAGATCTTTAGCACGGAGGAGGTGGCCGCACTAGTGTACTATGTACAGCGCCGCCTCCCCAGGACCATAGCGGCAGGTGGCAAGATCGCAAGCGGCTACGGGCTCCGGGAGTGCTGGAAGCGGTGGGAGAAGGTGTGCCGGGCCATGTATAAACACTTTCGGGTCCGGCGCACCTACAACCAGGCCACCCACCGTTGGACGGATCTCCTGGACCGGGAACGCGACCTGCTCGACCTGCTCGGCGTCGAGATCCCCGGGCTTGGTGATTAGTAGTAGCTATTTCATCACTACTCTGTTTTCTCCTTCTCTGTGTGTTATTATATTTTAAATTTTTGTTTTTTATCAAGAACAATAATGCTGCCGATTACATTGTAGGTAAATTATATTTCAAAATCTTCTGTGCATTTCAGGTGCACTGCTCTCCTTCTCAGTAGCGTTGCTACTATGCTTATTTGTTTTCGATTTTGTGTTCATTTCATTGGCCTAAGAAATTATGTATGAGTGTAGTTTACAGAACTGCGTAATGCTAGACACTAAGGGTCAGATTTGCAATTACCGACGCATCCCTGCAAAGTAGCAGGGGTGCGCCAGTAATTGTGCGCCACGCCACCACCACCCATGGTGCGTCGTGCTTACAATGCGGCGCACCATGGGCCCAAAACGTCACCGAAGCGTTACGCATCTGTGCTGTAAAGGCGGCGCATTGCTGGAGTTACGTCGCAACGATGGCGCAGCTCCAGCAATGCTCTGGGGTGCCCTATCTCCCCAATGCTGCATCAAGCCGTACATCTGCTTCAAGCAGGCGCAGGTTTGAGTGACGCATCATTGTCCTAAAATTGACTGATTGAAATCTTGAAGATTTCCCTCAGCCACTTTTAGGATGCGTTCCTGCGCAGGAACGCCCTCCCTTGCGCCGGAACACCCCCTGATGGCGCAGGGCTTTACAACGTGATGCAACTCCCATATGCGTCACGTTGTTAATATACGCCGCACCATGGCGCCTCTTTTGTTCTGCCGCTGCGTCACAAAAGTCAAGCAACAACGGAGCAAAAGAGCCGCAAGGGACTTGTAAATCTGCCCCTACAGACTCAAGTCCAGTCCTTCCTTTGTACACCTGGCATTAAGAAGAAATAGTGGTGGTGGATTGATAGTTTGAGTATTTTAATGACTGGTTAATGTAGTAGGAAACTTTTTAGTGTTGTCACTGATCTGCAATCACGATGGAGTTTGTCTGTCACTTCGCGTGCTGCGGACTGCTGCCTGCCAGTCCTAGGCGAACCTTTTTAGTAGTTTGTTTAGTGAGTTACATAACTTTCCAAGTCTATTGTCCGCAAATCAAGCAATACTAATATCGTAGTAGACCACATGAGATAGGTCAACAATATATCCCGTGTAATAGTTGTCTATTTGCTATTTCGCCAAATATTTTGTTATTGTTCTTTTGAAATGTTTGATTTGGTTGACAACAATCATCCATGTTTTTGGGTCTTTCTTTCTTTCATGTTGTACATCAGCTCCCCCCAGGGGCAAGAGGACAGAGGAGGAGGTGTTATCGGCTGCTGCTGCTGTAGAAGGCCAGGATTGGTCAGGCGAAGGCTCCTTTGCTGGCCCCAGTAAGTTTTCATTTTAATATAGAGTACCTATTTTTTCCTAGCGTAGATTTTTTCTAAATCGTCTTTGATCTTCTTGTAGACTGTATCTAAATTCTTATCCTGCCTCTACTATGACTCCCTGTGGTATTACTAGATTATTCTTATTAGTCTGTCTGTGTAGCTAACTAAGATTGCACAGTTGGCAAAAGGTGTTAAACGAAACTCCCATTCTAGTCAGCAATAGCTCTATGCACTGAGTGCAGATCTCTGGGATTGTCCTTAATGTCTTTTCAAGTCTTCTAAATGTTTAAGCTTTGACAATTTCAGGGACAAATCTGCACAAACAGAACTATGGACACTAAATAATGCATTGTTTATCAATTATAATAGGCGCAGGTAGACTTTCCACATACCTCAGTGATAACAGACTTTGAAGAACCCCCAATCTCCTTACTGACTAGATAGTGTGGCAGAGTCATTTAGCTCCCGAATTCATCGATGATTGATCCCCAATGATGAATATGAGTCTATTTAAGTTTTAAAGCTTTATTAAAAGTAAAAACATTTATTAAAATCAAGTTTGTCAGACATCATAAAGAGTTGATTAAAAATGGAAAAGTGCTTAGTGATTCATCAGTTGTGCCAAAAAGTGTAGCAAGACAACACCCTTCCCTGGAAAAAGGGACATTTTTACTTTAGAGTAGACAGTCACAAATTATTAGATTGGTTTCTGTATTCACATTTCTTCATTCCTAGAGAAAATACTAGTGAGTGGTGTATGTCTATGACATCTAACATTCTTAAATGTACTTTGTAGGCGGAACATCTGGTGCCGGGGCCAGCGCGGAGGTGGAGGAGGACACTTCTGGGGAGGAGGCGGTGCAAGTGCCGAAGGAAACTGCTGTGAGGGTTGCCACGGTAGTGGCGGGCAGTGGTAAGCTCCTATATTCCTTACTTACTGAGATTGCAGACTGCAGAGTGAGCTCTCTGCACGGGTTTAGTATATATGTTGTACAGTTAAGTTACTATACTGTTAAGAAGACTTTCAAATTTAGAACAAAGTTTTTATCAACCAGGTAGTAGCCTCCTCTAAATTTACTTCAAATCAGCGGTGAATTTTTTTCCGAGAATCCAAATCAGATCTGAGATGAACTTGTTGGATGGGATGAACGAAAAGCGAAAGAAGGGAGTAAGTAAGTGTGGAAGAACGAGCAAGTTAAAAGTAATGATGACTGACAAAGAAGAATGATACATGTTTGATTGGTGCCCGAGGTGGCTGGGAAGGAATATGATGCATGGCTGGGTGAAGGATGAAGCAAGTATGGGTGGAAGGAGAACAGCCTGTGTGGGTGAAACAGAAACTGTATGTTTGCGCAATATATCCTTTGGTTGAAATTCAAATGCAAGTCAAGCACGGATGTATGGCTTGCGGTTTCCCAAATAAAATGAAAAGGTTGTTTTCCCGTGAGAAAACGTAAAGTTTGTCCAGATGAGAGACATGAAGAAGAATGCTTGACATATAGTTTGAATGGATGGATGCCTGGATCATGGTAGTATCTGATTCTTAGATAGCATATGTGTATCTAGAGAGAGTAGACGGTCACTGGATGAACTAAGTGTTACTTTGAAGAGCATGTAACACCGCACCCGCACGTCCGTTCCAGTGTAGGAAAGGCAAGGAAAAGAAGTTTTAATTTTGTCCTAATACTACCATGAATATTAGCAGTAGTTTGTATTGCAAGCACAGCATATAACCGGCTATTACGATGGCCACTCACTACCTCTGTTAATAAATTTAGTAGAACTCGGTCATTCATGTGTGGATGTATCACTGTTCACTCAATAAAAAGCAAAGCACCTAAAGTCATCCCATATGTAAGCAAATACATACCATGTGCACTGATAGATAATCAGATTATTTAATCTTCTTCATTTTCCTTTTCTAGTATTCATTGGCACTGTAGGGTGAAAGTTAAATTAATTAAGCAGTAGCCCTTGGAACAGAGTATTCTCAGTGCCACCCGTAATAGAAAAGTAAGAGCATCACCACCTGCATGTACTGGACCGGTACAGTAACGCAAGTCTGTCTCACTCATCATGGCGGGCGTCTGTTTTTCTCGGGTGCAAGTTGACTGCATGCCAGCTTGCAGAAGTTAACGTACCAATTTTGCTAAACAAGAGAGAAGAAGAAGAATAAGACTGGTCTACTGTCATAGTCGACTCTAATGGAGTGAGTCCATAGTGCTCGTAGAATTGATTCCTTAAACTCCCACTAACATTAGAGCAAGGATGAAGAAGTGGGAGGTTAGATAGATACTGGCCACAATAGTTATGTACTGCGCTTGCAAGTTGTTAGTTCTACTGTGACACAACTTTCGGCTGAATCATTTTGTGTTAATCTTAAAGAGCATTGGTTACAGACTATGTCTTTCTTTCTTCATATAGATACTCCTTCCAAACTAACGCGGAAGGAGCTGGCTAAAAGGGCCCGTCAACGGAGGCTGGTGGCGACTGTCGCCGAATATCGGCGGCTGGTAGCCCAGGAGGAGGGGGACACGCAGTCGACCACAACATCGACCGGGACAGCTGCATCCTCCTCCGCGCTCCCTGGGTCAGCCAGTCAGCGCAGCAGGTCTCCAGCGGTACGGAGCCGGGGTACCGCAGCCACCCGCCACTACCGAGCAGCAAAAAAATCAGCTGCCCCCCACAGTAGTACCAAAAAAAGGTTGCACCGCCTTTCACTCAGGGTGTCCTACCTCGAGCAGGAGCTGTTGAACACCAAAACCCTGCTCGAGACCCTCCGCAAGGAGCATGCCGACCTGGCCCGAAAAGGGAACAGCAGCCAGCAGAAGGAGGAGACTGTCCCTTGCCCCTTATTTAAAGACTTCTGTGGGGTGGGAATTGGGAGTTGGGTTTTTTTGACTTTTCACGGACATTCATTGGGGTTAGGGAGGGGGGTGGGTTGGGTCTTGCGGGAGACTATTTATGTTAGGGATATAAATATACTTTATTTTATCTTAGCAGACGTGTTTTTTACTTCTTTTGAGGCTGGTGGGTGGGGGTTTAACAGTAAGTTTGTTTTCCTGAAACTTAAGTGGCATCTTGATTCAAGTTGTGTAAGTAATTTCCCAAATGTTTTCAAAACTAAGTGCCTCTCACAGAGTAAGTGAATTCAATAGTCCTAGGACTTTACTAGTACTACCGTCAGTCTCTCGTCTCTCCTAATACTCCATTATACTACCTCCCCCCAAACGCTTATCTTACCTGTAATTTGTGTTTGGAAACAGGGCTAGGCACAGGGCTGGCTGCACGGGAAATGGCGATTAAGGTTGGCAATCCTGGGCGGATGAAATGTCATCATTGCGGTGGTACTAGTGGTGTTACACAGTGGCAGGTGCAGCATCTGAAAAAAAGAAATTGAAACCTTGTTTGTCATTACCGTAGCATTAGAACGGTACGATAGAGAATGTAGCAAGCGACAGTACACTAGAACAGTGCCACAATGTAGCCTAACAAATGGTAAAGTATTGAAAGTATAATTACTACTTGCGTTGAATTTCTTTGACATTGGCTACTACTACAAGAAATAGTACTGAAGGTGAAAGACATAGCAGCGTAATCATTTGCCACGTCTAGGAGGAGGATGTTCTTGATGATCAATCAAGTTGATGGCGCACATGAAAATCTGCTTTCATTTGCCACTGTCATGGGTCTGTGTCAAGCTGAGTAAGAATATATCCTCGGATTCCTTCACCAGCCTGTTGCTATGACCTTATCCTCCCCAGCAAGTGTGTGGAGTTATTGCTGTCATTTAGTCACACATCAATCAAAACCACACAGCCCGGGGGAAGAGTGTTAGGGTTTGGAAAATGGATGGGAATGGGGGGTTTTGGGAAAGTTTTGTTGACAGAAGAAAAAAAAGCACAGCATGGACAAACAATAATTGAAGATAAACAAATCTTTGGGTACAAAGCTATCCATAAATCTTTTAAGTGACATAAAGGAAGTGCATGCACTACTGCATGCATGGTTACTGAAAAGTAGGTAGTACTTTCGACAACCGTGAATGAAAGAATGCGACAGTACAGGGCTGCAGTAATTATGCGTTTACTTTTCACTTGCCTATCTCTGCACTCAGAGAAACACTTTGTACATTAAATTAGGTTTGAAAAATAGCAGAAGTAAAACCTATACAATGGCTGTAGGGATGAATTTAGAAGCAGAGATCAAAGAAATGCAGAGTCACACTCATAGAAGTTCACAGCAATACCATTACTTAAAAGATAATTAGAAAAGAACGGATACTGTCTCTGTATGTTGTTGTAGTTGTCCTGTTGAATTTGGGTAGTTGCATGCATCCAACCATTCCTCTTATTAGCGGGACTCCTCCATTCCATCTGATGCTCCGCCCATCAATGTTGGTGACCAGGAGACACCCTGTCCACTGCCTGCCTGGAGGATGCTGAATTGCGGCTCGCTAATGTGAAGCCTGACTTCATCCTTTTTTTCCCATTGCACAGGCTGAAACCCGGCCGTAATTATTGATGGAAAAACAGGAAGTGATATTAAAACACCACTGACAAATAAATATAAGGTATGTACGCTGTGTAGTGCAAAAAGTCACACTTTGAGTTTCCTAGTAGACAGTACAATATTTTTGAAAGTGCGTACTCTGTGTGAGTCTCCTTTTGAAGGATAAATAAGTATGGGCGAATTAATTTAGCGGATCTTTCCCCTCAAGCTAGGTCTACTGTAAACTGTGTTTTAGAACAAAATTAGACCTTCCCAGCAGTGCTCCCAGACCCTTACTAAACCCAGTCGCAAAAATGTAGAAGACCCACAATCGGCTCTCAAAAAATGTGCGATACTGCTACCTGTCAGAGGCCTAGTAGAAAATGGGGACAAAACGTACTTTGAAAGTAAAGTAGGCCCAAATCCCTCCTTACCCACCATGGATTGTATTCAAACCACTTGCAAGCAAGCAAAAGTATCCATACCCAGCATTGCTCCAAGACTCGCAAACCCCCCACAAACACCAGGAACCCCCACAAACAGCCCCCCAAAAACGGTAGAGTGAGCGAAATCTCAGAAAATGCAAAAACTTTTTCTCCAGGGATTGTCTCCAAAACACTTTCTTTCGGGTATTAGACCTTCCCAGCAAAGGCCCCAGAACTGTCAACCCGGGCGAAAACAAGTTTAACACCGCCAACAAGCCAAAAGGCAAAACACGGGAAAAGCCACACTTAAAAAACTTTGGGCCTACCTGGAATTCAGTCCAAATGCGCTCTGCAGCTAGGCCCCAACTCCCCTTTTCCACCATGGATTTCCTTTAAAACAAATGCAATCAACATTAGAATGTGCCAGCAGTGCTCACAGACCCCAAACTCCACCCCAACAACCTAAAAGCCCCCCAAAAAGCACCCCAAAGACAGGCAAGTGATCAAAAGCGCAAAATCTTTTTCTGCTCCGATTTTCTCCAAACCACTTTTAGCCGGTATTACACCTTCCAAGCAAGGCCCCCAGTCCTGTGAACCCGGGAAAAAACAAGTTTCACCCCCCCAAGAAGCCGAAAAGCAAAAACGGGAAAAGCCACACTTAGGAAACTTTGGGCCTACCTGGAATGCAGTCCAAATGAGCTCTGCAGCTAGGCCCTAACTCCCCTTTTCCACCACGTATTTTCTGAAAAACAAATGCAATCAACATTAGACTGCGGCAGCAGTGCTCCCAGACCCCAAAACCCACCCCCAAAAACCTGGAAGCCCCCCAAACAGCACCCCAAAGACAGGCAAGTGAGCAAAAACGCAATATACTTTTTCACCTCCAATTTTCCCTAAACCACTTTTATACAGTATTAGACCTTCACAGCAATGCCCCAGACCCGTCAACTCACCCGCAAAGAAGTAGAACACCCCCACAAGTGCAGAGTCTTCATTGGGCGTAATCCAGCCATCTGCTTTGAGGGAAATAGGAGTCTGGAGGAGGAGGATAGAGGAGCATGTTCTTTTGAACTTGTGAACCTGAGGAATGCAGACTGCGGCACCTTCAAATCAATAAGCAAATAAGTGAAGATAGTTCTGCTGATGGGCTTGTTTTTGTGATTAGGTGATTAAAGTTTTTTTATATAGATTTTGCAAAACAAAGAAAGACAGACACACAGGAATAAAAGTGAATAAGGATGAAAAAGAAAGTTAGTGATTCATTGACTCATTTTCAGGGCTCGGTGTCAGGAAAGAAGAGCTCGTCCTCAAACTCTGGGAGTAGGTCAGTTAACAGAGAAGAACTTTCCTCATCTAAGTTGGTGTCCTCCTTGTCTACTTCCTGCGTGCATTCTCGTATTTTGTAATCTGGTGGTATGAAGTGCTGATTCATCTTGATCATTGTTAACCTCTCCACATTTTTGGGCGAGAGGTGGGTCCTTTTGGAAGAGACAATGCCACCAGCAGCACGGAAAACACGTTCAGAAGACACACTTGCGAGTGGGCAAGACAAGTAATTTATAGCCAGGTTGGTGATCTCTGGCCACACATCTCTTTTCCCATGCCAATACGCCAATGGGTCATGATGAACATAGACCTCTGTCCAGAGTTTGAACTCTTCAACTCTCTATATATATTTTTTTCACTCCCCAGCCCTCTCCGTCTGAATAATACACCATTAAGGGAGGATGTGAGTCCACGATGATAAATGCAGCTCGCCCTTGGTGCCCCAGACTGCGGCACCTTTGACACCATACTCAGGTAGTTTGACATTTCAATATACCGAGGCACCTGCCAATCTGCTTAATCTGTGAGTGATAAACCTTATGCAACGCTTGTACTGAAAGCCTCCTCCTGTTCTTTCAGATTCATTCCGGTGTTCCCCCTTCTCTCCACGCAGTCAACGTGTTGGCTGAGAAGGTAATCTCACTCAGGGGTAGCTAGTCAGAGTATTATTTTGTCAGATATATACTGTTTATACAACTGCTGACACCTTCCCCATATTCCCTTTCAGGGAATCCCTTACCCAGTCCTCGTCCTGAGGAGAACCTAGAATAAACAAGGTTCGAAACGCGTTGACCCCCAGCCTGTGTCAAGAACGGAGGGTGCAGCTAGGGATAAATTCATACCACTTCTGTGGGCCCTACCTGCAATTCCTTATAAAATTACTATTCACAGGTGTTGTGTGACAGGCAGGCCATTCCACCTCAGTGTCCGCCCTGTTCACATGTTTTGTTACCAAAGGACTGGTTTATTTCTTTAATGAATTGTAGAAAAAGTGTTCAATTTGCAAACGTGTGCTTTTGAATTCACATTGTATACTATAATTGGTGTCATCACAATAATTGTATTATATTGTTATTCATCATTTTTTCATGTATATGTTGCTTTCAATGTGATGTATATATATTTGTTGTAGATATTTGTATATATTCTTCAGTGTTTTTGCACTAACTGTTGTGACGGAGTGTCTATTTGATGCCATTTTTCATGGAGTAATACAAAAGCTTTTTCAAAAAATACTTAAGTTGTTGGGAATATCTATACCCTTGGCTGCACGAAACTCATTGGTTGTGTGGTTATATACTTTGTTTCCAATTACCCTGATCAGCCATTTTGTTCTGTTTCTCAATTATTGAGGTCCAGGTTGGTTAGGTGCAGGACCCTACACCTGTATTTGTGTACTGAGCCCAATGGAGCGGAGGTGCTGCTCCCAGCTTGGTCCCCAGCAGACCCCGCTGCTGCTGCAGGCGTACTGTTTTTTTTCCACAAAAAATGTGGCCGTCGGCACACCCGTCTCCTTGGTAAGTGGCGCCACTTGCTTCTTCTGCTCCTTACTGGCAACTTTCTTGCTAGAGGAGCTACGGGACAATATTTTTGGGGCCATCTTCTTCAGATGTCAGAACAGCAGGCCGCAGTTGCACAAGTTGCAGAGTTGTCTGTGGCCACACGTGACGTTGTGCTGCACACACCGCAGCAGGACTTCTTCCTGGCACTAATGAAGAACGATGAGGCTGATGATTCGTCTTTCTGCACCTAAAAGCAAATGAAGCCAGAGGAACATCAGTTAAATAAATGTTGCATATGTAGCGCTTCAATTAATAGTTTGTAAGTAAGCATTTTTATTAGACCCACCCCCCAAAATGGGAAGACCAATAAAATGCACCACTGACAGAGTACCCCAGGGCATAATGGATGAAAGCATGGCAGACTGGGTGCAGGCCTATGGCACAACAAAGCACACTGCCTGGCTTCAAAATGGCCCCTAGACACCCACCCACATGGCCAGGCCCTGCCTGGACCAGGCCTCAAAATGGCCCCCACCCACATGGCCATGCCCCATCAACACCCCAAAAAGTCGAAAAACACATAAAAATCACCACAATCCAATGCCATCCATGCCCTCAATGATGTTTACATTCAAGACACCCCACAGAAAGACTAGGCCCATGCACCACTGAGTAACCCTGGGCATAATGGATGAAAGCAAGGCACCTTGGATGCAGGCCTATGGCACAAAGCACACTGCCTGGCTTCAAAATGGCCCCTTGACCCCCACCACATGGCCAGGCCCTGCCTGTACCAGTCCTCAAAATGGCCCCCACCCACATGGCCATGCCCCATCAACACCCCAAAAAATCGAAAAACACATAAAAATCACCACAATCCAATGCCATCCATGCCCTCCATGATGTTTACATTAAAGAGACACCACTGAAAGACTCAGTCCATGCACCACTGAGTACCCCTGGGCAAAATGCCCCAACAACAGCCAAAAAATCAAAAGACACACAAAAACGCCACAATCCAATGCCATCCATGCCCTCCATGATGTTTACATTAAAGAGACCCCACAGAACGACTCTGTCCATGCACCACTGAGTACCCCTGGGCAAAAGGCCCCAATAACAGCCAAAAAATCGAACAACACACAAAAATCACCACAATCCAATGCCATGCATGCCCTCCATGATGTTTCCATTAAAGAGACCCCACAGAAAGACTCAGTCCATGCACCACTGAGTACCCCTGGCAAAAGGCTCCAACAACAGCCAAAAAAAATCGAAAAACACACAAAAATCACCACAATCCAATGCCATCCATGCCCTCAATGATGTTTACATTCAAGACACCCCACAGAAAGACTAGGCCCATGCACCACTGAGTAACCCTGGGCATAATGGATGAAAGCAAGGCACATTGGATGCAGGCCTATGGCACAAAGCACACTGCCTGGCTTCAAAATGGCCCCTTGACCCCCACCACATGGCCAGGCCCTGCCTGTACCAGTCCTCAAAATGGCCCCCACCCACATGGCCATGCCCCATCAACACCCCAAAAAATCGAAAAACACATAAAAATCACCACAATCCAATGCCATCCATGCCCTCCATGATGTTTACATTAAAGAGACACCACTGAAAGACTCAGTCCATGCACCACTGAGAACCCCTGGGCAAAATGCCCCAACAACAGCCAAAAAATAAACAAACACACACAAAAAAAATCGCCACAATCCAATGGCATCCATGCCCTCCATGATGTTTACATTAAAGAGACCCCACAGAACGACTCTGTCCATGCACCACTGAGTACCCCTGGGCAAAAGGCCCCAATAACAGCCAAAAAATCGAAAAACACACAAAAAACACCACAATCCAATGCCATTCATGCCCTCCATGATGTTTCCATTAAAGAGACCCCACAGAAAGACTCAGTCCATGCACCACTGAGTACCCCTGGCAAAAGGCTCCAACAACAGCCAAGAAAAATCGAAAAACACACAAAAATCACCACAATCCAATGCCATCCATGCCCTCAATGATGTTTACATTCAAGACACCCCACAGAAAGACTAGGCCCATGCACCACTGAGTAACCCTGGGCATAATGGATGAAAGCAAGGCACATTGGATGCAGGCCTATGGCACAAAGCACACTGCCTGGCTTCAAAATGGCCCCTAGACCCCCACCCACATGGCCAGGCCCTGCCTGGACCAGGCCTCAAAATGGCCCCCACCCACATGGCCATGCCCCATCAACATCCCAAAAAATCGAAAAACACAGAAAAATCACCACAATCCAATGCCATCCATGTCCTCAATGATGTTTACATTCAAGACACCCCACAGAAAGACTAGGCCCATGCACCACTGAGTAACCCTGGGCATAATGGATGAAAGCAAGGCACATTGGATGCAGGCCTATGGCACAAAGCACACTGCTTGGCTTCAGAATGGCCCCTTGACCCACACCACATGGCCCGGCCCTGCCTGTACCAGTCCTCAAAATGGCCCCCACCCACATGGCCATGCCCGATCAACACCCCAAAAAATCGAAAAACACACAAAAATCACCACAATCCAATGCCATCCATGCCCTCCATGATGTTTACATTAAAGAGACCCCACAGAAAGACTCAGTCCATGCACCACTGAGTACCCCTGGGCAAAAGGCCTCAACAATAGCCAATAAATCGAAAAACACACAAAAATCACCACAATCCAATGCCATCCATGCCCTCAATGATGTTTACATTCAAGACACCCCACAGAAAGACTACGCCCATGCACCACTGAGTAACCCTGGGCATAATGGATAAAAGCAAGGCACGTTGGATACAGGCCTATGGCACAAAGCACACTGCCTGGCTTCAAAATGCCCCCTTGACCCCCACCACATGGCCAGGCCCTGCCTGTACCAGTCTTCAAAATGGCCCCACCCACATGGCCATGCCCCATCAACACCCAAAAAATCGAAAAACACACAGAAATCACCACAATCCAATGCCATCCATGCCCTCCATCATGTTTAAATTAAAGAGACAATACAGAAAGACTCAGCCCATGCACCACTGAGTACCCCTGGACAAAAGGCCCCAACAACAGCCCAAAAAATCGAGAAACACACAAAAATCACCACAATCCAATGCCATCCATGCCCTCCATGATGTTTACATTAAAGAGACCCCAGAGAAAGAATCAGTCCTTGCACCACTGAGTACCCCTAGGCAAAAGGCCCCAAAAACAGCCAAAAAATCGAAAAACACACAAAAATCACCACAATCCAATGCCATCCATGCCCTAAATCATGTTGAAATTCAACAAAACAGTTGTATCATGCACCCATAACTAACCCTGGTCCTACTGGATACTGTGGCTACCCACAATATATTTTATTTAATGTTCTGAAAAAGTTCCAAAATTGTAGTTGCAGCAACTGTAATGCCCCAAACAAACTTACTTGTGAAATTTCTAATCCAAAAGTGATCCAAAGAAAGTCAAAAAGGCCTCAAATCCAAATATCCAGCAGCATCCACAAAAAGTAATCCTTCCAGGTCAAGATCGAAATCAAAGTGACCAGGACATGAACAAAGCACTGGGAGGAGCCTGCTGGACAGGAACAGGAAGTTGGAGACTGTGGGGCACTTCCTTCCTCCCACCCCCCCCCCCGAAAATGGACTCCTTGCAAAAAGAAAGTGCAGGCAAATGTCAACCTGAGGAGTTATTCTGATAAAAATCATCATTTTCAGGTTTATGCTGCCTGCTGGTGGATTTCTTGTGCAGAATTGCAAATTTTGCAATTTCATAAACGCGAGATTGTTGCTGCCCGCCGCATCTACGTGTTTGCAATTGTTTACTTCCGCGATGCGTGATCACGGGCCTTTATGACGTACTCGCGTTGACAAACTCTCGCTGTGCAAGGTGGCAAGCCGCGATGACGTATTCGCGGTAGACAAACTCCCGCGGGATCCCGCAGCAAGATCCAAAATGGCGCAGCACACGCAAACATGGAGAAAAACAACTCTTCAAACGCTGAATGACGGTAAGTGAACGCCACGCGCCGCAATATTGTATTTGTCAAGCGCGACCTAGCAAAAAAATCCGCTGCGTGCCAATTTGCGAATTTTCGGCAAATTCGCGAGAATTCGCGGATTGCGAATTTGCCAAAAATCCGCAAATTCCGCGAGCGGAACGGATTTTACGCTCATACTTATATGTTTCCATTCACCAAAAAAACCCACAAAAATTAGTTCTATTAATTAGTCTTCTCCACTTACTTTTCTCCTTCATCAAATTGATTGGTTTATCTAGTGATCAAATTATATTGATTATTAAAATAAATAATTTGTTTTTTAATTTAAAAGCCTTCTCAACAATATTTTCAATATATTTATTTTTCTTATAAAATGCTGATTTCATTTTACATTTCTTCATTCCCGTTATCAAATTTAAAACAACTCTATTATACAACATTCTTTTTCTAATTTCCTGAAATTGATTCTTCCTCCTTTTACTCTACAGTGTTTGTTTACAACATGAATTTTAGTTTTCTGCCTTGTTTTCCTTTTTTGGGTGCAGATACTGTGTTTTACTTTTCACATTGTCCACACTATTCCTACTGTTTGATAACTTCTTCAAAAAATCCTTAGTTGTCTTACCAGGAGTTTTTTTCTTTTTGTCACACATTGTTGTTCAGGTAAATCTTGTGGATGACTTTTTAGGAAAAAATATTCTTTTTTATATTGTTTTTTCTTTTGACTTTTTGATGTCATGATGAATTTCTTTTAGTGTTCATACAAAAAATCTGTTTAAAAATATATATATATAATATTATAAAAATAAATCTATAAAAATAAAACATTCTATTACTAAACGAATATATTCACTAAGTATAAAAAACAAGTATGCAATTACTAACAAAAATGTATACATACTGCAAAAGAGTTTGAAAAACTACATCTGCAAGAAGAGTATTGGAATTAATTTATAAGATGTTGAATTTTGGAGCACTAAATGCATTACCTCATGGTACTGAATACAACACAAGAACAATATAAGGGAAGACACAAACTATTTTCCGCAACTTCATGGATCCTAACTGGGGAATTGAAGTTGTGAAAGACAAGTGTACATTTATAAATGCAGTTAGGCACTCTCTTTTTAACACTGTAATCATTCAGTCAGTACCCAAATACTCATGCAGCAAAGTAGGCCTTAGTGTATGGACTGCTTCAAACCCCTACTCAGCATGCATGCAGTCTTGCATCTACCTCCACACTTGTTTTTCACACATTTAATTTCTCAGTTTCTATCCTTACACTTTCACCGAGCACTCTATCACTGCTATTCCATTGTTGTAGTGACCCATTCAACATAATGTACTAATCCATTCACTGTGCTAAAGCTAAAGGACTTACAAATGCCATAACACCTACTTTACTACATGAGTACTTGGGCACTGACTGAATAATTACGGTCCAGTAAGGCGAGTGCCATACTGAATGTATAAATGCTTGAGTGTTAGTGCAGTTTAAGGATTATCACAGACTGCTAAATGTGTCACTACAGTACTGCAAGAACAGTCACAGAGCCTTACTTAGAAGTATAAGGATACAGAATGGAAAATTGAAGATATGAAATACAAGTGTGTAGGTGGATAGAATAATGCATATATACTGGATAGGGGTTTGAAGCAGTTCATGTGCTAAGGGCTACTTCACTGCATCAGTACTTGGGTACTGACTAAGGGCCAGACGTAGGTAGCCAAATACCGGTCGGTAACGGCCGATTTCGGCCATTACCGACCGGTATTTGGCATTTGAGATGTAGGTGGGTCTGAATTTACAGAATCGGTATATTTACCGATTCGGTAAATTTACCACTTCGGTATTTTACCGAATCGGTAAATATACCGATTCTGTAAATCCATATGTAGGTGACACTCCTAAGAGTGCCACAGGCCCTTAAGAATCGGTATTTTAGCACCCAATCCTATTGGGTGGTAAAATACCGAATTCAGGTGTGCATGCACATCTGTACATGCACACCTGTGCCATGTGACACACAGACATGCCCTTAGGGCATGTCTGTGTGCCACATGGCACACATGCCTGTACTTGGGGTGCTAGAGGGTGTCAAAGTGACACCCCGTGCACCCTTGCAGGATTCGGTATTTTCCGAATCTGTAAATACCGAATCGGTATTTCACATTGATTCCTATGGGCTTCAAGGCCCATAGGAATCAATGTGAAATACCGATTCGGTATTTACAGATTCGGTAAATACCGACTCTTACAGATTCGGTAATTTTTTACCTACATCTGCCTCCTTCCTATTTACCGACTCTTAAATACCGATTCGGTATGAGTCGGTATTTAAGAGTCGGTAAATAGGAATTACCTACATCTGGCCCTTAGGGCCAGATGTAGGTAATTTTAATTTACCACCTCTTAAATACCGATTCATACCGAATCGGTATTTAAGAGGTGGTAAAATAGAGGGGGGGAGATGTAGGTATTTCAGATTCGGTAAATACAGAATCGTTAAGATTCGGTATTTACCGATTCTGAAAATACCGATTCAGTATTGCCCATTGATTCCTATGGGCCTTTGAGCCCATAGGAATAAATAGGGTAAATACCGATTTTAGCAAGGGTGCAGGAGGTGTCACTTTGACACCCTCTGGCACCCCAAAAATAGGCATGTGCGCCATGTGGCACACAGACATGCCCTTAGGGGGCTAAGGTGTGCATGCACACATGTGCATGCACACCTGGATTCGGTATTTTACCACCCAATTGGATTGGGTGGTAAAATACCGATTCTTAAAGCCCTGTGGCACTCTGACATGTGCCAGCTACATCTGCATTTACAGAATCTGTATTTTACCGAGTCTGTATTTACCGATTCGATAATTTTACCGAATCGGTAAATACATAATCGGTAAAATACTGATTCTGTAAATGCATGCCCTACATCTCAAAATCCAATTACCGGTCGTTACCGACCGGTAATTGGCCACCTACATCTGGCCCTAAATGATTACAGTTCTGAAACGAGAATGTCTGACTTCATTTATAAGTGCTTGAGTGTTAGTGCAGTGAAAAGATTATCACAGAATCCCAAATATGTCACTATAGTAGGCAGGCGACCCCGGTGGCAGAGGGTTCGCGCCTGCAGTCAGGAACGAGACTGTGTTTGGCTGAATGTGATAGCTACGCCCTGCTGAACGAGAGCTGTGGCGCTGGACTGCATTATTGTTTTTAAATATCTCCGAGTCAACAGGAGACCAACTTTTAACTTTACCTCTTCAGGGCTCGGTGGAGTGTGGGCGCCATCTTTCTTTGGGCTGGTCAGGCGACCCAGCTCGGCGCCACACCCACCGCGCTCCGCCCCTATTTAGGAGTGGCTTCCCTCATCACTCGCTATTGGAGGCAGGCGACCCCGGTGGCAGAGGGTTCGCGCCTGCAGTCAGGAACGAGACTGTGTTTGGCTGAATGTGATAGCTACGCCCTGCTGAACGAGAGCTGTGGCGCTGGACTGCATTATTGTTTTTAAATATCTCCGAGTCAACAGGAGACCAACTTTTACCTTTACCTCTTCAGGGCTCGGTGGAGTGTGGGCGCCATCTTCCTTTGGGCTGGTCAGGCGACCCAGCTCGGCGCCACACCCACCGCGCTCCGCCCCTATTTAAACATACCCAATGAGGAAGCGCAGCGGGCGTGACAAAGGCGCGCCAAAGTGGCGCCTAAGTCAAGCCCGTCTGCGCCCGTCCGCGGCCGACTGGGGCTTGGGGCGCGTCCTAATGTCCTTTTTTATTCATCCGAAGAACTACGCTCTATTCAGGGTGATTGGCCTCTGTCTGTGCCTATTATTCGGCACATCTCTGCCGACCTTGATTCTACCCCTCATCACATCATCCCTTCCCACATAACTCCTCCACTCTCCTTTGTTCCCGACCCTGGTTCCTTATCCCTTTCCCCTCCTCTGTCTATTATTTTACTTAACACTAGGTCGGCTGTAAAGCATCACCAGGAGTTATTTGTGCTGCTCGATACCCACCAGCCTGACATGTTACTTTTAACAGAAACATGGTTTTGTGAGTCCTCCCTGCCCTCCCTTTTGGCCGCCCTTCCCTCGTCTTATGTGGCCCTTCGTGCTGATCGGTCAGCGGGTAAGGCAGGGGGTGGCGTGGCTCTTATAGCCCGATCTGAGCACAATTTTCAACTCCTTCCCTCCTTTCCTATTACTCCCACCGAGCACCTGGTGGCTCGCTCTCTTGCCTTTTCTCCCCCGCTCACCTGCTTATTAATGTATCGCCCTCCCCAGTCTTCCCACTTGTTTTTACCAGCATTTCAGGACTCATTGGCCACTTTAGCGATTAATCACGCTTCAGTTCTAGTATTAGGGGATTTTAATTATTGGCCCTTAGACCCTCATGAATGTGCTGCTTCTAAGCAATTTTCTGATTCACTTGTATCCCTGAATTTTGTCCTCACTTGCAGATTCCCACACATATCCACGGTCATGTACTAGACCAGGTCTGGTCTCTTAATATCTCGGACTCTTCCATGTCCGTGTCCCCATGCCCCTGGTCAGATCATGCTTTGATCTCCTTCTCCCTCCGCCTTAAGTCGGCAGCAAAGATTCCGCTTGCCAAAAACACCTGGGAGCGGAACTGGAATAGGGTAGACCTTCCTGCATTGTCATCCTCCCTCTTGAACTCTGCACCTAACCTAGAGGGTTTATCTTCTGTCTCTCAAGCCGTTGCCATCGATACCTGGCTTGCTGGAGGCTGCGATACGGTAGCCCCACTACGTCGGATTTCAACCCGAAGACCTAAGGAGTCAAATCGGTGGTTCGGCGATGACTTGAAGATAAAAAAGCTGACCCTCAGGCGGGCCGAGAGGCAATGGAGAAAGGATTACTGCCCTCTATTAAAAACTCACTACATGACTTTGCTGAGTGACTATAAAAGGGCCATATTAGGCGCTAAAACTGCATACTTTTCAGCTAAAATTCTGGTGGCGGAGAACAAACCTAGGGAGATTTTCTCCATCGTTCATGACTTGGCCTATTCCGACAGGGCCACACTTAAGCCTCCCCCTACCCAGTCCCTCTCTGATTCTCTGAACTCCTACTTTCTGGAAAAAATTTGCAATATTAAAGCCAATATCCCACTTCCTTCCCCTATGTTTGTTGAGCCCCACCCCCCGGTTTCTCACGGTTGTCTCTCTTCTATCCCCCCGCGTACCGAAGAAGTATTCCTTGCAATACTTCCCAAAGTAAAGTCTGGATCCCCGGCAGACATCTGCCCAGCTCATATCTTGCAACAAATTTATTCTACTTGCCCCAAACCGCCAATTTCCTTTCTCAATAGCTCGCTGGCTCAGGGGGTGGTAATCCCGGCTCTTAAATCTGCCACCATAGTGCCCATCCTGGAGAAGCCTGGCGCGGATCCTTCTGCGCCAGCTAATTATCGCCCCATTTCCCTTTTGCCCTATCTGGGCAAGGTGCTGGAGCGACATGTAACATCGGTCCTCAGTGCCCATGTAGAAGCCAATGGGGGCCTTGCGTCCCGCCAGGCAGGCTTCCGGCCTAGGCACTCCACCGAGTCCGTTGTGGTGTCGGTCCTGAACAACCTCAGGGAGGGCATGGACCAAAACAACCACCAGGCTTTGGTGCTCCTCAATCTCTCCGCCGCCTTCGACACGGTGGATCACTCCATCTTACTTTCCCGTGTCGGAGCGGCGGGGGTCGGGGGCTCAGCCCTGGTTTGGCTATCATCCTTCCTGAGGGACCGCACCCAGGCGGTTCGGCTGGGGGATTTTTCGGCCACCCAACTCAAGGTCACATGTGGTGTTCCCCAGGGCTCTTCTCTCTCCCCTCTTCTGTTTAATCTCTACATCTATCCTCTGATCTTTGCACTTCAACAACTGGAGGTCACCGTTTATAATTATGCGGATGACCTCCAGCTTATCTTTTCTCTTTCCCCTTCTTCTCATTCTATTTCTAACTTTCAGACTATTATGATTTTCATCAGGGACTGGATGAACCACAACCATCTGAAGTTGAACCCTGATAAAACAGAACTGGTCCTTACGGGTGGTTCCTCCAGTCCCTGGAACTCTTTATTCTGGCCTTCTTCTTTGGGACCCCCTCCGACGTCTTCTCCCTCAGTTAAAACCCTGGGCGTTAAAATCAATAACCAACTTAATCTTCACTCACAAATTAATTCTGTTGTTTCTTCTTACTTTCTTGCTCTTCGAACTATCCGTTCTGTCTCTCGCTTTTTTTCTCCCCTTGCACTTAAACTAATCATGTCCGCTCTGGTGATTTCCCGGCTGGACTACGCCAACGCTCTATACAACGGCATTCCAGCGTATAGTTTGCGGAAGCTCCAGCTGGTTCAAAACCAGGCGGCCAGATTGGTGTATGGTTTCTCCCACTCCCATCACTCCACCCCCTTACTGAAGGCATTACACTGGCTACCTGTTAGGGAGCGATCCCTTTTTAAAACTGGCTGCATGGTTTTCCAGGCGCGCCAGGGCACGGCTCCTGCCTTCATTTCCTCCCTGCTAAAAGAGTATACCCCTGCCCGTGAGCTCCGCTCATCCACCCAATCTCTTCTCCAGGTACCCCGCTACAGACGTAAGAAATGGGGCGGAGCCAATTTTTCATTCTTGGCACCATCCTTCTGGAATTCCCTCCCCGATCACTTACGTCTGGCCAGACATTACTCCCTCTTCCGAAAAGATCTCAAGACTTTTTTGTTCACCCAGGCTTTTCCTAATGTAATCTGATTTTATCTTCTATTCCCCTTACTGGTTTCCTTGTTCCTACTGCTAAATTAGTCTCCACAGCGCCAAGAAACCGTATGGTGAATGTAGCGCTATATAAATATTTTAAATTCAAATTCAAATTCAAATTCAATTCAAATTCATAGTACTGCAAGAACAGTCACATAGTGTTTGATGGAAGTATAAAGATACAGAATGCAAAAATTGAAGATGTGAAACACAAGTGTGCAGGTTGATAGAAAAATGCATATATACTGGATAGGAGTCTGAAGCACTTTATGTGCTAAGGCCTACTTCCCTGCATCAGTACTTGGGTAGTGACTAAATGATTACAGTTCTGTAAGGAGAGTGCCTGACTGAATTTATAAGTGATTGAGTGTATGAAGAGAGAGGAGGGGAATGAAGAGAGAGGGGGGAATATGAGAAGAGAGGGAGGAGTATGAGGAGAGAGGGGAAAATATAACAAGAGAGAGATGTGTATGAGGAGAGCGGTGGAGTATAATGAGAGAGAGGTATGTATGAGGAGAGGGGGGAGTATGAGGAGAGAGAGAAGGAGTATAAAGAGAGAGGGGGGACTATATGATAGAGGAGCCAGTGTGAGGACAGAGGGGGAGTATAAGGAGAGAGGGGTGTGTATGAGGGGAGAGGGGGAGTATGAAGAGAGAGGGGGAGAATGTGGACAAAAGGGGAGTATAAGGAGAGAGGGGGTGTATGAGGAGAGAGGGGGTAGTATCAGAAGACAGGAAGGAGTATGAGGAAATAGGGGAGTATAAGGGTAAGTGAGGGGGGTATGAGGAGAGAGGGGAGTATGTGGGGAGGATGGAATAATAGGAGAGGGGGAATATGAGGAGAGGGGGGAGTATAAGGGGAGACGGGAAGTATGAAGAGAGGGTGTAGTATGAGGAAAGAGGGGGAAGTATAGGGAGAGAGGTGGGACTATGAGGAGAGAAGGGAGAGTATGTGGAGAGAGGAGCAAATATGAGGAGAGAGAGGGAGTATAAGGAGAGAAGGGTGTGTATGAGGAGAGAGGAGGGAGTAAGAGGAGAGAGTATGTGGAGAGAGGGGGAGTATAATGAAAGAGGGAGTGTATGAGGAGAGAGGCGGGAGTACGAGGAGACAGGGAAGAGTATAAGGAGATGGGGGAGTATGAGGAGTGAGGAGAGTATGAGGAGAGAGAGGGGAGTATGAGGAGAGGGGTGAATATGAGAAAAAGAGAGAGTAGAAAGAGAGGGGAGAGTATGAAGGAAAAGAAGAATATGAGGAGAGGGGGGACTATGAGGACAGAGGGGGCAGTATGAGGAAAGAAGAGGGAGTATGTAGAAAGAGGGGCGAGTATGAGGAGAGAAGGGGAGTATAAGGAGAGAGGGTAATGTATAAGGAGAGTGGGTGGAGTATGAGGAGAAAGGGGGAGAATCTGGAGAGAGGGGGGAGTATAAGGAGAGAAGAGGTGTATGAGGAGAGAGGGGGTAATATGAGAAGAGAGAGAGGAGTATAAGGAGAGATGGGAGTATGCCAAAAGAAGGGGAAGTATGAGGAGAGAGGGGAGTATGAGGAGAGGGGGAGTATGAGCAGAGAGGAAGGAGTAAGAGGAGAGAAGGGGGAGTATGAGGAAAGGAGAGAGTTTGAAGAGAGAAGAGGGAATGAGGAGAGAGGGGGAATATCAGCAGAGAGATGAGAGTATGAGGAGAGAGAGGGAAGTATGAGGAGAGACATGAGAGTATGAGGAGAGAAGGGGGAGTATGACGAGAAAGAGGGGGAGTGTGAGGAGAAAGGGGGAGTATAAGGAGAGAGGGAAGAGTATAAGGAGAGAGACGGGGATTGGGAGGAGAGAGGGGGAAGTATATTAAAGAGGAGCGAGTGTGAGAACAGAGGGGGAGTTTAAGGAGAGAGGGGTGTGCATGAAGAGAGAGGGGGGAGTATGAGAAGACAGGAAGGAGTATGAGGAGATGGGGAGTTTGAGGAGTGAGAGGGGGTATGAGGAGAGTGGGGGAGTATGATGAGAAGAGGGAATAATAGATGAGGGGGAGTATGAGGAGAGGGAGGAGTATGAGGGGAGACAGGAAGTATGAAGAGAGGGGGGAGTATGAGGAGAAAAAGGGGATTATAAAGAGAGAGGGGGTAGTATGAGAAGACAGGAAGGAGTAGGAGGAGATGGGGAGAATGAGGAGTGAGGAGGGTTTGAAAAGAGAGAGGGGAGTATGAGGAAATGGGTGAACATGAGGAATAGAGGGAGTATGAGGAGAGGTGGGAGTATAAAGGAAAGTTTGAGTATAAGGAGAGGGGGACTATGAGGACAGAGGGGGCAGTATGAGGAAAGAAGAGGGAGTATGTGGAGAGAGGGGGCAGTATGAGGAAAGAAGAGGGAGTATGTGGAGAGAGGGGCGAGTATGAGGAGAGAGAAGGGGAGTATAAGGAGAGAGGGGCGTGTATAAGGAGAGTGGGGGAGTATGAGGAGAGAGGGGGGAGAATGTGGAGAGAGGGGGGAGTATAAGGAGAGAACAGGTGTATGAGGAGAGAGCGGGTAGTATGAAAAAAGAGGGAGGAGTATAAGAAGAGATGGGAGTATGACAAAAGAGGGGGAAGTATGAGGAGAGAGGGAAGTATGAGGAGAGGGGGGAGTATGAACAGAAAGGAAGGAGTAAGAGGAGAAAAGGGGAGTATGAGGAAAGGAGGGAGTATGAAGAGAGAGGGAAGAATGAGGAGAGAGGGGGGATATAAGCAGAGAGGGGAGAGTAGGAGGAGAGAGAGGGAAGTATGACGAGAGACATGGGAGTATGAGGAGAGAAGGGGGAGTATGAGGAGAAATAGGGGGAGTGTGGGGAGAAAGGGGGAGCTTAAGGAGAGAGGGGGAGTATAAGGAGAGAGAAGGGGAGTGTGAGGAGAGAGGGGGAGAATGTGGAGAAAAGGGGAGTATAAAGAGAGAGGGCTGTATGAGGAGAGAGGGGGGTCGTATGAGAAGACAGGAAGGAGTATGAGCAGATGGGGGAGTATGAGGAGTGAGGACGGGTATGAGGAGAGAGGGGGAGTATGAGGAGGGGGGAAGTATGAAGAGAGGGGGGAGTATGAGGAGAAAGGGGGATTATAAAGAGAGGGAGGAGTATGAAGAGAGAGGGGGGAGTATGAGGAGAGGAGGGAATATAAGAACAAGGGGGAGTATGAGGAGAGGTGGGAGTACGAGGGGAGAGGGGAAGAATGAGGAGAGGGTGCAGTATGAGGAAAGAGGGGGAAATATGAGTAGAGAGGTGGGACTATGAGGAGAGAAGGGAGAGTTGGAGAGGGAGGAGTGAATGAGAGAGGGAGTAAAAGAAGAGAGGGGAGTATATGAGAAGAGAGGCGGGAGTATGAGAAAACAGGGAAGACTATGAGGAGATGGGGGAGTATGAGGAGTGAGGAGGATATGAAGAGAGAGAGAGGGGAGTATGAGGAGAGGGGTGAACATTAGGAAAAGAGGGAGTATGAGGAGAGGGGAGAGTATGAAGGAAAGGAGGAGTATGAGGAGAGAGGGGACTATGAGGACAGAGGGGCAGTATGAGGAAAGAAGAGGGAGTATGTGTAGAGAGGGGTGAGTATGAGGAGAGAGGGGGAGTAAAAGGAGAGAGGGATGTGTATAAGGAGAGAGGGGGATAATGAGGAGAGAGGGGGGAGAATGTGGAGATAGAGGAGGAGTATGAGCAGAGAGGGGGGAGTATGTGCAAAGAAGGGCGAGTATAAGGAGGACATGGGAATATAAGGAGAGAGGGGGTGTATGAGGAGAGAGGGGGTAGTATGAGGAGCCATGAATGAGTATCAGGAGATAGGGGAGTATGAGGAGTGAGGGGGTATGAGGAGAGGGGGAAGTATGAGGAAAGGGGGAATATGTGGAGAGGGGGGAGTATGAGGAGAGGGGGAGTATGAGGAGAGGGGGAGTATGAGGAGATAGGGGAGAGTATGAGGAGAGAGAGGGAACTAAGAGGAGAGACATGGGATTATGAGGAGAGAAGGGGGAGTATGTGGAGAGAGAGGAGGAGTGTGAGGAGAGAGGGGGAGTATAAGGAGAGATGAATGTGTATGAGGAGATGGGGGAGTATGAGGAGAGAGGAGGGAGAATGTTAAAAAAGGGGCGAATATAATTCCTAAATTCACACAGACGCACAGTGTGATTCTAGACAAAAAATATAACACCTTGCATTTTACCAAAACACATTTACTAGTCTACAAACGGTTAAGTGACTGCACACATTTCATGCATATAACTACTACATTTCAGTGGACAACCCTGACTCATTTTGCAAATACATAAGCAATTTGCTGCATTATTTTTGCCAACATTACATCAAAAAAGTGACACAATAGAACAACAAAAAGGTGCAAGGGGCTTGTAAATCTGCCACAGAGTGTATGCAGCAGTGTATGTATACTGACTGGAGAATTGTAGATTTAAAACAGCAGTCTGATTCTACACAAGCAACACTATTAATTACTCTTGAAGGGCTAATATCACTACACACATTACAGAAATATAACTAGTGCATTTTACTGTACAACCATTAGTCATTTGGCAAATACAAAAACAATAACCGGTTTACAACTCTATCAAAACTAGAATAAAGGTTAGCTTTATAACCACTAATGTATCTGTAGACCAAAACATACAAAAATGCTGCTCTCAGAACAATTCCTAAATGCTCACAGACACAGTGTGATTCTAGACAAAAAACACTATTAATTACTCTTCATGGACTAATATGACTGCACACATTACAGAAATATAAATACTGCTTTTTTCTGTATGACCATGAGTCATTTTGCAAACACAAAAATAATAACTAGTTTATATTTCTATCAAAACTTCGAAAAAGGATAGATATTAAGCACTTATATCTCCGCACACACAAAACATAAAAAAATGCTTCACTCAGAATAATACTTAAATGCACACAGATGCACAGTGTAACTCTAGACAAAAAATATTATACCTTGCATTTTACAAAAAAACACATTTACTAATCTATAAACGATAAAGTGACTACACACATTCCATGTATATAACTACTACATTTCAATGCACAACCCTGACTCATTTTGCAAATAAATAAACAATGTGCTGCATTATTTGTGCGAACATTGCATCAAAAAAGGAACACACTGGCAGCACAAAGACACACAATAGACTTTTAAATCTGTCCCAGAGAGTTCACAGTTGTGTATGTATACTGACTGGAAAATTGTAGATTTAAAACACAAGCCTAATTCTAAATAAGCACCACTATTAACTACTCTACAACTGAAAAAGTGACTGCACACAATCTAAATTTTTTAGTACAGCACTTTATTAATCAAAGCTGACGCACTAAACACATTAACTTACCAAATGCTTTTATCACAATAGTTATCCAAATGCGGACAAACTTAGAATTTGATTGTAAATGTAAATATATGTGTCTTGTAAAGCGCACTGCTGCCCTGAGGCGTCCTGGCGCTGTAGACCGCTGGGGAACCCGTCCTGGACATCTCTGTGAGATGGTCCCTACTGGGTATCTCCAAGGTGAAACCAGGCATCCCCGGCAAATGTGGGGGACCGTTGTAGAGATGAGGCAAGCTAATGCCCAGAGTTGCCGAGTGTGATCCCTGGTTAGAGTAGGCACCGAGGCGAGAATTATCGAGTCCGCTGACCCTGGTCTATGACCCTGCCGCGTTGGGAATTGAACCCTGGTCCCGGGCCGGTCTCTGCTTCCGGGTCTGCCGCCTCTAACCAGTGAGCCACACCACTCCACGATTCTATACACTTTAGAAGGATAAACATACTGGAGGTATTTGGTGGGCTAGTTGGCCCCCAGGGACCGTCAGGATACTGACCCTTCAATACTGAGGGTCCCTGGGGGCCAACTAGTCCACCAGGTACCTCCAGTATGCGCCAGGGAGCTGCGTTGCATAGAGGTGTTCAGAGGCAACGCCCTTTTTTACATCTCTCTACAACGCACCCTGTGGCACTTACTGGAGGTACCTAGTGGGCTAGTTGGACCCTAGGGACCCTCAGGATTCAAGCGGTCTTAATCTCCCAACTTAAAACGGCCACAGGGCGTGTTTACACAGTGGTGAAGGGAGGGGACGCGGCCTGAGGTGAGGTGTGCAAACATGCGCTGTAGTCCGTTTTAAGTTGGGGAATTAATTGCGCTTCAATCCTGAGGTCCCCTAGGGGCCAAATAGCCCACCAGGTACCTTCAATCCTGAGAGTCCCTGGGTCCAACTAGCCCACCATGTACCTCCAGTAAACACCACAGAGCTGCGTTGCAGAGAGATGGTCCGAGGCCATGGCCCATTTTACACCTCTCTGCAATGCAACCCTGTGGCACTTACTGGACATACCTGGTGGGTTAGTTGGCCCCCAGGGACCCTCAGAATTCAAGGGGACTTAATCCCCTAACTTAAAAAGCCCACAGGCCTTGTTTGCACACATGTCACCTCAGGCTCCTTCACCAGTGTGCAAACGCACCCCATGGCGCGTTTTAAGAGGTAGATATAATCCCCTGCCCTATTATGTACTAGGAGCTTACAGAGGAGGGCATGCTAATCACAGAGGTACCCCAACGCATAGTGTTCCCTAGTGTATGTAGGCTTTTCACTTTGGTGGAAACGACCTAGGCACATTGACTGGCGTAGGTTTGGAAATGCTTTTGAAGTACACCTTTAGACAACTGATGTTGCTTTTCCCTCAAACAGTCTTTGTGTATTCCAATATATGCCAAAGACATAAATGGAAATGGTCAAACCAAATTTGTCCTCAGATTGAAAAATCGGGAAAGGATTCTCGATAATAGACAAATATTGACGATCGTGCTGTCAGGATGGCGTTTTGCACACGTCATGTGTAAAGACATTGCAACTTGAGAGGAAAAACTACTCATCTGGCTATTTGGTATTGTTTCCATTTTATCACAAGTGTAACCGCCAAGTTTCTACAAACAATTATATCTATGATGGTATCATTGATGATATCTCAAAAGGCATCATTAATGACATCACTTAGGACATCACTGGTGCCTCATATAACCTAATGATCAAGTGTACATGTACAAAATAGAAACAGTTTAGTTTATGGTGGAAAAAATGACACATAAATAGGTCTATCTGGGTAAAATGATAACACTATTTTTATATAACAGGTGAAACATATGAATCAGGAGTCAGAAGCTGTCATACTGTAGTATTTTAAATGTAAAAAAAAAAATGGGTGGGATGTGTGGCCTACAGAACAATGTAGATACCTATGGAAAACAAGTTTTGAGTGAGTAGCTGGGATTGAAATTACCATGTCAAGTGGTAAAGAGGATTGAAGTGATGAACCTCAGAATGAAGCAAAAGCTCTCTGTTTTAGATGGTCAATGCAGATTTGTCATCAGTGATGTCACTCTGAGAATACCTAGGGCCACATTTAAATGTTGGTGGACAGGTTACTCCATCATAACGATGACGAGTATCCTGTCTGCCGAAATATAAATCTCATAGGCTATAATGAGATTCATATTTCAGTGTACGGGATATCTGTCACCATTAAGATGGAGTACCCCATCCACCAACATCTAAATCAGGCCCCTAGTTTGGTGCTTTCATATTAGGGCTTATTTTTTTTATGTTACCAGCATTCCAGAGCCATAAGATGTCCTAACGGTTGCCTGGTAATGATTTTCCTTGTATTAAGGGTACCCCACAGTCCTGTGTATTAAACAATTAGAAATCACAAACCTTGGGAGGGCCTTCAATAAGGGCCTACAATACCTCTGCTCTGAACTGGTGTACTGGTGAAATTGGAGAATGAGCAGTTACTGCAGCTCTCAAGCAGATCAGACTGTCATTATCATTGCGATGGTCGAGCAGTACTCATGCATTCAGTCTAATGTGTTTAGTGCTTAATTTGAGCCAGTGGCTGCTGGTGGTGTTCACTAATTCATTTTTGTGGACCTGCACTTATTTTTTGTTGCCAGAATAAGAGGGATACACACAATGGGGACCAATGGATGAGAAACATCGTCACACGGTGCGGAAGCAGAAACTTGCAAGAGTTAGCTAAAAGGGCAGAGACCACCTGGCAGAGGATTAGGGAGGCATTCAGAACTATGCAGCATTTGTATTTGGCGCACTAAAATTTGATAGTGCTAGCCATGGGCATGTGACCATCAGCATTCATTATTTTACAAATTGAACACTGAATATGAAGCTGAGGACACTCTCCGTGAAGTTGGGCATCCATTATTATGAAAATGTATCAATTTAGGAAACTTATTTGTCCTAGGAGAACTCACACATGTGCAGAATTGTTGATTCCCTGTCAGCTATGTCATACTGTAGGGGCCTTATTTATGAGAGGCTTGCACTGCTGGAGTGCCCGTTTTGTTGACGCTCCAGTGATGCAAGTCTCTAAATTCATATCTATGAGACATCACAATGCCGCTCTGCATGGCTTTGCATGGCCTTATAGATATGGAGTAAGACAAACCAGTGTAAGTTGCTGATTGTGTTAGTCTGCATCAAGGCTGTGTTCCAATGGTATTGCCATGGGTATTCCCAGAGAGCACACATGGATTTTTACGCTGCCCCAGAATCACTTAATCATGTAAAACTAGGCAGCTCCCAAACCTTACTGCACCCCAGTGAAGGCGTAACGAGGAGAAATATTTGTATTTCTTATTATTTCCTCTTTCCATGTATGCTGCAGAGGACACCGCAACTCTGGATTGTTTTTGTGGAGGAAGGTGGCCCTTCTTGAAAAAAAACAATCCCTATGGCAACAGAGGCACCTTTGCACTCTTGTGGAAGAGTGTCTGGGTTGGCACTAAGCACTAAACTGTGTGCCAGTGCAGGATAAAAATACGGTATATTCTGCCTATTCACATTGACGTAGGGCAACGCACCAAGATGACTTGCGGCGCTGCCTTATAAAAATTCCTCATAAATGAGGCCCTTGATACATATACATTAGAGACCACTGACAAATGTGTGGACATTTTTGAAAATGTACTTCGAAAATGTTTTAAAAAATGTACAATTATTTAAGTCAGTTCATTTGTACATTGTTAAATAAAAAAAAGAACAACTGTAGAAGTTGCCTGCGCTGTGGGGCTTCTTGGGAAGAGGAAGTTGCTTCTCCACCAAGAAGGGAGTTATCTTTGATAACCATCCAAATCTAAATCAAGCTAGTTGTTTTAAAAGGCACTCTTGCCAGGAAATATACAAATTAAACCGTTTCTTCTGCTCTCTTACAGAATGTGGCACATCATATTTGAACTCGGGGTTGCATAATCTTGACAACTACAAGCAAGACTTCTAAAAGATAATGAGTAAATTAGCCTATGATGAAAAATGGTGTTTCAAAGTCTTCAATTTGTTAATCTTTTACAGAATTAGCAACATTGTCATGAAGCGTGCCATGCCTGTTTCTGTTCTGGTCGGTTTCATGGAGTCGATCTTCTTGTTCCAATACCACTTCTCTAGTAACCCAGAGGCTGGACACGAATTCCTACAAACACTGCAAGAAAGGTAAAGACATGAATCTGTTGTATAATCACAAAATAAAAGCCTATTTAAATACCTGGTAGGCTTTGTGAGCATGCACCAGGTGGTCTATCGAAAGCTTGTTCATGTGGGACTCTTTGGGCTCCAACAATCATAGTGGTTCACATAGCAACTAGGTTGGTTTCTGTATGTATATATGATGTGTATTTGTGCATAGTGTGCTGATGCACACAATTCCTATTTATTTGCATACACTCTACATGTTGGTATACTGTAATATTGCTTAGAGGAATAAATATGTTGTTTTAATTTACAAATAAACTATCAGCACACCAATGAAGCACGATGATTTACGTGAGAATGATTAGAGATGTTATGCTCAATATCTCTCTTTATGTTCTCAGTATACCGGTCTATATCAACAGCACCGTGAAGTGTACATTTAGCACATTCACTTATGCATAGTAAATCCTGGTATATGAAGAATTAAATGATGTGAATTCTCAAAGTATTGTGTGATAATCGTAATCGATTGGTTTGCCCTCACAATTGCTTGGTTTATATGCATACAACTGTGCCTTGCATTCATACTCCACAACTGTGCAGAAAAAGCACATTTGTTCAGACATATAAAACACTGTAGATTGGCTTGCCCTCATACATTTCTCAGTGTATGAAAAGCACACTGATCCAAGTGCATGCCTCACTGAAAGCAAAGGATTCACTGCACGTTGGGTCACAGTTGTAATGCACTTTCAAAGCTTTACCTGCCGGTTGGAATTCATATTTACTAGTGACATGCATGAATAGAGTTCGTATTTGTACTTTAACCACTCACATTCGTACCACTTTTTGTATTTTATTGTAGTGGTTGACATATATGACATATACATGGTGGGTTGTATGTATGATATATGTGTTGCCTCCCTCCAGAATTCCCGGGATCAATAGTTAGATTCATGTATTTCAGTTCTTGTCCATGCATCGTGCGCTCAAATACATCAGTCACACAATTATAGCTCCTATCTGCCATTATGCAGCTTGAGGCACTCATCACGAGTCAGTCTGCTGTCGGTCTGCTGCCTATGCCCAGACACGGTTAAAGAGGGGCCAGTGCCTTTTTAAACTTATGCGGAGTTTGCCCACTTTACTCTTCCTGTTAATTTATTGGCTAATCGATCACCAGGCAGGTTGATTATCCTTGTAATCAAGAAACACAATAATTGCTTGAATGTGTAAGTATGTAGGGGGTATCCAGTTTGTGATACAAACTTAATTGTCAGCAGGATGTCGACCACACTGATAAACTGAGAGGCCTCAAACCCTCACTGCCTGACCCCCACCGTCATACTGAAACATATGAAAAATTAGCTGTTGCAAAGTTATCATGTGAGCCCTGTGCATGGCAAAGTTTTACTGACTTTTATTGGTGGTAACTGACTGCATCCTAGGCTCTGCTAGGCAAATCCAGGATCAGTGCTATGGTGAAAACACAGTGAAAACTTAGTGAAACACACACACATACATGAGGGTATACTATATATTAGAGTAAACTTATAATTGTCATGACGTACCCTATACATCCCTAGTACGTAATAGAGAAGGGGGATTGAAACTACCTTTAAGTCCCTAGAATATAATATGGCATGGCAGTTTAGAGGTCAGCTGCCATTTTTGTATATGCATGTGTGCATTGCTGCGACCATGAGGTTGTTTTAAAAGCTGCCTTGTGTTGTAGCACTGCTTTTAAAGATAATAAAGTGGCAGGCTGCATTGATGAAATGATAAGTGGCACCCAGGCAGAGAGGCTATCTGGTAGGAGAGGGTTCTGCTAAACAGGAATGCCAGAGCAGGGGGGAGGTGTTGGAAAGCATGAGCTTCAAAGGGAGAATAGGACAAGCAGAGAAGGCCAGGTCCATCTACCCCCACCCTCTCTGACCCAGGCAGATGGCAGGCTCAAGGAAGGAGAGCTTTGGAAATGAGCTACACTGGAAGTTGTCTTAACTCATTCTTGCTCCTCTGCTGAGCCTTCAGCCTTATTGAGTTTTGGAGGAATAGTGCATTCTGGGAGAACAATATGCCACACTTTGGAGGAAGTGGTCATGCTCTGGGGTGTTGCCCTGCACTTCATTTGACAGAAGTGCTCTCCTGCTTGACCCCAGGGAACACTGATTACATTTCTGAGAGCAGCAGAGCCTCTCAGATTAACTACCCTGCATTCTGATTGACTGTACTGGCTGCATTATCTTGAACTTCAGCCCTTTGGATATACCTTACTTCAAGAGCACTAAATGTAAATTGATACTTGTATAGCGCACTACTCACCCGCAAGGGTCTCAAGGCGCTTGTACGAATACCGCTGTGGAACCCATCCTGACTTTCCCTGTGAGGTGTCCACTCCTGGGCACCCCCAAGGTGGAGGCCAGGCATCCTTAGCGTTGTGGGGGCCGTTGTGGAGATTAAGCAAGCTATTGCCCAGAGTTGCAGAGTGGGACTCCATGATTGGAATAGGCACCGAGGCGAGAATTACCAGATCTGTGGAATTTTGAGCCCAAGACCCGCCGAGGTGGGGAATTGAACACTGGTCCCGGGCTAGACCTCTGCATCAAGGTTTGCCGCTCTAACCATTGAGACACACTTCTCATAGGAGTGGACTCCTTGCAAGCTACAGGTTAACAGAGCTCACCTGGATCATCACCACCAAAATCATCTGGCTGGAGTGCGTCCAGTGGATTTGTGAGTGTTTTGTTCAGGTACATTGTGGCAATTGTGGTCTCAACCTTTCAAGGACCATTGTGGAGATTCCAGGCCTTTGGATTGTGTTTCGGACACTTTGGACCCCTAAGACGAACTTCAGGAAGAAGTTCCAGAAGTTTAGGATAACTATGGAAAAAAATTTAATAAGTAGACTAACTCAAGTGCGAGATACAGGCCGGACACTTTCATCAGCGAGCTGGCCTGGGATACTGGTTCATCCTGCATAAAAGCTCTGGAGGTCCAACTTTCAGAGGGTGACTGGGAGCTCCCTGGAAAGCAAGTATGTGAACCCTCACAGTAAATATGGACTGGCAAAGAGCATCAAAGGACCCAGGCAGAAAAAGCTCCAGAAAGGTTTCTAGGTCCACAGGTACATTTTTGACTGAGGTCTACCCTGAGGGATATCCAAACTGGGCTCCATCACGGTTGGCCTGAAACTTTGACTTTTTCCCGGTCAGGCATGACCAGATGTCCCAAAGGTGCTCAAAAGGTTTCTAAGTGCTATATAGCGCTAAATCTTAAAACATTCATATCTCATGATTTTGGTGTCATTTAGATAAAAGTATTTTCTTTTTTTGTAAATTGGTGTTGGATTTTTGTTGAGTGTGGTGTCTTAAATATTTACTGAATTGGTGTCTTTCAATGCTTTACATACCTGTCTCGTAGGTTAAGACTGCTGCTCACAGCCAAGCTACTAAAGGTGGTGCATGGGAATAATTTATTGAGACCTGTACTTAGCGTCAGACCCTATTAGTGGCCTTATTGCCAGTCATAGATTTAAATTTATGATGACAAATAACCCACTTTCCAACATTAGCCTGGCAGCAGATGGTGGATACCAGCAGCAACAATGAGCAGCTCCAGTGATTGTGCTGCTATGCACAGACAAAATAACAAGAGAGGTTAATTCCAAATTAGGATACTGTTATCCAGATAAGCAACATTTTTGGTCAGCACTATGCATTTTTATCAGTGGGGGGCAAGAAGAGAAACAAAGGGAGGATTGTTAAGGGAGAAGATGAAGGGAAGGGTAACATGGGCATGGCTGAAAGTGAAAATACAAAAGCAGCAGAGTACTGTGCAAAGAAATGAATGGCAGGCACAAAATAAGAAGGGAAGGAGTAATGGACAAAACAATGTTAGCCACAGGAGTGACTGTAGGAATGAAACAAAAGAAAAAAGAAGATCTAGAGATCCATAGAGAATTAGTGAGGTAGAGCAGAATGATGGAGGAAAAAGAAGCGGAGAGAAAGCTCAAAGAAAGGGTGATTGAACAATTAGGAAAGGGGGAGAGAGTGGAAGGAGTAAGGTAGGGAGTGAAGAGATGGAAAGTGACAAAGGGAGAAAAAAAGGAGTGGATAACATATAAAATGCTGGAGAATGGTGAGAGGGTGTTGTGTTTTCAGTGTGTAACAAGAAATGAAAGATGTTTAGTGCCTTACACATGTTTTTTATAGTGCTGTAAATCACTTTAGAATGCAATGCAGGTTTCTTGTGAGGTTAGTAACTGCTATTACTGGCCCCAATCGAATTATGAGTTCAACCGCTGGTATGCTTAATTTCACAGTTTCAGTTTAGCAAAAACATTATGAAATTTCTGGGGGATACACTCAGAATCACTGCTTCACGGTAATTCCATGATTTTTAGTGGAGCCTATGATCATATTGTAATAAATCAGATTAACACGAAACCCCTCGCCCTCCTTCCCTCCCCTTGGTAGAGTTATTGTTTCCCCCAGTATCGACATTTCCAAAGCTGGGGAAATCTTCTTCGTTTTGTAGGCCACTGGTAATGGGGAGGCTATTGTCATCTTAGAAAATATATAGGTTGGTCTTGCAGCAGTTATAATGCAGTTTGTAAGCCATTATTCTCAACAAAAGAGATATATTCTGGTATGTATCTATTGACATTGTCATCATTGCTTTGCTCTACACACTATAAAATATGACTAGAAGTGTTACACATGAACAATCAAAATGTTCAATATAAGCACCTTGAAATCATGGAAATGTCATACATAAGTCATCTGAAAACATGAAAGCTATGTGCTTCTAATGGATCATCTGTTGATTTGCATGCATACCTCTCTGGTTTGCATGCAAAACATACGGGTTTGTACATAATTTTATGGCTGATATATATAAAGTAATGTTTTGTTCTTGTATTGCACTAATTTGAAAGCATAAACTGTTGGTATAAATGTACAACCCATTGGTTTGAAAGCATTACATCCTGACGTGCTTGCATGATATAATGGTTCTCAAGTGCAAGTTGACACCATGCTTGTTAACTGTACATGCATTAAGGACAGGTAAGAGCGTATAATTGTATGGTTCCTATAAATAACATAATCATTTATAAGTAACCTATATCTGTATCAATAATACATTTTTTTTAACATCACCTACTTATTTATGCACACCACTTTTTGTATATCCAAAGAATACAAGCAGTTTTTTTCTTTTATAATCATTGCTTAATGAACATTAAACAACGTTGATTACTTGCGGTTTAGAATTAAGGCTGGGCTTCATATTGTGGCAAGCTTGCATTTGATTCAGCAGAATTAGAGGAGCTGTTATCTTTTTAAATGTAATGTTATTTTTTTGTGCTTTTTATGTTCAAAATAGTTTATTACATTTTATAATAGACAGTGATAATACAAAAAGAGTATTATATAAAGTACCCATGTAGGCTACATAACTGTAAAGAACAATAATTACATGCAAAACAGGTACAATGTAATATAGAATTAATAGTAACAAAAATAAAGAGGAAGGGATAGGAACAAGCATAAATATGTTACAAAGCAATTTGAGTTGAGCTACTAGCAGTTAAAAACATGAGCAACTTATATTATAAGTAAATAAATAGAGACATACATATCTAAGAAGATAAATAATAATCAATCAGTTTCCAAAATAAATGATAAGAGTTACAGTTGTGAGTAATACCAGTCAAAGATAGATGGGCACCTCTTCTAGAAAAAATTATCAATGACCACCAAGCATGGAAAGATAGTAATGAAACATCTTTTCAACACGCTGTAATAGACTTTAAAGCAGCTGATAACAGAAAATGTACGATTTTACATTCGAAGTCAGACAATTCTTTGGAAAGAAAAACAGATTTGCAAATCAACAATTGGAATGAGAGTTCATCAGAGATATTGAGTATTTCTTGTATAACATCCCAAACTTCATTCCAAAATGTAAAAACAGACGTAGAATCAAAAAGCATATGTTTTAATGAAGCAGTATGTAAGTTACAATGCCAACAATTTGAACACGGAAAAAGCTTAGCCTGAAATAACCTTAAGGGGGACCATAAGCTATTGGGCAGATCATAAGAATTTTTATGATAAAGTGATACAGGTAACCACCTTGAGATATAATTTAGCCATATTTTTTTACATGTATCATATGAGAAAGAGGTTGACAGCTCATTATTCCAAAATGTTGAAACCGTATCAATATTGTTACCTTGAAATGCATTCATCTTCTTATGCATTAATGAAACAGCATGAGAAAAAGAGGATGAAGTTTGAATATAAATTGATAAATCTAACTTAGTATTTGAAGGAATATTATGGGGAAAGGAATCTAATATGGAGTTACATAAAAGTTTGTATTTTAAGAAATCATAGGATGGTAAGTGAAAATGGGCCTGTAATACATGAAACAATACAAAAGTATTGTAATTGTAGATATCTTTGAGGTAAAAAAAACAGCCTTAATCCATGAAAGTGTCAGGCGTGGATTATACCATAATGACATATCTACAGTGTTAGAAATGGTTGATTGAAAAAGTGAGTCAAAATCATTGAATGTAAGTTTTTTATGGATTTCAAAATAATGAAATAATATTGACTTGTTAAACATGGTTAACAAGGTAGACAATGGAAATGGAGTTACCGGACTCCTTTCTATAGGAAGCCATGTAGGAGAATAAATCGGTGGGAATGAATAAACCAAAGAGAGCTTTGATTTAAGATAAACGCTTTATGATAATTAAAAAAAATTGGTAAACCAAATCCTCCATTACATTTAGACATTTTTAGTTTTTTATAACCAATACGAGGTGTTCTATTGTTTTAAAGAAACTTAGAAAGTTGCTGATTAACAACTTTATAAAACTTCATAGGAAATTGACTAGGAATCATAGCTACGAAACAATTTCTATTGTGTCCATTTTCACCCACCATGAAGGTGAAGCGAAGACGATTTAGATATTTTATCCTTAATATACCTTAAAATAGATTCACAATTTAATGATATTGTTTTTTTTATAGATAAAGAGAACAAAATGCCAAGGTATTTGATTTTATCGCTTTGCCAAATTATTTCTTGTATGGGTAACATATCTGGGGTACAGTGAAATTTTAAAATAGAAAATCTGTTTTATTGGTGTTTAACGTGTAACCAGAAATTAAGGAATATGATTAAATAATATCTAATAAAAGAGGAAGTGAGGTTTCAGGATTGCTAATAAATAAAAGTGCATCATCTGCATATGCTAATGTTATAATAATAACCTCATTAATATTACCACAAATGATATCATTACATTTCCTAATAGAGACAAGCAGAAGTTCAATAACAAGAAGACATAGTAACAGGGAGAGTGAACAACCTTGTTTGGTACCTCTAAAAAGAAAAAAAGTGACCAATAATAAATAAACGAGCAGGAGGAGTAAAGAGCAGATATCATATATATAAACAAATCACCAAAATTAAATCCTGCTAAAGTAAAGAATACAAATTGCCAATGAACTTTATCAAAAGCTTTTTCAGCATCCAATGCAATTACCCCAGATGGTAGGGATAAAGTAGACCCCTGTTTGATAGCATTTAATAAAGGTATTGTGTTATTAACAGAATATCTATTTTTCATGAACACTAATTTATTAAGGAAATAGGGTGATCATTTGATACAAGTGTAGGGTCACAGTTATGTTTAGGTAATACAACAATCAAAGTCAAAGAACCTGAAGTTGATCCCGTAGAACTAGAAAAGGGTAATAAGTTTAAACAAATGAGAAATTAGTTGCAAATCTAGTTCCTTATCAAATTCAGCTAGAATGCCATGTGTGAGTGGAACCAGTCCAGACCCGCGACAGTCATCCAGTCCCTTCCCTTGTCGCATTTTTACCCCTCTGGTCCATTGTGCACTAGGCCTGGCATTGAGCCGGGTTGGAACATTGTAGGGTGCTCCGCTGTGGGCGGTTCCAGCCAGGGAAGGCTTAGAGAACCTTTAGTTCCTGTGGCTGTCTGTAAAATAGATACAGTTGCCTGGAGATGGTGGATTGACTAAATTCTTCTAAGCTGCAGTTCACTGTTGGGGGGTACAAATGGGACAATCCCTGAAATAGAACGGAGAGAGTTGGAGGATGTAGGAAGAAAAATCTCTAGCAGCTTAGGGGACAGGAGTGTTGAAAGATGTATGGTGGATATACTGATTCCAGCCACCCAAAGTAGTAGCCCATTCCCCACTGATAGAAACAAGGAGCCTGAAGTTGAATCAGTTGCGGAAGGTAACCTATTGCCCCCCTTATTAGGTAAAACGGGTTTAACCGAGGAGGGAAATGCGGATCTACCTGAGAGTATGGTTATGGGAATAGGGACAGAGACACTTAAAATCTTATCCTGGAATCTGGCAGGTCTGTCTAACAAACTGACCTGTCCTGAATGGGGTTCTTTTGTGGATGAAAGTGGTGTGTGCCTCTTCCAAGAGACTTGGGCACGAGCGGAGCAATATCGGGCAGGTTTTGCTTCATTCCATGTCCCGGCAGTATGGGGAGGGAGAGGTCACCCTTCATGGGGGCTTACTATCTGGGTGATATCCTATTTAGGTTGTACTGCCAAGTCACTAAATACCTACTTCAAAGATATTCAATGCGTAGTCCTTGCTTGGCCCAATGCTTTTAAGTTAGCACTGATTAATGTGTATTCACGGCCTGGCAGTATAGTCAAAGAGTCTAGCACTATTGAGGACCTGTCCCTCTTTATTTCAACAATCCCGATAGACACCTACCTTTTGGTAGGGGGCAATTTGAACTGCCACTTCGAGCCTCTTGAGGGTATAAATGAAGATGTCCTATCGGCAGAGGATGACCATTGGTCTATCCCTTTGATCCAGGCTCCATCTCCTAGGGCTTGCCGCTAGCCGTACAGATCATGGCACTAACTTTAATTCACTCCCTACGAGCATGCAATGGCCGCACGCTCTCTGACACTCCAGACAAATGTACTTTTAACAAACCTGGACAAATGTCCCATCTTGACTACATTTTGGCTGAAACAAGGCTATGGCCAAAGGTAACAGATTGTAATTTGGTTACAAGAATGGACAGCGATAATAATGCCCTAATTTTAGAACTGGGCTTGCCTAACATCAGTAGGAGCAGGGCCCCAGTTTCCGGGGATATCGATGGGGATCTTACCCTGTCTAATGATAGGCGCAGAGTAAGATGGCATAAATTAATGGAACACCCAAAACAAATAGAAAAATTATATAGCTTGATAATTCCCTCTCTTATAGAGGTTGCAGCACTAGTTAACCAACCACCGCCCTCTGATTATTTAATCAAGCTGGAGGCTCTTCATGTGGGCTTAGTATCCAATCGGGCAGAGGTACTCAACCCTCGGGTTTCTAAGAAGGGAAATAGGGCCCCCCACTGCTCGTGGTGTAATTCAGCGTGTAGGAAGGCCAAAATGGAACTATTGAAGGCCATAAAAGATAATAATAGAACTGCAATTAAGGATAGGAGGGCCCACTACAAATGGTAAATTAAGTGTGCGAAGGAAGAGTGGGATCATGACAAGTAGTCTAGTTTATCTCTTGCACTAGCTACCAAAGATTCTCGGAAATTCTGGTCCATAATTAACACTGGCTGCAGTGAGCCGAAAGCAGCCATTGAATCTAATATAGCGGCGGAAGTATGGGAAGGCCATTACCGGGTCTTGTACTGGAAAACGGTGAGGATAGAGGGTGGCAGCCTCTATATGGTGTTCGTGGACCTTCGCTCTGCCTTTGATCTTGTTCCCCGGGGGAAACTTTGGAGTGTTCTTCTTGAGTTGGGCATTCCTATCCATCACCTGTCTGTCCTGATGAGGTTACATGAGGCTAACTTTGCTCAAGTTAGATGTGGGAAAAACTGTGCATTGTCATCTCGATTCCGTGTTGGCAGGGGGATAAAGCAGGGCTGTGTGCTCGCACCGACCCTGTTTTGCCTCTATGTAAGATGTATGATGTTACAACGCGATCAAAATGATCGCGGTACATCACAACGCATCTTTTACAAGGACTTGCACTGTAGGGTACTGGACTTAGGAATAGTAAGATTTACTATTCCAACTCCAGCCTACGTACAGTGGGGAAGGTCTTGGAATAGTAAATCTACTATTCCTTATTCTAGAGTGCCCTCCAGCGCAAGTCGTGGTAACGACTTGCGTTGTAAAAGACGCGTCGTAATGGCACCGCGGTGTTTTGACCACGTTGTGAAGGATGTTCACCTCTATGTCAATGGGGTAATCGTGCATCTTAACGGAGTTCAGAATAATGATGCCCCGAAGTTAGCAGGCAACAGGGTCCCTGCTATAATGTTCGCCGACAACACCCTCTTGCTCTCTGCATCTCCAATGGGTATACAGCGAATATTGGATGGATTTACAGAATTCTGTGCTATTCGGGGACTGGAGATCAATTCTCTTAAAACCAAATTCATGATCTTCAACCCCCCCAGAACAACCCGACCAAACCCAAGTCTAGGGACAACGAGACTTGAAAGGGTAAGCACCTTTGATTATCTGGGGGTGACCAATAATGAGTACTTGACGTGGGGCCCCCAGCAAACTAAATCACAATTGAAACTGGCCCAACTTTCGGGCGGAATTCTCAAACTATCCAATAAGTCCACTATTAAACCTGGTGGTCCCGCGCTGGAGATTTATAAATCACAAGCAAGGGGTGCCATCATGTATGGGGGCGAACTATGGGGACACTGTAATAGGACTGAAATTACTAGGACCGAAAATACATTTTTAAGACAGCTGCTAGCACTTCCATCCAGTACCCCGCTTCTTCCCTTAAGGCTCGACCTGGGGATTAGACTAATTGATGAAGAGCTAGCCCTAAAACCCCTGAGGTTCTGGCGCAGGCTCTGGGTAACATCAGAGCTGACAAATTACAGACAGGAACTCAAAGAAATACTGACCTTCCCGAATGCATGGAAAATTCTGTGGCTTTCTTTTATAAAGAATTAATTCACAAGGCTAGGAGTTCCCGTTCTATGCGCCGACCCAGGAAGGGGTTGCAAAACGATCTCACTCACTTTGCTTACTAAAGATTTCCGTGCAGACAAGCTTGATGTGGCATACGTAATCCCCAAATTGGTTCTGTAACTGCTTCCTTTCTTCTGGTTAAAGATTTTAAATTTTTGAGCGGTTTTTAGATGACATATATCCTTTATTAGGAAAAAAATTGTATGTACAATTGAGGCATGGAGTTTTACCCCTACGTGCACTTACCAGCAAGTGGTCATCTCATGCCCCGAAAAATTGTCCTGCATGCAAGTGTGATATTGAAACTGAGCTTCATGTCTTATTTTTTTGTCCGGCGTACTACAAACCTAGGAAGTACTGGCTCGTTCCCTTGTGCAAAAACGTGGGTTTTCGGCACTGCATGCAGGCACTCAAAGTGTTAAAGCCAGACACAACTGCACCTATTGTATTTGCCGTCTCACAATTTTTGGAAGCTATGTGGCATAGGCGCAGAATTCTAACGACCCGAGCTTAAGCCTGGAGTGGCAGCCAACGGACATACATTGCTTTTTATAAATTTTTTGTGTTTTTTAGAAACTTATTTATTTTTCCATTTTTGATGGGGGATTTTAAATGTATGAATTTTGTTCAGAAGTGCCTACTTGAAAAATGTTCTGGAAATTAATTTTGCTATAATTGTTTTATACTGTCATCTATATGAACTGCCCAGAGATTTATTTTGTTTAAGAGACTTAATGGGTAGTAGAATTTCTTTTTCAGTAATAGGTAAATCTAATTTATTTTTGATTAACTGAAGAACTTTTGGTAACCCACATGTATATAAAAAAGAATCAATTCAAGAAGGATCATTGAAATTAGGTTTATAATAGCCGGTAGGATTCATTAACAATATCTTTTTGTGATAATGCAATTTTCCCATTGTGGCCATGAATTGAATTTATTTGTGTTTCATCTTTTTTAATACGTGAATAGTTCTGATAGCATTCAAACAGAATTTGGATTTAGAGTTAGAGAGCTGTATTTGCTTGAGATTGAATTAAACTCATATCGAAGTTTTTGTAATTCCATTCTATTTTGGGGGTCATCGGAAGAGATGAAAAGTCTCTCAAATGTTGCAATTTGTTTGTCTAATTCCTTAAATTTTTCATTGAACGTTTTGTTTTTATGTGCAATAAGAGAAATGGAGGCGACCCTAAAATAGGCGTTGAAAGTATCTCATTGATTCACAATAGATGTAGAGCCTTCTGGGTTGAGTTGAAAGTACTCTTGAAGTTCAGTTAAAATTTTAAGTTTATTTTGTTCATTGAGGACAGTGCTAGTAGTCATGCGTCATCTTGATTGAGTTTTAACCTTTGAGTTAAGGTGTAGTACCATGGAAATCAAGACAAGATCCGAATATCAATATTGCAGGTATTAGGAGTAACAAATGAATGTATTAATTGTCGAGAAACTAATAAATAATCTAGTCTTGAGTACGAGTTCTGAGGATTAGAGAAAAGAGTAAACATTTTTTCAATAGGAAAATATAGTCACCAGATATCTACCAATATGGTTGTTTTAAAAAAAATGAAAGTAAAAAATGCATTAGGTGGTCGAAAATTAGTGAGAGAAGATCTATCTAATAAAGGATCAAATATAAGGTTGAAATCCCCTCCAACTATAAGTGGGACGTTGCCCAACTTGAGAACTTCCGTGGTTAAAATGGACCAGAAATCAGGATAATCAACTGTTGGGCCATACAAAATAAGTAAAAACATAACTGTATCATGAATTTTAACTTTCGCTATGACGTATCTACCTTCTAAATCTGCAGATTTACTTAAAATTTGACAATGTAACCTTTTTGAAAATAGAATAGCCGCACCATTTATTCCCCATAGTAGGAGAAGATATAATAGATCAACCCACTTTTTTTTCATAAAATCCAAAACCTTGTCTTCAGTATGTGTTTCTTGTATGAAGCAAATATCCGCTTTACAGCTACCTAAATAATCTAATATTTTGTTGGTTTTACAGGATGTCGTAAACCTGTGACATTCAAGGAAACTATTTTAATGTTATGAACATTAGCCATCGTAAAGTAGGAAAAATACAAATGAGAAGAAAAAAAAGTTTAAGTAAAAGAAGAAAATAGTAGTTCTAGAAAAGGGTAATAGGGGAAAAAAGGGAAAATAATGAGACAAACAAACATAGAAAAAACAACAACAATTAAACATTAATATCAAATTTGAATGACCGAACCAGTGGACCCCTATGTGGAAATAAACATTTAAATTGGCCAGAAAAAAATTATCTAGTAATGTTCAAGTAGCAGGCTCATATGTATCCATAGAGTGCTGTGAGTGTTGATCCTGAAATATTTGTAAATCTCTGGAAGTTCGCATTGTCGAAGGCTCAAAAAGACCATATTTAAATCCAAGACTTCTTAACCGTGAACGAATGTCAGTGAATTCCTTCTGAGTCTTAACAGTATCTTTAGCAAAGTCATGGTGAATAAAAATGTTATTACCATTAAAGAAGGAATTTCATGTACCACTATTCTTAGCAAGACTAAATGATGGTGATGTAAAACCTTGAAAAACATTTGTTTCAGGTTGCTGTGGTGTGGATTACAATGAGAAGGAATCATATGAGCTTTATCTATTCCAAATTTCTCAGGAAATTTCATGCGCAAAAGACCAGGGAGCATATTATCAAGGGCCTTCATTTATGTGTTAGCAACCTTTTCCGGTTGCTAACGCATGAATTAATTATCGCCCTATTATCAATGTGTCGCTAACTCCGTTTAGCAACGCATTTCATGCGTTATTCATCGCCCCCACGCTGGGGGCGATGAATAACGCTAATGAGATGCAGGGTGGGCATTCCCACGTCCAACCATATGTAAAATGTGGTTGGAGGTGGGATTGCCTTATTCACAAGGCAGGCCTTGGGAGAAGGAGACCTGCGATAAACGCGTCTATCGCAGGTCTCCCAATGCCTGCTTTTAGTACATGTTAGGCATTGCTAACATGAGGGGGTGGATCATAAAGCTGAATCCACCCCCCCCCCATATTATCAAGGCACACATCAGCGCGTGAAAACAGTGCTTGTTTTCACGCGCTAATGCGACCTATCGACGATTTCACATTGCCCGTTGGCTTTAGCGTTGAGAATACGCTGCTAACAGGCGATGTGAAATCGGCGATAGATTTTTCCACGTTATCAACGCTGTGCGATATTTTTTGCACAGCGTTGATAATATGCCCCCAGGTTTCAAATTTTCCAAATATATCTACAATCAGAACCTTCAACGTCTTCTAGTAAATTAAAAGTGTGCAGGTTATACTGTCTGTTACGATTTCCAAATCCAGAAGAAGAGCAGACATGGGAAATATTTTTGCCATAAGTGATGACAAAGTATCAATTTTAACTTTCTTGTCTTAAATCTTAATTGCATTGTCAGAAATCTTCAATGACATACTAGACATATCTTTGCACAAGTTTATAATCTCCGCCGCAGACATGAAGCCTGGTGGATTGGTCCATATCAGTTTTGCATAGGATCTTGTGATGTTTGGAAGCCAGGTGTCCTTAGAATACTCTTGAAATTAAGTAGGGCATATTGATACTCCTGTTGTTGTTAAATAAACAACATGTTTTGTTTTTTTGCAAATCAAGTGAACTCTCTGAAAAGAGGCAGTGCAAAACAGATAACAAATCACCATTCACCTCGGTTCCTTAACACCTTTGCTCACAGTATTACCTCAGTCACAATTAGGAAATTCTATATTGTTGACTTTCCTGACCAATTATTCTGTATGCAATTCAATTGTGCAATTCTATTATTTATCACTTGATCACTTGCTCACTCTTTGTGCTCCCTTATCAACACTGTAATGTTCAATATTGGTGTTATTAAAATGCAAAAGTCCTGTTGTATGTATATTGATAACACAAATAACAATACAAATCAATGTTTTCTTACCTTTCATAGTCCCATAGGACCAGATCAGCTGCTCTTTGTGCTCAATCAATCAATCAATCAGGGATTTGTAAAGCGCACTACTCACCCGTGAGTGTCTCAAGGCACTGGAGGAGGAAGAGGGGGATCTCCTGATCAGTCAAATAGACAGGTCTTGAGGTCGTTCCAGAATGTTTGCAGGGTTGGGGAGCATCCGATGTGCAAGGGGAGCTTGTTCCAGGTCTTGGCTGCGATGTGGGAGAAAGCTCTCCCACCTGTTCTGTTTCTCCGGATGCGGGGTACCTCTGCCAAGGCGAGGTCAGCGGAGCGGAGTCTCTTCTTGTGTACGTGGAAGGATAATCTCTCATTGAGGTATTTGGGTCTGATGTTGTTGTGGGATTTGTAGGCATGGGTAAGGAGTTTGAAGGTGACCCTCTTTTCGACAGGGAGCCGGTGGAGGTCTCATAGGTTTTGGGTCATGTGCTTGTGGAATGGAGTCCCGAGGACGAGTCTGGCAGAAGTATTCTGGATGGTCTGGAGCCTGTGTAGGAGAGATCTGTTGATTCCAGCGTATAGGGCGTTTTCGTAGTCAGGTCTGCTTGTTATGAGCAAGTTGGTGATGATCTTTCTGCAGTTGCGGGGATCCCTTTGAAGGTCTTGCGGAGAATGCACAGGCAGTTGAAACTGGTGGAGGCGACGGCGCTGATCTGGCGGTTCATGGAGAGGGAGGAATCGAGGATGATGCTGACGTTTTGTGCATGGTCTGTAGGGATTGGTGGGTTCCCAAGGGCGGAGGGCCACTAGGAGTTTTCCCGGGGGGAGTTGCAGGGTCCGAGGATGAGGACCTCGGTCTTCTCTGAGTTGAGCTTCAGGCAGCTGTCTTTCATCCAGGCAGCCATGTTCTTCATTCCCTCCTGGAAGCAGAGTCTGGTGTCCTGTGGATTCTTTGTGATTGAGAGGATGAGCTGAGTGTCGTCTGTCTAGGAAACAATGCTGAGCCCATGCTGTCTGACGATGGCGGCAAGGGGGGCCATGTAGATGTTGAAGAGTGTGGGGCTGAGTGATGAGCCTTGGGGCACTCCGCAGTTGATGTTGGTGGGTTTGGAGAGGAAGGGAGGGAGTCTGGGTTCTGCAGGAGAGAAAGGATCAGATCCAGTCAAGTGTGGCTCCTTGTATCACAGCGTCATGAAGTCTGGCTGCGAGGGTGCGATGAGAAATGGTGTCGAAGTCTGCAGAGAGGTCTGGAAGGATGAGGGCTGCAGTATGTCTCTGGTCGAGTAGCATCCGGATGTCGTCTGTGGCAACGAGGAGGGTGGTCTCGTGCTCTGGTTATTGTGGAGTCCAGACTGGGAGGTGTCTAGGCTGGAGTTCTCTTCTCAATGAAGGTGGTCAGCTGAGCGTTCACAAATCTTTCGGTGACTTTGGCCATGAAAGGGAGGAGAGTGATGGGCTGGTAGTTTTTCAGGTCCGTTGAGTCGGCCGTGGGCTTCTTGAGGAGGGGTTTAACCTCAGCCTGCTTCCAGTCATCTGGGAAGATGCCAGACGTGAAGGAGGTGTTGATGGTAAGTCCAAGACCTAGTGTGATGGCGGCTCAGTGGAATATGTGCAGTGGGCAGGGGTCAGTAAGGGCTCCTGAGTGGGTTTTATCCATGGTAGTGGTGATGTGTTCAACGGTGGCAGGCGTCCTGGTCACTATGGTAGGCTTATCAGCCACAATGGGGGGGAGGTGATGTCCAGAGACAGTTCAGTGAAATTGTCATAGTGGTCCCTGATCTTCCGGTGGAAGTATGAGCTGAGGGTGTAGCAGAGTTGCTGGGAAGGTGTGACGTCTGTGGCTTCGCTGGGTGGTTGGTGAGCTGCTGTATGACGCTGAACAGTTCCTTGGTGTTGGTCGCGTTGGTATGGACTTTGTCTCTCATGAAGGTCCATTTCTTCTCCCTTATTCACTGGTGGTATTACTTCAGGGGGCTCCTGTGGTTGTTCTGTGCTTCCGGGGTTTTCATGTTTTGCCAGGATTTCTCTAGGCATCTGCAAGAGCTTCTGGATTCCTGTAGTTCAGTGGTGAACCAGGCGGCTTTCAGTGGGCATTGCTTGGCAGGGTGCCGGAGGGGTGCGAGTATGTCGGCGGATCGGGCGATCCAGTGGTGAAGTTCAGTAGCTGCGGGGTTGGTGTCGGTGGTGGTGCAGGGGGGTCTTGGTGGAGGGTGGTGATGAGGAGTTCCTCTGTGACCTTCCTCCAGTTTCTTTGTGGCAGTCTTGGGGCAGGCTTGGCAGTGGTGGTGATGTTGAAGGTGAAATGGATGCAGTGGCGGTCCGTCCAGGGTGGCTGGGTGGTGTGACTGAAACAGATGTTTGTTCCTCCCGCGAAGATGGGGTCTAGAGTGTGACCAACTCTGTGCGTGGGTGTATTGACCAGCTGCTTCAGTCTGAGGTTGGCGAGGCTGTCGTGGGGAGTGATGGAGTGGGGGTCGCTGCGGTTGTCAAGGTGGAAATTGAGGTCCCCGTGGAGGTAATTGCGTGGGGTGTGGCGAACTCGGCGATGGTGGTTGCGGACTGGGTGTGAGGGCCCAGTGGTCTGTAGATGAGGGTGCCACGTAGCGTGATCCTGGGGCTGGTCAAAATCTGAAAGTGGAGGTCTTCTGTGCCGGAGTGAGGGTCACTCGTGCTGGATGTGGAGAGTCAGAGGGGGGTCTTGTGTGTGATGGTGGTCCATTCTCTGGAACTTGTAGCCGTCAGGAATGACAGTGGCGATGTAGGGGTCGGAGATGGCATTAGTCCAGGTTTGCCTGAAGAAGGCAACATCGGGCAAGAGGGTATCGATCAGGTCCCAGATCTCTACGGCGTGTCGGTGAGGGGAGCTCATGTTGAGGAGGATGCAAGTCAGGGTGTTGGTGGTGCATGCGTAGGGGGGGCCTTCGCTGGTGGTGTGGGTATTGTCGATGGCGAAGGATCTATGGCAAGCTCTACATGCAAACTATCCTTGGGTGTTTGGTGAGGCTCTTCCGCAGTCGGTGTGTCTTCCAGGGCAGTTCATTGAGGATGGTAGACGTTAGAATTGTGGCGGTGGTACCTGGGTGAGCCAGGGTTCCGGGCACTGGTCGCGTTCAGGTCACAGACGGGCGCAGACAGGCTTGCCTCAGGCGCGGCTTTGGCACGCCAGCAGCGTTCCCATGCAGCCGTCTGCATTATGTAGGGGAGGGGAGGGACGCTCAGCTGGAAGCCGGGAAAATGGGCGCGGGTAGAGGGGAGGGGCCAGGGGTGCAGTGGCGGGAAGCGTGGGATGGGGAAGGAGCGAGTGGGCAAGAGCAGGTACGACGGTCAAAATTAAAAAGATCGAAGCAAAATTAACCAACAGTGACAAAAATGACAGGAGAAATGCAGGCAAGCGTAAATGCAAATAAAAAAAGAACAGTACTCGAAACAGCAGCAGTCTCGAACACACAAGGCAGGGGGCCCAGCGTCAGTCATAGATTTCAGGAGCTGTTGGATAGAGTGCAGGCCTGCGACTGAAGTCCAAGTCTTACGAGCGCTCCCCCGCAGTGGTGTGCTTTATGTAGGGGAGGGGAGAGATGCTCAGCTGGGAGACAGAAAAACGGGCGCAGTAGAGGGGAGGAGCCGGGTGAGCAGTGCCAGTGGCAGGAAGAGTGGGAAGAGACGGAGCGAGGGGGCAAGAGCAGGTATGGCCGTACAAGATTAAAAAGACAGAGGCAAAATTAACCAACAGTGACAAAAATGACAGGAGAAATGCAGGCAAGCGTAAATACAAATAAAAAAAGAACAGTACTCGAAACAGCAGCAGTCTCGAACACACAAGGCAGGGGGCCAAGCGTCAGTCATAGATCTCAGGAGCTGTTGGATAGAGTGCAGGCCTGTGACTGAGGTCTAAGTCTTACGAGCGCTCCCCCGCAGTGGTGTGCTTTATGTAGGGGAGGGGAGAGATGCTCAGCTGGGAGACAGAAAAACGGGCGCAGTAGAGGGGAGGAGCCGGGTGAGCAGTGCCAGTGGCAGGAAGAGTGGGAAGAGACGGAGCGAGGGGGCAAGAGCAGGTATGGCCGTACAAGATTAAAAAGACAGAGGCAAAATTAACCAACAGTGACAAAAATACAGGAGAAATGTAGGCAAGCGTAAATACAAATAAAAAAAGAACAGTTCTCTGAACAGCAGCAGCCTCGAACACGCAAGACCCTCAGCGTCAGCAACGGATCGTAGGAGCTGTCGGGGAGAGTGCAGGCCTGTGCTCAAACTTTATTTATTGCTAAGTGTTGATGGTCGAGAATTTCAAATATTTTCTAGTACCAAGTAGGGCCACATTCTACTATTAATGCATGCACTGAGGTTGCCATACTACAGAATTTCACAAATACCCCTAGAATTTGTCAAAAAAACACATTATATAAAATAGCTTGTTTTGGCTTTGCACTAAATCCATATACCAAATAAAACCAAGTACAGTCACGCGAGCTACCTGCATATCTTGGGATCTCTGCATGTAAAATGATTTATGTGGAATCATACATCTTACTTGGCTTACACACGGGTGGTTATAGGTACACGCAACACAGCCTCTAAATATGCATCTAATAAGTGCAAATCTCCTGGGGGCTCATTTTTGTAGGCTTTATTTTGTATGGGTGCTGATTATTATACCAAAGGTTAACGGCCTTTGATGAAACGAGTGCTTTTGAACATTTTGGCAGTGGTGCAATACATTGCTTATGATTTTGATGCAGTGCAAGGCTGTTTGAATGTGTTTAAGACTTGTTGGTTCTTGAATGGATACCAGTGCAGTGAAAGCCTGTTTCACAAAGGTAGCTTACACTTTAGAATTAAATACATTTTTGAGTAAGTTTACTACAAAAGTGTAACTTAAATGTCTTCACCCCCTACAATTGAGGGATTGAAATATGAATAGTTACAATTTGCAACCATAAAGTTATTACATCTAAGTTATGACTGTAAGTTATTTTTGTTGGAGACTTCCTATTCGAGGTGGAGAATCTGCATTTGAACAGAGACTCTATATGGTAGTGAACAGGAGTCATATGTGCCTGAAAGCAATCAGGCACACCTGTCACAACTTCACTCACAGTGGGCACAGCTGGCCATAAGTAAATGATGGTGAGGTCTTTCCTCATCAGAATTTGCCTACTGATCCTTTGCATGCAGCTCTCTTTGGGACCCTTACTCCTGCAAGTGTGCAGCCTGTGCTGAGGAGAAAGAGAACATTCACTGAGAAAGGGAACAATCCTTGCAGTTTCATTTAGTGTGATAAATTATACACAACTACATAGGCTGCCTCCATTTTACCACAGTAGAGCCCAGAAGACATCCTTATGGCAGGTAGTGACTGGTGCAGTAAACACATTGAAGGAGGATGCCCGAGCCATGGAGGACATAATGAAAAACATGGCAGAATGTGAGGAGGCGGGTGGAGGAGAAGCTAAATTGAGCTTGCTAGTGTTCTTCCTGGAGAACACACTATCCTTTTCCAGATAATACTAATGGTGTCTCAGGTCAGAAACATCAAAAAACACTCCTAACTCTCCCTAAATGTAATCTTTCTTTGGTTCATGTAAGTAATCCAGTTCATGTTTTCTGTTTTGCATTTTGCTGAATTTAAATATGCGTATGTCGTATTACAATTCCAAGAAACTGGTAATGGCCTATGCAAGTAAAAACATTCTCAAATCAGGTTTTTAAAAAAAAAATATTGTGGTAATGTTACTTTTACTGATCCTCATGCAGTCAGACCAAATATGTCTGTGGAACTGCTGCATGCCAAACACAGTGCAGGTCTTGCAACGCAAGCCACCTACAAAGACCTGTAGGAACCTAGCCTGTCTGACGTCAATTTATATTTACCTATGTATTTAAAGGAAAGTAAAAACTAATCCCGGAATGTATACATGTACACAAATATGTATAATTAAAAAAAAAAAATTGCCTTGTGTGCCATACGCCATCTACGAGAAGAGTGCTCTCTCTTCAGGACTACACCTATATATGCATGGGTTTCTCCCAATAACCACGGACAGGATGAGAGGTGTATACAATATCAAACAACAAGTTTTTAGGTAAGAAAAATCCAAAAGGGAAACTGGAGTGCTTGGAATATCAAACGGCAATTAACCAAACCCCAGATTACTAAAACACACATTTTTTCAAATACTCAGATGATCATGTCCTATTCAACAACATTTTATACCGAAAGCCCTTGCATTTCAACACTATAATTCATGACAAGTATTTAAATTCCATCGTGATTAATTAGGCTGAATCCTATTTGTTTTGTATATAGGACTTATTCCTTGCATCCTTTGGTAACAACAGGCCTGGCACCATGCATCAAATGGTTATGTTAGCTTTTTTCATAGGGCTATAATATCTTCCATTATTCACTGGTTCAAAAAAGTGACATTGTGGTGGCGATAGTGCTTGTAAATATGCATCCATGTATAGGTGATGTAGATGATAGGAACAATCAGCAAACACGTCCATTATCAATCTTCACAGACATTGTATGCACGGGACACTACACAGACACCAGCACAACCTGCATCACCTGCACTACCACCTTCAGTACCAAACTGTAGTTCTACCAGCAGCACCCGCAACACCTCTACAACCACCCTGTACACATTCTCTGATTTAAAGACTTCCATCATCACTATTGTGCAGGAAGAGTGCCAGGTGAAAACTCTTTTAAGAAGTGTGTTTACTTAATCTTCTTTCATTTTCTTTTAAATAAACATTGAACAAATTTTAAGACACAAACTTGTTCAATCGTTCACTTCTCTCTAGAGTTATTTTGGTAATTATCAACGTAGGACATACATGCAAAAGTCTACCTCAGGTGATTTTCATATTCTACTACGAAACCTTGTACATTTACAGACTTATGCAACAGAAAACCCCGTCGCCAACTAATCCATTCACAGCAAAGGAGCCCCCTAAGTCACGCACTCACAATGAAGGAGCCTGCTAACATTTCCAGGCAACGTATGTGAATTTCAGCTCGTCCTCAGTCCATATGCCTCCTGGGGCTCCACTCTGTAAGGTGCCCTACACCCTGACCCATTCTAGGAGGGTTTCAAATATAGGGGTTATGTTCCATGTGTACCAGCATTCAAAATACCATAGGAACTCTGTTATCATCCATTTGTTCAATGAGATTTAAATCGAATATGAAAGACCTTGTAATACTGCAATACATGGCAGTGTAACCTCTTGAGGAATATCACTTGTGTGAATGTAGTCTACAGGCGTACTACTTTGTCTTGCCCTGAGGGAAACAAAGGTCCTGCCATCATCTTTTTCACTCTGTGCTCCTGATCTTCCACATGGGATGGTGGAACGTTGCTTACTCTTCATGTATGACATAACCCACAAATGTAATTTATCTTTGCTGTAGTAGGTATGACTTTGAGGTATTTTTGTACAAACCCATCTTCTCTGAAAGGTTCATCATCATTCCCACATTGGCCCTTGCTCATCCAGCCTTAAAAACATGTCATGTTAGTACAATGTTACCATTACATTGTAGGCCCTGAAATATGACAACATTGTTATCTTCAGTTGTTTGAATAAGAACCATAGAGGTGATAAGAATATGCCCAAGTCTGGCCCATTCACAGGACCTTCCGGAACTGTATGTGACAGTTGGATATCAGGAGTATATGTTAGCCATCCATATATGCCACTTAACGCTTTTTCCACATAGATTTGCTTCAGCCTGAAATGCCTGTATACATCACAGGCACTGAGGTGTCTAATTTTGACACTTGACCTGGTGTCCTATTGGAACAAAAATATGTTGTTACAAAACCCTGTGGGATGCATCAACAATAAAATCTTTGTATCCAGCAAATATGAGTTGTGTCTGGAATACCTTATGGGTACGGTGTTGTAAGTAAAGGTACATGTAATTCCGTCAGATTACTGTAAAATCCTGCATAACTTGACGAACCTGAGGAACATTAAAATAGTTCAGAGCAACTGGCCACTCTGCTGTTTTAGCAGGCTAGTAAGCATCTTACTATAATGCAAGGATGAGTGAGCAGTGTCTTGCATTAGATTTGTTTTCACCGACCACCTTCCAAAACACATTTTTCAACACGAAAACCCGACAAATGTAAGGCACCTACAAATGTACAATCACACAGAAATTACATATTTAAAAAAGTTATATATTAATATATCACACCCTATTTTGCTGCCTCAATGATTCCTCCTCGTTCCTTTCCGTCACTAGGTTTTATGTTTCTATTTACTAATATTAAGCCTTCTGCCTTGCACTTATATTGTTGTGTGGGAAGCATATTCTTACTTTCAGTGCCTGACTGGGGAACCAGGAGTAGCCCTAGTAAAAATGTTCAAACCAGCTCCCGTCATGCTATTTCTCTCTTTCATACCATTCCCTCTCATTTCACTTTCCCACTAACCTGCTCCTTTCTCCATCTCTCTGTCTCATTCTTGATGTCACCCTATGCCTGCTGCAATTAATCTCTGGAGCAAAGAAAAACAACAGAGGTACCAGGGGTGGCCCTGGGCTTTAAAAACTGCCCTCACAGGGGCGCAGCCCACCAGAAAAATATATGGTGTACTTATTACTTCTGAAGCAGATTTTCCGGCTCCCTTCTTCCTTTTTAAATTCATGCTGCAGAAGGGGATGTTCATGCTTCCTGGATCACCACACAGACTGCCACACTGGCATGGTCTTTCTTCTCTGAGGACCCTGAGCAACACTATTTACATGTTTCCATGCTGTCATGGATAAACTGGAAAATAAAACACAAAAGCAGTACGAAATGTCCATGAGGAGGCAGGATGTGCCAGCTGTCCATTCATGACAGTATGTACTTATGCCACTGAAAGTTATTTCCAATAACATATTGCTTTTGTTTTAAAGGAAGACTTCATGCATCACTATAGGGTTCTGTAAAGGTCCATTATGATGTAGGGATCCAGGCATCACAAACGTATCTGACAGGACTACTCATCGAGCTAGTGAGTGGACTTAGTGAATCAAAGAATGTGTGGCCTTGGTGATGCAAAGAGGCTTTAAAATAATTGGGTGAGGCAGAACACCCAAAGACAGGGAACAGAGAAGTCTGCTAGTATGAAGATATGAGACATTGGGTTGTTGTTTGACTGGGGGTGAACCCTGATCACGTAATAGCTACAATCTTTTGTAAGATAAACCACAAAAAATCAGCAAATTAACCTGAATTTAACCATGGGCAGCTTGGCACAAAATGTAGTCAGGCAATGTGTAAAGTATTTATGCAGGACACAAACAATAATAATAATAAAATACAGTACAAGAAAAACTCCGAACCAATTTACAAAAGTAAAGTACACTTTAATAAAATATTTGCCACCAAGATGACAACAGTAGCTCCTAAAAGATTGAAGTGCCAGTTGCAGATTGCCAAAAACGGACATCTAGTCATGGGAGACTGGCTTCAGATTATTGTCCCAAAACTATGGCTGATGTGGTTAGGGTACACGAAGTGGATTGGGCTTATTCAATGCTTACCTTGGAATTTAGAAGAAATTCTGAGAAAAAGTGTCACGGAAGGTAAAGTTCGGTGAGGCAAGTCTGCAGGAGGTGTCTGAGGAGGGAGAGTCGGCATTGGAATTGCCCTAGGACAAAGCTGTGGTGAAGATTTCTACTTTCAGACTTTTTCCCTGAAATGTAAGTAAAAATCTGTACCGGGATAAGGCAGAGGGCTGTATGTGAAGACAGTTCCACAAGGTTAGATACCCCTTTGATGAAGAACAGTTGAAAAGGATTTGCTGATGTGGAGAAAAACTTAACATAAGCTGTGAAATTAATCAGATTGACCATGAACCTAGGACAGATAAGTGAGCAGGCTGGGCCCAGTCTCTTGCAGGTTCTCAGATCAGTTTTGGGCCAAAATGTTTCCAAACTCTTAGTTTTAGAATTTGGATATCTGGCCACCATTAAAACCACCTCTAAGAGTTCAGAACTGGTGGGACAACTCTTGGGGTTTCAGAACTCAATCAAGGTAGGTTGAAGATGGTGGGAGTCTTTTATATCCCTGAGGCTCTGAACAGGAAGTCAGCAAATAGAATTTGAAGTCAATTCTGGTAAATCTGAGTGCAGGCAAAGATGTAGGGCTCATTAGCAGGACTGGCCTCTAAAGGTTCAAGGCAGAATCCAGGCAGCAAAGCCATCTGCAAAACACTGCAAAGAGGGGGGACAGGGAGCGATGTGGAAAAGATAGGTCGAGTACCAATGCTCCTTCATTTATGAGCGCGCATCTTTGGGCCTGAAAGAAAACAGTTCTGCCTTTCAAAAACAATTGTATCATCTAATCCAAGGTACCAGCATGGGATGCATGTACGCGCCTAGTCTAGCCTGTCTATAAATGGCTAATTTTAATGATAAATTCATTCTGGGCGAGACCAACCCCTACATGGTGAGAATACTCACTTGGCGACACTACATAGATGATATTCTGCTCTTCTGGAGAGGTGATGGAGACCAATGCACAACATTCTGTGAATGGCGGAACACCCTTGACCTTTTTTAAAATTCACAGGGACTATATCACATGCTAGCGTCGCCTTTTTGGATCTCTGGATTACTTGACACGAAGAGACCTTGCTGACTACTAATTACCAGAAGCCCAGACATCGCAACAGCCTCCTGATGTATGAAAGTCACCACCCTAAAGCACTCAGTGATAACTTCCCAGTCGGGCAGGTTTTACACCTTCGCTGTAGCTATAACACCATCTGTGAGTTTGGAAAACAATCAACAATCTTGGCAAACAAATTGTCGGCATGTAACTACCCTAGGAGGACAATATGACAAGCACAAAAATGAGCGAGAAATAATCACAGAGAGGCATTGTTGGAAGTGAAGGAGAGACTCCAGACAGATGTACTTACGTATGTAACTACATTCAGTCCCAACTCCAACAAAATCCCAAAACTGATTAAAAAAAACACTGGGTCATCCTAGAGACTGGAGTATTTAAACCTCGGCCACCCCCACTATTCTCGTTCAAACAAACACAGAACTTTAAGGACCTCTTGGTCCGTACATGACCACAATTGCCTATCACCACTCTACCAACTTCCATCTGTCGAAGGCCACCACCCCTGAGGGTCATGTTCTGTATGTCCCTTTACAGGAGTATCAAAACAGATTGATCTGGGTCTGGCTAGATCTTGGGTTCAAAAAGACACACAAACTGCAACACAAAAAACTGCATAAACCTAATCACTTGTCCGTGTGACATGCGATATGTGGGGATGACAACCAGGCCCGTGAAAATCCACTTAGAGGAACACAAGAAGAGTAATATACATTGCAAGAAGACTAGCACAAAGTTACTGAGTCACTTCCTTGAGTAGAACCATGACCTGGACAGTCTTAGATGGACCATCATCAAATCCAATCCTAATTGGACAACATGCACCCTATTCAGGCAGGAACAACGCTGGGTGTTCCGGTTAAGGTGTCATCCTATGGGATTAAATAATGAGATACCGTAGGGCTGAACTCATCAGCTGAAGTATTAGAGACAATCACTAATCGCCAGTCAGAACTGAGTGAGTATTAGTATACTTAGTATACTTGTCAGCTGTGGGTATCAAACCACCTAGAATAAACCCACATTACATTCGGTATCTAAAATCAGCCTTACATGACTTACATTTCCTATTTGCCACATGTATGTGGGAACATACACTATTGAGAAAGAGTGACCTAAATATTTACAATCTATCCCTAACCATGACCACTCCCTTGCACTACATGCATCTCAGGGCGAGCCACACACACATACCGATAGCCACCACATAATCCTAAAACGGCATCTTCATCTGTACTAAGGCTCCCTCACTTGTACAAGACCAGATAACTGAGTGACGTTTTAGTAGCATTTATTCCTGTCTACATCACAGCAGTTACATTAGCACGAAACATGCCTTTTAACCAAACTACGGCATACTAGAACATATGTGAATAAACACGTTCACTTTCCAAGATGGCCGCTATTTTCGGCATGATTGACTTGCCAGTACCAGTCAATCTCCGCAGCCTTTCTGTCCTCAAACCTCGCTCCTAGGAAGAGCTGCGCCACTTCCGTTCAAGCACAATCAACAGGCCGGACGCTTCTCAGTATTCCACGGCATCAGACCAGCAGCAGGGCCGGTGTTGGGCCATGACAAAGGGGGTAACTTGTGAGTATCTCTCTGCTGCCTCTCACTACAACACAGGTATATCCGACCACACCTTGGGCTCACGACTGAATTATCATTCCACAAATATCTCCTTTCATGACCGCGGGGACTTGCCGAGGAGGCACTCCATTGCTTTGAAGGGGTAATTGGTATGAATGCTGTAATTAACAGTATGCGTCTTCCTGCATATGCAGTGTGTCTCATAAGAATAGTTTCTAGAGTGTATTCTGCACTATTGTGTGATGGTAATGAACTGCCACTTTACACCATGGCATCTATGCCATTTTTCACTCCACCTAATTATTCCGCACTATAAGCAATGGTAACAGTGGCCACCATGATTCAAACAATTGTGTTTGCTTAATTCACATTGGTGGAGCACGGCCAAGCGTAGTTAACACAAGGCCTGTGGAAGAGACCTCTCTACAAATCACAAAAATTCAGAAGATTCTGTCTAACATGTACATGTGGCATAATGATGATGTCAGGAGCACTCTTTCCTATACCTGCCGCAACAAGATACATGTTGTAACTGATACGCAGCTGCTGTAATTAAGTTAAAAGTGGACATATTTATTCACTTTGACTTGAGTTTGTCTCTAGGTGTCTGTCTTCCACTCTTGTTTATTTCCACCAGGTTGAAAACAGGAACACGATTGAGATGTTCCCATGAGCGCTTTTGACGCATCCACACCTTAATAGAGGTACCATAAGGATACTGTCTCTGCTCCTGTTTTTATTCATGAGTTTTACACATCACAGTCCTGATGAAGCGCAGCAGGATCCATTGGGGACCTTTTCCTAGCGTGAAACATGTTGACCAGATCTCACAATCACACACTAACACGGGAGAGGAGAGGGAGAGGAGTTGGCCTAACGGCTAGGGCGCTCAACCTCGGACCTGGGGATCTGGGTTCGAGTCTCGGTAACGACGCCAAAACCTCCTGTGATTCTGGGCAAATCACTTAATCTCCTCGTGCCTAAAAATGAATGTGTGTTCGTCCTCATGTAACGTAACTGATGCTATGTAATGCGCTCTGATTCGGTTCGGGTCTAGTTCGCGCTATATAAAACTCTGCAAAAAAAACAAAACACGGGTACTGAAAGAAGCAGAGTAATACCCTTACCTCTATTATATTTGTTTTTTTGGGGGTGTTCCATTACCCCTAAATATTTCTTTTACTCTTACCTCTCGGATCCACATATAAAGCTTGACTTCTGGGTACCGGTGGGGTAATTTCCTCTCGCGGGCCTGTGGGGTACAGCAGCGCTACCCCCATGAGGAGCAACGCCCGATGATGAAGCATGACACTAGCAAGAGTGTGTGAGGGCACTATTTTCTAAAGGAGAAATTCCACCACCTTCATCAGACTGGCACCACACATAGAGACTACCATTTATCTTCCCTTTCTGCATAACCGATTAGGTTATTGCTTGTCTTATAGGAACAGCTACCCGTCAGTGAGTATAAGCAAGCCATCCATCCAGGAGCAGTCTGTCAGAGTGCACAGTAGGCCAGAGCAGCAGGCAGACCACTGAGACTACTTCAGCAGGTCCAGAAGTGAACTTAAGAGCAGGTCTGAAGGTTCTGTGCTCCTCTTCTGGAAGGTGGAAGACACTTCTGGGAAGGTTCTTTCAAGTGCATGGACTTTTCTGACTCCTCTGCCCTGGTTTCAAACTGACTGCAGTGATACTGCAGAGTCATTAGGCCCTTTGTGTAAAGGCAGAACACAGGCATTTCTGTAGCAAGTGGGCCTGTGCTCGATTCCACTCCTCCATCCTGCAAGAAGATGCCCATTGAGGCACACCTAATCCCTCTATTGCATGGCATTCTGGAGGAATTCACAAAGTCAGTCAGCTACACCCAGTCATGGTCCTAAAGTAGGCTGCATGCACAAGTGTCTAATAACAGGAAAATGCCAAATTTCTAAAAGTGATAAGAAGATCACCAGATAATTGCCTGGAAATCCTGATGCACTGCACAACTCACTCAAAATGAGTGCAAGCAGAACAATAGTGGTTAATATTGTTACTAATTTCTTACATGTATATCAATATATGATATTATTCTGGAAACGCTGAAAAATAATAGTCAACAACGCAGAGTCTTCTGGTTTTATCTTGAGTCTCTTACTGAAAATCAAAAGTTCAAGGATGTTGTTGCAAATTCACAAAATCCATTCAGTTAATGTTCACATATGTTCCAGGAGTATCTTGAATTAAAAATCCCAATGCATTTCGGGCGTCAAAGATGGCCCTTCTTCAGGGGAATTTAAAGAAACAATATGATACTATTGTAGAACATTTTTATGGTGGCAGCTAAACACTTAGCGTCTCATAGCGGGGTGGGGGATCGTGAGAATGATCAAAGATATGACAGTGGAGACGAACACAAGCCAAGAGTTGAGAAGTGTGAGAGAAAGTGACAGATACGACCATAAAGCAGAGGAGAGCATAAGGTATGTGGCACATTGAATCTGCAAAAGAAATGAGAAGGAGAAGAGCATGAAGTCGCCAGGAAAAAAACCTCGTGAGGCTCATCAAAAACTGAACGATAGTGTAGTGAGGGCTGAAGGAGAATGTAGATGAACGTGAAAAGTGAATGGAACGCTTAACGGTATGAGCGGAGCGCTTGGGGGAGCATTACTAGTATCGTGGGTCAGCCGCCGAAGAGGCGAGCCGATAAAGTTAGCTGACTAAAAAGAACAGTGGGATCGTGTTAAGTGAAGGTGAGGGAGGGCGTGGGTAACCAGTACACCAGGAGAGGAGGTTAGAACTTACCGAGACGAAACGGGAGGCGGAACCCGATGAAAATAGAATAAAATGGGGTGACCTGTAATGTATAAGGAAACGGTAAAGATGCGCTGTGAAGTAAAACTAATGGTGCGTAAATGAGGTAGTGGTAAAGAGGCTCAACAGTGAAAAACCAAGGCCGAGTGTCGGGGTGTCCACATGGAGTTCCGAACAGGACGCGAAGGAGGTCTCGAGGGCCCTGCCCTAGTGCGAGGAGAATATGAAGTGTAGTGCAGTGAAAACTGAAAAAGGACAGTCTGAAGATGACAAGAAAATGATAGGCGGCGGCCATGTTGAAGTGGTGAAATTGGAGAGGAATGATAAGTAAACGCGTAGTGTCAAGAATAAAATAAAAATAAAACACATTGTAGCGCGTAAACGACGAAAAAAGACGGTGACCATAAGGGGATGGTAGTCAAATGTGGTTGTGGAGTGCTCAGGCAGACAGAAAAGGATAAGATGAATAACTCAAGCAGATGGAAAAGGATAAAATAAATACAATAAGAATGTCATATCAGGGGTGGTCCAGCGATAATATTCACAATCATAATGATTAAACAACAGCAATTTAAAGGCAAAATAATCAACAATAAGACAAGGATGGGAACATTGTAGACAAGGCTAAAAATACAAAGGCTAAATAGACACACCTAGATGGGATAGATGTACTTAACTTTCGGATGATGAATAGTGGTTCAGAGACATATACATAGTTTGCAGATGATACATAATGGTTCAAAGGAAACAGGCCAGTTCGAATTTATCATTCATATCATTAAGACCAAGTGGGGTCAATGATTGCATGGACCATATCCAGTACATTTCACGTTGCGATAAAAACTTGCTAGTATCTCGATCTGAGCGTTGTTCAATAACCTCAAGAAAACCACATTTCAGTTGAGAGATGTTGTGTCTAGATGTGCGCCAGTTTTCAGCAATGGCGGGGCTAGTCGTGTGAGTTCTAATGCGACTTTTGTGTTCGGTGATGCGTGTACGCAAAGATCTCTCGGTTTTTCCCACATAGAATAGGTCGCAAGGACATTTGATGAAGTAGACAAGATGGTGGCTGTTGCATGTGGCGTTGAATCTTAAATTGATAGGTTTGCCTGACCTAGGATGATGTATAATTTTGCCAGTAATGATATTGTTACAGTTTGAGCAGATCATGCATGTCATCATACCTCTATATGACAGTGAAGGTTTAGGTGGTTGATTAAGAATCTCTTTTAAATTACGTGCATGCCTATATGCAAATATAGGGGGTTCCGAAAACATGCCTTTAAAGTTGGGTTCTGATTGTAACAGAGACCATCTTTCGTGAATGATAGACTTCATTGATTTAGATTGTGTCGAATATGTGGAAACGAAAACCTCTCTTTTTGGGGAGTCGTGCTGAACTGACTTGACAAGTAGATCGGTGCGTTTAAGAGCAGAAGCCCTATTAGCTGCTTGTTCAATCACTGAGTAAGGGTAGCCTCTTTCTTTGTATTTCAGCTTAAAAGTGTCTATGGTCTGCATGCCAATTTGCTTATTTAAATGTATCCGTTTAATACGTAAGAACTGAGAGAATGGTAGGAGACCCTTAAGTGACCATGGGTGAAACCTCTGGTATGCCAGAGCGTTGTTGCGATCAGTCTTTTTTGTGAAAAGAGAAGTTTCTATGTGGTCATTCTGTAATGTAATTAGTACATCAAGAAAAGGTATATGATTTGCTTCAATTTGAAAAGTAAACTGGATTTGTGGGGTGATGGTGTTAAGCTCTTGAATGTTGTTTTCTAGTGACAAACGTGATCCTTGCCATATGATGAGAATATCATCTATGTATCTTTTAAACTCGACCAAATGCTCAGACCAATTCGTTCCAGACAAGATGTTTTCTTCTTCAAATTTCATCATGAAGATATTGGCATAGCTGGGGGTTCCCGAAAAGCCCATGGAAGTACCGTTGGACTGTAGGGAGAAGCGATCCTTCCATTGAAAGTAGCTGTGGAATAAACAGTAATGTAATATATCTAAGAGAAATACACGATTTGCTCTCACATTTTCCGGATTTTAGTAGTGCCCATTCGATGGCTTCTATGCCCTGTAGGTGAGGGATGGAGGTGTACAGCGAAACAACGTCCACTGTACACAACCATATCTCAGCATCAGAGGGTATATAAATGCAACCTAAGATGTTCAATAAGTGTGTGGTACCTTGAACGTAGGTTGGACTCGATTGGACAATGGGTTGAAGAAAAGTATCTAGATAACGTCCAAGTTTATCATGTACAGAACCACATCCTGATACTATTGGCCTCAAGGGAGGGTCAGTGAGAGATTTATGAATTTTAGGGAGCATATACAGATGGGGTCTGCGAGGATGTTTAGCAAGAAGGTAATCCTTAGTTTTTTGGTTGATTCATTTCATCACAAAAGCTTTAGTACGAATAGTGTCAAGAACTTTTAGAAATGCATTGGTAGGATCAGTGTGAAGAGGAAGGTATTTAGAGGTATCTTTCAGCATCTCCTCTACTTTAAAGTCATATTTGTTCCGGTCCATGACCACCAGAGCGCCACCTTTATCAGCTCTTCTGAAGTGCAAAGAGATGTTTATTTGTAAAGAGAGTAATGCGTCTTGTTCACTTTTGGGAAGATTTGAGGTTGACTGAGATCTATAGCTTTATGTGAGATGGGCGGTACAAAAGTGCTTTTGGGCTTAAACTCCTGATAATCAGTGGGCTCAGGGGTGAAAGTGGTAGACTCAATGGTCGAAAAGAAATACCGGAGTCTAAGTTTTCGTGTGAATCTGAAGAGATCCACTTGAGAATCTAGGTTTCTGGCTTGATTAGTAGGAACAAAAGAACAACCTTTGTTTAATACTGCCATTTGGGTATGAGTCAATTGCTTGGATGAAATGTTTACCACTAGTGTTTCTTCTTTCTGCTTGGTTTTCCCGAATCTGTGACCTCTGCGGGTTTTGGTGGGATGGTTTCTATAGGTGGTTCGTTGGAGGCTGGGCTTGTGGATAAAAAAGACTTCTGTACAGTGGAACCACCATCGGCCGGATCACTAGTTATTGTTAAAGAAACTGGTGGGCGGGACATTTGGGTGTCTGTGACTGAAGCTACACTTTCTTCAGATAAAGCAGTAGCAGTTTTTTTCTGACAGGTTCTCTTTTGAGCATAAACCTCAGCCCATGAGTAAACCTCATCGAGCTTGTAGTCGATTGTATCACGACGGAATTTTCTAATTTTCCTTTCGTGAAGATCTTTGGCGTAAGTGTCCAAGCGAGTGTTGATGTCATCTAAAGTGGATGTCCAAGATTCTGCTTCCATACGTTGGGTTAGAATGGCTTGTAAATCTTTGAATTCTGACTCAAGGCCTGTGAGAACCTGAGACAATTCTTCAACTATCAGAAGAATGAGATCGAGGGAGCACTTATTCAGGATGGCGTACCATCTCTCCATAAATTTCTTGTTCATTTTGAAAAGCATAGGTTTAATGGCAAGACGTAATCCTCGTGGGATTCTACTAAATCTATGGTATTGAATGAGAGTTGTAGCATGCAGACGCTGATTTATTTCACGTTGCATGAGGTATTCTAGCTGTTTTAATTGTTGCTGGACTGGATCTGAGGTGACATCCAATTTTCTCACCTCTTTTATAAGTCCATAAATGACCGCTGCCTCTGCAGCTGAATAAACTTTGGTTTGTGCTTTATTCTCGGTGAGATGCGCTATATCATCAAAAGATGCCATGTTCATAATTAAACAATATGATTCAAGGGTGGTGCAAATGTGGTTGCGTAGCAGAACATTTTATAGAAAAGAAAGACTGTCTTTCTTTCTTTTCTTTCCTTTCTTTCTTTTCTATAAAGTTTTCTAAAAGTGGCATTTTCAAAATTGTAACGAAAAATCTAACTTTACCATTAGAGAGGTTTATCATTACAAATTCACAAGTACCACACATGATATACCCTCCTGTTCCCAATAAGGAATTATAGCTTATTAAAAGTAATCAGTATTCCCCAATGTCATCCTATAAGAGAGGTAGGCCTCAAATTAGAGAAAAATGAATTCAAACGTTTTTTACTACCAGGGCATATAAAACTTAAAGGGGGTGGTCAGCCATTTTATTTACACAGCATCCTGCCCTACAGGCTACCTAATGCCTACCTTAGGGGTGACTAATAAGTAATAAAAGGCTTGTCAAGGGGTTTAAATGCCAAGTCGACATGACAGTCAGCACTCAATCTGCAATGTTAGGCCTGTGACATGTTTTAAGGGTGCTTCTCAAGTGGGTGGCACAATAAGTGCTAAATGTAGCATTTTATTTACAGGCCCAGGGGATATGGTATACCACTCTACAAGGACCTTACAAGTAAATTAAATATCCCCATTGGGTATATGCCAATCAAACCATGTTTAGAGGTCTGAGCACAAGCAGTTAGCACTAGTTAGTAGTGGTAAAGTGCACAAAGTCGTAAGGACTCAAAAACAAATTTCAGCCGAAAGTGGAGGAAGTAGGCAAACGTTTAAGGGAAGATGATCCTATGGTTGACAGGTTTAACAGAAGAAATGAATGAAGTAATCAATATAATGAGGATTTGGACAATATACAAGCCCTTGCACTTTGTCTGAAAAAGAGAAAAAAGAACGTACTTGTACTGTCTGGGACCTTGAACAAAGATGATGTTATCAAAACAAACCAACTTAACTGCATTTAAATGATCTATTTGATCCTCTATAATTCTGAAAAGTGGCTTTGCTAAACCATGCAGTTTATACTTAGTTTATGGCTTACTTACTGTCCCTATTTGTTATTGCAGGATTCTAAAGGCAATGGGGGAGTCTTCTGCGGACACTGAATTAGAGGTCTGCTCCAACTACTTCTGTCTGCTGGCATGCAAATCCGCCTAATAATTGAACAAGACCATCAAACAGCTGTTTTGTTTTAATTTGTATTTCAAATGTGATGTGAATATGTTTTGTCCCAATACATTTTCCATGATTTGTAAATGCCACATATTTAAAAAATAAATATTCAATGTTCTTCTGCATTAAAGTCCTTTCTGATGTACTTTGAGCTGGTGGACAAATTGACTCCAACATATGTAGAGAATTTGCTAAATGGCGATCACAAAAGTATTAACTCTCTGGTCTATGTGGTAATGTGCTACAGACACATTTCTACCCAAACCTGAAGGGCTATTTTGATGTAAGATATTTAAGGGGAGGATATTGAACAACCAATGGCTTTTGGATTTTATATATCTTCACATGGATGACATGGCCCAAATGTAGGAATAATGGATTCTTAAGGTCTGATGTATCAAAGGGTTTTACCCATTCTATGTCAACGAGTAATGTGCTCAAGGGACCCTTTCCCCTTTGTGAATGGAAAAACTATTTGTTTTCCACAGCAGGCAGTGTTTCTACTGCCTGCTCTGAAAAGATGAAAAAAAAACTTGTCATTCCTATTTTTGAAAAGCATCCCATTTTCCCGTGAGCAAAACGGGCTGCATTATTATAAAAAGGCAGCTTTATTTAAAAAGCAGTCACAGCCACGGTGGTCAGCTTAACCTCCAGGCCACCATCACTGTGAGTGCCGCCCATGCCCAATGGGTTGCATGTTGCGACATGCGTCATAAATATTATTGAGGCAGGTCCCTTGCAACCCAATTGAGAATCGAAACAGTGTATGAGACACTGTTTTACATCAGTTTTTTGCAACTCAAAAATTGTGAGTCGATAAAAATCATAAATTGCGAATCACAAACCCTGATGGTCAAACATCTGGCACATAGTTCCCTCAAAAAGAACCGTGCACTGTTGGTACCTATGTTTCACCTGATTGGCTTGTGCATGTGTGTCTGTGTGATTACATATGCCTGCCTGCTATCCTGTCATTGCACCTGTGTTATACTGTAGTGCAGTTTGTGAACCATATTTGAATTTCTGGAGTTTTCTGGATTTTGGTGGAAGTATTGGGCACTTTGGCATGCTTAGGATGTGCAATGGGCCATCAAAAGAAATAGTGAAATCCAAAAAGGTGCAAAGGGGAGCACAGGCCGAGAAATCTGACTAACAGGATAGCCGAGGTGCTCATATTAAGCTTAGGGTACAGGGGAGAGTACAGGATTTAAAGAAGAGCCCTGGCTGCAAAAGGAGCACAGGAAGCAAAGAACGAAGAAAACTAGAGCAGAAGGTGCACATGTGTAGGACTGAAGTAATCCAAGGCACACAAAAGCATATATGAAGACGAGGTTTGTAGTGAGAGCAGTGGGTAAAGCACAATTCAAGAAAGAGACTGAGCCCAAATAATTTGTTCTGTAAATTTGTCAATGCATATTTGGGAATCTCTGACTTCATTGTGAGTGCAATAATAAAACAAAAAATATATAGCTGACGCAGTAGGTTCCCTCATAAATATGTACTCTTAGGGCCTTATTATGAATATGACGGTCCACAGGACCACTGTACTTGGGTTGGCGGTCAGACTAATGCCACCACTCCAGGCCCCCCTCAGTATTGTGAGGGTTGCACTGTCACAGGACTGCTGCCTCCGCCAGTATCCAGGATCCTGTGTCGGTAGTGCAGCACCCAGGGAGCAGTAATATGCTCCCCTGGAATTGAACCTCTGTTCCTGCATGGTGTTGCATGCACAACCTGGTGCATGCCACACCATGCAGGAATAGGCAATTGGTGCTCTCACTGCAGCAGTCTGCATGTTAGGTTCTCCTATGAGCTTAATAGACCCCTGCCATGAGACCGATGCACCACCGCCTGGCCGCCATGGATTGCACTCGTGATCCAGCAAGTGGCCACACTACGGCTTTGGCGGTCCTCCATTTGGTACAGCGGTGGCCAGCAGACAGGAGGACCACTAAATTCATTATAAGACTGGTAGCCTCTATAACACTCTTCCTAAAGTATACCTTCCCTAGAAACAGATACCTTACCTTTAGAATATTTCGAGGTTCTTCCACCTGGCACAGTGTGGTTGAGCAGAAAACTCCCACAGCCCTGAAAGTGATAGAACAGACCTGCGTAAAAGAACTACCCCGTCACATTGACTTTCAAAGTTATGGATCCTTCTCAACAAGTTGTTTTTGAAAGTGTGCTGATATTTATCTTGAGACAACTTACAATGTGCAATCTTCTACTAGACAGAAAGAGAAGGTAGGATCGCGGTGAAAAGTTTTCATTTAGATTGAATACCCACCAAAAAGAGTATTAGCAAAGATAACTAATGTTTTCTAAAATAGACACTTCTAATTCCTGAAGGACACTTTCCAGATATGGCTATTATGACAGTAATGCTTGATGAATGTATACAACAATGTCAACAAGAAACTTGGGCCACAGAAAACAAGAAACTTGGGCCACAGACTATGTACACCACGAAGGCTATGCTGGTTTTCATAAACTAGCAACCAAAAACAATCAGTTTGGTAGACCATCTGGGGGCATTTCGATCTATGTAACACATCAAAAACAGATGACAGTAAAAAGGGTGAAAATAGATTCTGACGTATTTTACAGGCCTTCATAATAGAGGGCGACAGGGTTAGAAAAGATAGTGATCCTATTCTAGTTATAACAGGGAAAGAATAAACTGGATGCCACCAAACATATTATAACACAAATAAAGGAAATCGTATACTCCAATGCACTTTTGGCCTAAGTGATTGTAGGAGATTTTAACCTGTGTCACCTGGGAATAAACCAGAGTGACTGGCTTGGTCTAACCATTTGTGAAAGGGTGTTTAATTCCTTCTTAAAAAACAACGATCTAAAATCTGCGAAGGACATATGGAAAACTCCAGACTCCAAGCCCTTGAGTACGGCCACGTTCAGGAACTGTTCCACAATAGACTACATATTTTTATGCAATCTGCTAGCCCAGAAAATTGTCAATTTTGAATTAGTGCGTTTTGGTGAACATTATCTGCGCCATCTTGCCTCTTCCCCTGATGCCACACTTTTGTCGTGCGCGCCCGCCATTTTTTTGATGTCCCGATCAGAACAAACCCTTTTGCATGCCGCTGGCCCCTGACATAGCCCTTTGCCTTCACTAAGCCTGCACGCTGATCACCCCCTGCTTGCACCTGCCTTGAGTCATAAACCCCTCTTCGGCGCTGCTCTGCCCCCGGCCCTCATCCTGTTCCCAGCGCGACACCTCCCTGCTTTCCTTTCATGATCTCCGGCCCTTAGATGCAAACCCCTTTTTCCCCGTGTGCCCGTTTTGTCCTCCCCGTTCCCAAGCCGACACCCAGCTCTGCCGATACCATCCTTGCCCCTCCCCGTACAATAGAAAGCTTCCCCCATCAAAGAATCCCCGGGTTGATCAAAGCCCTCCACCCCATGAGATCCGATCAGACTCCCCACATTCCGTGAATCGGCGGAATATCCAGCTGCGCGATGCTCATCACCTGTTGTGACTAGGGTGGGGACTTTAACTGTAAATGTGTGTGGGAACGGGCCCAAAGGGGAGTTCCGAGAATGTCTTTTCCGCACATCAAAGCTTTAAACATGTATGTGTAATCTGCAATAAAGTCATAAATGTGGATATAAGAGGCCAGGCCTCAGAAATACAGTTAGAGCACCTCAGAACGATACCTTCTGTCCGTTTCGTTGTGTTCTCCTCCGGAGAGAATAAAAAACCTTGTTTCCTGCTTTCCAGTCTCCAGCGCCTGCCTCTTCATTGATTTAAATAACTAGAGGGTCACAGAGGCAATACCGCCGGGCAAATATCGATTGTCCCCGACCCGATTGAAACTGTTTTTACAATTGGCGTCCCAAGCGTGGGGCCCATCAGTGACTCGTGGATCCAGTGGGAGAGGTCCCGACGACAGAGTGAACGACTGCAACGATCGGGAGAGCTCTTGCCCAATAGACCCTCGTCTGGCAGCCGATCATCCGAACTTCACTAGTTCCGAACAGACCTCTCTCGAGTGATCTACGGTCCTGACTGGGAACCATCAGGAGTGCCGTGAGAAATACGAGAAAAAAGAGGACGATCGGGCGCTGGATTCGGAAGACAGGAAACTGTCCACATGGTCCGGGTAAGGTCGTGTTGCCACGACAAGTTGCGAAAGAATTTGTTTTGATTGCTTGATTGTTCAAAAATACTAGTATTGCCTTGTTTATTTTTATTTAGAGATTCACTGTCTGCAAACGGAGAAGCAACAGGCTCTCTCTCCCTTTGCAAGCAGTGGAGGACAAGTAGGGTAGCAGCCGTGCTTGTTCTTTTTCTCCCCCACTCAATAATTGCTTGAAACTGAACTGTTGTTCACAAACTATTGTTTCCTGGAGATTCTCTGTCTGCAAGCAGGGAAGAGACCATCCTTTTTGCAGATAGTGAAAAGGGTAGGTAACGCAGATCTTTGCGGTCCTACTCATTCTCCCCATTGTTATTTTGTTGGTCTTTTGGTTTTTTTTGGATCCATGAGGTATTCACTGCCTGCAAACAACGTAGAATAGAAATATTCTGTCTAGTCTTTGCACCTAGTGATAAGATAGGCAGTGCTGACTTTTTAGTCCCTCGTTACGAGCCGTCATGTCTGTCTTCTCCCCATTGATAAATAGCCTGTTTAGCCCGGACCGGGTGTTAGAGGTGGACCATATGGCTCCACTAGAAGGCACCCCTAATAAGGACATGTTCATAAACTATGGGTTAGTCACCATAGCTTATAATAAATTATGGCACAGGTATACCGAAGATAGCCAAGACAAACAGTGGCCACTGGCAGGATCCTTTGACCTTGATAAAATAGAAACGTTAGAAATAGCCCTTCGAAATAATAAGACGACGCCAATTATGCTCGACAGTCTCGGTATGTGGCGCAGAGAGGCTACGAAACGACAGAGAAAAGACGAGGATAAACCAAGTAGGGAAATATACCGACAGGACAACCCCAGGACACCGCTACCCACAACTTATCCCCCGACACTATACAAAGGACGACCAGACTTAGGGTCAGACCAATGCGCTTTTTGTAGGTATGTCGGACACTGGAAAGCCCAATGCCCGACTCTACTGAGCGTGAGTAAAAGCAAAGGGCCGACAAGAACGACAGACCGACAGTACGAGAAAAGGCGCGAGACAGAGAAGAGCCCGACTTACATAGACAGACCAGACAGAACCACCACGTTTGATTATGCCCGATGGCACAGATTTCGCCAGGAAAATCTCAGCGGCATGATCAAGTTCTCCTAGGTCGGGCAATGTCAAGACGGGAACCCAGCCTCGTTTAAAATTCACAGACGGAAAGAGATAATTATGACCGATAACTGTTTTTATATTTGTCTTGGGTCTTTGTATGTCGTACTTGTACTGTCCCCCGTCTGAGTTCGTGTGTATGTAATGTACAAATCTGCGTCACCCCTCTACACGTGTTTCCGTGTTACTCGACCCCTGTTAGCAGAAACTTAGCATAAAAGCAACCTGGAAAGAAAGAAATGATAAAACAAAATCCGTAGAACATTAATAAACTTGAACTTTTAATTTAACACAACAAACAAGGAATAATAACGATAAACTGTAGAAAGTGGAAGTCAAACAGAACATTCGCCCCCCCCCCCATTCTGGAACCTTCCAAAGTAGGGCAGGGTTACGGCTACGCCCAACCAACGGCAACCCATATAAGGCGAGCCCCGCCGCCAACTCTTGGTCAGGAAATCTTAACGTATGGGGGAGCCGGAGGAGAGGCAGGAGCCCGCAGCCTGGGCATTTGCAGGTAGTCCCGCCACATGTCTCCTTGGCCGGCCGCAACGGGCCTGGAAAGACTAGGGTAGTCCCGCCACATGTCAAGAGGAGAGCGAGGCACCTCTTCCTTTTCTCTTCCGTCACAGCCGCAGCAGTCCTGGACGGCGGGATGTCCTGCACGTACCTCCACAACAATTTGTCCAAGTTGGGCTGGGAGGGAGAGGCGACGCGGACGAGCCTCTCCCACCTCCACCGGTAGGAGGTTTCCCAGCCCCCAGCCCGGCGCCGAACACCCCCAGTCAGGCGATGGTGCCCATACTTCCACAGCACCGGACACACCATGGTGGCACCCCAGTACTTGCGCAGCACCGAACACACAATGGTGGCACCCCAGTATTTGCGCAGCACCGAACGTACAATGGTGGCACTTGGGGAACACCGGATGTGGAGAGGCCTTCATGCGGGGCGATGAAAAGGAGCGGCATGGAGTGCACCGGGAGAAGGAGACGATGTGAACGAGTCTCCCTCGCCCCCCCAGGTGGGGGCATCACAGCTGCACCCCAGCTGAACGTCCCGCTCTCACAAAACAGGGACCTCTTCCTTTCACTCCAAAGGGTCTCTTCCATTCTTGCAAACTCGACGAGAGTGGCCCCTGTAGGGCCTCAAAATGGCGTCTGGATCCGCTGGAAGGCGGGCCCCGGCCACTAGAGTAACTTTGGCCAGCAATACAACTCGAACATTTGTCCCATGGAGCACGAGCCCCCATCTCCGACAGCATCTCCGCAGCCTTGAAGATCATACAAAGGTCCCCGGCGGAGCCTTCGGCCTTTGCAGGTTTCCGGTAAGGGACGGCTGCTTCGATCGCCAACGAAACAAACATGACATTGCCACACCTTCTGTTAGCGTGAATTCTAGAACTGCCGAAAAGGACTCTGGTCCAAACTGCCAGTAATGGAAACATTTCCCCCTGATGCTGCTTCCGGACTGTGCCGGCCCCGCCCAAAATGGCGCTGGTATCAATCGGAACTTACGAACACCTCGTGGTGTTCCTTTGCACTAATATAAACTTGATGTTCTGAGATTTTTGTGATCCTTTGTACACTTGGCTAGAAAAGACAAGGAGAGCTCACTCGACGAACAGTATGAAAAGATCCCCGTTACAAATGTTGACTACGAATATACAATGTATTATATTTTTTATAACTGATGTAAACCTCATTTACGATGCATACGTACGGTATGCATATAGGAAATCTGATTACAACTGTTATGATTATGTTTCTAAATTATGAAAATATATGCCCCCGAGCCCCCAGCCAATTAATAGACGTTTTAGTCTCTTACAAATGAATGAGTAAAACTTTCCGATGTTTTTACTGTTGCAAACGACACCCCCCCCACTGTACGCACTTTAGCCATTGCCACGACCGACCAAATACGACCACACCCTCCTAATCCATATGCTGAAATGAATTTGCAAAATAAAGTCTTTGAAACTATGGACGGGTATTGCATGCTTTATTTTTAAACAATATGGGATGGGTAGGAAAGTTCTTTTTCTGTGCACCCTACTCTGCTCTCTCTTTAAGGTTAAAGGAAGATGGTTGCCCAGCCCTGGAGGACGGATCGGATCGACAACACGACACTCCGACTTAAAAGTACGCGACTGACTCATGAACTCTCGCGTAGAGGAAGACCGTGACTTCCAAGGATGGGTAAAACGGATGGTGTAAATGAGGGAATGTAAAAGGAGGGTGAAATGAAATAATGTAAATATTGTAAAGTACAACGTTCCGAAGTAGCAGGGACCCAAGAACCGAAGAACTTTAGAACGCCACGGCGTTGAAAGAGGTTTAAGGATCCCGATAGTGAGATATATCCTTTGACTAGATACCTCGCACTAGGCCCCTCTGGTTTCCTTTTTATGTTTCCCCGCACACGCCCTACATGAACACACTACCCCCCGACTCCGAAAACCATATCCCCGGGGACCCTGCCCCAAGGAGGAAAGACGAGTAAAAGGTAAGTAAAGGACTTATGAATCCATGTATTTGAATGCGCGCGAATGCTGTCTCCCCCACCCCCCCCCTTTTTTCCTCCCTCTGCAGGTTACATCAGAGATTACAGCCAAGGTGTGGCGAAGATCTGAGACCTTGCCATGTCTAAATACACGAAACGGACTAGCGCCGCAGGGTGGTGTCTAAGCACGCCTGCAAACTACTCACGTATCGAACAAACCCGAAAAATTAGCACAACCTGATAAAAAGTGATCACCCTTAAACCAGACCGGACGAATGAACCCACGTTACGTATGATGCGAAACTGTGAGGGAATGTGTGTGTGTGTGACTGAGGCGTTGACCCAACTGGTCAAAGGACCGAGAATGCGAGAAAGTGCGACAAAATGGTACCTCCTTTTTCTTCTTTCCTTTTCTCAAAGTACGTCCCCTCTACCCTGTCTAATGCTCAAACTGCGTGATTACAAGATTCTAACGCGGACTCGTGAATACCCTTTACTGTGTAATGCACTAAATAGCCTTTCTTGAATGCACTGCCGCCCCCTCTGTTGCACGTGTACTATTTAGCCTGCCGTTGCACTCTCTCTCTCTCTCTCTCTCCCTCTCTCTCTCTCTCTCTCTCTCTCTCTCTCTCTCTCTCTCTCTCTCTCTCTCACTCTCTCTCTCTATTTTTTTTTGCACTACCACTCTTCCGAGTGGTTAGCCCCGAAATTGGCAGATTGCCACCCCTAGCACACCACCTAATTGGCTTCAAATACCGTCAGTATTTGCACAAACATTTGTCTTTAAATACAATCACCCTGAGGCCGCGTCATTACCTCTCCTTTTCCGCTAGAAGTCAATGAACCCAGGTTGGGCCGTAAGGGAAAGGACAGGTAAGACGACAGAGGTTCCCTAATCTGGCCCGAAATAAGGGAACTACATGTCAACGGCTCCTATAGTATAAAACAAGGACCTCAGAATACGCGACCCTCCCCTCCCCGAATCGTCGCAATACCCAAACCAGAAAAACGATCACCCCCGCTACCTCCCCTGTCTATGTCCCTGGTTGTCTCCCATAAAACCCCTGTCCTTCCTAGTTAAGTAACCGGGCTGTAAAAGGTTACGTAGGACCCAGAATGATGTTTTACAAGGTTAACAGACTAGACCAAGGTAAAGAAATCATCAAAATGAACCCCGCAGTAGTTGAAAAACAGGATGCACCGATAGAAAGGAAATGTTTAGCCATGTTCGTCTCTCAGCAAAATACCTGTGTAGTACCATGTTGACGACTCACTGTACCCTTTTGTAAATGTGAAACTCTAGAGAACGGCATATCTTTGCCAGATTTGTCTCCCGAAGGTGGGTTACCATCAGATGAACTGTCATGCCTGTAATAAATGATTATGAAGGAAAGTCATAGTAAATCCAGCAGGTCCGCCACCGGTCATTCATATGCCAGTTGTGAACGTTAAAAATAACGGACATTTTCATTCTTTGCCTGGAGCTGGGAGAGAAATAGACTTTTTGATTATCTTCATCCGAAAATTTTCTAAAAGACTGTCTTTTCAAACTTGTTTAAGGGTACTGCCGTTGGAGGAGAGAAGGACCGGATGTGGGAGCACGAGGCCTGACTGCAGACTAAGGGACACCTGCGACATTAGCCAAGGCGAGACCACGACTGAAAAGAGCTGCAGGACGAGGCACTGTTTTCGACAGCATGAAAAGAAAGGGTCGACCTGATGCCCCTGCTCGACGTCCAGTGCCTGTCGACAAGTCCCCGCTCTCTGAATTCCGTCACACGCCCGCCTATTTGAAGTCTCTCGTTCCCCTAGTTTGTTCCTAATTTGGCCTTGCTCCATCCCCCTTTTTTTCCTCTGACCTACCCTATGGACTGTTTTGAACGCTCTTCTTCCATCGGAACTTTCTGACAATCACCTCAAAGGACACAGGGCGAAAAGGACCTTTCCGACCAGAAACGCGAGGAAAGGGTCGTGCCCTGCAACGCAGAACTTAGAACAGAGCCGGACTTGTAGCTCCACCGCCGGTGCTCAACAGCGCCAACGAAAGACCACAAAGAACAATGAGAACTCGTAAACTTCGAACATTTGACATCCTCAATCACCGTTTTTTTGCCTCATTTCTCTCCCAGCCGCCATTGTATTGATCCTGCTCCAAACCGATTCTGAAATATGTATTAACCTGCCAGTTCACGTTATGATATGTACTTGCTGCTCGCCGTTTTTTGTATTTCATTCCTATGACTTTCCTGCTGAACAAATTTATCAAAGTTTATCAAATAGGTGCACCTCCTAAAAACTAGAAACCTCAAAATGTATTGTTTACAACTCTTTTTCTAGGGTTCCTACCGGTTTCTTTCTCATGCCCACCACAATAGACCCGAGTAGAAAATGAACCAGCAAGATGTCTTGAATATGTTAAAGGGAGGACTGTGGAAAATTAGTGCGTTTTGGTGAACATTATCTGCGCCATCTTGCCTCTTCCCCTGATGCCACACTTTTGTCGTGCGCGCCCGCCATTTTTTTGATGTCCCGATCAGAACAAACCCTTTTGCATGCCGCTGGCCCCTGACATAGCCCTTTGCCTTCACTAAGCCTGCACGCTGACCACCCCCTGCTTGCACCTGCCTTGAGTCATAAACCCCTCTTCGGCGCTGCTCTGCCCCCGGCCCTCATCCTGTTCCCAGCGCGACACCTCCCTGCTTTCCTTTCATGATCTCCGGCCCTTAGATGCAAACCCCTTTTTCCCCGTGTGCCCGTTTTGTCCTCCCCGTTCCCAAGCCGACACCCAGCTCTGCCGATACCATCCTTGCCCCTCCCCGTACAATAGAAAGCTTCCCCCATCAAAGAATCCCCGGGTTGATCAAAGCCCCCCACCCCATGAGATCCGATCAGACTCCCCACATTCCGTGAATCGGCGGATTATCCAGCTGCGCGATGCTCATCACCTGTTGTGACTAGGGTGGGGACTTTAACTGTAAATGTGTGTGGGAACGGGCCCAAAGGGGAGTTCCGAGAATGTCTTTTCCGCACATCAAAGCTTTAAACATGTATGTGTAATCTGCAATAAAGTCATAAATGTGGATATAAGAGGCCAGGCCTCAGAAATACAGTTAGAGCACCTCAGAACGATACCTTCTGTCCGTTTCGTTGTGTTCTCCTCCGGAGAGAATAAAAAACCTTGTTTCCTGCTTTCCAGTCTCCAGCGCCTGCCTCTTCATTGATTTAAATAACTAGAGGGTCACAGAGGCAATACCGCCGGGCAAATATCGATTGTCCCCGACCCGATTGAAACTGTTTTTACAGGCGGCGGCCATGTTGAAGTGGTGAAATTGGAGAGGAATGATAAGTAAACGCGTAGTGTCAAGAATAAAATAAAAATAAAACACATTGTAGCGCGTAAACGACGAAAAAAGACGGTGACCATAAGGGGATGGTAGTCAAATGTGGTTGTGGAGTGCTCAGGCAGACAGAAAAGGATAAGATGAATAACTCAAGCAGATGGAAAAGGATAAAATAAATACAATAAGAATGTCATATCAGGGGTGGTCCAGCGATAATATTCACAATCATAATGATTAAACAACAGCAATTTAAAGGCAAAATAATCAACAATAAGACAAGGATGGGAACATTGTAGACAAGGCTAAAAATACAAAGGCTAAATAGACACACCTAGATGGGATAGATGTACTTAACTTTCGGATGATGAATAGTGGTTCAGAGACATATACATAGTTTGCAGATGATACATAATGGTTCAAAGGAAACAGGCCAGTTCGAATTTATCATTCATATCATTAAGACCAAGTGGGGTCAATGATTGCATGGACCATATCCAGTACATTTCACGTTGCGATAAAAACTTGCTAGTATCTCGATCTGAGCGTTGTTCAATAACCTCAAGAAAACCACATTTCAGTTGAGAGATGTTGTGTCTAGATGTGCGCCAGTTTTCAGCAATGGCGGGGCTAGTCGTGTGAGTTCTAATGCGACTTTTGTGTTCGGTGATGCGTGTACGCAAAGATCTCTCGGTTTTTCCCACATAGAATAGGTCGCAAGGACATTTGATGAAGTAGACAAGATGGTGGCTGTTGCATGTGGCGTTGAATCTTAAATTGATAGGTTTGCCTGACCTAGGATGATGTATAATTTTGCCAGTAATGATATTGTTACAGTTTGAGCAGATCATGCATGTCATCATACCTCTATATGACAGTGAAGGTTTAGGTGGTTGATTAAGAATCTCTTTTAAATTACGTGCATGCCTATATGCAAATATAGGGGGTTCCGAAAACATGCCTTTAAAGTTGGGTTCTGATTGTAACAGAGACCATCTTTCGTGAATGATAGACTTCATTGATTTAGATTGTGTCGAATATGTGGAAACGAAAACCTCTCTTTTTGGGGAGTCGTGCTGAACTGACTTGACAAGTAGATCGGTGCGTTTAAGAGCAGAAGCCCTATTAGCTGCTTGTTCAATCACTGAGTAAGGGTAGCCTCTTTCTTTGTATTTCAGCTTAAAAGTGTCTATGGTCTGCATGCCAATTTGCTTATTTAAATGTATCCGTTTAATACGTAAGAACTGAGAGAATGGTAGGAGACCCTTAAGTGACCATGGGTGAAACCTCTGGTATGCCAGAGCGTTGTTGCGATCAGTCTTTTTTGTGAAAAGAGAAGTTTCTATGTGGTCATTCTGTAATGTAATTAGTACATCAAGAAAAGGTATATGATTTGCTTCAATTTGAAAAGTAAACTGGATTTGTGGGGTGATGGTGTTAAGCTCTTGAATGTTGTTTTCTAGTGACAAACGTGATCCTTGCCATATGATGAGAATATCATCTATGTATCTTTTAAACTCGACCAAATGCTCAGACCAATTCGTTCCAGACAAGATGTTTTCTTCTTCAAATTTCATCATGAAGATATTGGCATAGCTGGGGGTTCCCGAAAAGCCCATGGAAGTACCGTTGGACTGTAGGGAGAAGCGATCCTTCCATTGAAAGTAGCTGTGGAATAAACAGTAATGTAATATATCTAAGAGAAATACACGATTTGCTCTCACATTTTCCGGATTTTAGTAGTGCCCATTCGATGGCTTCTATGCCCTGTAGGTGAGGGATGGAGGTGTACAGCGAAACAACGTCCACTGTACACAACCATATCTCAGCATCAGAGGGTATATAAATGCAACCTAAGATGTTCAATAAGTGTGTGGTACCTTGAACGTAGGTTGGACTCGATTGGACAATGGGTTGAAGAAAAGTATCTAGATAACGTCCAAGTTTATCATGTACAGAACCACATCCTGATACTATTGGCCTCAAGGGAGGGTCAGTGAGAGATTTATGAATTTTAGGGAGCATATACAGATGGGGTCTGCGAGGATGTTTAGCAAGAAGGTAATCCTTAGTTTTTTGGTTGATTCATTTCATCACAAAAGCTTTAGTACGAATAGTGTCAAGAACTTTTAGAAATGCATTGGTAGGATCAGTGTGAAGAGGAAGGTATTTAGAGGTATCTTTCAGCATCTCCTCTACTTTAAAGTCATATTTGTTCCGGTCCATGACCACCAGAGCGCCACCTTTATCAGCTCTTCTGAAGTGCAAAGAGATGTTTATTTGTAAAGAGAGTAATGCGTCTTGTTCACTTTTGGGAAGATTTGAGGTTGACTGAGATCTATAGCTTTATGTGAGATGGGCGGTACAAAAGTGCTTTTGGGCTTAAACTCCTGATAATCAGTGGGCTCAGGGGTGAAAGTGGTAGACTCAATGGTCGAAAAGAAATACCGGAGTCTAAGTTTTCGTGTGAATCTGAAGAGATCCACTTGAGAATCTAGGTTTCTGGCTTGATTAGTAGGAACAAAAGAACAACCTTTGTTTAATACTGCCATTTGGGTCTGAGTCAATTGCTTGGATGAAATGTTTACCACTAGTGTTTCTTCTTTCTGCTTGGTTTTCCCGAATCTGTGACCTCTGCGGGTTTTGGTGGGATGGTTTCTATAGGTGGTTCGTTGGAGGCTGGGCTTGTGGATAAAAAAGACTTCTGTACAGTGGAACCACCATCGGCCGGATCACTAGTTATTGTTAAAGAAACTGGTGGGCGGGACATTTGGGTGTCTGTGACTGAAGCTACACTTTCTTCAGATAAAGCAGTAGCAGTTTTTTTCTGACAGGTTCTCTTTTGAGCATAAACCTCAGCCCATGAGTAAACCTCATCGAGCTTGTAGTCGATTGTATCACGACGGAATTTTCTAATTTTCCTTTCGTGAAGATCTTTGGCGTAAGTGTCCAAGCGAGTGTTGATGTCATCTAAAGTGGATGTCCAAGATTCTGCTTCCATACGTTGGGTTAGAATGGCTTGTAAATCTTTGAATTCTGACTCAAGGCCTGTGAGAACCTGAGACAATTCTTCAACTATCAGAAGAATGAGATCGAGGGAGCACTTATTCAGGATGGCGTACCATCTCTCCATAAATTTCTTGTTCATTTTGAAAAGCATAGGTTTAATGGCAAGACGTAATCCTCGTGGGATTCTACTAAATCTATGGTATTGAATGAGAGTTGTAGCATGCAGACGCTGATTTATTTCACGTTGCATGAGGTATTCTAGCTGTTTTAATTGTTGCTGGACTGGATCTGAGGTGACATCCAATTTTCTCACCTCTTTTATAAGTCCATAAATGACCGCTGCCTCTGCAGCTGAATAAACTTTGGTTTGTGCTTTATTCTCGGTGAGATGCGCTATATCATCAAAAGATGCCATGTTCATAATTAAACAATATGATTCAAGGGTGGTGCAAATGTGGTTGCGTAGCAGAACATTTTATAGAAAAGAAAGACTGTCTTTCTTTCTTTTCTTTCCTTTCTTTCTTTTCTATAAAGTTTTCTAAAAGTGGCATTTTCAAAATTGTAACGAAAAATCTAACTTTACCATTAGAGAGGTTTATCATTACAAATTCACAAGTACCACACATGATATACCCTCCTGTTCCCAATAAGGAATTATAGCTTATTAAAAGTAATCAGTATTCCCCAATGTCATCCTATAAGAGAGGTAGGCCTCAAATTAGAGAAAACTGAATTCAAACGTTTTTTACTACCAGGGCATATAAAACTTAAAGGGGGTGGTCAGCCATTTTATTTACACAGCATCCTGCCCTACAGGCTACCTAATGCCTACCTTAGGGGTGACTAATAAGTAATAAAAGGCTTGTCAAGGGGTTTAAATGCCAAGTCGACATGACAGTCAGCACTCAATCTGCAATGTTAGGCCTGTGACATGTTTTAAGGGTGCTTCTCAAGTGGGTGGCACAATAAGTGCTAAATGTAGCATTTTATTTACAGGCCCAGGGGATATGGTATACCACTCTACAAGGACCTTACAAGTAAATTAAATATCCCCATTGGGTATATGCCAATCAAACCATGTTTAGAGGTCTGAGCACAAGCAGTTAGCACTAGTTAGTAGTGGTAAAGTGCACAAAGTCGTAAGGACTCAAAAACAAATTTCAGCCGAAAGTGGAGGAAGTAGGCAAACGTTTAAGGGAAGATGATCCTATGGTTGACAGGTTTAACAGAAGAAATGAATGAAGTAATCAATATAATGAGGATTTGGACAATATACAAGCCCTTGCACTTTGTCTGAAAAAGAGAAAAAAGAACGTACTTGTACTGTCTGGGACCTTGAACAAAGATGATGTTATCAAAACAAACCAACTTAACTGCATTTAAATGATCTATTTGATCCTCTATAATTCTGAAAAGTGGCTTTGCTAAACCATGCAGTTTATACTTAGTTTATGGCTTACTTACTGTCCCTATTTGTTATTGCAGGATTCTAAAGGCAATGGGGGAGTCTTCTGCGGACACTGAATTAGAGGTCTGCTCCAACTACTTCTGTCTGCTGGCATGCAAATCCGCCTAATAATTGAACAAGACCATCAAACAGCTGTTTTGTTTTAATTTGTATTTCAAATGTGATGTGAATATGTTTTGTCCCAATACATTTTCCATGATTTGTAAATGCCACATATTTAAAAAATAAATATTCAATGTTCTTCTGCATTAAAGTCCTTTCTGATGTACTTTGAGCTGGTGGACAAATTGACTCCAACATATGTAGAGAATTTGCTAAATGGCGATCACAAAAGTATTAACTCTCTGGTCTATGTGGTAATGTGCTACAGACACATTTCTACCCAAACCTGAAGGGCTATTTTGATGTAAGATATTTAAGGGGAGGATATTGAACAACCAATGGCTTTTGGATTTTATATATCTTCACATGGATGACATGGCCCAAATGTAGGAATAATGGATTCTTAAGGTCTGATGTATCAAAGGGTTTTACCCATTCTATGTCAACGAGTAATGTGCTCAAGGGACCCTTTCCCCTTTGTGAATGGAAAAACTATTTGTTTTCCACAGCAGGCAGTGTTTCTACTGCCTGCTCTGAAAAGATGAAAAAAAAACTTGTCATTCCTATTTTTGAAAAGCATCCCATTTTCCCGTGAGCAAAACGGGCTGCATTATTATAAAAAGGCAGCTTTATTTAAAAAGCAGTCACAGCCACGGTGGTCAGCTTAACCTCCAGGCCACCATCACTGTGAGTGCCGCCCATGCCCAATGGGTTGCATGTTGCGACATGCGTCATAAATATTATTGAGGCAGGTCCCTTGCAACCCAATTGAGAATCGAAACAGTGTATGAGACACTGTTTTACATCAGTTTTTTGCAACTCAAAAATTGTGAGTCGATAAAAATCATAAATTGCGAATCACAAACCCTGATGGTCAAACATCTGGCACATAGTTCCCTCAAAAAGAACCGTGCACTGTTGGTACCTATGTTTCACCTGATTGGCTTGTGCATGTGTGTCTGTGTGATTACATATGCCTGCCTGCTATCCTGTCATTGCACCTGTGTTATACTGTAGTGCAGTTTGTGAACCATATTTGAATTTCTGGAGTTTTCTGGATTTTGGTGGAAGTATTGGGCACTTTGGCATGCTTAGGATGTGCAATGGGCCATCAAAAGAAATAGTGAAATCCAAAAAGGTGCAAAGGGGAGCACAGGCCGAGAAATCTGACTAACAGGATAGCCGAGGTGCTCATATTAAGCTTAGGGTACAGGGGAGAGTACAGGATTTAAAGAAGAGCCCTGGCTGCAAAAGGAGCACAGGAAGCAAAGAACGAAGAAAACTAGAGCAGAAGGTGCACATGTGTAGGACTGAAGTAATCCAAGGCACACAAAAGCATATATGAAGACGAGGTTTGTAGTGAGAGCAGTGGGTAAAGCACAATTCAAGAAAGAGACTGAGCCCAAATAATTTGTTCTGTAAATTTGTCAATGCATATTTGGGAATCTCTGACTTCATTGTGAGTGCAATAATAAAACAAAAAATATATAGCTGACGCAGTAGGTTCCCTCATAAATATGTACTCTTAGGGCCTTATTATGAATATGACGGTCCACAGGACCACTGTACTTGGGTTGGCGGTCAGACTAATGCCACCACTCCAGGCCCCCCTCAGTATTGTGAGGGTTGCACTGTCACAGGACTGCTGCCTCCGCCAGTATCCAGGATCCTGTGTCGGTAGTGCAGCACCCAGGGAGCAGTAATATGCTCCCCTGGAATTGAACCTCTGTTCCTGCATGGTGTTGCATGCACAACCTGGTGCATGCCACACCATGCAGGAATAGGCAATTGGTGCTCTCACTGCAGCAGTCTGCATGTTAGGTTCTCCTATGAGCTTAATAGACCCCTGCCATGAGACCGATGCACCACCGCCTGGCCGCCATGGATTGCACTCGTGATCCAGCAAGTGGCCACACTACGGCTTTGGCGGTCCTCCATTTGGTACAGCGGTGGCCAGCAGACAGGAGGACCACTAAATTCATTATAAGACTGGTAGCCTCTATAACACTCTTCCTAAAGTATACCTTCCCTAGAAACAGATACCTTACCTTTAGAATATTTCGAGGTTCTTCCACCTGGCACAGTGTGGTTGAGCAGAAAACTCCCACAGCCCTGAAAGTGATAGAACAGACCTGCGTAAAAGAACTACCCCGTCACATTGACTTTCAAAGTTATGGATCCTTCTCAACAAGTTGTTTTTGAAAGTGTGCTGATATTTATCTTGAGACAACTTACAATGTGCAATCTTCTACTAGACAGAAAGAGAAGGTAGGATCGCGGTGAAAAGTTTTCATTTAGATTGAATACCCACCAAAAAGAGTATTAGCAAAGATAACTAATGTTTTCTAAAATAGACACTTCTAATTCCTGAAGGACACTTTCCAGATATGGCTATTATGACAGTAATGCTTGATGAATGTATACAACAATGTCAACAAGAAACTTGGGCCACAGAAAACAAGAAACTTGGGCCACAGACTATGTACACCACGAAGGCTATGCTGGTTTTCATAAACTAGCAACCAAAAACAATCAGTTTGGTAGACCATCTGGGGGCATTTCGATCTATGTAACACATCAAAAACAGATGACAGTAAAAAGGGTGAAAATAGATTCTGACGTATTTTACAGGCCTTCATAATAGAGGGCGACAGGGTTAGAAAAGATAGTGATCCTATTCTAGTTATAACAGGGAAAGAATAAACTGGATGCCACCAAACATATTATAACACAAATAAAGGAAATCGTATACTCCAATGCACTTTTGGCCTAAGTGATTGTAGGAGATTTTAACCTGTGTCACCTGGGAATAAACCAGAGTGACTGGCTTGGTCTAACCATTTGTGAAAGGGTGTTTAATTCCTTCTTAAAAAACAACGATCTAAAATCTGCGAAGGACATATGGAAAACTCCAGACTCCAAGCCCTTGAGTACGGCCACGTTCAGGAACTGTTCCACAATAGACTACATATTTTTATGCAATCTGCTAGCCCAGAAAATTGTCAATTTTGAAGTAAAAGCACACAAAACTAGTGACCACAAATTATTGCAGGTGGACCCAAACTTCGGCTTACTACGGAGGGAGCAAGCAGTGGCAGTATCACAGTGAACAGGGACAGAAGAATACTCTCTATTTAAAAGGATAAAATGAAACAAGAACCAAGCAAAGTGGTTTAATGTTTGGAAAAAAAAACAAGAGAAGGGTTCGGGGAATCTACTTATTATGGAAAATTGGACAAAGTGGATTGGAAACCTAAAAGACGAATTGATTAACAACTCCAATGTAAGTGCATCGGGTAATAAAACGCATACCTCACAGTTTAGATTCAACAAAATAAAACTAACTACAATGACACGTAAGTAAAAAAGGGCAAAAAGATTACACAAAACCAGAGGAACACAGGAAACAAGGGAGAGATGTAAAGACTTATCTAAGAAGAAGAGACATCTGTTATGGTCACTAAAACAGGAAAAACTAGAGAAAGACTGGGTAACAATATACGAGCTCTCAAAACCCCACAAAAAACGACAACTTTGGCAATACATTGCAAACCTGGAGAAAGGCAAAGTGGACAGGCGCAACTCAGTACATGCTGATGCTTGGATAAGGCATGTTGCTTCAATCTATACTGAGAAAGCAGCTATTATAGACCATGAAAACTATGAGGTCCAACGCGCATTTAGTGAAGACACAGACACAGAGGCCTCCGTGCGATCACTCTGTAAAGATAAAGACGTTACCACAGTTAAACAAGTGATAAAAAGGATAAGAAGAGAAGGGGCTCCTGGGCCTAATGGGCTCCCAGGGGCCATGTTTAGAGAAGATCCAGTCTACTGGGGTAGAATTCTCTCTAAACTGTTCACAGAATGTAGATTAAAAGCAAAAGTACCAGACTCATGGCGAGGGTCTTTCTTGCATCCAATTTTTAAGAAAGGGGATAATACAGACCATAAAATTATAGAAGAAGAAGAATACTACTTTATTGTACACGATTAATTAAAACCTTTACAATGTAAATCAAACAGGATTCATAAAATTATAGACTAATTGCTCTTCTGGACGTTGTAGGGAAAGCCTATGCCAGCACCCAGGTGAAGCAACTAAATGAATGGATTAAAGAGAACGAAATCCTCCCCTACTATCAGACTGGTCTCCGTAAGGGCTGTTCTACAATTGACAACATTGTGGCTATGTCATATCTGAGCCAGCAAGCTAACTGCAAAAACAACAAACCAGTTTTTGCTTGCATTGTTGACTATTCAGCTGCCTTCGATGGGGTACCCTGACATAAGCTCTGGAAAAAATTGAGCAATTGGCACATCCCAGCAGGTCTCCTTAACGCCATTATTTCACTTTACAGTAATACCTGGATCCAAGTAAAGCTAGCGGACCACACAATAACAAAGAAGTGCCTGACAAACCATGGATTAAAACAGGGATGTGTACTTGCCCCCACGCTGTTTAATCTATACACTGCAGATTTGGGGAAGAAGCTTCGGAATGCTAGCCTCGTAACCCCTAAAATCAGGACAAACAAACTGCAAATTTTACAATACGCAGATGACTTAGTGGTAATGGACCACACACAAATTGGGCTGGACTCCCTAAATAAGTCTAATAAAATCAACGCTCAAAACACTTCCCCAAAAAAGCCTTACTGAAATGGCACGTGGGTACGGAAATTATTAATACCACGCGCTCGTACAATTATCTCGGGTGCTGGCTAACTGAAACTGGCAAAGCAACATCACACATGCACAAAATGAAGGCCAGAGCACAGGCAACAATCTTTTCGATATGCAAATTAAATGAGCTCATGCAGAGTCCAACGTCAGCACTCATTAGAAAAGTATTACAAGCCAAAATCAGGGCAACTGCAGGTTATGCACAACAGGCATTCCCAGGCTAAATGGAGGCAATGTTGTACAAAGTGCAATGCCTGGCCTACAAACACATTTTTAAACTTCCTAAATTTTCTTGTAACAGTTTAATTTGCTTGGAGTTTGGCCTAAAGCAACAAAGTAAGGAATGCATGGGAAAACATGTAAAATACTTCTATCAAGTGTTAACAGCCCCAGCCGGAAGTTTAAAAAGTAGGCTTAAGCCAATTTACAGAGAGACCACCAACCCGTGGCATGGTTACAAGGAAATAGCAGTGGAAACCTTGGGGTTGGCAATCGACAACTGGCAGGATGGATCAATAAACTATCTGGCGATTACAAATGCAATAAACAAACGTTGTTTTCACCTGTCACATATAAATGACCTAGCAGAATATGTAACAAGAGGAGGGCCACCAGGGTTGGCAACATCATATACTGTATTAAAAAAAGAGAGAGGAACCCCTTAGAATAAACAAGGGAAGTTAGGGTATTGAACCTGTAGAGATATGACTATTCCCTTGAAGCATACAATGGGTCTGGCTAGAATCTAGCTATAGCACCTTCATTAATACAATCATGACAACATACTATACAATTCAAAAGGTACACAATTATTTATTAAAATGACAAAGATAAAAATCGATTCACAATTATAAATCATCCATTACAAAAGAACACACAATTAAAATTATTGGTCAACTAAAAAACAGTTAGACAATTTCTTGTGACCTGCACAATGAAACGGACAGACAAAAAGTTGCAAAACATGAAACTTGTAAGATACAGTTGTACATTCAATCCTGCAATATAATATAATCACTCCCTGGTTATGTAAACCAAAACTTGTATATCACCAAGGGAGGAAACAGTTTGAATTGTACTGGGTTTTGGGCGTCGACGCGTTTCGGTGGTAGTGCAGTGTTTATCTTCCACCTTTTTCAAGACAAAAAGTCAGTTGTCTGTCTCTTTACAGGGTCTTTGTGATTGTCCTATAATAAATATACATACAATTACTTTTCTGTTTGCATTTATCAGTCAATATCAATACATTATTAACAGATAACCAATTCAATTTCCTTGAGGATCGATTCCGGTCTCCACTTACTCAATTCTACAGAAATATTAATACCTCACACAGTGCATTTAACATTTCTTCTATCATATAATTTTGGCCCTTTGTTCCTTTCCATATCTATCTCTAAGTCCCCTCACTAGAGATGGACAGCTCACTCAAACTTTTTCCGGGAACAGGCATCTCCCCTCCCTTCTTGCAAATGGGCATGCTCTCCACTGCCTCATGTATATTACAGAACCATTGATAGTGGTAGCCTAGTCCTGTCTTTATAGGTCCTGTTATCAAATAGGGGGCTGGATGGTACCAAATACTGTTATTGAGAGCAATTGGCGAGGGGAAACTTAGGGACTTAGCATTTGCATATACTGGTTGTGGTAGAGTTGAATTAAAGAAGAAAAAAAATTTTTTTCTAGGTATGATCACCTGAGCAAAATATCATGCCTCTTTATTGGGATGGCTGAGGGCTCTGGCTCTTCCTTCTGACTCTGGGCTAATTATTTTGCATAAACCTAATTTTAATCAAAGTATATGGTCTTGTATATACCTGTAAATGGATATATCGTAGTGGAAACGATGTACACCACAATGCTGGGCAAATGATGTGTTTCTCAAAGTTGCTGGACCTGTTTCATCTATTTAAAAGACATGTTAGGGATCTGCATTAAATAGATATCTGTAATCTGCTATCTGCTACTCTTGTTTGAGTTAACTTTGAACACGTACCTTAACAGTAAGTAGATTTCGTGATATATGTCCTGCACTACATGTGGGTTCAAATGAATTGCCAATTTGCTTGTCGTTTAGCCGCCGTTACGTGGGAACCAAAAATCCGAATTCCAAACGTCTGCGCGGTAACTTTGTCTGGAGACGATACTCTCCTAGTGTGATTAAATGGAGAGAATTTAATCAGGGGGGCAATAATTTGGTAGTATGGGGTGGTTGGCCGTCCTCATCGTTTCCTATTCCAGCGACAAGGTTCAGCTGTTCTAAAGCATGGCGTGCGACCTCACCTACAAGCGGGCTTACCTTTAATTGCGGATAAATCGCGCTGTCTCTGGGTGTTTATGCGGTAACTCAGTCTGGAGACGATACTCTCCTAGTGTGATTAGATAGAAAGACATTGGTTAGGGAGGCAATTGTTGGGCAATATGAGGTGGTTTGGCCCTACTCCTCGTCTCCTGTTGCAGAGACAAGGACCAGCTGTTCTAAAACGTGGCGAGCGTCCTAACCTAAAAGCGGGCTTACCTTTGAAGGCGGATGAATCGCGCTGTCTCTGGGTGTCTGGTTCGCATAAGAAACACCGGTTGACGGGAGAATTATAAATGTAGGGCAAAGTGTCCTGATTGGTCGAGAGACTACCGCGAGTCATCCAATGAGATTCGTTCTTTTTCGGGAAGCGGATGCTTTGCATAAAATGACTTATGAACGTTGTGCCCCTATTGGATACTGACATGTCCAATGCGGATGTATGTTTGGAGTTTGGAAAAGGTTTCCACTAAGGTCCTCACTTGCCGTTTCTGTGCTGTTTAACGTGACGGGAACCTAGCCGGGGAAGGGGATGTTAATAATGTCATTTGTGCCCGCTCTATTAGATCACGTGTTGGTAAATGGTTATTCTCTATTCAGAGTCGTAATGTTTGTTAGTGCTCGTGACATTTTACGATTCGCTGCGCGTACGCTATGAGCACCAGCTCTTTAGTTGGTTTTATATTCCTATTTGTAATTACCTAATCTATTTATGTTTTATTGTAGTGGACGTCTTCCAACTGCAAAAGCGTTTGTGGGGGGAAGGTTGCAAATTGCCGTTAGAGTGGGAACTCTGTGTATAGGGGGGACCCATGGGGTCACCTCCTCTGTAGTGAATATTTGGATCGTTCCTATGCTCAAGTGGTAGATGGTTTATCTCCCTTTAGCGCACTTGAAATTTCATAGATGATTTGCTTCCCTCACAGAGACTGCCTGTGTAACGACATGTGACTACACGTGCTTTTTCGGTGTCAATTTATAAGATATATCCATGGGCAGTGCATTAGGTTATTTATAGGCACTTAGCCCAATCTTCTCTAGTGTTAAGGCCCTTATCTATGGTATTGAGATGACAGAAATACCATTGTTCTCGTATTTTTCTGCGTCTCTCTATATCACCTCCTCTTCTATTGGTTCTGATTTTTTCCAATATGAACCATCTAATATCATTGCAGGAGTGGTTCATTTTCCTGTAATGATCTGTTAGGGGTGCATTTGTTTTAGAGGTACGTATTGCAGACTTATGTTCTAGGACCCTGGTGCGTAGTTCTCTTCCAGTTTCTCCCACGTAGCCGAGGTTACAGGGGCACATAAGAAGGTATACTACGTTTTGGCTGCGGCAGTTATTAAAGGTAGTTGGCTGAAGGTTTTTACCATTGTACACTAAATTACTGCCCGTGGTGCAGTGGGGACAGATTGAACAGGTGCCACATTTGAAATTGCCTGTTATTACTTGTCCTGTCAGAGTGAGTTGTTTCTCTTTCTCTGCCGGATAAGTGTGCACAAGATTATTTTTAATTGTCTTATTGCGACGGAATGAGAACAGTGGTTTTTCAAGCAGGTTTTCGCTGTTTTGGTTTAGGATTTTCCAGTTTCTGTTTACTATATTCTTAATCTGATTGCTCAGGTGCGAATATTGTGTAACAAAAACAATCCTACCCAAGGTGGAATTATTTTGATTCGACTTTCTTTGTGGATCTAATAAACTGTCTCGATTATAATAGCGAGCACGTTTGAGTGCATTTTTAATCAATTTCTTCGGATAACCTCTATTTTCTAATTTTAGCTTAGTATTTTCCGCATGTTTATAGAAGTCATCTAGATTGGTACAGTTCCTGCGGAGTCTCAGGAATTCCCCAAATGGTACATTATCTTTTTGTGATTTCGGATGGTTGCTGGAATATAGAAGGAGGGTATTTTTATCCGTCGGCTTTGTAAAAAGTTCCACTTTCAGAGAACCCTCCTCCTCCTTGATAATGATGTCAAGGAAGTTTACCTGTTGGTTACTTTGTTGTCCAGTGAATTTTAGGTTAGGATCACCCATGTTGAGCCACTCTAGGAAATTTGAGAGATCCCCGCTGGCACCGTTCCAGATGAAAATGATGTCATCTATGTAACGGTGCCAGCAGGTGATATTCTCAAAATAGGGGGCGACCTCGTTATATATATGTTTATTTTCGAAATTACTGACGTACAAGCATGCCAGGCTCGGGGCACAGGTAGCCCCCATGCTGGTCCCTTTGATTTGGAGGTACAGGTCATCTTTAAAGAGAAAGTAGTTCTTTTTTAAAATTAGATAGATACAGGACATTATAAATTGATCGTTTCCTCCCTTAAGGTCTTCATTTTCTAAAATCGAGGCTATCACTTCGATAGTGTCATTCTGGGGTATGTTAGTGTAGAGGGCTTCGATATCTAAGACGACCAAAAATTGGGTCGCCTTATCGAACCCTCTACCTTCAAATGTTGTTATTGCATGGGTGGTATCTTTAAGGTAGGATCTCTGCTTCTTAACAATAGGCTGGAGAAAAAAATCCACGTATCTACTAAGGGGCTCCAACAGTGATCCAATGCTACTGATAATAGGTCTCATTGGTGGGTTATCTAGATGTTTATGGATCTTGGGGAGACCATATATTGCTGGGATAACTGGGTGATTGTTGAGGAGGAATTTATATTCATTGTCACTAATGTGACCTTCCTCTCTCCCTTTGTTTAGAAGTTCTACTACTTCCTGTTTAAGTGTGTTAAGATCTGTGAATTTAGCTTTTTTATAGTGTTCTTCTACACCTAAAAGATCTCTAATATTTTTTTCGTAGTGGCTAGTGTTGAAGACCACTACTCCACCTCCCTTGTCTGCTGGCTTGATAGTAAGCTCGTCGCAGTTTTGTAGTTTTGCGAGGGCTGTTCTTTGTTCGTGTGTGAGGTTGTTGTTGGGCTTGTTAATATCTTTCCTCTTATATAAGTCTTTAATTTCCATCTCCACCACGTGTTCAAATATTTCTACCTTTTTGTCCAGTGAGTTAAGGTTGGGCAAAAATGTAGACTTGGGTTTAAATCCTGTGACACTAGCTGTAGGAGTGTAATTTCTGTCTTCAAAGAAATGGTTAAGTCTTATTTTTCTAAAAAAGTTTTTTAAATCGCTTTCTAAATTAAAAAGTGGATAAAAATTTGTTGGTGCGAAACTAAATCCTTTTTGTAAGACTTCTTCCTCTATATTAGTTAAAACTCTGCTCGAGAGATTGACTATCGGGAGTTCTTTTACCTCCAGTACTGTTTGCTCCTTGTGGCTATATATTCTTTTGTGCTGTTCTGAGGTTGATGGTTGCGGGGGGGATCCTGACGATTGAAATTTCTGTGGTTCCTCTGACCCCGGAATGGGCGTCTTCCTAAAAAAGGCTCCCTATCAAAGTTACGGCCTGGTCTGTTATCCTGTGCTCTCTCTGGTTCTTCTTCGCTCCCTGATCCAGATGTTTCGGAGAATGTGATTCTCCTATTGTCATTTCCCCTTGAATAAACGGGTCTTTGTACATAAGGTCTCTCATTACCTGTGTCGTTTTTGTTTGTGTAGTAATCCTTATTAGTGTAGGGGTATACTATTTCTATTGAATATTTTTCTACATCCTTCTTGAATTTTTTGAGTTTTTTGTTAGTTAAGTACTCTCTATATCCCTCTACATCATAGTTGATTTCTTCTAATTTCTTTTTAGCGTCTTCAAGTGCTGGTGTTTGTAATATCTGCGCTTCTAATTTGTCTATTTCTTTTTTCTCTATTTCTATGATTTCTTGCGCTGTTTCAATAATTAAAATCAGCCAGTCTCGGCTACAACGATTGGCTATCATAGTCCAAGTTTCTATGAATTTGGGGCATTCCACAAAAAGACCCGGTTCGTTTCTTACTTGCAACCCAATTGGAATGACTCCTTCTTTAAGGTAATCAATAAGAAATTCTGCGTGAAGTTCAGTTCTGATAAGTTTCTTTTTGGTGTTTAGAATCTTCACTAATTGTTCGTGGCTACTGTTGTTTAGGGTTTTGTTGCTCCCCCCTTTTGGATTAAGGGTCATGAGTCTGTTGTATTGATCTTCTGAAAACCCGAAAGTTTTAAGTTTATCCATGTTTGAAAGTAGTTGTTATCAAACAACTTACTGTGACTCTGAGAACCAGAGTAAATGAGACTACTGCCTCTCCAACCAGTCGGTTGTGCAAGTTATATTAAAAAAAGAGAGAGGAACCCCTTAGAATAAACAAGGGAAGTTAGGGTATTGAACCTGTAGAGATATGACTATTCCCTTGAAGCATACAATGGGTCTGGCTAGAATCTAGCTATAGCACCTTCATTAATACAATCATGACAACATACTATACAATTCAAAAGGTACACAATTATTTATTAAAATGACAAAGATAAAAATCGATTCACAATTATAAATCATCCATTACAAAAGAACACACAATTAAAATTATTGGTCAACTAAAAAACAGTTAGACAATTTCTTGTGACCTGCACAATGAAACGGACAGACAAAAAGTTGCAAAACATGAAACTTGTAAGATACAGTTGTACATTCAATCCTGCAATATAATATAATCACTCCCTGGTTATGTAAACCAAAACTTGTATATCACCAAGGGAGGAAACAGTTTGAATTGTACTGGGTTTTGGGCGTCGACGCGTTTCGGTGGTAGTGCAGTGTTTATCTTCCACCTTTTTCAAGACAAAAAGTCAGTTGTCTGTCTCTTTACAGGGTCTTTGTGATTGTCCTATAATAAATATACATACAATTACTTTTCTGTTTGCATTTATCAGTCAATATCAATACATTATTAACAGATAACCAATTCAATTTCCTTGAGGATCGATTCCGGTCTCCACTTACTCAATTCTACAGAAATATTAATACCTCACACAGTGCATTTAACATTTCTTCTATCATATAATTTTGGCCCTTTGTTCCTTTCCATATCTATCTCTAAGTCCCCTCACTAGAGATGGACAGCTCACTCAAACTTTTTCCGGGAACAGGCATCTCCCCTCCCTTCTTGCAAATGGGCATGCTCTCCACTGCCTCATGTATATTACAGAACCATTGATAGTGGTAGCCTAGTCCTGTCTTTATAGGTCCTGTTATCAAATAGGGGGCTGGATGGTACCAAATACTGTTATTGAGAGCAATTGGCGAGGGGAAACTTAGGGACTTAGCATTTGCATATACTGGTTGTGGTAGAGTTGAATTAAAGAAGAAAAAAAATTTTTTTCTAGGTATGATCACCTGAGCAAAATATCATGCCTCTTTATTGGGATGGCTGAGGGCTCTGGCTCTTCCTTCTGACTCTGGGCTAATTATTTTGCATAAACCTAATTTTAATCAAAGTATATGGTCTTGTATATACCTGTAAATGGATATATCGTAGTGGAAACGATGTACACCACAATGCTGGGCAAATGATGTGTTTCTCAAAGTTGCTGGACCTGTTTCATCTATTTAAAAGACATGTTAGGGATCTGCATTAAATAGATATCTGTAATCTGCTATCTGCTACTCTTGTTTGAGTTAACTTTGAACACGTACCTTAACAGTAAGTAGATTTCGTGATATATGTCCTGCACTACATGTGGGTTCAAATGAATTGCCAATTTGCTTGTCGTTTAGCCGCCGTTACGTGGGAACCAAAAATCCGAATTCCAAACGTCTGCGCGGTAACTTTGTCTGGAGACGATACTCTCCTAGTGTGATTAAATGGAGAGAATTTAATCAGGGGGGCAATAATTTGGTAGTATGGGGTGGTTGGCCGTCCTCATCGTTTCCTATTCCAGCGACAAGGTTCAGCTGTTCTAAAGCATGGCGTGCGACCTCACCTACAAGCGGGCTTACCTTTAATTGCGGATAAATCGCGCTGTCTCTGGGTGTTTATGCGGTAACTCAGTCTGGAGACGATACTCTCCTAGTGTGATTAGATAGAAAGACATTGGTTAGGGAGGCAATTGTTGGGCAATATGAGGTGGTTTGGCCCTACTCCTCGTCTCCTGTTGCAGAGACAAGGACCAGCTGTTCTAAAACGTGGCGAGCGTCCTAACCTAAAAGCGGGCTTACCTTTGAAGGCGGATGAATCGCGCTGTCTCTGGGTGTCTGGTTCGCATAAGAAACACCGGTTGACGGGAGAATTATAAATGTAGGGCAAAGTGTCCTGATTGGTCGAGAGACTACCGCGAGTCATCCAATGAGATTCGTTCTTTTTCGGGAAGCGGATGCTTTGCATAAAATGACTTATGAACGTTGTGCCCCTATTGGATACTGACATGTCCAATGCGGATGTATGTTTGGAGTTTGGAAAAGGTTTCCACTAAGGTCCTCACTTGCCGTTTCTGTGCTGTTTAACGTGACGGGAACCTAGCCGGGGAAGGGGATGTTAATAATGTCATTTGTGCCCGCTCTATTAGATCACGTGTTGGTAAATGGTTATTCTCTATTCAGAGTCGTAATGTTTGTTAGTGCTCGTGACATTTTACGATTCGCTGCGCGTACGCTATGAGCACCAGCTCTTTAGTTGGTTTTATATTCCTATTTGTAATTACCTAATCTATTTATGTTTTATTGTAGTGGACGTCTTCCAACTGCAAAAGCGTTTGTGGGGGGAAGGTTGCAAATTGCCGTTAGAGTGGGAACTCTGTGTATAGGGGGGACCCATGGGGTCACCTCCTCTGTAGTGAATATTTGGATCGTTCCTATGCTCAAGTGGTAGATGGTTTATCTCCCTTTAGCGCACTTGAAATTTCATAGATGATTTGCTTCCCTCACAGAGACTGCCTGTGTAACGACATGTGACTACACGTGCTTTTTCGGTGTCAATTTATAAGATATATCCATGGGCAGTGCATTAGGTTATTTATAGGCACTTAGCCCAATCTTCTCTAGTGTTAAGGCCCTTATCTATGGTATTGAGATGACAGAAATACCATTGTTCTCGTATTTTTCTGCGTCTCTCTATATCACCTCCTCTTCTATTGGTTCTGATTTTTTCCAATATGAACCATCTAATATCATTGCAGGAATCATTGTTAAGAAGCAGAGATCCTACCTTAAAGATACCACCCATGCAATAACAACATTTGAAGGTAGAGGGTTCGATAAGGCGACCCAATTTTTGGTCGTCTTAGATATCGAAGCCCTCTACACTAACATACCCCAGAATGACACTATCGAAGTGATAGCCTCGATTTTAGAAAATGAAGACCTTAAGGGAGGAAACGATCAATTTATAATGTCCTGTATCTATCTAATTTTAAAAAAGAACTACTTTCTCTTTAAAGATGACCTGTACCTCCAAATCAAAGGGACCAGCATGGGGGCTACCTGTGCCCCGAGCCTGGCATGCTTGTACGTCAGTAATTTCGAAAATAAACATATATATAACGAGGTCGCCCCCTATTTTGAGAATATCACCTGCTGGCACCGTTACATAGATGACATCATTTTCATCTGGAACGGTGCCAGCGGGGATCTCTCAAATTTCCTAGAGTGGCTCAACATGGGTGATCCTAACCTAAAATTCACTGGACAACAAAGTAACCAACAGGTAAACTTCCTTGACATCATTATCAAGGAGGAGGAGGGTTCTCTGAAAGTGGAACTTTTTACAAAGCCGACGGATAAAAATACCCTCCTTCTATATTCCAGCAACCATCCGAAATCACAAAAAGATAATGTACCATTTGGGGAATTCCTGAGACTCCGCAGGAACTGTACCAATCTAGATGACTTCTATAAACATGCGGAAAATACTAAGCTAAAATTAGAAAATAGAGGTTATCCGAAGAAATTGATTAAAAATGCACTCAAACGTGCTCGCTATTATAATCGAGACAGTTTATTAGATCCACAAAGAAAGTCGAATCAAAATAATTCCACCTTGGGTAGGATTGTTTTTGTTACACAATATTCGCACCTGAGCAATCAGATTAAGAATATAGTAAACAGAAACTGGAAAATCCTAAACCAAAACAGCGAAAACCTGCTTGAAAAACCACTGTTCTCATTCCGTCGCAATAAGACAATTAAAAATAATCTTGTGCACACTTATCCGGCAGAGAAAGAGAAACAACTCACTCTGACAGGACAAGTAATAACAGGCAATTTCAAATGTGGCACCTGTTCAATCTGTCCCCACTGCACCACGGGCAGTAATTTAGTGTACAATGGTAAAAACCTTCAGCCAACTACCTTTAATAACTGCCGCAGCCAAAACGTAGTATACCTTCTTATGTGCCCCTGTAACCTCGGCTACGTGGGAGAAACTGGAAGAGAACTACGCACCAGGGTCCTAGAACATAAGTCTGCAATACGTACCTCTAAAACAAATGCACCCCTAACAGATCATTACAGGAAAATGAACCACTCCTGCAATGATATTAGATGGTTCATATTGGAAAAAATCAGAACCAATAGAAGAGGAGGTGATATAGAGAGACGCAGAAAAATACGAGAACAATGGTATTTCTGTCATCTCAATACCATAGATAAGGGCCTTAACACTAGAGAAGATTGGGCTAAGTGCCTATAAATAACCTAATGCACTGCCCATGGATATATCTTATAAATTGACACCGAAAAAGCACGTGTAGTCACATGTCGTTACACAGGCAGTCTCTGTGAGGGAAGCAAATCATCTATGAAATTTCAAGTGCGCTAAAGGGAGATAAACCATCTACCACTTGAGCATAGGAACGATCCAAATATTCACTACAGAGGAGGTGACCCCATGGGTCCCCCCTATACACAGAGTTCCCACTCTAACGGCAATTTGCAACCTTCCCCCCACAAACGCTTTTGCAGTTGGAAGACGTCCACTACAATAAAACATAAATAGATTAGGTAATTACAAATAGGAATATAAAACCAACTAAAGAGCTGGTGCTCATAGCGTACGCGCAGCGAATCGTAAAATGTCACGAGCACTAACAAACATTACGACTCTGAATAGAGAATAACCATTTACCAACACGTGATCTAATAGAGCGGGCACAAATGACATTATTAACATCCCCTTCCCCGGCTAGGTTCCCGTCACGTTAAACAGCACAGAAACGGCAAGTGAGGACCTTAGTGGAAACCTTTTCCAAACTCCAAACATACATCCGCATTGGACATGTCAGTATCCAATAGGGGCACAACGTTCATAAGTCATTTTATGCAAAGCATCCGCTTCCCGAAAAAGAACGAATCTCATTGGATGACTCGCGGTAGTCTCTCGACCAATCAGGACACTTTGCCCTACATTTATAATTCTCCCGTCAACCGGTGTTTCTTATGCGAACCAGACACCCAGAGACAGCGCGATTCATCCGCCTTCAAAGGTAAGCCCGCTTTTAGGTTAGGACGCTCGCCACGTTTTAGAACAGCTGGTCCTTGTCTCTGCAACAGGAGACGAGGAGTAGGGCCAAACCACCTCATATTGCCCAACAATTGCCTCCCTAACCAATGTCTTTCTATCTAATCACACTAGGAGAGTATCGTCTCCAGACTGAGTTACCGCATAAACACCCAGAGACAGCGCGATTTATCCGCAATTAAAGGTAAGCCCGCTTGTAGGTGAGGTCGCACGCCATGCTTTAGAACAGCTGAACCTTGTCGCTGGAATAGGAAACGATGAGGACGGCCAACCACCCCATACTACCAAATTATTGCCCCCCTGATTAAATTCTCTCCATTTAATCACACTAGGAGAGTATCGTCTCCAGACAAAGTTACCGCGCAGACGTTTGGAATTCGGATTTTTGGTTCCCACGTAACGGCGGCTAAACGACAAGCAAATTGGCAATTCATTTGAACCCACATGTAGTGCAGGACATATATCACGAAATCTACTTACTGTTAAGGTACGTGTTCAAAGTTAACTCAAACAAGAGTAGCAGATAGCAGATTACAGATATCTATTTAATGCAGATCCCTAACATGTCTTTTAAATAGATGAAACAGGTCCAGCAACTTTGAGAAACACATCATTTGCCCAGCATTGTGGTGTACATCGTTTCCACTACGATATATCCATTTACAGGTATATACAAGACCATATACTTTGATTAAAATTAGGTTTATGCAAAATAATTAGCCCAGAGTCAGAAGGAAGAGCCAGAGCCCTCAGCCATCCCAATAAAGAGGCATGATATTTTGCTCAGGTGATCATACCTAGAAAAAAATTTTTTTTCTTCTTTAATTCAACTCTACCACAACCAGTATATGCAAATGCTAAGTCCCTAAGTTTCCCCTCGCCAATTGCTCTCAATAACAGTATTTGGTACCATCCAGCCCCCTATTTGATAACAGGACCTATAAAGACAGGACTAGGCTACCACTATCAATGGTTCTGTAATATACATGAGGCAGTGGAGAGCATGCCCATTTGCAAGAAGGGAGGGGAGATGCCTGTTCCCGGAAAAAGTTTGAGTGAGCTGTCCATCTCTAGTGAGGGGACTTAGAGATAGATATGGAAAGGAACAAAGGGCCAAAATTATATGATAGAAGAAATGTTAAATGCACTGTGTGAGGTATTAATATTTCTGTAGAATTGAGTAAGTGGAGACCGGAATCGATCCTCAAGGAAATTGAATTGGTTATCTGTTAATAATGTATTGATATTGACTGATAAATGCAAACAGAAAAGTAATTGTATGTATATTTATTATAGGACAATCACAAAGACCCTGTAAAGAGACAGACAACTGACTTTTTGTCTTGAAAAAGGTGGAAGATAAACACTGCACTACCACCGAAACGCGTCGACGCCCAAAACCCAGTACAATTCAAACTGTTTCCTCCCTTGGTGATATACAAGTTTTGGTTTACATAACCAGGGAGTGATTATATTATATTGCAGGATTGAATGTACAACTGTATCTTACAAGTTTCATGTTTTGCAACTTTTTGTCTGTCCGTTTCATTGTGCAGGTCACAAGAAATTGTCTAACTGTTTTTTAGTTGACCAATAATTTTAATTGTGTGTTCTTTTGTAATGGATGATTTATAATTGTGAATCGATTTTTATCTTTGTCATTTTAATAAATAATTGTGTACCTTTTGAATTGTATAGTATGTTGTCATGATTGTATTAATGAAGGTGCTATAGCTAGATTCTAGCCAGACCCATTGTATGCTTCAAGGGAATAGTCATATCTCTACAGGTTCAATACCCTAACTTCCCTTGTTTATTCTAAGGGGTTCCTCTCTCTTTTTTTAATATAACTTGCACAACCGACTGGTTGGAGAGGCAGTAGTCTCATTTACTCTGGTTCTCAGAGTCACAGTAAGTTGTTTGATAACAACTACTTTCAAACATGGATAAACTTAAAACTTTCGGGTTTTCAGAAGATCAATACAACAGACTCATGACCCTTAATCCAAAAGGGGGGAGCAACAAAACCCTAAACAACAGTAGCCACGAACAATTAGTGAAGATTCTAAACACCAAAAAGAAACTTATCAGAACTGAACTTCACGCAGAATTTCTTATTGATTACCTTAAAGAAGGAGTCATTCCAATTGGGTTGCAAGTAAGAAACGAACCGGGTCTTTTTGTGGAATGCCCCAAATTCATAGAAACTTGGACTATGATAGCCAATCGTTGTAGCCGAGACTGGCTGATTTTAATTATTGAAACAGCGCAAGAAATCATAGAAATAGAGAAAAAAGAAATAGACAAATTAGAAGCGCAGATATTACAATCACCAGCACTTGAAGACGCTAAAAAGAAATTAGAAGAAATCAACTATGATGTAGAGGGATATAGAGAGTACTTAACTAACAAAAAACTCAAAAAATTCAAGAAGGATGTAGAAAAATATTCAATAGAAATAGTATACCCCTACACTAATAAGGATTACTACACAAACAAAAACGACACAGGTAATGAGAGACCTTATGTACAAAGACCCGTTTATTCAAGGGGAAATGACAATAGGAGAATCACATTCTCCGAAACATCTGGATCAGGGAGCGAAGAAGAACCAGAGAGAGCACAGGATAACAGACCAGGCCGTAACTTTGATAGGGAGCCTTTTTTAGGAAGACGCCCATTCCGGGGTCAGAGGAACCACAGAAATTTCAATCGTCAGGATCCCCCCCGCAACCATCAACCTCAGAACAGCACAAAAGAATATATAGCCACAAGGAGCAAACAGTACTGGAGGTAAAAGAACTCCCGATAGTCAATCTCTCGAGCAGAGTTTTAACTAATATAGAGGAAGAAGTCTTACAAAAAGGATTTAGTTTCGCACCAACAAATTTTTATCCACTTTTTAATTTAGAAAGCGATTTAAAAAACTTTTTTAGAAAAATAAGACTTAACCATTTCTTTGAAGACAGAAATTACACTCCTACAGCTAGTGTCACAGGATTTAAACCCAAGTCTACATTTTTGCCCAACCTTAACTCACTGGACAAAAAGGTAGAAATATTTGAACACGTGGTGGAGATGGAAATTAAAGACTTATATAAGAGGAAAGATATTAACAAGCCCAACAACAACCTCACACACGAACAAAGAACAGCCCTCGCAAAACTACAAAACTGCGACGAGCTTACTATCAAGCCAGCAGACAAGGGAGGTGGAGTAGTGGTCTTCAACACTAGCCACTACGAAAAAAATATTAGAGATCTTTTAGGTGTAGAAGAACACTATAAAAAAGCTAAATTCACAGATCTTAACACACTTAAACAGGAAGTAGTAGAACTTCTAAACAAAGGGAGAGAGGAAGGTCACATTAGTGACAATGAATATAAATTCCTCCTCAACAATCACCCAGTTATCCCAGCAATATATGGTCTCCCCAAGATCCATAAACATCTAGATAACCCACCAATGAGACCTATTATCAGTAGCATTGGATCACTGTTGGAGCCCCTTAGTAGATACGTGGATTTTTTTCTCCAGCCTATTGTTAAGAAGCAGAGATCCTACCTTAAAGATACCACCCATGCAATAACAACATTTGAAGGTAGAGGGTTCGATAAGGCGACCCAATTTTTGGTCGTCTTAGATATCGAAGCCCTCTACACTAACATACCCCAGAATGACACTATCGAAGTGATAGCCTCGATTTTAGAAAATGAAGACCTTAAGGGAGGAAACGATCAATTTATAATGTCCTGTATCTATCTAATTTTAAAAAAGAACTACTTTCTCTTTAAAGATGACCTGTACCTCCAAATCAAAGGGACCAGCATGGGGGCTACCTGTGCCCCGAGCCTGGCATGCTTGTACGTCAGTAATTTCGAAAATAAACATATATATAACGAGGTCGCCCCCTATTTTGAGAATATCACCTGCTGGCACCGTTACATAGATGACATCATTTTCATCTGGAACGGTGCCAGCGGGGATCTCTCAAATTTCCTAGAGTGGCTCAACATGGGTGATCCTAACCTAAAATTCACTGGACAACAAAGTAACCAACAGGTAAACTTCCTTGACATCATTATCAAGGAGGAGGAGGGTTCTCTGAAAGTGGAACTTTTTACAAAGCCGACGGATAAAAATACCCTCCTTCTATATTCCAGCAACCATCCGAAATCACAAAAAGATAATGTACCATTTGGGGAATTCCTGAGACTCCGCAGGAACTGTACCAATCTAGATGACTTCTATAAACATGCGGAAAATACTAAGCTAAAATTAGAAAATAGAGGTTATCCGAAGAAATTGATTAAAAATGCACTCAAACGTGCTCGCTATTATAATCGAGACAGTTTATTAGATCCACAAAGAAAGTCGAATCAAAATAATTCCACCTTGGGTAGGATTGTTTTTGTTACACAATATTCGCACCTGAGCAATCAGATTAAGAATATAGTAAACAGAAACTGGAAAATCCTAAACCAAAACAGCGAAAACCTGCTTGAAAAACCACTGTTCTCATTCCGTCGCAATAAGACAATTAAAAATAATCTTGTGCACACTTATCCGGCAGAGAAAGAGAAACAACTCACTCTGACAGGACAAGTAATAACAGGCAATTTCAAATGTGGCACCTGTTCAATCTGTCCCCACTGCACCACGGGCAGTAATTTAGTGTACAATGGTAAAAACCTTCAGCCAACTACCTTTAATAACTGCCGCAGCCAAAACGTAGTATACCTTCTTATGTGCCCCTGTAACCTCGGCTACGTGGGAGAAACTGGAAGAGAACTACGCACCAGGGTCCTAGAACATAAGTCTGCAATACGTACCTCTAAAACAAATGCACCCCTAACAGATCATTACAGGAAAATGAACCACTCCTGCAATGATATTAGATGGTTCATATTGGAAAAAATCAGAACCAATAGAAGAGGAGGTGATATAGAGAGACGCAGAAAAATACGAGAACAATGGTATTTCTGTCATCTCAATACCATAGATAAGGGCCTTAACACTAGAGAAGATTGGGCTAAGTGCCTATAAATAACCTAATGCACTGCCCATGGATATATCTTATAAATTGACACCGAAAAAGCACGTGTAGTCACATGTCGTTACACAGGCAGTCTCTGTGAGGGAAGCAAATCATCTATGAAATTTCAAGTGCGCTAAAGGGAGATAAACCATCTACCACTTGAGCATAGGAACGATCCAAATATTCACTACAGAGGAGGTGACCCCATGGGTCCCCCCTATACACAGAGTTCCCACTCTAACGGCAATTTGCAACCTTCCCCCCACAAACGCTTTTGCAGTTGGAAGACGTCCACTACAATAAAACATAAATAGATTAGGGAATTACAAATAGGAATATAAAACCAACTAAAGAGCTGGTGCTCATAGCGTACGCGCAGCGAATCGTAAAATGTCACGAGCACTAACAAACATTACGACTCTGAATAGAGAATAACCATTTACCAACACGTGATCTAATAGAGCGGGCACAAATGACATTATTAACATCCCCTTCCCCGGCTAGGTTCCCGTCACGTTAAACAGCACAGAAACGGCAAGTGAGGACCTTAGTGGAAACCTTTTCCAAACTCCAAACATACATCCGCATTGGACATGTCAGTATCCAATAGGGGCACAACGTTCATAAGTCATTTTATGCAAAGCATCCGCTTCCCGAAAAAGAACGAATCTCATTGGATGACTCGCGGTAGTCTCTCGACCAATCAGGACACTTTGCCCTACATTTATAATTCTCCCGTCAACCGGTGTTTCTTATGCGAACCAGACACCCAGAGACAGCGCGATTCATCCGCCTTCAAAGGTAAGCCCGCTTTTAGGTTAGGACGCTCGCCACGTTTTAGAACAGCTGGTCCTTGTCTCTGCAACAGGAGACGAGGAGTAGGGCCAAACCACCTCATATTGCCCAACAATTGCCTCCCTAACCAATGTCTTTCTATCTAATCACACTAGGAGAGTATCGTCTCCAGACTGAGTTACCGCATAAACACCCAGAGACAGCGCGATTTATCCGCAATTAAAGGTAAGCCCGCTTGTAGGTGAGGTCGCACGCCATGCTTTAGAACAGCTGAACCTTGTCGCTGGAATAGGAAACGATGAGGACGGCCAACCACCCCATACTACCAAATTATTGCCCCCCTGATTAAATTCTCTCCATTTAATCACACTAGGAGAGTATCGTCTCCAGACAAAGTTACCGCGCAGACGTTTGGAATTCGGATTTTTGGTTCCCACGTAACGGCGGCTAAACGACAAGCAAATTGGCAATTCATTTGAACCCACATGTAGTGCAGGACATATATCACGAAATCTACTTACTGTTAAGGTACGTGTTCAAAGTTAACTCAAACAAGAGTAGCAGATAGCAGATTACAGATATCTATTTAATGCAGATCCCTAACATGTCTTTTAAATAGATGAAACAGGTCCAGCAACTTTGAGAAACACATCATTTGCCCAGCATTGTGGTGTACATCGTTTCCACTACGATATATCCATTTACAGGTATATACAAGACCATATACTTTGATTAAAATTAGGTTTATGCAAAATAATTAGCCCAGAGTCAGAAGGAAGAGCCAGAGCCCTCAGCCATCCCAATAAAGAGGCATGATATTTTGCTCAGGTGATCATACCTAGAAAAAAATTTTTTTTCTTCTTTAATTCAACTCTACCACAACCAGTATATGCAAATGCTAAGTCCCTAAGTTTCCCCTCGCCAATTGCTCTCAATAACAGTATTTGGTACCATCCAGCCCCCTATTTGATAACAGGACCTATAAAGACAGGACTAGGCTACCACTATCAATGGTTCTGTAATATACATGAGGCAGTGGAGAGCATGCCCATTTGCAAGAAGGGAGGGGAGATGCCTGTTCCCGGAAAAAGTTTGAGTGAGCTGTCCATCTCTAGTGAGGGGACTTAGAGATAGATATGGAAAGGAACAAAGGGCCAAAATTATATGATAGAAGAAATGTTAAATGCACTGTGTGAGGTATTAATATTTCTGTAGAATTGAGTAAGTGGAGACCGGAATCGATCCTCAAGGAAATTGAATTGGTTATCTGTTAATAATGTATTGATATTGACTGATAAATGCAAACAGAAAAGTAATTGTATGTATATTTATTATAGGACAATCACAAAGACCCTGTAAAGAGACAGACAACTGACTTTTTGTCTTGAAAAAGGTGGAAGATAAACACTGCACTACCACCGAAACGCGTCGACGCCCAAAACCCAGTACAATTCAAACTGTTTCCTCCCTTGGTGATATACAAGTTTTGGTTTACATAACCAGGGAGTGATTATATTATATTGCAGGATTGAATGTACAACTGTATCTTACAAGTTTCATGTTTTGCAACTTTTTGTCTGTCCGTTTCATTGTGCAGGTCACAAGAAATTGTCTAACTGTTTTTTAGTTGACCAATAATTTTAATTGTGTGTTCTTTTGTAATGGATGATTTATAATTGTGAATCGATTTTTATCTTTGTCATTTTAATAAATAATTGTGTACCTTTTGAATTGTATAGTATGTTGTCATGATTGTATTAATGAAGGTGCTATAGCTAGATTCTAGCCAGACCCATTGTATGCTTCAAGGGAATAGTCATATCTCAACATCATATACTGGGCATAAAACCCAGCCCTATCTTAGTCAAGCACTGGGAAGGAAAGCACTTAAAAACATTATATGGGCCAGACTAGTGCCCCTCCAAATCAAAGAATTAAACCCCGGGTGGAAGTCCCTTGAACACAAAACAAGATGCAGACTCTGCAACTATAAACACAAATCTCTGCTACACATGATTTGTTGCTGTCCTGTGATGATTTCGCCCGCAAGACCTTTTTAAAACAAATTTGGCTACGACACGGGGTTCGAACAGTAAAAGAAGCCGTTTTGGTACTTTTCTCCTGTACTCTTCCATCGGACCTGGCCGGGTTTGGGAAATACATGGCAGAGATTCGAAATAGGCTTATGAAAGATGAGGGGTCAGGCAAGATGAAAGTTAGTTCAAATCAATAAGTAAAACATGCCCCCACCAAACAAGATGGAGAAGACATTATTTTAGTAATTAATAAATATCTTTTAAATAACACAAGAAACTTAGTAAAACGGATGTACTGGCAGATTCTCGCTGTTTTCACCAATGTATAGATATATATACTCATATATTTATCGTCTTTTAATACATTGTTTTGAGAGTGTTGCATATAAATGTCTTCTTTTATAATTGCTGTTCCTAAATTTCTTTTACCTGGCATGTAAGCTGTATTGCAAATGGGTTAAGTAATATAAATAAAAATAATTAATTCATATACAACAATGTCTATAGCACAGCTCCCCCCGCCCCCCCACCCATGCCAGCATCACCATAGCTGTCTAGGTCATAGTGGAATAGGTATTATGGGAGTTCCTCATGGCCAGTGTGTAGGCTACTTTAAAGATAATCCACCATGACAAAGTCCTCTTTTGTACTTTTTAACCTTTTTGATACCCAATAATGAAAATGAAAAGCTAGCCATCGAACAAGTCAAAAATCTTTACAGCATTCACTCTTGATATTTAGAATGTGTTGGGCACAAATATTAAGAAATTCCTTGCACATTGGGTGTTTCAGTACAATGGGATCTCTTGGTTCATTGCCACTATATCTCCTTTTTCTCAGTTCTCTTAATTTATTTTAATTATTGCTTTTAGTTATGCATAAATGATTGTGGAACCATTCATATTTCAGATCCCACAACGAAGCGGCTGTGAGTTCCCTGCATTGTTGAATTGCTCAGCTTTGATGGCTTTAGCCACATTACATGTATCTTGAGTAGTGCTCTGCTGAAAGTTGCATAATTCACCTAAGGGCCTGAGTATGATCTTGTTAGGAAAGCCCTCCAAATGACTCAGTTCCAGAGGGCTTTCCTAGCAAATTGTGCTCTGCAAGTCAGAGCGACCTAGTATGATGCACCCATATGGTGACGGATAAGGTTTGCTCGGACACTGTGCATGCATGGGAAGGGGGGAAGCATGGGGACCCCACGAGAAAGATTCGGCGGGCCCAGGTTGAAGGGAGGCTCACTACAGCCTCCCGAAGTCCGATTCCCACAGCTGTTTCATCTCCCTGAGACTGAGTCGATATGGCTGTCCCAATCATGCATCCTACCTGCTCATTCGGGAGCCTGCTTTATTGCATAGCGCAATTTGTTGCGAACGAGTCAGACTGAAAAGATCAGGTTTGGAAATGATTCAGTCGACATGGACGATATCCTTGCATTGTACTTGGTTGTTCAGAACGGGGAACGTTTTGGTCGGAAACATAGGCACCGAATCAGATTTGCTCATTCTGGAACCTGTATGGAGGGCTTCCTAGTGAGATCGTGTTCAGGCCCTAAGTGTGTCTTGTGCACCAAAGCGTGCATCACACAATTTTTTTCTGTAATGTTTCTTCTTCTTGTTTTTTTTGTTATGGTTAATAGGCATAGGAATTGTCTATCAAACAGAAAAAGAAAAACATATTTACATGTATATTTATGTTCACTGATGCCAATAGGATATTGGCTAATTGATGTTACATTGGAACATGCGTTTGATTTTTCAATAATGTTTTTAATGTTTTGTGTGTATGGTTTTCTTAGCATGAGTGGGTATTACTGACTCAAATTGTGAGGATGTGGGTATTCTTGTTTTTTCTGGTGTTGATGTTGTGAATATAGGGAGCTCATAAAATATCTGTATATTTTTGTGTGGAAATTGATTAATAGTAAAATGTATATTATGGATTTGAATATTTAAATAAGTATTCTTGTTTCAAATCCTTTGGAGATTCTGTTGTTTGCTTCATTGTGATCGTTCTTTCCCCTGGGCTGCTTCTGAGCTGCTTCTCCTTATTCATTTTTCAGGGGCCGTCTTCCGTCCTAGCATTGACAAAGTGTTCACTTGTTTGCTCAATTTGAATGCTCAAGGCTCTTTATTTATAAAGTTGGTGACAACTCTTCTCCTCTTTTAAGGAATATGAGTGAGTAAAAAAAGCTGGTTGGTTCAACAAGAGAGGTTGATACTACCTTTGATATTAAGGGTGCCTAAGTTCTAAGCACCAACTTGTCTGGGAAGTAGGTGGTATTGGAATGGTAGCCTGGAGTTCACCTACGTGGTGTATAAAAGTGACTGCAATGATAAAGACCATTTTGACTGTAAGAAGCCATAAGAAAAAAATATCAAAGGGCTGTAATAGTGTGCGCATGAACGATATGAGAACTAAATTGAGGTCTCAGTTTGCATGATGGAATGTTGTGTTGGAAACATGTGAGTTGGGTATTTCAGGGTGTTCATCACAACAAGTGATTTATAAACAGAAATGTAATCTGGTAAAGGTAAAAAGAACACGCAGGTCAACATTTAATCATGGTGAATGGACAAAGTATGAAGTGTCAATAATCGTAACACCTTAATATTGTAGCAAGGATATTGTTCAAATGAAAATATTTGGTCAAGAATATCACAGTTCAGAATATTGTTTTAACTGTTTTAACTGTATTATTAGTTTTTTTAAGTAAATTTGCAATTTATAACATACTGTAGAGTGATAGGGTGGGGAGTAAATTGAGTTATACGTATATAAATGTTAAGTTCAATTTATTTTTTGAGGGTAAATTTATTTTTTCATTTCTTAATAATAATCTAAATTGTCTTATCACTTAAAAGTCATATTTTTAAAAGCTTATTTTTATTTTTTAGATAAATATTAAATTGTTTTAATTTTTGGCAAAACTATTTGTTTTGTAGTGGGTTGTTGGGTTCAAGGGTCATAGGGAGGGACGATGCCTACTCAGGCATCGCCATAGATATTATGATGTCCCTTTCATAGAGCCGTTCCATGGTGGTGCGACCGCCATCAAAAGGCCATCTGAAGGTGACTTTGGGGGCCCCTAGTAGGGCTCCCACCCCCCCCGGACCTCCGCTATGAGACCTGGGAAGCACCTAGGGTGCTCACCCAAACATCCATGCCCCGTTGGCCAGACACCATGTGGTGCCTGGCTAACGGTACAGGGATGTTTGTAAACATGCTATTTCCTATTGAATCTTGTGGTTCGTCCCTTTTCCGGGATGCAGCACAAGCCTCAATGGTAAAAGGCATGTGTCTGACTGCCTACACGGTGGTCGATTCGTAATTTCGTGGGTGAGTCTGCCGACTATCCGTCAGTCAGCCTGGGTACCACAATGATGATAGATGGGTGCTTGTCAGACCACAATCGTAATCAACCCTTCGTTTTTTAAAAGTATATTTTTTTTAAACAATTGATATTTAAGGTGATTTTTAGGAGTTGAGGGTGGGAAGCAATGAAATTAAAAAATGTTACTGTTTGAATGTTAATAATATTTCATTTCTTATTTGATCTTTATATTTTTAACTTTATATGTTTATACCTTGGATATATTATATCCCTAGTTTTTAGTTTTAAAGTGTTTCATAAATTTTTTGTTTTTACAATAATTTGTTTCTTTTTTTCTTAATTTTTTATTAATCAACAAGTCAGCATATACCACAAGCAGCAGAGAAGATTACATATATCCCAGTAAAGAGTGAACAGTAAAAAAGTTTGTTAATCACAAATAAAGAAACAAAAGACAATGAATTCTCCCATGACCTCAATCATAATAATTTGTATGTCTATACATTAGAATATAAGTCCCCATATAGATTTTAATTAGTTCAAGGCATGAGTACCCCTCGCTTTCGCCAAAGCATATTCAATTGAGTATATTTCCTTCCTCAACATCCACCATTCACTTATATTTTGGAGAGCTCGGACCGATCCAGACTCGAGCAATCACCAATCTGGCGATTACCAACAAAATCAGTAATAGCCAATTCTGTCTATGATTAAAGTGTTCCAACATAATGTCTCTAACAGTAGGGGAAAAATCTATCCCTAACTTCTGAGAACACATCTGACCCACCTGTTGCCAAAAGTTATAAAGTTTGGGGCACATTACCAACATATGTGTTAGATTTGCTGCAAAAAGATCACATCTCTGGCATTTTTCTCGAGTACTGGAAGATCCTGTAACAAACCACTTAGCTATTTTCTCGGGTGTATAATGAAGGATACACACAGTACAAAACTGTTGTATTTGTAAATTAGTTGCATGTACAGATTTCTTAACTACCCTCAGACTTTGTTCTATATTGATTGCTGTGACCTCCTCCCCCAATATTAAGCTCTACTTTTCAACTAATTTATCACCATCACCTCTACTGAAACTAATGAAAACTTTATACATGTGGCTAATCATATATTTACGGTACAAAAGGAGGTGGTGATGGACGGAGCATCTGAATTAATCAAACACTCACACCCAGTCAAAAGTTCTGGGTTTAATCCATCACCGTTCTTTAGCCCACTCTGCCACCCCAGTTCAGACATGGCTATATGCAAATCAGTCTGACCCTGTGCCTCATGGGAACAGTCCAGCCCGAACTGCCAAGCCTTGTCTTCCCTGGACCGGAAACAAGCTTCCGAGGACCGGTTTCTGGCATTTCAGCCGTCTTCAGCCCGGCTTGCTTGAATCCAGTGGCAAAGTGAGCAAGGGACTCACGTCTGAGCACACCCTGCCACACTCATGGCGGCCAAAAGCGGTACAAAAGGAGGTGGTGATGGACGGAGCATCTGAATCAATCAAACACTCACACCCAGTCAAAAGATCTGGGTTTAATCCATCACCGTTCTTTAGCCCACTCTGCCACCCCAGTTCAGACATGGCTATATGCAAATCAGTTAGAAAGAAAAGAGTGGCTGACTAAGGTTATGCACACAGTATTTCAAAGTATGAGATGTAAGTCCAAAAATTGGGTACAAGACGTCCAGAGTATGCCACACCAATACTCTCTTGCAAAGCAGATCCCAAAGTTCACGTGTAAAAGGACGGTGCACCAAAGGGAGTACTCGAAAGCTACAGATCTTATTTCAAAAATTATTTTATTTTATTTGATTCCCATTAAAACAGACTCCTCACCCAACGCGTTTCGTTCACATTGAACTTCATCAGGGCTATTAAGGTGAAGGAACAGTTCTGTAGTTTTTAGCTCGTCGTAGAGCTGTTATAATCTTTCAACACACGGGAATTCCAAATGTGACCATACAATAGTTGGCCACTTTGTAGACAGATAGGAGGTCGTCCGTTCTCACTGAAATAGCTGATTCAATCCCAGTAGCTTGATAATTTTGGGAGGGTCCGACCTAGGTCTCGGCCGCCCGTTCGGATAGCTCGCAGTGTCACGAATAAAGTGGTGCAAATCAGTCTGACCCTGTGCCTTATGGGAACAGTCCAGCCCGAACTGCCAAGCCATGTCTTCCCTGGACCGGAAACAATCTTCCGAGGACCGGTTTCTGGCATTCCAGTCATCTTCAGTCCGGCTTGCTTGAATCCAGTGGCAAAGTGAGCAAGGGACTCACGTCTGAGCATACCCTGCCACACTCATGGCGGCCAAAAGCGGTACAAAAGGGAGGGGTGATGGACGGAGCATCTGAATCAATCAAACACTCACACCCAGTCAAAAGATCTGGGTTTAATCCATCACCGTACTTTAGCCCACTCTGCCACCCCAGTTCAGACATGGCTATATGCAAATCAGTCTGACCCTGTGCCTCATGGGAACAGTCCAGCCCGATCTGCCAAGCCATGTCTTCACTGGACCGGAAACAAGCTTCCGAGGACCGGTTTCTGGTATTCCAGCCGTCTTCAGCCCGGCTTGCTTGAATCCAGTGGCAAAGTGAGCAAGGGACTCACGTCTGAGCATACCCTGCCACACTCATAGCGGCCAAAAGCGGTACAAAAGGGGGTGGTGATGGACGGAGCATCTGAATCAATCAAACACTCACACCCAGTCAAAAGATCTGGGTTTAGTCCATCACCGTTCTTTAGCCCACTCTGTCAACCCAGTTCAGACATGGCTATATGCAAATCAGTCTGACCCTGCGCCTCATGGGAACAGTCCAGCCCGAACTGCCAAGCCATGTCTTCCCTAGACCGGAAAAAAGCTTCCGAGGACCAGTTTCTGGCATTCCAGGCGTCTTCAGCCCAGCTTGCTTGAATCCAGTGGCAAAGTGAGCAAGGGACTCATGTCTGAGCATACCCTGCCACACTCATGACGGCCAAAAGCGGTACAAAAGGGAGTGGTGATGGACGGAGCATCTGAATCAATCAAACACTCACACCCAGTCAAAGGATCTGGGTTTAATCCATCACCGTTCTTTAGCCCACTCTGCCACCCCACTTCAGACATTGCTATAGTCAAATCAGTCTGACCCTGTGCCTCATGGGAACAGTCCAGCCGGAACTGCCAAGCCATGTCTTCCCTGGACAGGAAACAAGCTTCCGAGGACCAGTTTCTGGAATTCCAGCCATCTTCAGCCCGGCTTGCTTGAAACCAGTGGCAAAGTGAGCAAGGGATTCACGTCTGAGCATACACTGCCACACTCATGGCGGCCAAAAGCGGTACATAAGGGGGTGGTGATGGACGGAGCATCTGAATCAATCAAACACTCACACCCAGTCAAAATATCTGGGTTTAATCCGTCACCGTTCTTTAGCCCACTCTGCCACCCTAGTTCACACATGGCTATATGCAAGTCAGTCTGACCCTGTGCCTCATGGGAACAGTCCAGCCCGAAATGCCAAGCCATGTCTTCCCTGGACCAGAAACAAGCTTCCGAGGACCGGCTTCTTGTATTCCAGCCGTCTTCAGCCCGGCTTGCTTGAATCCAGTTGCAAAGTGAGCAAGGGACTCACGTCTGAGCATACCCTGCCACACTCATGGCGGCCAAAAGCGGTACAAAAGGGGGTGGTGATGGACGGAGCATCTGAATCATTCAAACACTCACACCCAGTCAAAAGATCTGGGTTTAATCCATCACCGTTCTTTAGCCCACTCTGCCACCCCAGTTCACACATGGCTATATGCAAGTCAGTCTGACCCTGTGCCTCATGGGAACAGTCCAGCCCGAAATGCCAAGCCATGTCTTCCCTGGACCGGAAACAAGCTTCAGAGGACCGGTTTATTGTATTCCAGCCGTCTTCAGCCCGGCTTGCTTGAATCCAGTTTCAAAGTGAGCAAGGGATTCACGTCTGAGCATACCCTGCCACACTCATGGCGGCCAAAAGCGGTACAAAAGGGGGTGGTGATGGACGGAGCATCTGAATCAATCAAACACTCACACCCAGTCAAAAGATCTGGGTTTAATCCATCACCATTCTTTAGCCCACTCTGCCACCCCAGTTCCGACACGGCTATATGCAAATCAGTCTGACCCTGTGCCTCATGGGAACAGTCCAGCCCGAACTGCCAAGCCATGTCTTCCCTAGACCGGAAAAAAGCTTCCGAGGACCAGTTTCTGGCATTCCAGGCGTCTTCAGCCCGGCTTGCTTGAATCCAGTGGCAAAGTGAGCAAGGGACTCACGTCTGAGCATACCCTGCCACACTCATGATGGCCAAAAGCGGTACAAAAGGGGGTGGTGATGGACGGAGCATCTGAATCAATCAAACACTCACACCCAGTCAAAGGATCTGGGTTTAATCCATCACCGTTCTTTAGCCCACTCTGCCACCCCACTTCAGACATGGCTATAGTCAAATCAGTCTGACCCTGTGCCTCATGGGAACAGTCCAGCCGGAACTGCCAAGCCATGTCTTCCCTGGACAGGAAACAAGCTTCCGAGGACCAGTTTCTGGAATTCCAGCCATCTTCAGCCCGGCTTGCTTGAAACCAGTGGCAAAGTGAGCAAGGGATTCACGTCTGAGCATACGCTGCCACACTCATGGCGGCCAAAAGCGGTACATAAGGGGGTGGTGATGGACGGAGCATCTGAATCAATCAAACATTCACACCCAGTCAAAAGATCTGGGTTTAATCCGTCGCCGTACTTTAGCCCACTCTGCCACCCCAGTTCACACATGGCTATATGCAAGTCAGTCTGACCCTGTGCCTCATGGGAACAGTCCAGCCCGAAATGCCAAGCCATGTCTTCCCTGGACCGGAAACAAGCTTCCGAGGACCGGTTTCTTGTATTCCAGCCGTCTTCAGCCCGGCTTGCTTGAATCCAGTTGCAAAGTGAGCAAGGGACTCAAGTCTGAGCATACTCTGCCACACTCATGGCGGCCAAAAGCGGTACAAAAGGGGGTGGTGATGGACGGAGCAAATGAATCAATCAAACACTCACACCCAGTCAAAAGATCTGGGTTTAATCCATCACCGTTCTTTAGCCCACTCTGCCACCCCAGTTCAGACATGGCTATATGCAAATCAGTCTGACCATGTGCCTCATGGGAACAGACCAGCCCGAACTGCCAAGCCATGTCTTCCCTGGACCGGAAAGAAGCTTCCGAGGACCGGTTTCTGGCATTCCAGCTGTCTTTAGCCCGGCTTGCTTGAATCCAGTGGCAAAGTGAGCAAGGGACTCACGTCTGAGCATACCTTGCCACACTCATGGCGGCCAAAAGCGGTACAAAAGGGGGTGGTGATGGACGGAGCATCTGAATCAATCAAACAGTCACACCCAGTCAAAAGATCTGGGTTTAATCCATCACCATTCTTTAGCCCACTCTGCCACCCCAGTTCCGACACGGCTATATGCAAATCAGTCTGACCCTGTGCCTCATGGGAACAGTCCAGCCCGAACTGCCAAGCCATGTCTTCCCTAGACCGGAAAAAAGCTTCCGAGGACCAGTTTCTGGCATTCCAGGCGTCTTCAGCCCGGCTTTCTTGAATCCAGTGGCAAAGTGAGCAAGGGACTCACGTCTGATCATACCCTGCCACACTCATGACGGCCAAAAGCGGTACAAAAGGGGGTGGTGATGGACGGAGCATCTGAATCAATCAAACACTCACACCCAGTCAAAGGATCTGGGTTTAATCCATCACCGTTCTTTAGCCCACTCTGCCACCCCACTTCAGACATGGCTATAGTCAAATCAGTCTGACCCTGTGCCTCATGGGAACAGTCCAGCCGGAACTGCCAAGCCATGTCTTCCCTGGACAGGAAACAAGCTTCCGAGGACCAGTTTCTGGAATTCCAGCCATCTTCAGCCCGGCTTGCTTGAAACCAGTGGCAAAGTGAGCAAGGGATTCACGTCTGAGCATACGCTGCCACACTCATGGCGGCCAAAATCGGTACATAAGGGGGTGGTGATGGACGGAGCATCTGAATCAATCAAACACTCACACCCAGTCAAAAGATCTGGGTTTAATCCATAACCATTCTTTAGCCCACTCTGCCACCCCAGTTCTGACACGGCTATATGCAAATCAGTCTGACCCTGTGCCTGATGGGAACAGTCCAGCCCGAACTGCCAAGCCATGTCTTCCCTGGACTGGAAACAAGCTTCCGAGGCCTGGTTTCTGGCATTCCAGCCGTCTTCAGCCCGGCTTGCTTGAATCCAGTGGCAAAGTGAGCAAGGGACTCACGTCTGAGCATACCCTGCCACACTCATGGCGGCCAAAAGCGGTACAAAAGGGAGGGGTGATGGACGGAGCATCTGAATCAATCAAACACTCACACCCAGTCAAAAGATCTGGGTTTAATCCATCACCGTTCTTTAGCCCACTCTGCCACCCCAGTTCAGACATGGCTATATGCAAATCAGTCTGACCCTGTGCCTCATGGGAACAGCCCAGCCCGAACTGCGAAGCCATGTCTTCCCTGGACCGGAAACAAGCTTCAGAGGACCGGTTTCTGGCATTCCAGCCGTCTTCAGTCCGGCTTGCTTAAATCCAGTGGCAAAGTGAGCAAGGGACTCACATCTGAGCATACCCTGCCACACTCATGGCGGACAAAAGCGGTACAAAAGGGGGTGGTGATGGACGGAGCATCTGAATCAATCAAACACTCACACCCAGTCAAAAGATCTGGGTTTAATCCATCACCATTCTTTAGCCCACTCGGCCACCCCAGTTCAGACATGACTATATGCAAATCAGTCTGATCCTGTGCCTCATGGGAACAGTCCAGCCCGAACTGCCAAGCCTTGTCTTCCCTGGACCGGAAACAAGCTTCCGAGGACCGGTTTCTGGCATTCCAGCCGACTTGGTTATATTTGTCAATTTTAAATGTGTCAAAAGATAGTTCTTGATCTGTAGATATTTAAAAAACATATACCCCGGTAACTTAAACAGAAGTTGCAGATTTTCAAAAGAGGAAACAACACCTGAGTGTTACAATACCAAAATCAGCCCATCGCATAATGGTAGTATCTTGAAAGATCTCCAGGAAACCGGATTGCCCCACAAAGGGAGTTCATCATGATAGCATGATAAGTCAAATTTAGTTAAGATAGCTTTCCAGAAGCACGCACTATCCCGTAAAGTCTTAAATTTAACGCGCTTGAAGTAGTTTGGATCAGTGATTTTATACAAATACATTGAACTATTCTCTGCCAACAGTAATTGGTGAAAAAATGTTTTGCATGAAGGAATTAACAAACTCCGAAAACGACCCGCGAATGCAGACCAAAAATACATCTTAAAATCTGGAAAGTCTATTCCCCCCTGAGCAAAGGGGCATTTAAGTAAATCAATTGCTCTCCGTGCCCTCTTATAGCCCCAAAGAAAGCTACTAAAAAGACCATCTAATCTTTTTAAAAAACTATTAGGGACCCATAGAGGAATAGACCTAAAAAAATAAAAGAAAATTGGGAGTACTTACATTTTAATAATGTTAGCCCGGCCTATAATGCAAATAGGAAGTTTATGCCAGTTTTCAGCAAAGACTCATAATTCAATGAGATTATTTGCTTAATCTGTGAGGATAGTCTAACCACCAAATATGTAGCAACAGAGCATACATCACATATGGGTTCCCTAGATGTGAAGTTTAAAAATTTCTGAGTTTTATGGGTGTTAAGTTTGTAGCCAGCTATTGCACCAAACCCAGCTGCTTCCTTTACAATTTCCTCCATTGCTTTTATTAGTTCTGGAAAAACCGCTATGTCGTCCGCATAAGCGATTATCTTTAGTAAGCTTTCAGCCTGTCGTAATGGTATAATTTGAGGATTAGACTGTAACGAAAAAATAAGCGGATCCATTTAAAGGGCAAATAAAAGGGGAGAAAGTGGGCATCCTTGTCGCGTACCACGAAAAATTGGAAAAACTTCTGATTGTATCTCTGCATACATTAATTTTGCTTGTGGTTTGTCGTATAAAGCCTGAGTGCACTGTTTAAAAATATTGTTTATCCCCACTTTTGACCCATAAAAACTCCCAGTTAACCCTATCGAACATCTTTTCTGCATCTAAGAGCAGCATGCCTAGTGGGATATCCTTTTTAAGATCAAAGGCAGAGATAGCAGTGTTTATATGAGCCGTAGTCTCTCTTCCTTGAATAAAGCCATGTTGATGGACCTAGAAAAGGTCTGGCATAGCTGGTGCTATCTGGTTGGCAAGAATTTTGGCAAAAATTTGGCATCTGAGTTGATAAGCGAAATAGGCCGTATATGAGCCACACTCATAAGGAGGCTTGTCTTTCTGTAAAAAAAACACTATTCGCGTCAGATTCCAGAATTCGGGCACTGTACCATAGTTTGCAATATGTTGTATAGCCCCTCTAAACGGTTAAATTAACTGCTCTTTAAATACTTTGTATAACTCCAAAGGTAAGGTGTCTTCCCCTGTCGCCTTTCCCGACGGAAGTGCAGAAATTGCTAGGAGTATCTCCTCTTTGCAGATCTCATTACTTATTGAAGTAATATCTTCCTCCCTAAGCTTTGGAAGGTGTATGTTTCGGAGGCATTGTTGTATATCTGCCTCATTAATTACAATATAAGAAGTGTATAGCTCCTGATAATAAGCAGAAAATTGTTTTAAAATCTCTTTCGGTTCTGTATGCATAATACCATTTGCCGCCCTTATTTCTTTGACAGAAGTTTTAGCCCGATCATCGGCTACCTTGTAAGCAAGGATTTTTCCAATATGTTCGCCAAATTCGTATTGTGAAGCGCTATACTTATTAAAACTTGCAACAATTTTTTACCCTAAATACCTTTTAGCAGCTACCCTCAAATCAATTAATTTAAGTAATAGTTCATACAGGTTAGATGATCCGAGCCGGACCGAGTTATATGTTCTATTTCAGCCGGTGTTATAGCCAAAATACCTTCTTCTATTATATTTTGCTTTTTTTATTTTGCTTTAATTATTATTAAATGCAATTTATAAAGCGCACTGACACCGAAGCTTCCTGGCGCTGATAGACAGAACAGATGAGGGGGGAGCATAGATTATAAATTCTAGCCAGAGATGGGGAAGAGGTGGGTTTTTAACATTTTTCTGAAGTTCTGGAGGGAAGGGGAGGATTTGATTGGGAGAGGGAGGAGATTCCAAAGCACAGGAGCAAGGTGGGAGAAACGGCGGCCGCCAAATCTCTTAGTTTTACTCTTGGGGGTGATCAGCAGATCGTGGTGGGCTGATCAGAGATTGCGTGTGGGACAGTGAGGGCGAATTAGGGATTTTAGGAAAGCGGGACCAGGGCAGTGAAGTGCTTTGAAGGTGAGGCATGCCACCTTGAAGGTGACCCTTCGATCGACTGGGAGCCAATGGAGGCTCGTGAGCAGAGGCTTAGCTGATTGCCATCTGGGGGTTCCATGAATCAAGCGGGCCGCTTGATTCTGAACAACTTGGAGACGTTGTATCAGAAATTGCGGCAGACCGTGGTCGATGGCATTGGAAAAATCCAGACGGGAAAGTACCAGCGAAATAACGGTTTGGGTGAGTGCCGCCGGGGGAAGAAGGTAACGAACTTTGCGGATCCTCCGAAGTTGATACATACAAGAGGAGACCACCGCTCCAACTTGAGCCCTGAGGGAGAGCTCGGTGTCGATGATGATGCCCAGACTCTTTACTGTTTTTAGTGGGGTAGGTGGGGAGCCAAACTCTGGAGGCCAGAACTGAGGACCCCAGTAGACGTGACTGAGTCCAGGGAGGAGGAGCTCGGTTTTACCGGGGTTCCACTTCAATTGGTTCTGGTTCATCCAGTGTTGGACGTGAATCATGGCTCCGTGGAAGGTTTTGATGGCATGTGGTGAATTGAGAGAAAAGATGATTTGTAGGTCGTCAGCGTAATTATAAGTGACGATATCCCATTTCGAAAATGACTGAATGAGTGGCCGAAGATAAAGATTAAAAAGGAGCGGGGAAAGGGAAGAGCCCTGGGGGACACCACAGGACGTGGGGGTTTGGTTGGCAGTGTAGGGACCTAGGCGGACCGCCTGTGTTCTTCCCGTAAGGAAAGATTTGACCCACGCAAGAGCAACGCCCTGGATGCCCGCCTGCTCGACACGGTGGAGCAGGATGTTATGATCCACCGTGTCGAACGCGGCAGACAAATCCAGTAGGTCGAGGGCTTGGGGGATTCCCGCGTCCGCGTTACTCCTGAGTGTGTCAAGAACTGCCAAGATAACGGCCTATGTGGAGTGGGCAGGTCTGAAGACGACCTGAGTCGGCTCGAGATAACAGGCGGATTCTATGAAACTTGACAGGCAGCGGGTAACATGGGCCTCCATAAGTTTGGAAAAGTAAGGGAGGAGGGAAATGGGGCGGTAGTTCGATGGCTCCGACATGTCAGCACCCGTTTTTTTTAGAAGGGGTACCAGAATGGCCTCCTTAAAGGAGGTAGGACAGATGCCGCTGCTGAGAGATCTGTTGATTAGGTGTAAGACACTATCTGGTAAGTTGAGGCAGATGCTCCGCAGGACAGATGGTGGGCAGCAGTCGTTCGGAGAGCCAGATTTCACGCGAGTGGCTAGTTCCGCCAAGGAGGTGGAATCTAGAGCAGGAAAGGAGGTGAGGGTCGAGGGGTTGTTAAAGGGATTGTCCGGTAGCGGCCATTGGGGAAGTGGAGGGATGGATTTTTTGATTGTTGAAATTTTTTCTTGTACATACTGCAAGGTCATCCCTCAAATAACTGCTTTCCATGTATCCCATATTATATTAGGAGTAGCTGAACCTATATTCTCCTGAAAAAATACTTATAGTTGCTTCCTACTGGTTTCTATATATGTTTCATCTGTAAGCAAGTATTTTGGAAAAGTAAATGGTTTGCGTGTCTTAACTCCTGCTATAACCTGAAATGTTACCATAAGAGGATTGTGGTCAAAGGTAATGCGTGGGCATATCGTTATATCGGCTGTTATCAAAATCCAGTCTGAAACCCACGCCATGTCTATCCTTGAATATAAGTGATGTGGAGGAGAGTAGTACGTATATCCTGTAGTGTTAGGATGCAACTATCTCCATAGATCTTTAACTTGCTGTAAGCAACCCAGCTCCACTATCGCCTCTTGTTTTAGACATTCTATGAGTGGAGGTTTGTCTATTTGTATCAATATTATAATTCATAATTCAATTAAAGTCACCCATTATCATCTTATCTCCCTCCCAATTTAGTAATTCCATATTTAAAGCATCAAATATTGATGGTTTGTCTGCATTAGAGCCATATATAGCAGATAAAACATATTTTTTACATCGTATTTCATCCTGCGCGATTACCCATCTCCCGGCATTGTCTGTCATAGTTTTATGTGTCACACAGAAAAAACCTGTTTGCTTCAATATAGCCGCTCCTCTAATAGAACAAGACTGAGAGGTACAGACAATGATTTCAAAGCCCAATTGTAACAAAAGTTTACAATCTTTATAACAAAGATGTGTTTCTGTTAAAAAGACAAATTGAGGGTTATGTGTCTTTAACTCTTCCCATACCAGCTGCCTCTTGAGTTTACTATTTACACCGGCGACGTTCCAAACCATACATTTAATTCTATCCATCATCAAACTATCTTTTTCTTTTCAAATAAACCATTATATTTAATTTCAACCTTATAACATTTGTTATTTTCCAATTGCTTTCTTCCTTCCCTACTATAAGCAAACTTATACTTAATTTCTCTCTAAGCTGTCTTGTTGATTTTATTTTCCATATTTTCCCCCTTGACCCTTCCCCAAACCATCCCACCATCCCACCCCGTACCTTGGGAGAGGAATTACCCCCTTGAAAAGCTGCTACAAAGGCAGCCAAAGGAAAACAGGTCACCCTAAACACACCCCCTCAACCAAACCCTGCACCCGAAGCCATAAGAGTTTAACTGTCTATGCCTATTCATTCATTTCATTTTCATTTCGTTTCACTTCACTACTTCCCACCCTTCTCATTTTGCCATTTACTGATAGCGTCTTTAGCCTCATTAATGACAGAAAAAAAAAAGTTTGACCGCCTCTCAAAACCTTCAAACGTGCTGGTTGTTGTAGAAACACCTGTACATTTAGAGATTTCATAGGTTCAATTAATTGCCGCATTTGCCATATCCTATACATTGAGGCTTTACACGGATCTGATTGAACAAAAAAAGTAACAGCGTCCATTGTTATAGGAGAGCTTAGGCGGGGTTTCAAATATACAGCCTGACGCAGCAAAAAATTACCAAAACAAATTAACAGAGGCCTAGGAAACCGGGACCCTTGTCTCTGAGGCCCAAAAGGGAGTCTATGTGCCCACTGGATCTGGCTATTCCAATCCCAATCAACCAGATCTGGGAAAGCCTTCTGAAATAGCAGTACAAGATAGGCCCTGGGGTCCGCCCCTTCTTTCCCCTCTGGAACACCAAATAGCCTCAGATTGTGCCGGCATAGACGATTCTCCAAATCCTCCACCTTAAGTTTCAGGTCCCTGATTGAAGTGTCATGAGTATGTATTAGATCAATCGTCTGCGACATAGCCTCCTCAGTGTCTGCCACATGCTGCTGGAGATCAACAATATCTTTTACTAGAGTATCAACCTTTAGTGTTACTGACTGTAAGGCCTGTTGGATGCCTTGGGTATCAGTTCTAAGCTGCATAAAATGTTCCTGAGCTTCTTGCCTCTGATCTTTTCAAAGCTTGAAAGATTAGGGCCAATGGCGGTTCTGAGTGGAAGCCAAGCGGTTCTTTAAGGGTTGGATCAGAATTACCAACTTCAGTCCCAGAAGCTTCTGACATATCAAATGAAGCCGATTGAATAGAGGCAGTAAATGTACTTTTTCCTGAGTTGCCCATTACAGTGTCCTTATTCTGAAGTGTCTCCGTGGGCTGCTCCCAGATAGTCGAGAAACAAGCGACTTCACCCCACCTTTCATTTGGACCCAGCGACGTAGGGAGGTATCGTTAAGTACCACTTTATTATGTGGCATAACTACACCTTGTTGGTCAGGTTTGGTCGGCGTCTTCTTGTTACCCCTTAAATTCGTAAATTTCATATTTCTTTTCTTCACCACAGTCTTTGGTGTTTCTTAGCGGTTGATTCAGTTTTTTTCCCAGCTTTATCATTTTGAAGTATCTCCCCTTCCTCCGATGAACTCATATTTAAAGGTGATTATGAGTCCATTTGCACTTGAGAGCGATCATTAATAGATGATGAAATCAAACTATCTGGGCAATTATCATTCCCTTTTTGCTTTAGCCCAATTACTTGTTGTTGTTTTACTGTATCAGACTGAGAGCTATCAGCCATATCAGCCGTATTCATTACAGTCGCTGTATCGTTTGCAATTTTTCTTGTTGATGTTTTTTTTGCTCAGTCTACTTTTTGTATTGTTAAAATAATTTTTTATGGTTAATAGACATAGGAATTGTCTTTTAAACAGAAAAAGAAAAACATATTTACATGTATATTCATGTTCGTTTAAAATGTTTTGTGTGTTTGGTTTTCTCAGCATGAGTGGGTATTACTGACTCAAATTGTGAGGATGTGGTTGTTCTTGTTTTTTCTGGTTTTGATGTTGTGTATATAGGGAGCTCATAAAATATCTGTTTATTTTTGTGTGAAAATTGATCAATAGTAAAATGTATATGAATACATATTTTGAAAATATATTATAATTAGAATTGGTCATACTTATGGTTTTGAATATTTAAATAATTATTTTTGTTTCAAATACTTTGGAGATTCTGTTGTTTGCTTCCTATTGATCGTTCTTTCCCGTGGGCGCATCTGAGCTACTTCCCCTATTCATTTTTCAGGGGCCGTCTTCCGTCCTAGCATTGACGAAGTGTTAACTTGTTTGGTCAATTTGAATGCTCTAGGCTCTTTATGTATAAAGTTGGTGACACCTCTACTTCTCTTTTAAGGAATGCAACCAAATCAAAAAAGCTGGTTGGTTCAACATGAGAGGTTGATACTACCTTTGGAAGTAAGGGTGCCTGAGTTCTAAGCACCAACTTGTCTTGGAAGTAGCTGGTATTGGAATGGTAGCCTGGAGTTAACCTACGTGGTGTATAAAAGTGACTGCAATGATAAAGACCATTTTGACTGTTAGAAGCCATAAGAAACAAATATGAAAGGGCTGTAATGGTGTGCGCATGAACAATATAAGAACTAAATTGAGGTCTCAATTTGCATGATGAAATGTTGCTGAGGAAACATGTGAGTTGGGTATTTCAGGGTGTTCATCACAACAAGTGATTTATAAACAGAAATGTAATCTGGTATGGGTAAAAAGGACACGCAGGCCACCATTTAACCCTGGTGAATGGGCAAAGTATCAAGTGGCAATAATCATAATACCTTAATATTATATCAAGGATATTGTTCAAATGAAAATATTGTGTCATCAATATCACAGTTAAGACTATTGTTTTAACTGTATTATTAGTTTTTTAAGGTAAATTACCAATTTATAATATACTGTGTGGTTGCATTTGTAGAGTGATAAGGTGGAGGAGCGACCGCTGAGCCTGTAACCAGGCGAGGTCTCCCCCACACACCCCTGCTACTGCCTCGTTTTTGCCTTATCTTTTTGCCTTCGTTTTTGCCTTTATTTGTGCCTTCGTTTTTCCTTCGTTTTCCCCCGGACGACCCAGCCGCCGCTGAGCCGCCCCCTGACCTCCTTTCCCGCTGCTGCCTCCCTGCGGCCCCGCCCCCCTCCTGCCCAATCGCCGCCCCACTCCCGCCACCCAGCTGCTCTTCCCTCCCGGTTCCTTGTTATGACGCCCATGCATACGCGCAGCGGGCGCGCCGATTGTGCGCCGAAGGCGCGCCAAAGGCAAGCCCGTCCGCGCCTGGCCCGCGCCTGGCCCGCGCCCAGCGCCAGGACCCCTGGCCTCGACGATGCCTGCCCAAATGACAGACCTACGACGCCGCCACCCTCATCGCACTCAAACCCGACCGAACAATAGTCTGCCACCGAGCCACCCCGAGACGCACCCACGGACCCTTCACCTGTCAAGCCTGCAAGTTCACCTGCCTCCGGACCTGCACCACAGCCACCAAGCCGAGCACCAGCAACAGCCACCTCAAGTGCATCCTGCTCAACACCCGGTCCATCCACAGACACGCCATCGAACTTTGGAACCTGCTCGACACAACCTCACCAGACGTCGCCTTCCTCACAGAAACCTGGATGTACGCCTCCTCCGCACCCGACATTGCCATCGCCATCCCAGACAGATACAAGATCACCCGGAGAGACCGCGCAACCAGACTGGAGGAGGCATCGCCATCGTACACAAGAACACCATCCGCATCACGACCGACTCCAACTACACCTTCGCCGCCGCCGAGCACCACCACTTCCAGATACACACCGACCCAAAGACGACCCTCAGAGGCACCCTCGTCTACAGACCCCCGGGACCACGTACACAATTCAGCGAAGACATCACGGACTTCATCAGCCCGCACGCCCTCCGCTCCGCTGACTACATCCTCCTAGGGGACCTCAACTTCCACCTGGAGAACAACAAGGACCGCAACACCGCCGCCCTACTGGACAACCTCGCCAACCTCGGACTCAAGCTACTGGTCAACACCCCCACCCACTACGCCGGCCACACGCTTGATCCCGTCTTCTCATCCAGCAAGCACATCACCTTCAGCCACTCCACCGGACTTCACTGGACCGACCACCGCTGCGTCCACTTCAGCAGAACCACGACACACCACCACCCGCAACAGGTTCCTCACAGGAGCTGGAGCAAGATCACCGCTGAGCAGCTCACCACCTCCCTCAGCCAGCACAACGGACCCCAACGAAGCAGCACGCAACTTCACGCAGTGGCTGACCGCCTGCGCCGACGACCTCGCGCCACTGAAGAACCCTCCCAGCAGACCCAGAAGCAAGAAAGCCTCCTGGTTCACCGACGAACTCAAGGACTCCAAGAAAAACTGCCGCACCCTCGAGAAAGCCTGGCTCCTCGACCAGACAACAGACAACATGACCGCCCTCAAACACGCCACCCGCAAGCACTACCAGCTTATCCCCACCACCAAGAAGAAATCACTGAAGGAACGACTGGACAACAATGCCCACAACAGCAAGGAACTCTTCAGCATCGTCAAGGAGTTCTCCAACCCCAGCACCGGCAACAACGACATCACTCCTTCACAAGATCTCTGCAACTCTCTCGCCTCGTTCTTCCACCGCAAGATCGCCGACATCCACAACAGCTTCGGCGCACCATCCACGCACCCAACTGCCGAACCAACGCCCCCCACCGCCACCCTCCGCACCTGGACCACGGTGACCACTGAAGACACAGCCCGCACGATGAACACCATCCACTCCGGATCTCCAACAGACCCCTGCCCTCACCACATCTTCAACAAGGCCGACTCCATCATCGCACCCCAACTCCGGGACATCATCAACACCTCCTTCAACACCGCCACCTTCCCGGAGAGCTGGAAGCATGCCGAGCTCAACGCCCTACTGAAGAAACCAACAGCGGACCCCACCGACCTCAAGAACTTCCGCCACATCTCGCTCCTCCCTTTTCCTGCCAAAGTCATCGAGAAGACCGTCAACAGACAGCTTGCAGCCTTCCTGGAGACAAACGGATCCCTCAACCCCTCGCAGTCCGGTTTCCGAGCCAACCACAGCACCGAGACCGCCCTCATCGCAGCAACCGACGACATCAGAACCCTGCTCGAGAACGGGGAAACAGCGGCCCTCATCCTCCTGGACCTCTCTGCAGCGTTCGACACTGTCTGCCACCGCACCCTAGTTCAACGCCTCAGCAACATCGGTATCCAAGAGAAGGCACTGGAATGGATCATCTCGTTCCTCGCCGGAAGAACACAGAGAGTCCGCCTCCCCCGTCCAATCCGAGGCCACCGAAGTCATCTGCGGCGTACCGCAAGGATCATCACTCAGCCCCACCCTCTTCAACGTCTACATGAAACCTCTCGCAGCCATCGCACGCCAACACAACTACAACATCATCTCCTACGCCTACGACACCCAACTGATCCTCTCCCTCACCAGAGACCCCACCACTGCCAGAACGAGCCTACACGAAGGGATGAAAGACGTCGCCGAGTGGATGAAGAACAGCCGCCTGAAACTGAACTCAGACAAGACGGAAGTCCTCGTCCTGGGACCATCGCCCTCCGCCTGGGACGACTCCTGGCGGAAGAACACAGAGAGTCCGCCTCCCCCCGTCCGATCAGAGGCCACCGAAGTCATCTGCAGCGTACCGCAAGGATCATCACTCAGCCCCACCCTCTTCAACGTCTACATGAGACCTCTCGCAGCCATCGCACGCCAACACAACTTCAACATCATCTCCTACGCCGACGACACCCAACTGATCCTCTCCCTCACCAGAGACCCCACCACCGCCAGAACGAGCCTACACGAAGGGATGAAAGACGTCGCCGAGTGGATGAAGAACAGCCGCCTGAAACTGAACTCAGACAAGACGGAAGTTCTCGTCCTGGGACCATCGCCCTCCGCCTGGGACGACTCCTGGTGGCCCCCCGCCCTGGGCACCACTCCCAAGCCAACAGACCACGCACGCAACCTGGGCTTCATCCTGGACTCCTCCCTCTCGATGACCAGACAAGTCAACCCCGTCTCCTCATCATGTTTCAACACTCTACGCATGCTCCGCAAGATCTTCCGATGGATCCCGACCGAAACCAGGAAGACGGTCACCCAGGCACTCATCACCAGCCGACTGGACTACGGAAACACCCTCTACGCCGGAACCACAGCCAAGCTACAGAAAAGACTCCAATGCATCCAGAACGCCTCCGCCCGACTCATCCTGGACATCCCCCGACGCAGCCACATCTCTGGCCACCTGAGGGACCTGCACTGGCTCCCTGTCAGCCAGAGGATCACGTTCAGGCTCCTCACCCACGCACGCAAGTCTCTCCATGACCTGGGCCCCAAGTACCTCAACGACTGCCTGACCTTCTACACGCCCACCCGCCAGCTACGTTCTACAATCCTCGCCCTCGCCGCCGTACCACGCATCCGAAGAGCCACCGCCGGAGGTAGATCCTTCTCCTACCTGGCGGCCAAGACATGGAACTCCCTCCCCATCCATCTTCGGCTGACCCAGGACCATCTCACCTTCAGGAGACAACTCAAGACCTGGCTGTTCGAGCAATAGCGGACCCCTTCCCCCAAGCGCCTTGAGACCCTGCCGGGTGAGTAGTGCGCTATAAAAATTTTATGATTGATGTGGTGCCTAGAAAAGGGTACAGCGATGTTTGTAAACATGCTGTTTGCCATTGAGGCTTGTGTTGGTCTATTTTGCGGGATGCAGCACAAGCCTCAATGGTAAAAGGCATGTGTCTGACTGCCTAAAGGGTGGTTAATTCGTAATTTTGTGGGTGGGTCTGCCGACTATCTGTCAGTCAGTCTGGTTACCACAATGATGATGGACGGGTGCTTGCCTGACCGCAATCGTAATCAACCCTTCATTTTTTAATAGTATATTTTTTAAACAATTGATATTTCAGGTAGTTTTTAGGAGTGTAGGGCGGGAAGCAATTAAATTCAAACATGTTACTGTATTAAATGTTAATAATATTTTATTTATTATTTTGTCTCTATATTTTTAACTATATATGTTTATACCTTGGATATATTATATCCCTAGTTCTTTTATTTTTAAAGTGTTTCATTAATTTTGTGTTTTTACAATAATTAGTTTCAAATATATTTGTAATACACTGAAATTAAAATTGCATGTTTTTTTATATTAAAAAATATTTTACCTATTTAAATTCATAAGGAAGGTAGCATTTCCAGGTAGTTACTTTTCTGGTTTACGTGGAGAAGGTATATTTCAATTGTCTAATTTCTTTACAGTTTTTCGTTTTAATATTTTAAAAATATATATCATTTAACTCTGCTTTTCAAATGTGTTTTAATTTGTATATACTAGTTTTTTATTGTTTTAGAGAATACTATTACAAGGTATGAATTTATGTGTAGTTCCTTCCCTACTGTTGTGTAGACTAGGGTAAGAATACTACAGTCCAATACTTTTCCTACTATTGCTTAGACTGGAGTGAGAATAGTACATCTAAGGCCTGCGGAGTCCAACATGTCTTCTAGACTGTAGTGGGAATACTAAATCTAAACCCTCCAGAGTCCAATATTTCCATACTGTTGCTTAGACTGGAGTGGGAATAGTAAATCAAACCCCTCTGGAATTCAACACATTCTCTACTCTTGCTTAGAATGGGGAAGGATAGTAAATGTACCCCCTGGAGACTAACACTTTCCATACTGTTGTGTAGATTGGAGTACAAATAGTACATCTGACCCCTTTAGAAACCAACATGTTTCCTATTGTGACTTAGACTCGAGGGGGAGATAAGGAATCCTACCCATTTGAAGTCCAGAGCATTCCCTACTGTTGTTTATATTGGAGTAGGAATAGTAAAACCAACCTCTTTGGATTCCAACACTTTCCTTACTGTTGCGTAGACAAGAAAAGGAAAAGCTTAGACTAGAGAGGGACAAGTCAACCTAACCCTGCGGGATGCCAATACTTTCCCTAATGTTGATTAGATCGGAATGGGAAATGTAAATCTAACTTCTGTGGATTCCAACACTTTTCCTATAGTTCCCTAGAAGAAGGAATGAGAATAGTATTGAGGTATTTGTGTAATGTTTGTAAATTATTTTTTTATTTCATTGTCTTTACTAGTGTTATTTTATATTTATATTTTTAATACATTATCATTATTATCTAATATTTAATTTTAGGAGAATTATTTTTCTTTAAAATATAATTTATTTATACTGTATTTTGTTTTGATTGTTTTGGTAACATTTCATATATTGTATTATTTGAAGTGTGCCAGCAGGAGATGGCAATAACATTTAAGTGTGCTGTGGTCTCGCATGAGTTATCCAATAAATGGAAATCATTGAGGGCAAAGCGGAAGGCCCATTACCCCTGCTGACCCACTGGCTCCCCTGCCAGCACCTAATCTGGGTGGTGGGGGAGCCAGTAATGCTTTCTTTTGTGAGTACCTCAGTCCCACCCTGGGCACTCACATTAATGAGAGTTGTTGGGGCAGGCCCCCACAGCCCCATTTTGATCCCTGCCTGCACCCATCATGGGTGCAGGTGGGAGCCTGCTCTATTGGTTTGCTCCTGCTTGTTCTACCACTGTGTAGGAGCAAACCTATGCTCCCTGCCTGGGAGAGCAACAGCAGGGAGTTTCATTTCTGTTCATTGGCCATATTCTAATGCAAACAGAACAGAAGTGTCTACAGTACACTGGCAGGTTTGTTAAGCCCTTTGGGGTGGGTTCCATATGGCCATTTTATGGCTTAGGGATGGTAGCTGCATGCCCCCTTTCTCATCCTGCCAACCCCAGGACAATTCAAAAGTAAGGTATTTATTACATTTTTACAATGAAACTGCAGCCCTGGGGGAGTCCCCTGTGGTCTCGGGTGTCATGGTATCCCTACCCTTCCCCCCTATATGTTTTATTTTTCCAGGACTGGGGTATGAGTCCCCCAGACGTAATATTTTGTTGGATCCTCTGTGGCCTGAAATATACATTCATTTTGAAACTACTGAATTTAATTATGCTAAATTACAAAAAGTATGTTTTCTGGGTAAAGAGCTTACTTTGTTTCAAGTTTGGTGTCATTCTGGTCTACCATTTTTTCTGCATGATGGATAGCCTGAAACTCTTCAGGAAGGGGCTGAAAAGGATAAGATGTTTTTCGGGAACATTTTGTGCAGATTCCTCAAATACAATATGCATATTATTAGAAAAAACTGAAATATATCCTATGGAAAGATAGCCCTGATTAACAACCCAGTGGCAGCCACTAAACCACTACACATTCATGTAGAGAGCTAATTATTTTAACTTAACTATGCCCACATAAGGGGTTGCTAGACCAATGACAGAACTGCCAAAACACATTTGAAACTTTGGCCTACAGGGTATCATAATTACTGTCCCTACCCCAAGCCACAAAACGTCTCTCAATGTCCAGCACAAAAAGATGTCATAGATGTTGAGCTTCCATCCACGAGGCACCTGTGTGTTTCTCCTTAATGCTGCAAACTCCCAATTCCTCCGGGGATCAATCAGGTAACAAGGATTACTGACGCTTGACTACTCTGACTTTTCCACAAGGGAAAGGGGAAGTGGAGAGAGAAACAAACAAAACACTGGTCCTTGCAGAATCCAAGTAAGTTTCTCAGGCTGAAGTGTGCCGGGCCTTTGATGTCGAATTGACAGGTTCTGTACAATATGCATAAACAATAATCAATACCTACTGAGACTATCTAAGAACATTTATTATGCAAACAATCGTTACAGTATTTAAATGAACATACCAAATGTCTTCGCGCCCTTGCTGACACTCCTACAATTATCAGATAATAGAAGACTCCTTACAACTCGTGAATACCTTCAAGAAAGTTAACATAAACATGAAATACCAACAGCACTATGTATTATATATTAACCGATTAGTGTTGATAGTACTTGATTTAATGGTTATTAAAAACTGTAAATCCAAAACATATCTGATAATTGTTTTTTTAAGGTTAAGATGTTGGGTTCTGTTCTGAAAAGGTAGTGAAAGAAAAAACAAAGAAAACACCAAATATCCAAAGACTTAAGCAAAGAGCTCCCAATTTACTTCTACTGTATATTAGGGTTTGCTTTATCACTCTAATGCTATTAACATGCCTTGTTCACAACAGAAGTATGCATAAATCACATTTGTCTGAACCAATGTTTGTTGTCTTGTTCACAACACAAGTAAGTATAAATCACATTTGTCTTAACCAATATTTGTTTGTAGAGTACCAAGGACAATTCTTCTACTAACGTTTGTAAGTGTTTCCCAATGTTAGCTATGCAATTACATTCACCAGTGTTTGTTTGCCAACATGAATATTGCACTTGTATGTATCAATGTTAGACTCCTTACAACTCGTGAATACCTTCAAGAAAGTTAACATAAACATGAAATACCAACAGCACTATGTATTATATATTAACCGATTAGTGTTGATAGTACTTGATTTAATGGTTATTAAAAATTGTAAATCCAAAACATATCTGATAATTGTTTTTTTAAGTTTAAGATGTGGGGTTCTGTTCTGAAAAGGTAGTGAAAGAAAAAACTAAGAAAACACCAAATATCCAAAGACTTAAGCAGAGAGCTCCCAATTTACTTCTACTGTATATTAGGGTTTGCTTTATCACTCTAATGGTATTAACATGCCTTGTTCACAACAGAAGTATGCATAAATCACATTTGTCTGAACCAATGTTTGTTGTCTTGTTCACAACACAAGTAAGCATAAATCACATTTGTCTTAACCAATGTTTGTTTGTAGAGTACCAAGGACAATTCCTCTACTAACGTTTGTAAGTGTTTCCCAATGTTAGCTATGCAATTACATTCACCAATGTTTGTTTGCCAACATGAATATTGCACTTGTATGTATCAATGTTTGTTATTTAGCAAATACGGAAAGTCATCTGCTCTCTTTTACACAAGCAGTTCTAAAACAAGTCCTACTGCAAGCGGCGAGGAAGAGGTTAATCAAAGTCTTACTGCGAGCTGGACCGGAAATGACGAGTATCCAGGAAGTGTCCAGAAGAGGCGTTCTGACGAGGTTCGATTCTCAGGTAAGCCAGGATAATGTGAGCAAAGGGAAATAAGAAACGGGTGGGATCCAGCTGAGGGAAGACGAAGGACGATTGTCTCTTGAGCGGGATTGTAGTAAGGGTGGAGGTCGGGGGATTCTCGGGGCGATGAACGGAAGGCACAGGAACTCTCGCGGTGACGCTCGAAATGAAGCGAAGCGTCGCCGTGTCCCCAAAGCAGCCTTTTATACTGTACTGCTCCTGGAACCTTCGCGACCCTCACATGAAAGCCGCAAAGTGTTATACACGTGAGGGAAGCGAGTAATGAGACATGCACTACGCAAGCAGGAAACAAAAATATACAACAAGCACAAGCGAAGGCAAGAGGCCAAGTCAAGTTTATGTGCATACTACAAGCATTGCACCAACACTAACTGCACCATACAATATTCAGTGCCCTACTGTAAAATTAAAGAATGTCAGCATGTAATTAAACAATGGCAGCATGTAACCCCCTAACAGTTCCCCCCCCCAAAGGCCGCCTAATTGGTCGCGGCTTATCTGGGTGGAGGGCATGAAACTTCTTAATGAGTCGTGGAGCATGAACATTCGCTTCAGGTTCCCAGGATCTCTCAGATGGGTCATAACCTTTCTAGTCAATCAAATAGTAAAGTCTACCACGGAAGCAATTGGCGTCTAAGATTTTATTCACCTCATACTCAACGAGTTCTCCGACTACAACAGGCCGAGGAGGGTTATCAGGTCTAGTGGAAGGATCACATGGTTTCAGAAGGGATACATGGAAAACGGGATGAATTGAGTAATCATCTGGGAGATGTAACTTCTTGTAAACTGGGTTCAGGACTTTCTCTTTGGGAAATGGTCAGATAAATCATGGTTTCAACTTCTTAGGTCCCTCAATTTGAATGTTTTTAGTTGACAACCAAACCAAATCTCCTTCCTTGTAGGACGGGCTTGGCAATCTATGCTTATCAGCTGCTTCTTTCATTTTAATTTTGTTTTTGGCTAAAACTCTCCTTAAGTGTTTCTGAAATGATTATAGCTTTGCTAATCTTTCTGCAACTGCTGGCATATTCTGTTCATTTTCAGGAAATGTCTCAGGCAAGGAACGTGGTTGTTGCCCGGTCATAAAGTACAATGGTGAACACCCTAATGCTGAGTGAATTGTGTTGTTGTAGGAAAACTCAACCAAGGGCAGTGTCTCGTCCCATTCTGATGACATTGTGCTTGTCAAGCAGCGTAAACTCTGTTCAACAACCTGATTAACTCTTTCGGTCTGACCGTCTGTTTGAAGATGGAAAGCAGAGGACAATCCCAGTTCTATTCCTAACTGACTACTGAGTTGTTTCCAAAAATTAGACACAAATTGGGGCCCCTATCTGAAATAATTTTACTTGGCAATCCATGCAGTTTGACTATATGATTTAAGAATACTTTTCTGAATTCTACTGCTGATGGTAATTTAGCTAGAGGAATGAAATGTCCCATTTTTGACAGCAAGTCTACCACCACTAGAATAGTAGTGAAACCATTGGATTTTGGTAGATCTGTGATAAAGGCTAAGCTAATCGTACACCAAAGGTATGGGGGAATCGCTATTGGTTCTAAAAACCCTCTAGGAGCAGTATGTACTGCTTTCTAACGTGCACAGACAGAACAAGTCTTGACGAATTGTTGTACATCTGAAAACATATCCTTCCACCAAAAATGCCTTTTACACAGGTCTAAGGTTTTGTTTATTCCCGGATGAGCTGCTGTGGCTAGATCGTGATTCCACCTCTTACTTTGTTGACGCAATTCATTGTTAGGATTAAACAATTTCTTTTTGTGAAAGAACAGGCCGTCTATAATCGAATTGTGTTTCTGGGTCAGCCAGTTATCTTGATTCAGGATTTTTACCTGTTTTCTAACTAGGTCTAAAAAAGTCTCTCAGCACACACTTTTTCGGCTGGATTGATACTTTTTGATTCTTTCCCTAGATCATTTTGCTTTTCGCACACTAATCGAGAGAGAGTGTACGATAGTAATTTTTTCGTCCCAGGGCAGTAAGTGATTATAAAATCAAATTCGCAAAAAAATTGTAGCCCACGCATCTGCCTCGGGGTGAATGCTTTTACTGTGGAATAAAATTGCAAATTTTTGTGATCAGAAAAAATGGTGACTGTATGCTTAGCTCCCAGGAGATGATGTCTCCATTCTTGGAACACTGCTTTAATTGCTAGTAACTCACGTTCCACAATCGTATAATTCTGTTCAACCGCTAAAAGCTTCCTTGAGAAAAAAGCTATTGGATGTAAATGACCTGTCCTGTCATCTTTCTGCATCAAGACTCCTCCGATTGCAGTTTGTGAGGCGTCTGTTTCTACAAAACATGGTCTGTCAGGATCTGGACTTGTAAGGATAGGTGCTGATGTAAAAGCTTTTTTTAAGGTTAAAAAGGCTTGGTCTGCTTCTGAGTTCCAGAGGAATTTCTTTCCTTTTCGCAATAGTTGAGTAATAGGTACAACAATTTCCAAAAAGTTGGCTATAAAGCGCCTGTAAAAATTTGCAAAGCCTAAAATGCGCTGTACGACTTTAACTGACTTGGGAGAAGGCCAATTCAGAATTGCTTCCACTTTTTGGGGTCCATAGTGATACCTTCTGGAGATAACTAGTATCCCAGGAATTCCACCTTAGGAGAACTAAACACACATTTCTCTAATTTTACAAAAAGGACATTGTCTCTGAGTTTTTGAAAAACTAACCGAACGTGTTCGTTGTGTTCCTCTGAGTTCTTTGAATAGATCAGTATGTCGTCAATATACACTATGACGCAGATGTCTAAAAGATCGTGCAAGACTTAATTTATGAAGTATTGAAACGCTGCGGGAGCGTTGCACAGACCAACGGGCATCACGATGTATTCAAATAAACCGAATTTAGTGCGGAATGCGGTTTTCCATTCGTCGCCTTCTTTCACGCGAACCAAATGGTAGGCTACTTGTAGAGCCAGTTTTGTGTAAACACTAGAACCTTTTACTTGATTAAGAAGGACAGGGATCAAAGGCAACCTATTCTTAATGGTTGCCTTGTTTACTGCGCGATAGTCAATACAAGCGTAAATCTCCCGTCTTCTTTGCTACGAAAAAGAGGGGAGATCAAACTGGCGAAGTGGAATGTCGAATAAAACCCAGTTCTAACAACTCATCCTGGTAGGTTCGTAAATATTGATTTTCGGGTTCAGTCAATGCGTACATCCTACTACATGGTATTTTTGCCCCTGGGATGAGATCAATTCTACAATCGTAGATTCTATGGGGTGGTAACTTAGTTGCCTTGACAGGATCGAAAACATCTGAGAAATCCTGATACTCCTTTGGGATATCAGGATGATCTGTGGTTAATGCGGCACAAAAGAGAGGCATGATAGGGTCTTTTGTGTCTTGGTAACAGTGCAGTCTGCAATGAGCTGAATCTAAAGTCACAGTGTGTTTTACCCAGTCAATTTTTGGGTTATGGAGTTCCAGCCAAGGGATGCCAAGAATAACCCCGAACCTTGGTGAATCTATTAAATCGAAGACTGTGTATTCTGAATGGCCATTGTCAGTGACAAGCAATAGCGGTGTTGTGTTGAATCTAATTAAACCAGAGGATAAAGCTGAATCATCAACAGCCCGCACTGGTTCGCGCTCCCTTTTTGGTATTTGAGTCAACTGAAATTTCTTAGCTAACTCTAGATCAAAACACCTGTGGCTCCTGAATCTATGAGCACTGGAATGCTATGTTGTTGCTGAGTGGATGATATCAGAAGTATCCTGACCGTGAAGTGTTTAGGTACATGATTTGTTACACTGGTTGCATATTGTGAGATCTTATCAATATTGTTTACCAAGGAATCGATCTCTACATTCCCTGAGATGACTAGTTTTCCGACGTGTGCAAGAGATCAGTTGTTATGGCTGATACGTTCTTTTTAACTGGTTTCACTTGACAATCTCTCGCAAAATGACCAGATTTCCCACAGTATAAACATAGATTCCCCTTTTGCTGTCTTTCTTTTTCTTCATGTGATACAGGCCCTTTAATCCTTCCTATCTGCATTGGTTCCACTGTGGAAGTCTTGTTCTCAGATTCCTTTCTCTCTGTTTTGAAATGCAGGTTCCTAATATCACCTCTTGGTCTTTCACCTTTACGTTCCCCCAACCTATGATCCAATTTCACAAAACTCAGCGAAATCATCGGGTAAATCAACTATATGAGCAAGTGAGTCCTTAATGTCATCTCTAAGACCTCGGTAAAAGAAAGACCCTCTTTTTTCTGCTGGCCAATGAGTTTCTGCGAGTAACCTATTGAATGTTGTGACATATGTTATCAGATCCCTAGAACCCTGCCACAAATTCAACACCTCGTTATCAGAGGCTTGAAGGAACACATGTTTGGCAAAGAGATTAGACATGGCTGTCTTAAAATCATTTAAATTATGCAAGAGAGGATCATCATTATCAACCAGTGGCATAGCCCAATTAGCTGCCACTCCTCCAAGATAGGAAATTATAAAAGCCACTTTAGCAGTGTCAGTAGTAAAGATTTGTGGTTTGCACAGAAAATGCAACTGGCATTGACTCATAAAAGTAGAGAATCGACTGGTGTCTCCTGATCTGCAGTGGCCCCTGCATAAGTCTGAATGAGAAAAGCTGGGGCGCCGAATTTAGGAGGTGCTAAAACAGGACGTCCTACCTCAGTGGATCCCCAAGTGAAGCGGGAATGCTCCCCCGGGTGCAGAGAATAGCTACTATTGTCATGATCCTTAAGGAAGGGAAGGCTAAAACAGACTGTGCCTAGTATAGGCCCATCGCTCTTCTAAATGCAGAACCTAAGATATTAGCCAAATTATTAGCTAACCACCTGGTGTAGGTGATCAGTGGCCTAGTGCATCCGGATCAGTCTGGTTTTGTGCCTCATAGAAATACTGCCCTCAACTTGCGCGGAGTTCACGGGGTGGTGGTCAGAGCCCACACCCTTCGAGAGCCAGCTGTGATCGTTTCACTGGACGCGACCATGGCCTTCAATACTATTGAGTGGCCCTATTTATGGCCAGTCTTAGCGAAGTTAGGGTATGGCCCGAACTATATTCACTGGGTGCGCCTTTTGTATTCGGACCCACTAGCCCAAATGGTGGTAAACAACAAAGTCTCGCCCACTTTTTCGCCTAGTCGGGGCACTCGTCAGGGTTGCCCATTATCCCTCCACCTTTTCTTCTTGGCCTTAGAACCGTTTGCTACTTGGATCTATTGGGTTCCGATGATAAGGGGGCTTCGTGGTCCCTCGGATGAGAACCGCATACCTTTATACGCAAACAACATACTTTATTTCTCCTAAGAAATTGCTGACGGTAGTACTAGACATCATCGCAATATTTGGCAAATTCTCTGGCCTCTCCATCAATTGGGGAAAGTCCCTACTACCCTACTATTTGTACTGAGCAGGGACCCCCCTGTTCCGCCCCAGGGGTGTCCAATACAAATCGACACTGCCGGATTTAAATATCTGGGAATTTTTATCTCACTTTACCCCTCGGTCCATTACGCCCAAAATCTTTTTCCCCTCTTCAGAGACTCAGAAGTGACATTGCTAGTTGGAAGATGCTCCCTATTTCACTCCTGGGTAGGGCTGCCCTATTCAAAATGATTGCCTTACCACGATGATTCCTGTATGCCTTTCAAAACACCTCAGATCTAGTTCCAGCTCACTATTTTAAGAAAATCGAAGGCCTACAGAGGGACTTATTGTGGAACGGTAGACCCCCGAATTGCCCTCAACAAACTAACGCTAAATTGGTATGACGGAGGCATCAGCCTCCCAGATAACAAGAAATATTATTGGGTCTCACAACTGGTGGCCATCAACCACTGTACGTATGGTCGTGTGGACGACCCGGGCTATCATATGGATAGGTGGCTCCTCCTGGGGGGCACTGACGGCGGAGCTTTGTACTTCCGACCTAAAAGATTTTTGTTGACGGGCCCCACAAAACATTTCGTTCAAAATTGGCACAACGCCACCAACTCCCTGGGGTGGAAACATAAATTGACTTAGGCCACCCCTCTTTGGGACTCAGAGCAGCTAGGTGATCTGTGGAAAATGAAGAGCTTTGTAAGTGGTATCTAATCGGTATCACAGCGATCAAGGATATCTGGGGAAGAGAGGGGGTCAAGTCCTTCAGTATGCTTCAGAACGAATATGAGCTTGCAGGCACCGAGTACTTCCTTGCCCAGGTCTCACACACACTCCAATCTCTGCTGCCTAGGGTTTCTGATCCCCCGGTTAGTACATATGAGGTTGTCCGACACAGGCTAATGCAAATGGGGTTACGGCTTCACCGGAACATTCATGCACACCATCTGGGAATGAACACATTGTAGCCCCTACTGGCTCCAGATCCATGATACAATCAATGATGTGCTGCGGGTCTCTCTTCGCACGGAGGTGAGGCGATGTATTTTAAACATTTGGCCAAACAAAACATCACTCAATTGTGGGGGGCAGCACAACCGCCCACTCTGGAGGCCTGGGAGCAAAACCTTGATTGGTTTATGTTCAGAGAAAAAACTTGGCAAGGGGGTGCCCCAGGAAATGGTCCCGTATTTGGAATCCGTGGAAAGTCTATAGAGGGGAGATCTGTGTACCGGCTCGAAGAATTGAGCAGGCTGACCCTATAACCCCATGATGTTTCTCTCTATGATGTAATCAATGTATCCATCCTCCCAAGCGTACTGTAATGTGTAACCTGCATGACCCTCTGCACTGCATTGCTTTACTGATGTATGTTTCAATAAAAAGATTTGTAAAAAAAAACAATACTATTGAAACTAAAAATAGTGACTCCCTAAATATCATACAAACACATACAAACTTACCGCTACAAATCATCAAATTTTACATTTATAAAACAAATACAGGTATAAAAAATGACTAATATAAATAAATGCATTTCATTTAAATAAATCATCTTTTCACATTTAGAAATATCACTCAACATTTTAGAAAATTGATTATTTACCAATAATAAATAAGATATATAAACATCACAAGAAAAATTTAATATACTTCTTAAAATAATTATTTTGTTTTCCAGAATAAATAAATACTATTAATATAATAAATATACATTTAAAACACACATTTACCATTAAACAGCATTAAATAGCTTTTTCTAAATAAGGACAACACTGACATAACAATTAAGCAGAAACTATAGCAACCAATGAGATAAAACTGCAAGCAATAAAAGCCACTAAAAATCTTCTAACAAATAAATAAACAATTTAAAAGATGACAAAGAATTAAGAACAAGCTACATCTAAAACTGCAGGCCTTATTTATGAGGCACTGTGACACTTTTGCACAAATGTTCTATCACTTTTTGGGACATATCAGCAGCGTAAAAACTGTGCCATGTTGCACCCTATTTCCAAAGTGATTCATCCAAGCAGATGCATCACATTATACCTGTGTCAGGTATCATGTATGCGGAATGGGCATTCCCCCGCAAAAAGCCTCATAGAAGTGGCACAGTGAACTTTATCAGATGTTACTGAGCCACTTGTATGACACTACTGCGTCAAGACCTACGCATGCTTATTTAGCATGGGATTTGCCCATGTGTCATGACCCACTGCTGGAGTTGTGTCACTTTTACAATGCGTCATTACCAGGCCTACAGATACGTCCGAAAAACTGACATATCTGTAACTACTTGCGACATGGAGCACTGCACTTTAAATACGGTGCATCCTTCGTGTCGCAAGGAGGACGGGGTAAGAACTGTTGTATCGCTGTTTTCATGCAGCGATGTGACAGTTTTCACAAATTAAGCCCTAGAGAAGAATTAAACTCTGTCAGAACACAGCAACTTTGAAGAAATATTTCACACATAAATTTAACTAACAAAGTATACTCTCTAATTTATTACAACCTTTAACTAAATAAAAGTAAAAGCAATATAAAATAAGAAGTATATTTAAAACTTTAATTTCCACCCAACATCATACAAACTTCACTGAAGAACAAAGAAAAGCAACTAAATATAATAGGAATACCTTATATACATTATAACACACAACTAAACAAGTAAAAAAACCCTACCCATACCCTTATTCCCTTAAAAAACATACTTTTTCTATCAAATAATTAAACTTTTTTTTACTTAAACATGAAACAACAGTAAGCAAAGCAAGAAATTAAAAGCACACCATATATGTAAGTTCATAAATGAATGTAAAAATGTTAACATGTAAAAAATGCATATAACATATTTTTAGCTATATCTACATACATAATAAATTACAGCAAAATTAGGAAAATGACAGAAGGAGAAAAATATTTCCCTTCGCAAAAAGTCAACCTTTTGCTATGCTATATGGGGTACACACACAGGCAAAAGAAAACATCCTCTAACTACCTAAATTGGAAATGTACAAAATATCCCTGAAATGCTTGCAATGAGAGAATAACAACTAGAGAAACAATTGTTTTAAATGTTAAAGAACATAGCCCCCCTCTAAGGCAACTGAAATCGAAAAAAGAGATGTGCTAGAAAACATTAAAAAAGAAAGCACTAGCTCCCAAAAACCTCTCAACTCAAATTCTCAAAGATATTTTGCCCCTTGTACCAAAGCACGTAATTGGCCAGTTACCTGCCGGATGTATGTCATTACCGCACGTCTTTTTACTGTGCGTAGATTTTACCATGCATACCAATAGCACACTTTAACATTTACACACCTTAAAAATACAATTGCCACACAAACGACTAGCAAGAACACTGTCACCACACACTTCATTCGTACAGTTCCTTAATAATATTACTTTTGTGAATGGATATGCTAACCAGTACAAATTTCACTAACAGAGTAACTCTGCCACCTACTGGACTTCGAAGTTTCAAAACAGCAGAGTTAAAAAAATAGTAGTAACAGGTTTGTACTATAAGTAAAATTAATCATTAACAATAAATGTCTGGGGAATATATTTTTTAGAGAACATTCAGTCCGTCTGAAGAAGGGCACCTTGTTTGGTGTCTCAACTGCAGGTTGATGACTTAATTTGCTCCACAAATCTGAAGAAGTACTCTCTCCCCAAGTTGTGCACTGTCCTTTTTAATTTTTGTTATCTGTTTTATTTTTCCAAACATGTCCCTAATGCTTAATAAGTAAATGGGGGAAATACGCTTTCCTTTCCTCCAGGGATTACATGGTGCTTCCTCCTCCATGTACATCTTGGAGGAAAGGAAACAAAGGAGAGGAAACAAAGAGGGCCCTACAGGGCCTCCTGTGCCTCCTCTGCTTGTGCATGCACACAGGGGGGCATAACATGTGCTCCTGTGTATGCCTGTGCAAAGTTCCTGCATGGCATGTACTTTTGAGGCGATGCCATGCAGGAACCTCCAAATGCATTCTCATTGTGATGCCTTTTTCAAAGCCACCGCATCCTTTAGAAAAGGCACTGCCCTGGGAGCACCACGCCGCCAGCTTGTCAGACTACAAATAACTTGTACTCTGGTGGGCACCCAGCAAGTCTCAGCAATGCTGGGGTGCAGTGGTGGAGTCCCACCCTCCCCAGCACAGCTCAAACTCATAATTGGGCCCCTAAGTGTAGAAAATGGAACAAATATTCACTTTGCATATGAAATAAAAAAATATAATAGCCCAGCTTAGGCTGCTGCTGGTAAGATCCCTTGTGGTCATCTCTCAAAATCCCCCTCACCTTGCCCCTCCACCACACCGCACTTCCCAGCAGTAGCTGCAGATGCTCTAGCATATGTCCCCAAAACAGAAGTAACAAATCACTACTACCTATTGATCACTAAGTCCCTTCTCCCGAGCCTAATGAATTATTTTGAATATACCTGGGTAGGAAGACTACTAACCCTGGGCGTAGTATGCGTAGTCGCGCTACGCGAAGCTACGCGAAGACGTTCTCGCACTACGCGAGCTTCGCAAGCGTGCGTAGTAGCTTGTTGTTCCCGTTCGCGAGCCGTTTTTCTTGCTCGGGAGCATGTTGTGCGTGTTCGGGGCGCTGTCTGCGTGTTCGGTGGATTGTAGCGTGCGACCTTACCCATGTGGTGGGCTATGGGCGCGGCCATATTGTTTTTTCAATTGTCCCGCCCGCTCGCGTCTCCTATTTCCTCTTCCGGGTCGCGTATAACGTGTTCGCGCGGTGCACGTCTTGTTCGGGAACACAACTACTTGTTCACGCTGACAAAGTGCGTGTTCGCGTGAAATCGCGCGCAAACTTACCCACGTGGTCGCGATGGGTGCGGCCATCTTGTTTTTCACACTCTATGCTATGGTTCTGGGCCTAGTTTTCTATCCACCTTATATCTGTGCAATCTTTACCTATTTTAACAGTTTTTCTTACTGTTTTTACTTATCATCTATCTCTCTCTGACCCTAAGTTTATATTTTGCATTTTATTTCTACTTTTCCACCTTTTTTTAAACTTTTCTACTGTTTTATTTTACTTCTTTATTTAAGCTCCTACTTCTTCTCCCTAACTTTTTTTCCTATTGTTCTAACTTTTCTTTTCCACCTCCACCTCCACCCCAGAACCATGGCAAAGGGGAGCAGCAGAACCGGCTCGAAGGGCAAGGCGCCTGCGCCCAAGAGCCGGCTGCCTTGCGGCAGAATGAGACCTGCAGGGGTGCAGGCCCAGAATCTTTTCGGGGAGGCAGAGGTGGCCGCCCTGTTTTTTTTCATCCAGCGCCACCTCCCCTTGACCTTGGCAGCAGGCGGCAGGCCAGGCTCCGGTTACCTCCCAGAGGAGCGTCACCGCCGGTGGGCAAAGGTGCGCCCGGCAGTATACCGTCACTCGGATATCCGGTGCACCCACCAGCAGCTGGCCCACCGGTGGGCAGACATTCTGGACAGGGAGCAGGACCTGTTGGACCTGCTAGGTGTCGAGGTCGTGGGGCTTGGTAAGTAGCTAGTAATATTTAATATATAATATAGTAGTATAAGTATTGTGTATATTGCATGGACGAAAAAGTAACACGATTACTGGTGCGCTTAGTTACATTGCAGATCAATTCCGTCTCAAAATCTTCTGTTATTGTATGACACAGGTGCTGCTCGCCACTTCTCTTACTGGTTTGTAACTTTGCGCTAGTTTGGGCTGGTGATTATTCATGTTAGAGTTTTTAGAGAACTGAAGTTAGTTAATGCTATTGCTGGAGTCTAGTCCTTCCTTACATTGTCTTTTAGTGAAATAGTGGTGGATGGATAGTATTAGTTCATATTTTTCTATTGGTCTGCTAGACGCCTCCTCTGTCACTGAATGCTTAGTTCTTTATTTACCCCACCCCTCTATAGAACCGGTTTTAAGTTTGTTTACTGAGTGGTAGGCTTAGCAGCAATAGCATGGTCAGGTGAGTCAGTAGCAGTTCATATGACGCAAGCAACCAACAATTCCGTGTATGCAAAAATGTATGCATGTGTCCTCCATCTCATTATCTATGCATGTTTGCGGCCAAAAATAAAATAGAAATGCCGACTTCTTGAACAATTGGCCTGTCTGGATTCTTGAATAGGTGGTGTAGGTCAGGTGGTACTGGCTTTGTTAGTATATTCTGCAATCAGAATGTTTATGGAACATTTGATTAGTGTTCTATAAGTAGACGGTCTGTGAATCCTGCAAGCCAGTAGTAATTTCTACTTCGAAGTCAATTTTATTGGAATTGTTGTTTCCTAAAATGTTTGAGAGGATTTTTGAATGAGGTCTTTGTTTCACAGCACTTAATGTTTTTCTTTCTTTATTATTTCTTACATGATCAGCACCACCCAAGGGCAAGAAGACGGGGTCCGAGTCGGCGGGACAACCACAAGAGGAGCGCTCCTCTACCGAAGATCCTGCTGCTGGCCCCAGTAAATCCTACAGTGCTTATTTTATTAACAATTATATTTCTCTAACTTTTTAACGCACCTTATTTTTTCCAACCTATTAAGCCTCCTTCCTATTTCAATGTTAGCAAAACCTTCTTTGGTCTTAAATTTGTTTTACAAATTTTGGGTATCCAATGCCATCCCTGACTTTCAGTTCCTTCAAACTGCCTCTGCCCTAAGACTCTCTGTGCAACTACTATTAGACTGTGTGTAGCTAAGCTTGCCCTGTTGGCCACTCTTTAGTTAAGGTATTCTTTTGAATAAAGCTGTTATAGAATAGCTGTAGCCACTGGGTCCACTCCTGTCTTTTGCGTTGTCCTCTGTAATCTCCAGTCTTTGTCAATTCCCCCCAACAAAATGCACAACCAGATGTTTGCCTACTAATTTTTGTTCAGTTAGTATACTACTACTACTGTTGTGGTTATTATTCTCTGCACATACAAATACAGAACTATGCACAAGAAAATAGGATGTTGATGTTGGTGATAGGGAGGTTGGAACTTACACCTTACACCCTAGTCACAGAACTCAGTCAGAAGAACCCACAATCCAATGACCGTCTACCTACCTAAGTGTCTCGGTCATAGTCATTTGTCCCACTCCCGACCTCCACACGAAGATAGTTATATATATATACCCAATGATTTTATTACACAACCCGGGCCAGAACAGAAGAACACCCTTTCGCTCACTCACTCGTTTCAGTCCACAACACCCCAGACACTCAAAATATACCACAGAGTCTATGTGCAAGTTCAATAACTTTATTTTTTTAATAACAAGGTTTGTATTGTTGCAACTTGTAAGTATTTCCATGAAAAACATCCTGCTCCACCATGCAAAATGAAGAAGATTAAAGACAATCCATTTTGTACATCTAGTGCACGATAGAGAAATGTGTGAATTGTGGGAGACCCCTCACCGTTGAACGTATACTGGTTACACATGCATCTTTCGAAAGCTCTGCAAATCCCTTGGTTCGTAGAAGTCAATCTTCTCTTCTCATCTGCCTATGAGAAAAATGTTGCTCGTTAGACAGTGAATACAACTATGCCAGTTTTTAGAAGTCATGGCAAATAGTGCAACATTATGGATAAGCAAAAGGGACAAACAATACTGGTTTGTCAACATCTTTAGTTGTATGCAACACTCATGTGGCCTCAAAGATGTCTTATTTACTGTGCAACAAGCTGCGAGGTAACATGGGCAAAGCAGTAGACCCGGATCTAAAATAGTTATATGGCTCTGGCTAACTTTCCAAAGACTAGAGTAGGAGTAGAGATTAGATGACCCTAGGGACCATCTAATAAATTAAAACTAAACTCTGTCTAATGTGACTGCTGTACAGTAGGACGCAATTTGGACTAGTTACACAACGATTCATGTTGTACGTCACTGTTTTTTCAATCTTCCTTCCTGGTAAAACAAGTACAACTAGTAAAATAGGGGGAGGTGTGCAGGCATCTAAAAAGGTGTACTTGCTTTTATAGGTGCACAATCACTACCAACCACCAGTGCCGACGGGGCCAGCGGCGATGTGATTGCCATCCAGGAGGGGACAGTGGCTGCGGCACCTGCAGGAGTATCAGTGGGGGAGGAAACTTCAGCGGTGGGCGGTGGTAAGTTATATTCATTACTTATTTGCATTACTAGGTGGAAGGGGGACATTTCCCTCACTGTGCTATGAGACTTATTAAGAAAGTATGAATTTGAAGTTGTACTGGACAATATAGAATGATTGAAGAAGACACCCTTTGTAGCATTACCAGTGTGAGTTGAGTAAACAAGGCCTCTTCAATCAGACTCCAACTCAGCTGTGAAAGTTATGGAGAAGACTAATAGTCAGATCAGATGACCTTGAGGGATGTGTTGAACAAAAAGGGAAAGAAGTGAACTAGGGTGGAAGGAGGAAGGACTAAAGTGATGTAATATTAAGACTAACTACCATAGAAGGATACTTTGGAAGGTTCATTCACGTGGCTGATATGAATCCAATGCATGGGTTGTTGAAGGATGGGTAGAACTGGGAGGTAAAAGAAAATGCAGGCCTGGTTGGGTAAAACAATATGGGTGCATGGATATAGTGGATAGCAAGAATCATGAGCGGAGTTTGTGTCAATGAAACCCAAGGCAAGGAAGGAATGGACGCATGGGTGGTTGCTGGTGAAAGTGAAACCAGCTAAGCCGATAATAAAGAATGATAGACATTTACTTTTAATGGGTGGATGCCCCCTAAATGTATTGTATTCATCATAGGTGAATACTGTCACTGGAAGCAGAGTCTTACTTTGAAAAAATAAAAGGAGATACAAAAAAGAATGGTTTTCTTCTGTGTAGAAAGGCCACCCAGTACTAGGGCAAGTATAATGCCGGAAAAAACTTCAACTAATGCTACATGCAGGGGAAGCAGGAGGATAGATTAGATAGATACTAAACGTTGACACCAAATGTATGTACTGAGCTTGGTAGTGCTACTATGCCACAATGTACTGTTGAATTAGTTTTGAAGAGTTTCAGTTACAATTCTATTTCTTTTTTTATAGATACTCATACTCCTTCCCAAAAACTATCAAGGAGGGAGTTGGCAGCCAGGGCCCGGCAAAGGAAACTGCAGGCCATTGTGGAGGAGTACCGCAAGCTGGTGGCTGAGGCCGAGGAGGAGGAGGAAGAGGCGGCGGCGTCTGGCCCCAGCAAGGCCCCACCTGCAGGAGTACGGCGTCGCGGCCAGGCAGCCGCTCACCACCGGCAATTAACATCTGCCACCCCCACACAGCATGATTACAAATGTAGGTGCCGTGCATTTCGGCAACAACTTCTCCTCCGGGTGGCCAAGCTGGAGGACCAATTAGAGGAGCGCGTCAAGATTTTAGTGGACAAACACCTCAAAGCCCACCAATTGTAATGGACCCTGTCGATTTGCCCCTATTTTAATACTTTTGTTGGTGGGTGGGAATTGGGTGTTGGGGTTATTTTTGTGGGCCATTCTTTGGACTTGTACATTGGTTGGGGTTAGGGTGGGGATAGGGGTGGGATAGGAGGACTAGGAGGATATTTTTTTACATGAATAAATGTTATTTATTTTCAACTTACACATATGATGTTGTTTTGTGGGGGGTTACTGTTGTACGTCACAAGGTTTACTCTAGATGCAGGGCAGCGGCCAGTGTTTGATTGAAATACTTTATTAATTGACCACATGTGTAACATGCAAACAGATAGATGCTGTATCCCTCACTCAGTTATATTTGTCCTATTAGTACTACCAGCCTCTCCTCCATTATACCTCCCAGCAAACTTCTCTTCTTACCTGTGATTGATGATGATTAAGTTTGGCAGCACAAGGGCTGCATGGTTTCCCAAGACAACGGAGAATATGCCGTGGTTGTGTGATGGTAGTAGTAGACTAGACACTGGCACTAGCATTAATAATAATAATACAGCATTTTATAGAGCGCGAACAGCTACCTCGCACGGAGGTGTCCCGGCGCTAAAGAACATTTTTGACCACGAGGATAGGTGTAATAATGCCTAGCGCGGTTGGGTGAAAAGCCAGGTCTTTATCATCCGCTTAAAGCAGAGCTCGGAGGGGGCTTGCTGAATCGCTGGGGGCAGAGTGTTCCAGAGTGTCGCAGCATTAGCCGAGAAAGTACGTCCTCCCAGCCGAGCCCTTTTTACTCGTGGGACGGCAAGCTGAACGCGACAGTTGGAACGGAGAGAGCGGGTCTGGGTATATCTCGGGAGCCGAGTTTTCAGGTAGTTAGGACAGGTGACAAACAGAGATCTAAAGGCCAACGTAAGTGCCTTGAATTTGATTCTGCTGGCTACTGGTAACCAGTGAAGTGACAGAAGATACGGAGAGACTGAATGCTTAAAAGGGATCCGCATTAGCAGTCTCGCAGCCGCATTTTGGACCAGTTGTAGTCTTTGAATTAGGTATTTTGGTAAGCCCAGATAAAGGCCGTTAGCGTAATCCAGCCTAGATGTCACTGTGGCGTGGATTACTGTTTTTCGGCAGCCCTCTGGTAGAAGTCGCAGAATCTTACGGAGATTCCTCAGCTTACTCAAACAGCAGCCAACTACTTGCTGGATGTGCGGGGTAAAGGACAAACTGTCATCCCATCGCACTCCCAGATTTTTTGCCGTATGGCTAGGTGAGGGGGCTTGTCCCATCTCCGCTGGCCACCACAGCTCTGAGGGTGGAGGAAGGCCTTTACCAAAAAAGATCACTTCCGTTTTATTTACGTTGAGTTTTAATTTGTTCGTATTCATCCAGCATGCAACATCTTGGAGACAGCCCTTGAAACTCGAGAAGGCCGCTTCTGACACCTCTGAATACGGAAATACCAATTGGGTGTCGTCGGCATATGAAATTGCCTTAACCCCCCAATTGGCAATCAACGTAAAAAGTGGAGCTAGGTAGATGTTGAATAAAAGGTGGCTGAGTACAGACCCCTGAGGGACGCCACAGCTGAGGACTTTGGGAGCTGAAGAGACGGTCCCCAGCGCCACCTTCTGTGTTCTCTGAGTCAGATACGATTGTATCCACCCCCGTGCCTGGTCCTGGATTCCTATCTCAGCCAGTCGCTTCAAGAGTCTAGCATGGTCAACCGTATCGAAAGCGGCCGACAGAACCAGGAGCACCAGCATCGCTGAGCTTCCTGAATCCATCGACCACCTCACTGACTCTGCCACCTCAATTAGTGCTGTCTCCGTGCTGAAGCCGGGTCTAAAGCCTGATTGCGTCTCATGCAGTATCTTATTATCTTCAATGAATTTGCTCAGCTGGCGCTGGATTATTTTCTCAAACATTTTGCCCGGAGCTGCGAGCAGAGAGATCGGCCGAAGATTACTGAGGTCCTTAGGATCCCCATTTTGTTTTTTTTTAGCGGGAGTAGAGTGGCATGTTTCCATATGTTTGGGAACACCCCGGATGAGATGGACATATTCCAAATCTGCTGTAGTCTGGGGGCCACAAATTCAGCTATGGTGCTCCAAAGTTTAGGTGGACAGGGGTCGTCCGGTGACCCTGACTTGCAACAACTTAGTTCTTGTATGACCACACTCAGGGATATCGGCTGGAATTGTGCTAAGGTTTCACCAACCACCCCATTGATAGCCAGATCCGTTTTCACCGTTTTCTTCTCTGGTCCAAATGACTCATAGACTTGTTTAATTTTATGGTCAAAGAACTCTGAGATGTTTTCGCACAGAGTGGTTGAGGGGGAAACCTCCCTCTCAACACACCTAGGTTTGAAAAAGGACTGTACTACCTTAAACATTTCTTTGCTTGAGTGTTCTGCCTGCTGAATTGATTCTGCGTAGAACATTTTTTTTTGCCTTTCTGTAATTTTTTGGATGCTTCCTTATATCTAGCTTTTTCTACGGGCCCGTAGTTTACCATCCAAAGTCTCTCCAGCCTCTTACAAGCTGCTTTCTCTACTCTAAGGTCCTGAGAGACCCAGGGAGCGGAGGGGGAATCCCGTTTAGATATTGCGCGTGTAGCCGGTGCAATGGAAGACACCATGTTCCCGACCCAATCACTGAGTAGCTGTGCGTCTAAATTGACATTCGAGGTAAGAGAGGGAATATATAGCTTCTTCCATTGTCTCTTCATAAAAGAGCATTTGCTTGTAGCAGGACTGTCAGCCACTATATTTAGTTTAAATGGGATCAGAGAATGGTCAGACCAGACTAATGGTAATGGTGCCTCTGCCTTCACATAGTTAATATTGGAAAAAATTAAATCAAGCGTGTGGCCCGCTCTGTGCGTGGGGCCCTCGTTGATAAGTCTCAGCTTGGCTGTATTTAATGTGGACCTTGTTTGCATTGGCAAACAAAAACAAAGAGACAGTCATTTGCCTGAGAGAGAATGTGGGAGAAGTAGAAAATTACAGAACATAATACTGACAAAAAAAATACAAACAATATTGCAACTGCTAAACGAACTCAAAGAAATCAACGGTGTCGGGGACTGTGCCAAGTACAAGAAGATAACTGTAGTTGCGTTGGAGTCATAAAAACACAATACAAATCGTAAACGCAAATGCTCTAAAATTAAATTCAAACAATGCCAGCAATGATTTACATTTATTCGTTGGGTCACTTTGGGAAATTAATTGCTGTGTACACTGGTACATAAAGTGAGCTTGGGTGGGCAAGCATAAGAAGATCCTCGCCCTGCCTCGTTGACATTTGATTTCATTAGTGTTGCTTTCACCACATCTGCCCCAGCAAGCATGTGATCAATTGTTGGTGTAGATTTAATGTAGTAATATCACACCTCAATATAAAACCACACAGCCCGGGGGAAGAGGGTTAGGGTTTGATGAATGGATGGGAACGGGGGTTTGGGGAAAGGTTTGACAAAGAAAAACAGTACGCATGGAGACAACAAAAGCAAAACAATGAAGACGATGATTGCTGATCCACAACTACCCAATAAATGTAAAGTCAAGTAAGAAAAACTAAATGGATGCATGATGAAGGTTTATTATTAACTTGATGGTTAATAATAAGTGGTAATTACTTAACTACTACTACACAATTCAAAGGAAGTATTTCTTATATATGATATGAATATGACTTTTGCCTAGGCTGTATGCCGTCTGAGAAACCGTAATACCTGATGTAGCGGGCTGAAAGCTAGCAAAGAAAATTAAGAGATAGTTTAAGTGAACAATCAATTACCAAACACAAGCGTAACATAAATGAAGAGGAAAAAGGAATCAAAGAAAAATATGAAAATGATACTAAAGTTAATGTATTATCCAGGGCCAAATGTGTAGTTGTATCTCGTCATTCATCTTTGTCCTCCCTTATATGCACACTGTGACTGATTATATCATTCTTGGGCGCCTCTGGCTGGATGATGATGAGGAGGATTGGTAAGGTAAGCGTGAGTTGTTGCTCCACGTATAATAGCGCTGGGTGAAAGGCCGGCCTGTAAGTGTTGATGAAAGAAGAAATGGGGTATTACAAAATATGTTAACTGAAAGAAAACATAAAGATCAATTACGGTGTAGTGCAAAAAAGACAAGACCCGTGAGCGATAAGATTTTCAGACTGAGGCTGCTTGGATACATTGATTAACTCTACTCTTCTAGTTGCACAGCAGTTATCGAAAAGAACAACAAGATAGGAGCCAGCACAGAACAGTTACAGGGCCACACCACAACACCGGGCCGTGAGTCTGTGGCCCAAACCCCATTTACCTACATTTTTCACAGTTTCAGACAAAAGGCATATATATCAACCTAGCATTTTCCAAAACAATTGATTAAATCAATGCGTCAATGTCAGTTAATCATACCACTATTCTATTCCACCACTGCACACACATGTAGCCTAGGTCTGCTGTGGTTCTTGTTGATTGGTTGTGTGTTTACCTTGTATTCCACTTCCTGAACATATTCCATCAATCATCTCTGATCGAACTGACTGACAGCGTGCAAAGATGGTATGGTGGTCATCATCATCATCATCCGGTGTGGCATGTGTACGTGTTCTCCAACAGACCACCAATAGCAACTCAGTCTGTAGTGAGTGACTCCGATTAAGTCCAGACTGCACCTGCAGTAGTAGGAGTACAATTGGATACATAATATTAAACAACATGGAAACATTGACCATCACTTGAGACACAAGTACTTTGTTATTATATTAAACTACTAGTATATTTCTACTTCATGCACATTCATATACCTGTCTTTCTCTTCTTTGTGGCTGTCAGATCACAGATACAGCAGAGTCTTCTGAAAGTGATGACGAGTATGGCAAGATGGAAATGTATTTACTTTAGGGTGAGTCAAGAAGATGGAGCAGGACTTTGATGAGTGGAATGCACAGTAAATGCTCAGATGTGCAACTCCAATAGGTAATTAAAAAAGAAAGGAAGATGGTGTTGGTTTTGATTAAGTTTGAGTCAGAAAGACAGATACACACAAATAAGGAAGGGAGAAATAAAGGAGGGGAGAATGTAACAATTTCAAAGCCTAGTTGTCAGGGAAGAGGAGCTCGTCCTCAAACCCTGGTGGTTCTTCTGACAGAAGTAGGTCCTGTAACCCACTAGTTATTTCTTCCGACTCGCTCTCCTCTTCCAGCTCTGATTCACGTACTTTGTAGTCTGGTGGTATGAAGTGCTGATTAATTTTGATCATGGTTAACCTCTCCACGCTTTTGGTCGAGAGACTGGTCCTTTTCACAGTCACAATGGCACCAGCAGCACTGAAAACACGCTCAGAAGAGACACTTGCAACAGGGCAAGCTAGATACTTTATCGCTAGCCTGCTGAGCAGTGGCCATTGCTTTCTTGTCCTATACCAATAGATCAATGGGCTTTGCTCCATGAACACCTCTGTTGTGTCATCCAGATAGGCCTGGACCAACCGCTCAATGTTCATTGGTGCTCGGGTTTGCTCGTCCTCTTTTTGCTTTGCGACAGCAACAGACTTACCCATCCCTTTCTGTAGAAACCAAGCAGCTATTTTTTCGCTTGTGTCTGATGAATCAGATCCTGTTGGTGCGGTTGTTGTTATTGTTCATGTTGGTGACTGCTGGGAAGAAAACGCACTGCTTGCATGCTGTGAAGAAGAACTTGACTCTGTAGGATGCTCAGTAGTACTTGCACTGTCCTGGGCTGGCACTGGCAGGCCTCTAATTGAGAGCCGTTCGTTTTTTAAATCAGTGGCTTCCTTTGCTATTACAGTTTTGTACTTGGAAACATCCCCTTCTGAAAAAGGAATTACTGCATTACTGTTCACAAATAATTTGTACCGTGGATCCAAAATTGTGGCAGTAATGTAATGTTGATGTGACACAATCTTATTTTGAATCCTTGTATTCTCAGATAAGCGGATGGCTAAGGACTTCGCCAAATTACATGCTTTGAGTTTTCCTTCAACACCTTCGTATGTTTCAGACACCTCCTTCAGCTGTTGCTCCAGCATGTACAACAATGGGATAGCTTGGCCCATAGTACAGTCCTCCCTGCTGACTGCACGTGTGAAGACCGCAAAAGGAAGTAGCATCTCTGTCAGGCATTTAATGTGGTCCCATTGCGACATCTCAACTGTCATGGCTTTAATAACAGTTGGATCCTGCCCTGATCTTCTTGACATTGTCATGACATAAGCATTAAGTGGCATGTACTGCTCAAACAGCCGATCAAACATGTAATAAGTAGAGTTCCAATGTGTTGGTACCTCCTGGATGAGTGCTTTGACTGGCATTTTATACTGCGTGCAGATTCTTCTGCAAATGGTCAGTAAGTTGCTGACTTTGCTTTCATTTTTCAGAAAGTCTTGAACCACAATGTTAATGCAGAGTGCCAAACACGGGACCCTGAAATAGCGACCATCTTCCATGGCCTTAACTACATTACTGCCATTGTCGGTGGCAACAAAACCAATGTTGAGGCCTCTTGGTCGCAGCCATTCAAAGACCTTGCTGTTGAACTCATCCAAAATGTTTGCAGCAGCATGCGATTGCTTCATAGCAAACATGGCTACAGTAGCATGTCTGCGAGTATCATTAAAAATATCAGTAGTGTCAATGCCTGTAGATATCTTGTCTCTAACACCTGTAAAAGAGATCCAGTGTGCAGTGATGCACATGTAATCAGTGGCTTGGCTACTGGTCCATATGTCTGTTGTCAGGTGGATACTATGCACACCACTCTGCTTCAAGGCTTTTCCAAGCAATTCCAGCACGTTGTGGTGTAGTGCTGGAACAGCAACTCTGGCAAAATAGTAGTGGCTGGGGACATTCTATTTTGGGCAGAGGGTTGTCACAAATTCCAGGAAACCCACCCCTTCAACAAAAGAAAAAGAGAGAAGGTCCAGAGCTAAAATTTTTAGCCAGCTTAGCATTGTACAAACGTGCTATTGGGTGGTTGTGCTCGTACTTTCCCTCCTGCCTAAACATGCTAACAATGGTACGCTGCTTGGTATTTCTTTCAGTTGTGCCTGATGCTGTCATTCGCGTCGCAGACTTCACACCCGTACTCCTTGATGTCTCCGGGGTACTCTTACTCTGGTGCTACAGAGATGTTGCTGATGCGGAGGATGTGGGATCTACCACTGCAGTGCTGGGGAGTCGGACAGGGGTACTTAGTGTACCACTCCCAGATAGAATGTCTCCCTCTTCTTCCTGTTCGACCTGTGGACCTTCTATTGCTTCCCCACCAACATTAATGGTTCCTGCTTTTATGATACGTAGGTGGTCCTCCCACTTGATTTCGTGGTGTTTTTTCATATGAGTCATTTGGCCTCCTGTACCATAGTTTGTACCAAGCTTACCACGACTAACAGAGGAATGACAAATGGAGCATATAGCAATGTTCTCCTCATTTGCGCTAACTGTAAAGAAGTCCCACACTGGGGAGCTTAACTTTTGTCTCCTGCTAGAGGTGCCACTTCCAATGCCGGATGAACTGGAGGTTGTGTGGTGAATTTCACTATGTGGCTGCGCAGTAGTACCACTACCTACTTCTGCTGGGGTGGAACTTGTGCTGGATGTAGGACGCTGTGTGCAAATGTAAAAATGGAAGCTGGAGGTAGTTTTGGTGTGGCCTGTGTTGGTGGTCATTCTTGCTAGGGTTAAAATGTTGGTCTCCATGTCCTCAGGGCCAAGAGTAATGCTTGTGATGACTGGGTCTGACTCATCATCACCATCATTATCCGGCTGCTCAACATCGCACTCCATAAGTGGTAGGCTTCCTGGAACCTTCCTTTTCCCTAGCCTGGTCTTCTTGGGATGTCTCTCCCTCTCATGCTCAGATTGTTGTGGCTCCCAATTGGGATCAAGATCATCAGAAGGGATGCTTGGCGAAGAACTCGATGGACTAACCCTCCTTTTCCTTGGTGGGGATTTGGAAAACAATAGATCTCCTGCATGAGGTGCTGCCTCTTCTTGCTCTGCATCAGGCTCAATTTCCTGAACTGCCCCGACTTCGGGAGGAACAACAACTACTATTGCCGGTGGTGGTTCTTGACCAACAACTATTGCAGGCGGTGGTTGTGGTTGTTGTTTTCGTTGAACATCTACTATTGCGGGCGGTGGTTGTGGAACACCTACTATTGCAGGTGGTGGTTGTGGTTGTTCTTTTCGTTGAGCATCTACTATTGCAGGCGGTGGTTGCTGAACAACTACTATTGCGGGCGGTGGCTCAGGTTGAACATCTACTATTGCGGCCGCTGGTTGTTGTTCACCACTTTTCTGCTGTGTTCCCTCTTGCGTGGAATGTGTACTACTTTGAGATAGCGATAAGTTCAGGTCAGGGTCAGGATCACTGCTTTCCACCATTAGGCTGGCTACCTCTTCCCCACTCATCTGCTTGGACTTGGGTTGGTGGCTTGGGCCCACTGATGCGGAGGTGCTGGCCCCAACTTCACTGCTGCTGCAGGCGTACTTTTTTTGCCCAAAAAAGGTATTCGGGTCAACACCAGACTTAAGTGTCACTTTCTTCTTCTGTTCTTCCTTCTTCTCAGCGACTTTCTTGGTCTTGTAGGACCTGGTACCTGCTTTCTTTGGGCCCATCTTCTTCAGATGTCAGCAGCAGCACTCAGTTGCACAAGTTGCTGAGAATGATGTCTGGTCAGGTTAGTCACACCACACGTGACGTAGAACAGAACAGAAGGACGTCCGTCTGGCAGTAGAACAGGCGATGAATGATGACAGACACCTCCTCTTCAGTCTTTTGTGCACCTACGAGCAAAGAAGGCAGAACAACATCAGTCGATTGTGGATTTTTTTTAGCTTTAATTTTAATTACTACAAGAAGTATTAGTACAACCAGTAAGAGTAAGAATAGCAAAGAACTAAAATGCAAATGTAGTAGAAGTGGAACTTGTTTATCCTTAATTTGTGCATCATTTCGGATGGATGCAGCATCAGTGACCTGCAGCAAATAGCAATGGGGATGTGAACAGTAGTAAGCCAACAGGAACAATGGCAAGACACAGGCCAATTTGTCAAAAACAAAACAGCACACTACTACTACCACCACAGCTCCACATGGGCACTCTCATCACAGGTACATGGGTAAAGGCCAGAAAACAATAGACTCAAGCAGGCCTATATCCCTCCCTATATGGCCAGAAAAAGGAGGATTCCTGCATCACAGCTTAATGCAAAAAAGAAAATCCCCATGGCCACAAGGTTTGAAAGTTACACAACAACACAAACAACAAAGGCATTTGCCCTAAATGAAGTTAAATTCAACAGACAAAATGGAAAACGCTACATCAAGCATCCCCGCTGACTATCTCTGGGACTCTAGGCCTACTGGCAGAAAAAATCACACAAGTTTGTAGGCCTGCGGCAAAAAACCTAAACCACGATTGAAGGTCACACAAAATGGCCGCCCCCACATGGCCTGGCCACCCCCAAAACATGAAAAGAAAGAGAAGACAGACAATACATTCCTATGGCAAAAGGACAATGCTTGGCTTGACAAAATGGCCGACAAGCCGCCCACATGGTCAGGCCACCCTCAAACAACAAAGTACATAGAGGACAGAAACAGTAAGTGGGCCATGCTCCAAAAACTACAAGCAAATGTCAACCTGAGGAGTTTCTTTTAGCAAAATGAACAGCATCTACATTTTTGGGAACGTTTTAGGCAACTCAAGAGATATTGCTCGCGAGAATGCAAATTCGGCGTGTTCGGCAACGCGAACTGTACAAAACGTCGTTATCGCGTGCCCGAGCACGCACATTGAGCGCCCGAAGAAGACAAAAACTGTAAGGTCGCGTTGTAGCACTGTGCAAAGTTACCAAAACTACGCGAGCTGAATCCTAGGGTTATCTAGTGCGCAGAAAAAGCCATATTATTCAACACACACCCTAAACCTGCAATTCAACACCAAAAACACATTTTGCTAATTAATCCAAAGCAATCCATGACCTACATGATGTTACACTTACAACTTAAACACCCCTACAACAGTTGAACAACTTTCATGCACCCATGATGAGGACTGTAGTAGTACCCTTGGGCCTACTGGCAGAGTAGGCCACAAGCTTGGAGGCCTATGGCAAAAACACAGAGGCTACTACTAGTACCAGGAAATGGCCGCCACGACATGGACAGGCGGTCACAATAAAAAAAAGAAAAGGAATAAAAAAATAAGAAAGGAATAAAAATAAAAAACAGACAAAGCAGGCCTATGGGAAAAGCAAAATGCATGGCTTCACCAAATGGGAATGGGCACCAGCCCCATGGTCAGCCCACCAACAAGAAAGTACATACAATTTAAATAAACTCAAGCAGGTCTATCAATAACCCTATATAGCCAGAAAAAGGAGGATGCCTGTTACACATCACAGCTTAATGCAAAAAAGAAAATCCCCATGGCTACAAGGTTTGAAAGTTAGACAACAACACAAACAACAAAGGCATATAGAGTTTTCACCCAAACAGTTAACTACACCCCAAACACCACATTTGAAAATTCAATGCATTGCCACCCATGCCCTAAATGAAGTTAAATTCAACAGACAAAATGGAAAACGCTACATCAAGCATCCCCGCTGACTATCTCTGGGACTCTAGGCCTACTGGCAGAAAAAATCACACAAGTTTGTAGGCCTGCGGCAAAAAAACTAAACCACGATGGAAGGTCACACAAAATGGACGCCCCCACATGGCCTGGCCACCCCCAAAAACATGAAAAGAAAGAGAAGATAGACAATACATTCCTATGGCAAAAGGACAATGCTTGGCTTGACAAAATGGCCGACAAGCCGCCCACATGGTCAGGCCACCCTCAAACAACAAAGTACGTAGAGGACAGAAACAGTAAGTGGTCCATGCTCCAAAAACTACAAGCAAATGACAACCTGAGGAGTTTCTTTTAGCAAAATGAACAACATCTACATTTTCGGGAACGTTTTAGGCAACTTGAGAGATATTGCTCGCGAGAATGCAAATTCGGCGTGTTCGGCAGCGCGAACTGTACAAAACGTCGTTATCGAGTGTCCGAGCACGCACATTGAGCGCGCAAAGAAGACAAAAACTGTAAGGTCGTGTTGTAGCACTGTGCAAAGTTACCAAAACTACGCGAGCTGAATCCTAGGGTTACCTAGTGCGCAGAAAAAGCCATATTATTCAACACACACCCTAAACCTGCAATTCAACACCAAAACCACATTTTGCTTATTAATCCAAAGCCATCCATGACCTACATGATGTTACACTTACAACTTAAACACCCCTACAACAGTTGAACAACTTTCATGCACCCATGATGAGGACTGTAGTAGTACCCTTGGGCCTACTGGCAGGGTAGGCCACAAGCTTGGAGGCCTATGGCAAAAACACAGTGGCTACAAACACCAAATGGCCACCACCACCTGGCCAAGCCACCCACAGAAATTAAATGAACTCAAGAAGGCCTACACTAACTACATGAACTACCAGGGTTACCTAAATTTACTAAAACTACAACAGAGTATGCAATTAAATCCAATGCCATCCATGATGTTTTACAGACACAACAGAAACATGGGTGGACCCCTGGGTACCTCTAGGCCTACTGGATGAAATTTCAAACACATACAACTTGGCCCCTCAGGAAAGTACAGGCCTCCCTCAATAATAATTTTTAGGAAAGGTTGAGAAGCACAGAAAACTGTAGTTAAAAAAAAAAAAACAATTACAGTACACCAATTCTCAATTCTCAAACTTACTTGTAAAAGAAAAGTTCAAATCCAAAATTCCTCAATAAATCCAATTAAATGCTATGATGCAGCAGACATACACAAAGAGTGATCCTTCCAGCTCCAATTCCAAATGAAAGTGAACACCACATTGACAAAGCACTGGGAGGAGCCTGGTGGACAGGAACAGGAAGTTGGAGACTCAGGGGCACTTCCTTTCTCTTGAAAAAAAGAGTAGAAACAAAAAGAGGACTCCTAGCCCAAAGAAATACAGCCAAATCACAATCTGAGGGGTTAAATGAACATTTTTGAGAAGATTTTAACATGCTCGGGAGATATTCTGTGACAGATTGCTGTTTCTGCGTGTTCAGAAACGCGATCATACCAACATGGCACTGCAAGGAGGATCGCACGTCCCAATGACATGTTCGCGCGTCCGAATGACGTAATCGCGTTCTCAAAGTCGCATGGGATTGTGCGGCCGGATTCCAAACATCGTAGCGAACGCAACCGGGAGAGAAAAGCGAGAAAGCGAACGCAGAACCACGGTAAGTAATTACCGCGCAAGCGAGAATGCTATTGAGTGCGTGAGGAAGAAAAACTACTACGCTACGCTGTAGATTGCGAAGTAGTCGACAACTTCGCGCTCGCCGCGAAGTTGCCGAAAATTCGCAAACTCCGCGAACGGAGTGTAGTTCTCCGCCCAGGGTTAAAGACTACACAGATCTGGATATAGACATCAACCAGAATTCCACATACCAGTCCTTGAGCCCGTCAGATGTGTGGCGGTCAGAGAGACCGCGAACCATCTGCCAGCAACTGTAATGTAGGTGGTGGACCTCCTCGGTTTGATGGCAATGGAACTGCCACCGACCGGCTGATGGTGGTGGTCCCACAGCTATCACAATCAGGCCCTTAATTAACAGGAACTTAGACCAGAACAATCCCTAACACAACTATGCCCTAAACTAACAAAACAAACAAAAACAATGTATGAACATGTACAATACAAAGTTAGACTATATGCAAACACCAAAGGAATAGAATACCCATAAACCATAGCAAATTCTATACTCTAAACAAAACCTGTAACCAACAAAAAAATTTACCAATCAAATATTACTTGGAAAAAATTTATATATATTTTTCAAAAATGTTTGACATAACAAAAAATTTTTAACATAAAAAACAATAATACAAAAAATAGAAAACAATTGAAAATCCCTTAACAGAGGCAATATAAATCTCCATAGATATCAAATAAAACAATACATATCATATGCAATTATCAAAAAACCAACAAACAAATACCATTTTGTACCAGACCCCCATTTAAAGGCTTACTGAACCATGCATCCTCATGTGTCTGAACAGGCAGTACCCGATTGTAGGGGATTACTTTCTACCCTCAGCCCTCATGGGTTCCATGAACCTGTCGTATAGGCAGCGGTCGATCCCTCCACCCCCTGCCTCTGACCACTGCATCATAATGCAGTGGTCGGACTGCATGTAAAGATGTCAGTTGGGTTGCATCAGACAGGCCGTCGATTGCGATCAGACCGACATCGAAATCGGCCCCTCAATATTTTCTTATTTAATTCTTATTTTTGTCAAATAAAAAATATTACAACATTTATGTGTGTCTTTTCAATACCATATAACTAAATATATAAATATAATGCAACTAAAACATAATCAACTAATTATTTATAACAATATAAAAATATACACAAATACCTATTCTAACACAAAATAGTATGCAAAAGAGAAAATACTCATCTTTAAAACACACAAAATATACTATTATCACTACACATACAAATGAATTTAATTAAAGTGCTTACCACTAAACATACTAAATTTACTATTACCACTCCAATATGACTTCAATCGGTGAAGATTCTGTACACTACAGGCCTGGTTACGGGCTCTGGCATAGGAGTAGTGGACTAAGGTCGCAATATGCTTGGCACCACCATGCATATTACAAGTTTCCTCTCAGCTAGGATTTAATGGTGGTTACACTGCCATTAAAAGAGTGGCAGAGAGGACACATGTAGGGCCCCTGTGCTTCAAACATATGTGAATGCACATAGGGGGGCAGAATATGCGACGTCCATGCCGTGCTGCAAAGGGGGGAATAGAGAAAGGGGGTCACAGGTTGTTGCCCCCTGTTTGTAGCCCCATGGCATGGGTTCATTGGGGCCCTATAAGCCCTTTTTGTTCCAGCACCGCCTGCTTTTTCATGGTGTCGATCCGCTATGAGTAAGTGCAAGAATTCAAACGGCATATTTAAGTGGCAGAGAGTGGTGTTAGCCTCCTTGGCATTACACCACCCTCCGCCACTTCTGAAATGCAGAGCTGCACCATATATACAACAATGTGGTGCAGCCCTGCACTTAACCCCTTCCATGCTGGGCCGATTCCGCCGCTGTGCGGTAAACAAAAGAACAGGGCGGGCCGTGATGAACCCCAGCCGTCATCAGCACAAGAGCACCGTGGAGCGTGACGGCTGGGGTTCGTCATCAGCATGGAAGGGGTTAAACCATTGTGAAGATTGTTTATATACAAGAAGGTGTTACTTCCTGCATATAAACATTCTTTAACTGGCATTTTGCAACTTCTATGTGTGCTGCCTAATGCATCACACATGGAAACAGCATAAACAGGGAAAAATTAAACATTTCTCCTTGATGCATCTGTTTAAGACCAGGTTTTCCCTTTTCTTAATTCTGGCGCAGCCCTTGTAATTATGGAGCAGCGTCAAAATCAATGGGTGTTACGGTGAAATGCCCAACGTAACACCCATTGCCCACCCCTTTCACACTAAATATTGCATGAAATGGGGCATTATTTACAAGGCATCGTTAAGCCATGTTAAGTAACTTTTTTTGCCGCCTTGTAAATAAGACAAAGTATATATTGCCACAGGATCGTCACTAAAAGTGATATTACTGTGGTGATAGGGGTTTGTAAATATGCCCCAAAATACGCTGAACAGGATTTGGCCGGTTACTGCTCAGCATAATGCTTTGTGGTGCTCCTGCACCACTGCCAGGGAATGACTGTTCCCTTGCACACAAGGTGGTCCACCTCCAATGTGATAATGGTAGACACCTCTGCGCCACAGCGTGTCTGGTGGACTCAAGACCACAAGACTCATAATCAGTCCCACGGTTATCTCAAGTAACTATAACTTGTGCCCTCACACCGCAGATTACACCATATATTACATTACTCATGACATGTTCGATGACATTATTTATAACATCACTGCCACATTGGAAATGACAACACTGATGACAAGATTGTGCCTGGTGGGGGCACGATTTATAGTTACCTTAGGGCCCTGTGTTTGATGATCTTCTGATCTCCAATATATTTTTTTCGATATATTTGTAGTTTACTTCCAAATGTAATATTCAATTTTGTTGTCAATAATATTTTTTGCCTCCTGTGGTATTTGGAAAAAATGTTTTAAAACTTACAGTAGTAAACAAATTCTGCAAGCTCTATGTTCTTTATTATATGGCCACTGTTAGCAAGAGTGGTAGCTCACGCAGCTATCCCATCACAACAATGATGTTTTACTAGAGCTCCCGAAATATCTCATTTTGAGATTACAAATAATTCAGAACATTTCCCTGAACCTTTCCCTTAACCTGACTCTGTTCACGTCTGTTAGCAGTCATCTAGTAAGCAAATACTGATTTCCAGTTGGCAAGAGCATCATCTTCAAATCCATTAGCCTAGTTCTCTATGCTTTCTCAGATATATGTCCTCCTTTGCTGTAGTCCTGTTCCCTACTCTCAATGCATACCTGTCTTATAAGATCACCACCTTTAGTGCTGCTAAAAAACCCTATTGCCAGACTCTCACATTAGTGAATGGTTCTTTAGCCACAAACGTTCAACCTTCAAGAATCGTTTCGCTGTCCAGCTTCTATTCCTTCACAACTTGCCAAAATATTCAATGTAAAATTCTCTTAGGATAATAGAACATTTTCAATAGTATAATGAATCAATCAGAGGTGAATCAGTGATGTTTGACTTTATCTATTATATTGAATTGTAGGTTAATTATGTTCCATATGCACTTGTCAATGATCTGTTTTTAATGAAAACATTCATGAATAACATCTAATGTATTTTACTGTGCAATATCGTAAATCCAGTATTTGTAAAGCGCACAGCTACCCGGAGGCATCCCGGCGCTGGGGGCCGTTGGGATGATTAAGCGAGCTATTACATGGTGCTGGGCAGACCCCTGCCACCGGAGCCGGGGATTGAACTGTGAGCCCCAGCATCCAAAGTCAGTCTCCCTATCTGCGGCGCCACACCTCTGTCGCTATTGTATAGGGTCTACCCTGGTGCTCCCTGGAATATATAACTTTATAGCATTAATTGTAGACACTTTCACTTTACTTTCATTTTCTGTACTGTAGCAAATGTGGTGAATCCCGAACTGGCAAAGGTTTCAGAAAAGCGCCTAATGCTCTCGCGTGTGTCACTATTTTCCCTGGAACCCCTTAAGGGCATCATACATGCCACAGCACGTCCCATCCAACAAGTGAAGAAATATGAAGTCACTGCCCCCACCCTGATGGAACTCAATAGGCTCGCCTTGAAAGTCCGCAACAGTAAGATCATTTACAAAGCCAATTTGAGCAGTACATCCATGGGAGACAAGCTCTCCATCTCTGGTGGTTCTTGGCACACTTGGAGCCAGAATACAATCAGACTTCATAGAAAGAAGTGTGGAAAAAAATGATTCCACGGACATTGCTCCCAGTCCTGAGATTCTAACCTATAAATTAGTGCTATGTTTGTTAAACCTCCATATCTTTGCTATTGTTTGGGAGTCTAATTAGAACTAGCTAAAGGACACCAGGACTACAATTCCCAGAACGGATTTAACCCAGGTCGGAAACAAGGGTATGTGATGACGTGACATGAGATGGCTATCGTTCTATTTGTAGTCTTCAACATTAAGAAGTCCAGAATAGGAAGATGGTATTTTCTGTTAAGATGTCCAAGGACAGAATATTCCCTCTCTTCTTAAAGTGATAGAAGTCAATTGGACCTTCCAGAAATAAGTAAAAATCTCATGGTTCCAAGAATAAACCCCCTCTGTGCAAACACCATGACCTGATATGTGTGTACCCCATGTTTGGTTTCTGAATGCCAAGAGGTCAAAACAGTACTGTGTCAGCCAGTAGCATAACTTTAGTTTTGATATCCCGTTAAGTGCCTCACTAAAGAAGCACTAATTTATGCAACAGTTAAAATTCATTATCCTCGCACAGCAAATTTAAATTAGGCATAGCAACAAAATAATCAGAAAAGAAGGTATGCCCTTCGAAATCAATAGATACATTGAATTCATTTGTATTTCAGAAAAGTCATGAAGCATTCACTGGGATTCTAAGCCCAAGTATTTTGAACATTGCAGTCTTATGCACATATTGCGCACACTGCGAGTACAGTTGCCTATTTGGAAACCCTCTTTGTGAAAAAAATGCATGTGAAAATAGGGTGTAACAACTCAAAATTGAATGGAAATTTGATTGTTCATCGACCTGGGGCACATAAATGTAAAAACATGATGAATGTATTAATTATTTTGTGTTTAATAAGCTTTATTAAGTAAGTAACAATTACATGAGAATAGGCCATGAAAAACAAAAATGTCTATAGTATAATAGAAGTATAAAAACAGACAATAAAGCAGAGTAGAACGCTGTTTTCATTTTTGTAATAATAAAGGAAAAAATAGAGGAAAGGAAAAAAGGGGGTATATAATACAATTCTATAATTGAAGATCATGAGATTAAATGATAAACTTATGAAACCTATTCAACTTATTAAACCTATTATACTTATTAAACGTATCCAAGAGGCAGGCAAACACTCAAAACATACAAAATGGAATATACAAAAAAGGTAAAAATAATGTTGGGGAGAAAACATAAATCAAATGATCTATGAAAGCTGGAAATTCTCAGAACGATTACGTGATATATGAATTGAAATCCTAGTTAAATAATTGGTTAATGATAACCAAAATGCATCCCTATTAACATTTGGTTTAACAGAAGAAGCAGATGCAATGTCTAATCTATGGTAATGACAAACATTATTCCACCAGGATTTCACTGAAAGTGTATATGGACATTTCCAATTAAGTGCCATCTGCTGCAAAGCTAAGGCCAACATTAAATCAAATAAACCCTTCTCATGTAAAGACAATACCAATTAATCTGATAGACATCCTATGAAGAGATGAATATGTGATGAAGGAGTCTTTAAGTTAAAAATAAGTGGGGGTAATTACAAACATCCTTCTAAAAGGAAGCATCAGCAGGGCAAGAAAAAAGAAGATGTATCAGATCAGCCAAAGAAGATTGACAGGACCAGCAGACCTCAACATTAGAGTGTCTAAACATAGCTATATTTAAGGGTGTATAATATAATATGTGACAAAGAAAGAACATGGACTGAGTAGTGGAGGCAGATCTAGAGATCTTCAAAGACCTATCCTATAGTTTGTTCCACAAATCGATGTCCAATCACAGCCCAAAACTGCTTCCCAGGCAGCCTCTATTTTAGAATTACAGCAAACAAAATCAGGAAAAAAAGAAAAAGTTTATACATAAAGGAAGCTTTTTGAAATGTAGTTAATACTTAGAGTAGTGGATCTGCTATGCGAATGGGTTTAGTAGAAGGTAGAGAATAAAAAAATATTTTGTGCCAGAACAAGCAAGGGCATTTGAAGGTGTCTTGAAATTGAGGGAAGGAGCATGGAGATAAGCCATCAAACAGATCCTGAACCCATATAATCCCCTTACTTTCCAAGATTTCTGTTATTGGAGGTATTGAGACAATTGCACCAAAGGAGAGAGTGAGGGAATGTATTCCTAGAGATAATTTCCAATCGACAATGAGGCTTTAATAATGAACAAGTGTGTTTAAATAACAGAAGACAGGTACTGCTGACCTTTGTTGAGAAAGCAAGGACTTTCTTAAAAGAAAACTGTGCAAGTAAGGATCATTCAATTGTAACACATAAAGGTGTAAAGGGGGAAACTTCAGAAAATCAATAAATCAATCAATCAATCAGAGCATTTGCAAAGCGCACTACTCCCCCGCTAGGGTCTCAAGGTGCTGAGGGGGGATGGGTAGGGGTGCTGCTACTGTTTGAATAGCCATGTCTTGAGTAGCCTCCTGAAGGTTAGTAGGTCCTGGGTCTGCCGTAAGAGGATGGGGAGGGTGTTCCAGGTTTTGGCGGCGAGTTGGGAGAACGATCTGCCACCGGTGGTCGCTCATCGGATGCGGGGGACGGTGGCGAGGGCAAGGCCGGCGGAGCGGAGATGACGGTTCGGGGTGCAGAAGGTGAGTCGTCTGTTGAGGTCTGCCGGTTCGGTGTTGTAGAGTGCCTTGTGTGCATGGGTGAGGAGCTTGAAGGTGATACTCTTGTTGACAGGAAGCCAGTGCAGATCTCTCAGGTGGGGTGTGATGTGGCTGTGGCGAGGGATGTCGAGGATCAGGCGTGCAGAGGCGTAGAGTGCGTTTCCGTAGTCCAGCCTGCTGCTGATGAGGGCATGGGTGACCGTTCTTCTGGTTTCGGTGGGGATCCACCTGTAGATCTTGCGGACCATGCGGAGGGTGTTGAAGCAGGAGGACAAGACGGCGTTGACTTGCTTGGTCATGGAGAGTGTTGAGTCGAGGATGAACCCCAGGTTGCGTGCGTGGTCGGTGGGTGTCGGTGCTGCTCCCAGTGCGGTCGGCCACCAGGAGTCATCCCTGGCTGAGGGGGTGGAGTCGAGGATGAGAACTTCTGTCTTGTCCGAGTTCAGCTTCAGGTGGCTGTTCTTCATCCACTCGGCAATGGCTTTTATTCCTTTGTGGAGGTTGGATTTTGGTGGTGAAGGGGTTCTTGGTGAGGGAGAAGATCAGCTGGGTGTCTTCGGCGTAGGAGATGATGTTGAGGTCATGCAGTTGGGTGACGTGAGCGAGCAGTGCCATGTAGACATTGAATAATGTCGGGCTGAGCGATGATCCTAGGGGTATGCCGCAGATGATCTTGGTGGCTTCGGAACAGAAAGGGGGAGGCAGATGCTCTGGGTTCTGCTGGCTCCGTTCCAGCCAGAGCCTTGTCTTGGATCCCTGCATCGTGGATGTGTGTGCTCAGGGTAAGGTGGAAGACAGAGTTGAAGGTGGTTGATAGATCCAGGAGGGTGAGGGCTGCGATTTTGCCGTTGACCGGCAGGGCCCTGATGTCGTCGGTGGCGGCAAAGAGGGCAGTTGTGGTGCTGTGGTTGCTGCAGAACCCAGACTGGGATGGGTCCTGGATGCTGGTCTCTTCGAGGTATCGGGTCAGTTGTCTGTTGACAGTCTTCTCAATGACCTTCGCCAGGAACGGGAGCAGGGAGATGGGTTAGAAGTTCTTGAAGTCCTTTGGGTCAGCCTTGAGTTTTTTGAGTGAAGCATTGATCTCGGCATGCTCCCAGCTCTCCGGGAAGGTTGCCATCTCGAAGAAGATGTTGATGGCCTTGCGGAGATGGGTTGCGATGGTGACTCTACCTTTGTTGAAGATGTGGTGTGGGCATGGGTCTGACAGGGAGCCGGAGTGGATGATGGTCATGATTTTGATGGTGTCTTTGTCGTGTATGGTTGGTCCAGGTGAGCAGGAGATCGATGGAGGAGGTCGGAGGACTCTGTGGCTGTCAGGCGGTCAGGTTGTTGAAGCTGTCGTGGATGTCTGCGATCTTGCTATGGAAAAAGATAGCCAAGGTGTCACACAGGTCTTGCAATGGTGGGATGTCGTTGTTGTTGGAGCTGGGATTAGAAAGTTCCTTCACAATGTTGAAGAGCTCTTTGTGCATTGGTGTCTAGGCAGTCTTTAAAGGAGGCCCTTTTGGTGGATCTGATGAGGTGATGGTGTCTGCGGATGGCGTTCTTGTGGGCTGCGTAGCTGTCTGGTGTATGTTCGAGGTGCCATTTCTTCTCTAGTTTCCGGCAGGTTTGCTTGGAGGCCTGGAGGTCCGCGGTGAACCAGCTGGCTTTCTTGTTGGTGTGTCTGGAGGGTTTCTGGAATGGGGTGAGTGTGTTGTCGCAGTCATCAATCCACTTTCTGAGGTTGTGGGCAGTGGTGTTGGCGTCGGTGGTGTCGGCGGATGGGCTCCGGGCGAGAGTGGTGTTTAGTTGGTCTTCGGTGACTTTGCCCCAGTAGCGGTGGGGGATCTGTTGAGTGAGGTGGTGCATGGTGGGTTTCTGGAAGGTGAAGTGGATGTAGCGATAGTCAGTCCAGTGGAGTTCGGTGGTGTGGCTGAAGGAGAGATGGGGTCAAGCCTGTGGCCGGCAGAGTAGGAGGGTGTTGTGATGAGCGGTCTGAGTCCGAGGTTGGCGAGGTTGGCGATCAGGGTGGTGGAGTTGGTGTCGTTGTTGTTCTCGAGGTGGAAGTTCAGGTCTCCAAGGAGGATGTAGTCTGTGGAGGCAAGGGTGTACCTGCTGACGAACTATGGCCGTGGTCTGGCAGGCTATAGATAAGGGTTCCTCAGAGGGTGGTGTTGGGATCAGTGTGGATCTGGAAGTGCAGAAGTTCGGCAGTGCTGAGGGAGTCGTCGGTGCTGGTCGAGACTCTGAGGGTGTTCCTGTGGACGATGGTGATTCTTCCACCTGTTATTGCGGTCCCTGTGGGTGATCTTGTAGCCGTCGGGTGCCGAGGAGGGGTTCATCCAGGTCTCCGTCAGGAAGGCGACGTCTGGGGAGGTGGAGTCGAGTAGTTCCCAGAGTTCGATGGAGTGTTTGCGAGCGGAGCGGATGTTGAGTAAAATGCATCTGAGGTGGTTGTGTCCTTTATCGGTGGCTGGTTTGGTGGCTCGGAGGCTGGTGAAGCTGCAGCTCGGAAATGAGAAGGGTCCTTGTGTGCGCTTTGGGACGGCCAAGAAGCAGGTGTGTGATCGTCCGGCGTTGAGTGCGTGGAAAAGAGCCATTTAGAAGCTAATCGAAGACAAAAGACCTTATGACACAGTCGAAAATCGGGAAAATGTACTCCTCCTATAGATTTAGGATGACAAAGATGTGCCAAGGAAAGTCTAGATTTGTTATTGTCGCATAAAAATTAGAGAGGAGGGAGTCAATTTTTTTAAAATAGATATTTGGGACATGATAGGAGATCATAGAAAAAATATATAATAAAAAGGAGTAATCAATTGAATCAAGCTGTCCCTACCAAGAAAGAAAGGGAGGGTTCCAGGAGGAAATAAGCTTACAGATACGAACTATCACATCCTTCATGTTAATTTTAACTGAATCTAATATGGAGTTGTTAAACCAAATGCCTAGTTATTTGATTTTAGAACTGTTCCAATGGAAGCCAGTGGCATCAACGTGCTGTTTAAAACAAAATTTGGTAATGGGAAAAAATTCGGTCTTGTCAGTTATGTTATGACCTGAAACATGGAAAAACTCTGAAATTTCTTGCAAAAGAGGAGGGATAGAAGTTTCAGGATGAGATATGAAGAGTAGGATATCATCCACATAGGCGGATAAATTCAAATGTTGTTCACCATATATAAAACCATAAATAGACCAACTCTGTTGGATGTGCGATAAAAAGGGTTCAAGTGATAAAATAAAAAGAAGGGGCGAAAGAGGGCAACCTTGACGTACACTGTGGTGTAAGTTAAAAGATTGAGAAACAAGACCATTAACTGCTACAGAAGCTTTTGGAGCTGAATATAACAAAGATATCAAAGAAAATAATTTAGGACCAAAACCATGCCAATGGAGGGCTTTAAATAAAAAGGACCAATTAACTCTGTCAAAAGCCTTCTCTGCATTGATAGAGACTGCGGCAAGAGGGCATTTAAAACATTAAAAAATATATGAGAGTTGTCAGATGTTAATCTACCTTTGAGGAAACCACATCGCTCTAAACCAATTAGTTTCGGTAAAAGAGGCCAAAGGCATATTGCAAGCAGTTTCGCAAAGATTTTACAATCTACATTTAAAAGGGAATAGCGCAATCATTTTTACACTGTTTGGGATCGCGGCCATCTTTATGGATTAAAGAGATTGTAGCATCTAAGAAAGTACCCTGTGCCTTACCGTTAGTGTGGAAAAATTAAAAAAGTTGTAGAAGTTTTGGAAAAAGAAGATGTTAGAAATGTAGAAAAAACTCCACCGTAAAGCCATCTGGACCAGGTGATTTATTTTTCTTAAGAAGATTTCGGGATTGAGATATTTCTTGGATAGACAGATCAGATTCTAGAGAACTAAAGTCAAGGTCCACGTGAGATGAAGGTGGAATATGATTAGGATATGAGTCAATAGAAGAGAGAAGTGAAGAGGATTCTGGGGTATATAAAGTTTCGTAAAAATGCCATGAATTCATTTACGATGTTTTGGTCTTCATAAAGGGTCCTATCCGATGAGTGAATGGAATCTATCAAAACACGTTCTTTTTGAGATTTAAGATAATTTGCCAGGAGTTTGCCATCTTTATTGTGTCTGCCGTGATATTGAGCGCTCGTTCTGAGTAGAAAAGATACAGCATTCACAGTGGTTGTTTTATTAAAGTCGAGTTTGGCACGAACAAGCTCCTGTAAGGAAGAATCAGATGAGGATGTATAGAAATGATGCTCTAGACGTTTAACATTAACTAGCAACATTATTTGCTGATTAAAAAAAATGTTTCTTTTTCTTGTATACATAATCTATAATAAAGCCGCAAGCTGTAGCTTTAAAAGTTTCCCAAAGCAGTGAAGGAGAGGTGTCAGGAGACGAAAGACAAAAATTATTCTGTAAAAGAAATGAATAAGGAAGAAAAAAGTGGATCCTGCAGAAGGGAGTTATTAAACCTTCATTTAGAAGATTTGGGATGTGAGCGGAGCAAGTCAAAATCAGCAACATCTGGGGCATAATCAGAAATGACAATAGGTTCAATTGATAAAGAAATAAGGGTCTGTGGTAAGGCAGAAAAAAGAAAAAAATATAGTCCAATTATGTCAGAGTGCCATGTGGGGGAGAGAAAAAAGAGAATTCTGAGATGTCAGGGCTACAGAGGCTTCAGGCGTCTACCAGATGAGTCTGAGATATTGTGTTTTAAAATAGTTTGTGGGTCTTGTGGAGGATGAAACAGACTTGTGACTGTTGATCAATGAAAAGGTCCATAACTTGGTTACAATCACCACCTAAAATAAAAAATGTGTCTTCATTTTGAATGCATTTTGTGTGATATTAGGTCTAAAGCAAGAGTGTGGTTGAGTTGGACCATAAATATTAAAAACAGTAAGAGAAATATTGTTAATGAGCAACTTAACTAATAACCATCTGCCTTCTGAATCAGTTTCCTTAGAAATAACAGAACATTTCAAACATTTATGAACTAGAATATTTACCCCATATTTCTTTGTGGTCATAGGAGATACTAAGACTAAACCAACCCACTGCCTTTTAAGTATTAAAGCTTCTGACTGTCAAATTAGTCTCTCACAATAAAAATAAGTCAGGGTTATATGTAGCTAAATGGGATAGTCTCCTCTGCCTCTTTATGGGATTAATACAATCTTTTACATTCCATGAAATAACTTTGAATGTAAATAAAATAAATATATTATAGAATCACATGATCAACATTGATGGAAAGAAAAAGGAAGAATAATCAAAAAAGAAGGTTGTAAAATAAAGTCTCCAATGAGAACAATAAGAGAAAGGGAAGAATAGAAGAGACGTAACAACTCTGAATGCAGAAAATTAACTATAGAAATATAACAATGGAACTGACAGTAATGAAGGAGTATAGGAAGAACAATATGTAGTATAAGGTAGGTATAGAAACAATTTATACAGAGCTATATGACCGTCATTAATAAGACAAAAGGAAAAAAATAAAGAGAAAAAATTAGTATGAGATGAAAAATACACTGGAACATATACTGGGGAAAGAAGTGAAGAAAGATAGAAAAAATAAGAAAAAGAAGGGGGGAAAAGATAGAAAGAGAGGATAGTACATGACAAATTGATGACTGTAATATGTACCATTTAAGTGGGGAATGAAGACAACAATAAGAGTGATGATAACAAATGAAGACGGCACGACTCACAAGGGAGAAGGAATCACGTTGGGATGTCGACTCGACAAATGGAGAAACAGGCAGCTGAATTCCACAAAGTCTACAGAAGAATTAATAAAGGAAAAAATGTGAATCAAGAGAGCAAAAAGCTGAATTAAGGAGCAACTTGTAAGGAAAGCAAACATTAGTAAAACAGAGAACAAGATTTGCGTAATAGTCAAGTGACGGAAGAAGGACCAGGAATTTTTATTGACGATGTAGAATGCAAATGAATGAATTTCCTCAACTCTGCGGGATCATCAAATGTGGACGTGTTGTTCTGAAATTTCACCTTACATAGACAAGGTTGAAAAAGCCCATATCGTGCAACTAGAGCCCGTAGGGCAGGTTGTAATTCGAGGAAGTCCTTCTGCCATTTAGCTATTGCAGTAGAAATATCCTGAGAGATAAACAGGTTAGCACCAGACCGAAAGTGTCGCTGTTTCGACTTAGCTGCATTTAGCACTTGGATGAGGTCTGTAAACTGTACGAAAAGAAGAATCCCTCCACAAGGTTTTGATGGAGCTGACATCAAAGAGGGGTGAGGGCCTAATCTATGAGCACGCTGAATGTTCTAGTTAGTCAAAGGTGGAACATCCAGAAGCTTTGGAAAAAAAGGAGGTGAAAAAAGGAGACTGGATCATTCTTTTCAAGGCCCTCCGGAAGACCATATAAATGAAGATTGTTCTGTCTGTTCCTGTTTTCAAGGTCCTCTGCTGATTATTTAAGCAATGAAATATCTTTCTTCAATGTTGTTATAACAGCAGCATCCTGCACATCACTGACACGTTGTTCCAACAAGGAAAGCCTAGAGTCCATAGATGACCTCTTATTATCCATCACTTCTAACCGATTATTAGTCTCCTCAATGAAAGAGCACAGAGCACGTATCTCCTCCAAGATACTATCTAATGATACAGGAGTAAGATGTTTAGGAGGAGAAGGTGCGTCTTGCTTGAGGCGCTTGTTAGCTCTAGGCATTATCTGCGTCTTAGAGGTCGACAAAGGCAAAGGTTCTGACCGAGAGGTAGAAGACTGAGCCATCCCTAGTGCAGTGAGCGAACCGTCCATGGAAAAAACAGTAAGTGATGAGTAAGACTTAGAAGTCTTAACAGTGCTGCTTTTATATGAATGCAGTAAGTTTTTACTTCTGCCCATAGAAAAATGTTGAAAAACACAGACAGGAAAAGAACGCAACCAACTATAAATATATATCGCCTTCAGCAATCTCTCAATGCCAAGGAGAAACAGGATATGTCCAAGAAGTGAGGAGAGAAGTGGGAAATTGGAAACGAGCACCACAAACAGTTCACCTCTGAGGAGATTAAAATGTTTGCAGTACAAAATGGAGGCAGCAGAGCAGTATCAGAGCGCAGATCCTCAAAAAACAGTAACAATCATTCATAAGAGGCATAGAAACGATGTCAAAAAGTGCAGGGCATGCTCCGATGCGATTACCTGCCTGTTTAATTAAGAGCACGGAAGCCGCATATATGTATCACAGTTTCCAACGCGACACGGAGCTCCGTTATCTGGCATACATCTTAGGCACCGCCACACGCACATTCATGATGCATGTATTCTTGCCTCTTGCCTTTATTGTTGATAAGCAAACTAGAAGTATAAGAACATACTGCCATAAATCCTGTCCGTACTGCCCCAGACTCACTGCTGTCCTTCAGTCAGACTCCTGTGCTTTGTCGCCGTACAGAGTAGATATCTGAGCACTAAGGAGCTGCCTTTCTTCAACTCACTTTTCACCCACTGGTGTAGTTTATTAAGAAGTAGACACACCAATTGAAAAAGTAATGTATACTTTTATCAGTTGTTTCCTCCTCTAGAATTACTAAGGGTGTAGCGCTGTTTAAAGTTTGAGGACAATGCATATATGCTTCAGAAGGAATGATTCTACTCTGTACACATCAGGACAGAATATCAATTGAAAATATTCAAGCTTGGATTACCAGCAAAATCGTAAATATTTCAACGCCTCCCTGTTGTTCTGTTTGTGAGTACAGCATTAACATAAGTACTGAATTTTATTATCTGAGGGTATAAACTTTGAAAATGCCAAGGATAAAACCAATGCCATTGTGATGCATAAGAAAGCAAGAGATTCACCATATTTGATATACCCGATTCATTTAGAATATTTTTTTTCAATAAACAGCAATGGTGAATTTGTCTTGGAAGCTTCAGAATGATTTTTGCGATTACATCGGACAATGTTGACCTACCAGAGATTTATTGACATTTGGCCAATATGATTCAAATTAAAATCAGTGCCCCTGCATAGTTCCTCTCACTCTGATGTTAATAGGATGAGCAGATGCCACACCTTTCTTTTTTTTCTATTCTTCAGTCAGTTAAAATATGATATCTTTCTCAGTTGTATAGTTCTGAACACATTTTTATCCAACACCTGTCTGATTCAGCAATACTGGGTATAGCCGTATTCTAAGCATTCTGTTCTTCCTATGGTTTTCATTATTGAGCGACTTTTTAGATGAAAGGAAGTCACTCAATCTTTGACTGGAAACTTTTAAAACATTAACCCTCCATTCTCAGATCTGGGTTGAATCCATCGTTATTTTGCCCACCACTTGACCCCAGTTTGGACCCAGCCATATGCAAATCAGTCTTTACCCTGCTCCCCATGGGACCAGTTCTGCCTAACCTGCTAGGCCAGGCCCTACGTGGACTGGAAATAAGCTTCCTTTAATGGCTTTTTTTTAGTACAATTTAGTGATATTTTTAATCCAGCTCTTCAGAGCGGTGTAGTTTTTTCCAGCACAAGGGAGCACCAGTATAAGTCTCTGTAGAGCTCTAATGAGAGTGAAACATGTGTTAGGTGTTGTTTTTATTCAATTCAGGTCGCCTTGAAGGTTTTTTTACCAAGCCAAAGCTGTAACACTGTGCCTGGAGTGGTAAGAGGCTTTAGTCATTTTACAGCTCGGCATGGGCAGCACTGTGCTAGTCCTAGGCTTAAAGGCTTTGCTGTAGAAATGGCAAAATACTTTGTCCCTTTCTACCTCAGGGTGGATGGCACTGTGCTAATCCTATGCTTAACGACTTTGATAGAAAAGCAGATATTTGAGGTGAGCAAATTTAGAGTGTCGCTGATGATGAGGCTGCTCTACACTTGAGCTGCTTTTCACCTAAACTTGAGAGCTACCCTGAGTTTGTTGCTTCTTTTTTGCATATTTTATGCATCACTCTATGCCTGAAAGTGTATTGTTTTTACCTATACTGGGAGCTCCCTTGTTTCTGGACTAAGTTATACCTCTCTGAAGAGCTCTAATGAGAGCGAAACACGTGTCATGGTTTGCTTTTATCATTTCAGGTTGGCTTTGATGGTATTATACCAATCCAAAGCTGTAATACTGTGCCTGGAGTGGAAAAAGGCTTTGGTCATTTTACAGCTTTGCATGGATAGCACTGTGCTAATTCTATGCTTAAAGACTTTACTGTAGAAATGGTAAAATACATTGTCCCTTCCTGTCTTGGTGTTGATGGCACTGTGCTAATCCTGTGCTGAAAGACTTTGATAAAAAAGCAGATAATTGAGGTGAGCAGATTTAGAGTGTGGTTAGTGTTGTGGGTGCTCTATGCAGAAGCTGCTTTCCACCTAAACTTGAGAACTAACCAGAGTTCTCTGCTTCTTTTTTGCATATAGTCACCAGTAGGTGGTTATAGTTAGGACCTTGTTTCTATTCAAAAAGCATTTTTTCTTTTGACATTATCTTTGACGCCATTTGACAAACCTTCACAAAATGTCAAAACTAATAGCCCACTCACTTTAGCTGCTGTTTTGAAAATCTCGGGTTGATCAAGTGGGGAAAAAAGAGTGCACAGTTTTTTTTAAATGGTTTAAATCGGTTCAGTAGTTGTTGAGAAATGTAAACATTTCTCAGATATACAAATGTGGCTGCGGAGGATGCGTGAGCCATCCCGATCTCGAGCCTGCAATCTCATTGGCTGCCAACACTTCAAACCTGGAAGTGTAGGCAGCCATCTTGTGACTCTGTTGTACCGAGTCACAAGGAAAAAGGTAAAAAAAAATACAAATTAAGAAAAGGGGGCAGGGTCGAAACACCCTGCACCCTTAGGCCTGCTCATAGGGTCCGCCAGGGACCCCCAGGTCCCAAAAAGCATATTTTTAAAAACATTTTTAGGTGTATTCGCATTCAATCTGCGGTTTAGGATGAAAAAAAAATAAAAAATTCAAAGCGCCTAATTTCCCTTAAGCCCCCAGGTGGGGCACTAGGTGAATGGGTTCATGAGTGTGTCTGTGAGGGGCAGTGTGAGTGTGTGTATGGTGTGTTGGTGAGTGAATGAACATCTCAGTGGTATATGGGTGAGTACTGATATGCCAAATTACATCACTGGTACCATTTGTAGACATCATCTACAGAATCTCTGACGTACCCACTCACACCACTATATAACCTTTCATAAACCCACCCCAGCTTCCACACTACCATTCTCAAACGCATTCATATACCCCTACCAGTACTTACATATTTATTCACTGATTCATAGATCAACACACACCTCTACACACTCACTCATACATCCACTAACACGACCACTCACTCACTAATGCAGCCACTGACAATACTTTAGAAATTGTTCCGTGTCTTTTCTATAAGTCAGTCCCAAATGGAAATTCTTTTTTTGATCTTCTTCTTTTCCCTGCTTGCAATTGTTGTTGTCCAATCAAATTTAATGTTGTAAGAATACACAACAAAATCATGCTTGATTAATCAATTACTGTGAAAAAAGTGATCAAAAGTGAAAAATTGCATTAAAGCTAATTTAGAAGCAAAACGTGCTGAAAAGTTTTTTTAGACTAAATTTACATAGAGTTCCTCAACTTGGTTCAGTCCATACCTACTCCCCATGGCTATAGAAGGTCATTGGGGACCATGCTGTTATTTGAAACAATTGTTTGCAGAGAGCATTAATTACAATTTGTCTCTTTTGTTTGTCTCAATACAGATGCTCCTGTTTCTCCAACCTGAACAGGCAGGAGAGAGTGCCCATTTGCGGTGGCAGAAGTTGGAGCGTATCCGGCAGGAATATTGGTGGCCTGTGGTCCTGGAAGAGGAGGAGGAAGAGGAAATCAATGGTCCCCAGTGAAACCTGTCCCCCTCGGACTCCAGACTCCAGTCCATTCCATTGCTGGTGCCTCTGGCAGTCAACTGCTGCCATTCCCCACCAGAATGGCAACAGGCTATTGCTGCACCGCATCCTGCAGCGGCTGCACACTGTCAAGGGCCAGCTCACCTCAGTGGAGCAGAGCATGGACCAGCCTATGACCGTCATATGTAATTCCTTCTTGTAACCCTTTTTAAATATTTTGTTTTGGTGGAAGGGATGTGTTGTTTGTTGGGGCCGGGTGGAGAGGGTGGGAAGGGAGTTGGGAGGCGGGAGTGGGACTCAAGAGACTTTCCTGAACATTATGAGATTTGGGGCTTGGGTCAGTTTAGTATGGGAGAGGGGTGGGAATGTTGTTTGGGTGAGGAAGGTGGGTTGCTTTGTAAATAAATAAAGAGGGAATCTATTTTTATAACACAAAGTAGTTTATTTTACTTTTACTTTGCATTGCTGCCTTCAAGTATTATTACAAACAAGCCACGGGCCATGCAGTTAAGAGCAGTAGGCAGTGGGGGGTATTTTGAGATACGATGATGACACAAAATTACTTATTTATTTAATTGTGTTTTGGCACAATCTCTTGAAATCCCCCTCAACCCGGCCCAACCGCTCTTACCTGTTTATGTGTTTGTAACTTAAGAGTAGAGATAGAGTAGCACTTAGTTATAGAGTCTAAGCTTATACTTCTCTAACTATCTTGACCTTTATGGGGAATGCTGCCATGATGAGACAACCTAGGCTATATTGTATGCAGGGTCTGAACTATCTAGATAAAAAACAGTAGCAGTTAATTAGTTTCTTACTAAGTCTTATCTTACCCGAATATACGTGCAGCAATAACAAGGGAGGCCTCACAGCTTCACAAGCGAGGCTCCACTTCCAGTACCACCCATGTGAGTTCCAACTGCAGGATTGTTCTGAATGACTAAATATAAGTATAAAAACTGAGTCAGAGGGTTGTTTATTTATAAAAGATTTACAAACAATTGACACTACCTGATTACTACGTGATGATGATGATGACACAATGAGAATGCCTGATTGGGCTAAAATAGAAACAATAGCAATACTAGTATGTTTTGGCTAATGTGGAGTTAGCCGTATTATTTGTGAAATCCACAAGCTATGAAAAATGGACTCAAAGTATGGAGTCGACAAGCTAAGTTTAGGAGTTCACGTTTAGGCAACACAAGGCATTAATGATGATGATGCTGATGACTGAAGCTGTTCATTCTATATTAAGTTGGTGTTGCTTTCACCACATCTGCACCAACAAGTGTGTGATCCATTGATGGTGTAATTTAAGCCACACCGCAATAAATCACATAGCTCAGGGAAAGAGGGTTATGGGTTTAATGAATGGATGGATAAGGGGATTCCTTCCGCCCGAGACCCAATTTACCATGTATCTAAATGTTCTGTCTTCTGGGTTTGGGGTGTGAACCCACCCACCCACTTTTCTTAGTTAATATGATTGTTTAAAGAAAGATAATACTGTATTGCAAAAGTGGGTTGTGCATCTGCATTTTCCTCAGGAATTTCCACTCTTTGGGGCCTCTTTGCACTGGTCAGCTAGCGAAGCAGGAGTATTGTTGAGCTCAGCTAGCGTTCGCCTTTTGTTTATGAAGGAGTGTAAAAGAAGGCCTGTGGAATGTAATAAATAAACTGTATTTTAGCTTCATGAGGAGAATATCAAGATAAGAAGACTCAGAGTCAGAGACTCAGAGTTTCACTTATACCACAAATCCAGCACACACACACACACACACAGACCAGTATTTCTGAAACAAACCTCTCTCCAATCTAAATAGCAGAGTAGTGCTAGGCCTCAGACTCTCGGTTTACCTTTGAACTGAAGTCGATACCTGATAACTTAGGAGACTTACGTTTTATCCTAGTGTTCAGTCTTTTTAAAACCATTACACTTGAAAACATTAATGAAAGCTTTTGTGCACTTATTTTACAACATGTTTAAGTGTTGATATAGGAGAAAATTCATAATGTCATCTCACTAAAATACCTAATATACTTCACAAATCTCTCATGCAACAGGACACTGGCAAGAAATGTTTCTTTACAGTCAGAACAAGATATAAAACACCTCCTGTTTTCTTTCAAAATTTGTGTATAAGACGGGATTAATGTATTCCGTCAAGATCATCGTTTGTGACTAATTTTAGTATTTTTCTTAAAAACAAAATGTCTTCTTAATAGGGTACCTTCATTAATCATTTAGTTTAGGATTACTAAACTCTTGGTCGGTTTGTAATCCAACTGATCTTTACATATGTGCTTTTTGTGTTAACTTGAGTTTTAGGTTTAAAGTATTTTTTTTATTGGTGCAACACAAAGGAACAAACATACAGAGCGCATGAGATATCAGGTCATTGCGGACAGAGCCGCGCCCACGGCGTTGCGTCTTCAAAGGATATTTCAATCGCAGGCTAGTCCGCAGCAACATTGAGGACAGGCAGTGTTGCAGTAATAAAACAACCTTCCCCACCCGAACTCCCCCCAAACCCCAACTCCCGGATCCCCTGTCTCCTTGCCGTCTACCTTGGCCGTTCTTGAGCGAGAGAGACTAATCATGTATCCATTCAAGTGGTCGATTCTGCAGGTGTCGTGAGCCTCAAGAGGCGGAGGTATTTGGGGCAGGTGAGTTCCCTGAATTCAGTGAGCAGCAGAGATTGAAACGGCTGCCAGAGATTGTCAAATTACTCTATATCCCCTGCCACTGTGAGCGACAGTTTCTCCATGCCCAGTACATGCCACAATCTATGTAGCCAGCCCGTGATAGAGGGAAGTGTGGTGGTGCGCCAGTTTAGTAAGATGTTTTGAACTGCTGAGCCTAATGCGATAGCTATCTGTCTGCCTCTGCCACATCTGAGGGGATACATCAACCTGTTTGGGAGTCCCAACAACATGTATGCGGGGAAGCACGGCAGGTCGGTGTCAAAATGGGAATCTACTTCATCCAACACTTCTTTCCAGTAGGAGTCTAGGAGCAGACAGTCCCATAGAATGTGTGTCAGTGTGCCCCCTTGCCCGCATCCCCTCCAGCAAGTGTTGTCCTTACTACGGTCCATTTCATGTACCCGTTCTGGCGTATAGTACCAATAGGTAGAGACCTTAGTTAGTGTTTCAGTGAGTCCCATGTGATATGCCGAGTGCCTTTCCCTGTATGATATCTGCTCCCATTCCTTATGGCTCAGTGTCCTGCCTAACTCCCGTTCCCAGCGCTCCTTGCCCGGGTTGTAAAGGTGTGAAGAAAGTGGCTGCAGTAGCTTATAGAGATCTGTAATCAGTTTTGCGTCCGGCGTGCGCGTCATGAGCCATCTCTCATAGGGGAGGAGTTGTCTATCGGCCGTCTCCCGTACCTGTGGGTGAAGTGCCCAGTGGCGAACCTGCATATAGCGGAGTCTTTCAGCCTCTGGGAACGAGTATTCCTGTCGGAAGTGCGGGAAGGCGACAACCCCTTCTGGGCCATACATATGACACAGGGCCTGACACCCGGCCGCTCGCCAGTGGGTAAAGGCCCCCATTTCCATCCCCGGAGTAAAATCCGGGTTGTCCACCAGTGGTGTGAGTGGGGATGGGAATGTGGTAAGATTGTGAATGAGGTTGGTGGCGTCTCAGACCCGCAGGGGCACCCTGGTGATAAAGGAAGCATATAAATTCGCGGGCGGTGAGGCCTCCTGCAGGGGTCGGTCCGCCACTGCCTGGTCCTGGAAGAGCCAGTGCTTATCTGATTCCCACCTACTCCATTCTAGGAGATAACGCAACTGTGCCGCTTAGAAGTATTTGCGAAGATCCGGTATCCCAAGCCCTCCAGCCTCAGGGGCCAACATAGAGAGCGTCCTTCGCATTCTGGGCTTCCTGCCCTGCCAGATAAAACGCGAGAGGTCTGCCTGTGTCTGTTGGATCCACCCAACAGGTGGCTGGAGCGGTAAGGCCCTGAACAGGTAAAGAACCTGGGGTAAGACCATCATTTTAACTGCAGCTATTCTGCCTAGCCAGGAAAGAGTGCTGCGATTCCATCGCCCGAGTTCCTTCCGGATCTTCTTGCCCAGTGCGGTGTAGTTAGCTGTCACCATGGCCGGCAAGGTGGGAGCCAGCTGGATCCCCAGATAAGGCACCAGATACGACGACCAGAGCATGGAGAACAGGCCTTGTAGATAAGATCTAGTGGCTGGCATAAGGGAGATGTCCAGGGCCACCGATTTCCCCATGTTCATTTTGAAACTCGCAACAGCAGCAAAGGAGTCAAGCTCCCCGAGGCACGCCGGAAGGGCAGTCCGGGGCTCATCTAGAGACAATATAATGTTGTCCGCATAGAGGCTTATGGTGTGAGTAAAGCCCCCGAACCGCACCCCTGTTGCCGCCGGATTGGTACGGATCCGTTGGGCGAAGGGTTCCATACAAAGGGCGAAGAGCAGGGGCGAGAGTGGGCACCCCTGCCTAGTACCTCTCTCAATGTTAAAGCTCCGCGAACTGTAACCATTCACCCGCACCACTGCAGTCGGGAATCTATAGCAATTAAGGATCATGGAGCGGAATTTTTCTCCTATACCCACCTTCACCAAGACTTGTTCGAGATGAGGCCAATGAACTCGGTCAAACGCTTTCTCAGCGTCCACCGCTAACATCATTCTCTCTCCAGGAATTCGGAAGGCCTTCTCTATAAGGTGGACGATCCTCTTGGTGTTGTCCACCGTCTGCCGCCCAGGAACGGATCCTGCCTGGTCCGGGTCTGGAAAACCCAGTAGGTGGGGGGCTAGTCGGGCCGCGAGGATCCCTGTGTACAGCTTAAGATCTACATTTAAGAGAGATATCGGTCTGTAAGAGCCGCAGTGCGACCGGTCTTTCCCTGGCTTGGGGATGACCGTGAGAGAGGCTCGTAGGAGGTCAGGTGGGATGGCCCCCGGAGCAGCGAATGAGTTAAATAGGAGGGTGAGGAGCGGGGCTAACGACGTGAAAACGTTTTATAAAAAAGAGATGTATATCCGTCCGGCCCCGGGGCTTTACCGTGCTTAAGTTTAACGATGGCGGAGATCACTTCCTCTATTCGAATCTCTATATCTAGGTGCTCTGCCTGCGAGGGGGCCTGGGAGGGCGACCGAGTCTAAGTACGCCGCTGTCGCAGTATCATCCGGTGGGTCCCCGGCATAGAGATCTGCGTAAAATCTGCGGAAAGTTTCGGCAATATGGGCGTCCTCTGTGACTTTCGCCCCTGTGGAGTCAGAGATCTCCTTCACTAGCTGACTCTGGTGCGCTACCCGGAGCCTGTTAGCCAGCAGTCGGCCACAGCGGCCCCCCCCAGTGTAGTAGGCATGGCGCAAACGAAGCGCAGCATATTCTGCGCGGTCCAAGTCTAGGGCCGCCAGGAGTTTCCTCGCCTCCTTAAGCTGCCTCCAGATCCTGGGGCCCCCGTACGGCGATGTATCTGTTCGAGCTCGCGGACCCGCTGGGTAAGTTCTTCCCTCTTGTTCCGCCGTTCCTTATTTTCAGCTGAGGAGATGGCCAAAAACTCCCCCCTAAGGACTGCCTTCAAGGCCGCCCACTGCGTCGCCAGGGAAGTGTCGGGGTTTTCATTGTGGGACAGATAATCCCGAATAGCACCCTCGATGTGTTTAACCACCACTTTTCTGTGCAATAAGGTGTCTCTGAGGTGCCAGATTCTGAGAGGGCAAGATACCGGCGGCAGGCATAGCGTGGCGGTGACCGGGGCATGGTCTGATAGGGATAGCACTCCCAGTTCCGACGTTGAGACCAAAGCTCGTACCGGAGTCGTGACCAGGAGATGGTCCAGCCTCGCGTATGTTTTGTGGGCGTGGGAGAAATATGAATACCCCCTATCAGTGGGGTGCATGTGACGCCAGAAATCGTGGAGGTCCACCTCCGACAACTGTGCTTTGCACCCGGCCGAGAACTCCCCGACCTGTGGGGAGCGTTGCGCAGATCTATCCATGGCTGAGTCAAAGACCATATTGAAGTCCCCTCCGATGATAATGTGCATGTACTGCGACGGAGTGATGTCCACCAGTGCTGATCGCAAGAAGCGTTCCTGCTGTTCATTAGGGCTATACAGGGACCCAACCGGAAATGCAACACCTCCTATCCTAAGCCTGTAAACTAACAGCCGACCCTTGTGTTCTGCATGTTTGTGAAGGATTTCCCCCCTGAAATGTTGGGATACCAGGATCGCTACCCCCGCAGTCTTAGTATTGTTAGAAGAAAATAATTGTGTCGGGAATTTATGGGAGCGCAGCCTATGGGAGTCTTGGGACAGTAAGTGGGTCTCTTGAAGAACACAGATATCTGCTCGGGTGCGTTTCTGGAGCATGGTCGTCGATAAGTCGTGGAAGAGAGCAACCGGGTGCCCTCGGAATTGCATCGACTGCTGTTTCCTTGCTTCACAAAGGATTCGCTCCTTAAGCGGAAAGTCCAGTAGGAAGGCCAGTATATCAGGCGGGGGTGCCGAGGTCCAGCACATCATGCCCACCCTATGCGCCCTGTCGATTCTGATAGGGAAGTCCTCTGGTTCACCCAGTATCTCCCTGAACATGCTTTGCAGGTATCCAGCAATGTCTTTCCCCTCCTCCTTGGAAGGCACTCCCCGGACCCGGATGTTATTCCGGCGGGACCGGTTTTCGAGGTCCTCATTGTGCGCCTGGAGGTCCAGCTATTCTCTCAGGCGCAGCACCTCCTGCTGCAGTTACCCGATCTTTTCATCCCTCGAATGTCCGGTTTCTTCCATGGCAGCCACTCTTTCGCCTAGGCTATCGACCTCTCTCCGTACCTCCCGGACTTCTCCGGCTACCTCCTGCTTTAGCGTCTGGAAATCATCCCGCAGGGAACTGAAGAGAGATTCCAGGAAGGACCTGGTGACCGGTGGTTCCCTCTCCCCCGCCTCCAGCGAGCTTCTCGAGGGGCCCGGCGAGTGTTGCCCTTTGTCTTGTTTCGTTGTTCCCCTGTTCATCATCTCTGGCAATGTCCGTTCCTCTTTCTTGTTCCCTCTGTTGCTGGCCATTGCAGGAGCGGGCACCGCTTAAGCGAGTCCTATCGGGCTTCCGGCCCGTGGCGATAGTCAGCAATGTGCAGGGGCGCTACCAACCCGGGGAGAGCTCCTCCCCTGTCACCGACGTTCAGCCCGTCATCCTTGGCAGGCGCAGTGGACCGTCCTTCTCCGTCGCAGGTCTCCGGATCACTCCCCGGGCTCAGTCACAGTGCGGCGGCCACTACCATCCGCAGTCCAGCCACGTGGTGGTTCGTCCTATCTGGCGTGGCTCGGCTTCGTACCCCTTGCGTACCTCAGACTGCTATCGCTATCACGTCAGTCACTAGGCCTGCCCGACATCCGCTTCTGTCCGGCGAGTCCCGTTCTTGACTCCCCGCAAAGCACCGGTCCGGCTGTGAGCTTCCTTAAGTCGTCTTCGTCATTGTAAGAGACCGTGTGGGCTCGATCCGTGCCTCAGTTCCTCCTCGGGTTTTTGGCTGCGTCCTCCTAGCAGTGTGCAACCGGACCCCCCTCAGTCCTCAGGCCACTTCAGCAGGCCGCCATTGCCCCCTTCGTCGTGGGCACCCCAGGGACGCGGCCTTCCACAGGCCCCCCTTGTCATCGGCCTCGTGACTCCGCCGTCCCTGCCGTCTGCTGGTGATGACCCAGTGTGCCCACCACGCCCCAGCCCGATCTCCTCGGATCGCTGCGTCCATCGTCCTGGTCCTGGGGTCACTCTCGCGACACCACTGCTCCACTTGCCGGCGCAGTCAGGAAGGGCACTATGGTGTGGGACCGGTCTTCTGAGCGCTCCACCCTCTAATCTCGTGTCCAGGCGAGTCTCTCTTCTGGCACAGCCCGGGCTCCCCGCCAGTCCAGGGGTCCCCCAGGTCCCACTTGATCCGGTGACCGCCACGTGGCTCACAGGGGGGGAGGGGCCAGCTGCCCACCTCCCGCTTTCAGGCCGGGCCACCCAGCGGTCTTCTCCGGTCAGTGGCCCTACTGCTGTCGGTGCCTTACTGCCACCGGGGGCCGGTGGAATTTAGAGGGGCCCGAAGTTCTCTTTCAGCCTCCAGTGCAAGGGCCGGCCGTTCAACCGGTCACGTTCTAGGGAGGCCGCGCTCCTCAGGTGGGTCCGGTCTGGGGCCTACTCTTCTCGTCGATTATCGTGCCTTGCGTCCCTGGGAGCGTGCTCTCCGCCGCGTTCCCCACACCGCTGGCCTCTCACCTCTCCTCCGCTGGCGGCAGGTCTTGTTTCCGCCCGTTCTGTCGAGGGGGCCCGGACCGCTCCGGTCGTAGGCCGCGTCCCCAGCCTCGTGTAGGAGCCTCACGCCGGGTGAATTGCTCCGGCAACGCTGCCGGACGCTTCCGGTTGCCCCGTAGTCTCTGGATTTATGCCTGCGGTTCCACTAAAGCCCTGCCCCCACAGTCGAGCAGTCTGCTGCACCCAGGTCCGTCGTGGGCCGGGTCTCGATGCTTCCCTGTGCACCAGCGGGCCGCGGCTCTTGGCTCCTCCCGCTCCCCGCGCTGGCTCCCGACCGTTCTACGGGGCTCTGTCGTCATGATCTCCGTGTTGGGGTCGGATCTGTGACGGACCGTTGGTTGCTCCTCTGTCCCCTCTGCAGTTTCTCGGCCGACCGGGGGGAGATCAGCACAAATTCACGGCTTAAAGGTTCAGGTTCGGGGGAGCTCACGGAGAGTCTCCCCTTCCTCTCCTTGGTATACGGAACACCTTAAAAACTTAAAAATTGGCTGTAAAGAGCGGGGAACAATTTGGAGGCAAGAGTACCGCCCAGTAGCTAAGGCGGAACTCCGAGCAGTGCAAAAAGACTACTATGCTGCAATTAAGACGGCTAAGGGAGACCACTATGCAGACAGGATTCGTAAGGCCAAAAACAACAGCAGAGAAATGTTCTTTATTGTCAAAAGTTTTACGTCTCCAGTGGCAGAAACTTTGTCGGCCCCTATATCTGAGGGCTGGTGTGAGAAACTGTCCACCTACTTTATAGAAAAAATAAAAAAAATTCAAGAGAGTCTTAATCCCTCTGATTTAGGCTCCTCCCAATCTGCTCAGGGGGCCCGGGATCAAGGTGATCCTCCCCAACCTCTGGTCTCTTTTAACTGTATAGAGTCGAAAGACGTGATGTGCTCTTTTGAAAAAGCTGAAGAGAAGGATGTTTTGGCCATCCTAAAAGCTCTGAAGTCCGGGTCTCCAATCGACCCTTGCCCTGCTAGAGTTTTGAGTGGTGTGGCAGAGGTTATTGCTCCTATAGTAACCGACTTGGTTAATAAGTCTTTACAAACAGGCGTGGTACCCCCTCAGTGGAAACAAGCAAAACTTCTCCCACTGATCAAAAAACCTTCAGCGGACCCCCTGATTGTTTCGAATTATAGGCCTAGCTCCTTTAGCCAAGGTCTGTGAAAAGGCTGCCTTTCGGCAGCTGGAGAAGTTTGTGGAATCATCGGGGGCTCTACATCCTGCCCAGTCCGGGTTCCGCACCTCCTTTAGCACCGAGACCGCGCTCGTGGAAGTCACCAAAGCCATTAGAGAATGTCTGGACGGGGGCGGCAGAGCGGCTCTAATTTTATTGGACCTCTCTGCCGCGTTTGACACGGTCCCTCACGTCCAGCTTCTCTTTAGGCTGGAGGATATTGGCATCACGGGCGCGGCCCTCAGCTGGGTCAAATCTTTCCTCACAGACAGGTTCCAACAAGTATGGCTGCCCCCTACCATTCATCGAACAGCAGGGTAGATACAGGAGTTCCACAAGGGTCGACATTGAGTCTCCTGCTTTTTAATGTTTATTTGACTCCCCTTGTCTGCTTGGCAGAGAGCTTGGGTGCGAAAATAATGGCTTATGCCGACGACACCCAACTTCTCTTCACTTGGGACAGAATAATCTCTGTACCGACGGTGTCTGGCAGTGCCTGTCCTCAGTGTTTGCCTGGCTTGACCGGGCCAGCCGCAGGTGCAATGAGGAGAAGTCCGAGATTCTTCTGTATGGTCACTTCCCGGTGACTTTTAAGGAATCCATTTGGCCTAGTGGATTGCCCTGTCCCACTGGGGGCTGTGGGGTTGCAAAAAACCTGGGGATTTGGTTTGGAGCTGATCTATGCTTCCGGGAACAAATCATGCGATTGGCGGGTACTTGTTTTGGGACCCTAACTACTCTCCGGAGGTTTTTTCCTCTCCTTCCCCAAGAGGCAAAAGAAACAGTGGCCAGAGCACTTATTCTCTCGCGTCTGGATTACGCCAACGCCCTCTACATCGGTGCGCCTGACTTTTTGCTTCGCAAATTGCAGGTGGTCCAGAGCGCGGCAGTGAGGCACCTCTTTGACATTCCTAGGAGACTCAGTGTACGTACAAAGCTCTCACAGCTACATTGGCTTCCAGTTGCTTTAAGAGTACGCTTTAAGATCTTGGTTTTGGCCTTCAAAGCCTTACATGGCCCTTGTCCCTCCTATCTAAGGGACAGATTTGCTTTCTGCCATCCTCCTCGTCAATTGCGATCTGCCACCCCTAGACACCTGGTCATTCCCAGATTTAGGAGAGTTCATCTAGGGGGACAATCCCTGACAGTTAGAGCTGCTGAGCTGTGGAATAATCTTCCCGACGTCCTCAGGCATACGACAAACCTCACATATTTTAAAAAACATCTGAAAACTCACTTTTTCAGGCAAGCCTTGTAGACTATTTGCTTTTATTTTAGCTGACACCTTGATCCTCTCCCGCACCAGGACAGTTTCGACTAACAGTGCGCGTTACAAGCAACTATATAACATAACATAACATAACAGAGTGCGACCGCTCACCTCGCCATCTTGGCCACGCCCCCTTAACTTGAGTTTTAAAAATGTTACCCCTCTGCATACAAGTGAGAGTGAGATTCCCTCCCAGCCAAGTTGTTACTCCTTGCCTGCAAGTACAGAATTTCAATGCTGTAAAATTTGTCTTCAATAGCTTTTTCCTTCCTAGACTAAACTTTGGGCATACACACAGAATATGCGCTAAAGACTCTTTCTTATATTTACACAGCCAACATTCTTGATTTTGAAACCGATATTTCCAATTGGAAGCGAGATCTTTGATTTGCCAAAAAGCATGAACTGTTGTTTTGTGTTCAGTGAGACATGAGCTGAGAGGTGTTCCTGCATCTGCTACTTTTCATAGGAATTGATCACTATCCAGGCGTGGCGTCTTTGTGTAAGAATATTCTTGCTAGTTGTATGAGACAAAACTTTGGCTGTGGCTTAATTGCCTGATAAAAGCTGCTTTTCTCATACTCGCCGTCCAAACTTCATCCACGCCTAATTCTTCAATTACCTACATTAGGTAAGATCCCCAGGATCCTTTTTTATTCATCAGTTTTTATCCTTTTATTACCAGACAGCATAAGTTATCAATAGTATCTCTTTCAGATGTGCACAGTCTCCAGCATAAGATAAAAAAGCTGTTTTACTTTTAAATGTTTGATTTATGAATTCAAACTCAAGACGGACATGGGCTCGTGAGTCCGATTTTGATATATTAAAAACTGATTTGTATACTCTGATCTAAATTTTGTTTGGGATGGTTGATTCACGACCCTTCATCATTTCTGTGCCATACATAACTGTTGTGCTACAAAAAACACGGGTTAACCCAAGAAGTCACTGGGACCTGGGCGAAATATTGATACAAACAAAGTGGCCCCAGGTAAATACACAATTAGCTCAATCGTAACAGCAAATAAGTACATACAAAAAAGTTATAACAACATTGTTTTTACTCACAACGTGTATCGTAAAAGTTTCAATCATAAGAGTAAATACATAGTAAATGACATATAATGCCCCTAAAGGAATGGAGTGGGGAAGGGTAGTGCTGGAATGGTGAAAGTATAGAAACTAAAGAATGGGTCAAAAAGACCAGGATACACCAAAAATAATGACAAATTGACACAATGGAACAATTAATTCATCAATCAATTTGAAAAATCATGCCTCAAATAAAATCACAATTAATAAATCGGGAAAAAGGCTGAACACAGGAGGAAGTGTCGACGTTTCGACCCAAATGGATGCAGGCGTAGTATAAACCTTGCTAGAGGGTCTTCATCAGGACAGGGTTAGCGGGAGGTGGGGCAATAAATCTTAAATTGATACAGTAATGTAGTGGGTATGGTTCAAAAGTAGTAGGCTCTTGAAGATGCAGAAGTAAAGTTACGTCTTCCGTCAATGTCTATGTGAAGAATGAAGTGGTGGGAATGGCTCTAAATCTTTTAATAAAAAGGGGCCGTTGACAATAGAGATTCACACGTAGATGTAGCGGGTATTAATCGCTGTCGAGCTGCCGATAGCAAGGATGCAGCAGAAAAAGGGGGTTCAGCTGTAGTTTTAGACAATGACGTGCGTGGATCCCCGCTGAATCATTTAGGGGCATTATATGTCATTTACTATGTATTTACTCTTATGATTGAATCTTTTACGATACACGTTGTGAGTAAAAATAATGTTGTTATAACTTTTTTGTATGTACTTTTTTGCTGTTACGATTGAGCTAATTGTGTATTTACCTGGGGCCACTTTGCTTATACATAACTGTTGGCATTAACTTGGAGCGCATTACCGATAGCAGGTTTGCGAAGGACTGGCAGCTCAATTTTCTTTTTATTAGCTTAAAGCCATAGGTTAACGATTGGCTTTTGCCATAATCGCTGCCGAGTGCTGTTTGCACTTCATTTGATGCTCAATATTGAATCCTAGGAACTAGGAGTAGGATTTATATTTGCAGTCTACGGAAACTTAAGACAAAATCCATTTTGGTATTCGTAGCATGAACTTAAGACAACATCCTAAACTTACTACCATTTTGGTATTCAAAGAATGCATTTAAGACAAAATCGTAAACAAAAAATGAACTTACTACTTTTGGTATTCACAGAATGAACTTACTACTTTTGATATTCACAGATTGAAGTTACTACTTTTGGTATTCACAGAATGGATTTAAGACTACTAACTTTACGTCCGCACACAGACCGGAAATTCTGCCCCCAGAGCGGAATTTCCACTTACGAGCAGGAATCTCTGGTAACGGCCCGGAGTCTCCACTCCCAGGCTGGAACTCCTGATTTTCTGCCAAAATACCACCATTTTGGCCTGCTGAATGTTTCAAGTGCCTACCATCCCCCACCACGCTCCAGCTGAAGTCAATTAACACTAACTGTAAGACCATCACCACTAAACATATAAAAGCAGAACACATTGAAGGAACATGTTTGGCCACAGAGAGTTTATGTTAACAATCGCTGTACATTGTCAGAGAAAAATGGAACAAATGAGGAGGAAGAAGAACTTTACCACTGAAGAGACCACCATGCTTGTTGAGTACATAGTCAGGCACCACACATGCCTATATGGTTTCCCACCTTACTGCACCAGTGGCACACAGAAGGCAGCTCAATGGCAGCAATTAGCCACTGCGGTCACAGCTTTGAGGAAGGAGAGGCATACAGTCCAGGATATCAAGAAGAAGTGGCAGGATGAAAAGCAGAGGGTGAAGGAGAAGGACTCCAGGATCTAATTGAACAGGATCCTCCCTGCCCTACACTTCGGAACCTGCCTCCGTCTCACCCCACTAGAGGAGGATATCCTCACCACAATCCAACCCCATATGCTCCATAGGCTGCCTGTGAGTGATGTCTGCAACATGGCACTAGGTAAATGGGATGACAAGAAAAAAGTGTATGAAAAGATTGTCTTAGTTGCACTGGCATTGTGAGTAAAGAAGTTGTACAAAGTGTATATACAAATTAAGACAGTCATAGACTCATGTTTTACCCTCTGTATGTTGCACCACAAGTCCCAGAATCCTTTGAGATAGAAATGGCATATCCCTTTACCACTATTGAAAACATAGGCACAGTACTGCTGCCGTATATATACCTAATCCTGCTAAGTAGCAAGTGACAAAGTGCCCTTATCACTCATCCAGATGTGTCTGAGTCAGTCAAAAATGTAAGGGTTTGCGGAGCATTAGAAAATCAACTGACAAATTAATTGGGACAATACAAGGGGGCAGATTTACAAGGACTGGTTCATCCCTGCATATTAGCAGGGAATGCGCCAGCACCAATGCGACACGAAATTCTACCCTTGCATCACCACGGATTTGTTTAATTAACAATGCTGCGCACCGTGGGACAGGAATAGACAGATGTGTGTCTTGTCTGATGGTGTAAGGGCGGAGCTTTGCTAGAGTTGTGTCGCAAGTATAATGCAACTCCAACAATGTTCATGGACCGCCCATACCTGACGTGCTGCACCCTCCTTACATCTGCTTCAAGCATGTGTAAGGTTTTGTCACAGCGGCCTACGAAAAGTGACTCTGTGGAATCTTGTAGATTTCACTGCATCACTTTCACGAGGTATTTCACACAGGAATGCCCACACTGCTTATATTAAACCAGACGCAGGTTTAATGTTGGGCAAGGGTAAAAAACGTGACGCATCTCCCTAGATGCGTCACGTTGTAACTAAGTCGCAACGTGGCAGATGGTTTACGCCGCCGCTGTGTCACAGAAGTGATGCAACGGTGGCTTAAATATCTAGCAAGGGGCCTGTAAATCTGCCACAAATTATCCAAGAAGTAACTCACCCTGTACCAGCAAAAATCACAAAGCAAGTTGTGAGAGAATCCTCAGATCAAAGTATGTCATTCACATATTCCGTTGTTCATTTCCCACCCTTCCACACCATTACATCCCCAACGCCCCACTGCACCTACCTGCCCCATCTGTTAGCATGCAGAAGATATGGGATAATGCCTAAAAAGTTCTACATGTACATTTCCTCTTTGGTTACTTTTCTCTCTTCTCGCCTATTGACATGTTCAGTCAGAGCACAGATAACCGCAGTAGCAGAGGTCCCTGCATCTTCTGGGAGGAAAAAACATCATCCAGAGCAAGGCATACAATCCTCACAAACTGGTAAGTCAAACTGGTCAGGAGATGGTCAAAAGGAATACGTTGTCAGAAGACAAAAGAGGGACATGTAGTGCCTAAAATGTGAAAGGTGACCAGAGATGAAAAACTAGCTTAATACCTATTGGATTTGTCAATGGACATTCACCTTCAGCAAATGACATATGTGAATATCGAAAGATAAAATATAGTATGTCTTGGCTCATCATACCTTTGTAATTGGTGAACATAACATGTATTCCACCAATAGTCCCAGACCTGGGAATTCAATCCTGCAATTGAGTGCCACAACTAAGTATGGGCGAAATCTGTGAAATCGCGGTCCGCTAAATCGTGCGAAAGCGAATTCGCAATCTTCATAATTCGCGAACTCGTGCGAAATTGCGCATATTGGGGTTTTTGCGTGTTCGCGGGGCTTTTTGCGTATTCGCAGAGCTTTTTGCGTGTTTGCGGGCCGCTTGCACGGCAAAGTTACCCATTCGGTCGTGTATGGGCACAGCACCCTCTGGTTCACCACCGCAACCCTCTGGTTCTGCACTGTCCCCCTCTGGTTCGCCACTGCCACTCTCTGGTTCACCACTGCTACCCTCTGGTTCACCACTGCAAACCTCTGGTTCACCCCTGCCACCCTCTGGTTCAGCACTTTCATCCTCTGGTGCATCACAGCACCCTCTGGTTCACCACTGCCACCTTTTGGTTCATCCCTGCCACCCTCTGGTTCATTACTGTCACCCTCTGGTTCAAGACTGCCACCCTCAGGATCATCACTGCCACCCTCTGGTTCATTACTGCCACCCTCTGGTTCGCCACTGCCACCCTCAGGATCATGACTGCCACCCTCTGGTTCACCACTGCTACCCTCTGGTTCACCACTGCAAACCTCTGGTTCACCCCTGCCACCCTCTGGTTCAGCACTGTCACCCTCTGGTGCATCCCAGCACCCTCTGGTTCACCACTGCCACCTTTTGGTTCATCCCTGCCACCCTCTGGTTCATTACTGTCACCCTCTGGTTCAAGACTGCCACCCTCAGGATCATCACTGCCACCCTCTGGTTCATTACTGCCACCCTCTGGTTCGCCACTGCCACCCTCAGAATCATGACTGCCACCCTCTGGTTCATCACTGCCACCCTTTGGTTTGCCACTGCCACCCTCTGGTTCACCACTGCCACCCTCTGGTCCATCACTGCCATCCTCTGGTTCACCCCTGTCACCCTCTGGTTCACCCCTGCCACCCTCTGGTTCATCACTGCCACCCTCTGGATCACCACTGCCACCCTCTGGTTCACCACTGCCACCCTCTGGTTCATCACAGCACCATCTGGTTCACCACTGCCACCCTCTGGTTCACCCCTGCCACCAACTGGTTCATCACTGCCACCCTCTGGTTCATCACTGCCACCCTCTGTTCACCACTGACACCCTCTGGTTCATCACTGCCACCCTCTGGTTCATCACTGCCACCCTCTGGTTCAACACTGCCACCCTCTGGTTCATCACTGCCACCCTCTGGTTCACCACTGCCACCCTCTGGTTCATCACAGCACCCTCTGGTTCATCACTGCCACCCTCTTGTTCATTACTGCCACCCTCTGGTTCGCCACTGCCACCCTCAGGATCATCACTGCCACCCTCTGGTTCATCACTGCCACCCTCTGGTTTGCCACTGCCACCCTCTGGATCATCACTGTCCCCCTCTGGTTCATCACTGCCACCCTCTGGTTCATCACAGCACCCTCTGGTTCACCAGTGCCACCCTCTGGTTCATCACTGCCACCCTCTGGTTCACCACTGCCACCCTCTGGTTCACCACTGCCACCCTCTGGTTCATCACTGCCACCCTCTGGTACACCACTGCCACCCTCTGGTTCACCACTGCCACCCTCTGGTTCATCACAGCACCCTCTGGTTCACCACTGACACCATCTGGTTCACCCCTGCCACCCTCAGGTTCAGCACTCACCACTACCACCCTCTGGTTCATCACAGCACCCTCTGGTTCATCCCTGCTGCCACCCTCTGGTTCAGCACTCACCACTGCCACCCTCTGGATCATCACTGTCCCCAACTGGTTCATCACTGCCACCCTCTTGTTCACCACTGCCACCCTCTGGTTCACCAGTGCCACCCTCTAATTCATCACTGCCACCCTCTGGTTCACCACTGTCACCCTCTGGTTCATCACTGTCACCCTTTGGTTCATCACTGCCACCCTCTGGTTCATCACAGCACCCTCTGGTTAACCACTGACACCCTCTGGTTCACCACTGACACCCTCTGGTTCACCCCTGCCACCCTCAGGTTCAGCACTCACCACTGCCACCCTCTGGTTCATCACAGCACCCTCTGGTTCACCACTGCCACACTCCGGTTCATCACTGCCACCCGCTGGTTCATCACAGCACCCTCTGGTTCACCAGTGCCACCCTCTGGTTCATCACTGCCATCCTCTGGTTCACCACTGCCACCCTCTGGTTCATCATTGCCACCCTCTGGTTCATCACAGCACCCTCTGGTTCACCACTGACACCCTCTGGTTCACCACTGGCACCCTCTGGTTCATCACTGCCACCCTCTGGTTCATCACAGCACCCTCTGGTTCACCACTGACACCCTCTGGTTCATCCCTGCCACCCTCAGGTACAGCACTCACCACTGCCACCCTCTGGTTCATCACAGCACCCTCTGGGTCACCCCTGCTGCCACCCTCTGGTTTAGCACTCACCACTGCCACCCTCTGGATCATCACTGTCCCCCTCTGGTTCATCACTGCCACCCTCTGGTTCACCACTGCCACCCTCTGGTTCACCACTGCCACCCTCTGGTTCATCACAGCACCATCTGGTTCACCCCTGCCACCCTCTGGTTCATTGCAGCCACCCTCTGGTTCACCACTGCCACCCTCTGGTTCCTTACTGTCACCCTCTGATTTGCCACTGCCACCCTGAGGATCATGACTGCCACCCTCTGGTTCATCACTGCCACCCTCTGGTTTGCCACTGCCACCCTCTAGATGAGCACTGCCCCCCTCTGGTTCATCACTGCCACCCTCGGGTTCATCACAGCATCCTCTGGTTCACCACTGCCACCCTCTGGTTCATCACTGCCACCCTCTGGTTCACCCCTGCCACCCTCTGGTTCACCCCTGCCACCCTCTGGCTCATCACTGCCACCCTCTGGTTCACCACTGCCACCCTCTTGTTCATCATAGCACCATCTGGTTCACCACTGCCACCCTCTGGTTCACCCCTGCCACCATCTGGTTCATCACTGCCACCCTCTGGTTCATCACTGCCACCCTCTGGTTCACCACTGACACCCTCTGGTTCATCACTGCAACCCTCTGGTTCATCACTGCCACCCTCTGGTTCAACACTGCCACCCTCTGGTTCATCACTGCCACCCTCTGGTTCACTAATGCCACTACTGCCACCCTCTGGTTAACCACTGCCACCCTCTGGTTCACCACTGACACCCTCTCATTCACTCCTGCCACCCTCAGGTTCAGCACTCACCACTGCCACCCTCTGGTTCATCACAGCACCCTCTGGTTCACCACTGCCACCCTCCGGTTAATCACTGCCACCCCCTGGTTCATCACAGCACCCTCTGGTTCACCAGTGCCACCCTCTGGTTCATCACTATCATCCTCTGGTTCACCACTGCCACTCTCTGGTTCATCACAGCACCCTCTGGTTCACCACTGACACCCTCTGGTTCACCACTGGCACCCTCTGGTTCATCACTGCCACCATCTGGTTCATCACAGCACCCTCTGGTTCACCACTGACACCCTCTGGTTCACCCCTGCCACCCTCAGGTTCAGCACTCACCACTGCCACCCTCTGGTTCATCACAGCACCCTCTGGGTCACCCCTGCTGCCACCCTCTGGATCATCATTGTCCCCCTCTGGTTCATAACTGCCACCCTCTGGTTCACCACTGCCACCCTCTGGGTCACCACTGCCACCCTCTGGTTCATCACAGCACCCTCTGGTTCACCCCTGCCACCCTCTGGTTCATCGCAGCCACCCTCTGGTTCACCACTGCCACCCTTTGGTTCCTTACTGCCACCCTCTGGTTTGCCACTGCCACCCTCAGGATCATGACTGCTACCCTCTGGTTCATCACTGCCACCCTCTGGTTTGCCACTGCCACCCTCTGGTTCATCACTGCCACCCTCTGGTTCACCACTGCCACCCTCTTGTTCATCACAGCACCATCTGGTTCACCACTGCCACCCTCTGGTTCACCCCTGCCACCATCTGGTTCATCACTGCCACCCTCTGGTTCATCACTGCCAGCCTCTGGTTCACCACTGACACCCTCTGGTTCATCACTGCAACCCTCTGGTTCATCACTGCCACCCTCTGGTTCAACACTGCCACCCTCTGGTTCATCACTGCCACCCTCTGGTTCACCACTGCCACCCTCTGGTTCATCACAGCACCCTCTTGTTCATCACTGCCACCCTCTGGTTCATTACTGCCACCCTCTGGTTCGCCACTGCCACCCTCAGGATCATGACTGCCACCCTCTGGTTCATCACTACCACCCTCTGGTTTGCCACTGCCACCCTCTGGATCATCACTGCCACCCTTTGCTTCATCACTGCCACCCTTTGCTTCATCACAGCACCCTTTGGTTCACCAGTGCCACCCTCTGGTTCACCACTGACACCCTCTGGTTCACCACTGGCACCCTCTGGTTCATCACTGCCACCCTCTGGTTCATCACAGCACCCTCTGGTTCACCACTGACACCCTCTGTTTCACCACTGCCACCCTCTGGTTCATCACAGCACCCTGTGTGTCACCCCTGCTGCCACCCTCTGGTTCAGCACTCACCACTGCCACCCTCTGGATCATCACTGTCCCCCTCTGGTTCATCACTGCCACCCTCTGGTTCACCACTGGCGCCCTCTGGTTCACCACTGCCACCCTCTGGTTAATCACAGCACCCTCTGGTTCACCCCTGCCACCCTCTGGTTCATTGCAGCCACCCTCTGGTTCACCACTGCCACCCTCTGGTTCCTAACTGCCACCCTCTGGTTTGCCACTGCCACCCTCAGGATCATGACTGCCACCCTCTGGTTCATCACTGCCACTCTCTGGTTCAACACTGCCACCCTCTGGTTCATCACTGCCACCCTCTGGTTCACCACTGCCACCCTCTGGGTCATCACAGCACCCTCTTGTTCATCACTGCCAACCTCTGGTTCATTACTGCCACCCTCTGGTTCGCCACTGCCACCCTCAGGATCATCACTGCCACCCTCTGGTTCATCACTACCACCCTCTGGTTTGCCACTGCCACCCTCTGGATCAACACTGTACCCCTCTGGTTCATCACTGCCAACCTCTGGATCATCACAGCACCCTCTGGTTCACCAGTGCCACCCTCTGGTTCATCACTGCCACCCTCTGGTTCACCACTTCCACCCTCTGGTTCCCCACTGCCACCCTCTGGTTCATCACTGCCACCCTCTGGTTCACCACTGCCACCCTCTGGTTCACCACTGCCACCCTCTGGTTCATCACAGCACCCTCTGGTTCACCACTGACACCCTCTGGTTCACCCCTGCCACCCTCAGGTACAGCACTCACCACTCCCACCCTCTGGTTCATCACAGCACCCCCTGGTTCACCCCTGCTGCCACCCTCTGGTTCAGCACTCACCACTGCCACTCTCTGGATCATCACTGTCCCCCTCTGGTTCATCACTGCCACCCTCTGGTTCATCACAGAACCCTCTGGTTCATCACAGAACCCTCTGGTTCACCAGTGCCACCCTCTGGTTCATCACTGCCATCCTCTGGTTCACCACTGCCACCCTCTGGTTCTTCACTGACGCCCTCTGGTTCATCACAGCACCCTCTGGTCCACCACTGCCACCCTCTGGGTCACCACTGACACCCTCTGGTTCATCACTGCCACCCTCTGGTTCATCACTGCCACCCTCTGGTTCATCACAGCACCCTCTGGTTCACCACTGACACCCTCTGGTTCATCACAGCACCCTCTGGTTCACCACTGACACCCTCTGTTTCACCCCTGCCACCCTCAGATTCAGCACTCACCACTGCCACCCTCTGGTTCATCACAGCACCCTCTGGGTCACCCCTGCTGCCACCCTCTGGTTCAGCACTCACCACTGCCACCCTCTGGATCATCACTGTCCCCCTCTGGTTCATCACTGCCACCCTCTGGTTCACCACTGCCACCCTTCGGTTCACCACTGCCACCCTCTGGTTCATCACAGCACCCTCTGGGTCACCCCTGCTGCCACCCTCTGGTTCAGCACTCACCACTGCCACCCTCTGGATCATCACTGTCCCCCTCTGGTTCATCACTGCCACCCTCTGGTTCACCCCTGCCACCCTCTGGTTCATTGCAGCCACCCTCTGGTTCACCACTGCCACCCTCTGGTTCCTTACTGCCACCCTCTCGTTTGCCACTGCCACCCTCTAGATCAGCACTGCCCCCCTCTGGTTCATCACTGCCAACATCGGGTTCATCACAGCATCCTCTGGTTCACCACTGCCACCCTCTGGTTCATCACTGCCACCCTCTGGTTCACCCCTGCCACCCTCTTGTTCACCCCTGCCACCATCTGGTTCATGACTGCCACCCTCTGGTTCATCACTGCCACCCTCTGGTTTGCAACAGCCACCCTCTAGATCAGCACTGCCCCCCTCTGGTTCATCACTGCCAACCTCTGGTTCATCACAGCATCCTCTGGTTCACCACTGCCACCCTCTGGTTCATCACTGCCACCCTCTGGTTCACCCCTGCCACCCTCTTGTTCACCCCTGCCACCATCTGGTTCATCACTGCCACCCTCTGGTTCATCACACCATCCTCTGGTTCACCCCTGCCACCCTCTGGTTCATCACTGCCACCCTCTGGTTCACCACTGCCACCCTCTTGTTCACCCCTGCCACCATCTGGTTAATCACTGCCACCCTCTGGTTCATCACTGCCACCTTCTGGTTCACCACTGACACCCTCTGGTTCATTACTGCAACCCTCTGGTTCATCACTGCCACCCTCTGGTTCAACACGGCCACCCTCTGGTTCATCACTGCCACCCTCTGGTTCACCACTGCCAACCTCTGATTCACCACTGCCACCCTCTGGTTCATCACAGCACCCTCTGGTTCACCACTGCCACCCTCTGGTTCACCACTGACACCCTCTGGTTCACTCCTGCCACCCTCAGGTTCAGCACTCACCACTGCAACCCTCTGGTTCATCACAGCACCCTCTGGTTCATCACTGCCACCCTCTGGTTCACCACTGCCACCCTCTGATTCACCACTGCCACCCTCTGGTTCATCACAGCACCCTCTGGTTCACGACTGCCACCCTCTGGTTCACCACTGACACCCTCTGGTTCACTCCTGCCACCCTCAGGTTCAGCACTCACCACTGCAACCCTCTGGTTCATCACAGCACCCTCTGGTTCCCCACTGCCACCCTCCGGTTCATCACTGCCACCCCCTGGTTCATCACAGCACCCTCTGGTTCATCACTGCCACCCTCTAGTTCACCACTGCCACCCTCTGATTCACCACTGCCACTCTCTGGTTCATCACAGCACCCTCTGGTTCACCACTGACACCCTCTGGTTCACCACTGGCACCCTCTGGTTCGTCACTGCCACCCTCTGGTTCATCATAGCACCCTCTGGTTCACCACTGACACCCTCTGGTTCACCCCTGCCACCCTCAGGTTCAGCACTCACCACTGCCACCCTCTGGATCATCACTGTCCCCCTCTGGTTCATCACTGCCACCCTCTGGTTCACCACTGCCACCCTCTGGTTCACCACTGCCACCCGCTGGTTCATCACAGCACCCTCTGGTTCACCCCTGCCACCCTCTGGTTCATCGCAGCCACCCTCTGTTTCACCACTGCCACCCTCTGGTTCCTTACTGCCACCCTCTGGTTTGCCACTGCCACCCTCTGGTTTGCCTCTGCCACCCTCTAGATCAGCACTTCCCCCCTCTTGTTCATCACTGCCACCCTCTGGTTCATCACAGCATCCTCTGGTTCCCCACTGCCACCCTATGGTTCATCACTGCCACCCTCTGGTTCACCCCTGCCACCCTCTGGTTCACCCCTGCCACCCTCCGGTTCATCACTGCCACCCTCTGGTTCACCACTGCCACCCTCTTGTTCATCACAGCACCATCTGGTTCACCACTGCCACCCTCTGGTTCACCCCTGCCACCATCTGGTTCATCACTGCCGCCCTCTGTTTCATCACTGCCACCCTCTGGTTCACCACTGACACCCTCTGGTTCATCACTGCAACCCTCTGGTTCATCACTGCCACTCTCTGGTTCAACACTGCCACCCTCTGGTTCATCACTGCCACCCTCTGGTTCACCACTGCCACCCTCTGGTTCATCACAGCACCCTCTTGTTCATCACTGCCAACCTCTGGTTCATTACTGCCACCCTCTGGTTCGCCACTGCCACCCTCAGGATCATCACTGCCACCCTCTGGTTCATCACTACCACCCTCTGGTTTGCCACTGCCACCCTCTGGATCAACACTGTACCCCTCTGGTTCATCACTGCCAACCTCTGGTTCATCACAGCACCCTCTGGTTCACCAGTGCCACCCTCTGGTTCATCACTGCCACCCTCTGGTTCACCACTGCCACCCTCTGGTTCACCACTGCCACCCTCCGGTTCATCACTGCCACCCTCTGGTTCACCACTGCCACCCTCTGGTTCACCACTGCCACCCTCTGGTTCATCACAGCACCCTCTGGTTCACCACTGACACCCTCTGGTTCACCCCTACCACCCTCAGGTACAGCACTCACCACTCCCACCCTCTGGTTCAGCACTCACCACTGCCACCCTCTGGATCATCACTGTCCACCTCTGGTTCATCACTGCCACCCTCTGGTTCATCACATAACCCTCTGGTTCACCAGTGCCACCCTCTGGTTCATCACTGCCATCCTCTGGTTCACCACTGCCACCCTCTGGGTCACCACTGCCACCCTCTGGTTCATCACTGCCACCCTCTGGTTCATCACTGCCACCCTCTGGTTCATCACAGCACCCTCTGGTTCACCACTGACACCCTCTGGTTCATCCCTGCCACCCTCAGGTGCAGCACTCACCACTGCCACCCTCCGGTTCATCACCGCACCCTCTGGTTCACCCCTGCTGCCACCCTCTGGTTCAGCACTCACCACTGCCACCCTCTGGATCATCACAGAACCCTCTGGTTCACCAGTGCCACCCTCTGGTTCATCACTGCCATCCTCTGGTTCACCACTGCCACCCTCTGGGTCACCACTGCCACCCTCTGGTTCATCACTGCCACCCCCTGGTTCATCACTGCCACCCTCTGGTTCATCACAGCACCCTCTGGTTCACCACTGACACCCTCTGGTTCATCCCTGCCACCCTCAGGTGCAGCACTCACCACTGCCACCCTCCGGTTCATCACCGCACCCTCTGGTTCACCCCTGCTGCCACCCTCTGGTTCAGCACTCACCACTGCCACCCTCTGGATCATCACTGCCCCCCTCTGGTTCATCACTGCCACCCTCTGGTTCACCACTGCCACCCTCTGGTTCACCACTGCCACCCTCTGGTTCATCACAGGGGTGAATCAGAGGGTGTTCTGATTCACCCCTGCCACCCTCTGGTTCTCACTGCCACCCTCTGGTTCACCACTGCCACCCTCTGGTTCATCACTGTCACCCTCTGGTTCATCACTGCCACCCTCTGGTTCATCACAGCACCCTCTGGTTCACCACTGACACCCTCTAGTTCACCCCTGCCACCCTCAGGTTCAGCACTCACCACTGACACCCTCTGGTTCACCACTGTCACCCTCTGGTTCACCACTTCCACCCTTTTTTTCACCACTGTAGATTATGGGAGAAAGTACACCTGCCCAGCCTCAACTGAGATGAATTAATTTGGGGCTGGTTAATGTGTCACTGAATTTGTGCTTCAAGTCTGGCACCTGCTTCCTTAGCTGTAAGTGCTTCCTGTTGCAGTTATCTTTTTCACAGGAGCATTGTGCCATACTTGTAACTATTCTCTGACCCAGCTTTGAGGGTCAGACCAGGGTCAGAGTATATTTGCAAGTAGGCAACTGAACTCTGGAGGGGCCCCTCAGGAAGCACTACAGGGAATGGTTACAAATTAGCTTGAACTTTTTCACCTGCTAAGTGCTTTCAGTTTTCCAAAGTTCGTTTTTCTGTCATTTCGCGAGATTCGTCCAAGTCCACCTCCCAAAGACCGTGGCAGCAGGTGGGCGGATTGCCTCCGGTTACGGCCTCCGGGAGCATCGCCAGCTGTGGGAGAAGGTGTGCCGGCGTATGTATAAGGAGTCTGGGGTCCGGCGCACCTAACAGCAAGTGACGCTCCGGTGGAGTGACATCCTGGACCGGGAGCATGACATGCTCGACCTGCTAGGATTGGAGATCCCTGGCCTTGGTAAGTAGCTATTTAATAACTACTTTTTTTCCTTCTGCTCTGTTATATTGCTAATCTATTTTTTTCCTGAAGAGTACGAATGCTGCTGATTCGATTACATTGCAGGTAAATTAATGTTTAAATAGCTTCTGTCATTGCAGGTGCTTGCCTGGTTATTGGCGTTGCTACTATTCTTACTTGTTTGCAACTTATTAGTCATTTGAGAGCATTACTGCGTAATGCTAGAGACAGTAGACTCAAGTCTAGTCCTTTTTACTCCTGCTGCTGCCACTTTAAAGAGATAGTGGTGGATTGATACGTTGAGTATATTATTTATTACTTGTTATAGGACATTTGTTAGTGGTCTGCAATCATGATGATGGACTGTGTCTGTCACGCGACGTCTCGTGCTGCTGAGTGATGGCAGTCGTAGTAGAACCTTTTTGTTGTTGATGTAGTTAGTGAATTACATAACTTTCCTATTAGACGGTCTGCGAATCCTGCAATACTGTACTACTATCCTCCTAGTTGACCAGATCAGATGCAATTGATGTTAATTTGTTCCCCCGACATAATTTTAGATTGAGTACAAAGAAATCAAATATTTCCAAAAAAACAATCATCCATGTTGTTTTTCTTAATTTCATGATCACCAGCACCTCCCAAGGGCAAGGCGCCGGCGGCGACAGAGACTCCGGTGGCAGAAGGTGGGCAGGATCAGTCCCTTGCAGGCTCTTCTGCTGGCCCCAGTAAGTTGTTCTATTGTTATATTAATACTTATACTTCCCTAATTTTTACAGTTCCTATTCATTACAAACTAGTTCCTAATAATTCTATGTTTTACAAAATAGTCTTTGATCTTCTAATGTAGACTACTTTCTACATTCTTATCCTGCCTCTACCATCACTCTCTGTGCTACTACTATTTACAATTATGAGTCTGTCTGTGTAGGTAGCTAAGCTTGCCCATTCGGCAAATGGTGTGAAACAAAACTCTGATACAGCAATAGCTCTAGGCACTGAGTGCAGTCCTCTGGGTTGCCCTTGCTATCTATTTTTCCAGTCTTCTTAATGTAAGTGCTTTGACAATTTCCAACAACAAAATGTCATTGTTTACACCAAGTAAAAGGTAGCAGTTGCCTTTTTGATTTGAGAGGAGCACATCCCATACCGCCAGTGTTTCAGGGACTATTCTGCACACAAAGAAGTATGGACAAGATAAATCGGACATTGTTGATGATAGGTGCAGTTCGACATTTGACATACCTCAGTCCGAACACAAGTTGAACCCCCAATCACCTGACCGACTATCTAGAATGTCAGACCAATGATTTTACGACCCAGAAGAACAGAAGAAGACTACCTCCGAGTCCCGGCCTATCTGAGTCACTGAAACATGACTGCCAAGTGCAGTAGTTCAAACCTTTCCGGTCACTCACTCATAAACAAAAACCACACAGTGTTTGTTAGTTTTAAAGTTTTATTTTCAATTAAGAAATGAAAACATTATTTCTTTATTTTTAATAGCGTAGTATTCTGATGGATGAAGATGACGTTAAAGTTTAAACAACATTCCCATGAATGAAATTAGTATGACTCAAACTTAATAATAGTTAACAGACACATAAAATTATTAGAATAACTGTGCGGGAGCCCCCACCTTCTTTAAAGTACTTAAAGTACTGCTGGTGATGACTTAGTAGTAGTTGGTGAATCGTCTGGCAGAAGGGCAATGGAATCTTCTTTCTCTAATGAGAAAAATGGTGCACGTTAAGCAAGCATTCATTAGTTGTCATAAGAAGAAGTGTAGCAGCATTTAATGGAATAAGCACATAAAAGGTTAACACCCTCCCCAAAACCGTTACTTTTTTTCAATCCCAGTAATAAAAAATGTGTTATGTAACATTTCCTTCCATTACGAGACAAAATAGGGGGTTGTGTATGGCATCTGAAAATATGACATGTTTTTCCTAGACGTCACAACATCTGATGCAGCACAGAAGACCACCAGTGCCGGGGCCAGCAGTGCGGAGGGGTCCACTCTGGATGTGGCGGCGCCAACAGGAGGAGCTGGGGGGGAAGACTCAGCGGCGGCGGACAGAGGTAAGTTATTATACTCCTTACTTATTGAAATTTTTTTGAGTAGGCTCGCAAAGGAGTGTATGATGTACTGTACAGTAGTACACAGAACACTAGTATAAGTATACCGTACTGTCAAGAACATGTACTAATTTAGAACTACTTTTTGGGCAATCACGGAGAAGACAGTCAACCTTGACTTTTAATAGCATTAGCGGTGGTACTTCTCTGGCAACCAATGGCCCCCTCTATTTCACTTCAACTCAGCTGGCAAATGTTTATTGTGAAGCCAAGTCATATCAGATGTAGTTTAGGGGTGTGAAGAACGAAAAGTTAAAGAAGGGTGAAACGAAGGACGAGCGAGTCTTAATATTTATGACTGTAAAGAATGGTTTTGTTGAATGCAATTCAACATAAGAAGACGGCGGTTTCCAAAATATAATGAAAAGGGTGTTAGTTGGTTGATGAAAAAAAGAAATTTTGGTACATTTGGACATTAAGAAGAATCATAGACGTACTTTGGAAGCCTGGATGTTATCTTCTTTATCCTCCTCGTCGATAGCAGAGGTGTATGATGTAGTAGAATCAAAAACAAATAATGTTCCCTGGGTTATGTTATTCACTGGGGAAATCCATCAATACAGTCACCTGTCACCATATTACTCAAACATACAGTCTGCAGTGTTTAATATGTGCCTATTACTGCTCCCATGCAAGAGTAGAACCACAAAGGCAATGTAAATTCACAAAGGGATATATTTATTAAAATTGTTAATTAAAAACGCATGAATTCATCCATGAAGATATAAACATACACATTAATCATACATCATATTGTGTTCAATATTCGTCATTTAAATAGTTGTAGACTGTATATTTGAGTAATATGGTGACAGGTGACTGTGTTGATGGATTTCCCCAATGAATAACATAACCCAGGGAACATTATTTGTTTTTGATTATACTCTACCCAGTTCCTGTGGGTCCAGAGGGTACTCTCTTTACTTTTGATGTATGATGTAGTAGAGCACAACGCTGAGTGGATGATGTATGGCCAGTGGCAGTGCCACCCCTATAGAAAAGTAAGACATTCCTATCCCCACCTGCATGTACTGCTTAAAGTACTGCGAGTCTGCATCATCATGGCCTGTGTCTGTATTTCTTGGGTGAAAGCTGAGTGAGCTGTCATTATGGCGGCTTCCACAAGTTCACGTACCCGTAATTTCTTTTGCAAAACAAGATAAAAAAAGTAAAAAAGGCCTTTTTTAGTACTCTCTGACTATGTATGTAGTAGTGAGTCCACCTATATTGCTGCTAGTGGAATACCAGAAACTCACAGTTTCACAGGCTTACAAAGACGGCAGAAAGATACATGCCAAAATGTTATACTGTGTTTGCTACTAGCTGGGGTCACTGAGTGTCAACCTTCCGTTGAATTATTTTGACTTTATGTTAAAGACTATTGGCTACATTACTTTTCTTTCTTTCTTCATAGATGCTACTCCCAAAAAGCATCACCCGTAAGGAGATGGCTGTCCGGGCCAGGGCCCGTAAGATGGAGGCTATTTGTGCCGAGTATCGGCGGTTGTGGGCTCAGGAGCATGAGGAGACATCAACATCTACATCCTCCTCCACTGCCCCCGGGTCCACCAGCTAGAAGCCTCCAGCGAAACGGAGCCGTGGCCCGAAAGCCTCCCGCCGTTGCCGCACAGCAGCAACAACATCAGCGCCCCTCCCCCCCCCAGATCCTGGATGGTTCGTGTGCGCTGGCTACGTAGAAGAGTGGACTACCTGGAGCGGTTGGCCGAAAAACATCAGCGCCAGCTCCGGGACCTCCGCAAAGAGCAGTGGGACATGCAGCAACAGCTTGCCAAACTACGCCACCGGAGGAAGTGACTGTCCCTTGCCCCTTTTTTAAAGACTGTTGGGGGGGGTGGGAATTGGGTGTTTGGGAAAGGGGACTTTTGGACTTTTTGACATTGGTTGGGTTAGGGAGGGGGGTGAGTTCGGGTAATTTATTTTATTGTTGTGCTGAAAACAACACGAATATATATTTGTTAATATTTATTTTTCTTACAAAAACACAGTATACGTGTTCATGTATTATTTTGTGTGGGGGTTGGCGGTGGTTACTGGACGTTTGTTTTCTTCAAACTTACCAGCATGAATGAAACATCTAGTCCTGAAATGTACCAAAATGCAAGTAACTGAGTTAGTAAATTTAGTAACCCTACTACTGTACTTTACTAGTAGTACTGTCAGTCTCTGCTCTCCTCCCAACTTAGTCCTCCTAGCCCATTATTCTACTACCTCTCCAATATGCTTATCTTACCTGTGATTTTTGTTTGAGAATCGGGGTAGCCCCAGGGCTGGCTGCATTGTAAATGGTGATTAAGGTTGGTTGTTGACTTGAATACTCGACGGATGCAATATCATTGTTGTGCTGGTAGCAGTAGTGGTACACACTGGCAGTATCACCATATGAAAAAAAGAGGAAATTAAACATTGAGTGGCCTGAGCGTAGCATTAGAAACAGTACAATAGATAGTACGGTACAGAACAGTGCCCTAAATTGTAGCCTAAGCAGTGCCAACGTAAGGTAAGCATTAAGCATTTGATTGTTCACGTCGTGTAGGAGGAGGATGTTCTTATCAATCCACGATGGCGCACATGAACTTCTGGTTGCTTTGACCTTATCCTCCCTAGCAAGTGTGTGAAATTTATTGTTGTTGTCAGTCACACCTCAATGAAATACCACACAGACTGGGGGAAGAGGGTTAGGGTTTGAAAATTAGATGGGAATGGGGTTTTTTGGGAAAGTTTGGTAGAGAGGAAAAAAAACACAGCATGGACAGTCAAACAACAAATGAAGAGAAATAAATCTTTGGATTTGAAGATATTGATAAATCTTTAAAGGGACATAAAGGAAGTGCACTACTGCATGCCAGAAGTTGTTTACTAAATGGATGGTTAGGTTACTAAAAAGTAGTACTACTACTTACTGCAACTTACTAGTAACTACGAAGAAACAAGTTGACAGTACAGGGCTGCAGTCATTATGCAATTTCACTTGCCTCTCTGCCCTCAGAGAGAATAAACTAAGCATTGTCGTGTATTTCTATAGGTTCTGAATCGATCCCCCTATTCCTGACCCTATTCTGGTTAAACTTACTAGCTAGTTAACTAACAGTCAGCCCATGAGGCAAGAAATCCCCCATGATGCAGATACCGTTATCTGACGCAGTCACACTACGGCACAGGAACGTGTTATCTGATTAGGTCATAACGCTTGAGATCTAATTAGACAAGCGATATTCCTCCAGCCCCTGATAAGGCATACGACGTTCTCATAACAAATCAAACCTATGACAACCTGGATAATCCGTGCGGCCATTGTTTTGATTTCACAGAGAACTTTAGTAAAGAATGTGCTAACGAGCAAGTCGTATGACATCTTTATTGACGTACCTATGTCCATCCTTACGTCAATCCCGGCACCTTTAAGGTATAAATATTGCCGACCTTGCCCTATGCAAAACACACGCGTGGTGACAAGACGGAGCAGCCATACTTGCCGAAGCAGAGAGCCGAAGCAGACCCCGCAGGCAGCAGCCCCGCCTTCCTGACGCGCTGAGAGACGCGCTGCTATCTCAAGCCGAGAGACCCAGCACCGGCGCTTCTGGGCAGCCCTCGCAGGCAGCCTGGAATATCGAGAGCAGAGAAAGAGATACCATTCCTCATTCATCCTAAATTCCAGGTACAGAACTGAATAACCCCTCCTAGAGAATTCTTTAGTTATTCACTTGGCAAAAACAAACTTAACTTAAACTGTAACTTTCTATTCCCGCCCACGTATTAGACTTAGGTCAGGTACACGGGGTAGGCGTATTTAGAAACACCAGTTGAGTACGTTTAGTCAAATGTATATGTGTATGTAAATATATTTTAATCATTTTAAACATCATATGGCTCAGAAACCATATCAATGTTTTTACAGTATTATTTTATACTATTGCTTCTAATGTATGCACTTTACTTAACTATAAGTATCGCAATAATATCGATCCATTTCTCTTGTACGAGAAAAGAGACTGATCAATAAATAACATCTTTTATTGAACACGCCCGTCTCTTCCTTTTCTCTACATTCTGATGAGACTAAGAATGCACGTACTGACTGAGTAAAATAATTGCCTTGTGCTCACACGACTCTTGAGATTGACTCTTGATTAGGGGAGAGCAAAGTTGTCATGTTCTATGGTTGTCAGAAACTAAATCCCTTCTTGTCTAATCAGGGAAGTTAATCCTTCCTTGAACATTCGAGAAAGTTTCTAGCGAACTCTGAGCTTAGCTGGCAAACCCAAAAATTAAGTCTAGTATCGACAGTAGTAGACCTAGTTAACGTCTGGCCTAGGCCTTTACTGCTGTAGGTACTATTCCAATGCGCAGAGCCTATTGGGAAAATAGGAGCTACACTACATGGCGCCCAACGCGTTTGGAAAGGGCGATAAAACTAACGTAAGACATTTAGAGTAACTCAGTCGTGCTTTCTCACTCAGACCCCTTTTTCCAAATACTCCAAAGACGTCTGGAGTGGGTGAAAGGTTATTATATCCTCCAAAACCTCGCAGGAGGGAACTCCTATGTATGGTTTTTGGTCTAGTCAACGTTGAAGGATAAAACAGTTCCAGAATATTGTGCATCTAATCTCTGTTTCCATAAAAAACCTGATCTGCAAATAAAAATAATACCATCCTGTCAGTAAAATGGGAGACAGTGATGGAGAAAGAGAGGCAATTAGATTAGCTACTGAAATAGCAGATGCTGATGCTACCATGCAAGCAGCAGACGCGGATATAATACTCATTCCGGTCACCAAAAGAAGATCTATAACCTTAAAACTTATAGAAAATGGACTGACACCTAGAGGTGGCACAGTCATATTCGTAATCGAGGCACACGAATATCGGCAGACAGAGGTATACTATACATGGATACATTTTCCAGCAGCAAATGCTGTAACAAAGTACTTCCACTATTACAAAGTAGAGGAACCTCCTAATGAGTACACTCCTTTCGAGGAGGTGGAAGTACCACTCAAATTCCAAGAGCATTTGCTCTTATTTGATGGCGCCCTAAAACATAATAATCACATTACAAGGCTCGGTCCTTTAGGAAGACCAGGAGCAACGTGGCCGGTCTTAGCCGGATACACACCACATCCAGACATCGAAAGAATGCCTGCAGCAGAGCTGTTAATACAGCTAAAACAACTACTAAAAATTCACAGACAATTAGTTCAGTATGTAATGCGGACTTCAACAATTCAGCCAGCGATTAAACTTCCACAGCTGACCCCTCACCAGGGGAACACAAATAAAATTACACCACAGAACATCCAATCCTGCCTAGGTAAAGTTCCAGCTAAACGGGAACAGATACCATTCTGGTTGGCACAGAAAATTACCCAAATAGAGGCGGTGTTTCCTGACACCACCCCGCTGGAAAAACACAGGATTCTGACTATATGTCTCCCAATGGGAATCGCACCACACATTGAGGACTGTGACACTTGGGGTACAGTCTTTGCTTCCATCTATACAAAAACACACGGTGTTCCATCCATTTCGGTAATACCAGATGTGCTTAAACAAATTCAAGATGAATACGGTCCAGAACCTGCTTTAACTCTTGGTATGAAATTACTGAAAGACTTCAAGCAGGTCTCGGCTATATTACTAGCCAACATAAAAGGTGAAGCAGCAAACGTGGCGATCCGCCAGAGGTTAAAAGAGACAGATATAGCAGACCAACCAGCTGAAATTGCCAGAATCATAGAAAAATCCTATGAAGAACTAGGCAGAGATAGTCTAGGTGGAATACCAGTAAAACCGCAACTGACTACAAGTCCAGAAAAAATGTTTTTTAATAATAATAATAATTCACCAAAAAAGAACTGGGATGGGAACAAACAATCCAATCCCAAAGAAAAGAAATTCCAGTCCAGAGGAAGGTCTCCTAGGCGAAGAGAGAAATCTCCAAACCCGAGACAAAGGTCACCTCAGAGTGACCCCTCTGGGAATAGATATAACCTTAGAAATAGGGATAATATTAAAAAACCTGATAGATATCAAGACATTGATACACGTCCCTCTCAATCTTTTCAGAATTCCTCGCAGAAATCGGAAAGAAGAGGACGATCAGAAGAGCACGCCAAGTCCAAAGACAAGGAACCTGCTCAACTGAAAAAGAAATCACAATTTCCAAAAAAGAAGGTAGCCAGTATCAAGGTAGTTAACAATGCCGAGAATACTGAGGACACAACTGAAAAACAGAGAATGGGCTCAGACAATGCTAGACAGCGCAGCAGAGGTGAGCATAGCTCGCAAAGTCCTTATGGATCATCTGGAGACAGTGGACACGAATGAATACCTTCAAGTGGAAACTGCAGATACCAGAGTTAGCAAGCCCCACAAAATATACGAGATAACATTACGTATAGAGGGAGATAAGACTAGGAAAATAAGGGGACTATTTTGGGATAACCTATCCAAAGGCTATGACATACTTCTAGCTGAAAAAGACTGGCCACCAGAGTTTGTCAGGGAGTGCCCTCATGGCGAAGAAGTAATTATGCCTGCCTTCTCGAATCAAATACCGATTCATAAAAAATACACACTTGCTAGAAAGTGGGCAGTGGCCTTAGCACCTGCTTTATATAAAAATCATGTAGGATGGGATGAGGATTCTCCTCCTCACAAAATCCAGTTAAAATCACAACCAACTGCACAAAGGCAGTACCCAATTAAGCAAGAAGCTAAAAAACAAGTAAATGAAATACTAGATCAGCTAGAATACCAGGGGGTGATTGAAACTTGCACCTCGCAAATGAACAATCCTTTGTTTCCGGTCTCCAAACCAGACAATTCGTACCGTCTAGTTTTGGATTACCGACACCTTAACACATGTTGCAAAACTTTTGCAGTGCAAAACTCACACAGTGCTGCACTAATGAATAACATAGTGCGCAAAAAATACAAAACAACCTTGGACATCTCCAACGGATTCTTTTGTCAAAACATAGCACCAGAGAGCAGATATTTAACTGCATTCTCAGTAAATGGCACTCAAAAACAATTCTGTCGGTTAGCCCAGGGGTACAAGAACAGCCCGGGGGTATTCTCAGCGAGAGTAACAGAATTACTACAACTATATGATGATGAAGCATTATCTTATGTCGATGACATTTACTTAACAGATGATGACTTGGAGACTCACTTGAAAAGAGTGAACACCATAATACTTGGTTTCGCTGCAGAGGGTTACAAATTCAACTTCAAAAAGTCCAGAATTGCCCATCTGACGGTCCTATTCTTAGGATATGAGTTATCAAGTGAAGGCAAAAGCCTGGCAGACAATTTCCTAGAGAAATGTGCCGTAATCCAAGCTCCTAAAACACTAAAAAACCTACAGTCAATTCTAGGCTTCCTAAATTTCGGAAGAACATATATTGCAAATTACGCAGAAAGGGTCAAACCCCTTTATGATCTAATTAAACCAGACTTTAAAAGATCCAGTTGGACTCAAGCACACACAGAAATTTTGAGATCCTTACAAACAGACATGCTAATTAAAACAAAATTAGAAACCCGTGATAATACACGCAACCTTGTGATCCGAGTCATCCCAGGGAGATGCGGATTCACATACCTGACTTCTAATGAAGGAGATAAGGTACCAATTGCATTCAAATCACATTTGTACACAAAAGCTGAACAGAGATTCAACAACAAAGGAAAAATTGTTCAAGCAGTTCAAACCGCAATAGCTAGAGAAAAAGACATAGCTGACGGTAGACATATCACAGTCAGAACAGCAGAATCAGCCTTTGAGGCATTAACAACACCGTGTAATTTACCAACAACAACATTGGATCCAGAATGGTTACAATGGGTAAATTCAATCACAACGGACAAAGTATATTACTTCTTTGATCCAGAACTAGAAGAATTAAAAAATCTAAAATATGAAAAAACGTATCCTCTGCCAATCGACATTCTGCCTCTACGACACTACGCCTGTGTAATCTATACAGACGGACATGCTCAACCCTCCGTTTGGGGAGAACATGCATACAATCCCACATGTGAGATTACAAAAGAAGTGTGGCACGGAGGTAAACTAAGACCTCTATTAACAAAATCACATTCAGTAGAAACTAATTCAGAACTACAAACTGAAATATTAGCTTTGAAAATGGCGCTAGATAATGCGGATCGCGAATTCCCGACACTTATAGTGTCAGATTCATATTTCTGCGTCAAAGCATATAACAAGGATTTGCAGACCTGGATTCAGAACGATTACAAAGATGACACGGATGCACCAATAAAGCAGAGACTGCTCTGGGAACAGGTAGCTCTTTTGAAAAAAGAACTACCAAAGACTCACGTGACACACTCACTGAGTCACCAGCGTGATGGCGTTCACGTTGTAGGGAATTCATTGGCTGAAACAGCCGCAGCGGCAGCCAGTAAACCGGCTCCCGTAGATCGGAAAAAGCGTACATTAAAATACATTGACGGCGAAACATTGCTGGCAGTAAAAACGTCATCAAAAGGCGACTGCTCGGCGTTACCGATCAACTATCCACTCAATTACACATACATCATAGATGCAAACTCCATTCCTTTTGCTCGAATCCCTGGAGTGGGGGATAGAGTGATTCCAAACATGGACAGGAGAAACTTGTTAATCGCAGACGCACACATGGGCGAGGGTCTCAGACACCTTAAATTAAAAGATTCTCTGGAAGAATTACAATCACGGTACTGGTGGCCAGGCATGAGCCTGCACTACACCATGTTTGTAAAAAACTGCCCAAACTGCAACAGAGATCGCAGTGGGGAGAGAAGCAGTTTAATACCTCGTCGTATCAAGGCAGATAATATTACCAGTAAAAAGAATGGCTTGCGATTAACATATACAGGCTAGTTCCCACTTATAATGTAGATCCACAGCACTCGGCTGACGTCCGGACTGTTATACAAGATTTGCGAGTCTAAATGGCATATACGCTAAGAGCATGCTACGTTCGACCATTTTTTTTTTCTTTTTCTCAGGCAATCCAGCCTGGGGGAGGGAAAGAATGGCCAAATGAGCACAGCCCAGCGGGAATCTTCTCACTTCCTTCCTGAGGGTATGGGATGGTGTAAAGAAAAAACCAAGACAGAAAGCAATCTATAATAGAAAGGATATTAGGTTCGGGAGCTGGGTGGGTCAAACATCTAATAAGTGTCCAACGTAGTCTAAATAACTTGCCAAGAAATTCTCTGAAGGGATTCAGTCCGTACGAATTATTATTCGGAACTAGGATGTTGATCTCTGACCTTGATAGTCAGACTTCAGTGGTAACAGAAAAAAGCTTTGATGTCAAAGACCGTTTGGCTATTTTGCAGGACTTAACCAAAACAAGAAAAGACCTGAGCAACATACAGTTGAAAGAACAGCCAACAACCACTGAAGAATCACCACCTGTCCCAGCAAGACCTGTCTGGATTCCAAAAGTCGGGGATCTAGTCAGGGAGAAGATCGCGGTAAAGAAGGAATTTGGGCCTTCTTACAGAAAAGCAGTTCCTGTATTGTCTGTCAACGGGACAAGATCAGTTGTACTACCGCCACTTGCTGGAAAAAAGGAGAACCGAGTTGTATCCATCGACCTGGTAAAACCACAACATGTGGCCGATAACCAACGGTAGGCCAAGTGGACTCCCAATAAGTAGCAGAACACCAAGGTTTGCTACCAGTACAGAGGTCCTAACAAAGAGGCTCATCACATTCGAAACGCCTACAGAAGAACAACAAGGACTATGCAACAATGCAATAGAACTAAGACCTCTGAAAACCCAAATAAAGACATTTAGCAGAGACACACCAATCTATACAGAAGTACCAAGTGAAAATGCAAGAAACAAAAATCCTGAACCAATTGGAACAATTGACAGAACTGCATCTGGTTACTTCATCAACTTCGATGATTCCTCCGACGGTTTCAGCGAACAAAAGACACAGCCATCATCAAAATCCTTTAAAGACAAAGCGAAGGAACTTTTGAAACAACTAAAAGAAACATATCTGATTTCTCCATGGATTGAATTTTGGGTGGGTTTTGGTGCATTTATCCTCATACTTTGGCTCATCATGGTATTTACCTTGGGACGCTTCATTGAGGGAAAATATGCTAAAATGGACACAGCAAGTCAGAACATCAACTTGGTCCTCAAACCACACACATCTTCACACGTCGAGAAACGAGAACTTTCTTCAGAACTTTCTTCAGCCAACTTCACAGCAATTCCAATACCTGGTGGGGTAGCCTGGGACAACACTGACTATGAAATTTATGGTCCGGTCGAGATCCTGAAATATCCACACCAAATTAAGATCTCTTTGAGTGACTTTGCAAAACCAAACTCATTTGCTGATGATTGGGACTTTGAAAGTATTAACAATATGATGTCTGACTTAGTAATGTCTGCTAAATTTACAAAACATGATTATTTGCAGGGTTCTACAAATTATGACAGCATGTACTGCTATAACCATTATGGTAACCATTTCGTGCATAAATCTGCACAACCTAGAAATGTTTTAAGTTATAATCAATTGGAACATTGTGCTACACCTCCAAAAGGGAGCTCTAGAACCGTTTATGACAAATATTCATATTTTTCAGGTTTTAACATAACTAATGCTGAAACATTTTATTACAAATTGTCAAACAAGACAGGGATGAAAACCATGATAACCAACACAAAATTGATATATTCAGATTCTTTCTTTGAAAAAATGAATACCTTTGGATTTGATTATTGGGACAAAAATGTTGATTTGAAAAGTGTTTGGGGTACAAAAGAATGGCAAGTACAGGGTTTAGAAGCTTTGTTTAGAGCCTGCATGATCCCAGAACAAATGATATTTTTAAATGACACCGTTCAACAAACCACCTGTCTTGGCCTAGCGAAAATCAAAGATTTAAATAACCTGTCTATTCCAAAGCCAACAATGTTTAGCAATAACTCTGATATAGACATAAACCATATACTTAACCAAAACAGAACACATCCTGATTGGAAACAATGGTTGATCTGGCCCACAGATACAAATAACTGTCAAGATAGATTCCTGAATAAAACACAGGGTTTCAAAATGAACAGGCCAGACCCTAGATATCCCCAAAGACATCACCCAGGGATAATAACAACCTACAGTGTGGGCAAATTATGCCTTCAATGGCTACAAACTTCCACACTGCCTGAAATTAAGCAACACCTAACTTTACTTACTGATGGTGCTGACTTGCGTGATTTCATACTGGGACCACGCAAACAGCGTCAGAAGCGTTTCATAGCAGCCTCTGTATATGCAGCATACAATGAGGCCTGGAAGGTTACTCAAATTGAGACAGCAGAAAGAATACGGGAAATTGACCGTATTAATTTGGAAAAATCACTTTCTGTAGTGGACAATGGGTTAATGACTCTGTCCTCCAGAATTTTTTCATTGGACAGCATTGTGTCTTCAGCAATCGATATATTATCGCAAGACTTACTGTTATTACAACATGGTCAGTCACAATTGCGTTCTATTGTACAGCTTGGCTGGACGTTACAAAATCTGCGTTCAGGCTACGTGCCTTGGCGTTTAATCAACACTACGTCACTATTCCAAATCTTTAACCTTACTGATAGACAAATCGGTATGGCGCAGAAGGGTGCTGATTATACAATCTTGAGCATTGAAAAACTAGAAAGATTACCAATGACAATGTCAGAACGACCTGTCAGTGAATGGATAATCCACGGAATCATAAATATTCCAATCTCAACCTTCAGGTTTCAATACTGGCAAAAATATATACAGGCTGGCATGTACGAAAAATTGGGAAAGGGGTACCTTAAAACAACTTGGAACCTGCCCTATTCACATGCATGTGTCAGTAACAAAGGACAGAAAGTGTTTCTTAGTGGCAACAATTGTGCTATGTCACTAAGCGGCACGCTTCTGTGTAACGGTATTAGTTTGCACGGAGCCTGTGAAGGGAATTCATACAACCTTTCATGTCACCAGCAAGGCGCACCTGCAACTGAAATAGAACCATTCTTTCAAAGACTCTATAATGGGAGTTACATTCTTATTGTAGACCGCAGATGCTGTAGTCTTATGCCCGGGACTCCTTATCTCGTCACTACGACGGCGAAGGTCAAGTGCTGTGGACGTTCTTTGTTCCCCAGCTCCTTTCCAGACAGGGAGGCAAGGGCATGGCCCGGTCTGAAAATTACTTCTATTCGAATAGACACTTTAAGCAGAATGAAAACAGTGCTTCTTCAGACGCCTACAAGGCTCACGTCATCTAAAGAAACGTATGATCTACAAGTCGCAAGGACGACTGCAGAGATACATACATTATTATCAACCAATTCCCCCGTACATTTCGCGGAAATCCTGAGCGAAATCTTAAATATTTCTGATACCACTGGGGTCTCAAAGGTATTTAAGACAGTATTTTCGATGGCATTAACACCATTCAAAGCCATACTGGGTATCTTTCCAGATTTCGTCCATTCGATTTTTGGCGGACTTCCCCTGATCCTAGGACTAATTGCAGGAATCCTATTCCTGGTCCTTATTTTTCGTTATGGCAACCCATGTCACAGAACAAAATCTCACGACAATGGAAGATACGATCCTAGCCATTGGATACCGGGACCGGATATCAAAAATCCTGGGACTCTCCCGGCTTAGAGACCTAAACATGACTTGGTTTCTATCATTTCGACCAATGTGGCAAAGGTGTGTTTTACCTGTACTAAGGTGTCTGCTATGCGGAGAAGAATGCGTGTTAGACACCTGTCTGACGCTACAATCGGATGCGCCGGTGGATGCAGATACACTGTTGGTTCCTACCAAGGTTCACGCACTGTGCTGCCCTCAAAGGCTGCCAATTCTGATGACGGCATTCCTGGAATCTTCACCACTGCGATTGAAGAGTAGTGAAGTTCAAGATGAAAGCAGCATCGAACAGGTACGACCTTCTGTCAGCAATGCAAATCAGAATGTCAATGGAGACAATCATGCGCACGAATGCATGGTTACCCCTATTTCCGACTTAGAGGAACTTTCCCATGAAGCTGTTGACAGTTTTTTCGAAAGCCTGAATGATATGATGTTCTCTCCGGAACAGAAATAGAGACTTTTGAGTAAACTCGCACACGGCGTTCCCTGAATTCGGCCTTCAACTTTAAAAATAAAGTCACATGAACAATTACAATCCAGTTCACGGACAGCAACTTTTTTCAGCAAGCCCCTAAAATATTTTTCTATATATTTTTTCCCGGGACACTGATCTTCTGCTTAAAGTAAGAAACTATTCCTAGAGAACTAAGATTTCTATTTTTTTAGATACTTTATAGACTTTATGTAGACTTTAGCTGCCCACTGGTATGTTCACAATATATTTTATGTGATGAAATGGTTTCGACTTTTTTTCTGTATAGCCATATTAAGAGCCATTTCATGTGTATTTCTCATATACCAACAAGCAATAATGCATAACAATGCGTGTTTACTTTTGCATTTAATTCATAGCTTAAGTGCATACAATATATATGACTGCAATTTTCCAGTATATTTGAAAATTTCAAAATGCATTTATGTATTTTGGGGTGGTAAGGTATACACTATACTCTATAGTATGTTGTACTATGTTATACTATGCATAGATTAGTAGATATGACCATAGTTAGCGTGGAGTGGGTGTCGTGTATTTCTATAGGTTCTGAATCGATCCCCCTATTCCTGACCCTATTCTGGTTAAACTTACTAGCTAGTTAACTAACAGTCAGCCCATGAGGCAAGAAATCCCCCATGATGCAGATACCGTTATCTGACGCAGTCACACTACGGCACAGGAACGTGTTATCTGATTAGGTCATAACGCTTGAGATCTAATTAGACAAGCGATATTCCTCCAGCCCCTGATAAGGCATACGACGTTCTCATAACAAATCAAACCTATGACAACCTGGATAATCCGTGCGGCCATTGTTTTGATTTCACAGAGAACTTTAGTAAAGAATGTGCTAACGAGCAAGTCGTATGACATCTTTATTGACGTACCTATGTCCATCCTTACGTCAATCCCGGCACCTTTAAGGTATAAATATTGCCGACCTTGCCCTATGCAAAACACACGCGTGGTGACAAGACGGAGCAGCCATACTTGCCGAAGCAGAGAGCCGAAGCAGACCCCGCAGGCAGCAGCCCCGCCTTCCTGACGCGCTGAGAGACGCGCTGCTATCTCAAGCCGAGAGACCCAGCACCGGCGCTTCTGGGCAGCCCTCGCAGGCAGCCTGGAATATCGAGAGCAGAGAAAGAGATACCATTCCTCATTCATCCTAAATTCCAGGTACAGAACTGAATAACCCCTCCTAGAGAATTCTTTAGTTATTCACTTGGCAAAAACAAACTTAACTTAAACTGTAACTTTCTATTCCCGCCCACGTATTAGACTTAGGTCAGGTACACGGGGTAGGCGTATTTAGAAACACCAGTTGAGTACGTTTAGTCAAATGTATATGTGTATGTAAATATATTTTAATCATTTTAAACATCATATGGCTCAGAAACCATATCAATGTTTTTACAGTATTATTTTATACTATTGCTTCTAATGTATGCACTTTACTTAACTATAAGTATCGCAATAATATCGATCCATTTCTCTTGTACGAGAAAAGAGACTGATCAATAAATAACATCTTTTATTGAACACGCCCGTCTCTTCCTTTTCTCTACATTCTGATGAGACTAAGAATGCACGTACTGACTGAGTAAAATAATTGCCTTGTGCTCACACGACTCTTGAGATTGACTCTTGATTAGGGGAGAGCAAAGTTGTCATGTTCTATGGTTGTCAGAAACTAAATCCCTTCTTGTCTAATCAGGGAAGTTAATCCTTCCTTGAACATTCGAGAAAGTTTCTAGCGAACTCTGAGCTTAGCTGGCAAACCCAAAAATTAAGTCTAGTATCGACAGTAGTAGACCTAGTTAACGTCTGGCCTAGGCCTTTACTGCTGTAGGTACTATTCCAATGCGCAGAGCCTATTGGGAAAATAGGAGCTACACTACAGCATGGGCTGAAAATTCGTTCCGCTCGCGGAATTTGCGGATTTTCTGCGATTTCGCGATCCGCGAATCTCGCGAAATCGCGGAAAAATCCATGAATCAGCGGGGACGGATTTTTAACCAAGCACTTACAGGGTTACAGCAGTAGGTGCAAAAGTTGAAGCTAATTTTTTGTAACCTTTTACAAAATTGTTACAAAGAAATTACCTTCAACTTGGGCACCTGCTGCTTTAAGCCTGTAAGTGCTTCCTGGCGCCAAGTTGCCTACTTGCAACTATTCTCTGACCCTGCTCTGACCCTTGAAGCAGGGTCAGAGAATAGTTACAAGTAGGCAATGAGGCGCCTGTCACGAAAATTAAACCTCAACAGGAAGCACTGACAGGTATAAAAACAAGCATTAGCAATGCAATAGGTCTCGCATTAGGAAAGTTTGAGCTATTGGTCTTGTAAATGACAATTTTTTTTATTTATGTGTTGGTTTTGAAAATAGCTAAATTAATAGATTTGTCATTTACAATGCCAATAGTTATAACTTTCGCAAATGTGAGACCTATAGCATTTGTAATGCAACATGTTTTGTATTTACGTGACTTAGCTGAATTGATATTACAAATTACAATGGCTTTAAAAAAATTTAAATAATTAATACTTAAATAAAAGTGATTTTAATTTATAATGGCAATAGCTTAAACTTTTGTAAATAACTTTTGTGAAGATAATGTTCAGTGTATTTTATTGTGACGAAAATCCAAGAACAGAAGTAAAATATTAACATCTTTTTGTGACATTTGTAATAAAGTTTGAAACATTGAGAGAACATATTTGAACCACTTGTTGAATGGTTGCGCATATTGATGCTGGGGTGGTGCTGAGTGCTGCTATGGTGATGCTGAGTGGTGATGTGGTGGTGCTGAGTGATACTGGGATGGTGCTGAGTGATGCTGGGGTGTGTCATGGTTACGAGCACGCATACAGCCAACCGCCCTCACCTTTCCCGGTTTTTGCCTGTCACGAATGAATGTGGTAGGGACTACATATCCCACAATCCTTAGGGGCACATCCCTGCTGGCCAGGAAGGAGCACACTCCTACTTAAACCCTGCCCCCACAGGGGTCGGTGCTTGACAAACTGCCTGTGAAGCTTTACCCTTGTGTGCTGCGTCTTCGCCTTTTTCCCCGGAGTTCTCCTTCTGCAAATTCAGTCGGAACGGTATTCATGTTCCTCCATCGTGCTACATTGCTGTCCAACCTTGCCTGCAACATTTCCTTGGTTTGCGGTCTTCCCGCGGAACCCAGGGAGAGCCGAACGCTCTGTTCACCGGAGCTGAACAGGAGACGCTGAAACCTTCGCGCTGTCAGGGAGAGTGACTCTGAACCTCCCGACAGCGGACATGAATACCCGGAAGCACCTAGAGACTGTTGGTGCTACAAGTCACGGTTCAAGAAACGAACTGATGAACTTTGGATTGCGTTTTGTTTTGCTTTGCTAATTACCATACTTTCGAGACTTTGGATTGCCTGGGTTATTTTGAGCTAGGGACATTTGGATTGGTTCTGGAGACCTGGGACCGGGAACGCCCCCTTCCAGCGTACAAAGACACTCCGGAGTTCAGGAGTGATCCTCTCCACATCTAGAACAGTCCAGCTGGCCACAGTACACCCTTCAAGGCACCCGCCTCTTCTTTACAGCCCTCTGAAGAGCCATCCTGGATATCTTCATGTAAGTTTGAAGGGGGTTGTACCTGTACATGCTAGTGGAGGTGTGTTACCTTTCTGTGCTTGAGGGGGTGTGTTTGTGGATGTACTCATTTCCGTTCTTGTTGTCTTCCAGATGCAGGGGTCCTAGAGGGAGTATAGAACACAGTCACCCATTCCTGTGACGGAACAGGCTTCTTTGCCTTCCTTTGTCCCCTTCCCCTTTTCCCTCGAATACTACACTAACTATTGTGCGACATACGTTGTGGTGGGTTTAGTGTTTGGGTGACGTTGGGACTAAATCTTCACGGCGTCGTTCCTGCTGGCCGTCCTGTAGGTTAGTGGCATTGTAAGTTGGGCGCTACTGACTCCTGACAGATTGTCAAGCCCAAGTTAAAATCCAGCCCGAGCGATGGATACTAATGCTGTCCTCACCTCGCTTGTAGACAGCCTCAACGCTCTACAGCATGAGGTTCAAGCATCTAGACTAGAAAACCAGGAACTCAAGAAAGAGATGGGTACCATTAGAAGAGAGGTTGCGGGGATCTCTAGACAAGGAGGCAGATCATATATACAGGAAGCCACCCTACAGCCTCCTACTCAGGCAGCTCCTCCCTCGACCTCTGCCCCTCCTGATGGAGGTGTCTTCACTCCCAATCCTGCTTTCCCTACAGTTGCTGGACCGATTCCGACGGTGCATGTTCTGCAGCACTCCGGAATACCCTTAGCCCCTCCTGAGAGATTTTATGGGGATCCAAAGAAATTTTAAACATTCTTAAACCAGTGTCGCCTGCATTTCTTATGTAAACCCGCGGTCTTTCAAGAAGAAGCAACCAAAACTGCGTTTATGATGTCGTACTTGGGGGGGAATGCGGCGAGTTGGTCCATTCCGCTAATGGAACGCAATGATCCTGTTTTACAAAACTTTAACGATTTCTGTCTGGAGATGAGGAAACTGTTCGATCGCAAGTCACACATGCTGACCTTAGACCGGGAGTTGTTAACCCTTCGTCAAGGTTCCCAAGATCTTCTGGCCTACATCACCACCTTCAATCGGCTAGTAGTAGAATCTGATTGGCCTCCAGCAAAAAGGACATCCCTTTTCTATCAAGGGCTGAGGGGCGAACTAAAGGACGTTCTTTCACAGGTGGTGCAGTTGCCGCAGACTTCTGAAGAAATGATCGATTTTACGGTACAACTTGATCATCGCTTACTCGAAAGGAAAGGCGACCGATCAAAGGCGGACGTACGTTTTTTGCCTTCCAGACCAAGAGCTATTCAGGAAGAAACCAGTAAACAGAGCGATAGAACCGAACCCATGCAAATCGGTGGGATCAGGGGCCCCCTGACCACAGAAGAGAGGGACAAACGGAGGAAATTGATGCTCTGCATGTATTGCGGGAAGGCAGGCCATTTCATCAAAGACTGTCGAGCTCGAGCTCAATTGCCTAACCAAAAACCGATGCAAAAAGGACAAGCAGTGATCAGATCGGAGGGGTTGGGAAACGAACAGGCATGAACCAGGGGGAGGTCACTGGTTCAACAGGCGCCTGGACGACGATCTCATCAGTAATGACAAACACCCTCCTGAGTACGGCCGCCCATCTTACCGTGGAAGTGCAGTTATCTCACGAAGAAAACAATACCATCATCGTAGCAGCCTTGATAGACTCAGGAGCAACCGGCAATTTTATTGACCAAGCGTACTCTCAAGGAATAGGAGTGGAATGGCAGAAGAAGAAGGCCCCCACTCAAGTCCATGCAGTAGATGGGAAGACCCTCACCTCGGGACCTGTCTGGTATCACACGGTCCCCCTCTTGATGAAGCTGGGAGAACATCATTATGAAACCATCCAATTCGATGTAATAGATGCCCTGCAGTTCCGTCTCATATTAGGTATGCCATGGCTCATAGTCCATAATCCTACGATCCAATGGGCCGAGCGATCTGTGACGATGGAATCCATACATTGTCACGAACATTGTATACAGGAGAGGAAGCAACAAGAAAGCACCCAGGCCGTCTACTTGGCTACGGCTTGTCCTCAATTGGAATACAGTTGTGCGATAACGTTGCCCGGAGAATACGAGGAATATCGAACAGTGTTCGATAAACAACTGGCCACACAGTTATCCCCTTCATCGGGCATATGATTGCCGAATAGAGCTGATACCTGGAGCCGAAATTCCGTGTAGTAGGGTATATGCGCTAACGGAACCTGAAACGCAATATCTCCGTAATTACCTTGATGAAAACCTGGCCTCCGGTTTCATCAGACATTCTTCCTCACCAGCGTCTTCGCCCCTATTTTTTATATCGAAAAAGGATTGCGACGAACTTCGCACCTGCATCGACTATCGGGGTATCAACCGTATCACTATAAAAAACCGCTACCCGTTATCGTTGACACCGGTTTTCTGGATCAGTTGAAAGGGAGCAAGTACTTCACAAAACTGGACCTGCGAGGAGCCTACCATTTGGTGAGGGTAAAACAAGGGGACGAATGGAAGACAGCCTTCAGAACCAAATTCCGACTCTACGAATACAGAGTAATGCCTTTTGGGCTCTGCAACGCCCCCGCGGCGTTTCAGTACTTCATGGACGAAGTACTTAGAGGGCTACTTGACACCATCTGCATCGTCTACATTGACGATATTCTGATCTACTCAACAACTCTTCCTGAACACATACAGCACGTGAAGACCAAATTGGAACGTCTCCGACTCCATTCCCTGTACGCCAAATTGGAAAAGTGCTTGTTCCATGTTCGGGAAATAGCTTTTTTGGGATATGTCATCAATAAAGAGGGATTCCAAATGGAAAGCGGAAAGGTGGAGGCGATAAACAGTTGGAAAACACCTTCGAATGTAAAGGCGGTCCAATGTTTCTTAGGATTCGCGAATTACTACCGGCGATTCATTAAAGACTTCTCACGAATCATCCAACCCATATCCAGTCTTCTAAGAAAAAATGCCCCTTTTGCCTGGGGACCTGACGCCGAGAGGGCCTTCGAGACACTTAAGGAACGGTTTACACAAGCCCCAATCCTAAGACATCCAGACACTCAATTGCCTTTCATCCTAGAAACAGACGCTTCCCAGTATGCTCTTGGAGGAGTGCTTTCTCAGAGACATCCGTCCACGCGGCAACTTCACCCAGTCGCTTACTTTTCGAAGAAGCTCACTCCGAGCGAAATAAATTACTCCATATCGGATAAGGAGTTACTCGCGATTAAGAGGGCATGCGAAGAATGGAGACATTATCTACTGGGGGCTCGTCACGTGATAGAAATTTACACAGACCACAGAAACCTGTTATTTCTAAGAACAGCGAAGGCGTTGACACCTCGGCAACTGAGATGGACCTTATTCTTCGCCGACTATGACTTCGTGATAAAGTACCGGCCTGGGCCTCAAAACGGGAAGGCGGATGCCTTGTCGCGTAATGAAGACATACCTGAAACTGGTCAGGAAGAAGACATACCCTCTATTTTACCTGCAGCATGCTTTCCTGGATCTTTTCTAGCATTGATTGATTCTCACGAATTCCTGGACGACTTGAAGGTGGCTATCGCAGACCTGGACGGCGACGCCTGGATCCAGGAGAATCCTGAATCCAGCACCAAAAAGGACGATCTGCTCTACCATTCACAAGCCCTATATGTCCCACACTCTAATCTCCAGAACAAAGTGTTGACATGGGTGCATGACTCCAACCTGGGTGGGCACTTGGGAAGGTTCAAAACCATAGCCAATATAGAACGTTCATTCTGGTGGCCATCGCTGCGTAGTGATGTGGGGAAATATCTGCAGGACTGTGCAGTATGTGCACAAGGAAAGGCCAGCCATACAAGACCAACAGGACTCCTACGCCTGCTCCCCGTGCCTTCGAAGCCATGGCATACAGTCTCGATGGACTTCATTGTCGAAATGCCACCAAGCGAAGGGTTTACCACTATCTTGGTTGTGGTTGACCATTTATCGAAGATGGGCCATTTCATACCACTCAAGAGACTACCCACTTCCTCGGAGCTAGCTATTGTCTTTCTCCAGAACATTGTAAGACTACACGGAATACCAAGCGTCTATATTCACGGACAGAGGGTCGCAGTTCATCTCCCGCTTCTGGAAGGCCTTGTGCAAGTCCATGTCCATTGGGGCAAAACTATCCAGCAGCTATCACCCCCAAACAGATGGGAAAACGGAACGCTTAAATCAAACCCTGGAACAGTTCCTCCGTTGTTTTTCCCTACAGAATTCCACCGATTGGTATCCGCTGTTGTGGGCGGCAGAGCTCACATAGAACAATGCAGAACATTCCACGTTAGGGTGCTCTCCTTTCTTTTGTGTCAACGGATTCCACCCAAATCTGCTCCCTTTTGAATGGCCTATCCAGTCACGTCTGCCAAGCGTTAGTGAACACCATGCTCACCTCAAAGCCGTGCTAGTGGATTCAAGGAGGCATTTGCTCACAGCTCAGCGACATCAGAAACACCAAGCCGATAGGAAGAGAACCCCAGAACCAGCCTATCAAGTAGGGGATAAAGTATGGTTGAGCACTAGGAATTTACCTCTGAAAAAGGTGAACAAACTCAAACCTCGATACGTGGGCCCTTACGGGATTGAGGAAGTCATCAATCCAGTAACAATGCGACTGTCCTTGCCCGTCTCCTGGCGCATCCATCCTGTCTTTCATGTCTCCCTCCTGCAACCATGCCCTGTTAGCACAAGGTTGCCTATTCGTCCTTTGCCTATTGAAGTAGCGGGGTGGGAAGAGTACGAGGTTCACTCCCTCCTGGACTCCAGATTGGTTCGGGGGAAGGTTCAATACCTGGTAGACTGGAAAGGGTACGGGGTGGAGGATCGTACCTGGGAACCTGTAGAGAACCTTCATTGTCCCGCACTGATAGAAAGGTTTCATAGGGCCCATCCAGAAAAGCCAGGTTGACCACCGATTCGGCGGTCTTTGAGAGGGGGTTCTGTCATGGTTACGAGCACGCATAGAGCCAACCGCCCTCACCTTTCCCGGTTTTTGCCTGTCACGAATGAATGTGGTAGGGACTACATATCCTACAATCCTTAGGGGCACATCCCTGCTGGCCAGGAAGGAGCACACTCCTACTTAAACCCTGCCCCCACATGGGTCGGTGCTTGACAAACTGCCTGTGAAGCTTTACCCTTGTGTGCTGCGTCTTCGCCTTTTTCCCCGGAGTTCTCCTTCTGCAAATTCAGTCGGAACGGTATTCACGTTCCTCCATCGTGCTACATTGCTGTCCAACCTTGCCTGCAACATTTCCTTGGTTCGCGGTCTTCCCGCGGAACCCAGGGAGAGCCGCGTCTCTGTTCACCGGAGCTGAACAGGAGACGCTGAAACCTTCGCGCTGCCAGGGAGAGTGACTCTGAACCTCCCGACAGCGGACTTGAATACCCGGAAGCACCTAGAGACTGTTGGTGCTACAAGTCACGGTTCAAGAAACGAACCGATGAACTTTGGATTGCGTTTTGTTTTGCTTTGCTAATTACCATACTTTTGAGACTTTAGATTGCCTGGGTTATTTTGAGCTAGGGACATTTGGATTGGTTCTGGAGACCTGGGACCGGGAACGCCCCCTTCCAGGGTACAAAGACACTCCGGAGTTCAGGAGTGATCCTCTCCACATCTAGAACAGTCCAGCTGGCCACGGTACGCCCTTCAAGGCACCTGCCTCTTCTTTACAGCCCTCTGAAGAGCGATCCTGGATATCTTCATGTAAGTTCGAAGGGCGTTGTACCTGTACATGCTAGTGGAGGTGTGTTACCTTTCTGTGCTTGAGGGGGTGTGTTTGTGGATCTACTCATTTCTGTTCTTGTTGTCTTCCTGATGCAGGGGTCCTAGAGGGAGTATAGAACACAGTCACCCATTCCTGTGACGGAACAGGCTTCTTTGCCTTCCTTTGTCCCCTTCCCCTTTTCCCTCGAATACTACACTAACCATTGTGCGACATACGTTGTGGTGGGTTTAGTGTTTGGGGGACGTTGGGACTAAATCTTCACGGCGTCGTTCCTGCTGGCCGTCCTGAAGGTTAGTGGCATTGTAAGTTGGGCGCTACTGACTCCTGACAGGGTGGTGCTGAGTGGTGCTTTGATGGTGCTGAGTGATGCTGTGGTGGTGCTGAGTGATGCTGTGGTAGTGCTGAGTGGTGCTGTGGTGGTGCTGAGTGATGCTGTGGTGGTGCTGAGTGGTGCTGTGGTGGTGCTGAGTGATGCTGTGGTGGTGCTGAGTGGTGCTGTGGTGGTGCTGAGTGATAATGTGGTGGTCCTGAGTGATGCTCTGGTGGTGCTGAGTGATGCTGTGGTGGCACTGAGTGGTGCTGTGGTGGTGCTGAGTGGTGCTGTGGTGATGCTGAGTGATGCTGTGGTGGTGCTGAGTGATGCTGTGGTGGTGCTGAGTGGTGCTGTGGTGGTGCTGAGTGATAATGTGGTGGTGCTGAGTGATAATGTGGTGGTGTTGAGTGATGCTGGGGTAGCGCTGAGTGAGGATGTGGTGATGCAGAGGGCAGAAAGGCACAAAAAGCAGTCTAACAAAGGTCAGGTGGGCAGAAAAACAAGGGAAAAACGACGAGTCTAACAGAGGGCAGAAGGGCACAAAAAACAGTCTAACAGAGGACAGAAGGGCAGAAAAACAAGGGAAAAACGAGTCTAACAGAGGGCAGAAGGGCACAAAAAACGAGTCTAACGGGGCAGAAAGGCACAAAAACGAGTCTAACAGAGGGCAGAAGGGCACAAAAAACAAGTCTAACAGAGGGCAGAAGGGCACAAAAACAAGGGAATAACAGAGGGCAGAAGGGCACAAAAAACGAGTCTAACAGAGGGTAGAAGGGCACAAAAACAATGGAAAAATGAGTCTAACAGAGGGCAGAAGGGCACAAAAACAAGGGAAAAACGAGTCTAACAGAGGGCAGAAGGGCAAAAAAACGAGTCTAACAGGAGGCAGAATGAATCCCGCCCTGCGTGTTTGTCCACGAAGATGCCACCTTTTTGTGCAACACCTCTACTCAACTGGAGTACTTTCTACTGTCTAATCTGTAAGTGCTCCCTCGTTGGCTAAATGTATAGGGGCAGATTTACAATAACTGGCGCATCCCCAGGGAAGCGCAAGTTTTGTGCGCCGCAGCTCCGCCAACCATGGTCTGCCGCATTTACAATGCGGCGCACCATGTGGCAAAAATGGCACAGATGCGTCACGCATCTGTGCCGTAAAAGCAGCGCATTTCTGGAACTGCGTTGCGCTTGCGACGCAGCTCCAGCAATGCTCTGGGGGGCCCTATCTCCCCAATGCTGCATCAAGCCTTGCGCCTGCTTCATGCAGGCGCAGGGTTTTGACGCAGCATTGGCCTAAAAGTGACTGAGTGAAATCTTGTAGATTTCACTTAGCCACTTTTAGGAGGCGTTTCTGCGCAGGAACACCCTCCCCTGTGCCGGAACGCCTCCTGATGGCGCAGGGCTTTACAATGTGAGGCATCTCTCAGATGCGTTACGTTGTTAATACCCAGCACCATGGCGCATCTTTTGTGCTGCCGCTGCATCACAAAAGGTCCCGGTAGAGGGTGGCAGTGGTGAACCAGACGGTGGCAGTGATGAAACAGAGGGTGACAGTGATGAACCAGAGGGTGGCAGGGGTGAACCAGAGGGTGACAGTGCTGAACCAGAGGGTGGCAGTGCTGAACCAGAGGGTGGCATGGGTGAACCAGAGGGTGGCAGGGGTGAACCAGAGGGTGGCAATGATGAACCAGATGGTGGCAGGGGTGACCCAGAGGGTGGCAGTGGTGAACCAAAGGGTGTCAATGATGAACCAGATGGTGGCAAGGGTGAACCAGAGGGTGGCAGTGGTGAACAAGAGGGTGGCATGGGTGAACCAGAGGGTGGCAGTGGTGAACCAGAGAGTGGCAGTGGTGAACCAGAGGGTGGCAGTGCTGAACCAGAGGGTGACAGTGGTGAACCAGAGGTGATGTGATGAACCAGAGGGTGGCAGTCGTGAACCAGAGGGTGGCAGTGGTGAACCAGAGGGTGACAGTGCTGAACCAGAGGGTGGTAGGAGTGAACCAGAGGGTGCTATGATGAACCACAGGGTGGCAGTGGTGAACCAGAGGGTGGCAGTGGTGAACCAGTGGGTGGCAGTGCTGAACCAGAGGGTGACAGTGGTTAACCAGAGGGTGGCAGTGGTGATCCAGAGGTGCTATGATGAACCAGAGGGTGGCAGTCGTGAACCAGAGGGTGGCAGTGGTGAACCAGAGGGTGACAGTGCTGAACCAGAGGGTGGTAGGAGTGAACCAGAGGGTGCTATGATGAACCACAGGGTGGCAGGGGTGAACCAGAGGGTGGCAGTGGTGAACCAGTGGGTGGCAGTGCTGAACCAGAGGGTGACAGTGGTTAACCAGAGGGTGGCAGTGGTGATCCAGAGGTGCTATGATGAACCAGAGGGTGGCAGTCGTGAACCAGAGGGGGGCAGTGGTGAACCAGAGGGTGACAGTGCTGAACCAGAGGGTGGCAGGGGTGAACCAGAGAGTGGCAGTGCTGAACCAGAGGGTGGCAGTGGTGAACCAGAGGGTCGCAGGGGTGAACCAGAGGGTGGCAGGGGTGAACCAGAGGGTGGCAGTGGTGAACCAGAGGGTGGCAGTGATGAACCAGAGGGTGGCAGTGGTGAACCAGAGGGTGCTGTGCCCATACACGACCGCATGGGTAACTTCGCCATGCAAGCGGCCCGCGAACACGCAAAAAGCCCCGCGAACACGCAAAAAAACGCCAACACGCAAAAAACCAAAAATCCGCAAATTCGCACCAATTCGCGGATTTTGCGGATTGCGAATTCGATTTCGCCCATACTTAGAATAAACACTTAGAACATTAAATTAGTGTTAAACATAGCAAAGATGTATCAAATAGCTGGAGCGATGAATTTGAAGTAGAGATCAAACAAACGCACACTCGTAGAAGTAAGTTCAAGTTCACAAGAATATCATTTAAAAGATAAGGATAATTTTGGATACTGTTACTGTTTTTTGTAGTTGTCCCGTTGAATTTGTGAAGTTGATGCATCCAGCCATTCCTCCTATTCGCGGTACTCCTTTATTCCATCGTATGCTCCGTCGATCAATCTTGGTGACCAGACACACTGTCCACTGCCTGCCTGATGCGGATTTGCGGATCGCTAATTGTAAGCCTGAGTAGTACATCGATGGCACAGGGTAAAAGCCTGCCTGTAATTGATGATGGAAAAACACAACAGTAAGTGATAAATACACCTCAGAGAAAAAAATATATAAGGCACACTGTGTAGTGCAAAGATTATACTTTCACTTTCAGAGATGACAATCCCCAAAATCTAGAACACCCCACATTACCCTCCCAAAAACGTGCAGAATAGTTAGAATACTGCTGCTACCTCGCAGAGGCCTAATTTCAAATCGTGCCAAAACGCACTCAGAAAGGATGCCCAAAACCCCCCTTTCCCACCATGGATTTTCTTCAAACCACTTGCAATCAAAAATAGACATTCCAACAAGTTTTCCAAGACCCCACCCAGTCGTAAAAATCTAGAACACCTCCAAACACATGCAATACAATACTGCTAACCCTAACAAGCCATAAGTTAAGAATAGTGCCAAACGCTTTCTTTTACTAGGCCAAATCCCCCCTTTCCCACCATGGATTTTCTTCAAACCACTTGCAACCAAAATTAAAATTACACATTCCCACGAGTGCTCTAAGACCCCAGAACCCAGTTGCAAAAATCTAGAACACCCCCAAACACATGCAATACTGCTGCTAACCCTAACAAGCCCTAAGTTAAAAAAAGTGCCAAAACGCTTTTCAGCATGGATTTTCTCCAAACCACTTTTATCCGGTATTAGACCTTCCCAGCAATGCCCCCAGGCCCGTCAACCCAGGCGGAAACAAGTAGAAGACCCCCAAACAGCCAAAAAGCAAAAATAAAAAAATGGGGACTTAGAAATTTTTAGGCAAATTTCCAAAATCACTCTGTGCGCGCTCTGCAGCTAGGCCCTAACTCCCCTTTGCCACCATGGATTTGCTTCAAACCTCTTGCAATCAAAAGTATCCATACCCAGCGTTGCTCCAAGACCCCAAAACCCACCCCCAAACACCAGGAACCCCCCAAACAGGCCCCCGAAAACACGAAAGTGAACGGAAACGCTAAAAAGTGAAAATCTTTTTCACCATGTATTTTATCCAAAACACTTTTATCCGGTATTAGACTTTCACAGCAATACCCCCAGACCCGTCAACCCAGACGAAAACAAGTAGAAGCCCCCAAACAGCCAAAAAGCAAAAATACAAAAATGGGGACTTAGAATGTTTAGGCAAATTTCCAAAATCACTCCGTGCACGCTCTGCAGCTAGGCCCTAACTCCCCTTTGGCACCATGGATTTTCTTCAAACCACTTGCAATCAAAAGTATCCATACCCAGCGTTGCTCCAAGACCCCAAAACCCACCCCCAAACACCAGGAACCCCCCAAGCAGGCCCCCAAAAATATGAATGTGAGCGAAAACTCTGTAAAGTGAAAAACTTTTTCACCACGGATTTTATCCAAAACACTTTTATCCTGTATTAGACATTCACAGCAATGCCCCCAGACCTGTCAACCCAGGCGGAAACAAGTTTAACACCCCAAACAGCCAAAAAGCAAAACCACAAAATGTGAGACAGCAAATTTCTGGCGTACCTGGAATTCAGTCCAAATGAGCTGTGCAGCTAGGCCCTAACTCCCCTTTTCCACCATGGATTTCCTGAAAAACAAATGCAATCAAAATTAGACTGTGCCAGCAGTGCTCCCAGACCCCTCAACCCACTCCCAAACACCAGGAACCCCCCCAAACAGCACCCCAAAAACAGGCAAGTGAGCAAAAACGGAAAAACGTTTCCACCATGGATTTTGTCCAACCCACTTTTATACGGTATTAGACCTTCCCAGCAATGCCAACAGACCTGTCAACCCAGGCGAAAAAAAGTAGAAGACCCCCAAACAGGCAAAAAGCAAAACCGGAAAAACTTACACTTAGAAATATTTAGGCCTCATTCCAAAATCACTCGAAGCGCGCTCTGCAGCTAGGCCATAAATCCTGTTTTCCACCATGGATTCCTGAAAAAAAAATGCAATCAAATTTAGACTGTGCCAGCAGTGCTCTCAGACCCCCCGACCCAGCACCGCAAATCTAGAACACCCCCAAAGAAACCCCCAAAAACCTGCAATACTGGTATAGTCAAAACATTGCAAATTGCACTGTTCACAAAAAACAATCAGCAATTGGTTTCAACAGAGACATACAGCCATTGCTGTCCACTGCATGCCATCTTCCCATTATTCATTACCTGTTCTACTTTTTGTCCGCATCTTATTCGGAAAGTGAGGGCCCACAGGGCAGCCTCTCCAGTAAATTTCAGGAGTAAGTCTGTGAACAATCAGCAAGCATTTAGTCAGTCAGTTATTTCAGTCCCACTTGAGGGGACTCGTCTACGAAGACAAAGTTTATTTTTTCTCCATAATCCATCCATCTGCCTTGAGGGATATGGATAGGGGGAGTCTGGAGGAGGAGGATAGAGGAGCATGATTGAGTTGTGAACTTGTGAACATCAGGAATGCAGACTGCGGCACCTTTAAATCAATAAGGGAAATAAGATGAAGACAGTGCTGATGATGGACTTGTGATTAGGTGATTAGAGTTTTGTTGTGGTTAAAAGTTGCAAAACAAAGAAAGACACACAGGAATAAAAGTGAATAAGTACGGAAAAAAAGGAAGTCATTTTCAGGCCTCGGTGTCAGGGAAGTAGAGCTCGTCCTCAAAGTCTATGAATTGAGACGGGAGTAGATCTGGTGAGAGAGAAGAACTTCCGTTGGCGTCACCTAAGTCGGTGTCCTCTTCTTCCTCCATGCATTCACGTATTTTGTAATCGGGTGGTATGAAGTGCTGATTCATCTTGATTATTGTTAACCTCTCCACATTTTTGGGCAAAAGGCAGGTACTTTTTGAAGTTACAATGGCACCAGCAGCACTGAAAACACGTTCAGAAGACACACTTGCAAGTGGGCAAGACAAATAATTTAGAGCCAAGTTGGTGATCAGTCGCCATCCAGACCTTTTCATATACCTTATGCCAATGGGTTCTCATTATGTCATTATGACAGACCTCTGTTGGGTCATCCAGATAGGCCTACACCACCGACTCAAGGTTCTCCATGGTTGATCCACTTTGCGTAACATCTGCGACCTTTGCAAAAGTGGTCCGAGCAAACCCTTGCTGAGTTAGCCAATCCCCTTCCGACAATATTTTTGGGCGGCCTGGTGCAGGTGAGGATGAAGATACGGTTGCTGATGTCGTTAACGGCTGTGAGGGAAAGTGACTCCCTTCGGCCGCAGATTGAGAAGTCGAACTTGACGCCGGATGGCCTGCGGATTTAGTTGTACTTGTGCTGCCTCCTTGAAGGTTCTGCCGCTCTTTTTCGAACCAAGTGGCTGACACATCTAGCCAATGTTTGTACTTTGAAACATCTGCTTCATCAAAAGGAATGCATGCTTTGCTAGCCACTGCCTTTTTGTACCGTGGATCCAGAATAGTGGCACAAATGTAATGTTGGTCTGTATGTATGTTTTAAGCCTTTCATTGAGAAGTAGGCGCCTTAATAACTTCTTCGCCAAATCATATGCTTCTCGCTTTTCACCATCATCTTTGAACGTTGAAGACATGTTCTTCAGTTGGTGCTCAAGCATGAGCAACAATGGGATAGCTTTGCTCAAAGAACAGTCCTCCCTGCTGGCTTCACGTGTGAAGAGCTCAAAAGGACGAAGCATGTCTGTCAGGCTTGCAATTAGCTTCCATTCTTCCAACTCTAGCCTCATCTCTTTGTGAGTAGAACCCGGTTTATAGACATAATGATTTATTACCTCCCACTGCTCAGACAGACGCTCAAGCATGTAAAAGGTTGAGTTCCAACCTGTTGCCACCTCCTGGATGAGTCCTTTGACTGGCAGTCTACGTTCATGTTGAATGGTCCTCAGCTCCTTCCGGGCCTTAAAAAAATGGCTGAAATGTGTGCAGATTCTTCGCCGGTGGTCAGTAACTTGCTGACTGTGTTTTCATTTTTCAAGAAATCTTGCACCACAATGTTAATACTGTGCGCCAAACACAGCACTCTGAAATAGCCACCTTGCTGCATGGCCTTAAGTATATTACTGCCATTATCCGTGGAAACATAACCAACTATGCGATTTCTTGGATGCAGCCATTCAGAAACCTTCCTATCAAACTCCTCCAAAAGGTTATGTACAGTGTGAGATTTCTCCATGGCAAACATGCCTACTGTTGCATGTTTGCGAGTAGCTTGAAAAACTTCCTCCATGTCAACACCTGCTTGTAACTGTTGTTCGATCCCTGCAAAAGAGACCCAGTGTGCAGTGATGCACATGTAATCAAGGGCTTGGCAACTGGTCCACATGTCTGTTGTCATGTGGAGAGTGTGAACAGCACTCTTCAGAATAGCTGCGCCAATCACCTTCAGCACATCTTGATGTAGTGCTGGAACACCAACCCTGGCAAAAGGGGACCGGCTAGGAACCTTCCATTTAGGGCAGATTGTTGCCACTAATTCACGAAAACCCACCCCTTCCACGAAAGAGAAAGGGAGAAGGTCCAGCGCTAGCATTTTAGCTAGCTTTGCGTTATACAGACGTACCGTTGGGCGGTTGCGTTCAAATGGCGCATCCGACCAAAACGCGCTGCTAATGGTGGGCTGGACCATTTTACGTGATGATGATGATGATGCAGACTTCAGTCCAGTTAGGCTCATTGATTTAGTTTTTTGCATTGGTGAATGTCCCTGACTCTTAGTGTGCATCATACATGTTGCAGGGGTAGAGGGTGTGGGCGCTACCACTGCAGTGCTGCTGCCGTGGGTACTGGCTGTACCAGAAAAAATGTCGATCGGTTCTTGACTTCCCTCCTGCACAATCGGCCCCTCATCAGCATCAGATGCAATGTCAATGGATACATTTGGATCAGTTCTGGTTTGGACTTCCTGGATCTTACTTAGGTGCGCATACCACTGGATAGGGTGGTTATGCTTGAGATGACCTCTCTGGCCTCCGGTACCATAGTTGGTACCAAGCTTACCCCGACTAACTGATACTTTACAAATCGAACAAACAACCATGTTTTCCGCCTTTTTGCTAACAGTAAAGAAGTCCCAAACTGGGAGTGGAGATGTCTGCTGGTGGTGGAGGTGCTACTTTGACTTTCAATGCCAGATGAAGTGGAGGATGGGCATGGCTGAATTCGTTTCTGTTGTTCACTTACAGCACCACTACTTAAGTTAATGGAGGTCGAGCTGGAAGGAGGTCCCTGCCGGCCCTTCTGACGAGAAAATATGGAAGCTGTAGGTCGTGTTGGCGTTGTAGTTAACTGCGTTGGTGGTGGTACCAGTGCCACGCTGCCCACATCCCGCTCAGCAGCCATTCGGGCTAGGGTTAAAATGTTTGTCTGCTGCATGCCCGCTGTAGCTGGAGTGACATCTGTGATGACTGGGTCATCGTCAGACTGTTCATCAGCAGCAGAAGGCACCACTTCTTGTTCATCGTCATCAACCATAAGTCGAAGCCTTGCGGGAACCTTCCTTTTAGGCTTAGCTACCTTTGTCGTCTCATGGCGTGCCTCACTGTCAGACTGCATTGCTGGGTTCCAATCACGATCAAGGTCATCAGAATGAAGGGGGCTTGAAGAACTTGTAGTAGTAGAAGTAGCACCCCTCCTTAACCTTTGTATTGCTGGGGATCTGGAAGACAATGGATCATCCTCAGGAGGAGTGGCTTCCTCGGATGATCCTTCCACTTGAATATCAATTTACTGATGTGCCCCTACTTCTGGAGGAACAAGCATTGTAGGTAGCTGTGCCGCTCCAGGAACCTCTAGTGCACCTCTCCATGCACCTCTACTTGCACCTCTCCTTGTGCATGTACTTGCGCCTCTCCTTGCTCATGTACTTGCGCCTCTCCTTGCCCATGTACTTGCGCCTCTCCTTGCCTATGTATTTGCGCCTCTCCTTGCCCATGTACTTGCGCCTCTCCTCGCCCATGTACTTGCACCTCTCCTTGCCCATGTACTTGCGCTTGTACTAGTTGCACTTGTGGTTGTCGTTGCGGCTGTGGTTGTTGAACACTCGTCAGCTGAGTTACACCCGGCGTTGATTGGATGGTACTTTCTTGTGATGAGCCAACATCACTGGTCGATGGGGATTGAACAACCAAAGTGGCTGCCGCAACAGCACTCATGGTCTTGGACCTAACTTGGCGTGGTGGCACTAAGCCCAATGAAGCGGAGGTGCTGCTTCCAGCTTGGTCACCGGCGGACACCGCTGCTGCTGCAGGCGTACTTTTTTCCCAAAAAAGGTGTCGGTGGGCACACCAGTCTCCTTGGTAGGTGGTGCCACTTGCTTCTTCTGCTCCTTCTTACTGGCAGTGGCACTAGCAACTTTTTTCGCTGAGGCGCTACGGCCACCTTTCTTTGGGGCCATCTTCTTCAGATGTCAACTCAGAACAGCAGGCCGCAATTCCATGAGTTGGAGAGTTGTCTTGTCTGTGGCCACACGTGACGTCACGTGACGTTGTGCTGCACACACCGCTGCAGGACTTCTTCCTGGCACTGGTGGTTCTCTTGTGCACCTAAAAGCAATGGAAGCCAGAGGAACATCAGTTAAACACCCCGAAAAGTCAAAAAACACACAAAAATCACCACCATCCAATGCCATCCATGCCCTCAATGATGTTTACATTCAAGACACCCCACAGAAAGACTAGGCCCATGCACCACTGAGTAACCATGGGCATAATGGATGAAAGCAAGGCACATTGGATGCAGGCCTATGGCACAAAGCACACTGCCTAGCTTCAAAATGGCCCCTTGACCGCCACCACATGGCCAGGCCCTGCCTGTACCAGCCCTCAAAATGGCCCCCACTCACATGGCCATGCCCCATCAACACCCCAAAAAAAATCGAAAAACACATAAAAATCACCACAATCCAATGCCATCCATGCCCTCAATGATGTTTACATTCAAGACACCCCACGGAAAGACTAGGCCCATGCACCACTGAGTAACCCTGGGCATAATGGATGAAAGAAAGGCACATTGGATGCAGGCCTATGGCACAAAGGACACTGCCTGGTTTCAAAATGGCCCCTTGACCCCCACCACATGGCCAGGCCCTGCCTGTACCAGCCCTCAAAATGGCCCCCACCCACATGGCCATGCCCCATCAACACCCCAAAAAATCGAAAAACACATAAAAATCACCACAATCCAATGCCATCCATGCCCTCAATGATGTTTACATTCAAGACACCCCACAGAAAGACTAGGCCCATGCACCACTGAGTAACCCTGGGCATAATGGATGAAAGCAAGGCACATTGGATGCAGGCCTATGGCCCAAAGCACACTGCCTGGCTTCAAAATGGCCCCTTGACCCCCACCATATGGCCAGGCCCTGCCTGTACCAGCCCTCAAAATGGCCCCCACCCAAATGGCCATGCCCCATCAACACCCCAAAAAATCGAAAAACACACACAAAATCACCACGATCCAATGGCATCCATGCCCTCAATGATGTTTACATTCAAGACACCCCACAGAAAGACTAGGCCCATGCACCACCGAGTAACCCTGGGCATAATGGATGAAAGCAAGGCACATTGGGTGCAGGCCTATGGCACAAAGCACACTGCCTGGCTTCAAAATCGCCCCTTGACCCCCACCACATGGCCAGGCCCTGCCTGTACCAGCCCTCAAAATGGCCCCCGCCCACATGGCCATGCCCCATCAACACCCCAAACAATCGAAAAACACACACAAATCACCACAATCCAATGCCATCCATGCCCTCAATGATGTTTACATTCAAGACACCCCACAGAAAGACTAGGCCCATGCACCACCGAGTAACCCTGGGCATAATGGATGAAAGCAAGGCACATTGGATGCAGGCCTATGGCACAAAGCACACTGCCTGGCTTCAAAATGGCCCCTCGACCCCCACCACATGGCCAGGCCCTGCCTGTACCAGCCCTCAAAATGGCCCCCACCAACATGGCCATGCCCCATCAACACCCCAAAAAATCGAAAAACACACACAAATCACCACAATCCGATGCCATCCATGCCCTCAATGATGTTTACATTCAAGCCACCCCACAGAAAGACTAAGCCCATGCGCCACTGAGTAACCCTGGGCATAATGGATGAAAGCAAGGCACATTGGATGCAGGCCTATGGCACAAAGGACACTGCCTGGCTTCAAAATGGCCCCTTGACCCCCACCACATGGCCAGGCCCTGCCTGTACCAGCCCTCAAAATGGCCCCCACCAACATGGCCATGCCCCATCAACACCCCAAAAAATCGAAAAACACACACAAATCACCACAATCCGATGCCATCCATGCCCTCAATGATGTTTACATTCAAGCCAACCCACAGAAAGACTAGCCCCATGCGCCACTGAGTAACCCTGGGCATAATGGATGAAAGCAAGGCACATTGGATGCAGGCCTCTGGCACAAAGGACACTGCCTGGCTTCAAAATGGCCCCTTGACCCCCACCACATGGCCAGGCCCTGCCTGGACCAGCCCTCAAAATGGCCCCCACCCACATGGCCATGCCCTATCAACACCCCAAAAAATCGAAAAACACATAAAAATCACCACAATCCAATGCCATCCATGCCCTCAATGATGTTTACATTCAAGACACCCCACAGAAAGACTTGGTCCATGCACCACTCACTAGCTACCCCTGGGCCTACTGGCTAGTGAGGCTTTACAGGCACCCCAAAATAAAAAAAAAACAACAACATATAACAGTGAGCTAAAATTACAGGACATAAATGAGAATTAAGTTAAAAAAAATCACAGAAACAGTTGTATCATGCACCCATGACTAACCCTGGGCCTACTGGATACTGTGGCTACCCACCACAATATATATTTTGTTAAAGTTGTGAAAAAAGTTTTAGAACTGGAGTTGCCTCAACTGCAATGCCCCAAACAAACAACACCAACTTACTTGTAAAATCTCAAGTCCAAAAGTGATCCAAACTCCAAAGTCCAAAAAGTCCTCAAATACAAATATCCAGCAGCAGCAGCTACAAAAAGTAATCCTTCCACCTCCACAGCCAAATGAAAAGTAAGCAGGACATGGACAAAGCACTGGGAGGAGCCTGCTGGACAGGAACAGGAAGTTGGAGACTCTGGGGCACTTCCTTCCTCCCACCCCACCCCAAAAAACGGACTCCTGCACCAAAAAGTGCAGCAAATGTCAATCTGAGGAGTTATTCTGATCAAAATCATCATTTCCATGAGGTTTATGCTTCCTGCGGTGGATTTCTTGTGCAGAATTGCAATTTTTGCAATTTTGGGAACGTTAGCTGTTCGAACCTCCCGCCGGAAGTCAGCTGCGTGCCGTCGCGGGTTTTTATGAAGTACTCGCATTGTCAAACTCTCGCCGTGCAAGATGGCAAGCCGCGATAACATAATTGCGTTCGAAAAACTCTCGCGTGATCATGCAGCAAAATCGAAAATGGGGCAGCACACGCAAAACCGGGAGAAAAACAACTCGGCAGGCTCATAGTCAACGCCGCGCACGCGATATTGTATTTTTCAAGCGCGACCAAGCAAAATAATTCGTAGCTTGCGAATTTGCGGATTACTGGGTAAATTCGCGTGATTCACGGATCGCGAAATCGTCAAAAATCCGCAAATTCGCCTGCGAAACGGATTTTACGCCCTTGCTTAGCCACAACAAGTCAAAAAGGTGTCCCCACTATATTCTAATAGTGTCTGTATACATACTCAAGAATTCAAATGTTAACAAATATGACAATGAGGAACAAGAAGTGAGCTCCCTTTGCCAGTAGTAATGACAATGCATCTACTGTCCAACTCAGAATGTTTTCACTATACATAAAATCGCACAGTCCACCCAGCTGGTCATGTACTTTTTACATTGGATGGCTTGTTTGTTGGCCATCAACAAAACAAGATAGTGGACCTTATTTCAGGATTCAGAGTCATGTAATTCTGATACATGTTGCTTCTAGGTAGTGGACCCATTAAAAGTTATATGTGGGATCACTCTTGATATTAAGTGACACACACTTCTGCAACGGTGGTGCCCACAATTGCTTGTGCTTATCCTTTGCACCTGAAATTGTATGCGTCACTTGTGCCAGCAGAAATGTAAAGTTGCAAACACACTTATCATAGTAGGTACAATGAGGTCCTCCCAGAATCAGAGACATACACTGACTTCTACTACAAGGTTGGCTGTGACAGCTGGTCCTGGACTACACACTGGGCCGGTGCTGGGCCATGGTGAGTAAACTCAATAAAAATGTAACTAAATGCTCATTAAATGTGCCTTTTGATTTCCACCGTATGTTGTACAAAACTGTTGTCCTGCGTCACAATATGCTCACATATGGCATTTAATCACAGACCAGATCAGACTTTGATGGCTAATGCAAGGATGACACAAAATGTATGCCAAGTGAGTGCAGAATGGACATAACATAGCACAATGAGTCATATGATGTGTCCACAACACAACTGGCTTGCAATTCAATGATATTAACCCCTTTAAAGCTAGTAAACAAACCTCCCCAGTGCTGCGCTGTCCATTATCCAGTGCTGAACTGGACGTCCAACGGTCGTGCGCAGCACTGGGGAGGTAGTGCCCGTGACGACCGTTGGCCGACGGCAGCACTTAAGGGGTTAAAACTCCCTAGGAAAATATGTATAACAAAATCATATTAAAATTGGTATGGACGAGGCTCACACTGATGCCAGTTGAGTACCTTTGAGATGGGTGTATGGGCTGCTAAGCGGAATCTCCATGCAGTTACATTTTCAAATCACTTGGCTGAAAAGCAACACATAATCCAGTGCAGGCGGAAAGCATTGAAGCTTCTCAATTTAGCCGCAATGTGGGATTATTACCAAATTTTGCATTCTGCTTGCCTCCTCTTCTACCGTATTTTCATATAGGTGAGTGGTTGACATATGAGGTTAGGATGCCTGCTGTAAAAGACAACATCCGTGGTCAGCTAAATACTACATGATGTTGGAATTAGGGTATGCAAACAGAGGACACTGAAAGGATGGACATAGGAAATCTGTGTTCTCTCAGTCAGAGCTTTGTGACTTCCTGGGTAGGGAAGCACAAATGATCAACATTATGTACCTGATTATTGCACATCTCAAATATGAACACCTTTTGACTTGTCAACAGACAACATTACACTCACGAAACCTGTTGGTCTTAATGGTGAATGTGAAATCAGTGTAATGCGGAGGAGTCCGGGTCAGTTATACCCTTCCCTCAAATTTCAGTAACCTTCTCATACAAGTTTGTCTGCTAATGTGCCATCTTATTGATGTTAGTGCTGTATAGAGGTAACAGCTGGCAACTACTGCATGTGAGCAGCGGCCCACATGTAAAGTCCATGAGGTAAACATGCAGCACATTGTCCTGGATTATCCGTTCAATGGTTATTGAGAATGACATGATAGCTCATAGCTACCATCTGTTGTACTGAAATATGGACATGTATGTCTCATCACAGCAGCTGACAGGATGACACCAGTGTAGCATACACCATCCCGGGGAATGCATGACATCCTGGCTGCAGCAGTGACACCCTCTTGTACCCGTCCATAAGGTAATTCTGGCATAAATTGTGTCACTAGCTTAGATTACTAAACCATGACAGAGTTCAATATCTCCTTCTGTATGGAATCAACAGTTTTTGTTTACAAAGTGACATACATATTATGAGTGTCACATATGCCCGTTTGTCAATTAGTAATGCTGATCATTGAGAATCTTGTCACTTCCCTATACTGCTGCTGGATTGTGGTTAGCCATGTCAACAATATCAATGAGCAGACAGGTTCAGGATTTGAGAACAGGGGTGATCGCGAAGGGACAGCAAGTTGTGGCTGGAGTTTTTGAGTTTGCTTGTATAATGTACATCTCCGTTTAATACCTCAGTGCTATGGTGTTATTAAAGATTGGACGGATTTGTTAGCATGAGCTGAAAGCCATTTTGTATTTCTGGCAGCCATCTTGTTTGCCATGTGCTGCCACGTGCTCGCCGTGTGCTCTGTCCTCCCTCAGTATTGACTGCTCTTGTAATCTGCATAGAAACAAACTATATTTAGCATCTTCCACCTTCGGACATGCTCAGTTGAGCTTGCAGCTATCCTTGAACTGTTTCTAGTCTGTAAATGTCAGGATGTGCTCACCAGAATTAGCAACTGTTAGCTCCTCCCACTTTGTTGAGCAAGCAGATCCTGCATGCCCATATTAGTCATTTTGCATGCTTACATGAGCCAGTACTGCCCCTTGGTCTTATGCTGACTATGTAACCCTAAGCATATATAAGGCCCCCGTTTTCTGGACTCCTCAGACTGCCTCATTCAGTTGCTAAGACTTCTGTGTGATGTAGTGTCCCTCATTTGAGGTTAATAAAGATGTTCTTTTATATTTCAGCTTCTGTGCCAATTTCTTCTTTGTTGGTTTAAAAGGATCAAGTATCAGTGGGACCCCTTAGAAGGTTTCTAGTTTCTACAGTGTGAGCTGTCATTCGTGGTGGTACACTAACCAGGTCACATGATCCTCATCTGTTTCCAGTTCCGGAGCAGCGGGTCTGCATCTGTGCATTATGTTCCGAAACCGGAAATTAAGTTTACGGGCCGTAACCTCCAAAATTGATTCAAAACACATTATTTTATACAGGAAATGTTATACAGGAAGTGGGAGACAGGAAATACAACACAGAAAATTGTGGGCAGCCATTTTGTTTTCATCCTGATCAATCCACAATCACTAATCAAATCCACTGCCATCCTGCAGTTCTGTTGTACAAAAACCTGAAATGACAGTGCAGGTTAAAATCATAAACATGTAACAAAAGGGAGAAAAGACCACTTAATGACATTTCTGTGCGGGGGTGACACAACATCAAACCCCAGTTTTGTTTTCTCCTACTTTGCATTATGGTACATGTAGTCCATATTGAGTGTTTATTACAAGAGTTGTGTGATGTGTTATGTAACAATGGGGTTGGTGCAGTGCTGTATATAACAGACACATGGTGCCTGATTCACCCATGACATCATCACTCACGTTGTGGGCCCATGATTTATGGGGGAGTAAAATCTGTTGAGTGCACAGGCTGTTTTCTTCCAGGATTTGCTGTAATATGGTGGGCTGATTAATTGCCTTTTTATGCTGTGTTTTGATGTTATCCTCTTGATGAACTGCTATTTCAGTGCCAAGAGCTAAGGTTAATGGATCTTTTATTTTTACTACTAAAATGGAATCTAATTTTGAGTTAATTGGTATGGATTTATTTGCTTGCATATCTAATTGTTGTTTATTTGATTTTGTATCCACCTTGTTTTGGTCCTCAGCTTCCAGCGGCATTTTATTCCTGTGCTGTGAGAACAATTGCCATATGTAGTTTTGTTGGCTAATTTTCCCTTTCGTGCGTGCTTTTCTTTGCCTTTTTGTTTCTTTTTTTGAGACTGCTAATTCTGCCTTTGTCTTTTTCCTGTCGTGTATGATTATATTTGTCTTGTTTGTATAGGGTTTTGTCTCTTGATTTAGCTTTTTGGTTGTTTGCCTCATTTGGCGTTTGTATAAAATAAGTACCAACCTTACTTGTTTGGGACATTTCTTGTATCGCCTTCAATTTTTATTGGATCTTTTGGTTATTATTCTTGCACTCTTAGTCTCATGAGTGGACTTGCTGCTTGTGCTTTGACTTCCATCAGTATTTCTATAAGAATCGATGATAAAACTTGTGGGTTGTCTCCTACAGTTGCACATTGGCAAGTAACTTGCTATGTATAGTTGTGCTTTTGGGCCCTCCTGATCAGGTAATTTAATACCTACAACTCCATGTCAATGCCCATTATATACAGTGTGATGACGTTTAACAGGTCCACCTGAAGATCATGCTTGTCAGCTTGATGGTGAATTGCTTTTGATATTACGTCGATAGAAGTGTCCCCCATGTACTGACTGGTACTTTATTTGCTGGATCCTGGTTTTCATAATTTTGTTTAGGGGAATTACATCTTCCTTTTCTCTCGTGTTACTCTAACAAAGCCAGCAGATGCTCAGTCTTCCTGGTTAAGATTGACACCGTTAAATTGTGGAAGTTGAATTGCTTTTTATCCAGAGAAATACAGTCCCAACTGGACTTAAGCTATGTATTGAACTGTCCCTCTGTCTGCCTGTCTCTCCCTGCACAATTTGTAGTTGTTCTGGTGGATATTTAATCAGTAGTTGACTTGTCTCCTGTATGAGCATTGAAGTTTTGCGTAATTTGAATACAGGAAGATCTACTTCTGGAGGTTTGGACGGACTCTGAAGAGTATTTGCAGTTGCCAATTGGATCAAATAACCCCACTTGTTAACATTTAAGGAGGAGAGAGAATGTCTTAAATTCAATCTGTGAACCTTTACTTGGGTTGTACCTACTTGAGTTGTGTCAATTCCTTGCATGGTTTTAACAGCTTAATTTTACTCTATTTCTTGGTCTCTCAAATTACAGGTAATTTCATTTCTTACATCAATTTTACTCTCTCCCTCCATATTAAATAATAAATTACTGTTTGTAGGGCTTACTTTTATTGTACTTTTTCCTGTTAGGAAGTCCGTTCTTTTTTTACCCTTACTTTGTTTTTGATTTTGCAGTCCTTGCTTTTTTTGTTCTATTGTTAGAATGGGAGACTCCTGCTCATTTCTGTTGTCAGAATGTGCCACTGTTTCCTGTGAAGAGTCCAGCTTAGGTGACTCCTGCCTCACTCTTTTCATCTGCTTTTTCTTCCCTCGATAGAGAGCCCCACTGTTTCTTCCAGACCGCATTATGTTCCCTTTCACTTTGCCTACTCAGTTACTGTTCACTTCTTAAAGCAGCCTTACACTTATTATGATATCTTATTTATGTTCCAAGGGAATACTAATCATACTTCTGTAATTGGCCTTTAGGATGCTTGAGCATTAGAGACACTCCCACTCTTTTGTATGATCCCTCTCACCTCTGCTTTGGGTGCTCCTTAGGGGGAGATAGGCTCTCTTGCTCCAAGAGTTTTATGCCGTCTGTGAACTGCCTGCCAGGCCAACTTGCACAGCAATCCCCCTTATCCTCACCGGAAACAATGGTCCCTATTTGGACAAAGGTTGCCAACTAGAGACCCTCGTTTTTAACAGCTGTGTTTCCTGAAATGATTGTGTACTACTTTGCGAAAGGACAAATCCTATTCAACGTCATGACTCATCAGCGTCGACATGATTGCACTGGCTGCTTCACTGACAGACATGATCATGGGCTTAGGTTGGGGAGGTGGTGCTGTTGATGCATAAGTGCTCTCTCAGATTTCTCTCGGGAGGCAGGTGCGTCAGGCACATCTGTCCAGAAAAAGGTTGCGGTGGGCATGCCAGTGGTGGAAATCTTCGTCTTCTGATCCCCACTAGCCACTTTCTTGTCAGCCCCTGTCTTTGGGGCCATCTTGAAGCTGTCATTTGGCAGTGGCACATAGCTTCACAACAAGCTAATGAGATGACTGTAGTAGTCAGTCACTTGTCACCTCGTGCCCAGACCTTCTGTCTGGTAGTACTATGGGTGATGTTTCTTCTCTTGTGAACCTAAAAGCAAACAAGCAAGAAAAACATTATTGAAACAAGGCATTGATGCCGTTCAAGTAGTAGTACAAACAGACAATATCATTTAGTGTGGATACTTAAGTTATTATAAATAATTAACAATAGTACACAGTGTACATTCGTGTAACAGAAAACTACACCAATATAAACTTTCAAGGTGACTGTACACTCAGGAAGGATTTGGAACAACAACAACAACAACAAAATATTACAGCTGTAACTGTTTGTTTTATGTGCAATGCATCATGTGGGATGTGACATGCAGGGGGGTCCAGCTGACAAATGCATTGACGATCAAATATTCCTTACACAATGATTGCTGTTGTGCAACTAAAGGAGATACCAGATGTTATGAAAATGGTAAAAAAATGTTTACAACAATAAAAAATAGTTAGAAGCAATAAAAAAAGTCAATCAAATGTATTGTCAGTATTCTCAAGCATTTCAACCGATTTAATTTATTAAACTGCTATCTCAGTGCTCAACCATCCAGGCAAAGGGCACACTGGCTGGAAGCACAAAATGGCTGCCTGCCATTGCCACATGGTCCTCAACAACAATAACAAAGAGCAAAAAGGCATTGGGAATGGGACCCAAGAGAAGAAGACATGTAGGCATATGGCAAAAGCACATTGGCTACCTACACAGAATGGCCACCAACTGACCACATGGTGAACTAGCAAGCAGGGAGACATGGCCACACATAATGATCAAAAAACAACACATGCAAGCTGATGGCAAAAACACACTGGATGTCTGCCCATGCAAAATACCCACCACCCACATGGTCAAACAGCAAGCAAGTAGGCATGGGGAACCAAGAGAAGATATGCAGGCCTATAAGGAGGCATCACAGGACCATGATGTACGCTTGCAGCTGAAGCTCCGTTGCGAACCCACACACCAACTTCCAGAGCGGTGCATTTCCGTGCTCAATTCCCATTGGAAAACCAATTTTCTGCAAGGCAGCTCACGTAAAACTATGCATTGCATCTCTTCAACCCTGCCTGACCGAGAACTGAATTGCGATCTCCCTGTAGGTGAGTTCACTAAGATATCGCCAGAGGAGCTGCGGGACAGCGCCCGGAGGCTGAGAGAATCGCCCTGTTACTCTTTCAGCAGATGAGGCTCTCATCACTGCTTGCTCTCTTCCTGACTAATGGACTTGCCGGCTGCCCCTCCGGTGGGGGGGGACTCACACTTCTGACTACGCCTGCCTGCACCCATTAAGAGGTTCGAGTGTGGCTGGTGGGGAGGGAACTGCGAAACTGACCTGCGTTTGTCTGTGCGGTTGGATCTGTTCTGGGGACCTCACAATCGGGAGATAAACGAGCACTGGGAAATGCTGGGAAATGAACCAACATGGGGGAGCTGTGCTGCACCATGCAATCCAATAACATCGAATTACAACAATAAATGTTAATGCGGAGTCAACCGCACAGTGCCCTAGACATCCACTTGCACCTTCTATGCAGGTTCCCCTACTGCACGTATGCTCACAATGTAAAGGACCCCGCCCATTAGTCCAGATATGTCACTATTTCAATGGACTTAGCTGAGGTAACAATTCCTAAGATCCAGAGACAATACCACCTAAATAGTCTTGGATATCAACAGACTTGATTTGCCTGACTCTAAGATGGCTGCCAAGCTACACTCCTCTTCCTATCCTGTCACACTTACCAGCTCCACCAGCCCATCTCTGGACTTTAGACTTTTGGTCCCTCCCGGATCCTAATTTTTATGCGGTGGAGTCCGAAATGTATGACCGATTCCCGGTGGAGCTGCTTCGACAGCTGTAGGGGAGACAGGCTCTGGCACACACCGTTGGCCATCACCTACCCAGCCGGACTACAGACTTATGTCTCATCTCTTTCTCCGATGCTAACTCCCTGCTCTCCCTAGCCTTTTGATTTTTTTTTCCTTTTCTGTGGATCTTGTTTTTTCATGGTTGCTAATAACTCCTATATTGAATTTGTAACCATTCTGTAATTAATGTGATTATTGTGCAACTTGTAACACTCTATTGCGTTATGTAAAGCTCTCTGACACCTCCTGGTCAAGCCAGCGCTATATAAAACTCAAATAAATAAAATAAAATAAGTATGTGTAAAGCAGTAGCACACTGGCTGGCTACACAAAATAGCCGGCAGCCACACGGTCACAATAACAATAACCAGCAAGGGGGCATGGCCTCAAACAAAGAGGAAATGCAGGCCTATGGCAAAAGCACACTGGTTGGCTACAAACAAAGGCCACCAGCTACGTGGTCAAACTTCAGAACAACAACAACCAGCAAGGAGGCATGGCCACAAACAAAGAAGACATGCAGGCCCATGGGGAAAGAACACAAACTTGCAACACAAAATGGATACTAGCCACATGGTCACAACAAAATAAACAGCAAGATGGCATGGCCACAAACAAAGAAGTAATGCATGCCTATAGGGAAAGCACACTGGCTGGCTAAACAAAATGGCTGGCAGCCACATGGTCACAGCAACGATAACCAGCAAGGGGGCGTGGCGACAAACATAGAAGAAATGCATGCCTATGGGGAAAGCACACTGGCTGGCTAAACAAAATGGCCACCAGCCACAAAGGTCACAATAGCAATACGCAGGAGGCCTGGAAAACAAAGAACACATGCATTCCTGAAACTGACTACACAAAATGGCCCCTGGCCACATGGCATAATGATTCTTGAACAAAAAAGACAAATGGTGGAATATGCCAAATACACACGCATATACTGTGACCAGACAAAAGTAGCATGGTAACACAAAGGACACCACATTCAGCAATGCCAAAACATAAAATTAACTGGCTAAAAATTTTATTAACAGCAAACTTCCACCAAATGCATTACCTCACCTAAACACCTAAACACCGTTTGCAGGAGAAAAACGTAAAAAACCAAAACAAAACCAGATTTTGTATTTTAATCCATTGACATCCATCCCCTAAATGGTGTCATTCATAAAAAAACTAGGCCACCACAATAATAAATGTAATAAATTGAATAATAGTACAGATGCATGCCCTTGGTCAAACAAACAACAACCTTATACATCAGTTTTTCAACTTACTTGTGATCCCAATGAAAAGTGACCAGGAGAGGGACAAAACACTGGGAGAAGCCTGCTGGGCAGGAACAGAAGTTTGGAGTCACTGGGGCAATTCCTTCTGCTTTGAAAAAAAAGTTAATGAAAAATAACTTCTCGCACAAAAAAAACAACTCCAATTGACAGTTTGAGAAGACAATCCACTCCAAATGCCTGTAAGCTCAATTTTAAAGCAGAAAAGCTGCTCGACTGCTCTGTTTATCAACTCTAAGATTCTAGATTGGTGCTGATGCAGCCAGAAGTGAGCGCAAGTGAGCACAAAGTCTCACAGGAGCTCTCTAGCAGTGTGAGAAGTTTCAAGGGCACTCACAAATGGCCTGAGTGTCTTGACGCTCACAATTGAGCACCAAAAGAAAACTTGACGCAAAAATGGGGAAATAAACTCTGCTTCCTGCCCGAATGGTGGAATTCAGGAATTCCATGTTCCTACGTGTAGTGCCCGAATTCCGCAAACTCCGCAAGCAGAGCGTAGATTACCGCCCATGATTAATTAAGATATGTTTTGAATTATATATTAGGTGCTGATTGTTGTGCTTGTAGGGATAAAGGGATGTTAATCAAATATGTTTAATTTATTATTAGTTAAATATTTATAATTGTTTAATTGATGAGTATGTAAAATATGTCCCTATTATAATTTTTAGGATTTTAGGTCAGTGTTGTTTAATTTGTAGAGGTATAGGGGGGTGCTATTTAGTCATAATAAATGTAAAAATTGTTATTCATTCGTTAAACATTGTGTTATTTATTATGTTATGTGCTAATTATTTTATTATTATGAATTTCAACTACATATTAATTGTTGGTTTTTATGATTGTGAGAATATAATGTGGTTTTTTATTTATGTTAATTTTATTAGCTTTGAGTTATAACATTAAATATGCATTGCAATAAATATGTAATTCGTTTATCCTTTTTATTTATATAACTGATGTTCATATTTATATATTTAAATGTCCTGTTATTTTATGTAGTTGTTCAAATATTCATTTACTTGAAGTGAACTACTTTCTCTCCACTGTTGCACAGACTGGAGCAGGAATAGTAAATTGTACCCCTCTGAAATGCAACACTTTCCTTATTGCTGCATCAACTGGACTGGGAATAATAATTTGTACCCCTTCTGAGCCCAACGTTTTGCCCACTGGAGTGGAAATAACCGATTTGACATCTCCTGAGTTTAATACTTTCCCTACTGTTGCACAGACTTTAGCAGCATTAGCAAATTTTACCTCTCCTGAGCCTAACTCTTTTCCTACAGTTGCACAGAGTGGAGTGGGAATAGTAATCCCCCCCCTGCAGTCCAACACTTTCCCTACTGTTGCACCAATTGGAGTAGGAATGGGGAATTTTACTTCCAGTGAGTCTAACGCTTTTCCTGCTGTTGCCCAGGCCTGAGTGGTAATAGTAAATTGTACCCCTCTGCAATCCAACACATTCCCTACTGTTGCACCTACTGGAATAAGTATAGTACATTTACTCCTTGCGCCTTCTGGCATACATTAAAGTGCCTTGGTCTACAGAATTTCCGTCCTGAAGAGACCTCAAAAACGATAGATGGTCTAAACGTTATCGAAAATTGATAAAGGATAATCCGAAGAACACTAGAACACACTCCATGACCCTATGATTTATTCTGAAACCTTAAAGGACATCCTTTTAACTCCTATAACTAACCCTTTGTTCTATAAACGTCACTTTAGCTTTATTCACATGTCGGTTATGGTCACTTCACTTGGGTCACATAGGACACATGTTTCTCTCCATGAATATGGAAATAGTGTTAATGCACAGTGGTAGTTATGAATGTGTTGTTTTGTATTACATTAAATTGGTAGTTGCAAATAACAAGCACTTGCTTCGGCTGAAGTGAGTGTTGAATACAAAATTCTCTTGGGCTGTTTTCTCCCAGGTCATATGTTTCTATCTAAAGTCATAGATTACACGGAACTTAAAAGAAACGTTATATTGTTTTTTACAGATTGACTGTTTCAACTGCTAACTACGCTTAAATCACTACCAGATTTGAAAAATAACACATTTTGATATAAATGAGTTCCTTTTGAACAATTGGGTTGAAGATGACTGTCTCTCTGCAAGGGGCAGCTCTGGCTCCTCTGTGGGGGGAGCCTCCCCTCCCCGTACCATTATCTGAATGGCTGGACCTCATAATAGAAGTAGTGGACAATTGTCATCATCCTCCTCCGGGAGGTTTTTGGAGGGGTTATCTTCCCCCTCCAATTCGTTCCCTGTAGCTGTCTGACCAGGCTAAAGACAGCTCATGAAGTTGGTTGAGATATGCCTTTTAACTCACTTACTCTATACTTTAATGAGCAAGTAACACCTAATTGTAACAATGAAATAATATTCACAATAAATGGCATTTTGTGTCCAGCAAAAGTTCAGATTGAAATTGTAGTTAGAAACCATCTAGGTATTTATGGTTCATGCCGTAATATTTAATGATGTGCCTTTACAGCATGGTATCTATTTCTGGACCTCATTGCTACACATGTCAATTACACTGATAAATTCTTCTCCATCTTACCTTGGGTAGACTATGGACCTAAATAATCTATGTACACATGTTTTATGGATATGTTTAAAAACATTAAAATTGCCCTCCTGTGTAAAAAATACACAAGGAAATAACACTCCTTCACAAACATGGTACATGCACTAACACCATGTTACAAGTTTATTACATTGTATGGTATTTTGTAAATAAGTGGACCAGTTCTATGTCACAATTGTGACAGAGTGACTGGTCCATCAATCTACATAGATGGGTAACAGTGTTTTTGTTTTGTAAACAAAATTGCATACTTGGTAAATTTAAGCTTTGCTTTAAATTTGTACATTAACATATTATCCTTGATTTGGAGTTTGTAGATGGGTATTCACAAATGTGCTGAATATCAAATTCGCCTTACCACAAGTGCTGTAGGATAGAATGCACTTCTAGTAAGGCTGACAAACTATCCATGTCATCTGTGATACAGCAAAAAGTAAGCTAAATGCTAAATCAGGCCCTTTGTGATTTCACTTTCTATAGAATATTACCCTTCAATGTAAAGATTGAGGACCTCTTTGATGTGTGCACAATATGCTAATTTACACTATACTTTGTTAGTGAAGTGGGTTTATGTCTGCTTTTACCCTCCTTCAGAGTATGTGAGGGGAAACTCAATGCCTAACTGTGTGGGACCATCAGTAGGATCACTGAGAATCAGAAGGCAGAGCCACAAACACAGAGGTACCCAGTAATACTGAGAGTGAGGAGGTAATTTACCATCTGACTCTGAGGTATCTGACTCTGTCCAGCCTCTCGTAGAGACTTATAAAACATCACAAGGCACAATGACACCCTCACCCCCTGTCCTCCCTGCTCCAATTCCTCAAGCAAGAGTGTTCGAAGAGGCTGTTCGCTCTCTGCACTAGGTAAAGCTAGATATTCTATCTCTCGGTCAGAACCTTTGCCTTTGTCGACCTCCAAGACGGACATAACACCTACAGCAAGCAAGCCCCATCTTCTCCTCCTAAACATCTTACTCCTATCTCATTAGATACTGTATTGGAGGAGATACGTGCCCTGCGCCCTTTCATTGAGGAGACTAATACTCAGTTACAAGTGATGGATAATAAGTGGTCATCTATGGACTCTAGGCTTTCCTTGGTGGAACATCGTGTCAGTGATGTCCAGGGTGCTGCTGTTAGAACGACGTTGGAGAAAGATATTTCATTGCTTAAAAAATTGACAGAAGACCTTGAAAACAGGAACGGACAGAACAATTTTCATTTGCAATTGCCTCCAGAGGTCATGCTTGCCTCCCAGCATTTGCATCAATTTCTTCCTCTAAGGCTCTTCATCCTTCAGGAGCATATATTAGTCTGGGCACCGACTTTCTGGAGCAGAATGGGAATTTTAGAATCGGGGGAGGGTTCTGGGGAACAATGTTTTAGGGCTAGTGTTGTGATTGGACAGTGTTAGGGCTAGGGTTACCATTGGCTGACATAGTTACCTGATTACTAGGGCTATAAAAGGTCAGGGTTAGGGCGTCTCTGCCAAGGGTGGAGAGGACAAGAGCAGTTGCCTGTTTGAGCCTGTTCGAGACTGACCAGGGACAGAAATGCTACCCAATATACATACTTCCTTTATGCATCTATATACTGTCAATGTACCTATGGATCTATATATTTATCACTAATTTAGCATTTCCAATGCACTTCCCTATTTTTCAGACTATACTTCGCTCAATATATCCTCAACATCCACTCTCTCATTTAACCCCAAACCCCATACCACTACTATGATCCCCAAAATAACCCTTTCTAGACTCTCTCCTACTCTATCCCTCCTTGCATCATCTTACAAATCGTTTACTATACCGATCTCCCAAAACAAACCTTTCTAAACTCTTCCCTCTTTTCTACCCCTCCTCAACCCTTCTCAATCCAAATAACTAGCTTATCCACCACGAAAATTACTTTCATGTTTCACCATACTAATTCAACACTAATCTTGATGAGTTCCAGTTTAGCCTGCTACTTGCGCTTCAAAACCCCATTAGGGGTAGCAAACGCTATATAAATACAAACCTCTTTCCCTTCACTATCCCACCACCTACCCTTCTCTACCCAAATAACTGAAGAACATATCCACTACTCAAATTACGTCATATTTTCCTACACTCATTTTCAACACTAATCCTTTATGAGTTCCGGAGTGGCGAGCTACTCGCCAGAAAACCGCTTCAACATCCATCAGGGGTAACAAGTGCTATATGAATGCAAACCTTTCTTCCCTTTTATCCCTCCGCTATCCTTCTCACTCCAAATAACTGACTACTATCCACTACTGAAATTACTTTCATATTTTACCATATTAATTCACCACTAATCATTTATGGGCTTCCTGAATAGCATGTTTCAACACCCCATCAGGGGTAACAAGCGCTATATAAGTACAAACCTTTTTTCCTCCTCTATCCTTCTGCTATCATTCCAAATTCAAATAACTGACTAACCTATTGACCACTTAAAATGTACTTGCATGTTTCACTATACTAATTCAACACTAATCCTCTATGGGTCCCGGACCAGCGTGCTACCCACCGAAAATGCGCTTCTATGCCTCGACAGGGTAGTAAGCACTATATAAATGCAATTACAATGCAATACAATACAATGAATGTAGTAAGTTTTTACTTCTGCCCATAGAAAAACGCTGAAAAACACAGACAGGAAAAGAACGCAGCCAACAATGAATATATATCACCTTACCCAATCTCTCAATGTCAAGGAGAAACAGGATACGTCTAAGAAGTTAGGAGAGAGTTTGGAAATTGGAAAAGTGTGCCACAAACAGTTCACCTCTGAAGAGATTAAAATGATTGTAGGACAAAATGGCGGCAGCAGAGCAGGCTCAAAGCGCAGGTCCTCAAAAAACAGTAAAAATCGTTCATAAGAGGCATAGAAACAATGTCAAACAGTGCAGGGCATGCTCTGATGCGATTACCTGCCTGTTCAATTAAGAGCACGGAAGCCGCATATATGTATAGAAGTTTCCGATGCGACACTGAGCTCCGTTATCGGGCAGCCATCTTAGGTGCTGCCACACGCGCTTTCATGTTGAATGTATTCTTACCTCTTGCCTTTAGTGTTGTTAAGCAAACTAGCAGTATAATCACATACTGCCACATATTCTGTCTGAACTACCTCAGACTCACTGCTATCCTTCAGTCAGACTCCAGTGCTTTGTCGCCGTACAGAGTAGCTATCTGAGCACTAAGGAGGTGCCTTTCACCGACTCACTTTTCACCCACTGGTGTAGCTTATTAGGAAGGAAACACACCAATTGCAACAGTAATGTATATTTTTATCATTTGTTTCCTCCTCTAGAATTACCAAGGGTGTAGCTCTGTTTAAAGTTTGCGGACAGTGCATAAATGCTTCAGAAGAGATGATTCTACTCGGTACACATCAGGACAGAATATCAATTGAGAATACTCAAGTTTGGATTACCTGCAAAATCGTAAATATTTCAACACCTCCCTGTTGTTCTGTTTGTAAGTACAGCATTAAATTAATTACTGAATTGTATTAGAATGTAACACTAGAAACTATAGTATTTGAAGGTGTAAACTTTGAAAATAACAAGGTTAAAATCAGAGGCAAGTGTGATGCATAAGAAAGCAAAAGATTCTCCATATTTGATATACCCGAATCATTTAGAATATTTTTTTTCAATAAACAGCAATTGTAAATTTGTCTTCAATCAATTAATCAATCAATCATAACACTTGTATAGCGCACTACTAACCCGGAGGGGTCTCAAGGAGCTTGGGGGAAAGGGTCCGCTACTGCTCGAACAGCCAGGTCTTGAGTTGTCTCCTGATGGCGAGATGGTCCTGGGTCAACCGAAGGTGGATGGGGAGGGAGTTCCATGTCTTGGCCGCCAGGTAGGAGAAGGATCTGCCTCCGGCGGTGGCTCTTCGGATGCGTGGTACGGCGGCGAGGCTAGTAGACCGTAGCTGGCGGGTGGGCGTGTAGAAGGTCAGGCGGTCGTTGAAGTACTTGGGGCCCAGGTCGTGGAGAGACTTGTGTGCGTGAGTGAGGAGCCGGAACGTGATCCTCTTGTTGACGGGGAGCCAGTGCAGGTCTCTCAGATGGCCGGAGATGTGGCTGCGTCGGGGATGTCCAGGATGAGTCGGGCGGAGGCGTTCTGGATGCGTTGGAGTCTTTTCTGTAGATTGGCTGTGGTTCTGGCGTAGAGGGTGTTTCCGTCCTCCAGTCGGCTGGTGACGAGTGCCTGGGTGACCGTCTTCCTGGTTTCGGTCGGGATCCATTGTAAGATCTTGCGAAGCATGCGTAGGGTGTGAAAGCATGATGAGAAGATGGTGTTGACTTGTCTGGTCATCGAGAGTGAGGAGTCCAGGAGGAAGCCCAGGTTGCGTGCGTGGTCTGTTGGCTTGGGAGTGGTGCCCAGGGCAGGGGGCCACCAGGAGTCATCCCAGGCGGAGGGCGATGGTCCCAGGATGAGGACTTCCGTCTTGTCTGACTTCAGTTTCAGGCGGCTGTTCTTCATCCACTCGGTGATGTCTTTCATCCCTTCATGTAGGCTGGTTCTGGCGAGGGAGAGGATCAGCTGGGTGTCGTCGGCGTAGGAGATGATGTTGAGGTTGTGTTGGTGTGCGATGGCAGCAAGAGGTCTCATGTAGACGTTGAATAGGGTGGGGCTGAGTGATGATCCTTGTGGTACGCCGCAGATGACTTCGGTGGCCTCGGATCGAAACGGGGGGAGGTTGACTCTCTGTGTTCTTCCGGCGAGGAACGAGATGATCCACTCCAGTGCCTTCTCTTGGATGCCGATGTTGCTGAGGCGTTGAACTAGGGTGCGATGGCAGACAGTGTCGAACGCTGCAGAGAGGTCCAGGAGGATGAGTGCCGCTGTTTCCCCGTTGTCGAGCAGGGCTCAGATGTCGTCGGTGGCTGCGATGAGGGCGGTCTTGGTGCTGTGGTTGGCTCTGAAACCGGACTGCGAGGGGTCGAGGGATCCGTTCGTCTCGAGGAAGGCGGCAAGCTGTCTGTTGACGATCTTCTCGATGACTTTAGCAGGAAAAGGGAGGAGCAAGATGGGGCGGAAGTTTTTGAGGTCGGTGGGGTTCGCTGTCGGTTTCTTCAATTTCTTGGAAGCTTGAGAATGATTTTTGCTATTACATAGGAAAATGTTGACCTACCCGAGATTTAATGAAATTTGGCCAATATGATTCAAATTAAAATCAGTGTCCCTACATAGTTCCTCTCACTCTGATGTTAATAGAATGAGCAGATGCCACACCTTTCATTTTTTTCTATTCTTCAGTCAGTTAAAATATGATATCTTTCTCAGTTGTATAGTTCTGAACACATTTTTATCAAAAACCTGTCTGATTGAGCAATACTGGGTATAGCCGTATTCTAAGCATTATGTTCTTCCTATGGTTTTCATTATTTGAGCGACTTTTTAGATGAAAGGAAGTCACTCAATCTTTGACTGGAAACTTTTAAAACATTACCCTCCATTCTCAGATCTGGGTTGAATCCATAATTATTTTGTCCACCACTTCACCCCAGTTTGGACCCAGCCATATGCAAATCAGTCTTACCGTGCTCCCCATGGGAACAGTCCTGCCTAACCAGCTAGGCCAGGTCCTATGTGGACTGGAAGTAAGCATCCTTCAATGGCTTTTTTAGTGCAATTTAGTGATATTTTTAATCCAGCTCTTCAGAGGGATGTAGCTTTTTCCAGACACAAGGGAACACCAGTATAAGTCTCAGAAGAGCTTTAATGGGACCGAAACATGTGTCAGGTACTGTTTTTATTCATTTCAGGTCGGCAGGAAGGTTTTTTAACCAAGCCAAAGCTGTAACACTGTGCCTGGAGTCGTAAGAGGCTTGGGTCATTTTACAGCTCGGCATGGTGCTAGTCCTTGGTTTAAAGACTTTGCTGTAGAAATGGCAAAATACTTTGTTCCTTTCTACCTCAGGGTGGATCTCACTGTGCTAATCCTATGCTAAACAACTTTGATAGAAAAGCAGATATTTGAGGTGAGCAAATTTAGAGTGTCGCTGGTGATGAGGGTGCTCTATACAGGAGCTGCTTTTCACCTAAACTTGAGAACTACCCAGAGTTTGTTGCTTCTTTTTTGCATAATTTATGCATCACTCCATGAGTGAAAGGGTATTGTTTTGACCTATACTGGGTGCTCCCTTGCTTCTTGACTAAACTATACTGCTTTTAAGCATGTGCGGATTTTGCGAATTGGCAATCCGCGAAATTGCGTATTTACGGATTCGCAATCTGCAAAATCCGCGAACTCTCGCGAATTTGCGGATTTTTTTTTGTGTGTTCGCAAGGATTTCTGCCAGTTCGCGAGGATTTTGTACCAGTTCGCAAACGCGAACTTACTTTTTGGGTAGCAACGGTCGCGAACATGTTGTTTCTACATCTGGTTCATCACAGCACCCTCTGTTTCACCACTGCCACCCTCTGGCTCACCCATGCCACCCTCTGGCTCACCCATGCCACCCTCTAGTTCATCACTGTAGATTATGGGTGGAAAAGCACACCTGCCCTGCCTCAACTGACATAAATGAATTAGGGGCTGATTAATGTGTTACTGAATTTGAACTTCCTGGCTGGAACCTGCTTCCTTATCTGTAATTGCTTTCTCTGAGCCTGCTGTGAGGGTCAGAGCAGGGTCATAGAATAGTTGCAAGTAGGCAACTGAACTCTGGAGGGGCCCCTCAGGAAGCACTACAGGGAATGGTTACTAATGATAAGATTGAACTTTTGCACCTGCTGAGTGCTTTCAGTTTTGCAAAAATCCAAATATCCAGCAGCATCCACAAAAAGTAATCCTTCCAGGTCAAGATCCCTGGCACCTGCTTCCTTATCTGTAATTGCTTTCTGTTGCAGTGTAATTTTTTTAACAGGACCTTTGTTGTATACTTGTAGCTATTCTCTGAGCCTGCTGTGAGGGTCAGAGCAGGGTCATAGAATAGTTGCAAGTAGGCAACTGAACTCTGGAGGGGCCCCTCAGGAAGCACTACAGGGAATGGTTACTAATGATGAGTTTGAACTTTTGCACCTGCTGAGTGCTTCCAGGTCAAGATCCAAATCAAAGTGACCAGCACATGAAGAAAGCACTGAGAGGAGCCTGCTGGACAGGAACAGGAAGTTGGAGACTGTGGGGCACTTCCTTCCTCCCACCCCCCCCAAAATGGACTCCTTGCAAAAAAAAAGTGCAGGCAAATGTCAACCTGAGGAGTTATTCTAATAAAAATCATAATTTTCAAGGTTTATGCTGCCTGCTGGTGGATTTCTTGTGCGAAATTGCAAATTTTGCAATCTCGCAATTGCAAGATTGTCGCTGCCCGCCGCATCTACGTTTTCGCGAGTGTTTACTCCCGCGAAATTGTATAGTATTCTAGTTGGCTAGTGCGACCAAGCAAAAAAATCCGCTTCGCACGGATTTACGAATTTTCGGTAAATTCGCGAGAGTTCGCGGATTGCGAATTTACCGAAAATCCGCAAAATCCGCGAGCGGAACGGATTTTACGCCCATGCTTAACTGCTTTGAAGAGCTCTAATGAGAGCAAAGCACGTGTCATGGTTTGCTTTCATCATTTCAGGTTGATTTATATGTTTCTTTACCAATCCAAAGCTGTAAAACTGTGCCTGGAGTGGTAAAAGGCTTTTGTCATTTTACAGCTTGGCATGGAGAGCACTGTGCTAATTCTATGCTTAAAGACTTTGCTGTAGAAATGGCAAAATACATTGTCCCTGTGTCTTGGTGTTGATGGCACTGTGCTAATCTTTTGCTGAAAGACTTTGATAGAAAAGCAGACATTTGAGGTGAGCAGATTTAGAGTGTTGTTGGTGTTGAGGGTGCTCTATGCAGAAGCTGCTTTCGACCTAAACTTGAGAACTAACAAGAGTTCTCTGCTTCTTTTTTGCATATAGTCACCATTAGGTAGTTATAGTTAGGACCTTGTTTCTATTCAAAAAGCATTTTTTCTTTTGCCGATATCTTTGACGCCATTTGACAAACCTTCACAAAATGTTCAAAACTAATGGCCCACTCACTTTAGCTGCTGTCTTGAAAATCTCAGGTTGATCTACCAAGCGGGGAAAAAAGAGTGCACTCTTTTTACAAAATGGTGTAAATCGGTTCAGTCTTTCCTGAGAAATGTAAACATTTCTCAGATATACATCTGTGGCTGCGGAGGATGCGTGAACCCTCCCGATCTTGAGCTTACAATCTCATTGGCTGCCAACTTCAAACCAGGAAGTGTAGGCAGCCATCTTGTGACTCTGTTGAACTGAGTCACAAGGAAAAAGGTAAAACAATGTTACAAATTAAGAAAAGGGGGCAGGATAGAAACATCCTGAACCCCTAGGCCTGCTCAAAGGGTCTGCCAGGGACCCCCAGGTCTCAAAAAAGTATATTTAAACTTTTTTTTTTAGCTGTATTCGCATTTAATCTGAGAATCTGGATAAAAAAAATACAAAAAAATAAAATTGCTGGCTTCCACGCTTCATTTCCTTTAAGCCCCCAGTTGCGGCACTAGGTGTATGGGTTCATGAGTGTGTCTATGAGGGGCAGTTTGGGTGTGTGAGTGTGTGTATGGCTGTGTTGGTGAGTGAATGAACATCTCATTGGTATATGGGCCAGTACTGATATTCCAAATGACACTACTGATGATGTCACTGATGACATCATCTACAGAATCTCTGGCGTACCCACTAACACCATTATATAATCTTTCATAAACCCACCCCAGCTTCCACACTACCATTCTCAAACCCAATCATACACCCTTTTCAGTACTTACACATTTACTCACTGATCCATAGATCAACACACACCTCTACACACTCACCCACTCACCACTTCCATTAAAAGCTAATTTAGAAGCAAAACATGCTGACAAGTTTTTTAGACTCAATGTAATTAGAGTTCCTCATCTAGGTTCATTCCATACCTACTCCCCATGGCTATTGATGGTCATTGGGGACCATGCTGTTATTTGAAACAATTGTTTGCACAGAACATTACAATTTGTCTCTTTTGTTTTTTTCAATACAGATGCTCCTGTTTCTCCAGCCTGACCACCCGACAGGCAGGAGAGAGTGGCGCCCTCGCGGCATCAGAGGGTGGAGCATATCCAGCAAGAATATTGGTGGCCTGCGTTCCTGGAAGAGGAGGAGGAGGAAATCAATGCATAGCTCCTGGTCCCCAGTGAAACCACCCCCCCTCAGACTCCAGACTTCTGTCCATTCCATTGCTGGTGCCACTGGTAGTTAACTGCTGCCACCCCCTACCAGAATGGCAACAGGCTATTGCTGCATCGCTTCCTGCAGCAGCTGGACAATGTCAAGTGTCATCTCACCAAAATGGAGCAGAGCATGGACCAGCCTCGGACAGACACACGTAATTCCCCCTTCTAACCCTTTTTTATATTTTGTTTTGGTGGGAGGGATGTGTTGTTGGGTCCGGGTGGAGAAGGTGGGAAGGGAGTTGGGAGACCGGAGTGGGACTCAAGAGACATACTTGAACATTATTAGTTTTGGGGCTTAGGTCAGTTTTGTTTGGGAGAGGGGTGGGAATGTCGTTTGGGTGAGGAAGAGTGGGTTGCTTTGTAAATAAATAAAGATGGAAACTATTTTTATAACACAAAGTAGTTTATTTTACTTTTACTTTGCACTGCTGCCTTCAAGTATTATTACACACACACACGGCCCGTGCAGGTAAGAGCAGTAGGCGGTTGGGCCAGGTGGGGGTTATTTTGAGATACGATGACAACACAAAATTACTTATTTATTTAATTGTGTTTTGGCACTATCTCTCAAAACCCCCCTCTACTTGGCCAAACCGCTCTTACCTGTTTATGTGTTTGTAACTTAAGACTAGAGATAGAGTAGCACTTAGTTATAGATTCTAAGGTTATACTTCTCTAACTATATTCACCATTATGGGGAATGATGCCATGATGAGATGACCTAGACTATATTGTGTGCAGGGTCTGAACTATCTAGATAAAAAACAGTAGCAGTTAATTTGTTTCTTACTAAGTTAAATTTCATCCATACTAATTATCTTACCAGAATATACGTGCAGCAATAACAAGGGAGGCATCACAGCTTCACAAGCAAGGCTCCACTTCCAGTACCTCCCAGGTGAGTTCCAACTGCAGGATTGTTCTGAATGGCTAAATATAAGTAGAAAAACTGAGAAAGAGGGTTATCTATATATATAAAAATGAATGTATATATGTCTGTCTGTCGGTTTGTCCTTTATGCATTACTTCACCATTCATACGATCGCCATGAAACTTTGGGAAGTTGTTGAGTATAATCCCGCGAAGGTTTCTGGCATAATATTTTTTTAAATATCGCCCCCCCAGGCCCATATAATCTTTCGAATAATTAATATTTCAATTTATTTATTTTCAGAGAATTTGCGAGCATCATCAACAGTTATGCCCCCCAAGAGGAAATCGATTGGTCGATCTACATCTGACGCACGAAAGAAAAAGGCATTATGAGCTTCAGAAACAGACGAGCAATGGGAAGCAAGATTAGAAGCTGTTCGAATACAAAGTGATCAAGCCCTCTTGAATGAAACAGGAGAGCAACAAGAAACATGATTGGAAACCGATCGATTACGCACTGCTCAAGCCCGCTCGACTGAATCAGGAGAGCAACGAGAATCAAGATTGGAATTTACTGGATTTGCCCGGTATGCCACCGCACATTTTGACATTGAAAATTGACGTGCCTATTATTCTACTCCGAAACATCAATCCACCACGACTTTGCAACGGTACAAGGCTTTCAGTGAAAAAGATGATTAACAATGTCATAGGAGCTACAATTTTGAATGGGAAATCCAAGGGGGAAATGTACTGTTGCCACGTATTCCAATGATCCCAACAGGTATGCCATTTGAATTCAAACGTTTACAGTTTCCGGTCAGACTCGCTTTTGCAATGACCATCAACAAAGCACAAGGACAATCGCTGCAAATGTGTGGACTCCAATTGGAGAATCAGTGCTTCTCACATGGACAACTGTATGTGGCCAGCTCACGCTTTGGAAAAGCTTCTGATTTATTCGTGTACGCACCAGACAGAAAAACTAAAAATATTGTGTATCCACAAGCACTTGAATAAATAAGTAGAATTCAAACAACACTTTGAAATGTTTTCCATATTAAAATAAATATACTTCAATAAAAATGAAACAATGTAAATTGAATGTTAACATAACAAGTTGCTTTGAATTTCCTTTCTTATGAGATCGCAGCAGTAAGCTAGTATATTTATAAAAGATTTACAAACAATTGACACCACCTGAGTACTACGTGATGATGATGACACAATGAGAATGCCTGATTGTGCTGATATAGAAACAATAGCAATACTAGTATGTTTTGGCTAATGTGGAGTTAGCAGTATTATTTGTGAAATCCACAAGCTATGAAAAATGGACTCAAAGTATGCATTTGACCAGCTAAGTTTAGGAGTTTACCGTTAAATGTCGTATACTTGTAAAGCGCACAGCTGCCCCAGCAAAGGGGCGTCCCGGCGCTGTATACCACTGGGAAACCCGTCCTGGCTTTCCCTGTGGGATGGTCCCTACTGGGAATCCCCAAGGTGGAGCCAGGCATCCCCGGCGTTGATGGGGCCGTTGTGGAGATTAGGCAAGATAATGCCCAGAGTTGCCGAGTGGGACCCCAGGTTAGAGTAGACACCGAGGCGAGAATTGTCGAGTCCGCTGACCCTGGTCCACGACCCTGCCGCGTCGGGAATTGAACCCTGGTCCCGGGCCAACTTCTGCTCCCGGGTCTGCCGCCTCTAACCAGTGAGCCACACCACTCCACAAGGTTAGGCAACACAAGGAATTAATGATGATGATGCTGATGACTGAAGCTGTTCATTCTATATCTAAAAAACTATGGATAATGTTTAATGCACAGGTTGGTAAAGGGTTGGTGTAACTACTGCTTCAATGATCTATTAAGTTGGTGTTGCTTTCATTACATCCACCCCAACAAGTGTGTGATCCATTGATGGTGTAATTTAAGCCACGCCTCAATAAATCACATAGCTCAGGGGAAGTGGGTTATGGGTTTAATGAATGAATGGATAAAGGGATTTGAGGAAAGGTTTGACAAAGACAAACAGTACAACGCAAGGTAAACATTCATCTGGAAAATAAGCACCAGTACATCATTTACCGTCAATCTGTTGTTAGAAGTAAACAATGAATGAGTATGACAGAGTACAGATACATGCATTTCAAACAGTCCTTCCGCCCGAGACCCAATTTACCATGTATCTAAATGTTCTGTCTTCTGGGATTTGAGTGTGGACCCACCCACCCACTTTTCTTGTTAATATGATTGTTAAAAGAAAAATGATACTGTATTGCAAAATTGGGTGGTTCATCTGCATTTTCCTCAGGAATTTTCAATATTTGTGGACTCTTTGCACTGGTCAGGTAGAGAAGCAGGAGCATTGTTGAGCTCAGCTAGCTTTCACCTTTTGTTTGTGAAGGAGTCTAGAAGAAGGCCTGCGGAATGTAAAAAAGAAACTGTATTTTAGAGTCAAGGAGAAGGAGAGAAGCAAGTTAAACTTCATGTGGAGTGTATCAAGATAAGACGTCTCAGAGGCAGAGACTCAGAGTTTCACTTTTACCACAAGTTCAGCGCACGCACACAGACCAGTATTTCACAAACAAACCTCTCTCTATTCTAAATAGCAGAGTAGTGCTAGGCCTCATACTCTCGGTTTACCTTTAAACTGAAGTCGATACCTGATTACTTAAGTGACTTAAGTTTTATTCTAGTGATCAGGCTTTTTAAAACCATTACACTTGAAAACATTCATAATAGCTTTTGTGCACTTATTTTTTCAAAATGTTTAATATAAGTGTTAACATAAGAGAAAATTCATGATGTCATCTCATTAAAATACCTAATATACTTCACAAATCTCTCATGCAGCAGAACTCTGGCAAGAGATGTTTCTTTACAGTCAGAACAAGATATAAAACAACTCCTGTTTTCTTTCAAAATTTGTGTATGAGATGGGATTAATTTATTCCGTCAAGATCATCCTTTTTGACTAATTTTAGTATTTTCCTTAAATCCAAAATGTCTAATTAATAGGGTACCTCCATTATTCATTTATTTTAGGATTACTACACTCTTGGTCGGTTTGTAATCCAACTGATCTTTACATATAAACTTTTTGTGTTATTAGGCCTTTATTTGGCCTATTTCTTTGAACATGCGTTTTAAAAATGATACCCCTCTGCAGACAATTGAGAGTGAGATTCCCTCCCAGCCAAGTTGTTACCCCTTGCCTGCAGGTACAGAATTTCATTGCTGTAAAGTTTGCTTTCAATCTAAACTTTGGGCTCACACAGATTATATGCGCTAAAGACTCTTTCTTATATTTACACAGCCAACATTCTTAACTTTGAAACTGATATTTCCAATTGGGAGCAAGATCTTTGATTTGCCAAAATGCATGAACTGTTGTTTTATGTTCAGTGAGAAATGAGCTGAGAGGTATTCCTGCACCTGCCACTTTTCATAGGAATTGATCAGTAACCAGGAGTGGTGTGTTCATGTAAGAATATTCTTGTTAGTTGTATGAGACAAAATTTTGGCTGTGGCTTTAATTGACTGATATACAGCTGCTTTTCCCATACTCGCTATCCTAACTTCATGCACGCCTAATTCTTCAATTACCCATATTAGGTAAGATCCCCGGGATCCTTTTTTATTCATCAGTTTTTATTCTTCTATTTCCTGACAGCACAAGCTATCAGTAGTATCTCTTTCAGATGCTCACAGTCTTCAGCATAAGGTAAAAAAAGCTGTTTTACTTTGAAACGTTTGATTTATCAATCCAAACACAAGACGGACATGGGCTGGCGAGTCCGATTTTGATATACTAAAAACTGATTTGTATACTCTCATTTTAATTTTGTTTAGGATGGTTGCTTCACGACCCTTCATTTCTGTGCAATACATAACTGTTGGCATTAACTTGGAGCGCATTACCGATAGCAGGTGGGCAAAGGACTGGCAGCTCAATTTCCTTTTTATTAGCTTAAAGCCATAAGTTAACGATTGGTGTTGTACTTCATTTGATGCTCAATATTGAATCCTAGGAACCAGGAGTAGGATTTGTATTTGCAGTCTACGGGCTTGATTCTCAGAATGAACTTAAGACAAAATCCTAAACTTACCACCATTTTGGTATTCACAGAATGAATTTAAGACAAAATCCAAAACTTACCACCATTTTGGTATTCACAGAATGAATTTAAGACAAAATCCTAAACTTGCTACCATTTTGGTATTCACAGAATGAAATTACTACTTTTGGTATTCTCAGAATGAACTTACTACTTTTGGTATTCACAGAATAAACATACTACTTTTGGTATTCACAGAATTAATTTAAGACTACTAACTTTACGTCCGCACTCAGACTGGAAATTCAGCCCAGGCGCGGAATTTCCGATTACGAGCTGGAATCTCTGCTTACAGCCTGGAGTCTCCGCTTCCAGGCCGAACTCCTGATTTTCTGCCGGAATTCCACCATTTTGGACTGCTGAACGTTTCAAGTGCCTACCATCCCCCACCACGCTCCAGCAAGACCAGCACCACTAAACATATAAAAGCAGCACAGGTTCAAGGAACATGTTTGGCCACAGAGAGTTTGTGTTTACAATCGCTGTACATCACCAGAGGAAGGTGGAACAAATGAGGAGGAAGAAGAACTTCAGCACTGAGGAGACCACCATGCTTGTGGTGTACATAGTGATGCACCACAAACGCCTATATGGTCACCCACCTTACTGCATCAGTGGCACTCAGAATGTAGTTCAATGGCAGCAATTAGCCACTGCTGTCACAGCTTGGGGGGAAGAGAGGCGCACAGTCCAGGATATCAAGAAGAAGTAGCAGGATGAAAAGCAGAGGGTAAAGGAGAAGGACTCCAGGATCGAATTGAACAGGATCCTCCCTGCTCCACACTCTAGAACCCACCTCCATATCACCCCACTAGAGGAGGATCTCCTCACCACAATCCATCCCACATGCTCCATGGGCTGCCTTTGAGTGATGTCCACAATGTGGCACTAGGTAAATACGTGTATTTTATTTATTTTAAAGGTTTTATATAGCGCTGGCTAGACCCAGAGATAGCAGAGCGCTTTACATGAGTATCAGACCATAATTGCAGGTTACATCATTACAAAAGGTTACACAGTTATTAGAGCCCAGCAACATAGTGACAAGTAAGGCTGAGATAAACAAAAAGGACATATGTAAGGGAAAAAGCCGGCAAGGGGAGATATTCAGGAGAGGGTAAGAGCAGCGGAAGTAGACAGAGAATGGAGGAGGGAAGAGGAGGGGAGGGTGAGAGAACACAGCATGGCAAGAGGGGGGAGGGTGACAGGGACACAAACTGGTATACAAGTCAGAGCTGCGTCCAAAGTCCAGTAAGCTGGGATCCTAGGGAAAGTGGTATCATTTCCCCATCTCTTTTGCGAGAGGCTCCCTATATGCAGTGGACTCTCTCAGATGAGTCTCTGAGACTTCAAGGCCTACATACTGGATCCTTCCCCAAAAAGGGGGGAGGGAGTGCTTTGGTAGGGGGGCCATACCATAACTCAACTGTGAGTGGCTCTCTAGGCGCTGTGGACTCTCTCAGCGGGTTCGCTGAGACTCCAGAGTATAAATATTAGATCTTTCCCCAACAAGGGGAGAAGGAGTGCTTAGTCAATGGGCACAAAAGGACAGGGGGCTAGGCGGTATAGCTGGCAAGGTGAAAGATTAAGAGGGGACAGGAGCAAAGGAAGTAAACAATGAAATAAAGAGTGCTAAATGGGAACATATATATAGAAAGGAGACAAGGAAAAAGCATAATTACAGAAATACGATGGGGGTGGGCAAGACAGGGAGATGGGGAGACAAAAACTGTGCCCAAAGACCGGCCGGGTAGGTGACGGTCAGGGGATGAACCAAGGCTGATCTCCTTAATAGCTGAACAGAGCAGCTCCACCGGGCATCAGACATAGTGCTCAGAGTCCTATGTCAGGGTGGAGATCAGGAGTACTCAGAGATTGTCAGATTTGGGGGTGGGGGGGAAACCATGGTCTGAATGAATTCCAGATGCCATCTTGAGGTCAGACACAGTTGATTATGTAAGGAAGAGTTTAGTTAGGACTCTTGGAAGGCAAGTCACTGATAGGGACCACACGTCAGGCTTCCTACCGAGAGCATCTCCACAGTGGAGCCACCATCTCAGGTATCAGTGAACAGGTCAGACCAGGCATATCAATCTCGTACACATCCAAAGGAGATTGTTTAAATGCTGCTGGCAAAAAATGTGGATTCTGCACACAACCGCATGTATCCGCTTCATATAAGGATCCGGCAATGCACCTGGCTATAATGGAAGATGTCATTTTATGTCCTGGCATCAGGGTCAGGCAAATCAGATGGGAAGGATTGGTAGACTACTGTGAACAGAGCACAATGAAAGAGAGATGTAAGCTACCTATCTTCTTTTTCCGTTCCTATTGATACCGCCTTGCAAGTCCACTTTGCAAGTTTGTTGTCATACAGGGAACAACTTCATGGAGTGAGCTGCCATCTTAGGTACCAGGTCAGACAAAACAGACTTGTATTCCTCAAGGGAGATTTCCCAATCTGCTTTCTCTTAGCAAGTCTTATTGCACGTTTAAATGTCACTTGCATACACTGGCGAAAAATTGCATTCAATCGCTTTTTATATCACATCTCCGCAGTGGGAGCCGCCATTTTAGGTATCAGCATCAGGGACAGGCAAGTCAGGTAGGATGGGTCGGTGGCCTTTAGCAGTACAGCCCAGCGTTCATTCATAGAGGAATGTGAAATGATTATCTACATTTTCTCTGCTAGACTGCTTTGCAATGTAGACTATCAGGCTTGTATTGCGGTACATTCAAAAACACTGTAAATCACGCTGCTCGCATCCGATTCTGAGAGAGATCGGGCCGATTTGATGCTCCGTCTATCGCCCGGGGCCACCCAGTGCGCACACCCTCATGATGATAGCACCCCGCAGCCAGAGGTCTGCCTGCAAGCGCCCAGGCAAGTGTTGTCACTCAGCTCCTCTCCTGGCGCTGTGTAGACCCGCGGCGCGGCAGTCCGCGAGACCCGGAGCAGCTATGTTGCTTCCGGTCCAAACATCCGCACTTCTCTCGCATGGATTGTTGTCACAGGCTCACCCGTTCTCCCCCACACCAAGGGAAAGCTGGGTGCACAGGCACTCCATCCCGCATCACACTGCCCAACAATGCACACACTGCCAGCAATACACACTATGTCATCAATGCACACAAATACCAGGGGAGACCTCAGCTGGTTTAGATCTGCCAAGCAGTTTCCAAGGAGAATCTGGCCATTTAGCGCTGACACCGTCCTTTGCAGCTCTGCGGCATCCTCGCCAGCACCGCAGCCCAACACAATGGATGTCCCCTTCTTCGGCGTCATGCAGACCGGCCCTAGGGGGCCCCCCTTGGTTGCGGTGAAGGCGGTCACGGAGTCTGCTTAGTAGTGTCTGGGGCCGGGCCAGCCGAGGCGTAGCGTATGTGCAGGTTGATGTAAGGCCTGGAGATGGGATGACAAGAATATATATGAAAAAATTGTCTGTAGTGCACTAGCATTGTGAGTAAGAAAGTTGTACTAAGTGTATATGAAAATAAAGTCAGTCAGAGACTCATATGTTACCCTCTGTTTATAGCAACACAAGTCCAAGAATCCTTTGTAATTGAAATGGCTAATCCCTCTCCCACTATTGAAAACATGGGCACTGTACTGCTGCCGTATATACCTAACACTGCTAAGGGATAGGCAGATGTGTGTCTCTTCTGATGGTGTAAGGGCGGCGCTTTGCTGGAGTTGTGTCGCAAGTGCAATGCAACTCCAACAATGTTCATGGACCGCCCAGACCTAATGTGCTGCGCCACTCCTTACGTCTGCTTCAAGCATGCGTAAGGTTTAGTCGCAGCAGCCTATGAAAGTGACTCTGTGAAATTTTGTAGATTTCATTGCATCACTTTCACGAGGCATTTCACACAGGAATGCCCACCCTGCTTACATTAAACCTGATGCAGGTTTAATGTTGGGAAAGGGTACACAATGTGATGCATCTCCCTAGATGCGTCACGTTGTAACTAAGTCGCAACGTGGCACATGGTTTCTGCCACCGCTGTGTCACAGAAGTGATGCAAGGGCGGCTTAAATATCTAGCAAGGGGCCTGTATATCTGCCACAAATTATCCAAGAAGTAACTCACCCTGTGCCAGCAAAAATCACAAAGCAGGAGGTGAGAGAATCCACAGATCAAAGTATCTCATTCATATATTCCGAAGTTCATTTTCCACACTGCCACACCATTACATCCCCACTGCACCTACCTGCCCCGTCTGTTAGCATTCAGAAGATATGGGGTAATGCCTGAAAAGTTCCACATGTACATTTCCCATTTGGTTACTTTTCTCTCTTCTCACCTATTGATATATTCAGCCACAGCACAAACAACCACAGTAACAGGCTCCCTGCATCTTCTGGGAGGAAAAAACATCATCCAGAGCAAGGCATACCACCCTCACAAACTGGTAGTTCAAACTGGTCAGGAGATGGTCAAAAGGCATACATTGTCAGGAGACAACAGAGGGACATGTAGTGCCTGAATGTGAAAGGCAATCAGAGATAAAAAAAAATAGCTTAATAACTATTGGATTTGTCAATGGACATTCACCTTTAGCAAATGACATATGTGAATATCGAAAGATAAAATATAATATGTCTTGGCTCATCATACCTTGGTAATTGGTGAACATAACATGACCTGGGAATTCAATCCTGCAATCGAGTGCCACAACAAGTCAAAAGGGTGTCCCACTATATTGTAATAGTGTCTGTAGACATAATCAAGAATTCAAATGTGAACAAATATGACAATGAGGAACAAGAAGTGAGCTACCATTGTCAGTAGTAATGACAATGCATCCGCTATCCAACTCAGAAAGTTTTCACTATACGTGAAATCGCCCAGTCCACACAGCTGGTCATTTGTTTATTAGCTATCAACAAACATGATAGTGGACCTTATTTCAGGATTCAGTCATGTAATTCTGAATACGTCGCATCTAGGTAGTGGGCTGTTACAACGTGTATTCTCTCTAATATATAATTCACTTTATTTATATAATTGCCAATTATTTATGGTAGTCATATATATGGTATGTTTCTCCTCCCCACCCCTGTTTCCCTGTTGGTAAATTCCTTTATGCTCTGGAGGCTACCTTAGAATGTTGATTGAGGTAGTTGTTTTCTACTGGAGTTGCTGACTACTGTTGGAGAGAGGACTTGTGAACAAAAGAAGAGTTATTACCTAAAGAAGATTTTGTCTGTTTATCATGGGCCCATTATATGTTATATGTGGGATTACTCGTGATATTAAGTGACACACACTTCTACAACGGTGGTGCCCACAACTGCTTATGCTTATCTTTTGTGCCTGTAAGAAATGTAAAGTCGCAAACACACCTATTATTGTAGGTACAATGAGGTCCTCCCAGAATCAGAGACACGCACTGACTTCTGCTACAAGGTTGGCTGTGAACTCAAATATAATGTACCTGAATGCTCATTAAATGTGCCTTTAATCTGCACCGTATGTTGTATGTGTTGTACAACACTGTTGTCCTGCATCACAATATGCTCACATATGGCATTTAATCACATACCAGATCAGACTTTGGTGGCTAATAAAAGGATGACACAAAATGTATGCCAAGTGAGTGCAGAATGGACATAAAATAGTACAATGTGTCATATGAAGTGTCCAAAACACAACTGGCTTGTAATTCAATTTTATGAAATCTCCCCAGCAAAATTTATATGGCAACATCATTTTAAAATTGGTATTAATGAGGCTCACACAGAGGCCTGTTGTGTAACTTTGAGATGGGTGCATGGGCTGCTAAGCGGAATCTCCATGCAGTTACATTATCAAATCACTTGACTGAAAAGCAACACGCTAATCCAGTGGAGGCGGAAAGCATCAAATCTTCTCAACTTAGCCGCAATGTGGGATCATTACAAAATTTTGCTTTCTGCTTGCCTCCTCTTCTACCGTATTTGCATAGAGGTGAGTGGTTGATATATGAGGTTTGGATGTCTGCTGTACAAAACACCATCTGTTTTTAGCTAAATACTACCATGATGTTGGAATTAGGGTATGCAACCAGAGGACACTCAAAGGACGGACATAAGAAATCTGTGTTCTCTCAGTCAGAAGGGACCTCGGTGTCTTCTTGGGTAGGGAAGCCCAAATGATCAACATTATGTAGCTGAATATTGCACATCTCACACATGAACACCTTTTGACTTGTCAACAGACAACATTACACTCACCTGTTGGTCCTAATGGTGAATGTGAAATCAGTGTAATGCGGAGGAGTCCGGGTCAGTTAGTCAAAATAGAGGTAACAGCTGGCAACTACTGCATGTGAGCAGAGGACCACATGTAAAGTCCATGAGGGAAACATGCCGCACATTGTCCTGGATTATCCGGTAAATGGTGATTGAGAATGACATGTTAGCTCATAGCTACCATCTGTTGTACTGAAATATGAACATGTGTGTCTCATCACAGCTGCTGACAGGATGACACCAGTGTAGCGTACAACATCCTGGGGACATCCTGGCTGCAGCAGTGACACCCTCTCGCACCCGTCCATCAGGTAATTCTGGCATAAATTGTGTCACTAGCTTAGATTACTAAACCATGACAGAGATCAAGATCCACTTCTGTATGGAATCACCAGTTGTTGTTTACAAAGTGACATACACAATATTGCTAATTTACCTGTTTGTCAATTAGTAATGCTGATCTTTGAGAATGTTGTCACTTCCTTCTACACCTGCTGGTTCGTGGACAGCTATGTCAACAACATCAATGAGCAGACAGGTGCAGCATTTGAGAACAGGGGTGATCGCGAAGGGACAGAAAGTTGTGGCTGGAGTTGGTGAGTTTGCTTGTATAATGTACATCTCCGTTTAACACCTCAATGCTATGGTGTGAGCTGTCATTTGTGGTGGTAATCTAACCAGGTCACATGATCCTCATCTGTTTCCAGTTCCAGAGCGGCGGGTCCGCATCTGCGCATTACGGTCCGAAACCGGAAATTACGTTTTTGGGCAGTAACCTCCGAAATCGACCCGCAACACATTATTTCATACAGGAAATGTTATACATGAAGTGGGAGACAGGAATACATCACAGAAAATTATTGGCGCCATTTTGTATTCATCCTGATCCATCCACGATCACTAAGCAAATCCATTGCCTTCCTGCAGTTATGTCTTGGAAAAAACCTGAAATGATAGTGCAGGTTAGAATCATGAACATGTAACAAACGGGGGAAGAGACCTTATAATGAAATATCTGCGCAGACAGGGGGAGGGGGTTGACACAACATCAAACACAAGTTTTGTTTTCGCCTACTTTGCATTATGGTACATGTAGTCCATATTGAGAGAACATTACAAGAGTTGTGTGATGTGTTACGTAACAATGGAATGAAGCAGTGCTGTATATCACAGACACATGGTGCCTGATTCACCCATGACATCATCACTCACGTTGAGGGCCCATCATTTGTGGGGGAGTCAAATCTGTAGAGTGCACAGGCCTGAGACTGCGATGGCTATGGCCTTTTGTGAGTGAGTGACCCATCCTCATAAGGATCAGGTAGGTCTCTCAGAAAATGCATCTTTTTTCATCTGCGTGAATAGATTGTTTAGAGACATCCAGTACACTCATCGCTGACATGGGCACATGACCTCAGGCATGCTCAACCTTTTGACTACTGTTCAACAGCCCTGATTTACATGCAGTGAGTGTGGCTTGCAAAGTAGTCTCAGGATGGAATATATTGACAGAGTCGTGTCTATCCAAGTTTCATCATTGACAACAGACAGCAAACTACATTTTGTCCATGAAACTACAGGTTGGTCATGTGAAAAACGTGGCAACGAGCTGATCACGGACTTGCATACCCTGACCTCGGTTGTGTGCAATGGCCCGGTTTCCCAGATTCAGAGCTAGTCAAGGTTTGAGAGGTGTGTGTAAGCCACGTGCTTAAGCAATGTTGTGCAAAACTAAAATGGCTAATATGATCCTGCACACAACTTCGGGGGAGTACAGCAGCACCCCCCCTGTATGGTCAGGACATCTGAATTGCGACTTCAACAGACCAAAAGTGCGCTCTATGATGGCTCTAGTCTGTACGTGTGCCCTATTGTACCTACACTGAGGTCCAGTGTTTGCAGGCATGTAAGGGGTGAGGAGATGTGGGGAGAGTGCATACCCAGCGTCGCCTGAGGAGGGAAGAAAGGGCAGTTGGTTACATTTCCCTCTTTGATTTGCACAGGACATGACCTATACTTTAGTACATGCAGTGCCTGTTGGGCCATGTATGTAGTTTTATGATTCTTATTGTACAATGGTTAATGTTGTGTGGCATTCGGACATTTCAATAACACATGTCCTTCATTTTTAGTGCTTGGTACTTACACAGTAGCCAAATTCTCCTGCAGTAATCTGCCAGGCAAGAGGTGACATGCGGAATACAAAGCTGTCATGGGTACTGCCTGGGAACACTGCATGCACATCACTTAATCTCCCACTGGCATCACAGATAGCTTTCACATTGATAGAATACCATCGGTGTCTGTTGCAGAAGATGTGTGCAATGCGGCGTGGTGGCTGAAGGGCCACATGTGTACAATCAATTGCACCCAGCACACATGGGAAGTGTGTACTGAGATAGAAACGTTGTGCTGACCTTTGTCTCCTGGTTAGTGTATGGGGCATTTGTATGTGGTTGTGGGCTCTAGCAGAGATGCATCTCAGTACCTGATGCAGGCACCATGACTGAATTGCCTGGTAAATGCCCGCATAGTCACTGGAGACCCTTTGGAAATACCCAGTGGCAAAGAAATGGAGAGCTGAAAGGATCTTGAAAAAGGCTGGTATTGCATGGGAGAAGCAAGTCACAGAGGCATTCACATCCCATATCCAAGATGACTTCTGGAGGATTTGTGTGTGTCTGCTCAGCATTTATACATCCTGCCGGGCTGGGATTGGCTGCAGTGCGTCACCTGCTGCATGTTGGAGGATGGTAGGCACTTGGACTGGTGTTTACCCTTGAGGAAAATTATCAAAGAACACAGTGCGTGTAGTACGGCCCTAAATCGGAGATTCCAGTCCTTAAGCGGAGATTCCGGGCTGTGAGTGGAGATTCCAGCTCATAAGCAGAAGTTCCGCTCCAGGGCGGAATTTCCGGTCTGACTGCGGACGTAAAGTTAGTTGTCGTAAATCCATTCTGTGAATACCAAAAGTAGTATGTTCATTCTGTGAATTACAAAAGTAGTAAGTTCATTCTGTGAATTCTCAAAGTAGTAAGTGAATTCTATGAATGCCAAAAGAAGTAAGCGCATTCTGTTAATGGCAAAAGTAGTAAGTTAAAGATTCCGTCTTAAGTTAGGTCTGTGAATCTGGTCTGACCAGTCGAACCACTTTTATTTTTTGCAGATTTATTGTAATCTATGTTTGTTCATGTACATTTTCAGAGCCTTCATGCTGCGATGTAGGACAATGTCGTCTGCTTACTGAATACATCAAGTGCTTCTGCAAGGTGGGTAAGATATGAATTAAACAAGCCTGGGGCTAACACACCACTGTTTTAATCCAATCCTTGTCTCTATTTTGTTTGTTGCTCGTCTGCCATCTCCAATTTTAACCTGTGCCCAGGTTCCTGCTTATAACTCAAAAATAGCCCTCAGCAAACTGCTTTTAATGCCCCATTTAGCATATTTTTGGCATAAGAGCCTCCGAGGCACTCGATCAAATGCAGACTTAAAGTCTACAAAATAGGCCTTCTTCTTGTTTTTGCCTTTTCAGCTAAGAATGTTAATGCTGTTGGATTTGTTGATGTTCCCATCCCAGCCCTAAATCTAGCTTATTATCCCCTGTCCATGATTTGAGGTGCTACAATAGGAAAGAGGATTAGAGCTTCGCTTTTACAGCATTTAATGCTAATAAGCCTTTAATTTATAGGTGATGACTGATTTCCACATTCAAAAATGATTTGAATGATGTTACCTTTCCATGAGTCCGGAATTCGATTTGCGCAGTACAGCTCATTAAATAGAGGTAAAAAGTAGTGGGCCCAATATGTCACGTTTCCTTTAAATAGTGTGTTGGTGATTCCGTTCGGTCCCGCCACACCGTCTGGCTTTATTTTCGTTATGAGTCTTATCAATTGATCTATGTCTGATATTAACAATTTATTTGTGTTATGAAGTATATTGTTTGCATTTTTCTTTCGTGAACCATATTGTCTGTATGAGATTCTAGGAATAAACTTTCTCGCATTTTGGACTGTACTTCTGAGCTACCTTTGTTAACATTAGGCTCAGCATCAGCATACATTTCTTGAACATGGGCTTGCCATGAGGCAGCATTTATCCACGCATTTTTTTGTCTATTCTTTCCGAAAGACAATCTGTTTATTAACTGCCAACATTGTTTACTTGCCATCAAGTGTTTATTCCACAAGTCAACTTTTGATCTTCTTTTTGATTTCCAGCAAATTTTCTTATATTGAGTTCTTAAATTTTGCAATCTTTTTTCATCCGGTTCAACACCTTGTTTTAGGTGATTCCAGATTTCCCTAATTTCATGTAATATTAACATTTTTTGGTTACGTAATTCCCTGCTAAACTAGACTTGGGGTCCAAATCTATAATTTTGTTCCGTACTGAAATTACTCTTACTTATTTGATTTTTTGCCTGAAATGTTTCCAATATTATATTCATAAAAATTTCCTATGCCTTTTGCAGTTCACATTCTTCTAAATACATAGGGGCTTATTTATGAGCCCTTGCGTCACTTTTGCGCAGCCAGTGCGTCACTTTTTGTGACGCACCAGTGGCGTAAAAAGTGACGTAAAAAGTGAGCCTTGTTGCACCATATTTATAAAGGGATGCATCTAAGCAGATGCATCACTTTGTAAACCCCTGCGCTACATTTTACCTGCGTCAGGTATAATGTATACCGGGGGGCAATCGCACGTAACCAAGACGCTGTGCAATCTATGACATTTCATTGCGTCACTTCTAGGACGCCATTGCGTCAATATTTTATGCCTGCCTCACAGCAGATGCAGGACCTTTCACATGGGGCTTGCCCCATGTGAAAGGACACATTGCTGGGGTTGAGTCACTTTTGTGACACACTCCAGCAATGCGTGATTTTTGCGCCTACAGATAAGTCAGAAATACTGATGTATCTGTAACTTCTTGCAACATGAAACGTCATACTGTAAATATGGAGCATCATTGGTGTCGCAAGGAGGTCGCAATGAAAATGGGCGCAACGCTGTTTTCACGCAGTGATCCGTCACTTTTCATAAAGGAGGCCCATATTTTCTTGTGGATTTAATTTGCTTTTTATTACATCAATAGGACGTGCACAAGAGTAACCCTGCGTCATTACCATTTCCGGCCTTGGGTCTCTCCATTTCAGGTTCTTTAGACTATGCACTTGAAGGCCTGATGTTATTTCTTTAATTGATGGTATGAAATCCGTTTTATACGGTATCTTAATAATTTGTGGAAAATGGTCACTCTCTGTACGGGGAGTTAATTGAAATTGGCATACCTGAGGCTTTCCAAAATCACTTACCAATGTATGATTATTAGTTGAAGTTTTGCTGCCACTTACAAAAAAGTCATTGACGCAGGAGAGTCATCTTTTGTGATTCCATTCAAATGCCTTAACCGTAGTTGAGTTCGATATGCGTTACAACTTTGATGAGTATTCTGCGATTTCTTACACAGATCTGTGTTAAGTCTCCAGTGATGATAAACAGGGCTAGTTTGTGTTTTCTCTGTATTGGTTTTATTATTTCAAGCAAAATTTTAATATTTTCCCCTTTTGTTTCTTTTCTTGGGTGGATATAAACATTTATTGGAATAATAGATTTTATTGAGATGCTTGCATTCTGATTATATACCTTAAGTTAATCAAATATGTTTAATTTGAATTCTGATTATCTACCTTAAAATCCAGTTCAGCCCGGTTTCCAATTTTTCTGTTTGCCAGTTGTGTTTTGTAAAACAAAATATGGAGAGACCCCCTTAAATATGACTAAAGTTTGCAGATCTAATCGCTGCCTCATAATTAGCTGGTTAGCCCGTAATGTGTATTGGAGATGGACTCCATGTTTCCTGCATCATGATTATATCATGAGCCTGAAGGAATGCCCTAACATTCCATAACATGCCATGACATTGTTTTTTTGTAACACATTTTCCAGCCCATGACTATTCCAAGAACAAATATTGATGCTGTTTTGCACCATATCAGGGCTTTCTGTTGGCTTATCAGGGATGCGTCATGGCTCAATGGTAATAAGGCCATGATCTTTCCTGATTGTTTGCAGGGATACCATTGTGGTGTTCAAGAGAAACCGCACCCTGGTTGGGTACAAACTTGACAATTGTTAAGTTTTCTGAATAAATCTGTATATGCTGCTCCTCTTAAACCTGATCTCCGTCTTTCTGATGTGGGAAGCATGGGTCCTGGATAGTACAGGGGCTCAATATTTTATAGCTCAATTCCCCTTGCTTTAAAGATGTGGGGGCAGATTTACAATAACTGGCGCATCCCTGCATATCAGCGTGATGCGCCAATTATTTTTTTGTCACGGCAGAAACCTGTTGCGCCACCAAATTCTGAACTGGGATGGTGCAGTGAGCTAAAAACGGTGTTGGATCTAGCCCTGATCTCTTGACTGGGTGAGAGTATTCTGCTTAATTCAGAAACTCTGTCCATCACCACCCCTTGTTGTTAAATACCATTGTAAATGAGGCGCACCATGGCGCAAGAATAGACAGATGCGTGATGCATCTGATGCCGTAAAGGTGATGCAGTGCTGGAGTTGTGTCACAAGCGTGATGCAACTCCAGCACTGCTCGGGGGTGCCCTATACTAGCTGTGCTGAGTCACTTCTTACGCCTGCTACAAGCAGGTATAAGGTTTTGACGCAGCGGGGTCGGATAAGTGACTGAGTGAAATTTTGAAGATTTCACTCAGCCACTTTTCCGAGGCGTTCCTGCACCGGAACGTCCCCCCCCCCCCGTGCCGCAACACCCACATGAAACCTGGCACAGGTTTCGTGTAGCACAGGGCTTTACAACGTGATGCATCTCCCTAGATGCGTCACATTGTAAATACCCCGCAGCATGGCGCTGGCTTTGCAACGACGCTGCATCACAGAAGTGATGCAACAGCTGCGCAAAAGTGGCATACGGGGCTTCCAAATCTGCCCAGAGGTGCTTTGTCAATATTTGCTCTACTATCTCCTTTGAGACCCACTTTATCATTGTTCCGTCTCTGTTGTTACTCAGTGGATGATGTTTGAATTCAATAGATCTTAAATCAGAAGATTTATTATGGGCAAGGTCCCTTATTTCCGTACTTAATTTTAGAATTGTGCCTCTATTAAGGATATCACTTGATATATAATTTGGGAATAGCAGGAGCTTGTTCGCTTGCCCTCACCCGTTTACTTGTTGATTTTCTAGGTAATTGTTTGGAAAGTTGAGGTCTTGACGTTGAACGCACTGCCCTAGTTCCTGGTTCTTATCCCGCTCTTGGGCTGTATTTACACTTTCTGACACTAAAATAAGTCTCTGAGTCAGCTCCGTCCGTAGACTTTTCTTGTAGTCTGGGCTCTTTTGTTTAGGCAGGCGTTTAATTGCCTTTGACAATCTGTTTTCTTCCAGGATTTGCTGTAATATGGTGGGCTGATTAATTGCCTTTTTATGCTCTGTTTTGATGTTATCCTCTTGATGAACTGCTATTTCAGTGTCAATAGCTAAGGTTAGTTATCTTTTATTTTTACTACTCAGCTGGAATCTAATTGAGTCAATTGGTATGGATTTAATTGCCTGCATATCTAATTGTTGTTTATTTGATTCTGTATCCACCTTGTTTTGGTCCCTAGCTCCCAGCGGCATTTTATTCCTGTGATGTGAGAACAATTGCCATATGTAGTTTTGTTGGCTAAATTTCCCTTTCTCACGTGCTTTTCTTTGCCATTTTGTTTCTTTTTTGAGACTGCTAATTCTGCAGTTGTCTTCATATTCTTTTTCTTGTCGTCTATGATTATATTTGTCTTGGTTGCATAGGGTTTTGTCTCTTCATTTAGCTTTTTGGTAGTTTGCCACATTTGGCGTTTGTATAAAAGAAGTACTATCCTTACTTGTTTGGGACATTTCTTGTATCGCCTTCATTTTTATTGGATCTTTTGGTTTGTATTCTTGCACTCTTAGTCTCATAAGTGGACTTGCTGCTTGTGCTTTGACTTCCATCAGTATTACTATAAGAATCAATGATAAAACTTGTGGGTTGTCTTCTACTTGGCACATTGACAAGTAACACGCTGTGTATTGTTGTGCTTTTGGACCCTCCTGATCAGGTCTTTTAATGCCTGCCACTTCAAGACAATGCCGATTATATGCACTGCCATGACGATTAAGAAGTCCAACTGAAGATCATGCTTGTCAGCTTGATGGTGAATTGCTTTCGATATTGCGTCATTAGAAGTGTCAGCGAGAGGCAAGATGGCGCCCGAACGCCGAGCTGCGTCGGACGTGTGAGCTTTACTCTCCTTCTGCTCACAGGTTTTTTCTCTCCCACCGAGTATCCAGTATAACACCCGGCTATCGGATGGAGAGCTGCAAATAAAGCAAAGGCGCGAGTAGGATTTCCCCGTGTTTCTCTGTGTTTCATGCCTGCTCCTCGTACTTGGCGCTGATCCACTGACCTCGACACAGCTGGGACGACTCGGCAGCTCGGCTGCTGGTTGACGGACCTCGGCCGCGGGGGCCGATGCAGGGAGCTGAAAGACGCCACGGAGGTGATGCGCGGGCGGGACTCCGCTAATATTATTGAAGTGGTTGCTCACCTACACAAGGCTCCCGAGGCAAGCGAGGAGTTACATAACAAGGAGGAAACGCCGAACTCCGGGGATCAACGGCAACACAGGTGCTGACTTCACGGGAGTGCGAGGGCGGGTTTTCCATGGAGGAAGGGAGATTCTTGAAATCAGCCGCACCCTGAATGCCGCGATTTGAACGTTGAGCGCCGAGTCATACACGTTTTTAGCTCCAAGCCCCAAAGCTCCTCGCAGTCTTCTCGCAGCCTTGCAGTGCTGCATTATAGGAGACAGGGAAAGGAAAGCAGCTGAGAGGAGAACCTGCATGGCTCCCAAAGGAACACGGAAAAAACGAGAACTAGAGATCAATACAACTGTGGGTACAAATGGCTCAGAGAACTTGAATGAAACAAATATTACTAACGCAACAAATGTAACAAATGTAGCTAAACAAACTATCTCTACATTGTTTAAAGCTGTGGAACAAAAAAAATGGAAGGAAGCTATATGTAGTCCCCCTGCAGCTCTGCAAGCAGTCAGTAGTGTTAACAAAGAACCTAATATATTAGCTGCAACAGGGGCAAGAGAAAAGCTACAAACTGAGCAGTTAAATACTCAAGTGCCTCAAATTGTTATTACACCAGCTGCTGCTCTATGTACAAGTATAGATGTAGATGTAGCTGCCGATAATACTCCAATGGGAGATAGTGCTGCTGCTATCCTAGACGGGGCGATTACTGCAGACTCTCAGGCAGGGCTTAATCTGATAAAGACAAATGTAGATTCAAAAATAATTAATGACGCAGAGTTGCTGGACTTTTACTCTGTGTCAGAGAATTCTGCATCTTCATGTGAGGATTTAACCGCTCAGTACTCAAGACAAATGTGTTTAGAGGAAGCTGAGAGCGAAATAGAAGATGAAGATGAACTAGAGGATGTTGAAGATAGCCCTAATACATTGAGAGGTAATGGAGACTCCCTAATAATGGAAAGATCTATAGCAGCTCGCCAAGAAGAACCTAACGATAATATCACCTTAGCGACCATCTACCAGACTATTCTGAGCCATATGGATAAAACAGAGAGAGACAGTCAAAAAATCCAAAACTCATGTCGAAAGCTACAGAGTTCTATCCGCAGATTAGCGAAATCGCATTCTGACTTTGGGGAAAGATTTACTGAGGTCGAGACAAGAGTGTCTAATATTGAAGATGAATTGGTAAAACAAAAGACTATCACAGAAAATTTGAGTACTAACAAAGAGGATCTACTCTGGAAAATGGCCGATTTTGAAAATCGCTCTCGACGTAATAATTTAAGGCTAATGCAAATTCCCGAGGGCAAAGAGGGACAAGATTCACGTAAATTTATTGTTGAATTATTTCAAAGGGCATTCCCTGAGCTGAAGAGATGGGATTGGGATCGGGAGATTGAACGTGCCCATAGATTCCCATTTAAGATTCAACTCAGATCTGGAGAAGACGTCTGAAAACCCAGACCCATTTTGTTTGCTTTCAACAGCTATCTGGCGAGAGAAGATGTATATATGAATACAAGACCAAACAGCAAAAGCAGGGGGGAAGGGTTTACCTTCTTTGCAACACCAGACTATAGTAAATATACCATGGATACTCGCTGGCAGTTAAGACAATTAGTGACTGGCTTTCAAAAAAAGGGCGCACAGGCCTATATTATGAACCCAGCTAAGTTGAAAGTTATTTATAAAGAGAACACTCGGTTTTTCACTAATGCCGCATCTGCTAAAGGATATTTACACGACTTAAAAGACCCTTAGATCCTTGAACGTTGGTTAGACACAGTCGGTATTGCTTAATGATATAGTTTTATTTTTTATTTTTTTTTGATTTATCTGATTTAAAAGGAAAAAAAAAAATGAAAATACTTCTTCAATGGGATATTGATACTGGGTAGCACTTACTGGTATATGCATTGAAAAAAAAGCATGAAAGTATCGATATATGTGATTTATGTGATATTACGACGAAGGAACTGTTAAACCTGTGAGGTAGAGAAGGGGGAGAGATTGTGCTCAACTCCATCACCAGGACCAGGAGTCCTAAAGCCTCGGTAAAGGAGGGGGGCGGGAAGGGGAGGGGGTTACTGGGTCACGGGATGGGTGGGTGGTGGAGGGGGGCACGGGGGTTAAAAGGGGAAAAAGCCACTGGGAGGTCAAACGTTTTCTTGGAACCAATTAAGAGGAATGGAGATAGCTTTGAAGGAAAGGCTAAGATCAAAACAATATACTTTAATGTTAATTTCGGAGTTAGAAACAGGATTGGGAAAATTAATAAATGGTTAAGAAAATGAAAATATGTTCTTTTAATGTTTCTGGTCTTAATAATATAAATAAAAGAAAGAGGATTGCAGCAGAAATTCATTTTTTTAAACCGGATATATTATGTCTCCAAGAAACACACTTACCATGGGAGAAAAGAGCTCTCGCATCTGATTTAGGATATACTTTATTGGTAACTTCCCGGCAAGCAAGCATGACTAGAGGGGTAATGATCTTTATAAAACCAAGGTTGGGTACGTTGGTAAGAAGCCTATCGGATAAATGGGGCAGATGGGTGATAGCTACGCTAAATATAGGAACTACGTATTTTACAATATGTTCAATTTATGGATCCAATCTGAATGAGGGAGAAATATTTGAATATTTAAATCTTGAATTGGCTAATTGGAGAACTCCTTTAGTACTATGTGGAGATTTTAGTATAAATTTGAGTGTAGGAGAATTAAATGCGGGAATAGAGAATTATAAGGGGAGAAAACCTCGGGTCTTTAAAGCTTTATACAATTTAGTGAAGGATCACGCAATGGTTGATGTTTGGTGTAGGAATCATCCTTCCGCCCCAGGATATACTTTTTACTCCTCCTCGCATAAGAAACTAGTCCGTTTACAGCAGTATCCTCTTTATAAATGGCCTGAAAAAAATCCTGAAAGGCAGCGCCAATTTCTAATTGGGTCAGCCGCGGGGAAACTTCCCCCTCCACCTTAATCTCCCTAATATAATTCCGAGCTTGGTTAGCCTTGGTTTTCCAAGCGAGGATTTTCCCCGCCGCCTCCCCAAACTCAAAATGAGAATTCTTACTTGCCTCCCACCGTTTCGCTATTCTGTTCTGTAAAATGCCTTCCAGCTGCGATTTTAAAGCTCCTAATCTTTCTCGATCAGCTTCCGTGCCCATGTGATCCCCCAAAGTGTTTTCTACTGCCTTCATTTCCAACTCAAGATTTTTAATACATTCAACTGCTGTAGATACTCGGGAGTGTGAGGCTTGGCTGAACTCAATCTCTACTCCTAAGCTCACAACTGAGCAGAGTAAGATCCTGGAGAGAGAGATCTCGGTGGAGGAGGTTAACAAGGCACTAGGGCAAGTGAGTCGGGGGAAAGCCGCAGGCCCTGATGGGCTACCAGGGGAACTTTATAGAGCCCTTAGTGGAGAAATTGCGCCGGTCTTGACCTCTGTTTTTAATAGCATTTTTCTGGAAGGTTCAGACCCACCTAATTCCTGGAAAGATGCCACTGTGGTTTTAATACCCAAACCTGGGAAGGACGTGAGGGACTGTGGGTCGTACCGTCCGATATCACTTCTTAATTGCGACTACAAAATCTTCGCTGCTATTATGGCGGACAGACTGGGGGCGGTGGCTAAAACAATTATACACGATGACCAAAAGGGTTTCATTAAGGGTAGACAGCTATCAGATCTCACTCAAGATCTTGTGAGTGCAATTGATATAGCTACCACTTTTTCTCTCCCGCTTGCCGCCTTTACGTTGGATGCGACAAAGGCCTTTGATAGGGTCAACTGGGTCTATTTGGCGGCAGTTATGAGGAAATTTAACTTACCCGCAAATTTTTGTAATATGATATCTCTTATCTATAAAGCTCCAACGGCCAGGCTTTTTGTGAACAATCTTCTGACAAAGCCTTTTAATATCTCTAGAGGAACAAGGCAGGGCTGCCCGCTCTCCCCCCTCCTTTTCAACCTTTATATCGAGCCCTTTGCTCAGATTCTAAGAGAAGAAGCAAACATATCATCTTTCAGCTTCGGAGGGTGGAAAAAGCAGGTAGCCCTATATGCGGACGATATCCTCATAATGACTTCCAACCTAGACCAGGCTCTCCCCACAGTGTTCAAGAGGGCTGAAGAGTTTGGCAAGATTTCCGGATATGAGATAAACTCAGATAAAACGGAAATTATGGCCTGGAATACCACTACTACTCTGGTTGAGACAGTACCCTCAATGCGATATTTAGGCATCAGAATTTTTCAAGATATTAATAAGCTCGCCGCTAAAAATCTGGAGCGAGTACATAATGAATGCCGGAAGAAGCTTAAGGCTTGGAACCATCTCCCTTTATCCATCTTTGGGAGAACTAACTTAGTTAAAATGTCTATCCTGCCTATATATACGTGTTTGTTTAACTCGATCCCAATGGCTTTTGACCCTAAACAATTGGCGAAGTGTCAACAGGATGTCAATTCATTTGTCTGGAGATATGGAGCCACACGTCTGGCGTGGAAGAAGTTGAGGAGGAGGAGGGAAAAAGGGGGGTTGACGCTGCCTGACCTTCAGTATTACGCCTGGGCATTTGAGCTATCTTACTCTAGAATGCTCCTAAAGACACCAATGGATAATGCTAGGGGAAGAATGTTTCGAGCTATGCTAGAAGGTGCCGGTCTTCCACTGGCTGGCTTTCTTTTCAAGTTTGGAGACCAGAAATTTTTCAAAAAAGTTACATTAAAGACTCTTCAATCACTGGCGAGGAGCTGGTCTATAATTAGGAAAAGGTTAGGGCTCGGCTATTTCTCCAACGCGGCTCCTCTGTGGGACTCACCTGGAGCTCCAGCGTGTCTTAAAGACAGTTTGGCGGGTCCTATCAAAGAGGCCGGTTTTTTGTCCTGGGGAGAGTTGGTGGCAGGAGGCTCCATGATTTCTTGGGAGGATCTGCGGGAGAAAGTCGGACCGCACCTTTCTACCTTTAAGTATATACAACTAACTAGCTGGGCTCAGGCAACGCTTAGGAAGAGGGTCCCCCTTGGGAAAGAAAGTCAACTGGAAAGTTTATTGGTCACGAGACCAAGGGGGGGCAAGGAGGTTGCATGTTGGTACTGGGGGATTTTAGAAGAAATAGATGGAGACTTTAATCTCCCTGAGAAATTATGGGCAAGTGAGATGGGAGATCAGTGGGATTCGAAGTGGCAAATTTCATTTACTTTGCTAAACAAGCTGGTGAAACCAGCTTGGCTGAAAAGAAACCACCTTTTCACGCTACATCGTGCATACCTTTCTCCCAAGAAACTATCTAAATATCAACATGGGAAAAGTTGTAATAAATGTAATCTGCCGGAGGCTTCGGATGTTCACATGTTCAAGGACTGCCCAGCAATCAGCTATTTTTGGGAGAAGGTGTTGGAGGCTCTGTCTTCTATGCTTAATACAACATTGCATATCTCTCTTCCCCTGATTATCTTTGGATTAGAGGATAGCATCACTGGGCAGGCTAGATGCTTTTTGTTTTATTCAATCCTCCTGGCTAGGAGACAGATTTGCAGGTTTTGGGTAGACGTAGCTCCCCCAACTTTTTCAGGATGGTTGACATCGCTCTACGAGGTTTCTAGGGTGGACCTGGCCAGATCCTGCAGCAGGAAAAAGCTTGCTTTTTGGGACTTTTTGGTAAAATGGAGATAAAATGCCCGGGGTTGTTTTTTTTTTTTTTTTTTTTTTTTTTTCCCCGGGTCCTATGATTATGCCTGTTTCCTACTCCATGGACCGGTTGAAGGGTCTTCCTAGGTTTGGGCTGGTCCAACAGGCGTTAACACGTCTAGATGGAGAGATCTAGGTCTCCCTGTAGTGTGAAGAATCCCTTCTCCCGCCAATAATAGCTTTTGCGCGCCTGGGTCCGTGCCATGTTAACATACCCGAGGGCTGGTTACGGAGGCGTTGTGGTGGTTGGTGGTTGTTTCTTTGTACTAGGGTATCGGCAAATGAGGACAAAAAAAAAAATAAGAAAAAAAAAAAACAAATAAAGAAACTAGTCCGTTTGGATTATTTTTTTACTTCAATTAGTTTACAATCTAAAACAAAAATCCAGATATTTCCGAGAGTAACATCGGATCATTCACCATTGTTGATAGAGATTATTTATACAGGAGAAGTAAAACAGACTAGGAACTTTACATTTGACAGGAAGCTATGTTTAGATTCACAATATAGAGAAGCTATGGTGAAATGGATCATGGAATTTATTCAAAACAATATAGGATCGGCCGATATTGATATAATATGGGATACATGGAAGGCATGTTTCAGAGGTGAAACAATGAGCTATGGCTTTCATGCTCAAAATTTACAACAAGGTAAAATGAGAGATCTTTTTGACCAGCTTGCCAAAGCAGAAGAAAAGCTAACTATCGAAATTAAAAAGGGACTTAACAATATAACAAAAATTCAGGAATCTGAGTTTCTTATAGCTAAATGTCGAGCAAACATCACAGGAATCTGGTCTCAGGAGATTGCTCGGAAATATTTAGTATATAGGAGATACATGCATGAGTATGGGGAAGCTGTAGGTAGAGCTTTGGCATTAAAATTAAAAATGAAAGAATCGTGTCAACAAATTGCGAGATTAAAAGATAAAAATTGTCTAATCTCTGAAGATCCCTAAAAGATGTTAGAAATATTTCATCAATTCTATACAGAATTATACACGAAACAACCTAATTTAGATATTGATTTGTTTTTGCGGGACGCGATACTGAATAAACTCACTCAATCAGAGAAAAATGTGTTAGATCAACCCTTCACAATGGAAGAGCTGGAAAGTGCAATAAAAACATATCTAATGGTAAGGCAGCCGGTCCTGACCTCATTCCAAGTGAGGTTTATAAATGTTTTTTTGATCCTCTAAAGTATCTTATGCTAGAGACATTTAGAAGAGCGCAAATAGGGAAAGCCCCACAATCTTGGGATGACGCCTCGATAATCATTTTTGCTAAAAAAGGGAAACCCCCAGAAGAGCCTGCCTCATATAGACCCATATCATTGTTAAATTGCGATAGTAAAATTTATTCAAAAATGTTACCTAATCGTATATCTAAGATTATAACACCTTTAGTATCATTAAACCAACATGGCTTCATCCCCAAAAGAGGAACTGTATCACATATTAATAAAGTGATTACTTTAATTGATATCGCAGAAACTGAGAAGAGAGATTTGGCCCTGATATTACTGGACGCCGAGAAGGCGTTTGATCGCGTAGAATGGGATTATTTATGGGAAGTTATGGCTAGAATGGGATTTGGTAATAAATTCTTAACAGCCATTAAGATACTATATCGATCACCCAATGCGAGAATTGTAGTTATGGGGCAAAAATCAGATAGTATAATTATCACGAGAGGTACCCGACAGGGATGCCCCTGTTCTCCACTTCTTTTTGCGTTGTTTATTAATCCTCTTTTAATTAAGTTACAGGAGTCATTATGTATCAAACCATTTAGTGTATCCAATATATCTTTTTCAATATTTGCATATGCGGACGACATAGCTGTTATTACCGTAGATCCCAGACAAGCAATCATAGAGATTGAACAACTAGCCACTAACTTTGGACATAGCTCGGGCTATAAACTTAATGCGGCAAAAACGCAGATACTTTGTACAGATAATCTTCTATATAATGACAACAGGGTAGTCTCAGAAGTAACATATTTAGGAATAACTATAAAATCACATACACGGGAGATAGTGGTAACTAATTTGATTACGATAACATCACAAATTAAACAATCATTTAGACAGATGAGGGAGACTTCAATTTTCCATAATCGGAAGAGGTAATATTATCAAGATGAATATATTACCTTAAATATTATATATATATCGTAGCATTCCTTTAGAAATTCCTCAAAACTATATAAATAAAATACAAACGTTATGTACGAAATTTCTATGGGCACCCCGGAAAACCAGAAGAGCAATGAAATGGCTAACTTTGCCGGAAGAGAGGGGGGGCCGGGGGATTCCGGATTTTTTGTTTTATTATTATGTATGTTTTTTACAGAGAATGCGAATCCTCTTAACAGGAGACCGAATAGAGGACCCGGCAGAATCTCCTTCAATATTTTATTTATTATTGGGAGAATATTCAAAGGGTTGTCTACTGAAAGAACTGGAAGGCAACTACTACAAACACACCCGGTTTAAGGTGATTAATGCAGCATATAAAGTATGGAGGAAAGTCAAAAAGGTATTGAAATTAGATAAAATTATTTTTTACACCCCATTTTCAGCAGAGAAAGTCCTACCATCAATATTTAGGGATCAAGTAACTAAAGCATGGAGTCTGCAAGGGATGACAAGAATTGGAGACCTATATCAGAAGGATGGAACCTTTGAAGCCTTCTCTGAACTAATTAATAAATTTAACATCCAGCATACTAGCTTCTTTAAGTATCTGCAAATCAGGGACTTCTGTTTAAAGAAAATAACTAACTTGACATCTAATAACTTAATAGAAGCGATACAACAAAAGAGAAAGCTAGGGCAGTTATATCAAATACTGCTGGAATACAGACAGGACGATCTGAACAAATATAATATATACTGGCAAAATCAGCTGGAAGATAATGAATTGAATATTGTAGATACTATTCTTATGACTAAAGATATCTGTGTTTCAGCTAATATGAAAGCACAAGTATATAAAATGGTTTTTAGATTATATTATACACCTAAACGAATGTCTTCATGGGGGCCACAATATGATGGAAAATGTTTTAGGTGCGGAGGAGAAGAAGCAGACTTACTTCATATCTTTTATGAATGCTTTAAATTGAATCCCTTTATTTTAAGTATAGAAAAGTTTATGTTAGAAATTACCCACTACCCTATAAAGATATCACCGGCATTGATGTTATTAGGAAGGACTCAAAGTATCAATGAAAATACACATTTGTCTAAATTTAAATATTTTTTATTTGTAGCAATGATAGTTGCTAGATTGTGTATAGCTACGGAATGGCAACAACCTCAAGCACCATCTTTTGAATTTTGGAAAAGGAAATTAATGAACATATATGAATTAGAATGGAACTTATTTGCTTTAAAAGGGACAAGGAAAAAAAGGATTGGAATTTTGATATGGGGTGTACTTAAAGGTTACCTAGAGAATTAGAATCTCTTTATGACTAGGTTACGTGTCTTGTAATGTAATGAATTAATACCCTGGATTTAACTGCTTATTTAAATTGTTAATGTTATCTCCGGCTCTAATCTTCGAGTATCGTAAGTTGTAAAATATATTTGCAATTTTTTTTCTTTCTGTTTTTGTCTGATCCCCTGTTGGCAATAAAAAAAAAAAAAAAAAAAAGAAGTGTCCCCCATGTACTGGCTGGAGCTTTATTTGCTGGATCCTGGGTTTCATAATTTTGTTTAGGGGAATAACGTCTTCCTTTTGTCTCGTGTTCCTCTAACAAAGCCAGCATATGCTCAGTCTTCCTGGTTAAGATTCACAGCGTTAAATTGTGGAGGGTGAATTATTTTTTTGTCAAGATGGCCAGTGCTGCCAGTCCCAACTGGACTTAGGCTAGTTATTGAACTGTCCCTCTGTCTGCCGGTCTCTTCCTGCACCTCCCCTCTCCATTGCTGTTCTGGTTGATATTTAAGAAGAGACGTGTATCCTGTATGAGCATTGTAGTTTTGCGTAATTCGAATACAGAAAGATCTAATTCTGGAGGTCTGAGGAGAGGGAATGTCTTAGGTTCAATTTATGAACCATTACTTGGATTGTACCTACTTGAGTTGTGTCTATTCCTTGCATTGTTTTAACAGCTTCATTCTCCTCTAGGCCTTGGTCTCTCAAATTACAGGTAATTTCATTTCCTACATCAATTTTACTTTCTCCCTCCATATTAAAAATTAAATTACTGTTTGTGGGGCTTACTTTTATTGTACTTTTTCCTTTTAGGAAGTCTGTTATTTTAAACCCTTCCTTCTTTTTTGATTTTGCAGTCCTTGCTTTTTTTGTTCTGTTGTTAGAATGGGGTGCTCCTTAGGCTCTCTTGCTCCAAGAATTGTATGCCGTCTGTGAACTGTCTGACAGGCCAACTTGCACCGCAGTCCCCCTTATCCTCACTAGAATGGGGGACTCCTGCTCATTTCTGGTGTCAGAATGTGCCACTGTTTCCTGTGAAGAGTCCAGCTTAGGTAACTCCTGCCTAACTCTTTTTATCTGCTTTTTCTTCCCTTGAGAGAGAGACCAACTGTTTCTTCCAGACCGCATTATGTTCCCTTTCACGTTGCCTACTCTGGTATTGTCGACTTCTTAAAGCAGCCTTACACTTATTATTATATCTTGTTTATGTTCTCAGGGAATATTAATCATACTTTGGTAATTGCCCGTTAGCATGCTGAGCATTCTTTTGTAGGATCCCTCTCACATGTGCTTTGGGGGCTCCTTAGCGGGAGAAAGGCTCTCTTGCTCCAAGAGTTTTCTACCGTCTGTGAACTGCCTGCCAGGCCAACTTGCACCGCAACCCCCTTATCCTCACTAAAAGCAATTGTCCCTATTTGGACAAAGGTTGCCAACTAGAGACCCCCATTTTTAACAGCTGTGTTTCCTGAAATCATTGTGTACTACTTTGCAAAAGGGACAAATCCTATTCAACGTCATGACTCATCAGCGTCGACATGATTGCACAGGCTGCCTCACTGACAGTCATGATCCTGGGCTTAGGTTTGGGAGGTGGTGCTGTTGATGCAGGAGTGCTGCTCTCAGCTTTCTCTCTGGAGGCTGGTGCGTCAGGCACAACTGTGAAAAAGGTTGCGGTGGGCAGGCCAGTGGTGGAAATCTTCGTCTTCTGATCCCCACTAGCCACTTTCTTGGCAGACACTGTATTTTGGGCCATCTTGAAGCTGTCAGTTGGCAGCGGCACTTAGCTTCACAACAAGCTGATGAGATAACTGTAGTAGTCAGTTATGTGTCACGTCGTGCACAGGCCTTCTGTCTGGTAGTACTGTGGGTGATGTTTCTTCTCTTGTGAACCTAAAAGTAAACAAGCAAGGAAACATCAGTGAAACGTGGCATTGTTGCCGTTCAAGCAGTAGTACAAACAAACAATATCATTTAGTGTGGATACTTAAGTTATTATAAATAATTAACAATAGTATACAGTGTTCATTGGTTTAACGGAAAACAACACCCATATAAACTTTCAAAGTGACTGTACACTCAGGAAGGATTTGCAAGAACAACAAAAACAAAACAATACAGGTGGAACTGTTTGCTTTATTTGCAATTCATCATGTGGGATGTGGCATGCAGGGAGGTACAGCTGACAAATGCATTGACAATCAAATATTCCTTACACAATGATTGCAGTTGTGCGCCTAAAGCAGACAAAAGGTTGGTTAATTCTTGTCAGATGTTATGAAAATGGTAAAAAAATCTTTACAAAAATAAAAAATTGTTAGAAAAAAAATATTGACAGTATCCTCAAGCATTTTATCTGATTTAATTTATTAAACTGCTATCTTAGTGCTCAAGCATCCATGCAAACATATGGCAAAGGGCCACACTGGCTGGACGCACACAATGGCTGCCTGCCATTGCCACATGGTCATCAACAACAACAAAACAGACCAAAAAGGCATTGGCAATGGGACCAAAGAGAGGAAGACATGATGGCCTTTGGCAAAAGCACATTGGCTACCTATAAAGATTGGCCACCAACTGACCACATGCTGAAGCAGCAAACAGGGAGAAATAGCCACAACATAATGATCGAAAAACAACACATGCAAGCTGACGGCAAACACACACTGTCCATGCAAAATACCCACCACCCACATGGTCAAACATCAAGCAAGTAGGCATGGGGAACTAAGAGAAGATATGCAGGCCTATAAGAAGGCATCGCAGGACCATGATGTCCGCTTGGAGCTTAAGCTCCGTTGAGAACCCACACACCAACTTCCAGAGCAGTGCATTCCGTGCTCAATTCCCATTGGAAAACCAATTTTCTGCAATCGGAATGCAGGCAGCTCACATAAAACTATGCATTGCATCTCTTTGACACTGCCTGACTGAGAACTGAATCACGATGTCCCTGTAGGCGAGTGCACTAAGATAGCGCTCGAGGAGCTGCGGGACAGCGCCCGGAGGCCGAGAGAATCGCCCCGTTACTCTTTCAGCCGATGAGGTTCTCATCACAGCTTGCCCTCATCCTGACTAACGGACTTGCCGGCTGCCCCTCCAGGGGGGGGGGAACTCCCACTTCTGACTACGCCTGCCTGCACCCATTAGGAGGTATGAGTGCGGCTGGTAGTGGAGGGACCTGCGAACCTGACCTGCGTTTGTCTACGCGGGTGGATCTGTTCTGGAGACCCCACTATTGGGAGACAAACAAGCACTGGGAAGTGCTGGGAAATTAACCAACAAGGGGGAGCTGGGCTGCACCTTGCAATTCAATAACATCGAATTTCAACAATAAATGTTAACGCTGACACACCTGCACAGTGCCTGAGACATTCACTTGCACCTTCTCTGCAGGTTCCCCCTATACGTATGCTCGAAATGTGAAGGCCCCAGCCCATCGGTCCCGATATGTCACTATGTCAATGGACTTAGCTGAGGTAACAATTCCTAAGACCCAAAGACAATACCACCTACAGATATCAACAGACTTGATTTGCCAGACTCTAAGATGGCTGCCAAGCTACACTCCTCTTCCTATCCTGCCACACTTGCCAGCTCCACCAGCCCATCTCTGGACTTTCAACTTTTGGTCCCTCCCTGATCCTCATTTTTATACAGCGGAGTCCGAAATGTATGACCGATTCCCGGTGGAGCTGCTTCGACAGCTGTAGGGGAGACAGGCTCTGGCACACCGCGTTGGCCATCACCTACCCAGCCGAACCTCAGATTTATGTCTCGTCTCTTTCTCCGCTGCTAACTCCCTGATCTCCCTAGCCTTTTTCTTTTTTTTTTGCTTTTCTGTGGATCTTGTTTTTTCATTGTCGCTAATAACTCATATATTGAATTTGTAACCTTTCTGTAATTAATCTAATTATTTTGCAACTTGTAACACTCTATTGCGTTATGTAAAGCGCTCTGATACCTCCCGTCAAGCCAGAAATATATAAAACTCAAATAAATAAATAAAATAATTATTTGTAAAGCAGTAGCACACTGGCTGGCTACACAAAATGGCCACCAGCCACATGGTCACAGCAACAATAACCAGCAAGGGGGTGTTAAAACTAGGTCAGGGACAATCGATATTTGCCCGGCGGTATCGCCTCTTTAACCCACGAAATATTAATCAATGAAGAGGCAGGCGCTGGAGACGGGAAGGCAGGAAACAAGGTTTATTCTCTCCGGAGGAGAACACATCAGGTGCTCTAACCGCATCTCTGAGGCCTGGTCTCTTATACACAGGTTTATTGCTTTATTACATACAACACATTCTTGGCAATGCTTTGATGTACGGAAAGACATTCTCGGAACCCCCGCTCCAAGCCCGTTCCCACACACATATACAGCAGAAGTCCCCACCCTGGTCACAACAGGTGATGATTACCGCGCAGCTGGACATTCCGCCGATTCATGGAATGTGGGGGTTTGGTCGGATCTCATAGGGTGAGGGCTTTGATCAACTCGGGGGTCCTTTGATGAGGGAAGCTTTCTACTGTACGGGGAGGGGCAAGGAACAGTATCGACAGAGCTAGGTGTCGGCCTGGGAACGAGGAAGACAAACGGGCACACAGGAAAAGGGGATTTGTATCAAAAAGGGCCTGGGACCATGAAAGGAAGAAAGGGAGGTGTCGCGCTGGGGACAGGATGGGGTTCTGAGGCAGAGCTGCGCTGAAGAGGGGTTTATGACCCAAGGCATGTGCGAGCGGGGGTTGTCAGAGTGCGGGCTTTTGTGAGGGAGGAGGGCTATGCTGGGGGCCAGTGGCATGCAGAAGGGTTGTTCTGATCGAGGCACCTAAAATGGCGGGTGCGCACGACAAAAAGTGTGGCATCAGGGGAAAAAGGCAAGATGGCGCAGATAATGTTTACCAGACCGTACTAATTTTCCACAGTCCTCCCTTTAACATATCCAAGACATCTTGCTGGCCTATTTCCAATTCATGTCGACTGTGGTGGTCATAGGGAAAGAAGTAGGTACCCAGGTGAAGGAGTTATAAACATTACATTTTAAAATCTTTTATCTTAGGAGGCGGGTCTATCGATAAAAACTCGTTTGCAGGAAAGTCATAGTAATGCAATAACAGACAAAAAATGATTCTGTAGTGAGAGCATTGAGTACATTTCATAGCTACTTATGGTCGTTCGGAATGCAAATTGATAGGTCATTACATATGTCAGTTCTGTTCATGTTTGGTTGGAGCATAATTAATACAATGGTGGCTGGGAGAGAAATGAGACGTAGTAGAAACGATAATTGAGGGTGTCAATGTTCGAAGTTAATGAGTTCTCAGCATTCTTTGTCGTCTTTTGTTGGCGCTGTGGAGCGCCGGCGGTGGAGCTACAGGTCCAGCTCTATTCTAGGTCCCGCGTTGCAGGGCACGACCTTTTCCTCGCGTTTCTGGTCAAAAAGGTCCTTTTCGCCCTGTGTCCTTTGAGTTGATTGTCAAAAAGATTCAGATGGAAGAAATGTGCGTGTGAGCAGTCCTTTAGGGTAGGTCGGAGAAAAAGGGGGATGGAGCAGGGCCAGATCGGGAACAGACTAGGGGGACGGAAAATTTCAGGTAGGCGGGCTCATGACCGAGTTTAGAGAGCGGGGACTTTTCGGCATACGTTGAACATCGAGCAGGGGCATCAGGTCAGCCCTTTCCTCTCGTTTTGTCGAAAACAGTGCCTCGTCCTGCAGCTCCTTACTGTCGCGGTCTCGCCTTGGCCAATGTCGCAGATGTTCCATAGTCTGTAGTCAGGCCACGTGCTCCCACATCCGGTCCTTCTTTCCTCCGACAGTCGTACCCTTAAATGAGTTTGAAAAGACAGTCTTTAGAGAATTGGCAGAGGAAGGTAATCACATAAGTCTATTTCTCTCCCAGCTCCAGGCAAAAATGGAAACGTCCGTTATATTAGGGTTCACAACTAACATATAAATGATTGATGATGGGCCTGCTGGATTTACTATAACTTTCCTTCACAACTATTTCTTTGGTGTTTGTTGGTCGTGGGACGAGATCTGGTACCTTTTATCGCATTACAGTTACGTCAGTTCTTCTGACGGAGACCCACCTTCTTAATACGAGCCTTACGAAGCTATACCGTTCTCCAGGGCTTTATATTTAAAAAGGGTGCTGTGTGCTATCACCATGGTCTGACAGGTATCTTGCTGAGGGACGAACATAGGCTAAACATTTTTCATTCTATCAATGCATCCTGCCTTTCAACTAAACGTTTTCGCTGTCAACAGGGTTCATTGCAATGATTTCTTCGCTTTGGTCTAATCTTTAACTTTGTAAAACATCATTCTAGTTCCTACATAGCCTCTTACGGCCTGACTACTTAATTAGAAAAGACAGGGGTCTTATGGGAAACAACTAGGGACATAGAAAACTGTGGTAAGGGCGTAAATCGACCCATCTCTTACAGCCGGGGGTGAGGGACAGTTTTATAACTCTCGTCTAGGGCAGCTGATACGAAACAGGGGGCGTTCCGGGAACATGAGGATGTTTCGATCACCTTTACTGTTTGGGTATTGCGGCAATTCGGGACGGGGAAGGTCGCGTTATCTGAGGCATCTTTTTATAACACAGGAGCCGCTGACATGTAGTTCCCTTATTTCGGGTCAGATTAGGGAACCTCAGTCGTCTTACCTGTCCTTTCCCTTATGGCCAAATCTCGGTTTCATAAATTTTTAGCAGAAAGGAGAGGTAGTGACACGGCGTCAGGGTAATTTTTATTTAGGATACATTTTGAGCAAATACTTGTGGTATTTGGAGCCAATTGGGTGGTGCACTAGGGGTGGCGGTTTGCCAATTTAGGTGCTAGTCGTTCGGAAGAGCGAGAGAGAGGGAGAGAGAGAGAGAGAGAGAGAGAGAGAGAGAGAGAGAGAGAGAGAGAGAGATGTGCAACAACAGGCTAAATAGTACACGTGCGACATGGGGAGTGGCCGTGCATTAAGATAGGCTATTCAGCGCATTACACAACATAAGACATTACGGGTCTGTGTTAGAATTTTGAAAGCATGCAGTTTGGGATGGACGAGCATTAGGCCGGGTACAGGGGACATACATCGAGTAAAAAGGGCACCATTGTGTCGCATTTCTTGCATTCTCGGTCCTTTAACCAGTTAAGTCAACGCGTCAGTCATACACAAACATCATCTCATAGTTTCGGACATACGTGACAGGCGTCCATTCACGCAACACGGATTAAGGGTGATCGCTTTCATCATGTCATACAATCTATTGGCTCTTTTGGTACAAGAGCAGTTTGTGGGTGTGTTTAGGTGCCACCAGGCAGTGTTAGTCCGCTTCGTGTATCAGACATGGCGAGGCTTCAGATCTTCACCATACCTCGGTCGTGATTCCGATGTGGCCTGCAGGGGGGGAAAAGGGAGGGGAGGGGGACAACATTCGAGCATATCAAAAGCACGGGTACGAAAGTCTTTTACTTACCTCATACTCGTCTTATCTCTTCGGGATAGAATCCCTGGGGTTGTGGTTTCTGGAGCCAAGGGGGGGGGCAGTGTGTCCTTATAGGCTGTGAGTAGGAAAACGTTAGAGAATCAGAAGCACTTAGCGCGAGGTTTCTAGTTGGTAGGTGTATTTAGCTATCGGGGTCCTTAAATCTCTTTCAACGCTGTGATGTTTTAAGGTTTATCAGCTCTTCGGTCAACTCTGTTCCCTAGTACCTTTGAGTGTCGTATCTTTATAATATTCTATCATTTACATCGTTTCACTTTACCCATCCTTTATATTCCATCTTTTACACCGTTTCACTTTTACCCGTCCCCAGAAGTCGAGGTCTTTCTCCATGCGCGAGTCCCTGAGTCAGTCGCATATCTGACGGCAGAGTGTCGTGTCTTAGATTCGATCCTCCATCCGGGGCTGGGCAACCATCTTCTATTAACCTTAAAGATAGAGCAGAGTAGGGTGCACAGAAAAAAACTCTCCCGCCGATCCCACATTTAAATAAAGCATGCAATACCCGTTCATAGTTTCGAAAACCTTTATTTTCACAATCGTTCAGCATGTTGATAGGACAGTGTGATCGGGGTTGGCCGGATACGGCAATGGCTAAAGTGCGTACAGTAGAGGGGGGGGGGCTATCTTGTAGGATTAAAAACATGTTTAAAAAGGTTCATTCATTCATTTGCAGTGAACTAAAAACGTCTATCGAATAGTTGAGGGACCAAGGGGCATTCATTTCATAATTGGAAACACTGTTGGACTAGTTGTAATCAAATTCCTATAGGTATACCATGGGAGTGTGTCATAAGCGAGGTCACATGTCAGACATGATAATATCATAATGAATCGTACATTGAAAAACATTTTTCACGGGGTCCTTTTACATGTTCGTCGAGTGAATCCTCCCTCTTTTCAGTCAAGTGTACAAAGGATCATAACATATCTCGGAACATCGAGTCTTTTTTAGCAAAAGAAAACACCACGAGGCGTTCGTAAGTTCCTATTGTTACCGGCGCCATTTTGGGCGGGGCCGGGTTAGTCCGGAAGTAGTACCAAGGAAAAAATGTTTCCTACAACCGGCAGTTGGACCAGAGTCCTTTTCGGCAGTTCGAGAATTCATGCTAACAGAAGGAGTGGCTATGTCATGCTTATTTCGTTAGCGATCAAGGCAGTTGTCCCTCACCGGAAACCTGCAGGGGCCGAGGGCTCCTGGGACTTTTGTAGAATCTTCAAGGCTGTGGGGGTGCTGTCGGAGGTGGGGGCTCGTGCCCCGGTGGGCAAGCGCCCGAGTTACATTGCTGTTCAAAGTTACTCTAGCGGCCGAGACCCGCCTTCCAGCGGACCCAGACGCCATTTTGAGGCCCTGCAGCAGCCCCCCTCGTCGAGTCTGCAAGAGTGGAAGAGACCTTTCTGGGGACAAATAGGGAATGGAACTCCGTGTTGTGGAAGCAGGACGTTCGGCTAGGGTGCAGCTGTGGTGCCCCCACCTGGGGGGGCGAGGGAGACTCGTTCGCGCCGTCTCCCTCTCCCGGTGCACTCCATGCCGCTCTCTTTCATGGGCATGCACGATGGTCTCTCCACACCCTGTGCTCCACAAGTCCCATGCCAGTGCTGCGGAAGTATGGTCACCTGCGGCGCATGTTCGGTGCTGCGCAAGTATTGGCGCCACCGCTGTATGTTCGGTGCTACGCAGGTATTGGCACCACCGCCTGGCTGGAGGAGTTCGGCGCTGGGCCGGGGGCTGGGAAACCTCCTATCCGTGGAGGTGGGAGAGGCTCGTCCGCGTCGCCTCTCCCTCCCAGCCCGACCTGGACTAATTTTCGCGGAGGTATGTACAAGACATCCCTCCCCCCAGAGTTGTCGCAGCCATTATTCAAGTGGCGCCGGGCGTGCTGCTGCGGCCATTACGGAGGAGAAAAGAAAGAAGTGTCCCGTCCTTCTCTGGGCCGGGCTTCCGGTGGATGTCGGCCGGACGCCCCTTGCTCTGGCCCCATGAACGGGTTCCTTGGCTCATCGGCTGCAGCCGGATCCAGTTGGCCCCAGTCCCTGGCCATTGGTGGCCGGACCGGGAAGACATGTGGCGGGACTACCTGAAACTCCCACGTGCCACCGTGGCCGGACTGGGGGAGAGAGAGAGAGAGGGGGGGGGGGTCGAGGACATAGACATTCCCCCCCCCTACAACTCTCCGGTGTGGTCAAGGTGATCCCCTGGCTGGGTCCCGCTGGCCCTTGTCTCTCCTCCGGCTCCACCCTATGCTACGATTTCCTGGCCGACTGTTGGCAGCAGGACCCGCCTTATATGGGTTGCTGCCGGCTGGGCGTAGCCGTAACCCTGCCCTACCTTGGAAGGTTCCAGAGTGGGGGGGGGCGAATGTTCTGCTGATTTTCATTTTCTAGTTTACCGTTCTTGTTTCAAACGTGTTCTGTTGTTAGGGCATTATTAGGTGTTATTATTACGTACTGTTATTTGTTTCTTGTTCGTTATGTTAAATAAAAGTTCAAGTTCATCAGTGGCCTACGGATTTCGTTTTCCCATTCCTTTCTTTCCAGGTTGTTCCATGCTAAAGCTTCTGTTAACAGAAGTTTAAGTAACACGGAAACACAGGCAGAGGGATGACGCAGATTCATGCACACGGAAACACAGGCAGAGGGATGATGCAGATTCATGCATCACGTACACACAAACTCAGATGGGGAGACAGTACAAGTATTATATACAAAAGACCCAAGACAAACATAAAACAGTTATTATTATTTTTTTTTGTGGCCATAATTATCTTTTTCTGTATGCTGCGCATACTTATCGTTAGAGCAATGGAGCAGGCTTTAGTTATATGCCTATAAGGATGCGGAAGAAAGGAGGTAGTAGGTTTTCAGACATTGGCAATATCCCTAGTCCTCTCGGCGAAGGATACTTGTGTAACCCTTACCTCGAAATACCCTAAACTTTTCCCTACTTGGCTAAACGTAAGGATGCTTGATCATGTGTGTACATTATTCTTTCTGCTTTATTCGGGGTTTGTCGTCTGTTAATTTAGAGCTAGACTGGGTTTCCTGTCTTAGCGTTGTCTGGTCTATGAGGACTCGAACATGTCGCTGAAATCGGCCTGGCGAAATCTGTGCCATCGGGCATAATCGAACGTGGTGGTTCTATCTGGCCTGTCCATGTCAGTCTGATTCATCTTTGTCTCGCGCCTTTTCCCTTTCTGCCGGCCTGTTATTCCTGTCGGTCCTCTGCTCCTACTCACGTTCAGTAGAGTCGGGCATTGGGCTTTCCAGTGCCCGGCATATCTACAAAAAGCACATTGGTTTTGCCCTAAGTCTGGCCGTCCTGTGCGTAGTGTCGGGGGATTACTTTCGGGACGTTGTGTCCTGAGGTCGTCCTGTCGATATGTTCCTTTACCTGCTCTGTCCTCGTCTCTTTTCTTTCGTTGCATTGCTTCTTTGCGCCACATACCGAGGCAGTCGAGCATAATAGGCGTTGTCTTATTATCACGAAGGGCTATTTCTAACGTTTCTATTTTATCATGATCGAAGGATCCTATCAGTGGCCACTGTTTCTCTTGACTTTCTTTGGTATACCTGTGCCACAGTTTACTATAGGCTATGGTAACTAATCCATAGTTTATGAACATGTCTTTATTAGGGGTGCCTTCCAGCGGAGCTAGATGATCCACCTCTAATAAACGGTCCGGGCTGAACCAGCTATCGACCAGTGGGGAGAAGACAGACATGACAGCTCACAACGAGGGACAAAAGTCAGCACTGCCTATCTTATCACTGTGTGCAAAGACTAGACAGAATATTTCTATTCTACGTTGTTTGCAGGCAGTGAATACCTCATGAACCAATATCAAATGAACAAAAAGAGGACCAGTGGGAAGAATAAGTAGATTCGCAAAAGATCTGCGTCCTCTACCCTTTCACTATCTGCAAAGGGGAACCTGTTCTTTCCTGTTTGTAGACAGAGAATCTCCAGAAAACAATCCGCGAACAGTAGCTCGGGGTCAAAAACAGTTAATCAGTGGCCGTTAATAAATACTCGATTCAGTGGGGGAGAAAGATAGGCGCGACGGCTGCGTTACCTATCCTTCACTGTTTGCAAAGAGAAAGAGCCTACTGTTTCTTCGTGTGCAGACAGTGAATCTTCAAATAGGTCAACAAAGAGTAATACTAGTATTTTCTGAACAATTAAACAATTATTTCGTGTTTTGTCGTGTCTACACGACCTTACCCGGACCGTATGGACAGTTTCTTGTCTTCCGAATCCAGCGCCCGATCGTCCTCTTTTCTTTGTATTCCTCGCAGCACTCCTGATGGTTCCCAGTCAGGACCGTAGATCACTCGGGAGAGGTCTGTTCGGAACCAGTGAAGTTCGGATGATCGGCTGCCAGACGAGGGTCTATTGGGCAAGAGCTCTCCCGATCGTTGCAGTCGTTCACTCTGTCGTCAGGACCTCTCCCACTGGATCCACGAGTCGCTGATGGGCCCCACGCTTGGGACGCCAATTGTTAAAACTAGGTCTGGGACAATCGATATTTGCCCGGCGGTATCGCCTCTTTAACCCGCGAAATATTAATCAATGAAGAGGCAGGCGCTGGAGACGGGAAGGCAGGAAACAAGGTTTATTCTCTCCGGAGGAGAACACATCAGTTCAGACAGCAGGTATCGTCAGGAGGTCCTCTAACCGCATCTCTGAGGCCTGGCCTCTTATACACAGGTTTATTGCTTTATTACACACAACACATTCTTGGCAATGCTTTGATGTACGGAAAGACATTCTCGGAACCCCCGCTCCAAGCCCGTTCCCACACACATATACAGCAGAAGTCCCCACCCTGGTCACAACAGGTGATGATTACCGCGCAGCTGGACATTCCGCCGATTCATGGAATGTGGGGGTTTGGTCGGATCTCATAGGGTGAGGGCTTTGATCAACTCGGGGGTCCTTTGATGAGGGAAGCTTTCTACTGTACGGGGAGGGGCAAGGAACAGTATCGGCAGAGCTAGGTGTCGGCCTGGGAACGAGGAAGACAAACGGGCACACAGGAAAAGGGGATTTGTATCAAAAAGGGCCTGGGACCATGAAAGGAAGGAAGGGAGGTGTCGCGCTGGGGACAGGATGGGGTTCTGAGGCAGAGCTGCGCTGAAGAGGGGTTTATGACCCAAGGCATGTGCGAGCGGGGGTTGTCAGAGTGCGGGCTTTTGTGAGGGAGGAGGGCTATGCTGGGGGCCAGTGGCATGCAGAAGGGTTGTTCTGATCGAGGCACCTAAAATGGCGGGTGCGCACGACAAAAAGTGTGGCATCAGGGGAAAAAGGCAAGATGGCGCAGATAATGTTTACCAGACCGTACTAATTTTCCACAGGGGCATGGCCTCAAACAAAGAAGAAATGCAGGCCTATGGCAAAAGCACACTGGCTGGCTACAAACAAAGACCACCAGCCACATGGGCAAACTTCAGAACAACAACAACCAGCAAGGAGACATGGCCACAAACAAAGAAGACATGCATGCCTATGGGGAAAGCACACTGACTTGCAACACAAAATGGACACTGGCCACATGGTTACAACAAAAACAACCAGCAAGAGGGCATGGCCACGAACAAAGAAGAAATGCATGCCTATGGGGAAAGCACACTGGCTGGCCACACAAAATGGCTGGCAGCCGCATGGTCACAGCAACGAAAACCAGCAAGGGGGTATGGCCACAAAAAAGAAGAAATGCAGGCCTGTGAGGAAAGCACACTGACAGGCTACACAAAATGGCCACCAGCCACAAAGGTCACAACAGCAATACGCAGGAGGCCTGGAAAACAAAGAACACATGCATTCCTGACACTGACTACACAAAATGGCCCCTGGCCAAATAGCATAATATTTTTTGAACAAAAAAGGCAAATGGTGGCCTATGCTCATATACTGTGACCAGACAAAAGTGCCATGGTAACACAGAGGACACAAAATTCAGCAATGCCAAAAATGAAATTAACTTGCTAAAAATGTTATCAACAGCACACATCCACCTAACGCATTACCCCACCTAAACACTGTTTGCAGGAGAAAAATGTGCAAAACCACATTTTGCATTTTAATCCAATGACATCCATCCCCTAAATGGCGTTTTAAATCTTCAGACACCACAGAAAGTTGTTTTCTGCACCCTTGAATAGTACAGGAAACTAGGCCACATAGTGAATTTAATCAATCAGTATTGCAAACTTATTAAAAAACATATAGAGAAAATGTACTGAACTGTGCAACATTTTCCTTAACAAAAGAAGATAAATTTCATGCATTAAAAAACACTAGGCCCCCAAAGAAAACTTGGCGCAAAAATGGGGAAATAAACTCTGCTTCCTGCCCGAATGGTGGAATTCAGGAATTCCGAGTTACTACATGTAGTGACCAAATTCCGCAAACTCCGCAAGCGGAGCGTAGATTACGGCCCATGATTAATTAAGATATGTTTTGAATTATATATTAGGTGCTGGTTGTTAGGCTTGTAGGTATAAAGGGATGTTAATCAAATATGTTTAATTTATTATTAGTTAAATATTTATAATTGTTCAATTGATAAGTATGTAAATATCTCATTTTAAGATTATTATAGGTGGGATGCTATTTTAGTTATAATAAATGTAAAAATTACTATTTATTCATTAAACATTGTGTTATTTATTATGTTATGTGTTAATTGTTTTAATTGTTTTATTATTTTGAATTTCAACTACATTTTATTTGGTTTTTTTTATGATTGTGAGAGATGTGGTATTTTATTTATGTTCATTTTATTAGCTTTAAGTTATAACATTCAATATGCATTGTAATAAATATCTAATTTGTTTAACTTTTTTATTTATATAGCCGATTTTTATATTTGAATATTTAAATGTGCTGGTATTTTATGTAGTTAAAATATTTAATAATAATGTGTACCTCTTCTGAGCCCAACGCTTTGCCCACTGTTGCACAAACTGGAGTGGAAATAATAGATTTGACATCTCCTGAGTTTAACACTTTCCCTACTGTTGCACAGGCTAGAGCTGTATTAGCAAATGTTACCCCTCCTGGGTCTAACTCTTTTCCTACTGTTGCACAGAGTGTAGTGGGAATAGTGAATCCCCCCTCTGCAATCCAACACTTTCCCTACTGTTGCACCGATTGGAGTAGGAATAGGGAATTTTACTTCTCCTGAGTCGAACGCTTTCCCTGATGTTGCACAGACTTGAGTAGGAACAGTAAATTCTACCCCTCTGCAATCTAACACATTCTTTACTGTTGCACCTACTGTAATAAGGATAGTACATTTACTCATTGCGCCTTCTGACATACATTTAAATGCCTTGGTCACCAGAATTTCTGTCCTGAAGAGACCCCAAAAAGGATAGAGGGTCTAAACATCATCGAAAAATTGATAAAGGATAATCGGAAGAACACTAGAGCACACTCCATGACCTTATGATTTATTCTGAAACCTTGAAGGACTTCCTTTTAACTCCAATACCCAACCCTTTGTTCTAAAACCGTCACTTAAGCTTTATTCACGTGTTGGTTATGGTCTTTTCACTGGGGTCACATAAGACACATGTTTCTCTCCATGAATATGGAAATAGTATTAATACACAGTGGTAGTTATGAATGTGTTGTTTTGTATTGCCATAAATTGGTAGTTGCAAATAACAAGCACTTGCTTCTGTGTTGAATATGAAATTCTGTTGGGCTGTTTTCTCTCCAGTCATATGTTTCTATCTAAAGTCATAGACTATATGAATTTTAAAAGAAACTTTAAATAGTTTTTGTACATATTGACGGTATCAACCTCTAACTACGCTTAAATCACTGCAAGATAGTAGGAACTGTTGAAAAATAACACATTTTGATCTAAATGAGTTCCTTTTGAATAATTGGGTTGAAGATGACTGTCTCTCTGCAAGGGGCAGCTCTGGTTCCTCTGTGGTGGGAGCCTCTTCTCCTCGTACCATTATCTGAATACCTGGACATGATCACCATCCCTTTTGATCGATCACTTTATTTTAAATTCAGAGTTGGATCCCTTCCAGTAGGTGCTGTGGTATCGAAATGGACATCATCGGGCCGCACTTCCCCTAATTGTGCATGCTGCCCGAGCAGGGTTGAGTCCATTGCCCACGTTCTATTCGAATGCCCGGATTATGCAAGGCCTAGGAGCTCTTGGCTGAAACCTCTATGTCGTAAAATGGGCACGCGTAACCACCTAGTAGCCTTGCGTATCCTAACCACAGACACTTCTCCCCCTTTAGTGTGTGGAATAGCAAAATTTTTAAAGCAGTTTTGGCTTATTCGTTGTAAGAGATTGTCAGTAGCTGTTTAATTCATTTTTTAGCTAATTTATTAACGGGCATTTCACGCTCTTTTATCCCTCTTAAATGTGTTTTATACTGGCTTCTTGTACGGCATGTTTTTCTATTTTTGATACTGTAATGTTTGTATTCAAATGTGCTTACAAGATATCTTGCATATCGAATAAAAGCTTATGACTGACTGAATGGCTGGACCTCATAATAGAAGTAGTGGACAATTGTCATCACCCTCCTCCTGGAGGTTTTTGGAGGGGTTATCTTCCCACCCCTCTTTATTCCCTGGGGCTGTATGACTAGGATAAGGACAGCTTATAAAGTTGGCTGAGATACTCTAATGAGCAAGTAACACAGAACTGTAACAATGACTTCATATTCACAATAAATGGCAGTTTGATGTCCAGTTCTATTTCTGGACCTTGTTGCTTCACATGTCAATTACACTGATAAATTCTTCTCCATCTTCCCTCGGGTGGATGATTGACCTAAATAATCTATGTACACATGTTTTATGGATATGTTTAAAAACATTAAAATTAAATTTGCCCTCCTGTGTAAAAAATACACAAGGAAATAACATTCCTTCACATACATGGTAAATGCACATACACCATGTTACAAGTATATTACATTGTATGGTATTTTGTAAAATAGTGTACCAGTTTTATGTCACAATTGTGACAGAGTGACTGGTCCATCAACCTATATAGATGGGAAACAGTGTTTTCGGTTTGTAAACACAATTGCGTACTTTGTAAATGTAAGCTTTTCTTTCAATTTATACATTAACATATTAGCCTTGATTTGGAGTTTGTAGATGGGTATTCACAAATGTGCTGAATAGCCAATTCGCCTTACCGAAAGTGCCATAGTATAGAATGCACTTCTAGTAAGGCTGACAGACTATCCATGACATCTGCGACACTGCAAAAAGTAAGCTAAATGCTAAATCAGGCCCTTTGTAATTTCACTTTCTACAGAATATTACCTGTCAATGTAAAGATTGAGGACGTCTTCGATGTGTGCATAATTTGCTAATTTACTCTATACTTTGTTAGTGATGTGGGTTTATGTCTGCTTTTACCCTCCTTCAGAGTATGTGAGGGAAACTCTATGCCTCACTTTGTGGGACCATCAGTAAAATCACTGGGAATTAGAAGGCAGAGCCACAAACAAAGAGGTACTCAGTAACACTGAGAGTGAGGAGGTAATTTACCATCTGAATCTGAGGTATTTGACTTTGTCCAGCCTCTCGTAGGGACTTCTAAAACATCATAGGGCTCAATGGCACCCTCACCCCCCGGCACTCCCTGTTCCCATTACTCAATCAAGAGTGTTAGAAGAGGCACTGAAGTTTCTTAGGAACCTCTGTTTGGGGTTGGTGGCATGCTGCATGCCATCCATGGCATCAATTAGCAACTCTCTCAAACACCTTGAAACATTCCCATAACGATTAACCCTCACCATACCCATAAACATTGTTCCCCAGAACCCTCCCCCCTAAAAAAACGATTCTAAAATTCCCATTCTGCTCCGGAAAGTCGATGCCCAGACTAACATGTGCTCCTGAAGGATGAAGAGCCTCTGATGAGGAAATTGATGCAAATGCTGGGAGGCAAGCATGTGGTACAAAAGGGGGTGGTGATGGACGGAGCATCTGAATCAATCAAACACTCACACCCAGTCAAAAGATCTGGGTTTAATCCATCACCGTTCTTTAGCCCACTCTGCCACCCCAGTTCAGACATGGCTATATGCAAATCAGTCTGACCCTGTGCCTCATGGGAACAGTCCAGCCCGAACTGCCAAGCCATGTCTTCCCTGGACCGGAAACAAGCTTCCGAGGACCGATTTCTGGCATTCCAGCCGTCTTCAGCCCGGCTTGCTTGAATCCAGTGGCAAAGTGAGCAAGGGGCTCACGTCTGAGCATACCCTGCCACACTTATGGCGGCCAAAAGCGGTACAAAAGGGGGTGGTGATGGACGCAGCATCTGAATCAATCAAACACTCACACCCAGTCAAAAGATCTGGGTTTAATCCATCACCGTTCTTTAGCCCACTCTGCCACCCCAGTTCAGACATCGCTATATGCAAATCAGTCTGACCCTGTGCCTCATGGGAACAGTCCAGCCCAAACTGCCAAGCCATGTCTTCCCTGGACCCGAAACAAGCTTCCGAGGACCGTTTTCTAGCATTCCAGCCGTCTTCATGGATTAAACCCAGATCTTTTGACTGGGTGTGAGTGTTTGATTGATTCAGATGCTCCGTCCATCACCACCCCCTTTTGTACCGGGAGGCAAGCATGACAGCTGGAGGCATTTGTAACTGAAGATTGTTCTGTCTGTTCCTGTTTTCAAGGTCTTCAGCCAATTTTTTAAGCAATGAAATATCTTTCTCCAATGTTGCTATAACAGCAGCATCCTGGACATCACTGACACGTTGTTCCACCAAGGAACTCCTAGAGTCCATAGATGACCCCTTATTATCCATCACTTGTAACCGAGTATAAGTCTCCTCAATGAAAGGGGGCAGGGCGATTATCTCCTACAATATAGTATCTAATTATACAGGAGTAAGATGTTTAGGAGGAGAAGGTGGGGCTTGCTAGTGGCGCTTGTTAGCTGTAGGCGTTATGTGCGTCTTGGAGGTCGAGAACGGCAAAAGTGCTGACTGAGAGGTAGAAGACTGAGCCATCCCGAGTGCAGAGAGCGAACAGTCCATGGAAAAAACTGTAAGTGAGGAAGCAGACTTAGAAGAATTAACACTGCTGCTTTTATATGAATGCAGTACGTTTTTACTTCTGCCCATAGAAAAACATTGAAAAACACAGACAGGAAAAGAACGCAGCCAACAATGAATATATATCACCTTTCCCAATCTTTCAATTCCAAGGAGAAACAGGATACGTCCAAGAAGTGAGGAGAGAGTTGGGAAATTGGAAAATAGTGCCACAAACAGTTCACCTCTGACGAGATTAAAATGATTGTAGGACAAAATGGCGGCAGCAGAGCAGGCTCAGAGCGCAGGTCATCAAAAACCAGTAAAAATCGTTCATAAGAGGCATGGAAACGATGTCAAACAGTGCAGGGCATGCTCCTATGCGATTACCTGCCTGTTCAATTAAGATCACGGAAGCCGCAAATATGTATCGAAGTTTCCGATGTAAACATTTCTCAGATATACAACTGTGGCTGCGGAGGATGCATGAACCCTCCCGATATTGAGCCTGCAATCTCATAGTCTGCCAACACTTCAAACCAGGAAGTGCAGGCAGACATCTTGTGACTCTGTTGAACTGTGTCACAAGGAGAAAGGCAAAGAATTGTTACAAATTAAGAAAAGGGGGCACGGTAGAAACACCCTGAACCCCTAGACCTGATCATAGGATCTGCCAGGGACCCCCAGGACCAAAAAAAGCATATTTTTTAAAACATCTGGATGAAAAAATACACCCCAGCTTCCACACTACCATTCTCAAACCCATTCCTACACCCTTACCAGTACTTACACATTTCCTCACGGATTCATAGATCAACACACACCTCTACACACTCACCCATACAACCACTCACACAACCACTCACTCACTAATGCAGCCACTGATAATACGTGAGAAATTGTTCAGTGCCTTTTCTATAACTCAGTCCCAAATGGAAATTCTTTTTTTGATCTTCTTCTTTTCCCTGCTTGCAATTTTTGTAGTTCAATCAAATTTAATGATGTAAGAATACCCATCAAAATCAAGCTTGATTAAACAATTACTGTGAAAAAAGTGATCAAAAGTGAAACATTGCATTAAAAGCTAATTGAGAAGCAAAACGTGCTGAAACATTTTTTTAGACTAAATCTACATAGAGTTGCTCATCTTGGTTCAGTCCATACCTACTCCCCATGGCTATTGATGGTCATTGGGGACCATGCTGTTATTTGAAACAATTGGTTTGCACGGAGCATTACTTACAATTTGTCTCTTTTGTTTTTTTCAATACAGATGCGCCTGTTTCTCCAGCCTGACCACCAGACAGGCAGGAGAGAGTGACCCGTTTGCGGCGGCAGAGATTGGAGCATATCCAACAGTCATATTGATGGCCTGTGGTCCTGGAAGAAGAAGAGGAGGAAATCAATGCAGAGCTCCTGTTCCCCAGTGAAACCGGCCCGCCTCAGACTCCTGTCCATTCCATTGCTGGTGCCACTGGCCGTCAACTGCTGCCACCACCCACCGGAATGGCAACAGGCGATTGCTGCACCGCTTCCTGCAGCGGCCGGACATTGTGAAGGGCCATCTCACCTCAAAGGAGCAGAGCATGGACCATCCTCGAACTGATATACGTAATTCCCTCTTGTAACCCTTTTTTAAATATTTTGTTTCGGTGGAAGGGATGTGTTGTTTGTTGGGGCCGGGTGGAAAGGGTGGGAAGGGAGTTGGGAGTCAAGAGTGGGACTCAAGAGACTTTCTTGAACATTATGAGTTTTGGGGCTTGGGTCAGTTTAGTTTGGGAGAGGGGTGGGAATGTTGTTTGGGTGAGGAGGGTGGGTTGCTTTGTAAATAAATAAAGAGGGACACTATTTTTATAACAAAAGTAGTTTATTTTACTTTTACTTTGCATTGCTCCCTTCAAGTATTATTACACACAGCCACGGCCCGTGCAGGTAAGAGCAGTAGGCGGTGGGGCCAGGTGGGGGGTATTTTGAGATACGATGACGAACACAAAATTACGGATGTATGACGTTACGACGCATACTTTAACAACGCATACCATTACAACGCAATTTTTACAACGCAGGATCCTTTACAACGAATGCCTTTACAAAGCATGATATTACATCGCAGATGCTATTACAACGCATGCCATTACAACGTAAGTATAGGTAAGTATATAACTTTATTAAAAAATTGAATTAATAAAAATGTAATTAATTTAATTTAATTTAATTAATTTAAAACATAGTTTTTTTTAAATATACATATATTTTTTTTTAAATAATGTAGGTGTTTAAAAATAATATTCTAACTCCAGGGAGGAGTAATAGTAGGGTAAGTGCTGGATAATGTAGGGGTAAAAATTACTATTCTAACTCCAAGGGGGTGTAATAGTAGGGTAAGTGCTGGATAGTGTAGGGGTAAAAATTACTATTCTAACTCCAGGGGGCTGTAATAGTAGGGTAAGTGCTGGATAGTGTAGGGGTAAAAAATACTATTCTAACTCCAGGGGGGTGTAATAGTAGGGTAAGTGCTGGATAATGTAGGGGTAAACATTACTATTCTAACTCCAGGGGGGTGTAATAGTAGGGTAAGTGCTGGATAGTGTAGGGGTTAAAATTACTATTCTAACTCCAGGGGGTTGTAATAGTAGGGTACGTGCTGGATAGTGTAGGGGTAAAAAATACTATTCTAACTCCAGGGTGTTGTAATAGTAGGGTACGTGCTGGATAGTGTAGGGGTAAAAAATACTATTCTAACTCCAGGGGGGTGTAATAGTAGGGTAAGTGCTGGATAGGGAAGGGGTAAAAATTACTATTCTAACTCCAGGGGGGCGTAATAGTAGGGTAAGTGCTGGATAGTGTAGGGGTAAAAATTACTATTCTAACTCCAGGGGGGTGTAATAGTAGGGTAAGTGCTGGATAGTGTAAGGGTACAAATTACTATCAAAAATACTTAAATTAATTTATTTTTTAAATTTATTTAAAGTACTTTTTTTAATTAATCATTATTACTATTTTTAATATTTTGTTATTAAATTATTAATATGTAATTATTAAAAATAATAATTTTAATTAAATAAATGATTTAATAAAATAATATACTTACCTATACTTACGTTGTAATGGCATGCGTTGTAATAGCATCTGCGATGTAAAATCATGCGTTGTAAAGGCATTAGTTGTAAAGGATCCTGCGTTGTAAAAATTGCGATGTAACAGTAGTTCGTGGTAATAGTTGCGATGTAACGGTTGTTTCCACAAAATTACTCATTTATTTAATTGTGTTTTGGCACTATCTCTCAAAATCACCTTCTACCCGGCCCAACCGCTCTTACCTGTTTATGTGTTTGTAACTTAAGACTAGAGATAGAGTAGCACTTAGTTATAGAGTCTAAGGTTATACTTCTATAACTATCTACACCATTATGGGGAAAGCTGCCATGATGAGATGACCTAGACTATATTGTGTGCAGGGTCTGAACTATCTAGATGAAAAGCAGTAGCAGTTAATTTGTATCTTACTAAGTTAAATTTCATCTATACTAATTATCTTACCTGAATATACGTGCAGCAGTAATAAGGGAGGCATCACAGATTCACGAGCGAAGCTCCACTTCCAGTACCACCCAGGTGTGTTCCATCTGCAGGATTGTTCTGAATGGCTAAATATAAGTAGAAAAACTGAGTAAGAGGGTTATATATTTATAAAAGATTTACAAACAATTGACACCACCTGAGTACTAAGTGATGATGATGATGATGACACAATGAGAATGCCTGATTGTGCTGATATAGAAACAATAGCAATACTAGTATATTTTGGCTAATGTGGAGTTAGCAGTATCATTTGTGAAATCCACAAGTTATGAAAAATGGACTCAAAGTATGGATTTGACAAGCTAAGTTTAGGAGATTACGGTTAGGCAACACAAGGCATTAATGATGATGATGCTGATGACTGAAGCTGTTCATTCTAAGTTTAAAAAACTATGGTTCGTTTTTAAAGCACAGGTTGGTAAAGGGCTGGTGTAGGCTACTGCTTCAAAGATATAGTAAGTTGGTGTTGCTTTCAACACATCTGCCCAAACAAGTGTGTGTTCCATTGATGGTGTAATTTAAGCCACAACTCAATAAATCAAATAGCACAGGGGAAGCGGGTTATGGGTTTAATGAATGAATGGAGAAAGAGACTTGAGGAAAGGTTTGTCAAAGACAAACAGTACAACGCAAGGCCAACAATAATTTAGAAAATAAGTAACAGTACAACATTTGCCATCAATCTGTTTTTAGAAGTAAACAATGAATGAGTATGACAGAGTACAGATACATGCATTTCAAACAGTCCTTTGCCCGAGACCCAATTTACCATGTATCTATATGTTCTGTTTTCTGGGTTTTGGGTGTGAACCCACCCACCAACCTTTCTTAGTTAATATGATTGTAAAAAGAAAAATGACATGTATTGGTAAATTGGGTGGTGCATCTGCATTTTACTTAGGAACTTCCTCTCTTTATGGCCTCTTTGCACTGTTCAGGTAGAGAAGCAGGAGTATTGTTGAGCTCAGCTAGCTTTCACCTTTTTTTTAAGGAGTCTAGAAAAAGGCCTGCGGAATGTAGAAAAGAAACTATTTTAGAGTCAAGGAGAAAGAGAGAAGCATAGTAAGCTACATGTGGAGTATATCAAGATAAGAAGACTCAGAGGCAGAGACTCAGAGTTTCACTTTTACCACAAGTTCAGCACTCACACACACACAGACCAGCATTTCACAAACAAACCTCTCTCTATTCTAAATAGCAGAGTAGTGCTAGGCCTCAGACTCTCGGTTTACCTTTGAAAATTCATGTCGTCTCATTAAAATACCTAATATACTTCACAAATCTCTCATGCAACAGAATACTGGCAAGAGATGTTTCTTTTCAGTCAGAACAAGATATAAAACAACTCATGTTTTCTTTCCAAATTTGTGTATGAGATGGGATTAATTTATTCCGTCAAGATCATCGTTCGTGACTAATTTTAGTATTTTCCTTAATTCCAAAATGTCTTCTTAATAGGGTATCTGCATTATTCATTTAGTCTAGGATTACTAAACTCTTGGTTGGTTTGTAATCCAACTGATCTTTACATATGTGCTTTTTGTGTTATTAGGCCTTTATTTGGCCTATTTCTTTGAACATGAGTTTTAAATATGTTACCCCTCTGCAGACAAGTGAGAGTGAGATTCCCTCCCAGCCAAGTTGTTACCCCTTGCCTGCAGGTACACAATTTCAATGCTGTAAAATTTGTTTTCAATAGCTTTTTCCTTTCTAATCCAAACTTTGGGCACACACAGAGGTTATGCGCTAAACACTCCTTTTTATATTTGCACAGCCATCATTCTTGATTTTGAAACCAATATTTCCATTGGGAGCGAGATCTTTGATTTGCTAAAATGCATGAACTGTTGTTTTATGTTTAGTGAGAAATGAGCTGAGATGTATTCCTGCATCTGCCACGTTTCATAGGAATTGATCACTATCCAGGAGTGGTGTGTTCATGTAAGAATATTCTTGTTAGTTGTATGAGAAAAAATGTTGTCTGTGGCTTTAATTGCCTGATAAAAAGCTGCTTTCCCATACTCGCTATCCTAACTTCATGCACCCCTAATCCTTCAATGACCTACATTAGGTAAGATCCCCAGGATCCTTTTTTGTTCATCACTTTTTATTCTTCTATTTCCTGACAGCACAATTTATCAATAGTGTTTCTTTCAGATGCGCACAGTCTCCAGCATAAGGTAAAAAAAGCTGTTTTACTTTGAAATGTTTGATTTATCAATCCAAACTTAAGACGGACATGGGCTGGCGAGTCCGATTTTGATATATTAAAAACTGATTTGTATACTCTCATTTGAATTTTGTTTAGGATGGTTGCTTCCCGACCCTTCATCATTTCTGTGCCATACATAACTGTTGGCATTAACTTGGACCGCATTACCGATAGCATGTGGGCAAAGGACTGGCAGCTCAATTTCATTTTTATTAGCTTAAAGCCATAAGTTAACGATTGGGCTGTTGCCATCATCGCTGCAGAGTGTTGTTTGTACTTTATTTGATGCTCAATATTGAATCCTAAGAACCAGAAGTAGGATTTGTATTTGCAGTCTATGGGCCCGATTCACAGAATGAACTGAAGAGAAAATCCTAAACTTGCCACCATTTTGGTATTGACAGTAAAAACTTAAGACAAAATCCTAAACTTACCAACATTTTGGTATTCAAAGAATGAATTTAGAACAAAATCCTAAACTTACTACCATTTTGGTATTCACAGAATAAACTTACTACTTTTGGTATTCACAGAATGAACATACTACTTTTTGTATTCACAGAATGGATTTAAGACTATTACCTTAACGTCCGCACTCGAACTGGAAATTCTGCCCCCAGAGCGGAATTTCCGATTACGAGGCGGAATCTCTGCTTACTGCACGGAGTCTCTGCTTCCAGGCCGGAATTCCAGATTTTGTGTCGGAATACCACCACTTTGGCCTGATGAACGTTTCAAGTGCCTACCATCCCCCACCATGCTCCAGCTGAAGTCAATTAACACTAACTGCAAGACCAGCACCACTAAACATATAAAAGCAACACACATTGAAGGAACGGGTTTGGCCACAGAGAGTTTTTGTTTACAATCGCTGTACATCGCCAGAGGAAAATTGAACAAATGAGGAGGAAGAATAACTTTACCACTGAGGAGACCACCATGCTTATGGAGTACATGGCGAGGCACCACAAATGCCTATATGGTCACCCACCTTACTGCACCAGTGGCACATAGAAGGCAGCTAAATGGCAGCAATTAGCCACTTCTGTCACAGCTTTGGGGGAAGACAGGCGCACAGTCCAGGATATCATGGAGAAGTGGCAGGATGAAAAGCAGAGTGTGAAGGAGAAGGACTCGAGGATCGTATTGAACAGGATCCCCCCTGCCCCACACTCCGGAACACGCCCCCGTCTCACCCCACTAGAGGGGGATATTCTCACCACAATCTACCCCACATGCTTCATGGGCTGCCTGTGAGTGATGTCCGAAACGTGGCACTAGGTAAATTGGATCACAAGAAACAGTCTATGAAAAGATTGTCTGTGTTGCACTGGCATTGTGAGTAAGGAAGTTGTACAAAGTGTATATAAAAATATAGTCAGTCAGAGACTCATGTGTTACCCTCCGTATGTATCACCACAAGCTCCAGAATCCTTTGCAATAGAAATGGCAAATCCCTCTCCCACTATTGAAAACATGGGCACAGTACTGCTGCCTTACATACCTAACACTGCTAAGTAGCAATTGACAAAGTGCCCTTTCCACTCATCCAGATGTGGCTGAGTCAGTCAAAAATGTAAGGGGTTGCGGAGCATATGAAAATCAACAGAAAATTCATTGGAACAATAGAAGGGGGCAGATTTACATGGACTGGCACATCCCTGCATATTAGCATGGAATGCGCCAGCACCAATGCGACACGCAATTCTACCCTTGCACCACCACGGATACGTCGCATTAGCAATGCTGCACACCGTGACACAGGGATAGATAGATGTGTGTCTCTTCTGATGGCGTAAGGGCAGCACTTTGCTGGAGTTGTGTTGCAAGTGCAATGCAACTCCAACAATGTTCATGGACCGCCCATACATAACGTGCTGCGACACTCCTTACATCTGCTTCAAGCATGTGTAAGGTTTTATCGCAGCGGCCTATGAAAAGTGACTCTGTGGAATCTTGTGGATTTCACTGCATCTCTTTCACGAGGCATTTCACTCAGGAATGCGCCTACCTGCTTACATTAAACCTGATGCAGGTTTGATGTTGGGCAAGGGTGCACAACGTGATGCATCTCCCTAGATGCGTCATTTTGTAAGTAGCAACGTGGCACATGGTTTCTGCCACCGCTGTGTCACAGAAGTGACGCAAAGGCGGCTTAAATATCCAGCAAGGGACTGTACATCTGCCACAAATTATCCAAGAAGTAACTCACCCTGTGCCAGCAAAAATTGCAAAGCAGGAGGTGAGAGAATCCTCAGATCAAAGTCTGTCATTCACAGATGTTATGTTATGTTAGGATGTCTTTTATAGGGCGCCCCGGCGCTGAAAGAAAGATTGACAGATTGCAGAGAAACACAAGCTAGTCAGTGGGGAAGAGAAGAGTCTTGATGGCCTTTCTAAATTGCAGGTAGTTCTCTAGGCCCTGAATCTGCACAGGAAGGGTATTTCATGGCGTGGCAGCTCTATAACGAAAAGAGCGGCCACCAGCCCGAACTCTACGAATCCGGGGGACCACCAAATGCTGACCCTCTGTCCAGAGGGGGCGCAATGGAACATACGATGAAAGTAGATTAGCCAAAATAGGCGGGTAGCAGTTTTCAAAGACTTAAAAGAGATGCACAGGGCCTTGAATTCAATGCGCCTGGCTACCAGAAGCCAATGAAGACGACGGATGGCACTGGACATAGAGCAGGACTTGCGCAGACCTAGAAGTGTTCTGACTGCTGCATTTTGTGTCCTTTGCAGCCTCTGAACCTCTGCTTTGTTCGACCCTATATAGAGGGAGCAAGCATAGTCAAGTCTAGACAAGACCACCGCTTGGATAATGATCTGACGTATAGAGGTATCAAAGAGGCCCATCAGTGGCCTAAGCCAACATAGAAATCCAAAGCAAACAACAGTTATTTTTTTGGTTTGGACTCAATAGTTTAAGGATGAGTCCAACCAAAACCCTAAGTTCTTTACCACTTGCTTGCGGGGGTGTGCCCAGACTTGCTGGCCACCAGAGGTCACTCCACAGACCATGGTCTGTTGTTCATTTCTCAAACTGGTCAGAAGATGGTCAAAAGGCATACATTGTCAGGAGACAACAGAGGGACATATAGTGCCTGAATGTGAAAGGTAACCAGAGATAAAAACCTGGCTTAATAACTATTGGATTTGTCAATGGACATTCACCTTTAGCAAATGACATATGTGAATATTGAAAGATAAAATATAATATGTCTTGGCTCATCATACCTTTGTAATTGGTGAACATAACATGTGTTACAATAACAGTCCCAGACCTGGGAATTCAATCCTGCAATCGAGTGCCACACGTCAAAAGGGTGCCCCCACTATATTGTAATAGTGTCTGTAGACATATTCAAGAATTCAAATGTTAACAAATATGACAATGAGGAAGTAATAACAATGCAGCCGCTATCCAACTCAGAATGTTTTCACTATACGTGAAATCGCCCAGTCAAACCCAGCTGGGCATGTACTACTTCCATTGGATGGCTTGCATGTTGGCCATCAACAAAACACGATAGTGGACCTTATTTCCGGATTCGGACTCATGTAATTCTGATATACGTCGTTTATAGGTAGTGGGCCAATTATAAGTTATATGTGGGATCACTCATGATATTAGGTGACACACACTTTTGCAACGGTGTTGCCCACAACTGCTTGTGCTTATCTTTTGTGCCTGTAATTGAGTGCGTCACATGGGCCAGCAGAAATGTAAAGTTGCAAACACAATTATCATTGTAGGTACAATGAAGTCCTCCCAGAATCAGAGACACACATTGACTTCTGCTACAAGGTTGGCTGTGGCATCTGGTCCGGGACCACACATTGGGCCGGTGCTGGGCCATGGTGAGCAAACTCAATAATAATGTACAAGAATGCTCATTAAATGTGCCTTTGATCTCCACCGTATGTTGTATGTGTTGTACAACACTGTTGTCCTGCATCACAATATGCTCACATAAGGCATTTATGAGATTTGGGTAACGAACGGATGACACAAAATGTATGCCAAGTGATTGCAGAATGGACATAAAATAGTACAATGTGTCATATGAAGTGTCTAAAACTCAACAGGATTGCAATTCAATTATATGAAAAGTCCCTAGCAAAATATCTGTGGCAAAATAATATTAAAATTGGTATAAATGAGGCTCACACTGATGCCAGTTGTGTACCTTTGAGATGGGTGTATGGGCTGCTAAGTAGTGGAGAAGTGTGGCTAAATGGTTAGAGCGGCAGACCCTGATGCAGAGGTCTAGCCCGGGACCAGGGTTCAATTCCCCGCCTCGGCAGGTCTTGAGCTCAAACATTCCACGGACCTGATAATTCTCGCCTCGGTGCCTATTCCAATCATGGAGTGCAACTCTGGGCAATAGCTTGCTTAATCTCCACAACCGCCCCCACAACGCTAAGGATGCCTGGCCTCCACCTTGGGGGTGCCCAGGAGTGAATACCTCACAGGGAAAGCCAGGATGGGTTCCACAGCGGTATTCGTACAAGCGCCTTGAGACACTTGCGGGTGAGTAGTGCGCTATACAAGTATCAATTTACAATTTTTACATTTTAAGTGGAATCTCCATGCAGTTACATTTTCAAATCACTTGTCTGAAAAGCAACACGCTAATCCAGTGCAGGTGGAGAGCATCAAAGCTTCTCAACTTAGATGCAATGTGGGATCATTACCAAATGTTGCATTCTCTTTGCCTACTCTTCTACCGTATTTACATATAGATGAGTTGTTGACATATGACATTAGGATGTCTGCTGTACAAGACACCATCCGTTGTCAGCTAAATACTACCATGATGTTGGAATTAGGTTATGCAACCAGAGGACACTCAAAGGACGGACATAAGAATTCTGTGTACTCTCAGTCAGAAATGACCTTTGTGACTTCTTGGTTAGGGAAGCACAAATGATCAACATTATGAACCTGGCTATTGCACATCTCACACATGAAAACCTTTTGACTTGTCAACAGAGAACATTACACTCACCTGTTGGTCTTAATGGTGAATGTGAAATCAGTGTAATGCGGAGTATGGGTCAGTTATCCCCTTCCTTGAAATGTCAGTAACCTTCTCATACAAGTTTGTCTGTTGATGTGTCATCTTATTGATGTCAGTGCTGTATAGAGGTAACAGCTGGCAACTACTGCATGAGAGCAGGAGCCCACATGTAAAGTCCATGAGGGAAACATGCTGCACATTGTCCTGGATTATCCGGTCAATGGTTATTGAGAATGACATGTTAGCTCACAGCTACCATCTGTTGTATTGAAATATGGACATGTGTGTCTCATCACAGCTGCTGACAGGATGACACCAGTGTAGCGTACACCATCCCGGAGAATGCATGACATCCTGGCTGCAGCAGTGACACCCTCTCGCACCCATCCATCAGGTAATTCTGGCATACATTGTGTCACTAGCTTAGATTACTAAACCATGACAGAGATCAAGATCCCCTTCTGTATGGAATCAACAGTTGTTGTTTACAAAGTGACATACATATTACGAGTGTCACATGTACCTGTTTGTCAATTAGTAATGCTGATCATTGAGAATTTTGTCACTTCCCTCTACAGCTGATGGATCTTGGACAGCCATGTTAACAACATCAATGAGCTGACAGGTTCAGCATTTGAGAACAGGGGTGATCGCGAAGGGACAGAAAGTTGTGGGTGGAGTTGGTGAGTTTGTTTGTATAATGTACATCTCCGTTTAACGCCTCAGTGCTATGTGTGAGCTGTAATTTGTGGTGGTACACTAACCAGGTCACATGATCCTCATCTGTTTCTGGTTCCGGAGCGGCAGGTCCGCATCCGCGCATTACTTTCTGAAACCGGAAATTAAGTTTTCGGGCCGTTACCTTCGAAATTGACTCACAACACAATATTTCATACAGGAAATGTTATACATGAAGTGGGAGACAGGAAATACATCACAGGAAATTGTTGGCAGCCATTTAATGAAATGTCTGCGCGGACAGGGGGCGGGGTGACACAACATCAAACCCCAGTTTAGTTTTCTCCTACTTTGCATTATGGTACGTGTAGTCCATCTTGAGTGCTCATTACAAGAGTTCTTTAATGAGTTACAATGGAATGGAGCAGTGATGTATATCACAGACACATGGTGCCTGATTCACCCATCACATCATCACTCACGTTGTGGGCCCATCATTTGTGGGGAGTCAAAAACTTTGAGTGCACAGGCCTGAGACTGCAATGGTTATGGCCTATTGTGATTGATTTACTCATCCTCATAAGGACCAGGTAGGTCTCTCAGAACATGTATCGTTTTTTATCTGCGTAAATAGATTGTTTAGGGACATCCGCTACACTGATCGCTGACATGGGCACATGACCTGAGGCTACTGTTCAACAGCCGTGATTTACATGCAGTGTGTGTGGCTTGCAAAGTAGTCTCAGGATGGAATATATTGACACAGTTGAGTCTATACAAGTTTCATCATTGACAACAGACAGCAAACCACATTGTGTGCATGACACTACAGGTTGGTCATGTGAAAAATGTGGCAACGGGCTGATCACGAACTTGCATACCCTGACCTCGGTTATGTGCAATGGCCCGGTTTCCCAGATTCAGAGCTAGCCGAGATTAGAGAGGTATGAGTAAGCCATGCGTTAAAGAAATGTTGTGCAAAACACAACAGGCTAATATGATCTTGCACACAACTTCAGGGGAGTACAGCAGCACACCCCCTATACGGTCAAGACATCTGAATCGCGAGTTCAACAGACCAAAAGTGCGCTCTATGATGGCTCTAGTCCGTATGTGTGCTCTATTGTACCTATGCTGAGGTACAGTGTTTGCACGCCTGTAAGGGGTGAGGAGATGTGGGGAGAGTGCATAACCAGCGTCGCCTGAGGAGGGAAGAAAGTTCAGTTGGTTACATTTCCCTCTTTGATTTGCACAGGACATGATCTATACTTTAGTACATGCAGTGCCTGTTTGGCCATGTATGTAGCTTTATGATTCTTATTATACAATGGTTAATTTTGTGTGGCATTCAGATATTTCAATGACACATATCCCTCATTTGTAATGCTTGGTACTTACACAATAGCCACATCTTAACAAATTCTTCGCAGCCATCCGCCACGCAAGAGGCGACATGCCGAAAACTAAGCTGTCATGGGTACTGCCTGGGAACACTGCATGCACATGAATGAACCTTCCACTGTCATTACAGACAGCTTTCAAATTGATGGAATACCTTTGGTGTCTGTTGCAGAAGATGTGTGCAATGCGGCAGGGTGGCTGAAGGGCCGCATGTGTACAATCAATGGCACCCAGCACACGTGGGAATTGTGCAATAGGATAGAAATCTCGTGCTGCCATTTGTCTCCTGGCCAGTGTATGGGGCATTTTTATGTGGTGGTGGGCTCTAGCAGAGATGCATTTCAGTACTTGATGCAGGCACCATGACTGGCTTGCCTGGGAAATGCCCACATGGTAACTCGAGAATATTTGGAAATACCCAGTGGCAAAGAAATGGAGAGCAGAAAGTAGTAAGTTCATTCTGTGAATACCAAAAGTAGTAAGTTCATTCTGTGAATGCTCAAAGTAGTAAGTGCATTCTGTGAATGCCAAAAGTAGTAAGTGCATTCTGTGAATGCCAAAAGTAGTAAGTTTAAGATTTTGTCTTAAGTTAGTTCAGTGAGTCGGGTCTTACCAGTCGAACCACTTTTGTTTTTTGCAATTTTAATTCTAATCTATGTTTGTTCATGTACATTTTCACAGCCGTCATGCTGCGTTTTAGTCCTATTGGCATTTGGCTTAATAGGACAATGTTGTCTGCATACTGAATACATCTTATTTCCTTGTTAGCCAGGAAAGGCGGGTGGCATTTATCTTTATGAAGTGTTTCTGCAAGGTCGGCAAGATATGAATTAAACAAGCCTGGGGCTAACACACCCCTGTTTTATTCCGTTCCTTGTCTCTATTTTGTTTGTTGCTCGTCTGCCATCTCCCATTTTAACCTGTGCCCAGGTTTCTGCATATAATTAAAAAATAGTCCTCAGCAAACTGCTTTTAATATCCCATTTAGCACATTTTTGGCATAAGAGCCTGCAAGGCACTCAATCAAATGCAGACTTAAAGTCTACAAAACAGGCCTTCTTCTTGTTTTTAGCCTTTTCAGCTAAGAATGGTAATGCTGTTAGATTTGTTGATGTTCCCAACCCAGCCCTATATCTAGTTTATTATCCTCTGTCAATGATTTGAGATGCTCCAATAGGAAAGAGGATTAGAGCTTCGTTTCTAGAGCGTTTAAGGCTATAAGCCTTTAATTTATAGGTGATGACTGATTTCCACATTTAAAAATCATTTGAATGATGTTACCTTTCAATGAGTCCGGAATTCGATCTGTGCCGTACAGCTCATTAAATAGAGGTAAAAAGTAGTGGGCCCAATATGTCACGTTTCCTTTAAATAGTGCGTTGGGGATTCCGTTCGGTCCTGCCACACCTTCTGGCTTTATTTTCGTTATGAGTCTTATCAATTGATCTATGTCTGATATTAACAATTTATTTGTGTTATGAAGTATATTGTTTGCATTTTTCTTTTCGTGAACCATATTGTCTGTCTGAGATTCTAGGAATAAACATTCTCGCATTTAGGACTCTACTTCTGAGCTACCTTTGTTAACTTTAGGCATAGGATCAGCATACATTTCTAACATGGGCTTGCCATGACGCAGCATTTATCTCCCCATTTTGTTGTCTATTCTTGCCGAAAGACAATCTGTTTCTTAACTGCCTACAATGTTCACTTGCCATCAAGTGTTTATTCCACAAGTCAACTTTTGACCTTCTTTTTGATTTCCAGCAATTTTTCTTATATTGAGTTCTTAAATTTTGCAATCTTTTTTTATCTGTTTGAACACCTTGTCTTAGGTGCTTCCAGATTTTCCTAATTTATTGTAATATTAACTTTTTAAGGTTACGTTATTCCCTGCTAAACCAGACTTAGGGTCAAAATCTATCTTTTTGTTTTGTACTGAAATGCCTCTTACTTATTAGATTTTTTGCTTGTAATTTTTCCAATATTATATTCATTAAAATTTCCTATGCCTTTTGCAGTTCACCTTCTTCTAAATACATAGTGGCTTATTTATCAGCCCTTCCATCACTTTTGCGCCGCTGGTGCGTCACTTTTTGTGACGCACCAGTGGCGTAAAAAGTGAGCATTGTTGCACTATATTTCCAAAGTGATGCATCTAAGCAGATGTGTCACTTTGTAAACCCCTGCGCTACATTATACGTAAGTCAGGTATAATGTATTCAGGGGGGCATTCGCACTTAAGTAAGACTCGTAGAAGTGACGCATTGCAATCTAAGAGATTTCATTGCGCCACTTCTAGCACACCATTACGTAAATATCTTACACATGCCTCAAAGCAGGTGCAGGCCCTCTCACATGGGGCTTGCCCCATGTGAAAGGACACATTGCTGGGGTTGCGTCACTTTGATGTCACACTCCAGCAATTTCTTCATTTTTGCGCCTGCAGATACGTCAGAAATACTGGCGTTTCTGTAACACCTTGCGACATGATACATCATACTGTAAATATGACTCATCATTGTTGTCGCAAGGAGGCTGCAACGAAAAGGGGTGCATCAGTGTTTTCACGCAGTGATGCGTCACTTTTCATATATGAGGCCCATATTTTCTGGTGGATTTAATTTGCTTTTTATTACATCAATAGGACGTGCACAGGAGTAAACCTGTTCCTCATTATTTTTCTACTCTCAGACTCGCTGCAGTGCCTTCATTTTACCGTGGAGCGGCCGGGCTTGGCTCCGCCCCCCCCTCGCTGCAAACGACCGGCCGTGCTTGGCTCCGCCGGTCGCACGGTAAAGACTGCAATCCCCAGGACTCCAAGGGGGAAATTGGGCACGTGACTGGTCAGCGCGCCAGGAGGCGCATTTAACAGCGGCAGGGGCTGAGTTCCCCGTTCCTCATTATTTTTCTACTCTCAGACTCGCTGCAGTGCCTTCAGTTTCCCGTGGAGCGGCCGGGCTTGGCTCCCCCCCCCCTCGCTGCAAACGACCGGCCGGGCTTGGCTCCGCCGGTCGCACGGTAAAGACTGCAATCCCCAGGACTCCAAGGGGGAAATTGGGCACGTGACTAGTCAGCGCGCCAGGAGGCGCATTTAACAGCGGCAGGGGCTGAGTTCCCCGTTCCTCATTATTTTTCTACTCTCAGACTCGCTGCAGTGCCTTCAGTTTCCCGTGGAGCGGCCGGGCTTGGCTCCGCCCCCCCCCTCGCTGCAAACGACCGGCCGGGCTTTGCTCCGCCGGTCGCACAGTAAAGACTGCAATCCCCAGGACTCCAAGGGGGAAATTGGGCACGTGACTAGTCAGCGCACCAGGAGGTGCATTTAACAGCGGCAGAGCCTTCGTCCCGCGAGGACACGCGCGGGACGCGCGCGGGACGCGCCGGACTAAGCCCGGACAAAGGGCGGGCCCTCTGTGGCTGAAGTAGGCTGGGCTGGGCCCACTTATTAACATTTCTATATATTTCGTTTGTAATTATTTCTTGTACAGCACTACATTGTATAACATGTCAGCTTAGCCCTTTTTCCCTTTATTCAGGTATTCTTTGAGACTCACCTCCATTTATTTATGTTTTTTGTGTAATCTGTTATTAATCATACTCATCGGGACTACGTTTCCCTTTCTATGTAGCACAAGGATGACTTCTAAAAAGTTACGCTCAGGGAGATTACTGGGTGGAAGGTCCTGTATGAAGACACGTTCTAACCCCCTCAGAAACAGGGCTGCCACTAATCTGCTGTTAAAGGGACAATGTCAGCTGTTGAATCTTTGGGAAAAACCCCAGGATAAGGCCTTGTTAAACTCTGCGAACAAAGCTTCTGTTATAGCTTCTCCATCTGGCATAACCCCTGCAGTGGTTAAGAAGGTTCCTTTTCCGTTGAGTGAAGTTTGTTCTGGCTCCTTGACTTTTGAGGAGTCTTGTCCAGTGTCTGTTGCAATAACTAGTGTTATCAAATCCCCTGTTTCCAGTTCTGAAGGTGGCCAACAAAAGAAAAATGTAGCCTCAACCCTTGAAGTATTATATTCTAATGTTCCAAGAGGAGATTCACCGCCAAAGGTGGAAAATAGGGGGACTCTCATTTGTCGAGTATTGACCTGGAGTTATGTGGCCCATACCTAGCTGATGTTTCTTTGAAACCAGAAGAAGCGATCAAGTCCCCTATTGGTGTTACTCCATCTGGACTTCTGCTTTATAGTAGTAGCCCCTCCATAAAATCACAAGATATTTCCTCACAGTATAATATATCGAAGAGCCCTTTGCTTAACATCTCTGGCATTGGTCCTTTAGGTCTTCCTGGTTCTGATAAATTGGAAAAACCTATTTCTGAATCTATGATTGCATTGGAACATTTGTTGGCATCCATTTTAATGTTATTGGGTAAATTTGTGGGTAGCTCTGATTGTATTTTGGAGTCAGTTACTCAGATATTAAATGTCTTACTATTAAAGCTTCCGGAAAAGGATCGTGATTTAGATCCTAAGGCGGGATTGCAAGGGTCTGAGCTGAGTAGTGACCACTTAGCCGGAAATGTTAATCCAGTCCAAAATAAACATGTGGTTATTTCTAATTATGAGCCTCCTCTACTCTCCACATCTTCGGCATTTAATTGTGTAAGAAATTCTGTTCTTGTAATTGAAGAAGAAAATATGTCTGTTACTGCTCCAGAACTTGAAAAAGAGCTTTTCCCAATTTTTGTCCCCGAAAGTAAGGTCATAGGGGGTGTTGAAAAAGTAAAATCTAGAAATCATAGAAAAAATAAAGTGACAAAGAGAAAACCAATCCGGAGACATAGAAAAAAAAAGCAGAGACAAATAATTTTTGAGGACTCTGTTGTTCCTGATATAATTGAAGCTAGTTCCCAGGAGCACGTGCACGGGTCCTTGAGTCAGGAAGTTGCCATTCTTTCCTCTGATAATTTGAATCTCTCTGCAATAAATATTATACATTCTCCTAAACGTACCATTCTTCCTGCGGGAGTCCCCTCCTTAAATGTAGCAGGTTTGACGATTCCTCCCCCCACAGTAGAGCTGATAGAATCAGGTCCCATCGTACCTGTGGTTCTTAATCCACTAGCTCCTGATTTTCATACTACAGGTGTCGACGTTACATGGCCTCACCATTTGCCCACAAAAATATTAGAAGCTTCTGTTGATACAGTGACTTTGGATTTTCTATCGTTATTTGATTCTGATCAGCCTCTAAATAGAGCATGGCTACTCAAATGTTTCAAAAGCATAGAGAGTCTAAAGCTAATTCAAACAAATGATATTGACTTAGTTTACCTATCCGGAACAGCTACCTCGCCCTATGCTAGGGTAAAGTTCTATTCTAAATTTATAGTAAATCTTATATTACAACAGGCTGAGTATTTTCAGCGTAGGGGAATTGATGTTTTACCTGTTTTTTTTTCTCGTAGAGACAGTTTCCCTTATAATAGACTTCCCCAGCAGGGCAATGGCAAAAATGGGCATACTACTTCTTATGACGATTTAAAAATTTGGGTATCGAAAAATACTCGTCTGGTGACACATGTAATGCCCCCCCTTTAATTCAGAATATTCTCCCAATAGAAGATAATCAGCGGTGGAATTGGCTGCCCGTTGCTTTATCTAGTAAAACCACAGATAACCCTAAACTTTTCCAACATCTTTAGCAGTAACTTGAAAGTTATCTCTTGGAATGCCGCCGGGATAAACAGTAGCCCTGAGAAATTACAGTACTTATTCTCTTTGAACGCTAGTGTGATTTGCATCCAAGAGACTTGGTGCGCTAGTAGAATGTGTGTAGGGAGAGATTATTTTGTATTAGAGGCGGTGGCTGCTCCATCGAAGAAAGGGCGTGCAAAAGGGGGAATCGCGTGCCTTTTATCTAATAGATTGAAGTGGAACTTCACCCATTATGTTGATCCCAGCAACTTATTTCAAGCTGTGTCCCTCTGTGGCTTAAATAGCAGGGGAAACTCTAATTCTTTGGTAATAATAAATGCCTATATCCCACCCGATGAATGTTTTAATATCCTATTGAAGCAATTGTTTTCATATATTAAGCAGATTGAAGATGTGGAATTTCCCCCATATGTTTTGCTGGTGGGCGATTTTAATTGTAAAGTTTCCAATTCAAGCCTAGAGCTATATAGAAATAAATTTAAAGAAGAAGCCCTCTTCATTCCCCAATCCCTCTTCCCTAGTAAAATTAAAACTAATAAGAGAGGGAAGTTATTGTTGGAAGAACTTGCAGTGGCAGAGGGATTAATTGTGAATGGTAGGCTTCCTTCCGATGTCCCTGCCAGCTATACCCATAGATCTTCCCAAAATAAGTCTATTCTGGACTATGTAATCTCTGATTATTGTACTTTCTCCTTAGTGAAGGATTTGGTGCTCTCGTTGACACAATTTAGCGACCACAACTTGATTACTATAAGCCTTTCTTTTCTTCCTCCTGATTCTGATCCATGGTCCTTTGGCAGTGACTTAGTTAACTTTCATAGGGACTCTGGTACATGTTTTTGGAATTTTAAAGCCAAGAAAGGCCTGGAGGGCATACTGGGTAAAGTAATATCAGAACTGAATGTTTGGCAGGGTTCAGAATTGATCCATTTTGAAAAATTTATGAAAGAGGTCATCTCCGTTGCCAAAAGGTCCAGATTTTCTGGGAAAAGGATTTATGTTCCCAGACAAATTTTCCTCTTAAATAAAGAAATAAATAAATTGGTGCGAGAACAATTTTTGTGTAGATCTATCGAAACGAATAGGGAAATATGTGTGTTAAAAAGAAGGAGAAACAGAATCAGGAATTTAGAAAAGAAAAAGAAGACTCACTCTGGATAAAACTTCGGGAGGCCGTTGTTTATGGCAAAATAAGACAATTTTGGTCTCTCATTGGCGAGGGATGCGGAGCCAGAGTTAGCTCGCTCCCTATTCCCATTGCTGAATTATCATGGGTTACCCATATTTCCAACCTGTATGCAGGGAATATCGCAACGGTAGATTGTAAGGAGTCTATTAAAGAGGATGTGTTTCCTGTTGATTCTCCATCGGAAATAACTATTGAATTGGCCATTAGGGATATGCGCTCCTCCGGAGCAATGGGGCCTGATGAACTTCCCATTTCAGTTCTTAAGCAGGATCCTATCTCATGGAGTAAGATCCTTTTCCTTTTATTTAGATCTTGCTTCATTAGCAAAATCATACCCCCTTCTTGGAAGGGGAGCATACTGGTCCCCCTATTCAAAAAGGGTGATAGGGATAATCCAATGAACTATCGCCAGATAGCTCTCCTGGATGCCATTGGCAAAGTCTTTGCCAAATGTCTCCTCTTTTTAATAATGGATTGGGTTGATGTGAATCATATATTTCCCCTTGAACAAACTGGCTTTCGCAAGGGGCATGGTACATTGGATAATCTTACAGCCCTTCAGGTTATTACGGACAAATATATAAGAGTTCGGGGGGGGGGGGGTGTATGCGGCTTTTATTGATTTCTCCACAGCATTCGACAAAGTTGACCAACCCCTGCTGTGGAGAAAATTGTTTGATTTGGGCATGCCTCCCCTCCTACTAGACCTGGTGCGATCCCTTCATACGGACACCTGGTGCCGAGTGTTACAAGGAGGAGAAAGGGGTTTATCACGGGTTATCCCCTCCATTAATGGATTAAAACAAAGCTGCCTTCTTGCGCCTTTACTCTTCTCTCTGTATATTGCTGATCTACCTGCTACCCTTTCATCTTGTGTTGGCATAGCCCCGGTAGTGGGTGGATCTTCTATTTCCTGCTTGCTATACGCAGACGACATTCTTATCCTGGACTTAACTCCTAAGGGATTGGCCCATCGTCTGCAGGCTCTACATCTGTTTGCAGAGTCCCATTATATGAGGATAAATGCGTCAAAAAGTAAAATTATGTGCATTACAGGAAAGAAAAAATCTAAATCTGAGAATTTTGGGTGGGCTGTAGGCGGCCAGAAACTGGAGGTGGTTAAGACATATACCTTTTTAGGAAAAATAATTTCCGCTAACTTGAGTGAGAAGCCTCATATTGATAATAATTCTCGTAAAGGCTGGTCCCAAGGCAAAAGTCTGAGTGCCCTTTACTCCGCCACAGGGAGAAGACATTTTGCTTGCTTACTGGAAGTTTTTAGGGCAAAAATTCCTCCAACGTTATTGTATGGAATGGAACTGGTTGACATAAAGCACTGGGGCTTTTTGCAGACGATAGAAGGAAAATTATTAAGGTCTATTACATCTCTTAACCCAGCCTGTTCCGTGGCTGCGTGCAGAATGGAATTTGGTCTCCGTAGCAGCTGGGCGCAGGGCCTATCTGCTTTAGTTCGATGGGTGGTTAGCCTCGCTAGAGGTGAAATGGGGACTTTGAGATTCCTTCTTAAAGGGGAATTGTTGGGTAATTTAAAGGAGTACTCCCAAATTGTTAAGAACTTTAGAAAGGCTGTGGCACTTCTTGAATTAGAAGAGAGTACTCTCTTTACTATTTCTCCTTACCAGTTAAAATCCCTTTTGAAACAGGCGTCCTGGGATTTATGTTTTATGTTGGATAAAAAGTCTATGCAAGCAAAGAGGGAAGGTGATCTTTTGGTTACCTCATATTCTATGAAGCTTGCCCAACCCTATGTCGCCTGGAATTTACCCCATGGTATTCGGAGATTCTGGTTCCTGTTAAGGCAGGACCTGCTACCCTTGAATAATATTTTGGCAAAATGGTATGGATCCTCTTCTAGATGTAACTTTTGTAATATATCTGTTCAGGATCGTTCCCATATATTGTTCATTTGCCATGCATTGCGTCCACTTCGTTTGAAGTGGATAAAACCAATATGTTTGCAACTGGGTATCCTTAATATGAATTCTTTTGTACAGGCATTATACTCGCCTCCAAATGAAATGTTTTGCTTCAATATTTTTAACTTTTTTAAATGTTTTTTAGCTATTTATTGATGAGATATGGAGGTTTGTGACACTGACTATCTTGTTATTGGAAAATGCTTTAGTTGTTATTTTGTTTAAGGAAAAATGTGTGTTTGCATTTGTTGTATTTTGTTTTAAGTGGCCCTCTTTTGAGAGCCAAAACATAATAAAATAAATTGATTGAGTAAACCTGTGTCATTGCCATTTCTGGCCTCGGGCCTCTCCATTTCGGGTTCTTTAGATTATGTACTTAACAGCCCAAAGTTATTTCTTTAACTGATGGTATCAAATCCGTTTTATACGTTATCTTAATAATTCGTGGAAAATGGTCACTCTCCGTTATTTAAATTTGGCATACCTGAGGTTTTTCAAAATCACTTACCAATGTATGATTATTAGTTGAAGTTTTGCTGCCACTTAAAAAAAGTAATTGACGCAGAAGATTCATCTTTTGTGATTCCATTCAAATGCCTTAACCATAGTTGCGTTCTATATGCGTTACAACTTTGAGGAGTATTCTGCAATTTCTTACACAGATCTGTGTTAAAGTCTCCAGTGATGAAAAACAGGGCTAGTTTGTGTTTTCTCTGTATTGTTTTTATTATTTCAAGCAAAATTGTAATATTTTTCCTTTTCGTTTCTTTTCTTGGGTGGATATAAACATTTATTATAATAATATATTTTATTGAGATGCTTCCATTTTGATTACCTACCTTAAGTTAATCAAATATGTTTAATTTATTATTAGTTAAATATTTATAATTGCTTAATTGATATGTATGTAAAATATGTCATTATTATAATTTTTGAGATTTCAGGTCTGTGTTGTTTAGTTTGTTGAGGTATAGGGTGGGATGCTATTTTAGTTATAATAAATGTCAAAAATGTTATTCATTCAGTAAACCGTGTGTTATTTATTATGTTATGTGTTAATTATTTTATTATTTTGAATTTCAACTACATGTTAATTGTTGGTGTTCATGATTGTGAGAATATAATGTGGTATTTTATTTATGTTAATTTTATTAGTTTCAAGTTATATCATTGAATATGCATTGTAATAAATATGTAATATGTAAATATTTATTTATATAGCTGATTTTTGTATTTAAATATTTAAGTTTCCAGTTATTTTATGTAGTTGTTAAAATATCTATTTACATGAAGTGAACTACTTTCTGTCCAATGTTGCACAGACTGGAACAGTAATAGTAAATTGTACCCCTCTGAAATACAACACTTTCCCTACTGCTGCATAAAGTGGATTGGGAATAATAATTTGTACCCCTTCTGAGCCCAATGCTTTCCCTACTGTTGCACAGACTGCATTAGCAAATTTTACCCCTCCTGAGTCTAACTCTTTCCCTATTATTGCACGGAGTTTAGTATGAATAGTAACTCCCCTCTCTCTGCAATCCAACATGTTCCCTACTGTACATACTTGAGTGGGAATAGTAAATTGTACCCCTCTGCAATCCAACACATTCTCTACTGTTGCACCTACTGGAATAGGAATATTACATTTACTCCTTGCGACTTCTGGCATACATTAAAGTACCTTGATTCCCAGAATTTCAGTCCTGAAGAGACCCCAAAAACGATAGAGGGTCTAAACGTCATCGAAAATTGATAAAGGATAATCGGAAGAACACTAGAGCACACTCCATGACCTTATGATTTATTCTGAAACCTTGAAGGACTTCCTTTTACCTCCAATCCCCAACCCTTTGTTCTAAAACCGTCACTTTAGATTTATTCACATGTTGGTTATGGTCATTTCACTGGGGTCACATAAGACACATGTTTCTCTCCATGAATATGGAAATAGTGTTAATATACAGTGGTAGTTATGAATGTGTTGTTTTGTATTACCATAAATTGGTAGTTGCAAATAACAAGCACTTGCTTCGGCTGAAGTGAGTGTTGAATATGAAAATATGTTGGGCTGTTTTCTCTCCAGTCATATGTTTCTATCTAAAGTCATAGACTACATGAAACGTAAAAGAAACTTTAAATAGTTTTTGTACATATTGACTGTATCAACTGCTAACTATGCTTAAATCACTGCAAGATAGTAGGAACTTTTGAAAAATAACACATTTTGATCTAAATGAGTTCCTTTTGAACAATTGGGTTGAAGCTGACTGTCTCTCTGCAAGGGGCAGCTCTGGCTCCTCTGTGGGGGGAGCCTCTTCTCCTCGTACCATTATCTGAATGGCTGGACCTCATAATAGAAGTAGTGGACAATTGTCATCACCCTCCTCCTGGAGGTTTTTGGAGGGGTTATCTTCCCGCCCCTCTTTATTCCCTGTGGCTGTATGACTAGGATAAGGACAGCTCATAAAGTTGGCTGAGATACTCTAATGAGCAAGTAACACAGAACTGTAACAATGACTTCATATTCACAATAAATGGCATTTTGATGTCCAGTTCTATTTCTGGACCTCGTTGATTCACATGTCAATTACACTGATAAATTCTTCTCCATCTTCCCTCGGGTGGATGATTGACCTAAATAATCTATGTGCACATGTTTTATGGATAAGTTTAAAAACATAAAAATTGCCCTCATGTGTAAAAAATACACAAGGACATAACACTCCTTCACATACATGGTAAATGCACATACACCATGTTACAAGCATATTACATTGTTTGGTATTTTGTAAAATAGTGGACCAGTTTTCTGTCACAATTGTGACATAGTGACTGGTCCATCAATTTATATAGATGGGAAACAGTGTTTTTGGTTTGTAAACAAAATTGCATACTTTGTAAATGTAAGCTTTTCTTTCAATTTGTACATTAACATATTAGCCTTGATTTAGAGTTTGTAGATGGGTATTCACAAATGTGCTAAATATCCAATTTGCCTTACCGCAAGTGCCGTAGGATAGAATGCACTTCTAGTAAGGCTGGCAGACTAGCCATGACATCTGTGTCACAGCAAAAAGTAGGCTAAATGCTAAATCAGGCTCTTTGATTTCACTTTCAATGGAATATTACCCTCCCATGTAAACATTGAGGAGCTCTTTGATGTGTGCACAATTTGCTAATTTACTCTATACTTTGTTAGTGATGTGGGTTTATGTCTGCTTTAGCCTCCTTCAGAGTATGTGAGGGAAACTCTATGCCTGACTGTGTGGGACCATCAGTAAGATCACTGGGAATCAGATGGCAGAGCCACAAACACAGAGGTACCCAGTAACACTGAGAGTGAGGAGGTAATTTACCATCAGACTCTGATGTATCTGACTCTGTCCAGCCTCTCGTAGGGACTTATAAAACATCACAGGGCACAATGACACCCTCACCACTGGCCTCCCTGCTCCCATTCCTCAAGCAAGAGTATTAGAAGATGCACTGAAGTTTCTTAAGAACCTCTGTGTGGGGTTGGTGGCATGCTGCATGCCATCCATGGCATCAATTAGCAACTTTCTCAAACACCTTGAAACTTTCCCATAACCATTAACCCTCACCATACCCATAAACATTGTTCCCCAGAACACTCCCCCCTAAAAACACGATTCAAAAATGACCATTCTGCTCCTGAAAGTCGGTGCCCAGACTAACATGTGCTCTGGAAGGATGAAGAGCCTCTGAGGAGGAAATTGATGCTAATGCTGGGAGGCAAGCATGACACCTGGAGGCAATTGCAAATAATCTGTACTAGGACGCTTTTTGGCCTCACCCATGGAGTTTTATATTGATCAATGTGTTTTAAAACATATATAAATACCCAGAGTAGAACAATTTGTATTGCCTCTTTTTTACTTTTAAAAAGTTAAAATTTAACATTTTGGGGAATATTTACAATATATTGGCATAGTGCAGCATCGCAAGCCTTGTAGCTGCACTGCCCTACATCAGAACGAAAGGGAAGGAAGGTGCTGTATCTAGAAGATCCTATTTAGAATTAACATATTTATTATTTGAAAGTTTGGTTCCTTCCTTGCTGCCAGTTTTGACTGCAAGTTTAAAATCTGCAGCAGTCAGTCTACACAGACGGGATGATGCCATGTTTTCCTTGTCAACATTTTGGGTGACAAAACATGTTTTTAAGTCCAAAAGTGACATTTAGCTTTCCATGCCATTCCATTTCCAGGTGCCATATTATTGTTTTAATGGGCACAACTTGGATTTCTAATCATTTTTGCTGTACTTCTAATGAGACAGGAGCTTTGCAACTTGACAGAGACAGTAACACTTTTTTCAACAGCACATCACTTTCTTTGGTGGCTGTAATAAAATTATTAGCAATTTTCTAAAGTCACTCTAAGCTTTGAATAACAGTATCAATGCTACTCACCATCCGCAGCTTAGATGCCATATTTGAATGTGTGCACACGTGTGGGATATTTACGTATTGTTTTCTCAAGCCAGGACCTTTATTGATCTGTCTTTACAATACTTTATGAGTAATTCACCAACCTTTTCTTAACACTGGCAGCCTTACTGAGGCACGGTCCTCCTGAGAAATCTCCATAATTCGGTGTGAGATTGTTCTTGGATCCCCCGGCAGGGCAGAACTAGGACTATGTCAGGTAGGCTGTACATATTACTCACTCTACTTCAGTTTTAGATCATTTTGAAGAGTACTGGCTAGTCATGAAATATAGGTTAGTGAGTTAACATGCCTGTTTCAGGCTTCTACATTTAGGTATTAGAAACCAGGGAACTTATTTGCAAGCCCAGTGCACCGCAGGAACGACACCTGATCTCCTCAGGGTTCACAGTGCAGACGATATATTTATGAGGCCAGTTAAAGCTACCTGCATGGCTTTTCATGGCCTCGTAGATAGGATGAAAGGCTACACAGTGCAAGTCGCTGTGTTGCCTCACACTGCCTTGAGGAGGTGTGCTATGGGCGTTGCGATGGGTGCCCATGGGGTTTGACACATTGCCAGATTTACAACACTGCCTAAATCTGGGAATGTGTCAAAAGCCTTGACCTTTCCAGTGGTGGCATAATAGTTGTTTTTGTGAAGGAAGGTTTTCCTTCCTTCACAAAAACAATTGTGCCAATTTAGAGTGCCTGCATTGGTGATAGGCAGCCATCTTTGAGCCAGCACAATGAAAGACGACAAAAATGTGCCATATCTCATAGGTACGGCACATTCTTGCCCTTTTCTTTTGATGCAGGTGATGGATAAAGGTTTCATATGTAAAGAAACTTGCTTGGATTCAGCCCTCTCAAAATAACATTTAACTTATTAACCAACATATTTTGTAAGTACTAATAATGGCACCACACAACATTTTTGTATTTAGGGGAAGCTTTCCTATGTGGTTTTACTAACAGTAACCCGAGTGTCCTAAAATAGGTGCAGAACATGCGGGAACCTTTCTGCGCATGCGTCTACTACATCTACATAGTGTGACGTATTTCTGCTTTTGCTGGGAATTCTTTACAGTTGCGCAGTAGTGCCTAAGATGGCCGCTTCAAACTACACATACTAATGTACATGCTTCTGCTCGAACTAAACTTTGTATGTCCTGCTTAACAACTAATGCTATATTTAAAATAAAGTTATGTTATGTTATGTTATTATCATTTATTTTGCGCACAGATGCTCCAGCTAAGGAGCGTCCTGGCGCATGGAAAAGGTGGACATAACACAACGCAAAAGGAAACAGAAAAGTACACGACTCCATGTGAAGGAATTAAAACAAGTGAGTTTTCACGGCCCTACGGAATGCTAATAGATCCTCTAACAGGCGGATTTCCAAAGGGAGGGGGTTCCAGAGAACCGCAGCTCTCACACGAAAGGTACGACCGCCCATCCGGCTAAGCCTGAAACGCGGAATAACCACAAGAGATTGCCCAAGAGATCTGAGAGAGCGAGTCGGGACATAGGCGGATGAAAGATTATTAAGGATCTCAGGTGCCGATCCTTTTAAGATTTTAAAAGCAAGGCTAAGGGCTTTAAAGTGGATTCGACTTTTGATTGGCAACCAGTGTAGGGACCGCAGGGTATTAGAAGTGGGACAGGACCTCGGCAGACCTACCACTGCTCTCGCAGCAGCATTCTGTACTCGTTGCAAGTGAACGATCTCAGATTGGTTTACTCCCAGCAGGAGCGAGCTGGCATAGTCCAGCCAGGAGATGATCATCGCTTGTATAACTAGCTGTCTCGTCGGGGCATCAAAAAATGTGAGCACCGGCCTTAGCCCGCGCAGGACACCGAAACAGCATGCCGCCACTCTCTTAGTATGGGTAGTAAAGCAAAGGGTGTGATCTAGCCACACTCCCAGGTTCCTAAATTCCATCACTGGTGTAGGGACCGGCCCTAAGTCCGGAGGCCACCAAACGCCACCCAAGCGGTCAGCTCCCTTCCCAACGATCATCACCTCAGTTTTTTTCGCGTTCAGCTGGAGACAGTTGTTATTCATCCAGCTGGCCACCTCTCTCAGTCCATCTCGAAACCTGGGGGCATCCTGTTCGGCATCCCCGCTGATCGTGACTGCTAGCTGCGTGTCGTCGGCATACGAGACCATGGTTAGGCCCCATTGCCTGGCGACATCAGCCAGCGGCCGCACGTACAAGTTGAGAAGCGTGGGACTCAGTAATGGGTTGGAGAAAAAATAAGTGGTATACATTAGGTAGGATCCCCAGAATCCTTTTTAATTCATCAGTTTTTATTTAGTTATCAATAGTGTCTCTTTCAGATGCGCACAGTCTCCAGCATAAGGTAAAAAAAAGCTGTTTTACTTTGAAATGTTTAATTTATCAATCCAAACACAAGATGGACATGGGCTGACGAGTCCGCATTTGAATTTTCTTTTGGATGGTTGCTTCACGACCCTTCATTTCTGTGCCATACATAACTGTTGGCATTAACTTGGAGCGCATTACCGATAGCAGGTGGGCAAAGGACTGGCAGCTCAATTTCCTTTTTATTAGCTTAAAGCCATAAGTTAACGATTGGAGTTTTGCCATCATCACTGCAGAGTGCTGTTTGTACTTCTTTGATGCTCAATATTGAATCCTAGGAACTAGGAATAGGATTCATATTTGCAGTCTATGGGCCCGATTCACAAAATGAACTTAATGTTCTAAACTTTGTATGTCCTGCTTTACTACAAATACTATAGTTAAATTAAAGTAATGGGTTAGAGTAGAAATAAGTGGTATACAGTGCATTCATTTATATTTGTATTCTAATGTGTCTTTCTTTGACTTTATTAATAGGTCATATTTTGGGCCTGAAGGGTACTGCAAACCTATAAACGAAAAAAATATCTGAGGGTCAATAAAATCTACCAAACCACTGTAAACACATTGACAGGAATGATGTTTTATGAACCAAAAAATGTGACTATGTGTCCCCATCAGCTCCCATCCGATACCGCCCTACATCATTTGGGCTCTCCTTACCCAGGAGAAGGTGCAGTATATCTATCAAAGCAGATTTGACATAATATCTGCTATTCAGTAGGCTCGACCCTACTGAATAGCAGATATTATGTCAAATCTGCTTGTTCTCTCACGTTTTAACATTAGGAATATTGAGGGTACTTAATAAATAATTTTTCCACTCGATATTTACCTAATTTTAACATAGCACTTTTTCAGACATTTATTTTTGGCACTGTAAAATCAGCTACCCGAATTTAATAATTTTCCAACATGACACTCCAGTTTTTCTGAAGTGGTTTTTCTATCAACACTACATTGATAGATATACTGCACCTTCTCCTGGGTAAGGAAAGCCCAAATGATGTAGGGCGGTATCGGATGGGAGCTGATGGGCACGTTTTCCCAATACTCAGAATTCAAATGCAGTATGACACATAGTCACATTTTTTGGTTCATAAAACATCATTCCTGTCAATGTGTTTACAGTGGTTTGGTAGATTTTATTGACCCTCAGATATTTTTTTCGTTTATAAGTGTCAATAGGGTATGTATCTGTTGGGTCATTAATCCAGCCCTTGGACCATATTCTAACGTTGGTTTATAGTGGGTACTGCAAACCTCCATCTTGAAAACTGGTACGCTTGAGTGTTCAAAGACCGAAACATTGAAGCTCTGTCATTGAAACATCGCCAAGTCTCACTTCACCAGCGATGCGCTTGGGAACCTAACTCTATGACCCCAAGAGAGGAAGAAATACTGACTGCATTTACATACATTGAATATGAATTGAAACTAATATTGCTGGGTGGCATGGGAAAGTAAATTAGGGGTAGGAACATTGATTAATTGCATCGAATACGAATGATCTCATATTGGTATGGTGTGATGACCTCTCCTCGTCTTTCTGACCAATCAATACACATATATACACATATTTGCAACACTGGGGGGTGGTATATACCCTGGCAAATGGTATAACTAAGGTAGGTTCAGTTAGTTAGTTCGTCTGACTTGTAAAGACCTGTCTCTAACCTAACGTATGCTGGAGAAGAATCGTGGATGACGCAGATCTCAGAGGGCTGGTCGAGCACTCAAAAGAGGAATTGGGGAATGGCTGAGGGAGAAGACTGTCAACCAGAGGGAAATGAGAGTACCTTCAGAGAGGGGTGTGACGCTAGTATTGCACTTAGAAGAGGTAACCTGTCCTGTCTTGCACATGTCCTTTCCTGTTGGCACCTGATTAGTTGGGAGCCCTTTCTTGTCCCAGCCCGTGACCATGGTTGGTCCTCGCACCATTCTAGGTAAATATAATCTTTGTGGTATGTCCTTGTACCGTTTCCCTTTCTCACCCTTTCCAGGTACCAATGTATAAAAGTATTTTTCTTAAAGTGTCACAAGATTTTTGGTTTAATAATTATTTTTCTAACTTGAAAAATCCCTAATCCTACTGTTATGGTACTTGACTCACAAAATATTGCATAAAGTGTTTAAATCTTTCCGAGTCTAATGCAGTGTGAATACCAAAAGTCGTAAAGATAGACTTTTGTCTCAGATTGCCTTTGCGAATCGGGCCATTGTTTTTATCTTTATTGTAAATGTTTTTAGATGTCTTGACCTATGATCATTCATGAAGTGTTATCAACTGAAGCCTTTTGTTGTGCTGTAAGAGTGGTGGTTTCGTTAGCCTTTTACACACTAGCCTTAGTAGATGGTCCTGATAGCAATCTCTCTGAAATCATGTATTCATCATCCTCGCCATGATCTAAGGCTTTCAGCTATTTGCTCTTCCTCCCATGACAAATTTAGGTCTGTGGACTGACGCTTAATGTGCGCTTTAACATGACATAATATGACGTTGTATCTTATGGTTCAATAACAGATGTTTAATGTTGCCCAATTGACATTAAAATTTGGATGAAACACTTAACAGTCTTCAACTGCACACTACACAAGATCACTGTGAATCACACTCAACAAGAATCTCACCATGCAGGAACACATCAACACAGCCACCAGAGGAGCAAACTTTCATATGAATGTTCTTAGAAAACGAAAACCTTTCCTCACCGCTGATGACTTCAAATCAGCCGTGCAAGCTCAAGTGATTCCCAGAATAGACTATGGGAATCCAATCTTATGTGGTTTACTGAGATCCAGACTGACTCCACTAAGAGCCTCCCTCAATGAGGCTGCAAGGCACATCACTGGCTCCAAAAAAACAACCACATCTCTGATCTAAAGGCAATGAACTGGCTCCCTTATGAGGCAAGAACACAGCTAGAACTTGCTTGCAGGACACACAAAGCCCTGCACTTCAACGCATCAAAGCATCTACCCAATAAACTGGAAATATCAGGTGGTGGCAGAACTTCAAGAAGCACCAGCACCTTGTTGTTGAAACCTCAAAAATCGTGGAAAAAGAAAACATACAACCGTACCTTCTCCGGACTAGCACCTAGGATCTGGAATGTCCTGCCCTTAGAAATCAGAAAGAACCCTTAAATCACTTCCTTCAAAAAAGAAGTCGAATAACTTTTAGTGAACACAATTATTCCTTCATTCCAATTGTTGAGTTAGTTGGGTACTAATCAGACGCAGCTCACCTACCAGGATCTGCGCTTGACTCTAAGTGCGAATTACTAACGTACTCTTGAATTCCTTCAAGATCTAAGAGTACTGACAACTTTTATGTTTTCCTGTTATTTACTCATATATATGTTCCTAGTTGTTCACTCTGTCTGTTCGATGTGATCTACAATGAGTATTGACAACATTTGTTTTCCTGTTATCTACTCATATATGTTTCTAGTTTTTCACTCTATCTATTTGATGTAACATTTGTAAAGTGCTATGATACCCTTTCAGGGTCTCGTTTGTGATAAATAAAACTTTCTAAATAAATAAAAACTCAATGGCACTTATTTTGTCGACCTCAGAAGGATGAAAGGCAAAGTGGAACAATTGGGATTTGAAGCTGTGCCCATGAGGTCGAACACAGGCCCCTACGGTGGATGTATTAGTCCATTAAACCACCAGACCTAGCAGCTTCAAAGTAAGCAAAGTGTTGCTATGGATTCACCCATTACATGCATATATGTTCTGGCTTTCCTAACTTTGACATGGTTGTAGTGCTGAAAACTCAAACATATGTTGATTTTGCTGACTTTCATGTGAATACCCTCTTGCTGCGTGGCATCACTCCAGTCTTTAATTTTCACTTACTTGATGAGAACCTCCTCTCAATAAGGAGGGGTGTATAGTTGGATCAGCATCATTACTCATTTCCTTTCTAGATCAGATGTTGTAGATTTGGATCTGTCCATGTACTCATTACCTCTTCTGGAAATTGTCTATAGTCTCTGCCAGTTGATTCTGCATTACTGCTTGTCCAATACAAATATATCTTCACCTGTCATCCGCTACTGCATAAAACAACACATCTGGATATGCAGAAGTTGAACAGCTGCACAGGTCTCCCATCCCATTGGACAAAAAATACCTTAGATTTTGCTTTAGGTTTCACAATTCCTATAAAAATAACTTATGAGTCCACCATCTCACCCAAAATATTAAATTTCTATTACACTCCAACCCTGGGCACTGATGAGCAGGTTGGTTTAATAAAAGGGCACAGCTGGAATTCTATGAAATATTATTCTGCAGCGTAGTTTCTATTGGCTACTTTCTAAGATGTCCCTTACAAATATTAACCCTTTGATTTCATGGAATATTAATCTCTCTCAACTCTTAAGGCTGAATATCTCTTCAAATGGGATAGTGGAAATAGTGATGAGATCACTTGTAGAATGCTCTGGTCACAGATACATTGGGAGTCGTTTGCTAGAGAGAAAATTATGGAGAACGAGTGAAAAGTAGAGAGAAGAGAAAGAAGTTCTTCAAAAGGATGTGAGAGCTGGAAATAGAAAGAAGGAATGCGAGGAAAAATATGTGAGAGGAAAAAAGAACAAAGAGCTGCATATTGATGAGAAAGAGCAAGAAAGAGAAAGCCAATGGTAACATAGATGAGAACAGTGAAAACAGAAGTTATTATTCATCATTAGGGAGCTGAAAAGGTGTACATGGAAGTGAAGGGAAGATGAAGAGGGGAAAAGCAATCTGAAGGGGTGTATTGGGTTTTAGGAAGAAAGTGAAGACAAAATAGAGAGGGAGTAAGCAAAGGGTGAAAGGGATTGAAGGGGAGAGAACAGGACAAACATTAGAAGGAAATGAGTGGAAGAGGGAGAAACATAAGAAAGGAGAGAGAGGAGGGGTAAAAGGCAGAGACACTGAAAGAGCCAGAGAGACAGAGGGGACTGAATGTAGATGGATAGAATGTCGATACCATAAAACAGCACATTGGGACAGCAGGCTATTTTAAATTACACTATTATTAATAGTCCAATATTCTTTAAAACACAACAATTCGCGCTACTTTCAAAAACATTAGTTTCAGGGGAGACCATTCAGTTTCTTATACAGCAGAATTTAAAGTTGTCAACGTTTTGGCCACAAGTTAATCAAAGCAACATTTATTTAATTGTACTGATATTTCCAACCTAAAATGTTGTACCCATTTTATAAATATCCTTGGGAAACACTTCTCATGCAAACTGCTCTTTACAGACCTATTAAGGTCTGTCTAATGTTATTGATGGTACGTTGCTTGTTGGGTAATCTCTTAACTATGGCATTCTCTCCCACCCTAATAGTAGTTAAATGTTGATATTTTTTAAAACAAATATGGCATCCCAGGCCAGAAATGTTGATTCTCTTGCTAATTTTGTTATGGGAGTGGACAGCTTAATTTATAAAAGAAAGAGTGCTGGTGCCCCTATCCTCGATCTGAAATACAAGGCAGAAACAATTAAACACTGAAAACAAAGGTCTTAAATCACGTCATGCCTCTTAAATCCACTTCCAGACACTCCCTGCACCTTTATCTCACTTTTGTAGGTTCTTTCTTTCACCCTTTGTGACAGTTATGCAGTCTTTCTCTTCCTCCATCGTTCGTGTGTTTTTGGACTACCAAAAAAATGGTGGGGTAAAACAATCCCAGATCTTAAAAATGAGTGCTAGTCCCTAAAAATGGTTGCTGCTCCCTCAAAAGAGTGCTGGTGGACCCCACTGGCCACCACCGGCTTAAATTAAGCATGGGGAGATTGGTTAAATACTCAAAAAACATTTTAATTTGGAAGCATTTCTCATACCATAAAGACTATCTGTGCTGCTAGGTAACCCCAACACCCCATGCTATTAAATCCTTTCTATTTTCAAACAAGAATAAAAAATTTGCAAACATACGTGACAAGAATTTTCAATTCTATTAAGGACACGGAGGCAAGGAATATGCTTATCTCATTTCTTTACTAGAAATGCTCAGCAGCCAATCACAAAACAGTAAAGAAAAGCACAACTACAATACCCATGAATACTCTGGGTATCACTTGGTAAACCATAGAGTAACCACTATATAAGGTCCCATAGAGAATACCACATCCTCTTTCTTTGGCAATTTAAAAAAAAGTTAAATTGAAGAAATTCTCAGTCCAAAACGAAGACCGTGGATGAAAGAAAACACTGTGAAGCAGCAGCCCACTGGAAAGGAAGACAGTCATCAGACAGATCAAAGGACCATACAGGAATAAACCTCATTTAGGATCAGAACCTGAAAAGAAACAACGAGTCGTAATATACCATTCCACCATAGTAGAAATATGTAGGAGCAAGAAGGGGGGGAGGAAACAAGGAATTGAGATAAACAATACACAATATACAGTTGCAAGAAAATGACAACAATATCATCATAATTGAAATGCAGCAAGACAAATCTGGGTGGGATAATCCTCGCCTCCGTGTCCTTAATGGATTTGAAAATTCTTGTCACGTATGTTTGCAAATGTTTAATTCTATGTCAGGACCGGAGGCTCCGATTATGCGTGTTTAAAACTGGGCCACCACCGCAGATGCAATATCAATAGGTTTATAATAGAAAGATTTAAACATAGAGTCAGATGACCAATCAGCGGCCTTCATAATGTCAAGCAAACTCACTCCCATAGATAAGGCTTTGGAAGCCATAGCCCCCGTGCGGAATTCGCACCAAATTTGGAAACATCAATACCTGCTTCATGCATGAGCCATCGTACCCATCTCGCTAACGTAGCTGGGGTCATAGGACAAAAAGGCTTCTGCAGAGCAATTAACAATTGACCATGTTGATTTTGTCGATAAAGAGCAGTACTCACCTCATAATCCTTAATACACTGAACCACGCAAAGCTTTGGGTTATTTGGAAAAGAGGGATAAGTAACAGAAGACGTATTACATTTGGTGCATCTGGAGATAGTAAAAGTAACACCTTCAGGTGAGTAAGCATGACCGCAAGATCCAGAGCACGAACATCGGAAACCAGTTTGCACGAAACTAAACACTGTAAAATAGTCAGTTCAGCTGAGAGTTGTTTGCGGGATAATGAAGGCCGAGCCTCCAAAAAATGCAAAACAATGGAAACATCCCATAAAGTCACATATTTTGCACAGGGTGGTTTTACCAGCCATATACCCTTGAGTAACTTAGAAATCAAAGGATGCTCACCAGCAGGTTTGCCATCAATAGTGATATGTCCTACAGAAATGGCAGAACTAAAATTATTTACTGTCCTATAAGCTAGACCTGACAAAGCAATAGAGGCCAGAAAATTCACAATTAAAGAGATATCCGCTGAAGCGAGATTCAACTCCCGTTGAGAACACCAACCACACCATCATTTCCAAGCTGACGCAAAACATTTGTGTGTGTTGGGAGACCAAGCCTCGCTGATAAATCTGGCAGCGTCTCTAGAAAGGCCTGGGATTTGCCAGCGTTCCCTGAAACCCGCCATGCCATTAGGAAGAGCTGACCGGATTGTATGATGGGATGCGGTTGAGTAGAGGGTCCAGCAACAGGTTTCATCTCTGAGGAAGAAGGATTGCCACCGCACAACTCATTTCCAGAAGAACCGGGAAACAAGCCTGAGCCCTCCACAGAGGAGTGATCAGAATGAGCTCCGACTGGCAATGCTTCATGTGAGCCAAGACCCTGGGAATCATCACAAATGGGGGAAATGCATAACACAGGAGAGGAGGCCTGACCTGGAGAAAAGCATCCATGGCTAAGGCTTCCGGATCCTGACGCCAACTGAAAAACAGGGGAAGCTGAGTGTTGAGGCGAGAGGCGAACAGATCTATCAGACATTGACCCCAAATCCGGGACAGATACCGGAATATGCGAGGATGAAGCCTCCAATCGCTGAGATCCCTCAGATGACGAGAGTTCCAATCGGCTATCAGATTGTCGCGACCCGGGAGATATTGTGCAGTAACTGTGATCTGCCGCTGAAGACAAAAGTGCCAAAAATCCTTGCCAATCTCTGCCAGAATTCTGGACCTCGTCCCCCCTAACTTGTTGACATACCGAACGAATTGCAAAAGACCCTGCCAGAAGCTACAAGCAATTTATATGGAGAGACAATTCTTTCTGAGCCCACCGGCCTCCATCCCCACAGACTTGCATCGAATTTTATCACCACATTTGAGGATGTTCCGAAGAGGGCTCGCCTGTTCCAAGACTCCATGTGCTCCAACCACCATAATATCTCCCACCTCGCGTCCTCCGACAGAGGAACCTGATCCGAATAGCGGAGGCCTTTCTGGAGATGCCGGATTTTTAGACGCTGAAGAGCCCGGTAATACAAAGGACCCGGGAAGATCGCCTGAATCGAAGAAGCCAGCAGACAGAAAATCCGAGCTACCTACTCTGTCTGGACAAAACCAACCTCAACCTCTTGATGGATCTGATCTTCTGATTGGGCAAGAGGAGTTGGCAAGAGACCGAATTGACCAGGAAACCCAGGAATTCTATTGACTGAGAGGGACTGAAAACAGACTTCTGAGGATTCACCAGAAAACCTAGTGATTGTAAAAGATCTATTGACCAATTCAAATGAGTCATCAACAGGAGAGGGCAATGTGCCAAAATGAGAATGTCGTCTAGATATATGATCAGATGAACACCCCGGGCTCGAGGAGATTCCACAACGGGCCTCAGAAGCTTCGTGAAGCACCACGGTGCCAACGAGAGGCCGAAAGGGAGAACTTTGTATTCAAACCAAGTGCCTAGCCACTGGAATTGGAGGAATCTGCGGTGAGGACCGTAGATTTGAATCAACAAGTAAGCATCCTTCAGGTCGAGTCGGACCATCCAGTCCCCTTCCCGAAGAAGATCCCTCAGAAGATGGATGCCCACTATCTTGAAGTGGCGGTAAACTACCCCTCCGTTGAACTCCTTGAGATTGAGAACCAACCTCGAACCGCCCCCTGGACCAGAAAGACATTGCTGGTGAAACCCTGAGGATGACGGGAAGTTTGAACTATGGCCCCTTTGGCCAAAAGAGACTCGATTTCTGTGGAAATTACCTTTTGATCTTGAAGTGAAAAAACTAGGGGCTAAGGAGGATGGGACTGATGCGGACAACTGTAGAACTTTATTTTGTAACCTAGTACAGTCTCCAACACCCAAGCATCGCTCGAGATCAGATGCCAATTTGGAAGAAAAAATTGTATCCTGCCCCCAATACTACTTCTGAGGCTGGGATCGAACTCACCTGAATTCGAGGAGTCGTGATGTCCTCCCTGATTACCACCGTAGCATCCTTTTTTGAGTTGCCCTCTCCCTTTGCTGGAGGGATAGAACGAGGACTTATTACTGGTGTAAGATGAATCTTGACCACCTCCTCTCTGGGACTGATATCCACGCTGGTCATGTTGGTTAGACCCACAGCCGAACGATCGTCCCCTGTATCGTCCGGCCCTTCCAAAAACCGGGCAGAACGCCCACCAAAGAGAAGATTGAGCCTTGTCAAGCCCACTAAAAGTCGCAATGAATGTGGTTAATTCCTTAATGAATGGTTGGTCAAACAATAAGCCCTGAGCTAGAGAGCCCAACTCAGACGTTGCTAATTCAGCTAATTTAGGATCCAGCTTCAACAAAATAGAGCGACGGCGCTCACAGGATATTGCACTGTTGTCAATCCCTAACTGGCAGATAGCCCTCTGGGACCAACCAATGAACTTGTCAGGGTCTATGATAGTTGCAGACTCTTTGGCCCGAAAGCCTATGTCTAGAATCTTCGTAAGGGGACCCAGAAGATCTAACATTTTATCTTGACATGATTGCCATGCCCTATCTATGTTCTTTTTTGGATCCTTGGCATACTTCTTGAGATACGTCACCATCGTTGGATCCACTTCTGGGGTATCTGCCAATTTGTCTGCCAAATCAGGGCGCGGGCACTCTGACCGAAGACGGGTCCACACATCTCTTTCGAACGGCTGGCGAATATGTGCTTGAACATACTCCGCCACCTCCGGAGACGGAAGCCAAGATGTGGAGTTCGGGTGCACAATATCTGCAGGGTCGAATGTAAGCATTTGGGGATGAGATGGCGCGTCCACAAAATGCTCTTTACAAGTTTTCTTAGATGGAGGAGGAACATCCTGATCAGAGGACGAAGAAGAAGAAGATGTATCGCCATCATCGGTCTGGAGAATTGGAGACGCTCGAGCATCCTTGGACGATTTTCCAGAAGCCTGCTCAGAAGACAGCAGACAGCGCCTTGGCCAGTTTAGCAAAATCCGACTGCCGTGGATTTTTGGGAGATTTTGAAGAGCGCCCTGAAGAAGAAGGCAACCAGCCTTGTTGCAATGCATAATTTGATAGATGACGCTTCAAGGTCGCAATTGCGCGGACAAGCGCCTTATTAACAGAGTGCTGGACACCTTGGTCTAGGGCCTCTACCAAATCCTGTTCCATAGGACCAGAGGCCTCCTCATCATAATAATAGCCATCTTCCTCGTAATAATCTCCCATAATTACACCAAGTGTAACAATTCACGCCCACTAGAGGAAGGAAGTACAAAAATGCCGAAGGCAATAAATAAGGGGAAGTGGTAACCCCAAAGCAAGCCAATGGAAGGCAGGCAGCCACCTGACTGAAATAAAGTATTAAGTGTGAAGGGAGGGCTTCCTGAAAAAACAGGCCACTTTAGGCAATACCTATGAGTATTATACAGCCCAAAATCGATAAAATACAATCAGGGCGTAACATGGGGACCAGACGTGCAGGCTGGGGGCATGAGCTGTCAAAAACGCTGCTCTGGCGTGTAATTCTCCGTGTCAATACGGAGATAAACAAAGAAAATGCCCGCTGCGCATGCACATTATCGGCCGCCTGCAGAACGCCACAGGGAGGACCGCGCGAGCAGCGCACGCAGCCTCTCAGTCCCCGAGTCTCCCACTCCACAAATAACAGGCGCGGGCGCCAAGTGCCCAAACGGAGGAGGCGAACTCACGCTCCCCGCAACGGAGGTAAAACGAAGGACCGACCGCACAAAGAAGCGCGAAGCGCACAGACGCTGCCACGAAGCCAGAAACCACAGCGGCAATGCGCGAAACATGGCGCAAACACAGGCAGCATGAAAGTAAGCAGATATGAATAATTCATTCAAATACAGCAGTAGCAATACAATATATGAAACATATAAAGGAGAGAATGCACTTAACTGGCTGCGGGGTGATCCAGCGCTCTCACTAAAATATTGCACAAATAACACTATCTACTACCACAAAACTTACACTACAACACTAGGCCCATAACAACAATAGAGCGACTGAATCATGAGGCGATAAGATCTAAATATGTTGTTTAAAACTATCCACAATAATCAAGACCAGCTTGTCATTTTAGAAAGTTTATTTAAACACATCTAGGAAAACGTAGGTTTTGGTATTTTATTAAACAAGCATTAGAAAATGTCATAAAGAAAGATTTATTCAGTATTAATAAAAAGAGCATAAATCAAGAATTATTATTCATTAGCAGGAATAAGTAAAATTAAGCATTTCCAAAATCCTAACTATATCTCTGTCTCTACCCTCATCACCTAGTAATAAAGTAATTAATAAAAAACACCTTTCCTCACGTGTAAAGTCCATCAGCATAACACGTCCTCCAGATTTCTCGAGCGTAAGCCAACTATGTGTTCTCTGAACCTATTCTTATACCCTAAATTAAGCTGAGCTAACTATTTTTCACATTCCAGCAGACGAATTCTAGTTCTCCATTGGCTGAGCCACCTCGTACCACAGTAGACTGTGACACCCCCTTCTTACATGCCCGGGCAAATTCACTAGTTCATTGTTCATTTAGAAGTCTTGGCAGTTCTTCCTTAGGCTGTTACATTTTGTAGCGAAAGCTTCCTTTCAACCTTGAGCCTGTCAGCTCTGAACTCCCGTGGCACGTTAGCAAACGTTAGCAAATTTCTCCAAAGAGTCATCTTTTTAGCAGTTCAATCCAAAACCTTTCAAAATAAAAGCTCAGAGGCCTTTTCCATCCTTCTCAGAATTATTTTCACTTGAGCCATTTTCATCAATAGGCCTCTTTTCAATGAGCGTCAATTTTCTGCGCCACCTCTCCTGCGCCACTTTTAAAAGTGTACTATTTTCCTGCAGTCATCTTTAAGCTTCACTTGTAAAACTATTATATAAACAAACACAAAGAATAATTAATGAAAGAAATACAGTTTGTTCTGTTGCCTCCCATCATTGCTAATAATTAACCCATTAGTCTAAATTACCTAGCAGTAAAGCACAAATAAAGCAGCATTTTATATCTACCAGTCTTCATGAATCCATAAAACCTTATGTGCACCTAGAATAGTAGAAATGACATCACATAGACAAGGAAAGCAAAATAAGCACATGCCATTATATAAAAACAGCTGCTATTAGTTATGACATGACAATAGACAAGATTAATTTATTATTTTCCACATACATAAGAAGGCAACATAATGCACATTTATGAGCACACATGTTAGTTTCCCACGTGTCTTTTGTGTATGCAACTTTAAACTAGATTGAATTAGCACACATAGCACAAATTGTTAACATTATTAATTTATTTATGGAAGTGTGACTTCACGAGTTTAAACAGATTTCTGTTTTCTATCTCGCTCCATCAACTCCCTCATCTGGTGATTAACAAATCACCACACCACCACCCAAAATTTAGCAAAAATTTTATCTAAGATGAACATGATTCAATTTCACCTGTGTTAGTAGTTCTAAAGACTTATCTTATCAATTTATCTACAATTCTCATATTGAGTTTTAAGAAACCCCTCTAGTTCTATTTCTTTCTCTTGTGTAATATACAACTAAGCTTCAATAAATGTGTTGCAAAAACTATAACTAATAAAATGTCAGTATCTTGCTTGTCATATTAACCTTAAACCTCTCCTTGTTAATTTCTAAAAGAACAATAACCTAAATTAACCAAAGCAGAATTATTAGGAGCATATATATCAGAGACATCTTACAACATTTATTTAAAATTAAGCATCTTGAGCTTGTTGAATGTATTTTCATTAAGCTTGCAAAGAAAAATAAAACAAAATTTTTAAAAATTTTACCTAAATTTTCTAAAAATTTCTAACACCCCCCTTTTTCAAATTTTTTTTTTTTTTTTTTTTATATACTCTTTAAACCTTCTAACAGTTTTTCTTCGACCTAATGTCACAAATTAATTTTTCAGCTGACATAATTTCTTCGACCTTGTGTCATCTAACAAGATTTCTTCAGCCTTATGCCAAAAACAGAAACTTAAAATTTAACAGGTATGTACTTCAATCATTGTCACTATTCTTTTCAATCACTTTTTGACTGTAACTATTTACCTCCATTACAGGTATCACTTCTATTTTCTTTCCTGCCTCACTTTCCTTTACAGAATCTTTTTGACTTGATTTTTCATCAATCTGTTTCTTTGATCTGTATCTCAATTTGAATTTTAGGCCTTCATTTTCTTCTGGCCAGTTATCACTTTTTCTTAGTACTTTCTTCTTTTGCTTGGTCACATTACATTCTGTTCTCCAAGCTCCTTTTCTGAATTTTCTTATTTGAGAATCTTCATCATTCTCATCATTTTCAGTGTCAGAAATTTCAACTTCAGACTCAGGCACTTCTTTACTCGGCAGCTTCACTCCGTTAGGAACATCATCTTTGTAGCTGGTACTTGGCAATTCATTTTCTTCTTCAATTACCTTCAACTTCCCAGTTTCAGAATTCCTGTTCCTGCTTTCAAAGCTACTTTTCTGCTTTTCAATACTCTCCTGGTCTTGAATCACAATTTGATCACATTCTTCTTCTGCTTCTTTTTCTGGCAGATTTCCATCATTTTCTGAGTCTTCAGTCACAACTTTCAAGTCTTCTTCAATCAAGGCTTATTCTTTTTCAGTCAAACTCTCCAGATGTCGACCAACCTGTCGATCTTCAAGATCTGGATTCTCTTCAGGCTCTTCTTCAGAATCTGAATCAGCAGTTGTGACACTATCCTCATCAGGATTTTCAGGTGTAGTTACACGAAAAGTATGGCCAGTGTCAATCCACCTCTTCAGTCTTTTGCACTTCTCTGCATTTGTTGTGACAAGACTGACTGGCCTCCTTTTCTGCCACCTTTGCACTAGAGTATTTCTTTTAAGACGAACCTTTTTCCTGATTCTTTTTCCTGGTAACAATTCAAGTGCTTGCTCTTTTTCTCTTGTTTGTACTTCAGTTTCATCTTCATCAAACACAGAAATCATTTCATCTGATAAATTCCTGAAATTCTCTAAATTGATGCTATCATTGATAGTCATCATTCTTTTCTCTGGTATGAATGTCTGTCTCATGACCTTGTCCATCATAATATCATGTAGACTTAAATCTGTCTTTTTATCAGTAGTGTTTCTCAGAAACATCAAAACAAGTGGAAGGACATCTATCCACTTTGTACCTGCAGCTAGGCACACTTTTGCATCTCTGACTTTTATAGTACCGTTCTCTTGTTCCTCAACATCTGAAATTTCTATTCTATTTGTACAATGGAGCAATCTGTTTTCAATATGTCTTTTGCCATCTGCTAATTTTGTAACAGTAATTTTATCATCATGTCGCATCTGAAATGTTTCAAACCATTTTGTAATCAAACAAATAATCACAAAAATGTAGCACAGTTTTTCATGCAGTGACATTTCACAGAAATCCATTTGTAATCCAGTGAATAAACCACTCTCCTGTAATTCTGTTCCCAATCTCACAATTGTTCTCTTAATTGTGTTCACTTGCTGGTAAGTCAGACACCTTTGGTAAAGAGATTCTACGATTTTATGGTACATTCTGTCCATGTCAGTAAACATGCTATTTAGCAAAACAACTCTGTTATCTTTGTGTATCCAAATCTCATCCTCATCTTGCTGTCTAAAATCTGCACTCAACCATGTGTTTCTCAACCATGTGTTTTTCTCCTCATGAGTTGCTTCATCTTGTAAGTCTTTGACCACCTGCCATGTTTCAACTACAGATGTTAGTATTAGTGAACTCAAAGCATGTTCATCGTTCATTTTGTATGCTGCACATATCACGCCAGCAAACCTTTCTGCCAATTGAATATCATCAATCAACCTTTTAATTAAATTTTTATTTCTGAAATACGAACTTGCAGAAGTCAAAGTTTTAATCTGTTGATCAATTGTATCTTTTACTTTGATGTCTTCACTCAAAAGAACATTATTTTTATTCCTAAATTCTGGAAGTGCATCTATTCTTTTTAGACTGTTTTCTTGTTCATTAATTAATCCTGTATCTGTATTATCTGTCTGTTCATTAACAAAAATTTGTAATGGCAGTGAAGCCATGTCATTCTGCTGAACCATTACCTGTCGCTGTATTTGTAGCTGTTCATTCAACTCATTTATTTCAATCTCCTTTTCCTTCGAGCATAATTTTGACTCATCAGACTGTGTCAAATCAATCAGATTAGTATCAGACTTCTCACTTACCAGAACTGAAGTCATCTCTGTTTCTTGCTCGGTTGCAATCCCTACTAATTCAATTTCAAGTACAATAGAATAAACTTTTTCAGTTAATGGGACCTTTAAAACTGCGGGACTAATTTCATCCTTTCCCAGCACAGGGACTGTCACTGTTTCCATAATTTTCATGGACTCCTTTAAATCATTTGATGAATTCACATGATCAGGAATATTAATTCCAGATGTACCAATCATTTCATCATGTTTTTCAATTGCATTAATTTTAGAAGAAGTTTGAGCTGACACTTTATCAATCTGATCTGACACTTTTGGCGTTGCATTAATCTGCTCTGGGGGTCTTCGTGTTCTTGATTTCCTGTTCTGATCAATATTTACAATATTGATTTTACATTGATCAACTTTTTCTATTCTGACACTTTTATTATTTATTTTCGCTAATTTGGGAATCTTTAATTTGCTCTCGCATTTGGCAACAACCTTTTTCATTTTCTTATATAAGGAAGACATTTTCTTTAAATAATTTGGTAAAAGTACTCTTTAAATTTGCCTTGCAGCGCTTGCTGATCAATTAATTAATTAGTTTAACACTATCAGGTGTAGAAAACCTTATAATTTGGTCAATTTAATATATCTCCTAATTTACCTGTATCACTAATTATAATTAACCTGTAAAGAAAAATATCAATTTGCAAAAACAATAGCAATGCAAAATATTTATTTATAACAATAATACCATCATATAATCACATGTGTTTTAAATGTACTTATTTTTTTTTACTTACACACCTTCTGCAACATATACCTGTGGAAAAAGAAAACCTAATCTGTTCGCTTTTAAATTTGAGTAGTAAAATGTAAATTAACTAAAAATATCAATGGAAATAATCCAATTTATAAATCAAAACAGGGACAGAACTGTATAATTTAAAATAATATACCTGGGACACTATAATCACACCATTAATTAATACAGTAACTAACAAAATACTTGGAAATATTTATTTATTTAATTATGTTGCACAATCCTTTTATTTAATAGGTTCTAGTCACCTTAGCTACTATTGTTAATTAATCAAAATAGCTGTTTGCTTTGATGTTTAATACTTTCCAGGAAATTCCACCTTCCCAAATGTTGTGGCTAAATATTTAAAAAACGAATTAAGTATTAATCACAAAGCTCTGGGCACTGCTAGCGTAGAAATAAACACTTGGTATTAAATAAACAATGTGCATCAGCACAACGAGTGTTTCAGCCAATCATCATGCATCTACCACATCACTCAGCCAACCACAATGTTCATCAAGCCTCGACCAATCCCGTCGCGGCCTTTCTATGACACTGCGTCGTCTGAGCCAATCAGAATACTGTTCTTCTCGAACAACAGCAAACAAACCTCCCTCAACCAAGCCTAACAACACTGATACTGAAATCCAACCTGCTTCTTAATTTTTCAAATCTCCAAGCAGCAGGCACAAGTGTAGCATAATATTTGTACAAAAATAAACAACCTCGGGGCTCACGAAGCCTCAACCAATGAGGTCGCGGCCTTTGTGTGACGCTACGCGTCAACAACCAATGGGTGCACAACCTTCCTAAGCTGCACCGGGAACCAGGGGTGTGCGCTTCACCAGCCAATGGTTGCGCGATTTCGCTATTACGCGACGGAGTGTTTAACCAATAGCAGCGCTGCTCAAACAGAATACGGCGGCTCACACAGCTGCTGTTGTTTTCAGTTTTCCCTTAGCGCTTTTAATTTATTTTATTTTATTTTGTGTGTATTCGCTCGTCCGCATCAGCCAGCACACACCTCTTCCCCGAAAATAACTGTGGGACTGCAGTTGTTAAAACCGAAGCGAAGATCTATTTCTTTATTTAATTATCCTGCCGCTGCAGCTTCAAGTTTTCTCCTCTCGCGCTTCAGTCTCTTTCCAAAATACCTAGAGACTGAATTACAATGTGCAGCGCTCTCCACACGTACTCGTTACAACTCGCTCATGCATAGAGTCGATCCATTAGAACGTACTCTTTATTATTCAATTTAATTTGGGGACATTTTCTAATTATTAAAATTTCAGTAGTCAAGGTGACGCTCATTAGCCAATTAGCGCAGCTTCGTTATGACGCGACGGGACTTTAACGAATCAGAACACAGCCTTGTCACGAAGCTGTGATATTCTAACCAATGAGTGCGCGGCGGCTGTGACGTAGGCAGCCGCTTCAGATGGCAGCTCTACCTCAGCGCTTCTCACACAATAAACGGCCCCTCCCTCACAAAATGAATTTTAACAGAGCGCGCTATTCTCTTCTTTTAATATTAGTGTTTGGGAAGAATTATAATTAAATTAAAACGGGCATTTATTTCGAGGACGTTTATTTAAACAAAATTTTTCAGCAGAAGACACTCCAGACACTTCAATTAATCGGAGTGATATTTTATTATGACGCTTTGAGTACTTAACAGCTGTTTTTATTCTTAGTACAGCGCGCTTGTCACATTCATCAGTGTTTAATTTAACTGTATTATTGAAATAAAGGGAACAAAAGTAGACGTTTAGCTTGTTACAGCATAACGACACCTCAGCCAATCAGGGGGCAGCTTTTCATTAACTAATCTGACGCTCTAGCCAATCCGAGTGCGGCAATTCTGACGTAAGCAGCTGCTGCAGCTTCAGGCTCTCTCCCACACGATCTCACTCGTAAAACCAGCCCCTCCCTTACAATTTTCGATCGGGGCACTTTTCAATGAATTTAAAATAGCGCGCAGTGCTTTTAAGTGCATTTAAACAACGCGCAACACTTTATAAAGTCTTAGAATGGTACAGACTTTACCTAGAACATTCCTAAGTACCTTAGAATTACTTTTGGTACTATTTAGTGAATTCATAAAACGAAACTCATCTGTCTGCTTCTCTAATTAGGATAGTTTACATACATTCAAGTATCCACACTTCGGAATAGTCGGCGCTATTCTCACTAAGGATAATTTTCAATTGTCAGTAGAGCAACTCTTACCCTACCCTTCTAACACGTAAAATATGAACTCATTTTCCTCTGAACGCACCGCGAAGTGACAGTTCGAAAGTTCCACTTGAACATAAATTACAAATCAAACTCGCACTTTCACACTGAAAATTCCCTAACTTCAAACACACATGAAATCCGTACAGGACTCTCACCTGTTTATAGAAATCATGCACCGTTAGCAAAATAACGACGTTATCCGTACAGGACTCTCACCTGTTTATAGATATAAAACATGTACCCCTACAGGACTCTAACCTGTTTATAGGTAATCATGCACCGACATTACTCTACCCTTCACTCAAGCTTGAATATACCTAATACTCTTATCACAGTGAGTTTTATGGAAGGCGCTTTGTCCCTATTCTCATGCTGCTCTAATTTCCTAGGCAATCCTCACTATACAAGATTCACACCTAGCCCTAAAACTGTGTTGCACGGCGACAACACTGTGTTGCACGGCGACAACACCTCTGGTACACGGCGATACCAACAGTGATACTCGGCGATATCACAGAAACAGATCAGATATTCTGCATGACTACCTTCTCATCATACAGTTTTTGTACCGGTACACACATAGCACAAAATAAACAAACTCAACATGTGTTAAAATTTAATCCTATGAATTTACCAACATATATGTATCATGCATGTAACATGTATGTCAAAAACAACATATATAAACCGTCCGATGGCTACCATGAAATTGATCCAGCGCTCTCACTAAAATATTGCACAAATAACACTATCTACTACCACAAAACTTACACTACAACACTAGGCCCATAACAACAATAGAGCGACTGAATCATGAGGCGATAAGATCTAAATATGTTGTTTAAAACTATCCACAATAATCAAGACCAGCTTGTCATTTTAGAAAGTTTATTTAAACACATCTAGGAAAACTTAGGTTTTGGTATTTTATTAAACAAGCATTAGAAAATGTCATAAAGAAAGATTTATTCAGTATTAATAAAAAGAGCATACATCAAGAATTATTATTCATTAGCAGGAATAAGTAAAATTAAGCATTTCCAAAATCCTAACTATATCTCTGTCTCTACCCTCATCACCTAGTAATAAAGTAATTAATAAAAAACACCTTTCCTCACGTGTAAAGTCCATCAGCATAACACGTCCTCCAGATTTCTCGAGCGTAAGCCAACTATGGGGTCGATTCCGATCCGGTAAAATAATCCGGCGTACGAATCGTATCCGGAGCCGTTTCCGTACGACTCGTACAGACGCCGTACGATCGGACGATTCCGATCCCGATCGGCCGACCCGTACGCGATTCGTACGGTACACGTCGATTCGTACGGAAAATCGCACGCTCACCTACACACCGTACGGCGCGTACCCCCCATGATCGCAGGGGTACGCGGCGTACCCCTCTGGTCATTCGGGGTACGTGCCGTACACCCATGTACGCTGGGTGTACGGCGCGTACCCCGCATGACCACAGGGGTACAGCGCGTACCCCTGCGATCATGGGGGGTACGTGCCGTACCCGGGGGGGGAGCCTTCCGTACCTGTTTCGGCGCGAACTCTGCGTTTACGACTGTTTTCGGCTCCCGTAGGAAAAGGGTCGTACGGCGCGTACCCGACACGGATCGTACTTGCTGGGTCGTAAAAACGTGCCGCGATGTCGCGTACTGCGGGTTCCGAGTGAGATTCGTACGGAGATTTGAGTCGTACGGAGTCCTGTACGACTCGTACGGAGTTCGGCACCTAGTACGGATCGTACTTCATCGTACGTACGGGACGTCTACGGATACGATTCGTACGGGGGAAAAACTCTCCGTACGACCATTCGGAGCGCATTTTACCGGATCGGAATCGACATATATGTGTTCTCTGAACCTATTCTTATACCCTAAATTAAGCTGAGCTAACTATTTTTCACATTCCAGCAGACGAATTCTAGTTCTCCATTGGCTGAGCCACCTCGTACCACAGTAGACTGTGACACCTCCTTCTTACATGCCCGGGCAAATTCACTAGTTCATTGTTCATTTAGAAGTCTTGGCAGTTCTTCCTTAGGCTATTACATTTTGTAGCGAAAGCTTCCTTTCAACCTTGAGCCTGTCAGCTCTGAACTCCCGTGGCACGTTAGCAAACGTTAGCAAATTTCTCCAAAGAGTCATCTTTTTAGCAGTTCAATCCAAAACCTTTCAAAATAAAAGCTCAGAGGCCTTTTCCATCCTTCTCAGAATTATTTTCACTTGAGCCATTTTCATCAATAGGCCTCTTTTCAATTAGCGTCAATTTTCTGCGCCACCTCTCCTGCGCCACTTTTAAAAGTGTACTATTTTCCTGCAGTCATCTTTAAGCTTCACTTGTAAAACTATTATATAAACAAACACAAAGAATAATTAATGAAAGAAATACAGTTTGTTCTGTTGCCTCCCATCATTGCTAATAATTAACCCATTAGTCTAAATTACCTAGCAGTAAAGCACAAATAAAGCAGCATTTTATATCTACCAGTCTTCATGAATCCATAAAACCTTATGTGCACCTAGAATAGTAGAAATGACATCACATAGACAAGGAAAGCAAAATAAGCACATGCCATTATATAAAAACAGCTGCTATTAGTTATGACATGACAATAGACAAGATTAATTTATTATTTTCCACATACATAAGAATGCAACATAATGCACATTTATGAGCACACATGTTAGTTTCCCACGTGTCTTTTGTGTATGCAACTTTAAACTAGATTGAATTAGCACACATAGCACAAATTGTTAACATTATTAATTTATTTATGGAAGTGTGACTTCACGAGTTTAAACAGATTTCTGTTTTCTATCTCGCTCCATCAGGGGCAGCAAAGAAAGAGGATGTGGTATTCTCTATGGGACCTTATATAGTGGTTACTCTATAGTTTACCAGGTGATACCCAGAATATTCATGGGTATTGTAGTTGTGTTTTTCTTTACTGTTTTGTGATTGGCTGCTGAGCATTTCTAGTAAAGAAATGAGATGAGCATAATCGGAGCCTCCGTCCTGACTGAATTTGCAATGCAATGGTCTTGCATTTGTGAGCGTTTAAGCTAGTGGCATTGTAAATGACAATGCCTAATATTTATCTGTTTTAAACACAAACACATAAATAAAAGGTATTGGAATTGACAATATCAATAGCTCAAACTCTCACAAATTCGAGACCTATTCTATTGCAAATGCTTGTTATAAATAATACCAGAAAAGTACAAAATAAAAATACAGATTTACAATGAACTAATCCCAAAACGCTTGAAACAGTAGTCCTTTCTCGCCTTCCATGCCTACTCCCGACCCTACGCGGTGGAGCATGTCTTTTTAGAGCAAGTAAAGCGCGATGGAGCTGGATGGAGGAACCGATCAGAGTGCTGTGTGCAGATAAGTTTAATTTATATTCTTGTAAAAAATCAAGAACATTTACAGTAACGAAGGAAGAAGGGAGGCAGAGTCAAGCTCTAAGCCAGTATGCTCTAACAAATACATATGTGCCGTAAATGGTATGTGTGGTGCATGTGCGTGTGCTACTTGCTAGCGTGGCAGACGTTTTTGCATGTAACTAAATATGAATGCGTACTAGAGGTGTGTGCTGTACCAATTGCGTTGAAAAAACATGCATGGTGAAACAACGCGTTGCAATGACATACAACCAGGGTGAACGTTCTTTATTAATTAAGATATTGTATATGTGACGCTGAAATTATACACAGGGTTACTCAAAGCACTTAGAATAATGAGAGACATATATTTCAAAATGAATGTGATAGTATGTAAAGTCCGATCAGATAGGCGAGTGACTGTCTGACGTTTTTCAACTGTGAACCCTGACCCCCTGAAAAAGTTCAGTCAAAAGGAAGGTCAATAGTTCAGTATTCAGATTAGAGCTTCTGTTGAAAGCAGGTGAATAATGTTGTCACATCTATATAATCCAAGGTGAACTTTTTCAAACATAAGAACAGCCCCTCTCGAGCCAAGACCCTGAGGCAGCTCCTTTGACAGTTGGGTGCATAGGAAGGTCCCTCGTGAGTTACTGTGGCTGGTTTGTGTGGAGCTGAACCTGTATCCTCGTACGGATGCCATTCGCCATCATGGATCCACCAACAGGCTTATGTTCAAGGGAGAGCAGAGAAATGATTTCACCTTTAGCAAATTTCCACATAATAAACAAATTGGGGAGGTAATTTGATTTGATAGTTACATGGTTATTACATTGGCAAAACATTCCAGGGCAAAGTCAAGGTCATGCCTGATTTCAATTAATGATAGAGTTAAGCAGGTATCGGAGACCCACCGGAGTATCTAACATGCATGAATAGGGTGAAGGGTCCACTTCTCAAGCTCTTTGGGGTAGGATCCCCTCGCGTAGCTTGCCTATCCATGTGCTGTCCCTCAATGTTAACCTCATCCATGGGCATGACGAGCTGAACTCGTCATGAGGCACAGCGCTCCTGTGCTCATGAGGAGCTCAGCTCGTCATGAGCCGTGGAACGCTCACACGCGGGGATAATTCCCCTGCTGTGCTGAGCGTTCCACGGGAACGGGTGTGGTCATGACGAGCTCAGATCGTCATGAGCACCTGGGCGCTGTGCGCACCCCCCCCAGAACAGCGGGGGAATTACCCCTGCACGGAATGGGTTAAGACAGCCCTCATACTGGGGACTGATAACACTATTCAGTTTTCATTATTGTGGTGTTACAAATATTCACTATTATGTTGGCACAAATGTAAGTATTAGGATAGGATATCTGATGGGGGCCTCAGAAGGACTTTGGGATTTATTAAAACTACAAGAATAGGTGAGATTTGGTCTTATGTAGCCCATGGTCAACCTAGTAGAAACATCCTAATGTTCATGGTGGCCAAGGTGCCCAGCATGTTACTGGCAGGAAGCCAGGGTTCCTTCATGTCCCAGGGAAGGCTTAGCTGTGTTTCCATGGAGCAGTTAACACTGCATTGGACCCTGGTAGGTTCTCAAGCTACAAAGCTGGCCTGAGCTTTTTCCCCGAGACGTTTTACACATCTCTTGATACAAAAAATGGCAAATACCTTCATGCACACTCTTATTTAATTGATATTTAGAGCTCCTCATGCTCTCTTTCACACAACTAGTTTTCACACAAGCAGTCAGTCACAGGCAGGACTACTGTCAATCTTGGACTCTGTGGCCACTGGGGGGCAGATTTACAAAAAACTGACGCATCTGTACAGATGCGTCAGTTTCCCTGCGCCTGAGTGAAAAACCCTTGCGCCGCCATAGATGCGCCGTATTTACAATACGGCGCATTATGGCTCAAGGATTGACAGATGCATCAAAATTTCTGACACATCTGTTGGTGGAAAAGTCACGCATTGGGCACAACTGGAGTTGTGCTGCAAGCACGACGCGACTTCAGCAATCCGTGTTGTGGCACATTTCCAATACACTGCGTAACTCCTTATGCCTGTCTCAAGCAGGCGTAAGGTTTTGACCCAGTGGCATCCTAAAAGTCACGCCGTGAAATCTTGTTGATTTCACTGCGTCACTTTTACGAGGCTTTCCTGGGTGGGAATGCCTACCCTGCATACATTATACCTGACTCAGGTATAATGTCAAGCAGGGCATTACAACGTAACGCATCTCCCTAGATGCGTGTCATAGTAAATTTGCAGCACTTTTTATGCCGCCGTTGCGTCACAAAAGTGACGCAACAGCAGCGTAAAAGTGACGCTAAGGGCTTGTAAATCTGTCCCTGGATTTTTCATAGTTATGGATGGCATTCACATGCTACTGAATCCACCTTCTGCTGCATAATTTACATATTTAATCCCTCAAATGAGGAAAGATTACTAAAGTCTTTACATTGCATGGAATGCAGCTCCTGACTCTTTGTAAATGTTAAATAATCACCTCCCACCTTTTGATGTTTTCTGGGATTAAAAGGCTGGAATCTTGCTCAGATAGCTATAATACCCCCAACTGATGGACCAGGTAGATGACTCGTATGTGCAGATTGTGCTGCCTTCTCTCTAAATTCTGGGTAGCCAGTGGCGACTGGGCAGTATTCTTTGTGGATAATGTAATTTATCACTGATGTTAGAGGGCCAACAATACTGTTGTTCTATAAAACATTCACTAGCAATGATGGTGATGTGCTTGTTCGAGGGAGGGGGATAGTCCAGGGGACGAATGCTCTGGAAGGGGGTTAACACCCGTTTGTGGGTAAAAATAAACTTCCTTCGAGAATGAAAAGGGAACACAACAATTGGTGGGGGTATTAAAGTATTCAACAAGAGGTTTAAACATAAACAATCATGTTTCCATCCTAGGGAAAAAAAAATCCCCATGCTTTTGTGAGGCTGATTTTCAATTGCAAAAATTACCCGTTACTATTATGATATGCGAAAATTTAATACAATTTAATTTGCAAGTTTCTCAGGAGTGCACAAGGAAATGTGAAACTGCTGCGAGTTTTCCAGGTGTACATAAAGTGAATACATTTCTTGTATGTAAATCATAATCCTGAGGGTGTTTACTTTCTCTTTCATTTCTAAGTTAGGGCCATATGTTTTGAACTAACAACATAAAATAAGCCGCCCTATTTAGTGTGTATGGGAAGTGTGGTCATTTCTAGCTTCGATGATACGAGCAATTGAGCAACCAATCACAAACTGCAGCAAACACAACCAGCTTTCCTTCCCACAATTCAGCACTTCAAAATAAGAAGTAAACAACATAACAAACTGGGGCTTCAGGAATGAATTCCAAGGTGGAAGAAGTGGAACTGTGTCCATATTGATGCATTATCAGTTCAAAAGGCCAAAGCCCTAGAGCAGCAAGGGTACCCTTCACTGTTTCCAGCAGTAGCTTGCAGGAACAAACTGTCATCAGAGACCGCCTCTATCAAAGTGCCTATGTGCAGGCTGCACGGCTTTCCACCAAAGGGACCTGGGCTGTCTGTAGAGATGGGAGAAAGGGCTGCTGAATGAAAGTTTGATTGGGAAGTACAGACTGCCTGACGAAATGTACTTTTGTTGGGAGAAGTGACGTGATATTTGTTTATTAGAGGTCTATTTTAGATAACTGCTCACACTTGAGCAATGTCTGAGCCTGGTAGCACTTGTTTACACCTTTAGATCTATGTCAGTCAGACATATATACACACACTAACACATAATATAGACACATTTATTTATATTATATTATTTAAATATTAACTTCTTGTTCAAAATGTTTACTTTGTATGTCTTTCGTATGCTAAATTCAGCTGTTTGCAAAGACTACAAGCACCATCTGCAGACCTGTCTATTGGCAATGTGGTTTCTAAAAAGGCCCACGGCAGCAACACAACTCGTTTCTCCAGTAATATACAGAAGTGCTAATGGAGACGCACAGCACCAAAATCTAAAAATGCACACATAATGAGTAAATAAACAAATAAAGAAAGAAAAAATAACACGTTTTTCAGGTTTTTCCGCACGAGTCACGGTGCCATGCCTCTGAATTTAACAAATGAATTTGAAAATATAACGGTATCAAAAACAAAACTTTAGGGAACACCGATGTTCCAACGCTCTAAGGGTATATTCACAAGAATGTGTGATAACTACTGTGAGAGTAGCGTAACGCATCTTTTAAGATCGCAGCCCATCGCGGGAAAAAAAACCCATGTCAACGTGGAATTCACAACAATGCGGAAGTATTCGATGGTCATCAGATAACGCGTCAAAAATCAGCCAGAAAATCAACACCACGCCGCAAAAATGCAAAAACGCGAACGCAAAAACACATGCGATGAGGCCAATCGCGGTACAAAAATCTGGGAAAACCAGCCACAGGCCTGCAAATACTACACGTCTGGCGAGGACGCACACGGACCAAGAGCAGAGGACAAGCCGAACTCCACAAGCACCACAGAGGACCAGCATGGAACCCCGGGTTTGGGGAAGGGCAAGGACAAGTGGAAGAGGAAGACGGGGTTCAGGCCGCAGGAAGACCGGATCATCGTCACAGAGGTCACAGGACACTACCAACAACTGGCCGCCACCTCCACTGCGGCACTGGAAACCAAAACGAAAATATGGCAGGCCATCGTCAACAACGTGAATGCAGTCAAGAGGCGCTGGCATGAAGTGCGCAGCCAAACCAACGAGAAGCTCTCCGCCAACAGGAATGCAGCAAGGGCGACTGGGGGAGGGAATCATGCGACACAGCAGGTGATTGATGAGCTGGAGGAAATGGTGGCCACAGTCAGCAGTGTGGAGACGGTGGCACGAATTTGGGGACTGGACACAGCACAATAAGACCTGACCCAACAGCAACAGAGTGAGTAACAACCAGAGACGGGTGGACGGGGGGAGATGGGCACAATGACCCACATGCACATTTATGTGTAGCACACTGCACAACCACAATGACCCTGGATCATGTCATTGAGAGGCTTGGCACACTGCAGCACACATAGAAACGGCAAGTAGGCCCCCGTCCACAATGTGCACAACGGGGCCCCCCTTCAGATCACCAATAAAACAACCGACCCATGCATATGTGCTGAATCCAGCAAAGCAGCGGCTCTGTGACCCACACTGACTATGCAAGTAACACTGTGTGCCCGATATCATGGCAGCAGCCCAAAAACTTGTGATGGCCCCCGAATTGATATGGTGGTAGCCCAGTGCGGATCACATCCGTAAAGGAGCAGGTCACACTCTGACATGTCCACGCGAACACACAACCCATGCCTTACAAAACATGCAGCAGACAAACCATGCACCAGGCCACAAAATCTGTCCGAAAGCACATATAACCCAAGTCAAAAACACATCAGGCCCCGAAAAGCACACAATTCAAAGTTTACTTTGTACCTCAGTTACTTCAAGTGGAACGACAATTGGTACCTACAACTGTGTGGTACTTCCATGGGCAACTGCGCAGCTCCAGCCTATGCAAATCTCTTCATGAGACACTATGAAGAACAACACATATTGAACCAACTGATCTGGCAAGAACATGGTAGAATTTTTCTTCGATTCATAGATGACATTTTCATCCTGTGGTCCAGAACAACACTTTGGAAGGCTTCTTACAGCTTATGAACAAGATCGATGAACGCATTCAGTTCACGTGAGAGTTTAACCAACGACTAATTCATTTCTTGGATGTTGAAATTCAACTCATCAATGGTAAACGTTCTACTAATTTATTTAGAAAAACCACAGACCGAAACAGCATTTTACACTACAACAGCTTCCACAGACCGGGTCTAAAAAACAATTTACCATTTTCACAACTGCTCAGAGTCAAACGCATTGTATCTTCGCCCTCTGAATGCGACAAACAAATTGATGAGATGCTGACTAGATTCAAGAATCGCGGTTATCCTGAAGAGATTCTGAAATCTGCCAAAACGAGATGTGAGTCTTTAAACAGACAAGAACTTCTGACAGTCAAGAAGAAAGATTCCAGCAAACGGATGGTAGTTGTGTCCAAATATTCCATTATAAGTCACCGGTTCCGAAACATGATTTTGAAACATTGGTCATTACTCAGCAGTGAACCTGACTTCAGGGGACTATTTGTAAACAAACCGATCTTTGTGTATACAAGAGGATGTAACCTCAAAGATATGCTCACAAAACCAGTAGACAGTTCTACACCCGCTCATTTTAAAGGTCTGTCACCGTGCTACAACTGTTGCAACTGTCATAACATCATACAAGGCAATCACTTCAACCATCCCATGAAAGGAACCAACATCAAACTCAGAGTCAATGCTACGTGCAACACTGCCAACGTCATTTATTTGCTGAAATGTCCCTGTGGGTCATGCTATGTGGGACATACTGAAAGGAAGATCCGCACCCGGATTCTTGAACATAAGAGCAATATTCGTTCGAAAAATTTGAAATCTACTGTAGCTGCGCATTTTGTTGAGAACAGACATAGCGTAGCACAACTCAAGTTCCTCATCCTTGAGGTCATTAAACCAGGGGAAGGCATACACAACAAAAACAAACTGTTACAACGAGAAAATGACTGGATCCGGTATCTCTGCACGATGCAGCCTAACGGGCTAAATGATAGAATGGAATACTTGTGTTATCTTTGATTTAGAACTGTTCAGTGTATTGCATCTCGAACATCATTTTTCAATCATGTGTATTTGAGCAATTTTATCTTTACACTTTTCGCACTTAGAAACCCTGTTGACATGCTATTTTAGACGAGTGCTATTGGCAGCTATCACTTCTTTCATTCTGATTCAGTGTTTTTTATGCTTCCTAAGCATCATCGAACATTTTATTGCTTCTTTGTCACAGCATGTTGCACCTTTTATCACGCACTCCGTTCCAAGATGGCGCCCGTTCTTGGAGATCGCCGACCTAGTACTTCTTTTATGTTTAGCACACTGTTTTCCTTTCTTTCCGACTGACACACGCCGTTTCACCCGGCTTACTGGTGAGGTGGAGCAACATTTCGAACACCCGGACGTCGTATCGACCTAGGAGTTTACTTTCCGCTCTAGAGCACCCTAACCTTGTAAGTACCACAGTGGTGGACCCTGGATTCTTTCCAGCAGTACACGCGTTTTGTACGCATTTGACGGAATGTTCGTAATTTTGTTTTGTTCTTAGCGAGAACGGCCGCTCACGAGTTCTACTTAACACGGGAGATTGGATTATTGATTTTTCACTGATATGTTATGTATAAGAGGGGCACCTTTTGTCATGCGACACAACTATAAAGACCACACATTGATCACATGAAGCTTATGTTTTACTTCATGGCACTAAAAACACGATTCGGGCTAACACCGTCAGTATCCCATCACGTAGGCCGGCTAATTCACCAGCAATTAGAGCGTTGCACGTTCTCTAGCACACGCCTGTTCAATCTTGAGCACTTGCGCACCTCTATTTACTTTTTTGATGCATTCCTTGATTATTCTAATCACCCGGTTGACCATTTGTCATATTCATACTTCGTTTCTCTTCCCTCACCAATAAACATGTCTAATACACAATGTTATTATTCACGGTATCTAACAGTAGTTCTGGGAACCATGCTTTGATTGTTAAAGAATACTTTGCTGAAGACATAGCGAGATGCTTCCCATTAAGACCTGCTTATTATTTTTTTGTTTGTAGAATTATCCCCTCATGAAGGGCAGACACGATGCCCGAAATGCATTGGGATCATTGATTTATTGTGGATACTCAATTGAGAGACATTTTAAATTATCTCGTGAAGATTTGAACATTTGACCAACAATGACCATTGAATAGAAGTGTTCATTAAAGAACTTTTGACAATGGATTGTTTGTTAAACATATGATTTATTTGATCATTGGATTTAAACATTTATGTGTTTCCTTTCGCTGTGCACTGGGGTACAACCCCTACATAGGAGCTGCACCCATTGACATTGTTTACAACGCTGTTTGGAACAAACAGCGAAGCCCTAGTTGCACGCGACACTGAGAGAACTATATTAACATTGGATTAACCGGCTGTGCGTGTCCTACCCCCATTTGTTCAAATCGGTAACAGGCCAGGAGTGGTGGCCTACATCACATGTGACAGCAGAACTGCACGTCGCATACCCACTCACACACATCTGTGTGGACTCATTCTGTTATGATGCATGACATTTCTCCACATGGTTGGAGGTTGCACACCATACTCACATTGCTGAAGTCACGTGAGTGCACATGGCGGCCTGCACCTATTCCAAAACAATGTCTGGCTCACAGAGGTTGAGCTTGCAAAAGGGACACACCACCATTGCACACGCGTCAGTCAGTCCCTCCCTGTGTGGGGACGATGCTCATTGTGGCACACAAGTGGACAATCAAATCAACACCACTCACAGTTAGACACTTGTGGGGTGACATAGACTTTATTCGCTTGTGCGTGTCAGTACGGCCACAACAGGCAGGGACATGCTTAAGACACTTGAACGCAGCATGGGTACATGGTGAGGTTCAGACATTGTTGTTGCAACACTGGACGAAAATCATCACGGATGCCAATGCTCCCAGCCCACCTTGCCTTGCTGCATGAGTCAGTTGTTGTTTGGCATCTGCCCATTGCCCCGTGTGAGGGGGCACAACTCACTGCCGATGGGATCTGCTTAGTGTACTGCCACGGGAGTGCGCCTGTTGTCTGCTCTGCTGAGAGTGCTCAGGTGAAAGGGCCCGACAGGTTCACATGTTGTGCCACAGTGCTGTGTGTGTGTGCTGTACCCCAGCAGTTTGTCCAAATTGGCAACATTGCCAAACCAAGCTGTGTTGCTATGACCATGGACATGTCCTCTGTTATGGTGCGATATGTGAGCAATCCGCACGATGCAACATGTTGTTGGGACCTGTGTTGTGGGTAACAATCAGATGTGGCTGCGGGAAAGTAGTTACTCGTCCATGAATGCCCACGCAGCTTCATATGCAATGTGTTCCAATAGTATATCGTTGTTGTTTTCAAGGAACACCAGGGTGAGCCCATTCATTAACTGGTCTGGGCAGGTGTGCTCAGCCCACGTCATTTCACCAATCCGCTAGACAGCCCAATAGAGAAGCGCCTTTATGTGGTCACTGCACATGAGGAATTGTGCAATCTCCCATGCACAACTGCCAATACAAACGCAGTATGTCAAAGCATCCCATGCACGGCTGTCTCTGCTACGGTATACAACGTTTACAACGAAACTTTTACCACGCACTACCATTACAACGCAGGCATTACAACGCATACCATTACAACGCATTGCGCTGGGGGGCGCTCTAGGATAGGGAATAAGTTTAATTTTCTATCCAACACCTTCCCTAGTGTCCACGGGGACTGGAGTTGGAATAGAAAATTATACTTACCACTATCCAGAACCTCTAAGCGCTATGCGTTGTAAAGGTTTGCGATGTAAAAACCGCGTTGTAAAGGTATGCGTGGTAAAAGTATGCGTTGTAACGTCATACATCCCTCTGCTACACTCCTGTTCATGATCCAACAGGGGGAGCTGACACAAGTCATAGTCCAATTCATCAACGTTTGTGTTGGATAGGCAGACATCCATGGGACACTCGAATGTGCATGTTCGGCAGTGGAATCATGGCTGGATGCAGGTGACGTTGGCAATGCGGAAGCTGAGCCGGTAACTGATCAGCAGCACTGCCAGTGGCACTGCACCCAGTAAATGCAGCATATGTGCACAGTACTTTTACACGTGACGGGGTTGTGCATGTGCCCAGTATGGCCTGCCATTGCCTTGGTGCGTCTCGTGGAACCAGCACTCTTCTGAAATGCAGCAGTTGTGTGGAGGATATGCCACAGCTCTGAGCAATGACTTGAATGTGTGTGCAACGTTGGGCTGAATGGTTTGCTGTTTCCGTGACAGTCAAGGCCATTGCATGCAGGGGTAGCTCAGGCAGGGGGTTCTGTGTGTGGGATGTGGATCAGTTGGATAATTATTTTGTGCAATACGTGGTGTGGGAGTTGTCCACATCTGCCATGGCATCTCTCGCAGGGTGTTCCAGGCGCGTTCAGGACCAAGGTCAGAGGTGCAGGTGTCCTCTCGCCTTCTGCATTGAAACAATGGAGCTTTCATCCTTGAGGTTTGTCTGACTACTACTTGCAGTTTCTGAATAGATGTGGCTTTGTGGCTAAGAGTGGGACACAGCCTTGGGCTCATGGTGTACGGATGGCAATACTCACACACATGAAGGCATGTGGTGACAGGTGCCCTCCAAGGCCTTTCCCTGCATGTGCAATCTCACTCTGTCTCTCTCCCATGCTCTCTCCCTGTCTTTCCTTTGTTGGGCGCATGACACACCTTCTTCTGTTGTATTTAGTCGTCCAGGCTGTGTTCTACGGATTGTCCAGTGTCGACCCACGAGGACTCATCCAAATGGTTGTTTTGTATTTTGTTTGTATGGTGTTTTGTGTTGGTGATTGCATTGCTGTATGACTGGTTCTCCATTTTCTGGCGACGCATGTATGTTGATTTTTCTGCTTGTGCGACCTCAGGAAACATGTTTTTTTGTGATTCGTGGTGTTGGTGTGGCTCGGGTTTGGGGGTGGGCCCGGGGGGGGGGTTGTAGGCCTGGGCGTGGTGTTGGTTGGTGTTGTGGCCCTCTTGGTTGTCCGTGCTGCGTTTTCAGTTGCACCACGGCATCTGTTTGTCTTCAGGTGTGGCTGTGGACTGTGCTCCCTTTTGTGGTGCAGACTGTGGTCCGACTTTACACCAGGTCAGAGCAGGTGGAAATTTCCAGCTTATTGCGTGTTTTGTGTTTTTTTCGTGGTTCGGTCTGGTCATTCTTAATGTTGTGGTGTGGTGTTGTTGCGGCTTTTGGCACGGGATCGCCTACTCTGCATCTCATTAACGATATTTGCTAGGGTCCTCTGTTGTGATGTTTTTTGCAGCTGCTATCGAGGGTAAACTGGTGCTAAGTGTAGTTACCACCAGCTTGTGAATGAGGTGGTAAATTTATCACAAGTTTGGCTGTGCAAAAGTGCAGCTAATTCGGCGATAGCTCCTTGTGAACATGCCTCAAAATTTATAATTGAATTTAAAAACATATTTTAAATAAGGAAGAGTGTGTCAAGGTGAAATGTTCCGTAATGGCTTTGGTCACACACCACAATAAACAGTATTGTTTCAGTTAGCCTAAATATGAGGCTAAGAAATAAACAACAATAAGCAAAAATAAAAACATTCAGGCATGGTTAAACAAGCTATGTCACTCAAATAGCCAGATTGAAAACTTAAGGATGGGTCATACCAATGTTATGCTATATGGCCTTTCAAACTCTACATATTCTAAGGTCTAGTCTCAATATATAGACACCAATCTGTTCTTAAATGGGACAGAAAATAAACTGCTGCTTTGCCCAGTTGTACTGCTACTGTGCAATAAGTGCACAGTGAAATTGACAAGGAAGAAAAACCCAGAGCACAGCCAAACTAATGCTCGCTTGCTTGCACATTTCTTTTTAAAGATGCTAAACGGATTTATTTAATACTATGTTTCCACATAAACTCTTACAGAATACAAGTTTTGCTCTTACCAAATGTGCTGTGGGCTTGCGCTTATAAAAAATCCCAAATCCTGAATGCAGCAGCCCCAGCTCGCGGTTGGTGTCTGCATATGGTCACCAGAAATCGACGTGGAGCGCGCGGCCAAGCTTCACCCGCTTGGGAATTGAATTTGGCAATCGTTCATGATTAGAGTGTGACCCACTGGGCATGCTTCAGGCCCCCTCCCAGACATCTGTGGCAAACTCTGACCCAGCACATGCCGGCCCTACAATAGAGGTCACTCCAAGGCCACACACCGCTGCGCAAGGCCATATGTTTGTTGCGTCTGGGGCCCTACACATAGTTCAATAAGAGGGACATTCAGACAATGCTGCCCATGGACCTCCGGGGAGCAAATTAGCTGGCCCGGCCAATTCATGTTCTCAGCACAAATGTTGAAATGTTTTGGGACGGGACACTTTTCCCCAAGAACAAATCTGGCACTCACAGTACAATTCGTACACTAATAAGCATTTGCAGTGCAATAGGAATCGCATTTACGCAAGACCTATTGCATTGCAAACAGGCATGCGTGCGGGTTGGCGGGTGGGCGGGAGATGGGGGGCAAGGGGGCGAGAAGGCACGGAGAGCGGGAGTGCGGGCGGGGGTGAGAGAAAATAGTGCTCTAAATAACACATACCATACTGTGTAACACTCAAAGTAAAGGGGCCAATAACCATGGAAGGGTACAAATGAGAACATGGCCATAATAAGGATGGGCTGACCAGCCTTATAATCAATCAGAAGACAGAATTTACGAAGGTCAAAGACAGAAGCCAATGAAAAATATGGGCAGAGAGTGAGGGAAGCTTGTCTCCAAATACTCTACTACTGCATGCTTCACAGAGTGAGCTGCGCATGCACGCTGCTGCTAAAGCTCGACTAAAAAAGCATACAGTAGTCTGTTCGCCTTCTATAGTGATAGTGAAAACAAGGGGGCCCTTCAAGTGTATTTCTGTTGAAACCAGGTTAACTGAATTGAGTATAGGCGCCTTTGGTGTCAATGCACAAGGCTTGCTCCATCTCAAAGAGAGAAGGCATGATGTTCATTTTCTGGACAGTTGAGCCCTCATCATCATCTAAATTGGAAGCAGCATGCAAGCAGTAACTTAGAGAGGCTGGCAGGGTTATAGGTATGACCTGTGAAAGTAGAATTCAGTGACAATCATTAGGACCTGGATTTTGGATTGTTCCTCCTGCTTTCATGACTACAACTGGAACAAGAGTCTTGCAGTTATCACACTTTTATTCACTCTTGTTGACGGATCTGCCCTTGTAAAACTACAATAAATAATATTTAGTTTACAATTATGTTGCAGCTCTTGTTTTGCCATGATACAAATACTTTTTTGCATGTGTGTCAAAAATATAAGTGAGATAGAGTTTTCCGCTTGAGTTGATGTTTTCCACCAGTGAAAGTGTCACACTCCAGTTATCTTTTTGTTGTCTGGGATTCCCAGACTTACCAGAGTTTCATACAATTGTTTGTCAATTGAACCACTGGTGAATCGGGCCGCGCTCCACTAACGGAAACGCAGGTGTGTCAGCAGGTAGGTGTGGTGAGGCGGGATAGCGGTAGGCGTGCGGCTGTGAGCTGTTGGAGCCGGAGAGCCGGAGGCGCGCACGGAGGACAGAGAGCTGGGGGCCAGCGGGGGTGATACTCAACCCGCTGACGGTCGGAGGTTTGTGTGGAGGCAGGAACGGAGAGAGCAGGCAAGCGCTGATCGGTAAGTGTACGTGCAGCTACGTGCAGCGCTTTGAGCCAAGCCTGTGCTGGGGTGTGGGCTGTGGGTTGGGAGGCGGGTTGAGAGGTCTGCTGCCTCCCCCCTTGTTGAGCCGCGGGACGCTCTCACCCCAACTAGCCCCCCCCTCACAGAAGCACGGCACGTTACCGCGAGTCGCCTGCTCCCTCCTGGCCTCACCAGTCCTGTTCAAGTGCTGCTCTCTTGTTGTCCTCTAGTTTCTCTTGTCGCTCTCTGGCTCGCCTGCTCCAGTTGCCATGATTGCTTCCCTGCTCAGTCCGGCTCCTTTCGGTTCGCACGCCGCACTCCCCCTGTGGCCCTTGCTCGCCAGCCAGCCCAGCTGTCGGGCCATCGCCTCCAGCTCTGGGGCTGCTCCCCCTGCCTTCTTGCCCTGTGCCCTGCTCGGGCCCGGACCAGTGGTGGCCAGCTCCGCTGCCCCCTCTGCCCATCCTGTGAGCCAGCCTGACCGTGCTATCCAATTGTGTGGTCGTCGGTTGGCTCCGGATAGGGCGTGAGGGGCGCGGCGCGTGGGGGCCGCCAGGGTCGGTGCCTTGGGAGGGCGGGCATAGCAGAGCGGGGGGGTGCCCTTAGACCTAGCACCCAGCACCAGTACCAGCACAGGCACCCACAGCGGCGCGGGTGGGGGAGAAGCCAGATCACACTGCTGAACCCTGCTGAATCCCTCCAGCTCGCCAAGGGGAGCGAGCTTGTTTACTGCTTTGCTAATCAGTCTGCGGGGGATAGGACTATCGGAAAAGAATCCAAATCAGAACTAAATCCGTGCCCCGCACTGGGAACACGGATCACGGAATTCGAATTTTGGGATTTGCGCAGCACCAGCCACCCCTTTTAACCGGGATACCATAAGATCAGGAAAAGTAAGGAAGGCTGCAGCAGTCCCCAAACGGGGAAGCCCCAAACAGCTTGCTCTGGCAGTGGAGCCCCCCACCCGGAGCCCCACCTGGACAGTCAAAAAATGCCCAGAACCCCGCAAGAAACAGTAAAAGTGGCAAAACCACCATCGCCCGATGATATAGTTCTACATAAAGACAGAATTATGGACAGGTCTAAAGTTTCAAAAGTTTTAAAATCTTCAAGTTTGCTGAATTTTAAAAAAAAAGTTCCAACAACCAGCATCTCATCTCCCCAGCGGCAGTCCCAACCCTCGGAGGGAAGGAGGTCTGGAGCCCCGCCCGAACCAGCAGAACTAAGTGCATCCCCCTGCACGCGTCTTCTTCCCGACCTTGGTCTTTTGAGATCAAAAAGCTGGCCCAACCCACTGCAGTCTATATCTTTGGATCCTCACCCAGCGCTCTGTCCAGGGTCTACGGGGAGACGTAACTCTCAACCAGAACCTCATCATAAATCATCAAGCTCGGTCGCCACTGGGCCAGCCGCCTAAGCCCTCCTGGGTGGACATAGAAGCACTATGCCACATGGAACCCCAGTCACCGGGGCCACAGCCTGCCTTAAGTCCACGCCTTGACCCCACACAGTCATTGGAACTCCAACAATCACCCACCAACCAAAATTTGGTGTCGCCAATGACCTCATCAAGGATTCCCCCAAGTCAATTAACCTACGTGCAAATCCACGGCCAAAGTTCTAATGTTTGTATAAATAATATTCATATGCCGGTCTGATCCCAAAACAAAACAAGCCTAATGGAGCAGACAGCTGCACAACTCTCCGAGCATATTTCATTTCCCTCACCTGGAGCCATTATGCTATCACCACAAAAACAGTTAAAAACTCCCGACCCAAGCGAGCAGCTTTTAGCGGATTTATCAATCTTTTTTAAAGACACCAATAACTCTCCCAACTCAACACCAAACTCAGGGGCATATTACCAACACCTAGCGATAATTTTTGTCTCTAACTTGTTTAGAGACAAAAATTATTGCCGCACATCGGCGATTTTTATCGCAGATAAACCTTGCTATTAGCAAGGTTTATCGCAAATGCGATAAAAAACGGCCGCAATGCATGAATATCGCTGAAAAGTCAGCGATATTCATGCATTATCGAGCAAATGCTCTTAGCCATATTATCCACCTCCCATTGGATAACATGGTGAAGAACTGCTCAGGGCAGGTGTTAGCTTTTGGAGATATTCGCGCTTAGCGCGAATATCTCCAAAAGTTGGTAATAGGAGATAGCGATGTTAGCGACTGTTTCCAGTCACTAACATCTTGGCACGCCCACTTTGCATGTCATTAGTGATAAATATCACTGACATGCAAAGCGGGGCCCAAGATGGTCGCTATCTCCTATTAGCTGTCACTAACTGGTGTTAGCGACAGCTTGGTAATAGGGAGATAATTTTATCTCCGCTTTCTTGGCTTTTAAAGCCAAAAAAGCGGAGATAAACCCCTTGATAATATACCCCTCAGTGCTTAATATAAATCCTCACAAAGAAGAGTATGTAGTAAGCAGTGTCTGGTCACAACTCCTTCAGACTTTTGAACACACAGTCACTGCTTTAAACTACCACTGGGACAAACTGGAGGTTCAGGTTGACCTTCTAAACACTCTAGCACTTTTTTACGTCCGGGATTGACAACAAACTGGATAAATTAAATAACCTAATATTAGGGGCGCAAGCATCCACAAAACTCGTTCAATCAGTTTGCTGCTGCTCCCCAATCATCGATTCCCTTTCCTCGCTTCCAGAGCTTCTATCTAGCATCATAAAGGAAGTTAAGGGTTTGAAGGGAGGCTATCCACTCACAAACCCCAGCCAGCAACATCAAAATCAGCCCGGCCCGCCCCAATACCCCGCAAATCCTTGGCTCACCACAAACAAAGGAACAGTGGTATCGGATGGAATAGCTCCATGCAGAACCCAACACAATGGGCAGGTGAATAGCGAGAAAATAGAAACCTTACCAACAAGTGCCAAACCGAGGATCGAAAACGGCGGGGTTTCGTGTGGAAACACAACTAACCTGGATCATTTAGTCACAGGGCCGAAGGACAGTCCAGGTTCATTGAATGGGTCCACTCGAGAAGAAGCATCAGTCCCCCCTCGCCCACGCAGCAAGAGAGAGCGCAAACGCCTAAGAAAAAATAGAAATACAAAAACAAGGGCTCTCACCCACACCGCTCATCGGCAGTACTTCCCCATCTTTGAGACAGGATCCCAAGCGAGACGGGCGTCTTGTCACCCCCAATGAATCGTCAAGAAGAATTGACCGGGCCCGCCATCGAACAGGGTGTGAAGAGTGCCCCCGCACCAAGCAAGCCAGCTTTGGAGATAGCAATAGATGAGCCTAGTATAACTACAGAAATCTTAAGGTTGAAAACCAACGAAACCAATGAGGCTAAGCCAACGTGGCCAATGACGAAACAAGAAAAAAACAATCTATTGCCGGCCCCAACCCTCTCTGGAGCGGACAATGTTACACCAAGAAGGACCTACAAAAAAAAATTCACAACGACCTTGTGAAGCAGCCTAGACCCATACAACAATTATGGAAGACCCCCTCATCGGCAGTCCGACCAGAAGCATGAATCTGATGTAGGGCAGCTGCCCAATGAAATAAACACGTCTGAGCACACGACAAAAAACGATACGCCACACCATCAGCTCTTATTGGCCCCGGAATATAAATCAAAGGGCTGTCAAGATATCCTTAACAGATCAAATATATTAAAATTAGTGGCAGGCATCTCGGGGCTTGAAGGGCTGACCTCGGAGGACATTCAATCCATTGAGTTTCTCCCCCCAGAGGCACCCAACCGTCTGAGGTAACCTTGGTGTCATTTAAACTGGCCAGATGGGTAAATAAGCCCACCCTGCGAAATTGGGGTATTAGAGTCTATCCATACTCCACCCCCGGCTATCCCACCTCCTTGCTTCCTCAATTGCCGCTGCTCCAGCAAGCCGCCAGCACTAGACAGGCTACAAAAGTTAGACCATATTCGATTCTAAAAAACGCATCAGGGCCACTAGTTCATTGTAATACTCCGCAAATAGAGGTCCATGAGGTCGATCCTAGCCAGGGCTGGCGGTGGCTTCCAGGGTTCTTGTCATCTAAAGGCACAGAATGAATCCCAGTGGAGCGGCACCCCCCGTGACAGACAAACCTCTGGGCGCACCAATACGGCCTGTAGTATTCTCCACCACAGACGATCATCAAGGATATGCTACCTTTTCAATGTGCTCCTGGAATATCAGCGGGCTTCACCAAAAAATCATGAACCAAGAAACTTCATCTTTTCTCTTTAGCACACAGTAATAGCCCTCCAGGAAACCTGGGCAACTGACAGGCACCCTATTATCGGATTCATTGAATTCTGGAACCCAGCTCTTAGGGACAGCCCCTACGGCCACGCAAAAGGTGGCCTATCAATCTACCTATCCACCAATTTAAAAGGTACAGCTAAACAACTACCCATTAAAGAAGATTGGGTATTAGGGGTAAAAATCAATCGGTGGCGACAGCTGCGTTCCCTATTTCTTTTAAATGTGTACATTAATCCAAACCCTCGCACCAAAAAAGCCCATCTAGCCCGCCTAACAGAAATTAAGAGCAACATTGCGGCTGAGCATCCAAACTCTGACTGCATCGCTACGGGGGACTTTAACATCAACCTATTTCAGGGAAAAACAGCAGAGACCGATGAGCACCTTCTTTACAACATCATAGAGGCCGCACCCCAAACCAGACCACCTAACCAGGCGGACAGCAAACTGGGAGAACTCTGTGTGTCGCGTCTCTACAGTGCAAGCTTCCTGGTAATGAACGGCAGGTCCACAGGCGATACTCCACCAAACTGGTCTTGGGCAAATGGCAGCAGACATTCCCATCTAGACTATACTATCTGCAATGCTGCTCTGCTTTACCACCTAGATACCTTTAGCATCCTCCCACGTACCGAAAGCAACCATAGGCCCCAGGTCATTTCCTTCAACACAAAGCCAGAGCGTCACAAACCAGCACCTTCAACTAGTCAGGGAACATATACTGAAAATCTAAAGCGACTGAAGTGGAGTGACGACATCAGCCCCAAAATACTACAAGTGAGCATGGATTTTTTAAATGGCAACAACAACCCTGACGCCGCACCGACCGTCATATGGACGAGGCTCTGCTTCCATCTGACCAGCAGCTTTCCATCTAAAATGCAGGGGCATAGCCGATCTCAGTCTAGTAAGTTTGAAGTATCTTTAAAAACAAAATTGCTTAAAAAAGCAAGAAATAACGCGCTACGGCTACTCGTTAAAACCCCCCGGGAACAGCGAGTCCTTAAAAATATACCACAGAACCCAAAAAGCCTTTAGGATGGCGATCAATGAAGACAGGCGGACCCATGAAAACCAATTCTGGTGCAAACTGGTGTGGGAGAGCAAGAGCAAAACGCAAGGAAATTCTGGGCCCTAATCGACAACTCAAACTCGAGCTCCTCGAGTCTTGGAACTGCAAATATTGAAGAAGCTGAATGGGTTAATTACCTTACGGACCACTTCAAGTCTCAAGCCCAACCAGACTCCGCAGGACACGGATCGCAAGGAGAAATGGGCACCGGTCTCGGGCCCACAGGGTGTACTCCTACAGTGCTACAACACCTGTCTGACGAGGCTTATCAGGTGACCGTAGGCAGGGTCATCACTGTAGTGACAAAGGCCAGACAAGACGGAGCACCAGGGCCTAATGGCATGCCACAAAAACGTTTTAAATCGGACATAATCTTATGGTCTGGATTGTTAACAAACCTTTTTTAACTATGCATTGAGGACTGCAACAATCTCAGACTCATGGCGGGGTGCAATAATTCACCCTATTACAAATCCGGTTCGCATGCTGTTCCCAATAATTACAGGCTTATAGCCCTCCTGGACATTGAGGCAAAACACTACGCAGGGCTCCTTTTGGAGGACCTGAGGCTCTGGGCAAAAGATCATAACCGGGTGCCAATGAGCCAAACCGGGTTCACTGCCAACTCGGGGACCATGACCAATTTATTAGCGGTGTCCTCCATTGTCGACAAAGCCCTCTCTACATCTAGGTTTGTGTTTTGTTGCTTCGTCGACTTCAAAGCCACCTTTGATAGGGTCCCCAGGGAGGCCCTTTGGGAAAGTTGAGGAAGTGGGGAATCCCAGACAAATTATTGAATGCAATCATTGAACTGCACTCACGTACTTGGGTTCGAGTAAAGTTAGGGAATGGCACGCATCTCTCGCGAAAAATTCCAACAACGAGAGGCGTTAGGCAGGGATGCATGCTGGCCCATCTCCTTTTCAACCTATTTCTGGCCGACCTATCCAGACCCTGGATGAGGTCAACAGCCACCCGCCAAAGATAGGGGGCACGGCATTAAGTAATCTTTTATATGCCGACGATCTGGTGCTGTTCAGTCACACAAGGGTGGCGTTGCAAAGGCTCCTTGACACACTGCTGCAATATACGATCAAGAACAAACTAGAAGTAAACATGAAGAAAACCCAGGTAATGCCGTTTGGGAAGAAGCGACATGTCGGTGGCGGATGGTCATTTAACAACAATGGCCTCGCCACAGGCAAGTCGTATAAATATCTGGGGGTTCATTTAGATTCTAGGGGTAACCTCAAAAAGCAGCGTGACGAGATCGCAGTCAAAGCAATGACGCTAGCGGTGTCATTGCCTAAGCTCTCAGAAAATATGTCAGGCCCTACCCTGTCACCCCTTTTGGAAGTCCTGAAAGCGAAAACATGCCCCACTCTGTCGTATGGCATAGGGATATTCAAGGGCAAACTGAACACCGCTCTAAATCAGTATACGACCAAAATTTACAAAAAGGTCCTTCATTTGCCACACTCTGCTTCTTCCTCACAGATTAGACTAGAGATGGGGCTATTGAATTATGATGCCTCCAGCATTGGGGTATTTCTTAACTTGTGCCATAAACTAAGACAATCTAACCCAGGCACATTAGAGTCCCTAGTCTGGCAAGAAATAAGTGTGAAAAATCCAGGAGGCACATTTGGCTGTCTTTTTAAGGACTACATTCAACAAATGTCAGCAGACGGCCTCTGGGCCCTAAACCCCAGTCAGTCAGCATTTAAGCTCGCAATTAAAAAAAGTGTAAGAACGCTATCACTTATCAGTGACAAAGCACTCTTTGCAAAACGAAGCCATTCATGGGCAGTTATTAATTCTTATAATCGCCTAACCCCCGCCTCCTCCTAAATTGCAGTTTCACAGCAATTAGAAAGGGCGACTGGCTATTCTTGCAAAATTTACCCGCCTGGTGTTGTACTGAGGAGGACACATTATGTAGAGGGTGCGGCGAAGCAGCAGAAACGCTACTGCATGTGGCTTGCATCTGCCCAGCCTTTGGTCTCCAACGCAGGTCTAAGCTGAAGGGGGAATGGAATCGGCTGGGTGTTCGGTCCTGTAGGCAAGCTATCATTACTGCTTTGAGCCCAGACAACACAGATCTAAACATAAGACTGACAAACCTGATCCAGCAGGCATATCACAATTTTAAACAAAAGTGACCAGTTACAGCCTTCCCCTAACCTTTTTTTAAATAATTAACGCTTTTAAAACAAATATTCCTAAAACCATTAGGTAATTAGAGACAAGAAAAGCTAAACAGCATTTTAGGACCATGGTTTGTTTTATGTATGTATCATAGACTAGGGGAGCAGTTTTAATGTTATTTGCAACTAAGAGAGCAAGGAAGATGATTATGCATATCTCTGCTGTGTATTTGATAGTCTGTACTGTTTTAATATTTGTAATCAACATGAACCGGAAATTTCGCTTTTAAAGATATTTGTTTTATATCTAAATAAAGATCATTATTATTGATGTTTTCCCCAATTAAATGTTAGCAGATCAAAAATACCAATATTTACTGGACTAAAAAGGCCCAGTAAATATTAGACTGTACTGATTTTGGTACAGCAAACATCAGAATCCTTATGTTATTCCCCATTTCACTTGAGAAACTCAAAATAAGGGCTATGTATCAAAATGTTCAATTCGAATAAACGTTATTCAGCACATACAATGCATGAACATATCATAAAAAACATGTTAATCATAATACATAGGAAAAGCAGCCCCAGTTCTCCCATTATCAACCCTAATACATAATACTTTTCCTAGATTGTATAGCCCCCCCTTATAAAAATAGCAACATTAATACAAACAAAGGAATTTCCCGTGAAGACAAATAACTCAGTGCAGTTTTATAATCTCTAATATTTCACGCAAGAAGAATCAGGGGCATATGTATAAGGAAGTGGTGGAACGGGGCGTTAGCCTCCTTGGCTTAACCCCTTGCTCCGCCACTTCTGAAACCCAAGGCTGTAGCATGTATACAAGAATTGGGTGCTGCCTTGCATTTCCCCTTGCGATGGTGCTGTGCTTCCTCCTATGTACGTTATCCTTGTACATAGGGGGCAGCATTAAAATTAATGAGTGTTGCGGTGGAACACCTACCGCAACACCCACTGTCCACCCCTTTCACCCCAAGCAAAGCGGGAAAGGGGGCCTTGTGCACATGGCAGTGCTAAGCCACGTTAAGTCCTGGCTTAACCCTAGCGTACTTTCCGATTACCAATTCCAAATTCACAAATTGTTCAACTGTCCCCAGGTCCTTCCTAAAAAATGTGCTACTGAAAAAGATCGATTTGTCCTGAGCTTATTCCTATAGCCTCTTTAGTAAGATCTTACACATTAATTTAAATGATGAGTCTAAAAGAAAAATACGGGCGAGAGCAGCTGGGATCTGAGTTATCACCCTTCTTAAAAATTGATATATGATTGTTAATAAAGCTCAGGAAGGGGATCATACATTCCTCAGCTGCGTTACATACTGAGTCAAGATGTGTCCCATAAATTCACGACTGATTTAAATGTGTCAACTGAAACTCAATAATGGCCTGGTGCTTTCCCAGCCGCACTTTGATGTAAGGAAAGATGAACCTCCTTGAGGGTAGTATTAAAGGGAGGATTCCTACTTAACTCCTGTGCATGCATGGTAGAGCCATTACTGACTAGATTAGGATTAAACACTGCTGAAAAATGGGTTACCCAGGATTCACAAGAAACAAAGGGGCAGATTTACAATAACTGGCGCATCCCCAGGGATGCGCTAGTTATTGTGCGCCGCAGCTCCGCCACCCATGGTGCGCCGCATTTACAATGCGGTGCACCATGGGGCAAAAACGGCACAGATGCGTCACGCATCTGTTCCGTAAAGGCGGTACATTGCTGGAGTTGCATCGCAAGCGCGACGCAGCTCCAGCAATGCTCTGGGGGGCCCTATCTGTACAATGCTGCGTCAAGCCTTACGCCTGCTTCAAGCAGGCGCAGGGTTTTCACGCAGCATTGGCCTAAAAGTGCCTGCGTGAAATCTTGTAGATTTCACGCAGGCGATTTTGCGTGGCGCACCTGCCCCGGAACGCCCACCCTGCGCCGGAACGCACACATGTGGCGCAGGGCTTTACAACGTGACGCATCTGCCTAGATGCGTCACATTGTAAATAGGTTGCAGGGATGCGCCACATTTACGCCGCCATTGCGTGATGCAACGGCGGTGTAGACGTGTCGCAAGTCCGACATAAATCTGCCCCAAAGGATTTTAGTTTCGGGATTGAATCATTTTATTTTTTTAAACAGGGCATTAACTAAAAAGCTTGGTGTCCCTCATTTCAGAAGCTATAATCAATTTGGACTAGGCCTCATCCTGTAATAATATCTTCCTTCTTGCCATAGCCATAATATATTTTTTACATCAAAGCTTAATCGCCCTAGGGTTCCAAGTGGAACAAATTCAGCAGAGCACTGGTACATGATCTATCAAACTACCCATTATTGCAGGATTTCATAGGACTCAGAAGTGATGTGAGAAGTCAGTTTATTGTACAATCTGGCTAAAATTTGCTAAGGACTCTAACAGGGCTGATTGTGAACAGCTGGTGAGTTGCGCAGGGGGTTATGGGCATTGTAGTACCTGCTGCACCTGCTACCTGAGCTGCTGCACCTCACAGTGGCTGGACCCCCGTGGTGAAGATGACTCCCAGGTTAAGGAAGCACTCTGCTGGCAGGCACCATATGGTAAACTCTTGTGGTACTCTTGCACCACCAATGAGACCCGGTACAGCAGAAAACAAATCATTTATTTTGGCTTTGTCTTTTCATTGTCTTTTTTTTAAATATTTTTATTATTCAGATTGCAAATTACATCGTATAACATTGCATTAGAACGTATAGTGACAACCATAAAATCCTTACAGCAAATTTATACTTACAAAAGAAAGAGCAAAAGAAAAATGGCAGCCAATAGACATAGGATTGAAACACAAATACAAAATAAAGAAGAGGTTAGTAAAGCGGGTTAACACGGCAACAATAATAATAAACCAGGTCGGCCAATCAATTATTCTGCCAATGAACAAATGGACCCCAAACTCGCAGCCCCCTCTCCCGCCTCCTCTTGCCTCCTCGCATGAACGCTGCGGATTCTAAATTATGTAGAGCCAGAATCCTGGCTCTCCAGTTCACGAACGTGGGGGGATCTGGGCGATCCATTCAGAGGTGATACATAATCACATTACAGACATCGCTATGAATATTAAAGCCGAAGGGTAGCTTGATCTGGAGTCCACGACATTTGATTCACACCCCAATATTACTACTTCGGGAGATAGAGCCACTGATATTTTAAGGCTAACATTAATAAATGTTTGGACGTCTTGAATGAATATAGCAAGTTTGGGGCAGCTGAAAAACATATGTATATCATTCGCAGCAGCTAAGCCACATCTCGGACAACTATGGCCCCCCTTCCCCCATTTGGAAATTTTAGCCGTGGTGTAGTAAAGGTCCAATAAGGCCATATATGATTGTGTACGCAGGCTCCCAGAAGTTAAAACCATATTAGATAACTCAAGTGAATGCATGATATACGTGCCTGACCGACCGAGTTTATTATCCCATTTAGAGTTTTGGATGGATAGGTCATCAGGAAGGCCCAAAAGAAGGTTTTGATAGATAAGCCCAATTTTTGATTTCCTCAGAATCAAATCCATGAGTACATTTTTAACAACAAAAGTTGGATTCCCAATCAGAAGTCGCTCTAGAAAGCTACGAATCTGTAGATATTTAAAAAAATGTGTGCGAGTCCAGAGCAAACTTCTCTTTAAGAAAAAGGAAAGGAACCAGACTCTCCTGCTGGGCTAAATCTCCCAAAACGATAATACCATGCATCCTCCACCTAATGGTAATATGATCTTGGAAGATAGATGGTAATAATCTAGCTGCTGCGAGGGGTGTGTAATAATTAATAATAGGAATTGCCCATTTCCGCCGCACTTTCCTCCAAACAGAATACATAGCCATGATGACTCTAAATTTAGTTTTTTTATAGTAACTGGGTTCGAGAACTGTTAATAACGTTCCTTTCACATCCTCCCCCAGAACAATTGCAAAGATCGAAGGGCTACAGCATACTGGGAGTACTGCTCTGTCCCCAAAGAGTGGAACAGCAAGATGTTGTAATAGAGCTGCCCAGTTGTAAAACAGCAGATTGGGGACTGACCACCCTCCCTTATCCACAGGCAGCTGCATCCATCTCGAAGCCCTGCGTGCCTGACGATAACTCCATAAAAACCTATTACAGCATCTCTGTCCCCTGGCCATACTGGTCTGGGCAAATTCTAATGGGATAGTTCTAAAGAGTTACAAAAGTTTTGGTAGAATTAACATCTTTAGAACATTCCTCCTTCCAAACAGAGATAGGTGCAGATTATCTGGTCTATATAAAGTGGTAGCAACTGTATCTATAATAGGTAAGCTGTTAATTTCTGTAAGTTTTTCCACCGCTGCTGTAATTATTACACCTAGGTTCAATGCACTTGGGACCACTGGTGCGTCAGATGGCCCCTTAGCAGAGGATTGGACCACCTGGATTTTTTGAGCGTTAAGTTTGTACCCCGAACACAGGCCGAATTGCCCTGCCAGAATCTTTAGTGCTGGAAACGCGGTTGCCACATCACTAGTCAATACCAAAATATCGTCGGCATAAGCCAGAACTTTGAACTCAAAAGTGTTAACCCTTACTGGAGGTATAGAGAGGGTAGTCTCGATTTTATTTAAAAATGGGTTGATATATAAAGCAAATAGCAGGGGCGAGCAGGGGCAACCCTGCCTGGTGCCCCTGCTAATAGGAAAAGAACTCGAGGTTGTGCCAGAGATGGATATAGTTGCCCGTGGCGTGATGTAAAGTGACTGTACAGCCTGAATAAAACCAGAGCAAAACCCCTTCCACTCCAAAACTTTCCACAGGAACCCCCATGCAACCCTGTCAAACACCTTTTCGGCGTCGGATTGCGCTGAGGGGAGAACCCGTGGCTTGGGCCCAATCTAGGAGTGCAATGACACGGCGAACATGATCCGCCGTGTCTCTGCCCACAATAAATCCGTGCTGATGAATAGAGACTAGAGACTAGAGGGGAGATGACTAAAGCTAATCTGGTGGCGAGAATTTTAGCGAAAATCTTATTATCCGTATTAATCAATGAGATCGGGCGAAATGAAGTGGGATTGAGAGCAGACTTATTCTTCTTTTTAAATAAAATATTATTTGTATGTTGCCACTAGGTTGGTATGTAGCCAAGCTGGGCCTCCCTAAGCGTTGTTAAGAGATCTTCCCGGATTTCCAAACGAAAAATACTATAAAACTCCAAAGGAATGGAGCCCGGGCTAGCCGCCTTACCCTTAGCCAACATGTTTAGAGCCAGTTCGACCTCCTCCCATTCTATAGGTGCAGCTAAGACTGAGTTCTGATTGTCTGATATTTTTATGGTATTGAGTTCGGAAACAAAGGCCGCGAATTCTTCATCCGGATTATTATCCCAGGATGCCTCTGTGTAAAATGAAGAATAAAAATCAGAGAAGACAGTCAGGACTCCGTCCGGGGTATCGTGAATCCGGCCCTGAGCGTCCTGAATTGAATCAATACGATTCAGGATTGCTGTTGAAGGCGCGTGGCAAGGACCCTTGCCACTTTTTCCCCAAACTCAAAAAAAGTACTTAGCTGCTAGATCTTGCCCAAAAAATTCAAGGAGAGAAGCTTTGATACGTGCCACCTGTAGTTGATGATGGGCGGTATCCAGACCTTCCTTAATAGTGTTGGTGAGCGAAACCTCTGCACGACAAAGTTCATCGGTCCGAACATTGATTTGCTCACGGATTTGCTTCTGACGTGACAGTGAAAAGCTCTTAGTTTCACCACGGATCGCAGCCTTAAGTGTATCCCAGACTATGATGTTAGATGCCGACCCTCTATTAAAATCCAAAAATTCACAAACCCAAGGTCGCATATAATTTAAATAGGCTTCCTTTGACAGCAACTTCCTCTCAAAGGTCCAAGGTCTAGGGACCTTTAAGACAGAGGGTAGGGTACAATTAATAATCAGGGGATTATGATCAAATATTATACGAGGTGAAATAGTAATTGATGTTGTGTCCGCTAACTGATCCGACAGGAAGAAATAGTCCAAACGCACCATTTTATTATGGGGAGCTGAGAAATACGTACAGCCATCTAGATCCCTATGGTGGTAATGCCAGAGATCAGTCATCAAGTGCTCCTGAACCAGTGCTTGTAGGGCCCTAAACACCCTAGGTTTCTTGCCTACATATTTTTGTCCCCCAGTTATATTAAAGTCTGCCGAAAGATTAATGTTAAAATCACCACACAGACAGACGGGGTGCGGCCACAGTGCCAGCTCTAAATTTAAATGATGTAAAACAGCGGGGTCATCCAAGTTACAACAATAAACAGTACAAATAGTCAGGGGCGCCCCATTGATCAGAAATTCAGCAATAGCCCAGTGACCATTATTGTCTTGGGTAGTTTTCACACATGATCCCAGCCCACGCTTGACCAAAATAGCAACCCCTCGTGTCATTGAAGTTTGTCAGGAACACCCATTCAAATCAACACCGGGGATTTTTAGACATTCTCTATTTTGCCAAGGTAAGTGCGTCTCCTGGAGACAAAGTACCTCTAAGTTTAAGGCCTGAATAACCCTTGAGAATAAAGCCCTATTCTTGCCATTATTCAGGCCACAAACATTTAATGAAGCAATGCGTATTTTACCCAACGCCATTCAATCTTCTCAGAGAACTCAACAAAATAACCACAAGGGTCACTATGGTATCATGATACAAACAACATTTTACAAGCTGTTTTTTTTTTTGGATGCACCCCCCTCCCAGCCACCCCCAAACCCGGACCCGGAACCCCCGACCTACCCCCCTCCAACCCTGAAACACTACCCCCGCTGAACCAGCCCCCCACCCCCGAGCTAGGCAGTAGGACCGAAGTCCAAATGATGGGGAAACTGGTGAGCGCTGGGACCCCCCCCCCTGGAATTGCTGCCGGTCAACTCACATAGGAGCATGCCCGGGTAGGTTCCCTGAAAAACACCAAAAGAAAGAAAAGCTAACAATCGTCACCCCCCTATTGGGCATGCCCCCACTAAAGTTTAAACAAAACAATGAGAAGAAGGGAGAGGATAACAATGCAATCCTACAAAAAAGTGTAGATTGAGTCCAGAAACACCTTAGCCTGTATCTCTGACTCAAAAAATTTAGTTTGAGCGTGATAAATCACTTTGAGTTTAGACGGATACAGCAAAAACACCTGTGCCCCCTTAGATTGGAATGGGGCGATCAGCTGGCGGAGCTGCCACCTCCATTCCACTGTAGCTGGGCAAAAATCTGGCCTAAAAAAAATTGGCACCCTTTCCCCGATTTCTGTTTGTCCGCCCTCGCTAAATCATGCAACTTCTCTATGGCCAAGAAATTAAGCAAAGATATTAAAATAGCCAGAGGTCTATTAGATGTTTGGCCAGAGTGTTGTTTAGGTTTGTACAGAAACTGGTGGGCGCGCTGTATTTCCATTTGCCAGTCCCATTCCTTCACTTCAGGGAATGCTTCCGTGAAAAGCTCCACCACAAATCGGCGAACATCAGTCCCCTCGATGCCCTCCGGAACCCCCAAAATCCTCAGATTATTTCTGCGGGCCCTGTTTTCGATATCCACAAGCTTCCATTGAACATCTCCCCTGTGCGCTTGGATTGCCTCAATCGCATTCCTCTGGGCAGACATGTCAGGGGATTATGATCAGATATTATACGAGGTGAAATAGTAATTGATGTTGTGTCCGCTAACTGATCCGACAGGAAGAAATAGTCCAAACGCACCATTTTATTATGGGGAGCTGAGAAATACGTACAGCCATCTAGATCCCTATGGTGGTAATGCCAGAGATCAGTCATCAAGTGCTCCTGAACCAGTGCTTGTAGGGCCCTAAACACCCTAGGTTTCTTGCCTACATATTTTTGTCCCCCAGTTATATTAAAGTCTGCCGAAAGATTAATGTTAAAATCACCACACAGACAGACGGGGTGCGGCCACAGTGCCAGCTCTAAATTTAAATGATGTAAAACAGCGGGGTCATCCAAGTTACAACAATAAACAGTACAAATAGTCAGGGGCGCCCCATTGATCAGAAATTCAGCAATAGCCCAGTGACCATTATTGTCTTGGGTAGTTTTCACACATGATCCCAGCCCACGCTTGACCAAAATAGCAACCCCTCGTGTCATTGAAGTTTGTCAGGAACACCCATTCAAATCAAAACCGGGGATTTTTAAACATTCTCTATTTTGCCAAGGTAAGTGCGTCTCCTGGAGACAAAGTACCTCTAAGTTTAAGGCCTGAACAACCCTTGAGAATAAAGCCCTATGCTTGCCATTATTCAGGCCACAAACATTTAATGAAGCAATGCGTATTTTACCCAACGCCATTCAATCTTCTCAGAGAACTCAACAAAATAACCACAAGGGTCACTATGGTATCATGATACAAACAACAAGCTGATTTTTTTTTTTTTGATGCACCCCCCTCCCAGCCACCCCTAAACCCGGACCCGGAACCCCCGACCTACCCCCCTCCAACCCTGAGACACCACCCCCGCTGAACCAGCCCCCCACCCCAGAGCTAGGCAATAGGACCGAAGTCCAAATGATGGGGAACCTAGTGAGTGCTGAGACCCCCCCGGAATTGCTGCCGGTCAACTCACATAGGGGCATGCCCTAGTAGGTTCCCTGAAAAACACCAGAAGAAATAAAAGCTAACAATCGTCAACCCCCCTATTGGGCATGCCCCCACTAAAGTTTAAACAAAACAATGAGAAGAAGGGGGAGGATAACAATGCAATCCTACAAAAAAGTGTAGATTGAGTCCAGAAACACCTTAGCCTGTATCTCTGACTCAAAAAATTTAGTTTGAGCTTGATAAATGACTTTGAGTTTAGACGGATACAGCAAAAACACCTGTGCCCCTTTAGATTGGAATGAGGCGATCAGCTGGCGGAGTTGCCACCTCCATTCCACTGTAGCTGGGCAAAAGTCTGGCCTAAAAAAAAATTGGCACCCTTTCCCCGATCTCTGTTTGTCCGCCCTCGCTAAATCATGCAACTTCTCTCTGGCCAAGAAATTAAGCAAAGATATTAAAATAGCCAGAGGTCTATAAGATGTTTGGCCAGAGTGTTGTTTAGGTTTGTACGGAAACTGGTGGGCGCGCTGTATTTCCATTTGCCAGTCCCATTCCTTCACTTCAGGGAATGCTTCCGTGAAAAGCTCCACCACAAATCGGCGAACATCAGTCCCCTCGATGCCCTCCGGAACCCCCAAAATCCTCAGATTATTTCTGCGGGCCCTGTTTTCCATATCCACAAGCTTCCATTGAACATCTCCCCTGTGCGCTTGGATTGCCTCAATCGCATTCCTCTGGGCAGACATTTCATCCTCCAAGGTCGAAATACAAGTTTCTGCTTCAGCTACCTTAGAATCAGTTTCTGCACAGGTTTTAATGACTCTCCGGAGTGTGTTCTGGACCCTGCGGTAAGCCACTTGCGCACGGGCACTTTCCTGGCGCGTCTCTTCCCGGTGGGCAATGATTGTTTGATACATTATTGCCAGCGTCATTTCACCAAACTAGGGTCAAAGATGTTAGGGGCTGACTCTAAAGGGTTGGATTGAACTCCCGGCTGCTTTGTAAATGAATAGTCCCAAGCTAAGGAGCCCATCACCTGATCCTGATCTTGAGGCAGTTTGCAAACTGTAGCTAGAACATTTGAGATGGCCGCTGAATTTAGAACCTCATTTGTGCGCCAGTCCCCCATTACACTGCCCTCGTCATCCGTCCAGTCCCCATCTAAGCCATCATCGTCCACCGAAGAACCAGTGTATTCCGATAAAGAAAAAAAATTGTCACCGTCTGTGTCCACATCCGTATTTATTGAGGCTGGTGGCAAATGAGCTAGGATAGCCCCAACATGTGTGTGGACACTTGATGGCGGCGAAGAGAGTGCTGCAAGGGAGTCTATGAATGTGAGTTTCTGAGGAATCTGTGCCAGAGGGACTACATCTCCCAGAAGGCCTTGGGACTGTGCATATAAAGCCATTGTAGACTCAATACGATTCAAAGGTCCAGAATTGTCAGCCTCTACTTGTACAGAGTCTACTGAGCCCCCATTTTTAACATTCAGTGGAACAACTACAGATAGTGTCTTAGAGACGGTATCAATCTTACCCGCTGCAGCTGTGGAGGCTTTGGTGGATGTGGTAGCTGTAGGCTGTCGAGTCTTTGCTGTCACCGGGCTGTGAGGAGTCTGAGGCGTTTTATTAATACTGACAGCCCGTGTCTGGAACATTGCAGGTACTGGTACGGTCTTGGTGTTTTTGGGATTTTTACCAAGTGAAATATCTGCCTGAACCTTCTTTGCGCTGTCAGCTGAGAGCGCCGCATGTGTAGACGGGGGCTGGGGCACCAGAGGTTTTGCGGGGATCCGAGACTGTTTTTTTGTTTGTCGCTTCGGCGGCATCACGGCGTTTTGCATGCAAAGCAGATAGAGCTGCTGAAGCCGCCGCGTGAAAGCAAAGCCGCTTTAAAGCAGACGCCAGGGAGCCGGGATTAGCTGTGAAGGGCGGCGACGATTCTTCATGGGCAGCCGCAGCATCCCGCTGCAGACAGTAAGAGAATGCCGATCGTCATTTCAAAAGACTTCGGATTGCATCAATTGAATACTTTCGTTAAGGGCTGCTGCACCGGCAGGGCATCCAGGCAGGAAGAAGCAATACGACCCGTTTACTCGGCCAGAGTGACGGCCGCCATCTTGCCTCTCAACTTGTCTTTTCATTGTCAATAGCATTTTCTCTAGTGTCTAATTCTTTTTAGTATAAAATATTGTTAACTCTTTGAAACAAATACCTTATCCACTACACCCTAAACATGATCCTTTTGTCTCACTGCTTCATTTCTTCTTTCATACTTTTTCAGACTTCTACTTAAATTTTTAACGTGCTCATGTCTCCTAGTAAAAATATCTCCTTCCTTCTTCAGTTTTTCAGTCTTTGTCCATGTATTTGCTCACCTTTCTTAGTGCGTCTTATATATTCTTGTGTATTAACTCCATTTGTCCTCTTTCCAGCAGTTCTTTTCTTTTCCATCAGCTTTTCTGCATGTCTATGTGAGTGAATGTTTAGCTGTTTTTCTTACTATTTCACAGGGTGATTTGAAGTGTTTTGTGTTTTTCTACTTAGGTATGTGAGATTAAAGTCTGGGTGGCAGGGTGGATATTTAATTGGGCAGTTTGATCTCTAGGAGTGCATTTAGCTCACCAAAACTTCAGACTACATGTTTTACATTTTAACCACACAACTCCATGCGCTATACCCTAGATACATTCTATCTTAGTACTCACTTATATGTGGTGCTAGAACAGCTTACTCCTTCTTTGCAAGTTTTAAGTGTCAAGACAGCCCTGGCATTAAATGTGAATGCACAACTTCAATTATAGCAGGCTTGACACACAATGCAAGGGTTACTTCTCTTCATGGTAGAATTGATAGTGTAATTTGTTTGGAAATATCTAAATGAGAGTTTGAGTTCCTATCTGAGACTTTGGTTGCATGTGTATGTAAGTTTCCAAGTAAATGAGTGCCTCCCTGTTTGAGATCCTCGCTTCTGTAAATATGTTTTCAAGGGGTGCATGGATTACCTACTCGCTATGTTAGTAAGTATTAAGTTATTTAACCCGTTGGCTGCATCGAACGTTCAGCTCCAGTGCTGAACGTTCGAAAAACGGGTGGGGCAGCGTCGGCCAACGGACGTGCGCAGCAATACCAAGGTAGTGCACGCGACGACCATTGGCCGACGGCGGCAGCCAACAGGTTAATTGTGCTTGCAACTTCCCCCATTAGCACTAGATATATATAAGTTCTGCCTGTGTGTTTGAGTGAATCCTTAGATGCTTATCTTAGTATGTGACTGAGTTTTTTAGTGTCTCTCTGCGTTTCTACTTGGGTATGTCAGATTTAAGTATGGGAATCAGGTTGGATATATATTTGGGCAAATATGTCTCTTGAAGTGCATAGAGCTCACTGAAACTTCGCCATACATATGCTACCTTTTAAGCATACACCACCCAACGCTATGGCCTAGCTGTGGCATACCTTAGTGGTAAGTTGTACATGGTAAAGAGCACTTTATACATTGTATAGGACTTTTAAATGTAAATGTTTAATGTCTCAGTCCATACCTGTGGCTTTCACTGCATATGTATGTAAATAATGTCTCAGTCCATATCTGTGGCTTTCACTGCATGTTCATGTAACTCTGTGTGTAAACATCTGCCTCTCTTTGTAACCTCTATAAATGTGCCTGTGAGAGGTTACATGATTTGCCTTGTACATGTGTTAGTAAGTAGTAGTGTTTTAGGTGTTTGTCCAAATGTCTTAATTAGCATGACATACATAACAGTCCGGCTTGTCTACATGAGTGGATGTTTAGGTGCTTCTGTCACAGTTATTAGCAGTACAAAAACATGACCTGCACCTATCGATATCAGTGCTACTTTACTGACTTTCCTACTAAAGTGTGGATATTCATTCGGGCATATCAGTTTCCATGAAGGTATATAGCCCAGTCAGGCTTTAGAGTACCTGCATTACCTTTTAATCACATACCAGACTGCCCTATGGCCTGTTTGCAACCTACCTCACTTTCCACTTGTATTAGAACATGAGTGTATGCCTTGTGTAGGAACATACATAGCTAATTTGGATACCTCAGTTGCTGTAATATAAATTACAAAAAATATCTGCAACAACTTTATATGCTGCTAGAAATATATTCCTACTTTCTTAGTATGTTAGTGAATGTATAAGTGCTTCTGGGTCAGAACCACCCTAAATAATTTTTAAGCATCTATGTCAGTCGCATAAAAACTGGAATATTTGATCTACAGCCTCACATAACATTCTTACTTGAAAACATACATACAGGGTATATTAGAGGTTACCTATAGATATGAAAACATACTTTGAAAACATCACAAACTACATGCTGCTTGTAACAGTACTAAAGTACACTTCACACTACTAACTGTAATCCATATTAAAACACTGCATGTTCATCTATGGCTATCAGTGTTATACTACACATCTCACTTAGAGTAATAATAAAATAACATATCTCACCAACTGTGCACATACAAATCTGCCTTTAATTTATCCAACATCTACACAAAAAAGTATGTAAAGATAGTTGTCACCTTTCACAGATTCATAATGCATGTACACCCACAGGGCAATCTTTCCACATTTAATTGTAAGTGTTCTAGTCCTCTTTTATAATGATCGAAAATAGACTATAGCTCCCACAATTTAAATGAAAACATGTTTTTGTTAGCAGAACATCATGTTATGCACATAGAAAATTGTTGCATCTTATACTACATAATATGTTAAACCATTAGTGTACACTCTTTGTTTCTATCACTTACAAAATAAAGTAAAGGAGAACAACTGCAATATGCAGTTCCATAGAAACATGTTGTAAACTATCCTCAGAGGCACCTAACTGCACCTCAGACAAACTGCCTTAGTCCTCCTATTAACTGAAATATAAAAACATGCATTCTATCAGTTATAAACCATCTTATCTTTTTAAATATTTGTTATACTTTAAACTGCTTTTTAACAGTATATTAATGAAATATACATGCTTAATCAATTTTTTCATTTATAAAATAATGTAATTGACATACCATAATATTGAGTTCATTGGTAAAAAAAAAATGTTCTCTTATTAGATAGATACAATACTCTCAGGTTTTGTAAAAACATAGAGCAAGAATGGCACACCACTCTCATGCAAAGCTACCATAAATGGCAACTTTCTAAGATTCTGCAAAACTCCACAAATAAATGCATTTCTTTCATATTGCATGTTGCATTTTTGTAACTGTATGTCTGAATGGTTACTGTGTGTTAACCCTTTTACTACTGTTTGGAAATAGACCAAAATGCATACCTTTGTGTCAGTAATCGCAAAGTAATCACAATTATCACAATGAATTCAAACAAAAAAAAGGACTCAGAAAAACTACTTTCCTTTATATATTCTTATCACCATTCTACACCTTAATGGAAAATCCTCACTAGGGAATCTTAGCTACCTTATAGAACAATTCATCTACACCTCTCCAATTCTGAAAAACTAATACCTGTCTTTTTAACACCCTTCCCCCAATGTACCCTCTGCACATCCTCCATACAATCAGTAGCCCAGAAGTTCATAGCATATTCAAGAAGGGCCATTTTACTTACAATGTTAACTACAGCAGCTGTGGTTTACAGCACATACTGTAAAGCATGTCCAAGTCTGTATTTACCAGAACCGATCAAAACATTTATTTACTAATTATTTGCAAACACTATCTACTTTTATTCACTAGTATATTCACTGCAACCAATGATATTTTCTATTTAATTTTGAAATCACCACCACACATGCATTTTAACTGGCTTTTATTGCACCAACTGCATTATTCAGGTGCAGCCTTCTCCTGTCTACTACTGCTGCTTCACTTCAAAAGGGTTAGAGGGTGGACTGTGGGACACTGCTATGTGTATTGCGCATGTGAGGCAGCAAGAAAGAGGAGTATGGACAGGGACTTGGCTGCACTGTGGTGGCAATGATCTAGACACATTGATTGGGGTATCTGGGAATCCTAATAAAGGTTACCTTTACTGATTTTCACTAGCACTGTCTTTGTGTACTATAACAAATGCCAAAGGCAAAAATAGTAGTGGTCTAATCATCAGTTCTGTCCACAGCTTGACAAAGGCAGGAAACATGTTGTTAGGACTGTTACTGCATTTCTCAGAGACCATAACATGGACTCAATCTTTAACAACAACATGCAATTCGACAGCATGGAATTTATTTGAATGACGGAGTGCACTTTACAGATGTTTCTAAGTAACCTAAAACTCTGCATCTGGCCTTATGTGTAGCTGTCAGATACATACAATCAACACAAAAGCTCTTCTCAGAGCCACTCTAGTACCTCAAATGTTGTTTTTTCTTAATAAAGATTATTCGTTTAGTTTTTGGGGAATCTTGGGATTACGTCATGATGGTGGCGGATATGTTGCCAAAATGCGAAACAAAAGGAGACATTCAGAAGCCACCAGGACATGCAAAAATAATAATGAGAAAAATATATTCTAAACATTGCACTACACATATTGCTCTATACATGGTTCTTTAAAAAACCATTTAAACTCATATTTTGTACTAACTTTCTTTAAAATTCATCTTTAAAACCTATTTTCTGATCACGCCTTTTTCATGAAGTGTAACACACATATAAGCACACATATTACAGTATTTTGCCCACTGGCATTTTGTTACTATATTGTCTAAAGTCTGATTTTTCTAATGAGTTTCTATAAAAACCACCTCTAAAAGCAAAAGCAGTAATTCAATATAAACCAACACATTCAAAAATTATAACTGTATAATTCATTTTAACCATCCCACTAGATACATCACTAACTAAACAACTCTATACAAACATGTATCGGTCTGCAAATATCTCTATAACAGTCTGTAATAATGGTTTACTGGTTAGGTGAGTGGGTGCATAAGTGCCAGAGTGGGTCTGTGAGTGGGTATTTTAGTCTGTGAATCAGTACGTGAGTAGACTCATGAGTCTGTGAGTGAGTGTGTGAGTGGGTTCAAGAGGGTTTGAGTGGGCATATGAGTGAGGGTATAAGTGGGTATGTGAATAGATGTATAAGTGTCTGAGTGGATATGTCATCGAGTACATTTATTTATTTATTTATTATGTAGCTTGAAAAGCGCGCGGCTACCCCCAACAGGAGTGTCCCGGCGCTGGCAACGTAGACAAAGAGAGAGGAGGGGTGAGCATGTTGGGGCTAGCGAGGTGCCACAGGAGATTAACGAGCCATGTCTTCAAGGACTTCCCGAAGCTGGACTCCGAGTTGGCCTTTCTGATTTGTACAGAGGATCATGGTTTTGACGGGGAATGATCGCCCACCCATTCTAGCTTTGGCAAAGCGAGGGGTGGAAAGGCGTTCAAGATGATTGGACCTTAAATTCCTTGTTTGGTGTGATTTATGGATTCATTTCCATAGATAGTGGGGACCAGCTCTGTTTATTGCCCTGTAGGCAATGGTGAATGCTTTGAATTCCGTCCGTTTTCTCACAGGCAGCCAGTGTAGGCTACGTAGATGTGGAGAAATGTGATGCCTCAGTTGGGCTTTTCTGATAAGTCTTGCAGCTGCATTCTGTATTTTTTGCAGTTTACTGAACAGGTAGGCTGGTAGGCCCAGATATAGATTGTTGGACTACGCCAACAATCTATATTGGCGTAGTCCAATTGTGATGCAACAAGTGTGTGGACAATTGTTTTTCTACAGTCCATTGGGGGGAAGTGAAGCTATTTCAATAATGCCTTCAGTTTCCCAAAACATGCTTAATAAACAGTACTTCTGTTTATTCGGCATTCAGCCTCAGACAGTTCTTGGTCATCCAAGTTGAAATGTCAGTAAGACATTGCTTGAACTTAGTAAACGCAGCCTCTGAATGGTCTTTGAAGGAAAACATCAGCTGTGTGTCATCAGTGACACTTACACCATGCTGCTCAATGAGTAGGGCTAGGGGGGCATAATCAATGTTAAAAAGGGTAGGGCTTAGGGCCGAGCTCTGTGGAACTCAACATATCACAGGAGGGGGTGAAGAGACGTGCGGCTGCAGTCTTATTCTTTGGAATCGCCCCTCACGAAAGGATCTGAACCAGGCCCAGATGGTCCCATTAACTCCCAGTTGCCTGAGCCTGTCAAGGAGGATCTTATGAGACACCGTATCAAACACCGGTGAAAGGTCAAGCAGCACCAGAATTGCGTAACTACCCTTGTCCAAGGTTTCCCAGATTGTTTCAGCTACCTCCAACAATGCTGTCTCATTGCTGTAGCCAGCTCTGAATCCGGACTGCGTGTTGTGTAGCAGTTTGTTGGATTCCAGGTAGTTGGATAGCTGTGTCTGCACCTCTTTCTTCAGAACCTTGGCTGGTGCGAACAGAAGGGAGATGGGTCTGAAATGTTTTAGTACAGCTGGGTCTGCATCCTCTTTTTTGAGGATAGGTTGAATAAGTGCAGTTTCCAGATGGAAGGGTAGGTGCCTAACTTTAGAGATGGGTTCCAAAGCAAATTTAATGGAGGGTTAAACAAATGGGCAAATAGTTTGAAAAACCTCGCTGGGCAGGGATCCATAGGGGTTCCAGATTACATTTTTTCCAGTTGGCTAGGAGAGGTGTCGGGGTTGATCGGGCAGAATTCCGACCAGGTATTTATAGGGGGGGGGGTGTTTTAGGTGTATCAGTCTCAGTAAATGAGGCGTAGATATCTTGAATTTTTTCTTGGAAAAAAATAGAAAGATTCTCACAGAGAGTGTCATACATGGTGTCATTGCTTTTCGTTGTCCCTGGTTTCAGGAAGTTTTTGACAATTTTGAAGACTTCTTTAGTAGAATTGTCTGATAGTTTGATTTGGTTAGCAATATGATCTTTTATAGAGGTGCGTTTTAGTTTATGAAATTGGTTTACTGCTTTCCTGTAGATGTTTTTCATCTCAGTGCTGTAAGTTTTGCGCCATGGCCGCTGGAGCTTTTTGTAGCAACTTTTTTCTGCTTGCAGTACTTACGTGAACCAAGAGGCTGAGGGTTTATGCCAGGACGATTTTGTGACTTTCATGGGGGCTATGGTGTCTATAGCGGAGGTCACCCAGTGATTGAAAGTTGCTGTATCACTATTTGGTTCTCCAGTAAATAGTAGGGGGGTGTTGAGCAGTGCGGGCCCATGGTTTCAAGAGTGATTTTCCGCCAGTTTCTTCGGACTTCGTACTTACTTTCCCTATGGCCAAGGTTTGTGGTGAAGGTTAGATTAAATGGTATCAGGGTATGGTCTGACCATGCAAAAGGGATGGGGTTATCTGCTGTTAAGGTTGAGATATTGGTAAAGATGAGATCTAGTATGTGTCATGCCAGATGTGTGGGTGTAGAGACCAGTTGGTTGCGATTTAGTCCCTTGAGTGTGTCAACTAGTTGGTAGGCTAGGGGACATTGGGAGTTGTCCATATGGACTTTGAAATCCCCTAAAACTAAGTTGTTTGAGTATTTCAATGAAAGATCAGCAATTAATTCATGTATATTCTATAGCTCAGTGGGTTTGGAACCAGGAGGTCTATAGTCCAGCATTCCTGCAATGGAGAGAGTGGGGTAGATTGTAACATTAAAGGACATTGCTTACAGCAAGTCCATGGATTCAACCCTTTTGGGCGATATTTCCCAATACTTTTTTATGATAATAGCTAATCCGCCACCTAGTCTGTTGCCAGCTTAAATTACTGTGACTATTTATTACTCCTGAGAGATGGCCAGCCAGACATCCGGGGTGGTACTTTCTCTTAACCATGTTTCTGTGAGGAAAATGATGTCCCAGGTTTTAGTTTCTAGTAGTAGCCATATATCATCAGCATGCTTGGGGAGAGGCCTGCAGTTCATCAGTGAGGCTCTAATGCGTATGTTTGACCCGCTATTGGTCGTCATTGGGTCTGAGGCTGCGACCTTATCCAAGGATTTACACCTTTTGCATAGGTAATCTTCATTCAATGTAAAGGTACAGTCCTTACAGTGGGGCCTTTGACCGGGGCCCCTTGATCTAATGTGCAGGGATTTAAGCGTATAGGGTTGGGACAACCTCTGGACTTATGCTCCAGGATTTGGTCCCGGGTCAGTGTCAATCTTGAGGCTGGCTGCAAACGGGTACAAAAGGGGGTGGTGATGGACGGAGCATCTGAACCAATCAAACACTCACACCAAGTCAACGGATCTGGGTTTAATTCATCACCGTTCTTTAGCCCACTCTGCTACCCTAGTGCAGACATGGCCATATGCAAATCAGGCTGACCCTGTGCCTCATGGGAGACAGTCCAGCCCGAACTGCCAAGCCATGCCTTCCCTGGACCGGACTCAAGCTCCCTAGGACAGGTTTCTGTCATTTCAGCCGTCTTCAGCCAGGATTGCTTGAATCCAGTGGCAAAGTGAGCAAGGGACTCACGTCTGAGCATACCCTGCCAACTTATGGAGAACAAAGCGGTACAAAAGAGGGTGGTGATGGATGGAGCATCTGTACCGTTCTTTAGCCCACTCTGCAGCAGGGCTGGTGCTGGATGAGTGCCGGATGTGGACGGGTGCAGACGGGCTTGCCTTTGGCGCACCAGTGGTGCACCAGAGGCACGCCCGCTGCGTGTCCTCTAGCCTATGGACTGATAAGGGGGAGCTTAGGAGTGACTCCGCCCCTTCTCTGTCCTGACTGGAGTCAGCTGTGTTAGGGATGATTTGGACCCACCCTCCACTGAAACAGCTCCTGCCACGGTAGACAAGGGCAGAGGACAAAGCCCCAGCAGGGGATTGTGCAAATGCGCAGGTATGACTTTTAAGAACAGTTGAAAAAGGCAATACAGTTGAGGTTTTAAAAAAACGCTCTTAAAACATGCAAGCAGCGTTTAGCGTGGCCAGCAACAGAGAACTGACCTCTAATCACTCCGCTGGATCTATGACTGGTTATTAAATGTCTGATTGGGTCTGTGAGTGGGTGCATGAGTCTTTGAGTAGGTCTGTCAGTGGGAGCATAAGCCTTTAAGTGGGTGTGTCAATGGGTGAATACGTGTTTCAGTGGGTCTGCGAGTGGCTGTAATAGTCTCTGAGTATGTCTGTAATTGGGTGCATATATCTCTAACTGAGTATTGTGAGTGGAAACCTCAGTGTCTGAGTAGGTATACAAATGAGTACATGTGTCTCTGTATGGATATACGAGTGGGTGCAGGAGTCTCTGAGTGGGTATGTAAGTGGGCCATGAGTTTCTGAGTGAATCTTTCACTGGGTGTATAAGCCTTTGAGTGGGTATATGAGTAGGGCCATGAGTCTCTTATTAAGTCTATGAGTGGGTGTAACAGTGTTTGAGTGGGTATGTAAGTAGGTATGTGACTGGGTATATGAGTGTCTATTTGGTATGTGAGTGGATGTATACGTCGTTAAGTGGGTATGAGTAGGCACATGCTTTTTTAATAGATCTGCGAGTGGGTATGTGAGCTTTTTAGTGCATACTTGAGAAGGTACATAAGTTTCCCTCTGAGTCTCTGATATTGACAAGATATTGACAAGAGTGTCTGAGTGGGTGTATGAGTGTCTGAGTTCGAATTTGAATGGGTTTACAACTGTCTGAGTGGGTGAGTGGATATATCAGTTTGTGACTGAACCTATGAGTATGTGCATAAATGTTTTAGTGGATCTTTGAGGGGGTGTATGAGTCTTTCACTGGGTTTCTGACTAGGTAGCTAACTCTCAGATCTACTCTCTCAGTGGGTGCATGAGTGCCGGAGAGGGTATGTGACAAGGAGCATATTTCTCTGAGTAGGTATGTTATGTGAGTGGGTGCTTGCATCTCAGTGGGTATACGCCAGACTGCATGTGTTCTCTTATGTGGGTTAGCAAGTCAGAGCATGAATCTTTGAGTGGATATGTGAGTGGGCGCATAGTGGTTCTATAAGTGGGTGCATACATCTGTGAGCGGGTATATGAATGGGTGCATGAGTCTTTGATTACGTTTGTGAGTGGGTGTATAGGTCTCTGTAATTGGGTGCATGAGTCTGTGACTGGATCTATAAGTGGCTATATTAGTGTGTGAATGGGTGTATCAGCCTTTGACTGGGTCTGTACATAGGTACATGAGTCTTTGAGTAGATCTGTGAGTGGGCACATCAATCCATCAGTGGGTGTGTTAGTGGAAGCATAAGCCTCTCAGTGGGCCTGTGAGTCAAAGCATGAGTGTCCGAGTGGGTTTGTGACTGTGTGCATGAGTCTGAGTGTGCCTGTGAGTGGGTACATTATTCTCTAGAAGCATAAGCCTCTGTGAGTGGGTGCCTAAGAGGGCATGCAGTCTCCGGGGTCAAAATTGGCTGTGCAGCCCTCTGCCCTTTTTAAAAAAGAAAAACAGAAATATGGGCAGGTCCTAGAGAATTGGGGTCCCCAGGGCCAACAAATACAGCCCTTGAGAGGGCTGCTCTACCCCATCAAAAAGAAAATAAGCAAAATGGCCAGGACCTGGAGTCCCTGGGGTCAAAATAAACCTGGGGAGAGGAGCCGTCTGGCCGCCCTCCACTGACAAAAAAATCTATATCTATACAAATGTCTATCTATATATATATGTCCATATATATGGGTATCCTGGACTTGGGAAATGGCGTCTTTGGGTCTGAAATCGTCCCAGGAGGATAGATGCATAGCTGCCTCCTGGTTTTTAATAAATAAATGTAAAAAGGGGCAGGCCCCCTGGGATGGGGTCACCAGGCTGAAAATGTCCCACAGAAGGGGGGCCATAAAACCCCCTTCCTAAAAAATAAAAACGTAAAAGCCAGCAACTTGCCAGAGCCCTGCCCCCATTCTCCACTACTCTGCAAACACACCTCCTGGCATGCTCCTAGTTGGGCAATTAAGTCACCTTGGCTGCTAACGGTCCTTAGGGGCCAACAAGACCTCCTGTTACCGCCAGTGAGAGGTCAGAAAGCATGCCCCCTTCATCCACCACTCTGCAAACACACCTCTCGATGCACTGCTGGTAAGGGGATGACATCTCCTAGTCTCCTGTGGACCTCAGGACTAAAGTGGACTTTTTCCCGCAAGCAGCAGTGCACCAGGATACGAGTTTGCAGAGTGGTTGAAAAAGGGGGCGGGCCTCTTGCCACCTCACAGCAATCCAGCTGTGTTGGTCTTACAGGATGTAACAGGAGAAATAGTTGGCCCCCAAGGACCCTCAAGAGCCAAGGGCCCTTCATCCCCCAACTAATAGTGTTCCAGGAGGCATGCTTGCAGAGTGAAGGAGAAATGGAGTGTGGTCACTGAAAACCTCTCAGCAAATCCACAGGAGAGTGGTTGCCCCACAAGGACCCTCAGTAACCCAGGGGACTTTATCCCCATCTTATTAGTGCACCAGGAGGTGCACTCGCAGAGTTACGGAGAAAGGGGGTGTGGCCTGCTATCAGGTCTCAGAAATCCTGCTGTATGGAACTTACTGGAGGTAATAGGAGGGGTAGTTAGCGCCCAAGGACGTCCTTGGGTGCCAACTACCCCTTCCTGTTATCTTCAAAAAGTCCCACAAAGATGGAATGCTAAGAGGTCTTCAGAGGCCACGCCCCCTTTCGCCACCACTCTGCAATCATGGCTCATGGTTCACTACTTGTTGGGGGATGATGTCCACTTGACTTCTGAGGGACCATGGGGGCCAAGAGCCCTCCTCTTACCTCTAGTAATTCCTACACAGCAGGATTCCTGCTAACTGGAGGGAAGCCCAGGCCTCATTCTATATCACTCTGCAAACGCAACTACTAGTTAAAAAAGCATTTGCAGTACAATAGGTCTCGCATTTGCAAGAGATAGAGCTATTAGCGTAGTAAATATAATTATTTTTTCGTTATGTGTTGCGGAGTGGAGTGGATGTATATGGAGTGTAATGGAATTATGTGGTATTTTGTGCAATTGAATTACATGGATAGAAAATCTGTGGTACTTAATGTAGGTTTAGTCATAAAAGCACCAGGGAAGCACCTGATCACATACCTTCATACCCTGTATAATGAGAAGAAAGTGATCCATGCAGCTTTTACTACACACAAAAGGGGAGAGCATTCAGGGTAAAACAGAAGTAATCTAGATCTTAAAGGCTATTTTATAGTTGTCATGTCACCCCTAAAAGATACTGCCATACTCATTGAGGTCTCTAGAAAAATGCTGATACTCACTAGAGCGTCATGACAGGAGTCTGTCTTTCATTTTGGGTTAGGCCTGGCATTGCGAGCCTCTCTAATGAAGCTGGTAGAGAAAAGTGAGCGTTGAAAGATGTTGTCACATGTATTAACCTGTATCCTTCTCCATATCAGTTTCTGAAAAGGTACACTGGAAGTAGGTCTCACATAGTGCAGTGTGTGCTTTAAACTGAAAATGCAAATGTCTGACTCCTATCATGTCTTAGGTATGTCTGCACTTCTATGTGTAATCTGACACCTGTGGTGTAGCTAATCACCCTAACTTAAAAAGTAAACAGTCTATCATACACTTGCACAAATCTTGTTAGAGCTACTTCGATATTCAATTCCAGAAGCACAGATCTCTTTGTTAGGCAGAAGTCACAGAAGCACTTGAACACAGAGATGTATATGTGACTGCCCTGTATAATGAACAGCAAGTGATGCATGCAGTTTCATAAATAGCACAGAGCCAGCGGTGTGTAACAGCGGTAATCTAGTATCTATATACTTGCTTACATGTGTCATATTACCCCTTTGAAGGCACTGACACGCTCATTGACGTCTCTAGAAAGATGTTGACACTCAAAAGAGTGGCACGACAGGAGTCAGCCTTTCATTTTGGGTTAGGCCTGGCACTGTGAGTTTTGCCTGTCTAATGAAACTGACAGAGAAAAGTGAGATTTAAAACAGGTTGCTAAATGTATTAACCTTTATCTTAGTTCATACACGTCTCTGCAACTGTATACTGCAGGTAGATCATATAAAGTGAGGAGTGTACTTTAAACTGAAAGTGTACTGTGTCAAATTTCAATGTTTGACTGCCACCATGTGGTAGGTAGGTCTGCAGTTCTATGTTTAGTCTGAAAAGTGTAGCGCAGCTGATGACCCTAACTTAAGAACTATGCAGACTATCATACTCCTGTCCAAATGTTGCTTAGACAGGCATCCCAGAAGCACTTGAACATACAACTTTCTTGCCTGGCTGCCCTCTATAATGAGGAGAAAGTGATCCATGCAGCTTCTACAACACACATTTGGAGAGCATGTAGTGTGAAACAGATGTACTCTACTACCTGCAGGTTTCTGTAAATGTGTCATACTGTCCCCTAAAAGGAACTGACAAACTCATTGAGGGATTGCAAGCTCTTCCTCTCTAAGGACATTGATAGAGAAAAGTGAGGTTTAAAACATGTTCAAGATGTATTAACACTATTCCTAGTCCTTATATGTCTCTGCAACTGTGTAGTTCCTGCTGAAGTTAACAGGTGGGCTAGTTGGCCACCATGGACCCTCAGTAGCCATTTAAACTAAACTGCATTTCCCAGGATGGTAAGAGGCGAACTGTGCTGGGTGTTGAATCAGTGTGCCTTCTCCCCCTTCTGTTTAAAAACGTGAGGCATATCAAGCTCAAGCTAGAACCGTAAGCGATCACTATCCATTATCTATCAGGGTCAACCTAAGCTATAACACACATAGGTCTGTCAACTCAGCTCGACAACCGATGTCTACCAATGCCAATCCATTACAAAAAAGAATAAAGTGAGGACCAGGCAGCAAACTTCTTTATCGAAGGTGTGAAATAAGACATATACTTCTCGCTCTTGGTCAAACAGTGACTATAGAAGAGAAAGCCTAGGGAGCCCTAATAAGAGAACTACCTGCAGCATAAACCTCCAGCAATGTCCAAACTTAACCTTGGCCACCAATGAGATGGATGTTCGCATCATATGCTAGAGACAAAGAGTTCAAGCATAGAAAAAGAATCTGCCTTCTAGCTGATTTATGACACAGAAGGCAGACAGGTCCATCCACTGACAGTGCACTAAAATAGACAAGGAGAAAACACACTTTGCATTCTAAAACAAAAACACATAGAGGGTGAGTCGAAGCACATATATACCTTTCTTACCCCATGTAAGGCACAGGAATTCTGGGGCTATATCAATGGCCCATTAAGAAATCCATTGGCAAAGAGAATGCTGTTTCTTCAGAAAAATTAATGGACCATGTGTCGAGCATTTACATGCACAACAGGAAACCTGGGGTCACTGTGGAGGACCTACTCATAGAAGCCGCAGCAGAGCCAGAAGGGAACTTATTTGAGGTAACTGAAAAAGAGAGAGCAAAGATCCTCAAGCAATTTGTACGGACGGAGCCCAGGGCCAAATGGCCTACCTAATAGAGTCTTCAAGAAAGATATGAAGCTCTGGGCACCTTATATGAACCGACAATTTAAGGAGTGCACCCTCGTTTCCTTTATCCCAAGCCATGAAAAGGCTAGAATGTGCATCCAGTCCAGAAAAAAGGAGTCTGCATAACACCTGAAAACTAAAGTCACTATTAGACATAAATGGAAAAGTTTTTGTGAAAGTATTCTTATGTGAAATAGAGACTTGGCTCAAGGACAAGGACATCATTCCAGACTATCAGCTGGGATTCCTAGCAAACGTTTACGCAATGGACAATGTGATAGCTCTCTAATATTTGACGTGCAAGGCTGCCAAAAAAAAAACTCAAGCCAACTATATGCCTGCTTTATAGATTATAGTGCAGCATTCAATAAAATTGTCAAAAAAGATATGGGGAAAACTCACCGCTTGTGGAATCCCGAAACATGTCCTTGCAGCTACTATAACCCATACGCATGTCACTCCAAACATATGCACAAAGTCCTGAGACAGGGATGTGTGATCGCTTCCATCCTGTTTAACTTCTACACTGCAGACCTGGGTTCAAAATTGTTGAGAGGAAATCTTGTTTCACTGAAGCTAGGGCCCACAAATAGACAATACATTGATGACCTGGAAATAATGGACCACACAGCATTGACATGAAGAGGGCACTGGTCATATCACACTCTCATAATACCACTTGTCCCTTAAAAACAAATACTATGAAAACTAAAATCTTAGTCTTCAGACAAAGGGATAAAAACATGAAACATGGAACCCGGGTCCCTTAACCATGACTATGTATGGAAAATACAATCACCTCTAGGTCTGGCAGTCAGTCACAGGAAAACCTTTTTTCCAGGCAAGGGCCATTAAGGAAAAGGCAACTTAAACATCATTCTCCCTAAACAAACGTTATCATAAATTACAGAGACTAACAGCTGGTGAGATCCAAATGGTAGGTCATGCCAAACTGCAACCCACCATAAGCTGTGGGCATCTCGCCTTCCCAAGAATTCTCACAGACACACTAGAGCATTGTCATATTGCAGCTTACAGAAAGATACTAAGGCTGCCTAAAGCAACAAGACGAACATTGACACAATTGGAGTTTGTGCTGATATGGATGTTGAAAGCAAAAAGGATTTAGGGCCATATGTATGAAGTTTCCGATTTGCGATTCAGAATCTGCGATTTTTACCGAATCGCAGATTCAGAATCGCAAATCGGGATGTATCTACACAATCGCAAATATTTAGCGATTCGGGAAAAATCGCTAAATATTTGCGAGAAATACAATTGCGATATCCTAAATGGGAAAAATCGCAAATTTGAGATTCCTTAACGGGAAAAATCGCAAAATTTAGATTTTTCCGAAATCAGCCAATCGCAATCGTGATGCAGTTTGATGATATCACTATCCAGGAAGTGACTGACTACCCATGCTGCAACAGTATTGGATTGTCAGAGAGTGGGAGAGTGAGGATTGCTACTGAGGAGCCATGGCTGAGAGTGGGAACAAGGAATTGCCTGCAACCCAGCAGGAGCAGCAAGAAGGAGAAACTTCTAGAAAAAGAAAGATGAAGTTCTCAGAAGTTGAACTAGAGACACTCATTACTGAGATGGTGCCAAACAATGATTTTTTGTTTGGAAAGAGCTCTCACAAGGTGCCTGAGGCAAGGAAAAGACGCATCTGGGCAGGCATACAGGCGAAAGTCAATGCCCTTGGAGTTACACACAGGAGTGTGGAGGTAGTGGGCAAGCGCTGGTACGACCTGCGCCAGCGCTCAAAAGAAAAGTTGGCATCCAGGCTGGAGCAGTCACAGCTCACCGGTGGAGGGACCTCCAATGTACCAGATTCTACACCGCTTGAGGAACTTGTAGAGGGAACACTGGCTCCAGAGAGTGTGGCGGGCGTGTCTGTGCTAGACAGCTCCGACCAACCAGCTTCCAGACCAGGTAAGATGCATGCCATCACACCCCAAATCCCCCCCCCCCCTGCAGCAACATAGGGATTAGGGGAACCACATGTCACGCTAGAGCAAGTACACAGGCAGTCACAGCAATGCATTGTGGGAGATGTCACATGAAAAATAAATGTTGCGAGAAACCGCCACGCTAGGAAATTTTCACATGTGCAGGTCAGGAAAGGGGAATAACAAAAGTAAAGTAAGGGTAAACAGTGAAATATTTTACTTTCACATTTGAAATTAGTAAATGAAATTAATTTGTGCTGTTCTATCCACAGCACCTGCAACTAATAAGCCCACAGGCAGTGGAAGAGACACAGAACCTCCAGACTCTGGAGACGCTGGACAGGTGCAGGAAACAGATGTGGAGGACAGTCCTGTCATTCTACCAAAGGGACTCAGGAGGAAGATTGTGAGGCCATTGGCAGTCATGGAGGACGATGATGAGGACACCAATAACAATGTGCAGTCTGATGGCATAGGTTCGCAGCAGGAGTCAAGGCCACAACACAGCCAGGGTCCACAGGTCACAGGCAGGCGTAGACCCCGCACGGCCAGCAGCTCCGTTGCTCAGCAGGAAGACTCGGTTTTCGCAGGGCTGGAATTACACATGCTCCAGGTGCAACGCCTACAAGCCAAACACATGAAGGCGATACAGCGTGAGATGAGGGCAGGGCTCAGGGGCATACGGGAAGAAATGAGGGGTGCTGTGCAAGTGCTTTCTGAGGAGTTGCATGCCGAACGCGCTGCTAAGCGCAAAGAGCTGGGCCGCATGGACCGGTACACGCGCGCAATCAACCGTCTGGCCTCATCAACCAATATTCTGTCCAGACGCACCATTGAAACACAGCGTGAGTTCTCACACGGCATACAGGACATCGCCACTGTCATTGTGCAGTCCACATCTGCTCTGGATAGGATAGGATAGGATAGGATGTGCATTTGTAAAGCGCGAATTGCTGCCCGGAGGCGTCCAAGCGCTAAACGCGGATGAACTGCGTGCCCTACGTACCACAGGCCCTGGAGTAATGACTCCAAGTGAGGAGGACTCCCAGTCAGTGCGGTGCTCCACCACCCCACCACCCACCGTAGAGAGGCGCTGTAGTGGCAGGAGCAATAGGCCTGCTACATACCATTAGAATGTGCAGCCAAATGCCAATGATTAGCAGGGGCAAAATATGGACAACTACTGTGTTGACTTTGCAGTCACTCCAGTTACATAGTTGCACTATGAATTGAACATGTGCATTACATTGGGAGTGTATGTACTTGCCTATGAGGATGTGTGGCACTGTTGTTGTAGCTATTAAAACACAGTTGCACAGATTGAAGTTGTCATTGTGTCATTATTACTCACCTAGAAGTAGTTGCGCGTTATCTCATCACGCCTCTGTCGCCCAGCTGCAGCACCAGCTACACCAGCTGCCATGCGTCCAGGTCCAGGCCCCTCCACGTCAGAGGATTCAGATTCACTCAACTCCACTGGTGTGCCTTTCCTGGTAGCGATATGGTGCAGCATGGCACATGCTACAACAATTTTGCAGCAAGTTTCGGGGCTGTATTGGAGTGCTCCTCCACTTTTATTAATGCACCTGAATCTGCTCTTCAATATGCCAAAGGTTCTCTCAATGGTGCCTCTTGTTGAAATGTGTGCCCGGTTGTAGCGCCGCTCCCCAGCAGTAGCAGGATTGAGGTAGGGTGTCATGATGAAATCCCGGACTGCCTAAGCACTCTCACCTGTGGTTGGAAATGTAAACGGTTAGTCACTGTAATGCATATGCTAGTCAGTTCAAATGTGGCCTATGTATGAGAGCATTTACCTAGTAGGTATCCCTTGCCAAAATCGCCTCTTGAGAGTCCACGGTATAGCCCACTGTGACGGAAGATAAACGCGTCATGTGTGCTTCCCGGATACTTTGCCACAATGTCAGTGATGATGTTTTTGGCATCACACACCACCTGTATATTAAGTGAGTGGTAGCATTTCCGGTTCCTGTACTCATCGTTTGAGGGGAGGGATATTGCAACATGTGTCCCATCGATGCATCCTATGACGTGGGGGAATTGGGCGATGTTGTAAAAGTCCTGCTTGGTCTGTGCTAGTTCCTGTGGGGTGCTGGGGAAGTGTATGTGGTGTTGCATCCTCTGTGTCATGGCATCGAGGAACGCATGGAAAAAGCGCGATAGGGCACTTTGTTACACCCCTCCTGCTGTGGCTATCACCCCCTGAAAACTACCTGAGGCCAGCAGGTGTAGTGAACACAGGACCTGGATGTGTGTGGGTATGGCTTGTGTCCTGTGTGTGGGGTGTTCTAGATAGGGTCTGAGTTCTTCAATTAATTCCAGTATGCTCTCTTCCTCCAGTCTGTAGATGTCCTCCTCAGTGCGCTGATAGATGGTGGTGCACGCACGGAATATCCTCTCCTGCCGTCTCCTCCTCTGCGCCACAGCTCTCACTCTTCGCCTCCTCGCTATCACGTAGAGCCCAGACATTGTGGAAAATAGTGTGTTGCATTGTGGGCTTCCTTAAATACTTTGCACCTGGTTAACACCTGCTCCCATTTGGTGGTAATTGAGATTTGCGAATTTTTGATACATATCATTGCGAATCCTTATTTGCGATTTCCGGATTTGCGATTATCGCAAAATTGTATAATCGCAAATTTGGGAATCGCTATGGATTTCACAAATTTCAGCCTCCCGCAATTATTGCGAATCGCTATATTAGCGATTCTTTGATTTGCGTTCAATTTTGCCTTCATACATTGGAAATTGCTAATTTTCAGTCGCAAATGCTATTATTACCGATTCGCAGCGTTTGCGACTGAAAATTAGCTTCATACATATGGCCCTTAATCAAATATACCACCATGTGCTAAGAGCAGAAGAAGACGCCATGAAATGCGCCTTGCAGGTGATTTTTCACAATGCTAAAAGCAAGCTATCTCATCAGTCTTTTCACTACATTAAACTTGGTTACAGTAACCTCAATAATCCAGCAGTGATGCTGCACCATCAGAAGACCATATTAAACAAACAGGGAGAGCGCTTGTCGAAAGCACAAGATGTGTAAGAAATTAGACATACTCTGGGTGCCACGGAGCTTCACAAAACCTATCAGAATATGGCTTTCCAGCCATACTTGAGAGCGGCCTTGGGGAGACAAGTCCTAAGAAACATGCTATAAACTAGTCTCCTGACTCTGCCCATATGGGAATATGGAGCTTGCTGGGAAAAAAAAAAACACGAGGGCAAAGCCGGTGCATGCTGTGTCTACACATTATTGAACGATGGAATACCTAGTATGCTACTGTCCAGCACTGCTTTCCCAAAGGCGAATCCTTTGTAGACCATTATTCTTGCAGCATGGTATAAGAACCTGCAAAGAAACTGTGCTCATCTTTACTCTTCTGATGTTCTCACGAAGTTATCACAAACTGCCAAGTTTTTCACAATAGCAGTAAGGCCACTGAGAGACTACAGTTCACACATGCGCACAGTACAGTATGTTGCATTAACCGATAACTTGCACTGATCTCTACTATGAACATGTAGAAGGAGAGATCAGCAGATTGGCTTTACCCCTCTGCATCCTAAACTGAGGATTGAGTGTCTTCATGTTAGCTTTTATCTCTGGTAGTTTTTGCTGCTGTTTTAACGATTTGTAACCCCTGTCTACAACTATAAACTGAATTGAAAGCGTGGCTACCTCACTGATCTGAGTTGTACATTTATTGTCCTTATGAATAAGAAATGCCTTTATCGCAACAGCATGGCACTAGACATTTGCAGCCTGATTCATGAAGCGAAATAGCGCCCGCAATGGCTGCGAAAATGCAATTGCGGGTGCAAAATACGGAATTGGCATTCAAGAACAAAATAGCGAATTCGCAAACACAGAATAGCGATTATAATAGCGATTACGCAATAATAGTCGCAGAGTCCCGGTAGTCGAGGATTAGCGATACGGAAATAGCGACCAACCACGGAATCTGCAAAATGAATAGCGAAACGCAATATATTCTCAATCGGCATTCATGAAAAATATACAATAGCGGAAAACCCCAAAATCGCACTTTTGCACGGCGCAAATTAAGGACAACTCAAAGCAGGTGGTAACCATAAAAGCCATGATTAAGAAAATTTTGAAAAACAGTTGGCCAATCACCAACAGGTCCAGGCCTGACCAATCACACATAAGGACATTCAGCAGCAGCATTAGGCGTTCCACAATGCCAGGAATGTACATGGTGGTGAGGCGGCGAAGGCTACAGCGAGCAGCACGGAGGAGACGCATGAGGCAGGAAAGGATTTACCGGCAGCGGGTCACCTTGCTGGGCCAAACCAGAGAACAGATATATGCTAAATACAGGCTGAATGGGGAAATGATCATCTGGCTGATACATGAACTTGACCCCCTCATGCAGCACCCAACAAGGCGAAACAATTCGGTGCCTACACATGTGCAGGTATTGTGCAGCCTGCACCTCCTGGCCTCCGGCAGTTTCCAGGGCATAGTAGCGGCTGCTGGGGGGATATCCCAGCCCACCATGTCACGCTGCCTCCACACTTTCGTTGACGCCATGCTCACCCAGCTCCACCGCCACATCACATTTCCCACGAGCCAACAGGAATTGGACCTGACAAAACTTCAATTTTACAATGTAGCCCATTTTCCCCATGTCCTCGGCTGCATAGACTGTACCCACGTCGCCATCTGCCCACCAGCTGCCACGGAGTATATGTACCGCAATAGGAAGTCCTACCACTCCCTCAACATACAGATGGTCTGCAATGCCAAGACCATCATCACTAACATTGTCGCCCAGTACCCAGGGAGTACCCATGACTCCTTTATCTTCAGGCACAGCGGACTCCACACACGACTGCTCAGGGGAGAGTTTGGGGAAGGACACCTACTTGGTAAGTACACTTTGTCGACAATGTCACATTGCAATGAAGTCACTGCGCTGCACAGGCAATCAACATCTGCTCCTCTCATTCAGGTGACAGTGGCTACGCCCTACGGGAATACCTCCTGACCCCTTACCTCTCAGCACACACCTGCCACACCTCAGCAACGGCGCTACAATGTTGCGCACATCCGGACAAGGAACTGTATAGAAAGGACATTTGGCCTGCTCAAGAGCAGGTTCCGTATACTGCACAAGACAGGTGGGGCCATGTATTACAGTCCTGCTGCCTGCTGCCGCATTGTGGCCGTCTGTGCAATGCTTCATAACATTGCAACCAAGCGCCGGATACCTGTTGAGATCTCAGGCAGTGAATCAGAAGGGGACGACCGGCCACCAGCACATGCGCACCATGCACGCGGGGAGAACCCAGCTGAAGGCCACAGACGTCGCAACCATATCACAGCGAACAATTTCTAGCCCACCCTCTTCCCCCACCCCACATATCACAATTGCATGCAAAATGTAATGATTACACAAGGCTAATGTGTGCAGCAAAATAAATATATTTGTTTCATTCACAAGAAAAAGGTAATCAGTACAACTATTTACAACCAACAGTATTCCTTCATACTGCAGTGTGAATGTACATGGCAGGCTTATAGTCAGCCTGTGCCAGTGTATTTCGGACAGAGTCAAGTGCGCCTCCTGCGCGTTATGCCCAGCCTCCTCTGAGGCTCATCCTCCTCCGGGGCACCTGTACCAGGCGTTGCCCTGGTGCTGCGCCTAAGTGGCGGGACTAGTGTTGCAGATTGGCTGCTGACGCTTGAAGCCCCCTCACTGCCATCGTCACCCCCTACAGTGGCAGGTAGAGCTGGAGGGTGTAGTGCCGTTACCGCGGTGGTTAGGTGCTCCAGGACCCTGGTGATGTCCTCACAGCACTGCACTAGTTGGTGCTGCTGTGTGAGTGACCGGCGCGACAACTGTGAGGTGGCATTTGCAGCCACATAATTTGACCTGCTGTAGGAGGCCAGCCGGCTCATGAGCTGGTGGTGGCGCCGGCTTGCTGCCCTGCGCTGCTTGCTCATCGCAGCAGTGTTTGCCTCCATGGCTGCAGTCATGCGGCCCATGACCGCCGTCATGCGGTCCATGCGGTCTCCCACTCCCGCCACATTGCGCCCAATTATGTGCAGCTGGAGCTGTATGGCACCTTGCTGCTGTGACTGGCGCTGATTTATCCTGAGCATGCGTCTCTCTACGCTCAAACAGGCATGGCGCTGTCCATTGCCCCTCCTGCTGATTGGAGCTGTGGTGTGATGGCCAGAACTCCCACGCCTGCTCTGCTGGCCTGTCACAGTGGCTGGCCGCTGTGTTGCCGCTGTCGCAGGCCCAGATGACGTAGCACCAGCTGCAGGTGGTGTCACAGCAGGCGTTGCTGGTGCGGCAGGGACTGGAGGCACATTAGTGGGGGGCCTGGCTCTGGCTGCGGGTGGGACGGCAGATGCAGAGGCCACAATGGTGGGGGGTCTGGCTTTGGCTGCGGGTGGGACGGCAGATGCAGAGGCCACAACGGTGGGGGGTCTGGCTTTGGCTGCGGGTGGGATGGCAGATGCAGGGGCCACAACGGTGGGGGGGTCTGGCTTTGGCTGCGGGTGGGACGGCAGTTGCAGGGGCCACAACGGTGGGGGGCCTGGCTACTGGTGTTGTTGCAGCGGCGGGGGCTGGTGCCTGGGTTTCCGGTTGAGAATCCTCCTCCTGGGCCTCCTCATCTATCTGCAGCCTCTCGCTGTCACTGCTTTCTGCGCCACCTGTGAGGGTAAGTGGATACTCATTAGTTGCATGTCACTGTCAGACGTGCTGATGTTACATGCATGCTGGGTGACATTCCCTGGATGGCTGTGGATTTGCGTACTTTGGAACCTGTCTGGCTGCATTGTGGTACTACTACATTGTGGACATACTACATCTCCCACAATGCTTCAGGGCATTTCCTGATGCGCAACAAAGGCATGACTAAGGGCCATTATGTGAGCCTATTTGGTCAGGGACGGTCATAGGGGACAGGGTCGCAGTCGCATGCCACTTACCTTGGGTGTCTTGGGTGGGGCAGGAGGAGTACAGAGGTGTGACGCCAACGCACGCCTCTCTCTCAAGGGTGTTCTCGACCTGGTCCTCCAAGGGTGTGTTGGGAGGGACTGTAGGTCCGCCACCTCCAGTGCCCGATGCCTCTCCAAGGCGCTCCGCCACCCTCTCCTTGGCACGACCTCGGAGGTCATACCATCGCTTCTTGAGCTCCTCCAATAACCTATCGGCCACACCCACTGAGTTCACACTGGAGGCTATTCCCAGCCAGATCCTCCGTTTGTCTTGCTCTGGGACCTTCCTGGAGTTGATCCCGAAGAGTCTGTCGTGGTTGGCCACCACCCCTTCGATCAGATTCTCGAGCTCCTGCTCTGAGAACTTCAGTTTCCTCTTACGCCCTGCGCTGTTGCTGGGGCCAGGAACAGGTTCCTCAGACATGGCAGCAGTTTGGTTGTAAAGTCGCTATCACTGGTTTAGCTGCTGCTTTCCGACTTGCTCCCTCGAGGTTTGCCTCACTGTGGTGTTTGGGGGTGGGAACTGCCTGCTTCCTGGTTGTGATGTCATCACTGTGCTCGAAAAGCGACTTCCCGTTTTCCCGATCGCGCGAGATTGCGACTCGCATTCCCGGACGCACGAGATTGCGACTCGCATTCCCGATCGCACGAGATTGCGACTCGCATTCCCGACGCAGGTAGCCGGAAATAGCGATTATTCAGCGATTTTAGTTAGTCGCTAACGGATTTAGCGCCCGCGTGCGAGTCGCTTTTTTTTTCCCGTTATGTACATGAATGCCGTTTTGCGTGTCCTCAATAGCGAGTCGCTATTAATCGCTATTAGGGCCACGCAAAACGGCCCGTACATGAATCAGGCTGTTGATGCCCTAATTATGAGATAAAAGTGCGAATTGAGACAGGGTTACTCTGCCTGCACGTTGCACTTTTCTGGTGAATGCATTTGTACTTGCTGAATTAAATGTTATTTCTAACTATGATGGGGAAATGAGACACTGCACCGACTTTAGTGAAAGGCAGACCAGAGGGTTGACCGTACTGTCTATTGCACCTCGAGTAAAATGCTCTAGTTTTTACTGAAAATATCGTACTGGGTAAGTGTTATCTTGAGGATTACTAAAGGGCACTAGAAATGTGCAGCCAGATGCGTCAAGCAAAAAACAGGTCGCAAACGGGCAGATTCTCAGAATCTGCCCCTTTGCGACCAGTATTTTTGCATTTGGGATGCATCATCCCAAATGCAAAAATAGCAATTAAGGAATCTCTAAATTGAGATTCCTTAAATTGCGATTGCATTTAAGGAATCCCAAATTGAGATTCCTTAAATGCAATGCATCAAACTTTAAAAAATAGCGATTTCGCAAATAGGAGTAGCCAATTACAATGAAGTTGAACTTCATGGTAATTTGCAAAAACATTGAAAAATGCATTAAAGTGCATTTTTCAAAGTTCCATTTTACACACACACATGCCTTTAGGGTATGTGTGTGTGCAAGATGTACTCATATGCAGATTTCAGGGGTGCAACAGGGTGTCCTTTGGACACCCCTGCACCCTTGAAATTGCATTCTCAATTTGCGATTCGCTAATTGCTAATCGCAAATTGAGACTGTCTTCCCATTCATTCCTATGGGCCTCTAGGCCCATAGGAATGGATGGGGAGCTATTCCTTAATTGCGATTCGCAATTTGTGAGTCGCAATTAAGGAACTTTAAGAAATCGCTATTTTTAAAGCGAGTTCTTGATGCATGGCATTTTGCAATTCCTTATTAGCGAATCCTTATTTTTCGCTAATAAGGAATCGCAAAATGGATGCTTGATGCATCTGGCTGGTGTTGCCTTAAATATGCGATAAAAGTGCAAGACCTTAACTGCTTGAAATATTGCCTACTGGATTACTTGCATCTCAAGTTGCACTTTTCTGTAGAATGCATTTGAACTTGCTTGAATCAGACATTATTTTTAATCACGATGGGAAAATGAGATAATACACTAACTATAGTGAAAGCTAGGCCAGAGGGTTGACAATAGCACATGTCGCACTTCCAGCGAAATGATTTTGTCTTACTGATTTTATTCTCTTTTCCTTGTATTGAATGCTTCCAGTACGTAGTATGATGACATTGTGAAGATTTCAGTCAATCACACAATGAACGTACTTACCTACCATCCTCTTCGCCACCTTGGTGTCACCTGCTCTTCCTACCTCCACCTTCCGCCTCTCTCTCACCGTACATCTGAAGTGGGCACAACACCAGCCTGCCCACCATACTTGTGTGTATAATGGCTTATGTACTTTAAATATTTCAACTTTGTATACTTCTAATAATATGGCAGAGTTTTATAATTTGTCTTGTTATGACAAACAGGAGAATGGATGGCAAGTGCTCATGGGGATTTGTGTAATTATTGTACATTGACCTACCACACACTGATCAGTCAATGCAATAGGGAGAATGTCTGCAAGACTTTTGCCTTTGACCTGGTCCAGGGACCAAGGTCTTTTGCCTCCCAGCTAGGTGAGGGGACATCTCCCAGGAAATCCGAGACCACTTGCCCACTGTCCAATGTTTAAAAAAAAATTCATTTCATTTTAATTGTTTTATGATACAACCCTGGATAGTAACTGAGACACTTATTCAGATATGTTGTAAACTGTAACGCTAGCGAATGAACCGTCCAGATAAGTAGTCTCTAGAAAATGCTGTAGGCCTAGTGCACTTGAGCCTGGTCATACAGTTCCACTGCTAGGCTATCTTGGTATTTTAACCCCTTAAAAGTGTTAATCAGCTGTAGTCCTACTTAAAAGTCACCTCTAGCGTGGGCTGTATCTAGGCCATAGGATAAACTGTATGTGGATAAAAGCGAAGACATGCAGTTAGAATTGTTTGACGGGTTCATGCATACTTCTAGACGCATATCCTGACTAATACATCCAGTGTTCTGCATTGAGTTGAATCTCAAGTAAATAGTTATGAAAGGGCCTAGCCACTAATATATCCTCTCAGTCAGACTTTCAACCATGTACACACCCAGTCACATGCAGAGACAAAACTCTTATGTAACTAGCACTAATATGGCAGTGAAATACTAACTTAAAAAACAGGAATTAAAAAACACATTAGTGACTATGCATGCCACCCCTTACATATAGATTTATAGAGCCAAATATTGTGAAAGAGAACAGGCAATGTATTAAGATATTTTACTACATATAGAAAAAAACAGTTAGGAACTAACCCCCAGATTCATCAAAGTCCTGTTTTGCGAGTCCTTTATAGCGATTTTTAAGGAATCGCTATTAAGGACTCGCAAAACGGGATGCATGTAGAAATCGCAATATTTTTTGCGATTTCTACTGCTTCCTTATTTGCGATTCTCTAATTGCTAATCGCAAATAAGGAATGGGGAGTTATTCCTTATTTGCGATTAGAAATTAGCGAATCGCAAATGAGGAAGCGATTTCAAGGGTGCCAGGGTGTCCAAAGGACACCCTGTAGCACCCCTGAAATGGTAATGTACACTGGTGTTGCGCACACACATGTCCAAAGGACATGTGTGTGTGTAACATACAACTTAGAAAAATGCACTAAAGTGCATTTTTGTAAGTTTTCGCTATTTACCACGTAGTTAGACTTCGCGGTAAATAGCAGCCCCAGATTGTGAATTCGCAATTTTAAAATGGTTCATGAATTGCATTTAAGGAATCTCAAATTGAGATTCCTTAAATGCAATTATTCGCAATTTAGCGATTTCTAAAATTGCGATTTTTGCATTTGGTATGATGAATCCCAAATGCAAAATTAGCGCGCGCAAAGGGCTAGATTCCCAGAATCTGGCCCTTTGCGAGCCGATTTTGGCTTGATGAATCTGGCTGTAAGACAATAATCCAAATATGCAGTAAAGGTGTGACACTAGCAAGTGAACCATGAAGACAAGTAGCTGTTTATAAATGTTGCACAACTAATGCACTAGAGCCTGGGCATGAAGTTCTACTGCTAGGCTGTCTAGGCTTGTCAAACCAATTAGCAACTCTTAATCTGCTGTCGTTATCCATGAGGTAGCCTGTAGATATGCCATAAGGATACTGTGTGTGCATTAAAGCATAAAAGCAAAGTAATGCATTTAGAAGTTTTTGGCAGGTACGTATGTTGACATATAGATCCATTGTTTTATACTGAGTTGAATCTCATGTAAATAGTTATGAAAGGGCAAACCTACTAATACATCCTCTCAGACAGGCTCTCCAACATCTAAAACTTCACTCACATGCACAGACACAACTCTTATGAAACTAGTGCCAATGGAGGCAGTGACACACTCACTTAAAAAACGTATTAGTGACTGCCACACCAAAGAGACAATCTATACCATTTCTTGTATATAGATACACAGAACTAAAGAGCTACAAACAGAGTCAGCAATGTAGTAAGAGAAGTTATTACATAAAGAGTAAAAACACCAGATAGGACCTGTCCAAATATGTCCTAAAGCTCTTAAACTAGCAGGTGAACCATGCAGACGAGTAGCTCTTTCAACATACCCCATACCTAGTACACTTGAGCTTTTATATGCAGTTCTACAGCTAGTCCAACTTTGTATTTCAAACCCTTTGACAAGCCTGAGCCTGCAGTAGTACCACTTACAAGTCACTCCTTATGTAGTCTGTAGCCAGGCCCCAGGCTAAGCTGTATGTCCATGAAAGCAAATATCTGCAGTTAGTTGTTTTACACAGGTACATGCACACTTTTAGTGGTATGTGCTGACCTATACATCCAGTGTTGTACATTCACGTCAATGTCATGTAAGTAGGTATGAAAGGGTAGAACTAATAATACCTCCTCTTAGACAGTGTTTTAAGCATCTACACTTTTACTCACATGCACCAACATAGCACTTATGTCTGTAGCACTAATGGAGGCAATGACATTCTCACTTACAGAATTGATTATTCGCTGGCACCCAAAGGATACTCTTTGACACTTATTATATATACATTTAGAGAGTCAAACAGCCCAAACCATTGGCAACAATCTACTAAGAGACTTTCCTACATATAGAACCATGCACCCAGATAGCAACTGAGACACGTATCCTAAAATGTAGTCAAACTCTGACATTCCCAACTATATCATGCAGACAAATTGCTCGTGCAACCAGACTCAGGTCTATTATACTCGAGTCTAAAGATAAAGTTATACAGCTAGGCCGAGTTGGTATTTCAAAGTCCTTGACAAGGCCTAACCTGCTGTAGTACTAGCTTAAAGTCATCCTTAAGGTAGCCTATAGTTAGGCCATAGGGTCATGTGTATGTTCTTAAAAACAAAGATGTCTAGTTAGCCGTTTTTCACAGTTAGATGCACACTTTTAGGTGCATATGCTGACTTATACATCCAGTGTATTACATGCTGTTGAATGCTATGTAAATCGTTATGAGAGGGTAGTGCTACTAACACATCCTCACAGACAGAGTTTCAAGCATCTGCAGGTTCACTTCAATGCGCAGATAAAACTATTACGCATGTAGCAGTGATACTTTCCTTCTAAAGACATAAAGCAGTATAAGAAAAGATATGCAGCTTTTAAACAAAAATAACATATAAACTGTGGTGGATAAAGCATTTACATTAAAACAAAAACATTATGTTAATATTGAACAGAATTAGTACCCTGAATAACACAGTGCTATCCATGAAGAAGATAAGCCTGAAAAAAGGCTGGTTAACTGTTGTCATGATTGCCTTAAAGGAGGGTTATGTATTTTCTTTTAGATTTTAAGCAGAATATTGAAACAATGGATGTTGACAGGCAGGCTAATGAACCAATAGTTATTGTAGTAAATGGTGTTCCAACAAAGAATAACATATGCTGGCCAGTTAGTAGATATTAGTAAATTTATAAATTCATCATTATACATTGTAAAAAATAATGGTTGTTATAAGAATGTTAATGTACTTGATGATATACAATATGTACAAGATGAAACATTGGTTTCAAGTGGCCAAACTGAAATAGTGGACAAATCCAGACCAGGGGAGATTTATGAACATTATAGCATATCTCCTCTCTGTCAGATATGATCAAGCACTCTTACCTGAGCTGAACACCAACCTTACCTGTAAGGTGCTTGATCGGTTTTGCAGAGACGCTATGGACCAATCCCCCAAAACCCTACCTTTTCAGCCAGTGATTCTTATTAACACACTAGGATGATGGGTAGCAGTCAGGGAGAGAGGCCGGATCTGACGCTACTTGTTGTCTAGTAGTCGACCTGAAAATATATACAAGAACATATATTTTAGCAAGAATCCTAAGCACTTTAATCTCCTATTCTACTCCTCTAACTCTTCCTTGACTTTTGAGGAAGCAGTCTCCTACCTGCGAACTACTCGATAAGTCTTCGCGTCCAGGATGTCGTCGTCGTGGTGTGCGCAAGGGTTGAGGTTTTCAGTAGAAGGTGGTTGACTTGTCCGCCCCCAGATTAGGTTTTGAAAATGCTATGGAGAGAAACAACACTTATTTGCACTTTCCTTAAACCTTTTCTTTTATCTGTAAAATGCCTTAGAATAAATTCTACTCACTTCCTTTCCCTGCTTGGTAGGTTTAAACACGACTTTTTCCGTAAAGATTAATAGTTTAGTTCACTATTAAAACCATTGAGATTCCGGCTGAAACTTCAGAAAATTCTGTGAGGATAAATATTATCTATACATTTGTTTTAACATGTACCACCTAGGTTTTCAAACATTATAAACATTAATGTTCGAGTTAGTCTTTGACTTGCTTCACAAAAGAATACCTTGAAAATAACCATATACATTCAAGTTCTAATTAGTCTTTGACTTGTGGTTCACAAAAGAATATGCTGGAAAACACCATTAAATATTATATGCCAATGTCCAAAACAAAGTCTCTTGAATCCTAAAACAAAGTCTCTTGAATCCTAGCGTTGGGCGCCTTGACGAGAAAAATGTACTTAGCTTTTTATTCTGAGGTATCCGATAATTCCTGGAGGTTGGCTGACTCTGACTCGGGCCTTCGACGATGTACGCGAGCTCTCGAACGCAGGTGTTGCTTCCACGATGCTCCGAAGACCAAGCGTCTTCTGGAACCCTGGGTGTGGCTTTTATAGTCTAGCCACACCCTGGGACGTCGGGGAATGGCAGCGTGCCACGCCCAAACCTGCCGAGCACTCCGAGAACGGAGCACCGAATCATTTTGCATCGCGCACCAAAAAGATGCGTGTCATTTTTAAAGCGCGTCTTTTTTTCCTTTTCTTTGCTGCAATACAAGCGCGTCTTTTTCCCTGGGATTTGACAACATGGAATACCACATGAAAAACGTATAAGAGCTTGAAACATGCATAAAAACGTGAACAGTGAACCTTTACCAATGACATATTGATAACCATAATGACATAGTTCACAGTAACCGGTTTTCCTTACATACTAACCCCCTTTCTTCCTTTTAGGTACAGGAGTGCAGGTTGCACGGGATAGGGGTGGGTTTTCTCGAAGGGTGTTCTAGGCTCGTCATGGGCTTGGAAAGACAGTGTCATGACAGTACCCTCCCCGTAGAATCCCCCCTAATACCATTGGGATTGGCTTTGGTTTGTCTGGGAAACGATTATGGAAAGTCTTTAAGACTTTGGGAGAGTTTTTTAAGTTTTCTAGGGGCTCCCAAGAGCGATCCTCTGGACCATAGCCCTTCCAGTCCACCAAGTAAAACAATTTACCTTTCCTTCTCTTGGAATCTAAGACTGCCTTTACCTCATATTCTAAATCACCCTCTACATCGATTGCAGGTGGCTGAATAAGCTTCCGAGTGTCAGGATCATAAGGTTTCAGTAGTGAGACGTGAAACACTGGGTGGATACGATAAGAATCAGGTAGTTTCAATTTCATGCTGACAGGATTAACAATCTTTTCTATTGGAAAAGGTCCTATGAATCGAGGACGAAATGTTTTATGATTTTTTAATCTTAGATTTTTTGTGGCCAGCCACACTTCGTCACCCACTGAATATTCAGGCTGTTTTGACCGATGTTTATCAGCAAATTTCTTTTGTACTTCTTTTGCATGCACTAACTGCTGCTGAGCTTCTTGTTGAATCGAGACCAGATTATTTACAAAATCAGTGACTGCTGGCATATCATCAGAAACCTTTTTATCTATACCTAGCATATCCTTAGGATGAAAACCATGGACACAGAAAAAGGGTGACATACCAGTTGAAGAATTGTTTGAATTATTATAAGCGAATTCAGCGGCCCAAATAATATCTGACCATTCCTGATCATGGGTGGTTAGTAAACAGCGTAGAAACTGTTCCACTGTCTGATTTGTGCGTTCAGTTAATCCATCAGTTTGCGGATGATAACTGGATGACATGCGCATTTCCATCTTTAGTGATTTCCCTAGACCTTGCCAAAAATGTGACACAAACTGTGAACCCCTATCTGATAATACCACAGATGGGATTCCGTGTAACCTAACAATCTGTGTGACAAAAATGTGTGCTAACTCCAAGGCAGATGGAAGCTTTTTTAAAGGGATGAAATGAGCATATCTAGAAAAGTGGTCCACTATTGTAAGAATGGTGGTAAACCCTGAAGTGGTGCGAGGCAATTCTACAATGAAATCTAAAGATACCGTATGCCAAGGCTGAGGAGGAACTGGCAAAGGCATAAGAAGACCAGATGGAGATTTATGAACCGCCTTATTCCTGCTACAGACAGTGCATGTTTGTACATATTTCTGAATGTCCTTTAACATGCTCTGCCACCAAAAGTGTCTTTTTATGAGTTGATACATCTTGGTAACCCCTGGATGAATTGACAGCATAGAATCATGGTAATTTTGCATTACTTTTTCTTGTAAAATTGCATTGGGAACAAAAACTTGGTCATTCATAAACAACAAATTATCTTTCCATTGCAACAAAGGAAAACGCTTATTCCATTCAGCAGTTGTATGATCTTGTAAGGCTTTCTCAATATCAGGTAAAACGTCTGAGTTAACAAGACCAATCTGAAACCTATCCTCTGAAATTATAGGGTGTAACTTTTCCTTTTGTAGATTCAGGTCATCACTTAAACCGATTCTAGATAAAGCATCAGCTTTGTTGTTTTCCTTTCCTGGTCGATAGGTTATGATGAAATCATAATCATTAAAAAACAAAGTCCAACGCAGTTGGCGAGGAGTCAAAGCTTTAGCGGATCTGAGGGTTTGTAGATTCCTGTGATCTGTATATATGGTTACTGGATGTCGAGCCCCTAGCAAGTAGTGTCGCCATTCTTTAAACACAGCTTTTATAGCCAATAACTCTCGATCTGCAATTGCGTAATTCTGTTCAGGAGGGGTTAACTTTCTAGAATAGTATGCAATGGGGTGTAGTTGTCCAGTTTTAATACTTCTCTGAGATAAAATCCCTCCTATGGCAAATTGTGAAGCATCAGCTTCTACTATGAACGGCTGGGAGGGGTCAGGGTGCTTTAACACTGGGGCTGTCACAAATAGATCTTTAAGATCTTGAAAAGTCTGTTCACTTTCTGAAGTCCAATCAAATTTTGTGTTCTTGCGTAACAATTTTGTGATAGGCGTAACTTTTTGAGAAAAATCCTTAATAAATCGCCTATAGAAATTCGCAAAACCCAGAAAACTCTGTATCTGCTTTACTGAAGAGGGACTGGGCCATTCAATTATTGCCTTGACTTTCTTTGGGTCCATTTCAATTCCAGCTGGACTAAGGATATACCCCAGGAAGTCCACTGTGGTCACGTGGAACAAACTTTTTTCAAGTTTGACAAACAAAGAATTTTGTAAAAGCTGTTGAAGAATGGCTCGTACTTGCTTTACATGCTCAGTTTTGTTTTTTGAATAAATTAGGATATCATCAATGTAGACAATACAGCAAATATCCAAAAAATCTCTCAGCACCTCATTTATAAAAAACTGGAACGCCGCTGGTGCATTGCAAAGTCCGAAGGGCATCACCTGGTATTCATATAAACCAAATTTTGTTCTGAAGGCTGTTTTCCATTCATCGCCCTCTCGAACTCGCACCAAATGATATGCGCCTCGCAGATCCAGTTTCGTATAAATGGTGGCATCTTTGATCTGATCAAGTAAGGTCGGAATCAAAGGTAAGGGATATCGATTCTTTACCGTCACATTGTTGATGGCTCGATAGTCGATGCAGGTGCGCAATTCTCCTCCCTTTTTTGGGATAAAGAAGAGAGGAGAAGAGACCGGAGACTTAGAATGTCGGATGAACCCATTGGCCAAGTACTCATCCAAATAATTACGTAGATGTTCATTTTCTTTCTCTGTTAAAGCGTAAATACGACTACAGGGCAAGGATGCCCCTGGGACCAGATCTATTTGACAGTCAAAGTCTCTATGAGGAGGCAATGTCTCTGCCTTTTTCTTGTCAAATACATCCAACAAGTCTTGATATTCTTCAGGTACCCCAGCAACCACTAGAACACTCTTGGATCTTTTTGGAAAGTCATAACCTTGGATTAACAATTCCGAACCTGGGAATTGTTTGAAACACTTAGCATGACAGTAATCGGACTTGAATAAAATACTCCTGTTAGTCCAATCTATATAAGGATTATGTAAAACTAGCCATGGAATCCCCAGAATCAAACCGAATTGAGGTGCATCAATTATGTCAAAAGTTATTTCCTCTGTGTGTTTTTCTGCACAAGTCATGTTTAAAATTTCAGTATGGTATTGTATGAGTCCTGACGTGAGTTCCTTTCCGTCCACAGCCCTAACTACTTCTGGTGAATCCTTAACTATTTGTTCTAGACCTAACTTCTGAAATAATTTAGTGTCAATGAAATTTCCAGTTGCTCCGGAATCAATTAAGGCATCTATGGACCAGGACCGTTCCTTATTCAGTTGAGACTGAAGAAGAATACGCATACTCAGGTGACAATGAGAGGCAGTTGGAGTTAAGGAGGCCAAAGTGATAGACGGACTCGGTAGATTGACCTCTGTATCTACCGAGAGAGCTAGTTTTCCGACTGTTGTATTGTTGCAACTTCAGGCATTTTGGTCTTAGGCCTTACAGGACGTGTGGGACAATCTTTTATGAAATGCCCGGTTTTCCCACAGTACATACATTGGTTCAGTTTTCGGCGCTTCTCTCTCTCATCCTTAGTGAGGGGTCCTCTAACTGTGCCTATTTGCATTGGCTCAACTGGATCAAGTTTAGAAGGGGAAGACTCTGCTCTTACATTCCCTTTTTCTTTAAAGATCATCATTCTAAAGTCTGTTTTCCCCCTCTCGCCTTTCCTTTCAGAAATTCTGTGATTTAATTTAACAACCAGATCTATGAATTCCTCGCAATCTGTAGGTGGATCTAAAATTTGTGTTATCATATCCTTTAAATCATCACGTAACCCACGATAAAACAATGAAACTCTTTTCTCCTCAGGCCACTCTGCTTCAATAACCAGCCTGTTAAAGATTGAAATATAATGTAGAAGATCTGAAGACCCCTGCTTTAAATTCAGCAGTTCATGATCTGCAGATTGCACAAATACATGTTTTGCAAACAATTTCTTCATTGCTCTTTTAAATCTTCTAAAATCAGTTAACATGGGATCATTCCTTTCTACATAAGGTACGGACCATAATGCAGCATCTCCGCCCAAATAGGACAAGATGAATGCCACCTTAGAAGAGTCATCGGGAAATGCTGTAGGTTTCGCCACAAAATGTAACTGACACTGATTTAAGAAAATGGTGAACTTGTTACAATCCCCATAGAACCTCTCAGGTGGTGCTAATGGTATAGAAACTGGAGTAACCACCTGAATTTGAGGATTACCTGACGTATTAGAATTAGCTTCCCCACTATACAGAGTATGCATGGTTGGCTGAAAGATTGGTGGTTTCATATAAGATTTTTTATCTGAAGTAAAGGTCCAGGTCTGAGGACTTGGTGTAATTTTATTCTGAATAGCCGTTAAATCCTTCCTTAATTCTACATTTTCTGCCCTGATTTCTAATAGTACTGTAGCTAAATCCTGCAACGTGATTTGAGGAGATTCATCCATAGCGTCTGGGCAAAACTTTGCCGTGGGCTTGGTCTTCTGTCAGATATGATCAAGCACTCTTACCTGAGCTGAACACCAACCTTACCTGTAAGGTGCTTGATCGGTTTTGCAGAGACGCTATGGACCAATCCCCCAAAACCCTACCTTTTCAGCCAGTGATTCTTATTAACACACTAGGATGATGGGTAGCAGTCAGGGAGAGAGGCCGGATCTGACGCTACTTGTTGTCTAGTAGTCGACCTGAAAATATATACAAGAACATATATTTTAGCAAGAATCCTAAGCACTTTAATCTCCTATTCTACTCCTCTAACTCTTCCTTGACTTTTGAGGAAGCAGTCTCCTACCTGCGAACTACTCGATAAGTCTTCGCGTCCAGGATGTCGTCGTCGTGGTGTGCGCAAGGGTTGAGGTTTTCAGTAGAAGGTGGTTGACTTGTCCGCCCCCAGATTAGGTTTTGAAAATGCTATGGAGAGAAACAACACTTATTTGCACTTTCCTTAAACCTTTTCTTTTATCTGTAAAATGCCTTAGAATAAATTCTACTCACTTCCTTTCCCTGCTTGGTAGGTTTAAACACGACTTTTTCCGTAAAGATTAATAGTTTAGTTCACTATTAAAACCATTGAGATTCCGGCTGAAACTTCAGAAAATTCTGTGAGGATAAATATTATCTATACATTTGTTTTAACATGTACCACCTAGGTTTTCAAACATTATAAACATTAATGTTCGAGTTAGTCTTTGACTTGCTTCACAAAAGAATACCTTGAAAATAACCATATACATTCAAGTTCTAATTAGTCTTTGACTTGTGGTTCACAAAAGAATATGCTGGAAAACACCATTAAATATTATATGCCAATGTCCAAAACAAAGTCTCTTGAATCCTAAAACAAAGTCTCTTGAATCCTAGCGTTGGGCGCCTTGACGAGAAAAATGTACTTAGCTTTTTATTCTGAGGTATCCGATAATTCCTGGAGGTTGGCTGACTCTGACTCGGGCCTTCGACGATGTACGCGAGCTCTCGAACGCAGGTGTTGCTTCCACGATGCTCCGAAGACCAAGCGTCTTCTGGAACCCTGGGTGTGGCTTTTATAGTCTAGCCACACCCTGGGACGTCGGGGAATGGCAGCGTGCCACGCCCAAACCTGCCGAGCACTCCGAGAACGGAGCACCGAATCATTTTGCATCGCGCACCAAAAAGATGCGTGTCATTTTTAAAGCGCGTCTTTTTTTCCTTTTCTTTGCTGCAATACAAGCGCGTCTTTTTCCCTGGGATTTGACAACATGGAATACCACATGAAAAACGTATAAGAGCTTGAAACATGCATAAAAACGTGAACAGTGAACCTTTACCAATGACATATTGATAACCATAATGACATAGTTCACAGTAACCGGTTTTCCTTACATACTAACCCCCTTTCTTCCTTTTAGGTACAGGAGTGCAGGTTGCACGGGATAGGGGTGGGTTTTCTCGAAGGGTGTTCTAGGCTCGTCATGGGCTTGGAAAGACAGTGTCATGACACTCTCCATTCAAAATAAATAATTGGTAACACCATTGAATTATTTCTAATGAAAGAAGCAAAAGGAGCTGCCATGAGTATACATGAAAAAAGGTTTAGAAGTTTGCTGTTTTCCACAGCTATTCCCCACCAGAGAAGGTAGATGGTTTGATGATCCACCTGTAGAGATACCAGCCTCTAAGTAATGGTCAACAAGATTATACAAGATTTCAATAGTGCATTCCTTACTTTTTTCACCTTGTATTTGAAAGTCTAGCTTTATATAATTGCTTTATGGGTTCCTCAACTGTATAGTGCTCTGAAACCCATTAGGTTATGTTCGCACTACATAAAACCTTTCAAATAAAAATAAATAAAGTGGTTTGTCTGGATATTTATATGCAGTGAATCATATATTAAAAGCAAGACTTTATCTGCAAACATTTTCTGCAAGAGAATTGGTGGACAAAGTTAAAAAAGATACACATTTAGAATGTCAACATGGTGACAATGTAGCAGCAATGAATATTGGTATCAGTGTTCAAATGAACTCAAATGCATGTTAAGAAACCTAAATATACCTACTTGGTTTCTAACACCGAGTTGTCCTGAGTATGCATGGGGTGACCTGCTGGAATTCTTACAAGAAGCTAATTTAAATATAAAGAATATTGAAGTGAAAATAGATGGAGACCTTTGTTATTTGGATCCCACAAATATTTGCAGATATTTTAACTATACATTTCAAGCAATGATACCTTTTATCTGCAGCAATATTAATCCACCTTTTGGAGAAGTAACTGACTTTTTTGTGCAAAAAATGTACCAAACTAGAGGTGTTCCTCATATATACATGCTGCTATGGATAAGGATGCACCAACATTTGTAACAGTTAGTGATAAGGCTGTGTTTTCTTTCATATAACAGTATGTCCCATGTGTTATGTATTGGAAAGTGTTGAAAAGAACTAGAGACAACAAGTTTTACGGGTTCAAATTCATTGATTTAGAAATTACAGTCATCAAAAATACAGATGCAATGGAACATTTTATACAAGATGTCCTCTCAGATTCCCATGCCCTATTATTTCACAAGGAAGAGTAAACAGCTTTTTCTCAGACATACAAGAACTCTGAAATTTCCCAAAAACACATACTACCTAAGGAGAACAGAATCTTCAAAGAATATTAATGGCTATATTCCAATAATTTTGAAAAGGTGGAATGCAAAAATGGATATTCAGTTTGTTGTAGACAATTCAATTGCTGCTGCTCATTACGTCACATCCCACATTACAAAATCTTAGAAGTTAAAGATGGAAGAAAAGTGAGAGGAGATTTCTGCAGAAAAGAGCCTCAGCAAGAAACTGCACAGCATCAGCTTGAAGATCCTTTTCCACGGAGAGATAGGATCCTATGAATTTTCAGATCAGTTGAGTTCAACCAGTTTATACTCAAACTCAATAGAAATCATTTGGGTAAGCATGGGCCTATTCAACACATGGAACAGAGGGCTGAAGCCTTTTCTAGAAATCCAATACTTAGCAGTTCAAACAGAAAGCACTGACTGTAAACACAGGGCTAAGCAGAAACTAACCATTTGACACAGATGTATGTTACCGCTGGCTTCTCCTTATGATTGATATTTCTTCCACATCTTTCTCCTCTGATGTGACTGGTGCCTCCGGTGAGGGTGATGGTGGATTTGCGGCAGCCCAGGGAGACAGATACATTTTCTTTTTTGCCATCATTCAAGAAAGAAAGTGAGTGGTCTTAAAGCTGTACCAAGGCACCCTCCTGGACCCAGTAGAGGGGACACACAACCCTGTAGATCTCTTTCCACCTCAAGGGTTTCTAGAGTCGCCGACCACAAGAATTTCCGGAATTGGCAAGGAAAAAACGAACCCTCAACCTCTGAATAAACCAATATCCCATAAACTGACTTATTTCATAATCATTGGACTTTTATTTTTTCTAGGAAGTTGAAATACCCATATTATAGACTCACACCTCCCGTAGCCCCAGAATCTATTTCTTTTTTTTTTACATGCATCCCATGTCCAATTAATGGACTCTTTTAACAGAGGCAACCCAATCTAGAAATCTTGGAGGGTTGGGGGATACCCAATTTGGACAGATTTCCCTTCTTGTCAAAAGAATTAAGACAAATAAAAGTGAGGCTAGGACCAGCTAAGAACTTGGGGGTGTGGTTCGGCCAGGACCTGAAGTTTTCGGATCACGTAAAAAAATTAAATGGTATTTGCTTTGGCACCTTGCAGACCCTGAGAAGATTTTTTCCTCTCCTCCCCAGGGCTGCTAAGGAAACTGTTCTTCGAGCCCTGATATTGTCTCGGCTCGATTATGCCAACGCCTTATTTTGCGGCTTGCCTGGGTATATGATTCATCGCCTTCAGGTGATACAAAATGCCGCAGTACGCCTGCTCTTCTCGCTCCCTAGGAGGACGAGCGTGTGGAGCCACTTACGTAGCTTGCACTGGCTCCCGGTACCACACCGAATTTTGTTTAAAATTCTGGTGTTGGCATTTAGAGCAGCACATGGTCAGGGTCCGATGTATTTGCGGAGACGATTTTCATTTTACATTCCTAATCGCGCCCTGCGATCGGCTAACCAATGCCAACTGATTGTGCCTAAATATAGATATGCTCGATTGGGAGGCCAATCTATCTCAGTTAAGGCAGCTTATGCTTGGAATGCCCTCCCCCTCTCTCTCAGAGCCTCTCCAACCATCACTGTCTTCAAAAAAGATCTTAAGACCTATCTTTTTAACGCTCCATTATAACAGATGTGCTCAAACTTTCGAGGCAGAATTACTCACCGCGCCAGGATACCCCACGGTAATGGAGCGCGCTATAAAAGCTTTTAAAATAAAATAAATAAATAAATAAATGTGATAGCTTATTAATAATACTATCTTCAGACAAGATTCCAAAGATAACAAAAAATAAGCTTACCTTGAATTCTGAGATTGTCTTTCCCACTTGGCACCAGAAGCCCTGGATCTGGGGACACTGCATAAACATGTGCACATCATCCGTACTCCCCAGGGTACACTTCAAGCAGGCCTTCACTCCTCCCAGCTCGGTAAGCCTCTTCGGGGTCCAATAGGCTATATGGAGTGTCAACAGATGATTTCTCCTCAATGGGACCAGCATTGACAACCCTCCATAAAGTGCACATAGATACTTGCCAATAAGATGTGACATCGCTGGAAGGCAGGTCTCTTCTCCGGGGCTCCTCCACAGGCATTACCAGTGGATCTCCTTTAACTAAAAGCGAGTACCATTTAGATACTTCTTTGCGTTGATGGAGGAGGGCTAATACCATATCCTCCAGCTCTTCATTCGCGACTCCATCTTTGCCCTAGTTAACAGCCCAACCAGACAGTTGATAGAAATTAAATCTGGAGAGCCTTTGGTTAGTTAGAGTATTGAAATGATCCCATGGAAGTAATTTATTGTCTCCCAGTAATTAACCCCATTTCTGTATGCCATTTGCCCAAAGTGGGGCTGATAGACTATCCTTAAGGCACTCAGGGGTGCCTGGAGAATTCCATATAGGAGCACATGAGCTAGATTCTGAAAGACTTCCTTAACTGGAACCATAATTCACAGGCCGACCTTAACATCTTCAGTTTAACTTTTCAAAAGCACTTGGGATGTCCAAATTTGAAAAGAAACCCGTCCCCGCCTCAGGAACACTTTTTGACATAACTAAAACAAAGGAAGGATAACAAGAAGAGTCAAATAAGAGAGACCTCATATTTTTAAAATGGAAGGCCTAACCTTAAAAGTTAAGGTCAGAACTGGCTATACCCCCATCTAATTTCGCACACCCTAATTTCTTCAATGCTATCCTGACCCCTTTGTTAGACCAAAGAAAACTATTTATGTCAGACAGTATAATTTGCATCAAAGATATAGGTGACTTGGGGCAGAACATACATTTTAACGAGATTAGAACGGCCAAGAATTGACAAAAGGAGGTTGCTCCATGATCTAGATACAGATACTTCAGGGACAGAAGATGTGGATGCTGTAGGTGCAGCGGCATTCATCTTTGCAAAGAGATGAGGCATCACTGCAACGAGGATGAGCTGCAGGGCTTACAGGACTCCAGCAATGTCACGTTGGAAGCGAGCCATGGCAGCCGAGTGGGAATCCTGCTTCTGCTCCATGTTCTCCAGGATCTTTCTCATTGCCCCCAATAGGACAGTTGTTGTTGCCTCTGCGTCATGACTCAGCGAAGTCTGCCAGGGACTGCTGGAGTGCAAGGAGTAGACTGTGGGTGTCTCTGGTGGCAGCAGAGTGGTCTCTATTCGGACTGAGGCACCCACAAATGGTTGACAGGATCTCCAACCCTGCAGCACCTGGTCTGGCATTTCACACTGTACCCCAACAGCACTACATTGAAATTGTGTAAGTGGGTCCTCAGTGTCCAGATTTGTGGTTGTGGTGGTAGGTGGTGCCTGTTGAATATTTGGCTGGCCTGAGGAGAGCCCACAATGCTACTGGATCCCCCAGTTCCATAGATGGGCTGCCTATGGAGTCGAGCAGACCTTGGAGGGTGTCCTGGTCGATGGTTGTGAGATCTTCTTCCACATCATCATCATCATTGAAGAGTGGGAGCATTAAGTGATGGTTCATCCTCTGCAATATAAAGAGCAGATGCTTTTGTATGTGTCTGTTCAATTTTTCAAGGAATTTTAGCATTTGACAATCCAAGTGCATGACACTTTCCATTCTCTTGTGTTACACGGTACACCTGTTACATGCAGCTTTGTATGTCAGTGTACAAGGTCCATGACTGTTACAATTAGGTTGTTCATTGATTTTGACATTTTCCCTCTATGCCAACAGTGTGGGCATATTTATAGGTTCCGTACTACCTCTGTTACATTGTGTACGCAGACCTTCCTGTGGTGCTGGTTACTTTACCTTATTTACTATGCTGCATGGAGCTACTTTACCTTATTTACTATGCTGCATGGAGCTACTTTACATGGATTCACAACGCACTGGTGATTAGACACCCTTCCATACTCCAGTTTGTTTAGAAGTGTGGTCACTGCCGGACGCATTTATAAGACACTTCAGCATCCTTTTGCTGTCAGTATGTGACGTTGGGGTGGCGCAATGTGCCACAGGCATTATTAGGCATGTAAAAACATGTTACATGGCTTTTCATGGCCTTATGAATATATGCCCCTTCTAACAAAAAATGCTTGAAAGGGATGTTCCTTGGGTGTTTCTGGGGGTGTTCCCAGCAACATTCATGGCTTTTTGATACTGCCGAGGATTTGCAAGAAATCTTAAGGCAGTTCCAAAACATATGCCTTGCAAGGGGAGGCATGATGATGGCACAACAAGGAGAAATATCTTTATTTCTCATTAGTTTTGCTTGTTATATGTGTGATGGATTCTGCAGCACACATGCAAAGAGGAAAAAGCTTGTTGGGATTGGGATCGTGCTGGAAGGTTTCCGTTCCTGTACAAAAAAGATCATCCCGCAACTCAGGCAGCCTTGCACCATGGTGCAAAGGCTGCCTGCATTGGCTCAAGGCAGCCCATTGTTTACCGGCACAGGGGAAAAGGAGGAATGCATGCTATCTAATAGATGTGGCCAATTCCTGCCTTTTGTTTGCCATAGGGCAGCACACCTATAAGGTCTGCTGTGCTGCCCTATGGCAATATACACATGAATGAGGCCCAGAGTTTTGAGGTGGACAATCCACTGAACCCCCCCTATTGATAGTGCCACTACCACCTATTTACAAGTGTGGCTTAAGGATTAGGCCACTGATGCACTTAGCCGAGGAATATAGCAATTTCATGGTTGTTGAGACAAGGGGATTTTCTTCCAATTATCATGATCTGAAATGTGTCTATGTGTTTTTATGTGCGTAGCACATATTGAAACAGGTCAATCTCATTAAGGGATATTTGTGTGCAGGAAGGAACACCTTCTTGTTCATTGACAGTCATTCCCTCTACCAAGACCCCCTAAATCTTTAGTCCAAGGGTGTCTTGGTTGATGCAAGGTAGCTTGGTTACACACAGGCAAAATAACAAGCACAGGGGTGAGGCTTGAAGTGGGGAATCTACACAACTAAGAATTTTCAAGACGGTGAAGCATGTTGTTAGTAAATTGATCTTAAACACACACTTTGCCTTTCTGTGGTTAGGCTACTACAAAGTGGCTACATACTAACCTATGTTTCAAATGGTAATCACAGACATCCTTTGTATTGCAGTGTTTTGATTGTAGGTTTATGTCTTCTGAACACAAGTATGTGTCCATTGATCCCTCTATGTATTTGAGACTGAGATCAGGACACACAACTGACTGTCATCCCGTTATGTGGCCATGTTACTGAGTAATTTGTAATTTGGCTACTTCTCTTGTGTATTTTGTGGCTTGCCACAACAGGAAGATATGTTAGAGGGTGAAATGTGTCATTCAGCACACCCGGGGATGCGTTATTTGTGTTAATAGTGTGATTACACTACCTATACCCCTTAGACCAGATTTTGATTGGAGCAAATTGTTAAAATGCTCAAGCCAACATGTGTCTGCAGACACGGGACTGGGCCAGAGTGAAGAAGTGCATGCCCTCCCCTTGTGTTTCCCACAGCAGCTACAATGATGACTTGTTGCAAGCAGGAGGACATGTGACTCTGAGGCATTCTACAGGGATTGGTGCATTCTAGCACAGCAGACCTTGGTTGAACAGCAGATGGGTGAGCACATGAATGATACATACTGTGGTGCACATAGCCCTTTGGTGCATTTGTTAGTGGCTGAATGATTACAGACATTAGTAGCAATGCATTTTCTCCCAGTCACATTTGATATTAGCTAAGACCCATGTTCCACATGACTTTTTGTGTCACTGACCACAAAACTCAGGTCCATGTATACAATGACATACTGCCAACAGAACATCAGAGTAAGCAACTTTCATGTGGATAAATGGAGTTGGAAGCATAAGAGCAAGACAGCCCGAAGCCAAGTAACAAGCATAATGGCAACATTGTGAATGAGGTCTCTTCTCACCCTTCACTTACCATGATAGGAATGTGGAATGTGTGGTTTAATGAGCATTGCATACACAACATGCATGTTGATATTTAATATAAACAAATACATACAATGCTGGGATAGTAAACACTACTTAAATAAGCAGAACACATGTGCAAACATTGAAAGCAGCTTGCACCTCCAGTACATTGTGATCATAATGCAATGTGCCCATTTGCATCACAAGGTGCTTGCAAAAATTGTGCAGCTTTTCATGTGAACAGCAAGGGTGAGTAGAATAGTTGTAGCTTACATTTGGATATGTGTTTTTGTGTGTTGCATTCACCTGTATACATCAGACCAGCAGATGAGCAATTCATGTTAACTGTAGCATATTTCAAAGCCACTGTCACAATAGGACCATCACTCTTTTGAACTTTACTGTGCGAAAACATGTTTTGCAATATTTAATAGGCAGTGTTGACCCACCTGATGTTGCCTGGCAACACCTTGTAATTGTGGCACATTTCCACACTGTAGTTGTGGGCAAATGCACAAGATTGTGACAGACCACAGTGTTAGCCTTTTTGGCTTGACATCACACTCAGCAACTTCTGGCACAAAAGTCAGAACCATATTGACAACAATACATGGCAGGTAACATTTCACCCAGCGCTGCAGAGAAATGTAGCTGCCTAGGGCAAATGCAGACACTCTTGTACCATTGTGCAAAAGTGCCGGTGTTGGTGCAGGGCAGCTGCATTTTTCAGTAGTGCATAGTGAAACACAGGATTGGACCATATTGATGTAGATACAGCACAGCCCTATATTTTAGGAGTGGCGGAGCGTTATGTCAGGAAACTGACGCCTTACTCCATTGCTTTTATTGTAAATTTGCCCCCGTGTTATAAGAAGCATGACTGGTCAGTTGACATTGCATGTATGCATTTGTGCTTGATTACAAGTTCTGTACCCTTCATTATATTACTTCCAATGTTTTTTTAATCAAAAGAGCAGCCCATGGGACATGTGAATGTACCACCGAGTCCCTATGTAGCTTGCATTTGATCTACAGACAGTGTGGGGGACACTGAGACATAGGTAGATGGATGGAAAAAAACACTACTAGCCAACACCCCATCCCTGGTTGTTACTTACCCTGTTGCTTATGCAGCTGGTCATATTCACACTATCCCTCAACTCCAACCACTGACTCCTCACAGATAACTATGGACAACTCTTCTACTGGGACTCTGGCTGGTCATCCTGTCTGTTGGGTGACAAGGGGCGTTGTTTGCTGCTTCACTTGTTCCCAGCTGCTACATTTTGCACTGAGGTTCTTTGAGATGTTTCCGGATTTTTTTCTATTTCTTTCCTGTTAGACGGAAAAAAGTGACGTCAGACAAGCTAATGTGAGTTTTCTTGCCACTAATTGGTTAGCTGTCACTTTTTTCAGGTTAGCATCAAGATTTTTATCACCATGACGCTTTGGTTAGCAGCAACTTTTGCCGCTGCAAGCTGATCCCATCGCCATGTGACGACGTATTGTAAATATGGCACACACATGCCGATAGTTTTTGGCAATAAGCAGCATTAAAAAATAAATCTGCTAAGCAATGTCAAATTTGCTTAGTGGCAATTCTTGTAAATATACCCCTCAAGGACTTAAATTTACTATTTCCACTGCAGTCTAAACCAATTTTGAGGTGATGTTGGACCCTGATCGGGTGACATTTACTATTCACACTCAAATCTAAAGCATTTTGGGGAAGGGGCTGGCCATTAAAGTAGTTAAGTTTATGTGAGAAATTAGGTTACTGGTTGACTGGGTTGTGAGCCCTGGCAGGCACCAACCAAAATCCTTGTCATGTTAAGGCACAACTAAGCCCTAAATTAACCTGTGCTCAACCCTTGGTAACTTTGCACAGAGCAGTCAGGCTTAATGTAGAGGCAATATGTAAAGAAGTAATGCTGCATACACACAGTAATAAAGTAAAACACAACACAAGAAAACTCCCAAATCCATTTAGAAAAATAGAGGAAATTATATTATCATTTTTGACAACAATATGACAAAAATCAAATGGTAAGGGCTGCAGTCCCACTAGTAGCATGTAATTACTGACCCTGAATATTTGGTATACCATAATACATGGAGTATACGTAAACCCCTTGTAGGTGTAAGTTCAAGTTAGCATGTTTTAGGGAGTGAACACAAGCACGTTATCACTGGTTTACTGTGGACGTAGGCTGAGTGAGTCCTAAACCCCCCATGTAGTGACCCTCCAAACCTGGACCTTTGTTTGTGACGATAAAGAAGCCCAGTTAGCCATGATCTGAAACTTGGGACTCAAAACATGTTTGGCTAAAAACTGCTCTCAGAACCAAGGGAAGACCGGAACCAACCTGTTTGTCTATCTGCCCAAGTTTCATAGCTGGTCAACCTGACTTTGCAGTAGCTTCTGCTATATTCCTCTCCACAGTAGTATATCCTGTTCAGCAGGTCCTTTGGCCAAGGGGTATCTGATCTCCTGAAACTCTCATCACCTACAATCTCTTGCCTCTTTCCACTCGTGAACTTTGGCTTCCAATAAAGGGGCTGATTACGAGTTTGGCAGTCCGATGGACCACCAAACCTCCGGTGGCGGTGTGGCTACCACCACATCAGTGGTTCAACTGCTGTATTACCGTGATAGGACCACGGCAATCCCTGGCAGTCTTACAACAGTCTAGAGCCCACAATGTGCTGGAGGTGCTGCATTTGCAAAAACAACAATTGATGGACAGAATGCAGAACAATGTCATACATTCACCCCAGTACAGAGATCTGGGCCTAAATCCATCGAGGTGCTGCAGTGGCACCCTCAAGCATATTAGGAGTTTCCTCAATGCCACATTTTTCATCGCAGTGAGCCCAAAATTAAAAATGTGGCAGTGAGGAAACTAAGGGAGCCCTACAGGTCCCCATGGTGCCTCTGTGCACAGAAGTGCATGCCGGAGGGCACATGGTGTGCCCACTTGTCTTTCTGCACCATCTGTTCCTGCACCGCATGGTCTTCATAGTCCATGCTGTGCAGGAACACTTGGTCCAAGGGCGGAGCTTTTTTAAAGCTATGCTATGAGCCTTTAGATTCATATAGTAACCCATTGTGGCCTATATTGTATTTTTGTTTTTCATTCTTCAGTCTGCTAAGGACCATTGTTCCTCCTAATAGAATTGTTACCCGTGGTCCCTAGCCAATTATCAGGTCCCCTTGTCTTTTCTAAATAAATGAGCCTTACAAAGTCACCGAAGTGGAACCACCGCTGCAGTACCGCCCACTGGATTTGAACTCGTAATCTGGCAGGCAGTGTGCGGATGACTTTGGCGGTCTTGGATGGTGGCATAATCAGGCCTTAAGTCCAAAACCTTCTAAGCTACTTTGTCCATTTGCTCCCTGATGACACCTCCTCTGACCGACACTGCCTGCAGTCTTGCCCTGCTGAAATTGACCTCCTGAGAGAATATTGAGCAATTCATAACTCTGGTTCTATTGATTGGATTTGTGTTGTTTTGGTGTCAAATAATTTATTAAATGTACTCTTTTTTCTAAATTGGTGTGGGATTTTTTTGTGATGGGTTTTCACTTTATTACCCTTTGTGTGCTGCTTCATGAATCGTCACACACATTGGCTCTCAGTTAATCCAGACTGCTTTTTGTGCCAAGCTACCAGGGTTTATGGGCAGGTTAATTTTGCGACTTTTGTTGTTCACCATGACAGGGATTGTGTCTATTGCTCGAAAAGGGGTCACCCTCCCCCATTCAACTAACAGCTAAATCTCTCACACATAGACTGCACATTGTGGCATTCTCGCTGTTGCTCCATTTACAGTGACATAATGATATTACTACAGCCCTCTGTGATTCTGACAATTGTTGCCATTCACCTAGCAGATTGAATTAAATCAGCCTGTTTGATGCACAGAGTGGTTCAGAAGTGCCTGGTTCATTAGGTAAAGAAATAACTTCTACTTCCCCATCAGATCTTTTTAATAATCTAACCTGAGGGCTATGGTGGTACCTCACTCAAAGTCAGCATGGGGACTGTTCCCAGTCCCGGACTTTTGACCTATAAATGTGTGCTTTGTATGTTTAATCTACAAATCATTGTAATTGCTTGGTAGTCTGATGAGTACAAGGGCATCAATCCAAGGTTATCACTCCCAGAACGCATTAGGATTTCACATAAAAGATCAGTGGCCAATTTCATATAGTGTCCCTGGTGCCCAACGGGCATTTGAGCCCACTTTGTGCATCCCTGGGCACTTTGGAATTACAGAAGGGGCCCCAGATGCTTGTGCAGCCCCTTCTGTAATACCAATCGAACTGGCACACATAAAGCGCCAGCACTTTCTTCAAGGGGGCTTTTCCTCATTTGCATGGGGGTGTTCCCCATGCAAAAGAGGGAATCCTTCACCTCTGCACCTGTGTGGTATTACCAACGCTTGTGCAGAGACAAAGAAGCCCTCAGGAGGGGTACTGAGGTGGGGCACTGTCAGTGCACCTCCTGAAAGCACCCCTCTGCAGAAGGTAAAGGCATACCCTGCTGGCGGGTGCAGTCACAGAAAAATTTGGCTCATGTAATTCAGCCCCAGGACTGACACTGGTGTCAGTAATAACATGAAAGGAGATGGACGACCTCCAAGGAGCAGTCTTCAAATTCAAAATATCTTTATTTCGGCATAGTTGCCATAAAAGAGTCGCTACACATTCATTACAATAAAAAACAATTAACATAAAAAACCATCGGGTAAAATACATTTCATAATAAAAGTAAATCAGAGCACAATCATCAATGAGATACAAAAAAGGGAAAAGGTCCCCCACTGGTTACTATATTATTCCTCTTTTCATGGATAAGCATTATTTACAACTGTTGGCCCTTTTTTTTCCTTAGGAAAAAGATTGAATATAAGAATCTACTAACGCTGAATATTATTGTTTGGTTTGTGTTAGTTGTAAGAATTCTCAATGCCTTTGAACATGATCTCACGCCCAACAATAAGCATATTGGTTTTATCCATCTTTTCCTGGCCAATACGTAAGCAGGACAAAAGAAAAAAATATGAGACTCATTTTCAATCTGGTGGCAATCACACATAGAGCAAATTTCGTCAGTCACTGAAGATGGGACATTGGACCTCTTTGCCCAACGTGCCAAAGTTGTTTTTAGTAAGAGATTCCCATACCTTAATTTTAAGAATAAAGTTTTAGCAAGAGTGGACTCTATCTCGTCCATAAAGGTCTCAAACAGTGGTACATTCTTAAAACTAAGAAAGTTTGTTACTATGGTCCCAGCAGTTAGGGCACTTGTTGTCCTATTAATAATACAGCTCCAGAAAGCCCTTTTTAAAATTAATTTCGAGTTGGGCGGTAATTGCTCAGGGTTCTCCCAAAAGTGTTTTAGACCTATTATACTGAACCAGTTTGTAACGTGCTTTAACCATGGGATGGTTTTTAAATTATCTAACTCCATGATTTCTTTTAGCCCGTCCCTATAGTCGTGTAATTCTGGCACCCGCCATAGTCTGACCCATAACATCAGTGGCCGAATTATAGTATAGTGATCGGTTCTTTTGATGTTTAGGTCTAATTGAAGGGGCACTAGAGGGGTGCCTCTTGGGACCCTTACCAGGCTTCTCATAAATTTATTGTCCAGGACACTGAAAGTATCCTTAGACCCTGGTCCCCATATTTCTGCGCCGTATAACACTGCTGGTTGTACCTTAAATTTAAAAAGTTCAATCGCCGGAGACACAGCTTTACTAGTGCTCAAACTTTGCTCCCTGAGGATTGGCTTTGCATTCTGGGCGAATGCCACTTTACTTTTTTCCATTTGTGCTCTCCATGGAAATGTGGAATCTAATGTAACCCCTAAGTATGTAAATTGGGAGACCGATTCTAATCTTACTCCTTCCAAGAATAAACAGCCTTTATCGGTTTTTGTTGGATTTAGGGCCATACATTTAGTCTTTTTCCCATTTATCTCCAGTCCTTTCTTACCACAGTATTCGCTAAAGGAATTCAGTAGTGCCTGGAGTCCTTTCTTAGTTTGGGAAATCAGAATAGTGTCATCAGCAAATAGTAGGGGTGTTACCCTTTCTCCATTCAGTTTTGGAGAGTCATTTTTGCATCCCTCCAGATGCGACGGGATGTCATTCACGAAAAGGGAAAAGAGCGTGGGAGCCAGTACACAACCTTGGCGTACACCACGCTCGATAGGGATTTTTTGGGTTAGTTCCCCACTTGGACCCCATCGAATTTTCCCAAAATTCCCTTCGTGTAACTCTTTTATCTGAACTAATAAACTAGTTGGCATCCCTACTACACTCAACATTTTCCATAGGAGGTTGCGTGGCACTAAATCAAATGCTGCCCTCAAACCAACAAAAGCAACATATAAATGACCCTTTTTGATTAAAACGTATTTCCAATAAAGGCAACAAAATCTAAATATATGATCAATGGTGCTTACTTTACATCTGAAACCAGCTTGGAATTTAGTTAAAATTGCATTACCCTCCATCCAGTCACTGACACGAGCTAAAATGTGTCGTGAGTAAATTTTCTGGAGGATATCCATCAGGCTGATTGGCCGATAATTAGAGAGATCCAGCCTATCCCCTTTTTTAAAAATTAAAACAATTTCAGCTCCCCTCCAACTTTCGGGGAAATCTAAAGTGAGGGATAACTTATTGCACAAAAGGTTAATGTATGGTGTCCATACTTTTAAATCATGCTTATATAAATCCCCTGGGATCTTGTCTAGACCTGGTGCTTTGCCAGACTTGATTTGGATAATTGCCAGCTCGGTTTCGCCTAAAGTGAAACCCAGGCAATCTATGGGATGGTCGTAGCATGGGACATCCAAATCCATGTGGGCATCATCATATTTTTTATAAAGACTAGTAAAGTGGTTAGTCCATGTTAGCTCATCCAGGTAGATGTCCTTGGCCACTCTCCCTATGTGGTTTCCGTTGGCTACTAGCCTCCAGAAGCCTACGTTATCTCTTGTTTTAGCAGCCAGCAACATATCAGCCCATTTTTCTTCCTCCCAGGCTATTTTGGAAGCCTTTTGTACTACCTTATAGTTATTCCTTGCTGTTTTTATGTCCAAAGGGGACTTAGATTTAATTGCTGATAAAAGAGCCCTTTTAGATTCTCTACAGGATCTGCCATACCAAGGTTTACTATGGGACAGATTCTGTGTCTTTTGTTGGTTCTTCTTGGGCATTTTAGTAACAAAATTTTTTATTTCATTAATAAAGTTTTTGTGTAGTGACATAAAATGAATTGGGTTTACCTCCTCTATCGCAAGACCTATGTATAAACCAAGGGTCTCTGCAAAGAGAGTATATATTTCTGCGAGAATCTCACCATGATCTAGTATAAATGGCCATTTAAGAGCTCGTCTGTTATTGCTAATGTGGATCTCAACATTGTCAATGTTACTACCATCTGCTAAGGGAGAGGAAATTACTCCTTCAAACAAGGAGGCTTCCATTAAGAGACTTACAGGAAAGTGGTCGCTTTCTAGCCTATCCTTTACCTCAAAGTCCAGAATATTCGGCCAGATGGATATAGAAGCGATCACAAAATCCAAATTGCTTCTGCAATTATTCCTGCTAAAGGTCGGTCTTTTCAAGCTATCAGACGGAAGCCGTCCATTGCAAGCCCTAAGGCAATACTCTGTACACAATTTTGTTATCTGGAGTGCCAAAACCGAGCATTTTACAGGTTTCGCATTCTCCAGAGCAGGGATTTTATTGGCTTGATCTTCCTCTTCGAAGATGTCACATAGACCCAAGATAGGTTCATAACTGCAATTTAGATCACCTGCCAAGATGACGTGATCCTCCCTTCCATCTAATGTACTTAAAAAGCAATATAATTTGGTTAATGTTATTGAGTCTCTTGATGAGGGTGTTGGTCTGTTATAGACGTTTATTAGGAGGAGTTTTTTCCCTTCGTATGTAGTTATTTTTAAAGCTAAAATGTCAAGGGAATTTGCATCCAACACCTCGATTTGAACCCTTAGGTTTACTTTCACCCAAATTAATAGCCCGCCCGAAGGCCTTCCACTTCTAGATTGAATAGCACCTATTCCAAATGACTTATATCCAACTCTATGTGGTGTGACAACTGCCCAGGTTTCTTGTAGCAGACAAAAGTCAAAAACATCAATTTTTGCGACTCCGGCTATATTCCAAGAGACTAATTTTACAGGCTCTCTTGTTCTAGCTAGGATCTCTGGGGCTAAGTTAGATAACTCCCTTTTTCTGACTGGGATCTGAAGTTGGGTCACCAAGGGTGCTTCCCCAGTTGTTAACATTGTACAGCCCTCCCCCTTAATCATTCCATCCCTCGCAACCAAATTAAACAAAGGTGAAAACCCAGTATTCCCCAACACTTCAACTCCATTGACAACACCCTTTGCACTAAGGGTGTGTATACCACTTTCCTCACCCCCCTAACTCGAAAAACATCAATCACAATCATCTTCAACATTAGGAAGTCCAGAATAGGAGGCTGGTGTTTTCTGGATACCTGGCCCAAGGATGGAGTTCCTCCTCTCTTTGCCTCAAATGAAGACCATTTGTCCTTCCAAAACAAATGTGAAAATCTTCAAAGCCCACACCTCCTATGTTTACCACTGTGTCTTAATGTGTGTTTCCTCTCTGTGGTTTCTTAATGCCAAGCAGGCAAAAGCAGTCATATCTCAGCTAGAAACATAGTGTTACTTTCTCATACCATGTTTCGTAGCTTACTAAACCAAAAATTGTGAAACAGGTGAAATTGTACACACACGATAAGCCTCCGCCCTTGAAAAAGGTGAGGTGATTGCTTAGTCTGGAAGAACGCCATCAAAATGTCAACATGTCAACATGTCAACATTTATTATATATTGCGGTTGCCACAGATCCTGTTTGTACCGTCCCAGACTCACTGCCTTACTTCACTCTGGCTCTATCACTTTGCACGCGGGGTAGCTGTCTGAGCACTAAGGAGCTGATCGACTCACTTTTCATCCACCAGAGCAGCAGGAAGACATACCCAGTGCAAAAGTAAGATGAATTTTCTTTATTGTTCCCTTCTCTAGAATTACAACGGGTGCAATTGGGTTTGAAGCTTTAGGGCAGTGGGAATTATCTTCAGTAGGATAGATTCCCTTCGGTACACATCAGTACAGAAAGTCAAGTGAGAAACCTCCTGCATGGTCACTTTTACGCCGATGGTGCGTCACTTTTTGTGACGCACCAGCGGAGTAAAAAATGTAGCCTTGTTGCACTATATTTACAAAATGACGCATCTAGGTAGATGCGTCACTTTGTAAACCCCTGCGCCACATTATACCTGCCCATGGTATAATGTATGAAAGGGGGGTGTTTTGACGCAAGAAAGAGACATAGAAGTGATGCTGTGAATTCTATAAGATTTCACTGCGCCATTTCTTGGATGCTAATGCGTCAAAATCTTACGCCTGCATCATGGCAGGCGTAAGACTTATGCAGGCACTAACAACATGGGACTTGCCCATGTGAAAGTACACATTGCTGGAGTTGCGTCACTTTTGCGCCTACAAATACGTCAGAAATACTGACGTATCTGTAACTCCTTGCAACATGATGCGTCATACTGTAAATATGACGCATCGTTAGTGTCACAGGGAGAGCGCAGTGTAAAGTGACGCATCGCTGTTTTCACGCAGCGATGCGTCACTTTTCATAAATGAGGCTCTAAGTATTTTACAATCAGTGTAAACGCCTGGAGTGCATCTGGAGGAAAGACTATAATCCGGAAAGCAACAACTTTTATAAAGAGGAACTTAAAAAATCTCACGCCCTGATTGGAAAAAACAGATTCCATTTTTACACCAATAAAACTGAATCAGCATACAACAAAATAACTTTTTATGATGCTTTAATGTCTGTTGTCACTGGATCGCACTAGGACGCTGGCCCCAGCATCGGTAGAGAACTGCAATATGATTGCACACTACTTTTCACCCAAAGTACCTAAAATGTATGAGATTTTCTCTCGGGAAGCAAGAAGTCCCTTGATTCTTGATGCTTTACCAAATAATTCAGTCAGAGCTTTTAGTCTTAAAGAGTTCACAGTTCCTAACTTAGAAAACTGGAAGAACTTGGCATACGGTTTTAAATCTGGTTCTCCTTCGTACCGCCAAAGCTTCTGATGCAATTACTCCCCCATCCAACAATTACTTGCCCTCTCCTTTAGTACTGGAGAGGTTCCTTTGAAATGGAAGCAGGCTACAGTCCTACTATTACTAAAAATGCCTTTGACTGATCTTATGGCACTAGAAAACTTACGTCCTATCTCCTTATTCACGATTCATGAGAAAAATAGCAGAGAAGGTGGTAAACAACCAACTCCTGAATTATATCATCACTAGCAGCCCGTCCCGACGTTGTCCAGGTATGAAATAGAATGTGTGTAATGTGTGTATTTGGCAAGGGCAATTTATTTTAAAATCTCGCGGTAGACAACATTTTTTGTTTCATTAGAATAGGGACGGAGAAGGACCAGCTGCAGCCCTGGTTGATGTTAGCAGGCGCGTGTAATTGGTGTAGTGATCTACCGCCTGAGCCCGGCTATAGCCCTGGTTGATGTTAGCAGACGCGTGTAATGCTGTTGAATGAGAGAGTTATTGCGTTCACATGGCATGAAGGCCGGACACACGCCCCCAGTGTTTCTCACGCCCCCAGCGTGCCCCTTGATGCTGCGCAGCAACGCAATTCGCGCTTGAATGTGCGTCTCACATGGCATGAACGGCGGACACACGCCACCAGCGTTTGTCACGCCCCCAGTGTTTGTCACGCCCCCAGCACACGCCCACAGCCTACGATGTGATGGCCGTACCACACACCCCCAGCGTTAGTCATGCCCCCAGACCACGCCCACAGCACAACGCAAAAATGCCCACAAGGGACTACTTTGCTGGCACGGTTCTTTTACCTTTTAAATGTATATGGTGTCCTACGGTACAATTGTATGTCTTGCACTGTATGATTGTGATGAACACTACTGTTTCATGAAAAGTTAATAAAAACATTTTTTTTTAAAATGTATATGGTGGCCGTCTCCATAGCCTATGACCTTCTGCTGCAACTGCCCTTTCCAACGCTGTATTGGGTGTTGTGATTGGTGCTGTGGTTACTGAGATTACCCACCTCAAAGGTTTGGGCTCTCTCTTTATAATATTAGTATGGATGAATGAACTTTACCATCCCACCCAGTTTGGCTTCAGAAAATCCTACTCGAGGGAATCAGCTCTTTTGCTGTCCATCCAAACTTTAAGGAAATGCGCTGATGCAGGTCAAACGGCTGCACTGATACCTTTGGACTTATGTGTGCCCTTTGAAACGGTCTCCCATAGTTTCCCCTCCCAAAGACTCAGCCATTGCGGGATTGTAGGCATTGCGCTTTGCTGTCTATGTTCCTATCTTCATGACAGCAGCTTTCAGGTGTCTCAGAAGACTTTTCCATCAGAAAGTATGCCATTAGCGCAAGGTATCACACTGGGCTCTATTTTAGGCCCGACTTTGTTCAACCTGTATATTGGCCGACTTGCAGATATTGTGGAATGGCACAAGGTGACTATTGTGTCATATGCAGATGACACACAACTTATATATAATTTTGCTTATCCCTATGCTTAGAAGAGCAAGCTGTGTTATCTAAAGCACTGTGCATGCTATACTCCATGCATATTCATTATGTGTTGCAACTGGCGGCATGCAGCACACCGTCATTTATAATTTTGTGTGATATTACTTTGCCTTAGCCCTAAGTCACACTGGCATCCAGGGAATTCTCGCCTCGGGTAGACTGCACGCATGGAATACATTGAGGCCACATGTAAAACCATTTTAAGCTGGCGCAAATGGAGATTTGTGCCATTTGTGCCCGCTAAAAATGTTTGGTGCATGTATCAGCTCTATTTTGGGAGTCGATAACCTGTTACCGACTTGCAAAATAGGGTTTCAGAGTCGCTATTTTGATGGGGCATGCCAATGGCTTCCCTTCCTAATAGCGAGTCACAAGAACATGTGCAATTATTTTGCAAAAGGAATGTGGTCGATAAACAATCACAGTTTAGTCCCTACTTCAAGTAGGTGCTAAGGCACTCACGAATGGGAAGTGGTGCTGGAACTTAAAACTCTCCATACCAGGCTCAGATAAAAAATAATCCCTCCCAGTAAACAGACGTCGATGGAATCAGCCCAGAGAGTGGGTTATGTCTGAAATATGACATACCTACTGGAGAAACCATCAGTAAAGCTTGCACTACAAACCTTAGTTTAGGGTGATATATGTCCATACCTGCCTCATTTGCCAGATTCTAACCATCCTAAAGATTAGGCTGTAAACCCATCTTTTCTAGCCCTGTTTGGTATAACGAGGTGAGGAGTGAAAATGGTGTTTGTGCATGTCCTCTTCATTTAAACTACTCCCCATGACATATTTTGTTGTATTTTACCGTTTATGAGGTTGCTTGCTCTAATAGCTTAAGACCTTTATTTATAACTATTAGATATGTTCTAGACAGAAGGGAGTGGCTCTAATGTCTTGTTAGAACTGGGGATCTCTAGCTGGCAATGGTATACACCTTTGACCAAATAGGAACCCTTGCTTCTAAGTCAGGGAAAGGGAATTACACTACTGGATAACCTCTGCAGACCCACAGGGGAGGTGCAGCATGGGGGAGGTGCGGCGTCATTGGTGCTTTACAGCATCGGTTCCCTACTTCGGGGTAGATGATGCGTCTGTGTCCTGGATGTTTGAGCAGGCAGGGGAGGCGACAGTTCCGGACCGGAGAGGAGGTGAGATCCCGATGGCGCTGAAACCACAGTTCCGTACGATGTCGCGATGTCGACTGACTCTTGGCCACCCACGTCGATGATTGGCTCCATGATGATGTCGGCTTTGGAGTCAATGCGTCACAGCAGCAGCCGTCGGACCGGCATTGCAAGTCATAGCAACATTCACAGCTATGGTAGGCTTTCGATGTCGTTTGCTGGCGTCGATGTGGCACGGCGGCCAGTGTCGGGTCTACTCCTCAGGTCGGTGCAGCGCTCATGGCTTCAATGCACATGATGACGTCACTCGCCGGCGTCAGTGTTGCAGGATTCCTTCTGTAGCAGCTAGAACAGCAAGTTCCATATGCAGTCAAACAGAAGGGGTGAAGTCTGGTATCCCTGAGACTTCGGTCAGGAGGCATGCCCTTGGAGTAATATTCTGCAAGATGACGAAAGTCCTTGGAAAGTTCCTTCTCCTCTCCTTGGCACTGAAGTAACCACTGTAGGCCAACACAGCAACACAGCACACTGGCAGGAGGGCAGTCCAAATCCTACATCTTCCCTGGTACTTCTCCTTGGCAGACGTTTGTCTTGTTGTTCCAGGCAGAGGGTCCTGTACCCAGTCCAAACCAGTTCTGTTCAGTCCTGGAGCACTTTGTTCACATGACTCCTGCTTTCCTTTGGCAGGGTGGGCCAGGGTCATCAGACAAACCTCAGGAGGTGGAGCATGCATTGTGGAAGGCAGGAACAGCCCTATTTAGACCCAGGTGCTACTCCTCTCACCCACCCATCTGCATTCAGATAGGTCTATTCAGCCTTGTGCTGACTCACCCTGTCTCCTGGAATCCCCCAGCCCCTGTCACTCACAAAACCAGACACACAATAAAAGTGGATGCATTCTTGTTCACAGCCAAACAAGTATCACTTTGTTTGCAATACAAGTCTACTCTCCTCTTGTTCCACTTTTATCCATTCACCAAAACAACATGCCATTTATGCATTTCTCTCACTTCAACAGGTGTAGAAAATGTATTGACTCCCTTGTTTTTGTTGCACAACTTGACCTTAACCAAATCGTTCGGACCTATGTTACCTCCTTTTCGCTAAGTAGTCTTTCTTGACACATACCTCTCTTGCAAGTATCCACTGAGGAGTGAGTTTAGTCTTTGGAACCCTTCTCCTCATCCTCTTAAATGGCATGTCCTTGGTGACGCTATAAATGGCAGTATTGTAAGGCCAACCCATGTTATCCACACTCCTCTGAACATCTTGATTTCCTTGAACGGCCTTTTGGATGGTGCCTTTAATGACTCTGTTCATAGGTTCCCCCATGCCATTTCCCTGTGGTTTGTATAATGACGTGCATATCTGCCTTATGCGTTTACCCTTTAGAAAACTCTGCATGACATGTGAAATAAGTTGGAAGCCGTTATGAGTTACCATAACCCTTCTCTCTTAAATATAACGTCTAAATTCTTGATTACTGTACCAGTGGTAATGTATCTTAGAAATTCTACAATGACCCAACGTGAACAGACATCCACCAGGACCATAGCAAAGTGCTTGTCCTCAGGTAGAAAATACATGGGGCCAATGAAATCCATACACACTTTGTCTCATGCAGCCCCACTTAAATCTCCAGAAATAGAACCCATACCTTGTGCACCCATTTTGATTCTCTTCTAGCTCTCTTTGAACAAATTACAACTTTCTACCCTCAATCTGACATCATCCAATCCTGGGCACCATAAACTGTCTTTGAGATGTTTCTGTGTAATGGTTTGTCCCAGGAGACCTTCATGTGCCATAAGAAACAACTTTTTTCTGAGTGCTCCAGGAGGTACAAACCTTTCACCCCCAAAGACTAAGGGGCCCATTAGGATGATGGGCGGACTTTGTCCGCCCGCCATCCCATCGTAGAAAGGGACCGCCCGCCATAAGGGCGGGGGTCTCTTGCCTGCACTTCCATGCACAACATTGCAGGCACCGCGCAGTTGTGCATGGAACTACGGAAACCCCCATGTGCACCCCCCACACCCCTCCGGAGTCCCAACGGGCCCCCTAAGCAGACTCTGCTTGCCTTTCTGTGGCGTCATTGCCCCCACGGAAAGGCATCATAAAATACCGATTCTAATATGGCTGGCAGTGTCTGATAGACACCGCCATCATATAGAACCCTTTTCCGCAGACCCCCCAGCCATAATAATATGGCAGGGGTCATTCCGGCACGGAGGGAGAGAGGATCGCCCCTGCCAGCCGGCAGTGGCTACAGCCGGCCCGGCGGGGGCGATCCGCCTGCCTTCCTAATGGGGCCATAGGTCATCCATGATGCAAATACTGAGCTCCTCTTGCAGTTTGACTACATTTTTCAAAGCTGGTTTGAGCTTACCTTCACGCCTCCAACCTGATCTGATGGGATTAACTAGCTCTTTGTAATCATCATCGTTCTTGACTGCTTCATGCCACTCATCCTTGGTCAAAGATTCACTCGTTTTCACACACATCATACACTAACCACAACACATGTGTTTTCCACCTCGTTCTCTTCACTTCCTTCCTCATCAAGCGGTAATCTAAACAATCCGCCTGGGCATTTATCTGTCCTGAAATATACTCAAGTTTGTATATGTACTCTTGCAGTCTGGCATCAAACCTCATTAAACGCAAAGAGACTTTACTTGCCCCACCAGGACTCAAAATCCTGATAAGGGGTTTGTGGTTAGTTTGTAAAATAAAATGTGCACCCCACAAATAGGTATGAAAATACTGAGTTCCCCATGCCGCAGCTAAGGCCTCTCTTTCTATGACAGCATAATTACAATTGGAATTATTAAGTGAGTGTGACACAAATGCCACAGTCTTCTCTACACCATTTTTGATTTATGATGAAATAGCAGCAATGCCTTAGGCACTAGTGTCAACAGTAATAAAAGTGACCTTACCAGGTTCAAAAGGAGTGAGAATATCAGCATTTACTATATGATCCTTAATCGTTTGGAATGCTTTTACTTGTGCCATACTCCAATTAAATGGAGCACCCTTTCTCCGTAATTCCCTCAGAGCCTCAGTTTTGAGTGCAAAATTAAGAATAAACGTTGAATATTACTCAATCAAACCCTAAAGGAAAGGATCTGAGTTGATCTTTAGTAGTTGGAGTGGCGGCTAGCTTAATAGCTTTCAATAAGTCTTCCTTGGGCTGAACACCCTTTTCCGAGATAGTTATAAACTTGCATGTATCCTTCCTTAAAGTCAGACCAGCTCTATCTAAAATCACCAAAACCTCTGCCAAAGTATTGCTGTGCTCTGCTTCATCTTTGCCTTTTATAAGGATATCGTCTTGGAAGTAGTAAGTGTTTTTACCCCCTTAAGTAAACTATGCATCGTGCACTGGAATACACTAGCGGCCAATGTGAGGCCAAAAGAAAGCCTTTTGAATTGTAAAACCCTCTCCATTGTAAGAAAGGTAGTTAATTCCCTTGAATCCGGATACAACATAACTTGAAGGTACTCTGAACTCAAATCTAATTTGGAGAAGTACTTGGCTTTGTCCATCTCATATATGTTAGACAAGAGGAAACTGTCTACAACTATGTTTTGATTCAGTGACCTGAGATCAACACAAAAACAAAATTTACCATCCTTCTTCTTAGTGAATACTACCAGAGATAGCCACTCTGAGACTTACACTGCCTACGACAGAAGCAGCCAAGGACACAGTAGAATGTTAGTTCCTTTTGACATCTTCACTAGCTCTGCTTCTTGGCAGGTTATTTAGTCCAAAAGAGTTCTAAACTTCTGGGGTAAGTGCCTCAATATTTATACTACTTTTCCATTTGAAGTCTTAGCAGAAAGTCTCTTTGGCTCAGTATAAACCAGTTCTATGCTCCCTGGTACAGAAAAATTGTCAGTATTTCACTATCAGGATATGTAAAACAATAGCACACATCCTACCTTTCAAATTCACTGCACCCTGCCCACAGGTGTACCTTGGACCTACCTTAGGGGTGCCTCAATGTGATGTCAATTTCCTTGGTGACGGAGAGGATGAGCTGGGTGTCATCAGCGTATGAAACTATGCCGAGTCTGTGTTTTCTGGTGATGGTTGCAAGGGGGGAATGTAGACATTGAAGAGCATGGATCTGAGGGAGAATCCTTGGGGTACTCTGCATCTGATCTCTGTTGGTTCAAAGAGGAAGGTCGGGAGCCTTATTCTTTATGTTCTGCCTGAGAGGAAAGATTGAATCCAGTCTAAGGCTGTTCCCTGGATGCCGGCATCATGGAGTCTGAGAGATGGTATTGAAGGCTGCTGAAAGGTTCAGAAGGATGAGGGCTGCTGTGTGGGTTGGTTGAGGAGGGCGTAGATTTTGTAGGTGGTGGCTATGAGGGCAGTCTTTGAGCTGTGGTTGCTGCAGAATCCGGATTAAGAGGTGTCTAGTATGTTGAAGGTTTCTATGAAGTATGCTAGATGGGTGTTGAAGACTTTCTAGATTACTTTGGCGATGACAGGGAGTAGTGAGATGGGTCTTCAGAGGGTTTCAGAGATCCGTTGGGTCTGCAGAGGGTTTCTTGAGGAGGGTTTTTTGGAGCATTTCCAGTCAGCGGAGAATGTGGTGGTCTTGAGGGAGCAGTGTATAGTTTGGTGTATTTGCGTGCGATGATGGTGGCAGACTTGTGGAAGATGTGCAGCAGGCAGGGGTCAGTAGGTGCTCAGGAGTGAACGTTGTTCAGTGTCTTTGTGATGTCTTCTGTGGTGAGAGGGTCCAGGTGAGGAGGGTCTGTTGGATGGTGTCGCTGGGGGTGGGGTGTTGGGGCGGTGCTGAGGTCTTAGTAATTGAAGTTGTCATATAGCATCTTGATCTTGAAGGAGCTGAATTTGTTGTAGAGGTCTTGGGAGGGAGGGGCGTTGGTTGTTTAGCTGTTGGGTTTACTGAATTATTGTATGATGGCAAAGAGTTCCTTGGAGTTGTGGTAGTTGGAGAGGATTCTGTCTTGGATGAAGTTTCTCTTTGTTGATTTACTTAGTTGGTGCTGTGCCATGGTGGTGAATTTGTAGGCAGAGCATGCTTCTGGGGTTTTGCTGTTTTCTCCAATCATTAGCAAGAGTGGTTGGATTCTTGGAGGTCTGTGATGAACCAGCTCGTTTTCATGTTGTGTAGTCTGGTGGTGTTCTGGAGGGTGGCGCATTTGGCGATCCAATGGTGGAAGTTGCTTACTGCTGTGTCGGGGTCTATCTTAGTAGGGGGAAGAGTGCAGCTGAGTGCGGAGGTGAGGTGTTCTTTGGAGACTTTGTTCCAGTTTATGCGTGGGAGTCGGGGCATGCGCTTGTGGGCAGTGGGTTTTGAGCAGGAGAAATGGATTCAGTGGTGGTCTGTCCAGAGTTATTTCGCGGTGTGGCTGAAGCGAATGTTGTTTCCTCTGGCGACGATGGGTTTGAGTGTGTGTCCTGTCATGTTGGGGTGAAGACAAGTTGCTTTAGTCCTATGTTGGTGAGGTTCTCCAGGAAGGCGGGGGTGTTGGGATCACTGAGGTGGTCTAGGTGGAATTCCAGGTCTCTGAGCAGTATGTAGTCTATGGAGGCGAGGGTGAGGGGAGCGATTTAGTCTTTTATGAGGTTGGTGAAAGACAAGCAGGGTCCGGGAGGTCTATAGGCAGGTGTTCTGCGGATCGTCATTCTAGGTTTGGGCTGGATCTGTAAGTGGATGTGTTCCATGAGGGGCGAAGCATCATCCGAGTTGGTGGTTGTTAGTCAGAGGGACCTTTTGTGAACAATAGCGAGGCCTTCTCCTGGGCTGTTGGAGCGGTCTTTCCTCAGGATCTAATATCCGTCTGAGATGGCAGTTGAGATGTCTGGAGCAGAGCTGGCATGGGTCCTGGTCTCTGTGAGGAACATTGGGCGAGTTAGTGTTAGGGAGGTCCCACATTTCTACTGTGTGTCAGTGCATGGAACATACGTTGAGGAAGATGCAGGTCACGGGCATGTGTGCATTGGTGTCCGATGGGTTGGAAGTGGCTGCCTGGGTCTAAAGGTGGGTGAAGCTGCAGTCGCAGTGTTGGCAGGAGATCAGGCCATGGGTTTTACTCACATCGAGAGCTGGCAGTTGCTGTTGCATCCAGTGCTGAGTGCGTGGAGAGTGCAGGGTCAGAGTGGTGGGGGGTCAGGGTACCCCCACCAGCACACCAGTAGCATGGCCATACAGCGTCCACAATTAAGTGAGGGTCTGGGAGGGTGAGCTGCTTGGTTGGGAGGCAGCAGCGGGAACACACTGGGTTAAAGGGCCACGGGGCAGAAGCCGCAGGAAAAAAGGCATCAGAAAAAGACTCAGTCAGAAATGGGGGTCTCTACTTGGCAAGGGCTTGCACCTTTGTCCAAGTAGGGACCCTTCTTCCTAGTCAGGATAAGGGAGGTGCACTCCTAAAATAACCCCTGCTCACCCCCTTGGTAGCTTGGCACAAGCACTCAGGCCTATCTTAAAGGCAGTTTGTAAACCATTTGCGCAAAATCAACAGTAACACACTGTAAGCACTACAAAAGGACACCACACCAATTTTGAAAAATAGCCAATATTGTTATATACTTAAAACAGGACCAAATACGATAAAAGTCCACAATACAGTACTATAATAGTTAATTCTCAAGATGTCTTTAAATTGCAAAAAATAAGTTGAAAACACAGTTCGTACTAGCCTACCGCGATGCTGAAAACAACAGAGTCTCGCAGTTCCAGCTGACTGGATCGGTACGGGCCAGCAATAGCGTGAACAGACTCTTTAGGAGTACCTTTCTTAGTGTGGCTCACAAGGGGGTGTGAGCCGGTCTTGGCATCCGTTGTGGTTGCGATGTAAAGTGGAAGCGGTGCAAGGTGCGGTGTCTTCTCGATGCGGTGCTAGCAGCGGCTCGGTGATGATCATCCAGACAGCATCGGTGAGACCAAGGTTTGCGGTGCATGCGAGACGGTGCTCAATGCGGTGCTGGCAGGTTGTGGTGCAGGTGACAGAGTCGGTCGTGGCGTCTGTCGTGGTTAGGGTGCAAAGTGAATTCGGTGCAGGGCCTGGGGTCTTCTTTATGCGGTGCAGGCAGCGGCTCGGTTACGCTGGTGGAGACGGCGTCGGTGAGACCAAGGCTTGTGGTGCAGGGCGAGACAGTGCTCGATGCGGTGCTGGCAGGTTGCGACAGAGCAAGTTGGCGGGAATTGGTGCTGGCAGAGCTGGACAGCTGTGCATGAGGCGGTCACGGGTGTCGGGCCAGCAGCGATCATGTTGGTGAGACCAGGCCAGCGAAGTGAAGCGAGGCGTGATGGCTGTGGTGTCCTCCCGATGCAGTGCAGGCAGCGGCTCAGTGGCGATCTTCCAGAAGGTGTGGGTGAGACCAAGGCTTGCGGTGTAGGGCGAGATGGTGCAACCTGTGGTGCCTTCCGGACACAAGGCCAGCGACGGAGTCGGTGACAGAGTCGGTTGCGATTCCCTCTTCTTTGTGTCAACTGAAAACAGCGGTTCCAGGAGAGGTACCCAGAGGTTGGTGAAGTCTTTGCAGTCCCTGAGACTTCTTAACAGGAGGCCAGCTCGGTTTCAGGCCCTTGGAGAAAGTCAGCACAAGTAGAGAACGTTCAGTCCAGTCCTTTCACTGCCCAAGGCATAAGCAGCAGCTGCAGGCCAACCCAACAAAGCAACAACACAGCAAAGGGGCAGTACTCCATCTAGCAGGTCTTCCAGCTCTTCTTCTTGGTAGGTTCCTTGATTCCAGTGAGTTCTAAAGTCTTAGGGTCTGGGCCCCAATATTTATACCAGCAATTCCTTTGTCCTCTGAAGGCAGAGGGTCCTGTCCCTAGTGCAAACCAGATCTGGTCAGTCTTGGAGCACTTTGTTTACAAGACTCCTGCTTTTCCTTTGACAGTGTAGGCCAGGTACATCAGACGCACCACAGGAGGTGGAGCCAGCATTGTCCGAGGCAGGTGCAGCCCTATTCAGGCCCAGGTGCTACTCCTCCTGTCCATCTATGTGCAGATAGGTCTATTCAACCCTGTGCTGACTCACCCTGTCTCCTGGAGTCTCACCAAGCCACTGTCACTCACAAACCAGACAAACAATACACAACCTCACAGAGGTAGCCTGGATGGTTAGGCAAGAAAATACCTACTTTCTAAAAGTGGTATTTTCAAACACAGAATGGTAAAACCATCTTCAATAAAAGATGCATTTTATCACTCTGAGTTAAAGCATACTAAACTCGAATTTCTACCTTGTTCCCTGAGTCAGTTAGGATTATAGGATGTTATAATCAAACTGCCCACTCTGGCCTAAGGGGAACAGGTAGCCTTGCAATAGTGAAAAACGAAGTAGGCTGTAATTCGCTATATGGACATGCCACACACACCAGGTTATGTCCTACCTTTCACATAAAATGCACCCTGCCCATGAGGATACCTTGGGCCTACCTTAGGAGCGACTCACATGTAGAAAAGGGAAGGTTTAGGGACTGGCAAGTGTGTGCACTTGCAAAGTCCACATGGCAGCCCCAGGCTACACTCAGGCTCTGCTATGGCAGGCCAGAGTTACTCTTTACGGGCTGTTTGCGAGGGTGTCACAATCAAGTGGTGCTGCACTCTACCAACAGCATTTGATTGATAGGCCCTAGCACTGGCAGTGCACTGTACTAGGGACTGACACATAAATTAAATAAGCCAATCATGGAAATACCAAGCCATAACACATTTTACAACAGGAGCACTTGCACTTTACCACTGATCAGCAGTGAAGAAAGTACGCAGAATCATTACACCAGCAAAAACAGAGTCACAGCCGGGAGGTCAGAATGCAAAAACCCAGGGGAAACACGCAAAAAGATGCCAAGTCTAACAGACTGCAATAAGAGAAAAAGACAAAGGAGAAAAAAAGATGTAGATAAAAAGGCAGAAAAGAAAGGCAAAACAGAAACGGCAAAACAGAAAAAGGCTGACACCCACCAAGCAGATTATGGGAAAGAACAGGCTCTTCCACTAGACCACCAGGGATGAGGTGCAGGCAGGAGCATGCGGGTGGAGAAGGGCCTCGAACACCTACCTGGGTCCCAAGAATTCGCTACGGGCAGTGCCTTAACGGTGGAGCTGCATGAGGGGGTAGCAGTTAGTCTGATCAAGAGGTTAGAGGTAATGCTCTTCTTAGTGTGCAGCTGTCACCATTAAGTTGGGGTCGGGGGAAGGGTGAGCAGCTGGGAGGGGGGTGGCAGGAGTGAGAACATGCTGGGGGTAGGGCTTTGGGGCAGCAGCGGCAGGAAAAAAGGCAACAGAAGAAGGAGAAAAAATAGAAAAAGACAATGGGGGAAAAAGGCAGAAGTGAAAGGCAAAGCAGAAAAGGTTGACACCCACTGAGCAAACTAGCAGAAAGCAGGCTCTTCCACTAGACCACCACGGATGAGGTGCAGGCAGGAGCCTGCAGGTAGAGGAGGGCCTTGTCTATAGGACGTTTCAAACTGGATGGATGCGTCTCAGCTCAAGCTTAATGGCGGAAACACTGAGCTCATGATATTGGGCTACACCCTTAGCTTTAAATCCATTTCCTTGTGGCCAGTTTGTATGGGTCCTCCTCCGGTTCCTAAGTCAGAAATCAAAAGCCTGTGCATCTGGTTGGTCTAGGTTCTGAACTTTAGGGTACAGGCCAGGAATATGGCAGCCATCTGCTTTGGCCTGTTTAGAATGGCCTGCACAGTCCTCCCTCTCCTCCCCTTTCATACTAAAAAAGTACTGGTCCAATTACCTTTACTTTCCATACCCGACTATGGTAATTCACTATACCTGGGTGTCCCCACCACAGTAGTTTTCAAACTACAGTCTGTTAAAAACAGCGCTACCAGACCTCTGACTGGGGCTACCAACAGACAATCGGTGAAACCAGCACTCATCTCCCTTCATTGACTCCAAGTGCAGGAACGTATTAGATTTAAGGCCCTGCACCTAGTATAGAAATTCATGCAGGGGAACGGGCCTCCTATCAACTCAGCCATGATCCGTCCCTACAAAGCTAATAGTCAGATGAACTGCATCTGGCCGAGGTCCCTAGGATCAAGAAGGGCAGAAGTGGTGGACGGCTCTTCTCTTATAATGCCGCCAAACTCTGGAACTCTCTGTCACTATATCTTCGCATAGTTCCCATTCATCTGGCTTTCCGTAAACAACTGAAGATCTATCTGTTTCCTTAGTTCTTTCTGCCTCTCACGTGTTAGTCCGCGCTCTGTGATGCTCCCTTGTAGCCATGCGCTTTATAAATGTTTTTTCATTCATTCATTCATTCATTCAACACCCAACTGGCTCACAAGAAGGCACTAAGGGCAGTGCCATAATGGTGGAGCTGCGTGAGGGGAGAGATGTAATTCTGACCAGGAGGTCAGAGGCCTTGTTCTCCTTGGCACGCAGCGGTCACCATTAGGTAGGAGTCAGGGGGAGGGGAACTAGCTGGAAGACGACTAGCTAGAAGACGGAAACAAGCTGGGGTGGAGGGGCTGCGGGGGCAACAGCAGTGGGAAAAAAGGCAACAGAAAAAGGAGGCAAAAAGAGAAAAAGGCAAAGGAGAAAACAGGCAGAAGAAAACAAGTTAGAAGAGAAAGGCAGAACAGAAAAGGCTAAGACCCACCAAGCGGACTAGCAGAAGAGCAGGCTCTTCCACTAGACCACCAGAGATGAGGTGCAGGCAGGAACCTATGCATGGAGAAGGGCCTCCACCACCTACCTGGGTCACCAGAAGGTGCTAAGGGCAGTGCCTGACCAGTGGAGCTGCGTGAGGGGAGAGCATTCATTTATATTCTTTCATATTTTTAACTATTTAAATAATTTATTCACACTTATATATTTTTGCTATGGGGTTTTCTTTCAAGTCCCTACCTCATTATTGTCTATGGGAGAATGTTGCAATACCATTAGTTGGTCATCTGTGGTGCTGAACTTACTATTGTTTCTTTTAAGCATTTGACAACATTTGTAAAGTTATTGAAAAGTGTAAGAGTAAATTACACATATAAATTATTCAGAATTGTAAGTTACCTTTGTGAGCTAAATATCCTTAAGAAAATGTGTTAATATGTGTTAGGGGCCCTTATTTCATCAAAATGCAGAGGGAATGATTACAAATATTGGATGAATATTACATTTTAGAGAAGAACAGACTCTAAAAATGGATACATTAGCATTGTGTATATATCTGCTAGTGCAATTCATTCAATACACCAACTAAAAAAGTGTATGCATAAAAAACACACATGTGAATGAAATAGGAATAACAAAGGTCACTTTAATCATCGGAGGTAAAGTGGTGTGAAGCTTGGCAATAATGATGAATTATTTGTGCATAGCTGTTTATCTCTTTGACAAAGTTGCAAGTACGGTATTGTTAACCAATGGAAACTCGAATTACAAAACAAAACTAAGGGCCTCATTAGGATGGGGGTCGGACTGCCAATCCATTTGAAAAAAGGACTGCCTGACTACAAGTCGGTGGTCACACAGTCCGAATAAGGATGCGACCGCCACCACAGCGGTCATAATGTCTGTTTTATGTACTGTAGTGCTGCAGGCTGCAGCACCTGCAGCAGTGCATAAAATATGCCTGAAACATATCCCTGCACTATATGGCAGTCACCATGCGGTGCCTCCCACATGGTGCAGGGATGTAGGGGGACACAACCCAAAACTGAGCCATGGGGGTAAGGTGGGCCCGCTACAGATCCCCAGTGTCCCTTTCTGCCTGCCTTTTCATGGTGGGTTCACCGCCATGAAAGGGCTGGCAGAAAGGAACATTGTAATCCCTACGGCGGTGCCTGGTAGGCGGAAAAAATTATAGCGATGGAGGGGGGACCACCATCGACATTCTGTCAGTGGCGGTCTCACCATCATCGTAGTCGGACCCTAAATGATGTTCAGAAGTCTCTGATGGGTTAATATATTGCCATGTTTCCCTTTTCTAGTAATGACTGCACTCATTTGGAAATATATTAACTGTTTTGAATAGCACCAACTTTTAGGGTTCTCCTGTTTCTAAGCAGTCCCCTATGTTTTAAATTGATAAAACCTGGTCAAAATGAAATATATTCAAATTTTGCCTGGATCACATAATTTGACCAAATCCCCTTTCCCTTAAGCATCCTGCTGTATGAGAGATACCTTGTTGATGACATGTTTTTATACACAACAATTGTCTATTGACACTTTAAAGTGCCCCCTTATATTTTTATATTATGTTATTATTATTGTTTATAAAAATAAAAACGCAAATGGAATTTTTAGGTACCTTGTGCACTTCTAGTAGAGCCCGATCTAGTGCTGAGTAATATGCATGCATGACAGCATACTATGTTCGGTATTCTGATGGTTCAATGGAGTGAATGCCAATAGTTTTAGACCCACGCACAACCATGTCCTTTCAACTTCCACTTTACAGGCTTGTTATTTTCATTTTTTGTTGTATTCATGTTTTTATCCTTTTGATCCCCAGATGGCTTTTCGGTTCTTTGAAAGGTACGAACATGCGGAAATTTACCAGAAGTACATGATTCGTGCACCCAAGGAGGTGCACAACCTCATCCTCTCCTACTTGGAAAAGAAGGTAGAAGGACAAAACAGAAATGTACTGTTTAACTGTGTGTTTTAAAATGTGCAGGAATTAAAAGTGCAGTGCATTGCCTGTGGGTGTTTCTTGTGGGAAATCTCAGATCCACCTGAATGTTAGAAATTGGGTTTCTGGTTTGCTAGGGCGTACGCCTTAGCCAGGCAGAACCCACCACTCTAGTCAGGGTAAGGGAGTTACACACCCAAGATAACCCCTGCTCACCCCCTTGATTTCTTTAGCCGAGCAGTCAGGCTTATCCCAGAGGCAATGTGTAAAGCATCTGGGCAACACACATGCACACACTAGTGACACACTAGGCACACCACAAAAGATACTGCACACAGGTTATATCAAAATAGCATTTGAATTAAATACACTTAAGAACACATTTAGACAATCAATCACTGTGTTGCATGTAAAACACTTTTTAGACCACATAACAGAGATCACTGCGCCACTAGGCACTTGTCATAAAGATGCACACAAAAACACATCAGACCCATTGTCACTTTGTATTATAGGTAACATAAATTCCTACCACCACTCACATAAATCGTTTTGCCACTAGATACTTGTCATAAAGGGGCACCTGAGGTCATAAGTCACTTGGCAGTATGAAAAGAAAATTATTAGACTGATCACGGTGATGCTAGGCACAGGTCATCAAAATGCACATAAAAACACATGTCATTTTTCCACAGGCAATGGTCAAAAAAATCATAATGCAGTAAATCATGTGCCTATGAGTAGCCCAAGTCCTGAGAAACATTACGGCCATATTATGCCTATCATCACAGCGCACCGAAGTGTAGGCTCCTAGGCTGTACTTGTACTCACAGGGATGTAGGGATCAGTGTATATACACACCTACATCGGGGTTATGAGTTAGCCCTCACTCTTCAATTCTAGTTGGGGATGCCTCCGTTGAGGATTCTCCCCAGAATGCTCCACCAGAAGCAAAATCTGGGCGGTTTGAAAACAAAATACCCCTGGTGACCGGGTGACCTCCTTGAGTCCTCTGGTGGTGGAATCATGGCCCGGCAGATGCTAACAACACTGTGGTGCAGCCTCCTCACTTACATAGACTGTAAAGCCCTCTGAGCTGCTTTACAGATGCGGGCATCCGGAGCACCAGCACCAGGTTGGGAGCCCTCCTCGGGGCTCTGATGTGAAGGGCACAGGTCACCTCTTGTTGGCCTGGTACGAAGGGGCGGCGCCTTCCTCCTTTGGCGCGATCTGGAGGTGGCCCTCTGTCTCTACCTGGTTTCCGGCTCCCTGGCAACGCATCAGTGCCGGCTGGTGGTGCTGAAGTCATGGTTGGTGGTTCTGTTGCTGTAGCAACAGTTTGAGTATGGGTCCGACCACAACTCAGAGGTTGCTGATGTACACCTCCTGACCCATGCTGCTGCAAGGGGGGCAACTCTTGCCCCTACATCGGCCTCCTTGTCCCTTGTATTTCATTATCAGGACATGTCACTCACCCTAGTACATGTCAAGCTTTTTACATACACTTCACCCTGCCCATGAGGGTACATTGGGCCTACCATGGGGGTGCATGGCATGAAAGAAATGGAATGCTTGGGCCTGGAAAGTGGATGCATTTGCCAGGAGAACATGGCAGTTCACAACAGGCCCTACAGTGATTGGTCTGAGTTACATTTGCAAGTCTACTCAACCAGTGCTGCTAGCCAACTAGTAGCATTTGATTTACACGCTCTGGCACACACCGTGCACTTTACTAGGGACTGACCAGTGAAAAAACTATGCCAATCATAGACAGCCAATCATATCACAATTTACACAGAGAGCATATGCACTGTAGTATTCATCAGCAGTGGTAAAGTGTCCAAAATCCTATAGCCAACAAACTTAGGGTTCGAAAAATAGAAGTCCAAAAGTAAATAGTTTGGGGTCTAGTTGCTCTACGTCCCCCAAAGCACCTATTTAGGATGAGCATGATGGAGGAGCGCAGCGGACGGGCGCAGCGCCGAAGGCACGCCAAAGGAAAGCCCGTCTGCACCCGTCCACGCCAGTCCGTCGCCTCTCGCCAGGAGTGCAGCTCCTATCAACTTGGATAGACGCACCTACTCAAGAGATTCTCTGCTCAGCATGTGCCCGTTAGTCCATCAGTGTACGCTCCCCTCCCTACATCCTTTGAGTGGCCCGATTAGGTGCCTCTGTGGGGGATTCTCACTTGACTCACCCTTACATATATCCTCTGAGGCCTCATCTCAGCGGTGCCTTAAAATTTTTCAGTTAAATGTCAGATCACTCGTCAGGCATCACGCTGAAATATTTGACCTCATCATGAATGAAGCACCTGATATGTTTTTTCTGACGGAAACGTGGCTTCATGACGATGTGACGGCTGAGCTTAATTTAGCACTCCCTCCGGAATATTCTATCCACATGAGCAATCGGAACACCAGGGGAGGTGGCATAGCAGTAATTACAAAGTTGTGTTATCCTTGTGTCTGGAAGAAAATCACTATAGAAGGCTGTGAAAGTGCTCATTTCTGTATTTCGGTAAACCCTTATTTTACTCTTTCGGGGTTATTGATCTATAGACCCCCAGGAAATGATGCAGTTTTTAGGAAAGCCCTACCAGAGATAGTCGGTCCACTTGCCATGGAAACAGCTAACTTTAGTATCCTTGGGGATTTAAACCTTCATTTCGACCTTATTCAGACCCCGACCATCTGCAGTCTGCTTGCTGACCTAGGGGCGTTTCAGCTCCACCAGGTAGTCGCCAGCCCCACCCATGTTGGTGGCCACCTACTAGACCCTATATTTACTAACATGGAAGCAGCAGTAGCACAGAAGCCGACTCCTGTAGCCTGGTCTAACCACCTGCTGGTGGAACTATCCCTTCCAGTCCTAGATCCACCACATAACAACTCAGAACGAGTAATTTTTAAGCGTCCCTGGAGGAAGCTTAAACTTGAGGATTTCCATTGTCTCCTCAGGGAAAAAACCCCTGGCCCCTTCCATGACGTGGAGCCTGGCTACAACCTTTTTTGTGACTGGATCACTCTGGCGCTAGACTCCCTTATCTTGTCCCAGCAACCTGGAGCAAATGCCGCGCACAAGAACCTAGTCCTTGGTACAATGATGCCCTGATAAAACTGAAGAAATCCTGCAAAGAAATGGAGAGAGACTGGAGAAAAGATTATGACCCAGGGAGGAAAGCGCTGTACTTGGCTGAAGTAAAAACATATCACCGAGCCATCTGTAAAACACGAGCAGCGTACTATGCTAATGAGATCAAACTTAGCTCCAATCCTACTAAATTTATTTTTAAGGTCCTCAAAGATCTTGGTACTAAAAGAGTCTCTGCGCCAGCTATCTCCTCAGAATCTCAGTGTGAAGAACTCGCCGCCTTTTTCTTGGAAAAGGTTCGCGCTATCTATCGTACCTTTCCTGGCGTAAGTTCTTCTAACGAGCAGACTGAATTCAGTCTTAGCACTAACACAGGCCTCACCATCCTCCCAGGGATTACTGAGGAGGAATTTGATAAATTATCTGTTAAAGTTAAATCTGGATCCCCCACCTATCCGCTTAGACCAGCACAGATTAGAGACTCCTCTGAGCTGTGTCTTCCTCCTTTGCGCCAGTTAATTAATGCCTCATTTGCCTCTGCCACAGTACCGACTAAATAGAAACAAGCCTGTGTGACCCCGATTCTGAAGAAATCCACCTTGGATCCGATGAAGCCCGAAAACTATCAACCGATCTCCCTCCTCCCCTGGGTTGCTAAGGTTGCCGAAGCTCATGCTAACGGCATTCTCACCAACTACCTTCAGACTAATAACATTCTAGATGCCACCCAGAATGGGTTTCGGGCAGCCCATAGTACCGAGACCGCCCTCCTTGCGATGACAGAACATCTGCGATCCATGCTTGATTCCGGTCAAACAGCGGCACTGGTCCTTTTGGACTTTAGTGCCGCCTTCGATATGGTCTCGCATGAGTTTCTTGCTTCGCCGCATGGAGGAGGCGGGTATCTTTGACCTAGCCCTTGAGTGGTTCAGATCGTTCCTTACAGGAAGATCCTTCTGGGTTTCTACCCCTCCCTTTCAATCCCAAACCTATCCTATTGAGCAGGGTGTTCCTCAGGGCTCGGCTTTAAGCCCCACACTGTTCAATCTCTATGTGCAACCGCTGGCTGCAGTCGCCAAGCAATGGGGCATGGTTATGGTCTCATATGCTGACGACACACAGCTAGCGGTTGCCCTCTCGGAGGGCTCAAGCCAGGATGTCTCCAGGTTTAAAGAGGGTTTGTCTGCAGTGGCAGGCTGGATGACAGCGTACTATTTACAGCTGAATGCCAATAAAACGGAGGTCCTGATAGTGGGCAAGAATAGTGAACTATGGTTTGATCAGTGGTGGCCATTGGCTTTGGTTAAGACACCCACACCTAAAACTGAGGTAAAAAATCTGGGGGTCTGGATAGACCCTTCCCTCAGTTTCATTAGCCACACTAAAAAAGTTGCGGCCACCTGCATCGGCATTTTGCGTGGCATCAAACCTATTCTAACATTTTTTGATGCTCCCACCATGCAGATGATAATTCAGGCCACCATGCTGTCCTGTTTGGACTACGCTAGCTCCCTATTTTTGGGGGCAAATAAAGCAGAAGTCATCCGGATGCAGCGCATCCAGAATGCAGCCGCTAGGGCCTTAGTGGGCCTACCAAGGTTCTGACGGCATGTGGGGCAGTGCCTGGTCACGGTGCCCCGCTTTAAACATTGTAGAGCGGGAGGCCGCTCTTTTCGCTATCTGGCGGCAAAATTGTGGAACTCGCTGCCGAACCACATTCGAGCACTCAACGACCTTTTTTCCTTTAGGAAGGCGGTTAAGACACACCTTTTCCCGCTCAAGATGCAATAACTTTACACTGCTTTTTTGTTCGTCACCCCCCATATAGCTGCTCTATACTCTGCTGCTTAAGCGCCGGGACGCCCCTTTGCTGGGGCAGCTCCGCACTATAGAAATTATTTTAACATAACATAACATAAACCCGGCAAAAGGGCCAGGTCTAACAAAACTGATCAAACGGCGCAATTTAAATACAGCAATAGTTTGTTTCAGACTTTACAATGCTAGAAAAGTTGGGGGTTTTTGAGTAAACATTGTTGGTTTACAACTGTTTAAAAAATGTTTCAAATGTTCAGATTAACAGATGTATTTTCTTTGTAGCAATTACTCTGAAAAATTACCCCCTTTAAAACTGTGTTGTAGTAAAAGTATGTAATGCGGTGACAAAAAGTGAGTAGAACTTAAGACAAATATGAGAAATTATGAAAAGTCATTCCTTTTGTTTAACAGGAGTAGTTTCCGAATAAACTTATTGATTAAAGATTTTCTCCTGAAATTCCTGTTGTAATACAATTGAATTTGTTAAGCACAGGAAGGGTCCCATTAAGAGATGCCTTTTCTTCCCAGGCAGTACAAATGCAGGCAGCATTACTGATATCAATGGTATCTGTGGGACTGGGCCCTAGTGTTGTTCAGTGATCACTTATATATACCTACATTGAAAGGGGCATACAATTAATGAATTAGTCCTTTTGCACTGTTTTTCTGGATGTAAACCTATAATTCTCAAGGTTTTACTGAATAAAAGATCGTCCAAGATATGATTGGCAAACATCACAGTATTACATTATCTAGAAAATGCTGGGTGTATTACAGTCTCACCACTTGTAATCATGTTTCAGCTAAAAATAATAACTCCGGCCAAAACTGTAAAGGGGCCTAAGGATAAATAGGATCAGATATAAACAAAAAAAAGCAAATATAAGCCTAAATGGACCTGTTGTTATCTTCCATGCTTGGGACACAGTGAATGGACTGTATGATACAATTTGCAATAATAGCCTGGTAGCTGGATGGAACATAGACCGGTCTGAAGTATACCTCTTGACACTGGTGCGGAACACTCTGATGAGGAGTTATGGGGCACGGGTGCAAGCTTATATCAAATCCTTTATGTCACAAAATCAATTGAACTGAATCCTGGTGTTTATAAATCACTAACAACACTTGACACATGAGTGATACACTTTTGATGCATTACCACAAGTAGAGCACCAGCGTGCCTCTCCCCCCCCCAGCAACTGTCTGGCTTCAAGGTAAATTCTTTAACCTGTGGCTTTCATTGGATCAATTAATGAACATTAAGGAAGGTCTTCCAATAATAACATTATAAAAATTACAAGCATCATTCAATCAATCACAAGTTCAGACTACCATTTCTACAGAAATAACACTTCAAAAATAAACAAATAAATACTTCTCAATGCAGTCGTATATCTGCACTTAATACAAAGACATATACCATGGGTGCACTTTACAGACTTTCTTTACTAATTGGGCCCCTAATTTGGTGTGGTGTTGTCCATGACCTTTGGCATTTATTAAAATTCTGGGGGGCGTGGCCTGGCAGTTCAACATGGTGGATGCACCTTAGCGAGGCACCCGTAGCCCTGCAGAATCTGTCAATAATACTGACGCATCAGCTCATTAATATACCTCTCTGACCCTGCACAGCTCCTTGCCTTGCTCTGTTGCCACCCGAGACTGCTGTGAAGTCAATTGCCATAATGTCTTAAGCAGCCTTCATCGAAACTGAGGCCTAGAGATCCTTGGCCTCGGGGAGGAAGATGCATCAGAGTGGGCAGCGTACTGCCATGAAAAGCCCACAACACGTTCAAGAAGAGATTACGACTGTGCCGTCCATCCCCAGTGGAAAGGGGTGACCATTATGTGATGGTGTTGGGGGAACTGGACTGGGGATGAGGGCAGCTACTGCCCTGATTGATGCCCGCATCTGGATCTCGGTGACCATATCAGGCTGTGGTGCTGTGTGATCACCCCAGGACCTGTGCTGCAATGAATGTCTGAGGCGGTACCCCGACCGCAACTTTCCAGCTGGGAGTTTGCCTGCTATGCGACACCTGATGGTTGGGATCTGTGGCCATCATAAACGGAGAGCAGCTCGACCGGAGTTGCAGGCCGCCTTCGCCCTGATTGATGCCATACACTCAGACCTCTCGATTCAAAAGGGGGTGGTGATGGACAGAGTATCTGAATTAAGCAGAACACTCCTACCCAGTCAAAAGATCAGGGCTTGATCCATCACCGTTTTTTAGCTCACTGCACCATCCCAGTTCAGAACCCGGCTACATGCAAATTAGTCTGACCCTGGCCCAGTGCATCATGGGAACAGGGCAGACCAAACTACCAAGCCAATTCTTTACTGGAAAGGAAACAAGCTTCCGGGGACCGGTTTCTGGCATTACAGCCGTCTTCGGCCCGGCTTGCTTGAATCCTGATGGTGCAGTGAGCAAGGGACTCACATCTGAGCATACCCTTCCACACTTGTGGTGGCCAAAACGATTGAAAAGGGGGTGGTGATGGACAGAGTATCTGAATTAGGCAGAACACTCCTACCCAGTCAAAAGATCAGGGCTTGATCCATCACCGTTTTTTAGCTCACTGCACCATCCCAGTTCAGAACCCGGCTACATGCAAATTAGTCTGACCCTGGCCCAGTGCATCATGGGAACAGGGCAGACCAAACTACCAAGCCAATTCTTTACTGGAAAGGAAACAAGCTTCCGGGGACCGGTTTCTGGCATTACAGCCGTCTTCGGCCCGGCTTGCTTGAATCCTGATGGTGCAGTGAGCAAGGGACTCACATCTGAGCATACCCTTCCACACTTGTGGTGGCCAAAACGATTCAAAAGGGGGTGGTGATGGACAGAGTATCTGAATTAAGCAGAACACTCCTACCCATTCAAAAGATCAGGGCTTGATCCATCACCGTTTGTTAGCTCACTGCACCATCCCAGTTCAGAACCCGGCTACATGCAAATTAGTCTGACCCTGGCCCAGTGCATCATGGGAACAGGGCAGACCAAACTACCAAGCCAATTCTTTACTGGAAAGGAAACAAGCTTCCGGGGACCGGTTTCTGGCATTACAGCCGTCTTCGGCCCGGCTTGCTTGAATCCTGATGGTGTAGTGAGCAAGGGACTCACATCTGAGCATACCCTTCCACACTTGTGGTGGCCAAAACGATTCAAAAGGGGGTGGTGATGGACAGAGTATCTGAATTAAGCAGAACACTCCTACCCAGTCAAAAGATCAGGGCTTGATCCATCACCGTTTTTTAGCTCACTGCACCATCCCAGTTCAGAACCCGGCTACATGCAAATTAGTCTGACCCTGGCCCAGTGCATCATGGGAACAGGGCAGACCAAACTACCAAGCCAATACAGTTGAACGCATTCAATACAGTTGAACGCATTAGCTTTGGACCATAACCTTCGGGCATTAAATGGCCGGACCACCTCTGATCGAGAAGGGGCAATGACATACAATAAGATAAGCTGCCCATCCCGAATTGACTATATCTTTTTAGATGTCCACTCTTGGGCTAGTTTAAAAGATATGGAAATTAAGCAGTCCTCAGACAGTGATCACAACCCACTCTGCATGAAAATTAACTGGGGACATGGGTTCAGCAACAAAGGGGGTCCCGAGATGGTAACGAAGGATGTTCTCCCTTCTAACTGTAATAGGAAATTAAGGTGGCATGTGGTAAAACTTGAAGAGGACAAAACAAATAATATCAGGGAATTAGTAAGAGCAGAAACCTCTAGCCTTGCAGCGGTGGAACGGGGAGAGGTTCTCTCTATTGGGCATAAACTACAGAGCTTGTATAAAATATTTATAGATAAAATAGGAGAACATTTTATCAAAAGTACCCAAAGGAATTCCGTGTCCGCTAATAGACCGCTAAAGACGAATCCGTGGTACACAGCTGAGTGTAGAGCCAAGAGGAAAGCTGTAGGCTTAGCGATAAAACTAAAGGACTCGACTGCTGTAAAATTAGCCAGAAAAGAATATCGTGGCTCCATTGCCCTAGCTAAGAAAAATTGGGAGGAAGAGCACTGGCAACAGCTTAAAACTGCTGCAAGCGATAAGAACTCCACTATTTTCTGGAAACTAGTTAATGTGCTAGACCGGAGGGGCGTTGATCCTATTTTAAACCATATTACTGATCAGCAATGGCACTCTCACTTTTTAAAATTGTATTGTGATGATGTTGACCAACCAGCGCAGCTTTTACCATTAGATTGTAGTAATGATAACCCAGACTTGGAACCGACGGGGAATGGAATTACATTCTCCCAGCAAGAAGTTAAGGCCGCAATTCTAAAGATCCTTCCTGGCAAAGCGGCCGGTCCAGACGGCCTGCCTGGTGATTTATTATTACATGATCCCTCAATATGGGCAGAGTATATAGCTAGTTTATTGACCCTGATGCAGCTAGGTCACCCCGTCCCGGAATCATGGAAAGGGGCGGAGGTAATTACAATTTTTAAGAAAGGCAATTGAGAGGACCCTGCCAACTACAGACCAATTAGTTTAATTGATACCATCCAAAAGGTAGTTGGCAGGGTCATCATAAACCGAGTGGAGACTTGGTTAATGGACAATGATATACTCACCCATTTCCAGGCTGGCTTCAGGCGGAACGTCGGTGCTATGGACCAAGTCTTCCGGTTTTGTGCGGTTTACTGGAAGTCCGTTATTATTACTAAAGGCTGTTTGTACCTGGCTTTCATTGATTTGAAAACGGCATTCGACGTTATCCCACGCGCTAAGCTATGGGCGATCCTTCAAGCCATGGGGTTTCCCAGTCCCTTATTACAACTGGTTATTAAATTGCATGAGGGCAACTTTGCAAGGATACGATGGGGCATCAGGGTGAAAAGACAGAGAGGGTACCAGTCAGCAGGGGGGGCCGGAAGGATGTGTGATGGCGCCGATGTTGTTCTCCCTCTTTATAAATGGGGTGGTGGACCATTTGAGGGAGGACCCGGCAGACGCACCTGTCCTTGCCGGGAAGAAAACACCGACACTCCTCTTTGCTGACGATACCCTCTTGATGTCCAAAACCCCTAAGGGGCTTCAGAAGTTGCTTGACAGTTTCACCCTATTCTGCGACAATCGTGGGTTAATGATCAACACTCAGAAGACAAAATTAATGGTCCTAACTCCCAACAGAAAGGTCAGGAAGGTCCATCTCTCCCTGAGTGGATACCCCTTAGAGGTGGTAAATGAATTTGACTACTTAGGGGTGAGATTATCTAACCGTATGAGCTGGGAATCTCACATCTCGAAAATGGTATTAAATCTAAAAAGGGTGTCCGGTGTGATATTAAAGAACCAGCGTCTCTCCTCTAGTAGACCGGTCGCCCCCGCCTTGGTAGTCTATGAAGGGAAGGCATTGTCCTCGGCAGTTTATGGTGCTGAATTATGGGGTGCAGAAAATACTAAGGCACTAGTAATCACGGAAAACAAGTTCATCAGAGATTTAGTCTCACTCCCAGCTTCTACCCCCTTGTTACCCCTATTTTTTGATATGGGCAAAAAATCTATCTCGGACCAAGTCCGGCTAAGGCCCCTGTTATTCTGGGTGCGTCTCAGAAGGACCGAGGAACTGGCCGGGTATGCCCGAGTGTTGGATGAGTTAATAGCCCTAAATGTTTCCAACCAAATAAAATGGCTAATCAATCTTAAGAAACTAGTTGTATAAATAGGCCTGGGGGAGCACTGGGTGTCACAAGAACCCCCCCCCCAAAGCAAATTGTAAAGAAACTATATTGGGATTGGGTCGAGGCCAAGATTAATAACAGCTCAAATTTGGGGACTTTAACTTTGAATTTCCTTAACAACAAACCCTCTATGAACTTGGAACCATTTTTAGACTTCATCCAAGTAGCTAGAGACAGAACTTTGTTTTTGAAATTAAGGCATGGCACCCTGCCCCGTAAAAAAAATTTGGGAAGGTGGAAATCCAAGGGGGAAATTGAATTGAAATGCCCAGGTTGTCAATGTCCTGAGGAAACCCTCGGCCACTTCTTATTCAGCCTGCCCAGCATACAAATCTATTAGGGCTAAATGGCTGAAGCCGGCATGTAGGGAACTGGGAGTAAAAGATCATAGGTCAGCCCTACGTATTATTACAACTAATACTGTTTCTATGTATATTATTTGCGGGGTGGCAAAATACCTCGGGGGTGCTTGGATAATACGCTCTAGACTGCTGGGCAATGCACAACAATAACATTGTTTTAAACCATCTTTTTATCTTGTTGTTTTTTGATCTGGATGTAATTGTAGTACTTGGATTGATTGTCTTTTTGTAGATATATATATTTGTATGTTTGCACTTTTATGATGAATTTTTTATCGAATAAAGTATTACAACAGAATTAAGCAGAACACTCCTACCCAGTCAAAAGATCAGAGCTTGATCCATCACCGTTTTTTAGCTCACTGCACCATCCCAGTTCAGAACCCGTCTACATGCAAATTAGTCTGACCCTGGCCCAGTGCATCATGGGAACAGGGCAGACCAAACTACCAAGCCAATTCTTTACTGGAAAGGAAACAAGCTTCCGGGGACCGCTTTCTGGCATTACAGCCGTCTTCGGCCCGGCTTGCTTGAATCCTGATGGTGCAGTGAGCAAGGGACTCACATGTGAGCATACCCTTCCACACTTGTGGTGGCCAAAACGATTCAAAAGGGGGTGGTGATGGACAGAGTATCTGAATTAAGCAGAACACTCCTACCCAGTCAAAAGATCAGGGCTTGATCCATCACCGTTTTTTAGCTCACTGCACCATCCCAGTTCAGAACCCGGGTACATGCAAATTAGTCTGACCCTGGCCCAGTGCATCATGGGAACAGGACAGAACCTCAGCAGCCATATCGGGCTGCGGTGGAGCCACCTTGGGGCCAGTGTCGCTGTGGACATCTGAGGCGGGTCCCCACACTAATCCTACTGCTGGGCTTGCCGATGCACAGTCCCTGACAGGAGGGACCCACGGCCAAATACGAGGTGATCGGTGTGGCTGGACCAGAAACGACAGAGACACTGGTGAGAGCCCTCTATCTCGCCCCCCTCCCCTCTAGCTCCTCTTTTGCTGGGACTGGATGGAGTCTCGGGTGAATCTGATGGTGTGAGAGGGTCCAAGTCATGCAGTGCGGTGCCCCGCGTGACTTGGGGGGGTGCTTGTTGAGGGTGGTCTCAGATGTTGAGAGATTTCACCCCTTCAGGAATATATCAATTTATCTCCACGACTCTGGGTGCAGACACTGGACTATTAGGACACTGGCACAGATCACTTGGGGTGTGGCGGCTAGGATGTGGTGCGCGCTGCACAGCCCTGCACTGCTTTCATAAACTCTGGCTCTCCTACACAACACAGGCTCCTCGCGGTGAGACACGAAGTCTGACCAACACCGGACGGCGGCAGAGATTGCCTGTCAGGAGAGCAGCGACTAGCAGCCCAAACAAAGATGTGTCCTGGGCATCCTGTCCGTTGCGGACCCACACTGAACCTTGAGGTTGGGGATCCCCGAACTGGCGGAGAGTAGGGACTGTAATCCTATGCGTCCTGGATCCACCCTTCATGGAGCTAGAGCACAGGGGTGAGAGGAGATACCTGCTGGTTGTGCGGGGTTTCCCGCTTACAGAGGCGGCTGAGCTAAGCCTTTGTGCAGCTTGTGTGTGCAGTGCCCCCCAAATACTATCTCCCTCGACCCACTGGTCTGGTCTGGCCAGATCCGTCTACCGTATAGTGGCCTTATGTGCAGCTGGGCACACGCCAAGAGGCTCTCCCTCAAATGCTTAAAGGATGACCAAGGATAAAATGCCCAGCGCTCACTCAAAGCAAAGCACAAAAACACTGGCAATATGGCCCAGGCACCCAACCCTGGGGACGCGCCAGCACCCATGCCAGATAATGCTGCCTTGTTAGCAGTCATCACGCAATCTAGAGATTCGCTGGAGGCCAAGATTAGTGCGGTGGGCCCAGATGTCATGCTACTCAGGCAGGACCTCCATAATGTGGTGCAGCGCAATACTGAATCGGAATACAGAATCTCGACGGTCGAAGACACAGTAAATACTCTTCAAAAGAAAGTATGCACTCTAGGGACACTCAATAAGGGCCTGGCGATGCATGTTGAGTATGCGTAGGGATGGGCCAGAAGGAATAAACTCTGCTTCGTGGGACTTCCCGAGGACTGTCAGGGAGGCAGCATGCAGGACTTACTTACCAAATGGTTCACAGACTGGCTTCCACTCAATTCAATGTCTCCCTGCTTCATAATCGAACATGCAAATTTAGATCTGTTGCAGAAACCACTGCCCTGAGCCTGTCCCAGACAGATATGTCATCCTACAACAAGGCAGGCTGAAGGAACCCCTTACCTATACCTCCATCACATAATGATCTTCCCGAACTACACTAGGCTAGTTCAGCAGTGCAGACAGTCTTTTATGGGAGCTAGGGTCAATGTTCCCCGCTCTCCCCGGCCCGCCTGACGTGGTCCTTTTAATCGCGGACACACCTCTTCAAAACACCAGAGGAGGTGTTCGACTGGACAGATGAAGTTGTGAAACCCAACCCCCCTACTCCACCTAGGATAGAGTCTGACTGTTTGTCTGGGGTCCCCAGTCATAATCAACCCAAGGTCGCCGACGAGCAAACGCTCTAGGTCGTGGTCCAAGAGAAGACCCAAGACAAACTGGGAGAACAGCAAAACACACAAAATGATGGACGGAATGTTGCGCAATGGCAAACATTCACCCCAGTCACAGATCCTGGTTTAATCCATCTCATTTGGCTCACCATGCCACCCCAGTTGAGACATGGCCATATGCAAATCAGTCTTGACCCTGTGCCTCACGGGAACAGTCCAGACTGAACTGCCAAGCCATATCTTCGCACTACCGGAATCAAGCATCCTAGGACCGGTTTCTGGCTATCAGCCTTCATCAGCCAGGATAGCTTGACTCCAGTGGTGCAGTGAGCACAGGAGCCACGTCTGGGCATACCATTCCCAAATAGGGTGAACAGAAAAACACACAAAATGATGGATGGAATGTTGCACAATGGCAAACCATTCACCCACAGTCACAGATCTGGGTTTAATCCATCGTTATTTTGCTCACCTAGCCACCCGGTTCAGACATGGCCATATGCAAATCAGTCTTGAACCTGTGCCTCATGGGAACATTCCTGCCCGAACTGCCAATCCATGTCTTCCCTGGACCGGAATCAAGCATCCTCGGACCGGTTTCTGGCTATCAGCCTTCATCAGCCAGGATAGCTTGACTCCAGTGCCGTAGTGAGCATGGGACCCCAGTCTGGGTAAACCTTTCCCACTTAGGGTGAACAGCAAAACACACAAAATGATGGACGGAATGTTGCACAATGGCAAAACATTCACCCCCAGTCACAGATCTGGGTTTAATCCATCGTTATTTTGCTCACCTAGCCACCCAGTTCAGACATGGCCATATGCAAATCAGTCTTGACCCTGTGCCTCATGGGAACATTCCTGCCCGAACTGCCAATCCATGTCTTCCCTGGACCGGAATCAAGCATCCTAGGACCGGTTTCTTGCTATCAGCCTTCATCAGCCAGGATAGCTTGACTCCAGTGGCGTAGTGAGCACGGGACCCACATCAGGGCATACCCTTCCCAATTAGGGTGAACAGCAAAACACACAAAATGATGGACGGAATGTTGAACAATGGGAAATAATTCACCCCCAGTCGCAGATCTGATTTTAAACCATCGTTATTTTGCTCACCAAGCCATCACAGTTCAGACATGGCCATATGCAAATCAATCTTGACCCTGTGCCTCATGGGAACAATCCAGACCAAACTGCCAAGCCATGTCTTCCCTGGACCGGAAGCAAGCATCCTAGGACAGATTTCTGGCTATCAGCCTTCATCAGCCAGGGTAGCTCGACTCCATTGGCTTAGTGAGCATGGGACCCCCGTCTGGGTAAACCTTTCCCACTTAGGGTGAACAGCAAAACACACAAAATGATGGACGGAATGTTGCACAATGGCAAAACATTCACCCCCAGTCACAGATCTGGGTTTAATCCATCGTTATTTTGCTCACCAAGCAACCCCAGTTCAGACATGGCCATATGCAAATCAGTCTTGACCCTGTGCCTCATGGGAACAGTCCAGACCGAACTGCCCAGACGTGGGTCCCGTGCTCACTACGCCACGGGAGTCAAGCTATCCTGGCTGAAGACGGCTGATAGCCAGAAACTGGTGCTAGGATGCTTGATTCCGGTCCAGGGAAGACATGGCTTGGCAGTTCGGGCTCGACTGTTCCCATGAGGCACAGGACGAAGACTGATTTGCATATGGCCATGTCGGAACTGGGGTGGCTTGGTGAGCAAAATAACAATGGATTAAACCCAGATCTGTGACTGGGGGTGAATGTTTTGCCATTGTGCAACATTCCGTCCATCATCTTGTGTGTTTTGCTGTTCACCCTATGAGGGAAGGGTATGCCCAGACGTGAGTCCCGTTATCACTATGCCACTGGAGTCAAGCTATTCTGGCTGAAGACGGCTGATAGCCAGAAACCAGTACTAGGATTTTTGCTTCCAGTCCAGGGAAGGCATGGCTTGGCAGTTCGGGCTGGACTGTTACCATTAGTCTCAGGGCCAAGACTGATTTGCATATGGCCATGTCTGAACTGGGGCGGCTTGGTGAGTAAAATAACAATGACTTGAATCCAGATCTATGACTGGGGTGAATGCTTTGAGATTGTGCAACATTCCGTCCATCATCTTGTGTGTTTTGCTGTTCACCCTATGAGTGAAGGGTATGCCCAGACGTGAGTCCCGTGCTCACTATGCCACTGGAGTCAAGCTATCCTGGCTGAAGACGGCTGATAGCCAGAAACCAGTACTAGGATTTCTGATTCCAGTCCAGGGAAGGCATGGCTTGGCAGTTCGGGCTGGACTGTTACCATTAGTCTCAGGGCCAAGACTGATTTGCATATGGCCATGTCTGAACTGGGGCGGCTTGGTGAGCAAAATAACGATGGATTAAACCCAGATCTGTGACTGGGGGTGAATGTTTTGCCATTGTGCAACATTCCGTCCATCATCTTGTGTGTTTTGCTGTTCACCCTATGTGGGCAGGGTATTGCCAGACGTGGTTCCTGTGCTCACTACACCACTGGAGTCAAGCTATCCTGGCTGAAGACAGCTGATAGCCAGAATCCAGTGCTAGGATGCTTGATTCCGGTCCAGGGAAGACATGGCTTGGCAGTTCGGGCTCGACTGTTCCCATGAGGCAAAGGACGAAGACTGATTTGCATATGACCATGTCGGAACTGGGGTAGCTTGGTGAGCAAAATAATAATGGATTAAACCCAGATCTTTGACTTGGGGTTAATGTTTTGCCATTGTGCAACATTCCATCCATCATCTTGTGTGTTTTGCTGTTCACCCTATGAGGGAAGGGTATGCCCAGACGTGAGTCCCGTGCTCACTATGCCACTGGAGTCAAGCTATCCTGGCTGAAGACGGCTGATAGCCAGAAACCAGTACTAGGATTTCTGATTCCAGTCCAGGGAAGGCATGGCTTGGCAGTTCGGGCTGGACTGTTACCATTAGTCTCAGGGCCAAGACTGATTTGCATATGGACATGTCTGAACTGGGGTGGCTTGGTGAGCAAAATAACGATGGATTAAACCCAGATCTGTGACTGGGGGTGAATGTTTTGCCATTGTGCAACATTCTGTCCATCATCTTGTGTGTTTTGCTGTTCACCCTATGTGGGAAGGGTATGCCCAGACGTGGTTCCCGTGCTCACTACGCCACTGGAGTCAAGCTATCCTGGCTGAAGACAGCTGATAGTCAGAAACAGGTCCTAGGATGCTTGATTCCGGTCCAGGGTAGACATGGCTTGGCCGTTCGGGCTGAACTGTTCCCATGAGGCACAGGACCAAGACTGATTTGCATATGGCCATGTCTGAACTGGGGTGGCTTGGTGAGCAAAATAACTATGGATTAAACCCAGATCTGTGACTGGGGTGAATGTTTTTCCATTGTGCCACATTCCGTCCATCATCTTGTGTGTTTTGCTGTTCACCCTATGTGGGAAGGGTATGCCCAGACGTGGGTCCCGTGCTCACTACGCCACTGGAGTCATGCTATACTGGCTGAGGACGGCTGATAGCAAGAAACCAGTCCTAGGCCGGTCCTAGGATGCCTGATTCCGGTATTGGGAGACATGGCATGGCAGTTCGTGCTGGACTGTTCCCATGAGGCAAAGGGCCAAAACTGATTTGCATATGGCCATGTCTGAACTGTGGTGGCTTGGTGAGTAAAATAACAATGACTTGAATCCAGATCTATGACTGGGGTGAATGCTTTGAGATTGTGCAACATTCCGTCCATCACTGTGTGTGTTTTGCTGTTCACACTATGAGGGAAGGGTATGCCCAGACGGGGGTCCCGTGCTCACTACGCCACTGGAGTCATGCTATACTGGCTGAGGACGGCTGATAGCCAGAAACCGGTCCTAGGATGCTTGATTCTATTCCAGGCATGACATGGCTTGGCAGTTCGGGCTGGAATGTTCCCATGAGGCACAGTGCCAAGACTTATTTGCATTTGGACATGTCTGAACTGGGGTGGATTGGTGAGCAAAATAACGATGGATTAAACTCAGATCTGTGACTGGGGTGACTGTTTTGCCATTGTGCAACATTCTGTCCATCATCTTGTGTGTTTTGCTGTTCACCCTATGTGGGAAGGGTATGCCCAGACTTGGGTCCCGTGCTCACTACGCCACTGGAGTCAAGGCTATCCTGGCTGAAGACGACGGCTGATAGCCAGAAACTGGTCCTAGGATGCTTGATTCCGGTCCAGGGAAGACATGGCTTGGCAGTTCGGGCTGGACTGTTCCCATGAGGCACAGGGCCAAGACTGATTTGCATATGGCCATGTCTGAACTGTATGGCTTGGTGAGCAAAATAACGATGGATTAAACCCAGATCTGTGACTGGGGTGAAGGTTTTGCCATTGTGCAACATTCCGTCCATCATCTTGTGTGTTTTGCTGTTCACCATATGTGGGAAGGGTATGCCAGACGTGGGTCCCGAGCTCACTACGCCACTGGAGTCAAGCTATCCTGGCTGAAGACGGCTGATATCCAGAAACCAGTCCTAGGATGCTTGATTCCGGTCCAGGGAAGTCATGGCTTGGCAGTTCGGGTTGGACTGTTCCCATGGGACACAGGGCCCAGACTGATTTGCATATGGCCATGTCTGAACCGGGGAGCTTGGTGAGCAAAATAACGATGGATTAAACCCAGATCCCTGACTGTGGGTGAATATTTTGCCATTGTGCAACATTCTGTCCATCATCTTGTGTGTTTTGCTGTTCACACTATGTGGGAAGTGTATGCCCAGACGTGGGTCCCGTGCTGAAGATGGCGGATAGCCAGAAACCGGTCCCAGGATGCTTGACTCCTGTCCAGGGAAGACATGGCTTGGCAGTTCAGGCTGGACTGTTCCCATGAGGCACAGGGCCAAGACTGATTTGCATAATGCCATGTCTGAACTGGTGTGGCTTGGTGAGCAAATTAACAATGGATTAAACCCAGATCTGTGACTGGCGGTGAATGTTTTGCCATTCTGCAACATTCCGTCCATCATCTTATATGGTTTGCTGTTCACCCTATGTGGGAAGGGTTTGCACAGACGTCGGTCCCGTGCTCACTACGCCACTAGAGTCAAGCTATCCTGGCTGAAGACGGCTGATAGCTAGAAATCCGTCCTATGATGCTAGATTCCGGTCCAGGGAAGACATGGCTTTGCAGTTCTGGCTGGACTGTTCCCTCTGGCTGGACTGTTCCCTTGAGGCACAGGGCCAAGACTGATTTGCATATGGCCATGTCTGAACTGGGGTGATTTGGCGAGGAAAATAACAATGGATTAAACCCATATCTATGACTGGGGGTGAATGTTTTGCCAGTGTGCAACATTCCGTCCATCATCTTGTGTGCTTTGCTGTTCACTCTATGTGGTAAGGGTATGCCCAGACGTAGGCCCCGTGCTCACTAGCCCACTGGAGTCAAGCTATTCTGCTGAAGATGGCTGATAGCCAGAAACCAGGCACAGGACGCTTGACTCCTGTCCAGGGAAGACATGGCTTAGCAGTTCAGGCTGGACTGTTCCCACGAGGCACAGGGCCAAGACTGATTTGCATATTGCCATGTCTGAACTGGGGTGGCTTGGTCAGCAAAATAACGATGAATTAAACCCAGATCTGTGACTGGTGGTGAATGTTTTGCCATTCTGCAACATTCCGTCCATCATCTTATATGTTTTGCTGTTCACCCTATGTGGGAAGGGTATGCACTGACGTGGGTCCCGTGCTCACTACGCCACTGGAGTCATGCTATACTGGCTGAGGATGGCTGATAGCCAGAAACAGGTCCTAGGATGCTTGATTCTATTCCAGGCATGACATGGCTTGGCAGTTCGGGCTGGAATGTTCCCATGAGGCACAGGGCCAAGACTGATTTGCATTTGGACATGTCTGAACTGGGGTGGCTTGGTGAGCAAAATAACGAAGGATTAAACTCAGATCTGTGACTGGGATGACTGTTTTGTCATTGTGCAACATTCTGTCCATCATCTTGTGTGTTTTGCTGTTCACCCTATGTGGGAAGGGAATGCCCAGATTTGGGTCCCGTGCTCACAACGCCACTGGAGTCAAGGCTATCCTGGCTGAAGGCGACGGCTGATAGCCAGAAACCGGTCCTAGGATGCTTGATTCCGGTCCAGGGAAGACATGGCTTGGCAGTTCGGGTTGGACTGTTCCCATGGGACACAGGGCCCAGACTGATTTGCATATGGCCTTGTCTGTACTGGGGAGCTTGGTGAGCAAAATAACGATGGATTAAACCCAGATCCCTGACTGGGGGTGAATATTTTGCCATTGTGCAACATTCTGTCCATCATCTTGTGTGTTTTGCTGTTCACACTATGTGGGAAGTGTATGCCCAGACGTGGGTCCCGTGCTGAAGATGGCTGATAGCCAGAAACCGGTCCCAGGATGCTTGACTCCTGTCCAGGGAAGACATGGCTTTGCAGTTCTGGCTGGACTGTTCCCATGAGGCACAGGGCCAAGACTGATTTGCATATTGCCATGTCTGAACTGGGGTGGCTTGGTCAGCAAAATTACGATGAATTAAACCCAGATCTGTGACTGGTGGTGAATGTTTTGCCATTCTGCAACATTCCGTCCATCATCTTATATGTTTTGCTGTTCACCCTATGTGGGAAGGGTATGCACTGACGTGGGTCTCGTGCTCACTACGCCACTGGAGTCATGCTATACTGGCTGAGGATGGCTGATAGCCAGAAACAGGTCCTAGGATGCTTGACCTTACAGCATAATCTTAAGACGCATATTAAGCTTGGTTCTCCTGTTAAATTGTCGCAAATCATGTTTTAAGTGATTACAACTTGATTCTCCATAGGAGCCACCATTGTTTTGTTTTATTATTTGTCACTATGCGCCGATCACGCTGCTCACTTTAGCACTTGCACTTTCACAGTTATCTATTGTATATATCACCACGTATCAAGTGCCACTGGGTTGTCACATGATTCCTTCTGTACAGTGCTGTTAAACTGTATGACCCCGAAAATATTTCCCTCTTACTTGTTTATCATTGGTGAATAATACCGTTTTCAAAAGAACGCAAGTGACTCCTTGTTTCTTATTACCAGTAATGCTTATTGCATACATTTCGAGAACTGTCTCTTAAATAATACCTGTTGGGAATTGTTTCTTTGTACATTATATACCCATCCCAACCTGGTCTATGGGTCCCCTCCTGTTACTCCTACACGTGATTCTATTCCAGGCATGACATGGCTTGGCAGTTCGGGCTGGAATGTTCCCATGAGGCACAGGGCCAAGACTGATTTGCATTTGGACATGTCTGAACTGGGGTGGCTTGGTGAGCAAAATAACGATGGATTAAACTCTGATCTGTGACTGGGATGACTGTTTTGTCATTGTGCAACATTCTGTCCATCATCTTGTGTGTTTTGCTGTTCACCCTATGTGGGAAGGGAATGCCCAGATTTGGGTCCCGTGCTCACAACGCCACTGGAGTCAAGGCTATCCTGGCTGAAGGCGACGGCTGATAGTCAGAAACTGGTCCTAGGATGCTTGATTCCGGTCCAGGGAAGACATGGCTTGGCAGTTCGGGCTGGACTGTTCCCATGAGGCACAGGGCCAAGACTGATTTGCATATGGCCATTTCTGAACTGGATGGCTTGGTGAGCAAAATAACGATGGATTAAACCCAGATCTGTGACTGGGGTGAATGTTTTGCCATTGTGCAACATTCCGTCCATCATCTTGTGTGTTTTGCTGTTCACCATATGTGGAAAGGGTATGCCCAGACGTGGGTCCGGAGCTCACTACGCCACTGGAGTCAAGCTATCCTGGCTTAAGACGGCTGATAGCCAGAAACCAGTCCTAGGATGCTTGATTCCGGTCCAGGGAAGACATGGCTTGGCAGTTCGGGTTGGACTGTTCCCATGGGACACAGGGCCCAGACTGATTTGCATATGGCCATGTCTGTACTGGGGAGCTTGGTGAGCAAAATAACGATGGATTAAACCCAGATCCCTGACTGGGGGTGAATATTTTGCCATTGTGCAACATTCCGTCCTTCATCTTTTGTGTTTTGCTGTTCACACTATGTGGTAAGGGTATGCCCAGACGTGGGTCCCGTGCTCACTACGCCACTGGAGTTAAGCTATCCTGGCTGAAGACGGCTGATAGCCAGAAACTGGTCCTAGGATGTTTGATTCCGGTCCAGGGAAGACATGGCTTGGCAGTTCGGGCTGGACTGTTCCCATGAGGCACAGGGCCAAGACTGATTTGCATATGGACTTGTCTGAACTGGGGTGACTTGGTGAGGAAAATAACAATGGATTAAACCCAGATCTGTGACTGGGGGTGAATGTTTTGCCAGTGTGCAACATTCCGTCCATCATCTTGTGTGCTTTGCTGTTCACTCTACGTGGTAAGGGTATGCCCAGACGTGGGCCCTGTGCTCACTAGGCCACTGGAGTCAAGCTATTCTGGCTGAAGATGGCTGATAGCCAGAAACCGGTCCCAGGACGCTTGACTCCTGTCCAGGGAAGACATGGCTTGGCAGTTCAGGCTGGACTGTTCCCATGAGGCACAGGGCCAAGACTGATTTGCATATTGCCATGTCTGAACTGGGGTGGCTTGGTGAGCAAAATAACGATGGATTAAACCCAGATCTGTGACTGGTGGTGAATGTTTTGCCATTCTGCAACATTCCGTCCATCATCTTATATGTTTTGCTGTTCACCCTATGTGGGAAGGGTATGCACTGACTTGGGTCCCATGCTCACTACGCCACTGGAGTCATGCTATACTGGCTGAGGACGGCTGATAGCCAGAAACTGGTCCTAGGATGCTTGATTCTCTTCCAGGCAAGACATGGCTTGGCAGTTCGGGCTGGAATGTTCCCATGAGGCACAGGGCCAAGACTGATTTGCATTTGGACATGTCTGAACTGGGGTGGCTTGGTGAGCAAAATAACGATGGATTAAACTCAGATCTGTGACTGGGGTGACTGTTTTGCCATTGTGCAACATTCTGTCCATCATCTTGTGTGTTTTGCTGTTCACCCCATGTGGGAAGGGTATGCCCAGATTTGGGTCCCGTGCTCACTACGCCACTGGAGTCAAGGCTATCCTGGCTGAAGACGACCGCTGATAGCCAGAAACTGGTCCTAGGATGCTTGATTCCGGTCCAGGGAAGACATGGCTTGGCAGTTCGGGCTGGACTGTTCCCATGAGGCACAGTTCTAAGACTGATTTGCATATGGCCATGTCTGAACTGGATGGCTTGGTGAGCAAAATAACGATGGATTAAACCCAGATCTGAGACTGGGGTGAATGTTTTGCCATTGTGCAACATTCCGTCCATTATCTTGTGTGTTTTGCTGTTCACCATATGTGGGAAGGGTATGCCCGGACGTGGGTCCCGAGCTCACTACGCCACTGCAGTCAAGCTATCCTGGCTGAAGACGGCTGATAGCCAGAAACCAGTCCTAGGATGCTTGATTCCGGTCCAGGGAAGACATGGCTTGGCAGTTCGGGCTGGAATGTTCCCATTAGGCACAGTGCCAAGACTTATTTGCATTTGGACATGTCTGAACTGGGGTGGCTTGTTGAGCAAAATAACGATGGATTAAACTCAGATCTGTGACTGGGGTGACTGTTTTGCCATTGTGCAACATTCTGTCCATCATCTTGTGTGTTTTGCTGTTCACCCTATGTTGGAACGGTATGCCCAGACTTGGGTCCCGTGCTCACTACGCCACTGGAGTCAAGGCTATCCTGGCTGAAGACGACGGCTGATAGCCAGAAACTGGTCCTAGGATGCTTGATTCCGGTCCAGGGAAGACATGGCTTGGCAGTTCGGGCTGGACTGTTCCCATGAGGCACAGGGCCAAGACTGATTTGCATATGGCCATGTCTGAACTGTATGGCTTGGTGAGCAAAATAACAATGGATTAAACCCAGATCTGTGACTGGGGTGAAGGTTTTGCCATTGGTCAACATTCCGTCCATCATCTTGTGTGTTTTGCTGTTCACCATATGTGGGAAGGGTATGCCCAGACGTGGGTCCCGAGCTCACTACGCCACTGGAGTCAAGCTATCCTGGCTGAAGACGGCTGATAGCCAGAAACCAGTCCTAGGATGCTTGATTCCGGTCCAGGGAAGTCATGGCTTGGCAGTTCGGGTTGGACTGTTCCCATGGGACACAGGGCCCAGACTGATTTGCATATGGCCATGTCTGCACTGGGGAGCTTGGTGAGCAAAATAACGATGAATTAAACCCAGATCCCTGACTGTGGGTGAATATTTTGCCATTGTGCAACATTCTGTCCATCATCTTGTGTGTTTTGCTGTTCACACTATGTGGGAAGTGTATGCCCAGACGTGGGTCCCATGCTGAATATGGCTGATAGCCAGAAACCGGTCCCAGGACGCTTGACTCCTGTCCAGGGAAGACATTGCTTGGCAGTTCAGGCTGGACTGTTCCCATGAGGCACAGGGCCAAGACTGATTTGCATAATGCCATTTCTGAACTGGTGTGGCTTGCTGAGCAAAATAACAATGGATTAAACCCAGATCTGTGACTGGCGGTGAATGTTTTGCCATTCTGCAACATTCCGTCCATCATCTTATATGGTTTGCTGTTCACCCTATGTGGGAAGGGTTTGCACAGACGTCGGTCCCGTGCTCACTACGCCACTGGAGTCAAGCTATCCTGGCTGAAGACGGCTGATAGCTAGAAATCGGTCCTATGATGCTAGATTCCGGTCCAGGGAAGACATGGCTTGGCAGTTCTGGCTGGACTGTTCCCTCTGGCTGGACTGTTCCCATGAGGCACAGGGCCAAGACTGATTTGCATATGGCCGTGTCTGAACTGGGGTGATTTGGTGAGGAAAATAACAATGGATTAAACCCATATCTATGACTGGGGGTGAATGTTTTGCCAGTGTGCAACATTCCGTCCATCATCTTGTGTGCTTTGCTGTTCACTCTATGTGGGAAGGGTATGCCCAGACGTAGGCCCCTTGCTCACTAGCCCACTGGAGTCAAGCTATTCTGCTGAAGATGGCTGATAGCCAGAAACCAGGCACAGGACGCTTGACTCCTGTCCAGGGAAGACATGGCTTAGCAGTTCAGGCTGGACTGTTCCCACGAGGCACAGGGCCAAGACTGATTTGCATATTGCCATGTCTGAACTAGGGTGGCTTGGTCAGCAAAATAACGATGAATTAAACCCAGATCTGTGACTGGTGGTGAATGTTTTGCCATTCTGCAACATTCCGTCCATCATCTTATATGTTTTGCTGTTCACCCTATGTGGGAAGGGTATGCACTGACGTGGGTCCCGTGCTCACTACGCCACTGGAGTCATGCTATACTGGCTGAGGACGGCTGATAGCCAGAAACCGGTCCTAGGATCCTTGATTCTATTCCAGGCATGACATGGCTTGGCAGTTCGGGCTGGAATGTTCCCATGAGGCACAGGGCCAAGACTGATTTGCATTTGGACATGTCTGAACTGGGGTGGCTTGGTGAGCAAAATAACGATGGATTAAACTCAGATCTGTGACTGGGATGACTGTTTTGCCATTGTGCAACATTCTGTCCATCATCTTGTGTGTTTTGCTGTTCACCCTATGTGGGAAGGGAATGCCCAGATTTGGGTCCCGTGCTCACAACGCCACTGGAGTCAAGGCTATCCTGGCTGAAGGCGACGGCTGATAGTCAGAAACTGGTCCTAGGATGCTTGATTCCGGTCCAGGGAAGACATGGCTTGGCAGTTCGGGCTGGACTGTTCCCATGAGGCACAGGGCCTAGACTGATTTGCATATGGCCATGTCTGAACTGGATGGCTTGGTGAGCAAAATAACGATGGATTAAAGCCAGATCTGTGACTGGGGTGAATGTTTTGCCATTGTGCAACATTCCGTCCATCATCTTGTGTGTTTTGCTGTTCACCATATGTGGGAAGGGTATGCCCAGACGTGGGTCCGGAGCTCACTACGCCACTGGAGTCAAGCTATCCAGGCTTAAGACGGCTGATAGCCAGAAACCAGTCCTAGGATGCTTGATTCCGGTCCAGGGAAGACATGGCTTGGCAGTTCGGGTTGGACTGTTCCCATGGGACACAGGGCCCAGACTGATTTGCATATGGCCATGTCTGTACTGGGGAGCTGGGTGAGCAAAATAACGATTGATTAAACCCAGATCCCTGACTGGGGGTGAATATTTTGCCATTGTGCAACATTCCGTCCTTCATCTTTTGTGTTTTGCTGTTCACACTATGTGGTAAGGGTATGCCCAGACGTGGGTCCCGTGCTCACTACGCCACTGGAGTTAAGCTATCCTGGCTGAAGATGGCTGATAGCCAGAAACTGGTCCTAGGATGTATGATTCTGGTCCAGGGAAGACAGGGCTTGGCAGTTCGGGCTGGACTGTTCCCATGAGGCACAGGGCCAAGACTGATTTGCATATGGACTTGTCTGAACTGGGGTGACTTGGTGAGGAAAATAACAATGGATTAAACCCAGATCTGTGACTGGGGGTGAATGTTTTGCCAGTGTGCAACATTCCGTCCATCATCTTGTGTGCTTTGCTGTTCACTCTACGTGGTAAGGGTATGCCCAGACGTGGGCCCTGTGCTCACTAGGCCACTGGAGTCAAGCTATTCTGGCTGAAGATGGCTGATAGCCAGAAACTGGTCCCAGGACGCTTGACTCCTGTCCAGGGAAGACATGGCTTGGCAGTTCAGGCTGGACTGTTCCCATGAGGCACAGGGCCAAGACTGATTTGCATATTGCCATGTCTGAACTGGGGTGGCTTGGTGAGCAAAATAACAATGGATTAAACCCAGATCTGTGACTGGTGGTGAATGTTTTGCCATTCTGCAACATTCCGTCCATCATCTTATATGTTTTGCTGTTCACCCTATGTGGGAAGGGTATGCACTGACGTGGGTCCCGTGCTCACTACGCCACTGGAGTCATGCTATACTGGCTGAGGACGGCTGATAGCCAGAAACCGGTCCTAGGATGCTTGATTCTATTCCAGGCAAGTAATGGCTTGGCAGTTCGGGCTGGAATGTTCCCATGAGGCACAGGGCCAAGACTGATTTGCATTTGGACATGTCTGAACTGGGGTGGCTTGGTGAGCAAAATAACGATGGATTAAACTCAGATCTGTGACTGGGGTGACTGTTTTGCCATTGTGCAACATTCTGTCCATCATCTTGTGTGTTTTGCTGTTCACCCTATGTGGGAAGGGTATGCCCAGATTTGGGTCCCGTGCTCACTACGCCACTGGAGTCAAGGCTATCCTGGCTGAAGATGACCGCTGATAGCCAGAAACTGGTCCTAGGATGCTTGATTCCGGTCCAGGGAAGACATGGCTTGGCAGTTCGGGCTGGACTGTTCCCATGAGGCACAGTTCTAAGACTGATTTGCATATGGCCATGTCTGAACTGGATGGCTTGGTGAGCAAAATAACGATGGATTAAACCCAGATCTGGGACTGGGGTGAATGTTTTGCCATTGTGCAACATTCCGTCCATTATCTTGTGTGTTTTGCTGTTCACCATATGTGGGAAGGGTATGCCCGGACGTGGGTCCCGAGCTCACTACGCCACTGCAGTCAAGCTATCCTGGCTGAAGACGGCTGATAGCCAGAAACCAGTCCTAGGATGCTTGATTCCGGTCCAGGGAAGACATGGCTTGGCAGTTCCGGTTGGACTGTTCCCATGGGACACAGGGCCCAGACTGATTTGCATATGGCCATGTCTGAACTGGGGAGCTTGGTGAGCAAAATAACGATGGATTAAACCCAGATCTCTGACTGGGGGTGAATATTTTGCCATTGTGCAACATTCCGTCCATCATCTTGTGTGTTTTGCTGTTCACACTATGTGGGAAGGGTATGCCCAGACGTGGGTCCCGTGCTCACTACGCCACTGGAGTTAAGCTATCCTGGCTGAAGATGGCTGATAGCTAGAAACTGGTCCTAGGATGTTTCATTCCGGTCCAGGGAAGACATGAATTGGCAGTTCGGGCTGGACTGTTCCCATGAGGCACAGGGCCAAGACTGATTTGCATATGGCCTTGTCTGAACTGGGGTGACTTGGTGAGGAAAATAACAATGGATTAAACCCAGATCTGTGACTGGGGGTGAATGTTTTGCCAGTGTGCAACATTCCGTCCATCACCTTGTGTGCTTTGCTGTTCACTCTATGTGGTAAGGGTATGCCCAGACGTGGGCCCTGTGCTCACTAGGCAACTGGAGTCAAGCTATTCTGGCTGAAGATGGCTGATAGCCAGAAACCGGTCCCAGGACGCTTGACTCCTGTCCAGGGAAGACATGGCTTGGCAGTTCAGGCTGGACTGTTCCCATGAGGCACAGGGCCAAGACTGATTTGCATAATGCCATGTCTGAACTGGGGTGGCTTGGTGAGCAAAATAACAATGGATTAAACCCAGATCTTTGACTGGCGGTGAATGTTTTGCCATTCTGCAACATTCCGTCCATCATCTTATATGTTTTGCTGTTCACCCTATGTGGGAAGGGTTTGCACAGACGTGGGTCCCGTGCTCACTACGCCACTGGAGTCAAGCTATCCTGGCTGAAGACGGCTGATAGCTAGAAACCGGTCCTATGATGCTAGATTCCGGTCCAGGGAAGACACGGCTTGGCAGTTCTGGCTGGACTGTTCCCTCTGGCTGGACTGTTCCCATGAGGCACAGGGCCAAGACTGATTTGCATATGGCCGAGTCTGAACTGGGGTGATTTGGTGAGGAAAATAACAATGGATTAAACCCAGATCTGTGACTGGGGGTGAATGTTTTGCCAGTGTGCAACATTCCGTCCATCATATTGTGTGCTTTGCTGTTCACTCTATGTGGGAAGGGTATGCCCAGACGTAGGCCCCGTGCTCACTAGGCCACTGGAGTCAAGCTATTCTGCTGAAGATGGCTGATAGCCAGAAACCAGGCCCAGGATGCTTGACTCCTGTCCAGGGAAGACATGGCTTGGCAGTTCAGGCTGGACTGTTCCCACGAGGCACAGGGCCAAGACTGATTTGCATATTGCCATGTCTGAACTGGGGTGGCTTGGTGAGCAAAATAACGATAGATTAAACCCAGATCTGTGACTGGTGGTGAATGTTTTGCCATTCTGAAACATTTCGTCCATCATCTTATATGTTTTGCTGTTCACCCTATGTGGGAAGGGTATGCACTGACGTGGGTCCCGTGCTCACTACGCCACTGGAGTCAAGCTATCTTGGCTGAAGCCGGCTGATAGCCAGAAACCGGTCCTAGGATGCTTGATTCCGGTCCAGGGAAGACATGGCTTTGCAGTTCGGGCTGGGCTCTTCCCATGAGGCACTGGGCCAAGACTGTTTTGCATATTGCCAGGTCTGAACTGGGGTGGCTTGGTGAGCAAAATAACAATGGATTAAACCCAGATCTGTGACTGGGGGTGAATGTTTCGCCATTATGCAACATTCCGTCCATCATCTTGTGTGTTTTTCAAGACTCATTGGGAGGCACTCTGGAGCTGACAACATCCTAACCAACTCCTCCATAGTTGTACACAGATACATAATATATTCGATGGCAAGAACAAAAGGGGTACTTTTGTACTCACAATCCCTTGATTTTCAAGACACATTTATGTACAAGGGAAGTTCATTGGGGATCCGTTGGAAGGGAGTAGACTGACCCCTATAGGGGGGGTGGGATACTCACCAATCCTCGACAGATGTTTCAATGTTCATGAAGTATTGGGGTGGGAGGTAGGGGGATTAATGAGAAGTTATACTTTGTTTCCATTGCCATATATTCGTAGTTCCCCATAGGGCCATGCCATCTTTATAACACTATGGATGCAGATCCCCTAGTGCCAGATGACCCTGGGGGAGACCAGAATGATGTACTGTGCCCTCAAGCAATAGATTGCGCAGTACAGGGTGGTCAGGGGGAATACAGTAGTCAAGGCTACAGTCACTGATTCAGGGGATGGGTTGGGTAGACACCTGGAGGAGACTCCACCAAACAGATCAAGAATTCACATTTTCCTCTGGTGTCCATAAGTCTTTCTTTCGCCTCGACTACATTTTCATACCTGCAATCCACCTCCACAGACTCGAGACATCAGAAATTTTGCCTGGGGCCTCACTGACTACTTCCCCATGTCGCTGCGACTGCACCTAGACCTCAGACGCTCCAAATTCAGAAGGTGGCTCTCACCATGGCACTTGCAGGATGAACAATACAGAGTACATATGCATACATCTATCTAAGATTACTTTTCTTAATATACAGGGATGGTAGAGTCCCCCGAAACCTTGTGGGAGGCTATTGAAACCAACTCTCAGGGGGGTAGATATTACATTCTGCACTGCACTGTGTAAACAATGCTGCAAGAAGCTGATACAGACAAGGAAGAGGTGTGGCGCCGCGGCCAGGGCGACATACGCTGGAATCTGGGGACCACGGTTCGATCCCGGCTCCGGCGGCAGGTTAGCCCAGCACCATGTGACTCTGGGCAATAGCTCGCTTAATCTTCCCGACGGCCCCCAGCGCCTAGAGACCCTTACGGGTGATTGTGCACTTTACAAATGTGGACTTTACTTTTACTTTATACAGACGGAAGCCCACCTCATAGATTTGGAGTGCAGGAATAGGTGGAAGGATGGGAGGGTGGCACTCCGACAATTGCTTAATGCGCAACAAGTATATGCCAGTGAACTGTTATATGAGGCTAAAATGGCATTGTTAGCTACCCGCAGTATGAGATATCTGTGGTGAGACCAATCCAGTGCCCTACTCCACTGTCTCTGTCAGCAGACACTCTGCCCCTTAACCAACCCAGGTATAAGCGGTCCTAAGGAGGAGATACTATCTGATCCAGTACAAATTGCAGTGAGTTTTCCCAAGTATTTCACAGACATTTATTCTCCCAGGGAGACCCTTTCGGTGGATACTATCCACCAGTTCAAGGATGACCTGCCTCGGCTGACCCTGACTGACTTGGTGAGAAAAGAACTGGACGCCCCTCTGACAACTGAAGAGCTTCAGAGTGCCCTATCCGATATGCGCTCAGGTAAAACGCCTGGCCCGAATGGCTTCCCGTGTGAATTCCACAAAAAGTTCCAATCTCAACTGACAGCTTCCAACTTAGTAGCTCTTAATGCTTCTGTGGATAAGGGGTGTCTCCCACCACATTGGCAAAACGCGGAAATAGATGTCTTCTTAAAACCAGGCCGACCCCCTGAAATGCATACCTTATATCGCCCAACATCTCTTGATGTAGATGCTAAACTCCTGGCCAAAGTCATCACCAACCGTATTGTCACACATATTACAGACCTGATTCACCCTAACCAAGCTTGCTTCATGCCAGGTCGCTCAACACAGCACAATATTCTCTGTGCTCATAATGCCATTGCGGCAGTAGACCGTCTAGAGGGACCAGCGTCACTCCTCCTTGCAGACATTGACAAGGCCTTTGATTTGTTTAGTTGGACTTACCATTTTGCACTCCTGAGTCGCCTGAATATTGGTCCCGCCTCCTCACATATATTCACCTTTTCTACACCAACACTACTGCTTTTGTTCACATGGCAGATTTCACCACGCAGACGTTTTCCTTTTGGTGGGGTGTCTGTCAGGTGTCCCTTTACCAATGGAGCTGCTCGCAGCTTGGGTAAGGATAGACGCTCAGGTCCTTGGCTTTGAGTGGTGACAAGAGGTCTCAGATCACATAGCGCTCTATGCGGATGCCGTACTGTTCTTTCTTACATACCCAAATAAATCGGGCCCGCAGCTAATTAGGTTTATGCAGGTCTTCGGCGAGACCTCTGGTCTTTATTTGAATGCATGTAAATCCTTCTTATGGCCAATATGAGGTGGAGGCCAACTGGGTGAATGGCCAAATAGTCCTAGGCCCCATACATGACTATGACTGCACCGAGGCGCTGGAGTCCCCACATGGTGCTGCTATCGCAGCATGCCTACGACTCATTCAATTTGAATATCTCCTTCTGGTCTATTTCACTAGATGTAGGCTCTGGCAGACTAGACTGGTTGCCTCCCCTCTTTGTCAGACTCTCATACATACTGTGTGGAAATGAAAGGTGCTTTTGAAGGTCTGGAGGGGGTGATCGCTTGCTTTTCAGAAGTGCTGGGATGGGACGTTAATATTCACCACTACTGTCCATGCTATATATTACTGAAGGAATAGGGGGGGACAGGTACAAGCACCATCTACTATTCTTTGTCCTTTCATTGGCAAAACAGGATATTGCCCGGGCATGGAAAGACACGTCCCTGGAATTGATGGGGGTTTGGAAGAGTGGACTTGATTTCTGCATGGGACTAGAGATACCAATATTCAAGGCGAGGGGATGCCTCCAGAAACACCTAGGATTTGGAAGAGGTGAGTGGACTATGTCCCCAACTGTAACCACCCTTGAACTTGAACTAAGAGAAAATGTTGAGGGTGTCCAAATCCTAGTTGCAGGTGACTTTAATTGCACCTATGAGCCACTCTGCTCAGAAGACATTCTGGACCTGGGTGAGGATGACTCTAGAAGGGGTATCCCGGCTCTAACCATTCCCCCGATTAAAAGATGGTCTCCTTGTGCGATCCAGCTAAATGCTCTTACATTAGAGTTTGGCCTAAGAGCCGCAAATGGTCGTACGCCATCAGACCCCTTGGGTGCTGTCACATATAATAGAGCTAATCACACCTCGAGGATTGATTATATTTTGCTGGATTTTATGTTATGGGGATTAGTGCAGGACATGGTAGTTTTACCCACGATAGAAAGTGATCATAATTCACTTTCCCTATTTTTAACAAATCCCTGGCCCGATAAATCAGTTGAAAAGTCCCCTAAACATACTCAATAAATCTCTGTCTCTTCTTGTGGGAGACGCTTAAAATGGAACAAAATCTCTGCTGACGAAGCCAAACTCAAAACAATCAACGAATTGCTTATGACCTCACAAATGGAACTGGATACTATTAATCCAGCCTTGCCAACAGGGAGGGTGACACTTATTTTTGAAGATACACTTAGGTCCATAGGGGATATATTCCTGAAAAAGGGGCATGTGGGGAGGAACATGGAATCCCGGAGCTCGAGGAGTAAGCATGACTGGTATACATCTGCATGTAGACATGCCAAATCCCTTCTGATTGAGGCTGTCAAAGGCAAATCGCAACCAAAGATACAGGAAGCTAGGAAGGAGTACAACCGAACACTTGCAAGAGCAAAAAAGGAGTGGGAAGAAGAGTTTTGGTGTACTTTAAAAGAGGCAAGTGCCAAGAAAGATCCAAAGCGTTTCTGGGACACAATCAGAACCAGAAACAGACCAGATAGTGACCTCATAACATGCAACATCACTAGCCAGGTGTGGGTCAACCACTTCTCCAAATTATACACCTGTCAATCCGGGCATAACATCTTAGATATACCCAATGAAGACCGGGGATGGGTAGTGGCCCCAATTACGACCAAAATGGACCGGGAGGAAAATCTAACAGACTCAGACTTCACAATAAAAGAAGTAGAGTATGCTATTATTACCATCAAGCCACAAAAGGCGGCTGGTCCGGATGGTATTCCCGGGTACCTATTGCGCTTAGATGTACAGAAATGGGGTAAACTTATCCACTGCCTGCTTACTGCCATCTGTAGGGGCGCACCGATTCCCACATCCTGGAAAGGGGCGGAGGTCGTCCCGATTTTTAAAAAAGGTGCCATCTAACTACAGACCTATAAGCTTGTTGGACATAAGCCAAAAGGTAGTTGGAAAGGTACTGTTGGCTAGAATACTGGACTGGATTAATGAGAATAACATCCTCTCTGACTACCAGGCTGGATTCAGAGTAGGCACTGGCAGAATAGAACAAGCCTTTAGATTGATGCTAGTGTACTGGAAGGTGGTGGTCATAGGCAAAGGCAGTCTTTATCTCGCATTTATCGATTTAAAGACTGCCTTTGACCTTGTACCTAGGGACACCCTTTGGAAAGTCCTTACTGATATGGCGATACCACATTACATCCTATCCTTACTTGTAAGACTTCACGAGAATAGTTTTGCACAGATAAGATGGGGCGCAGGAGGAGAAAAAACCAGCAGTATCCCGGTACAGAGAGGGGTTCGCCATGGATGTGTTTTAGCTCCTACCCTTTTCTCCCTGTATATTAACGGAGTGGTTGAGCACCTGCTGAAAGATCCTTCAGACGAACCATCCCTGGCAGGAGAACGCATCCCTACCCTTCTCTTTGCCGATGATACGCTCCTCCTGTCTAAATCCCCTATGGGTCTTCAAAAACTCCTTAATAACTTTCAGTCTTTTTGTGAGGAACGGGGCCTGGTAATCAATACCGATAAAACAAAATATCTTGTGATGAATCCCCCCAAAAAACCTGTACGCCCCCCCAAGTTGAATGGTGTACCTCTGGGGAGGGTAGACTTATTCGATTACCTGGGCATCCGCTTGTCGCACAATATGCAGTGGGCCCCCCATTTAGATAAAATGCTGTTAGCTCATAAGAGGGTAACTGGGGCTCTCCTGAAGGAGCAACGCTTATGCGCTATAAGACCTATAGCCCCTGTTATCGATATCTATACAGCAAGGGGAGTTAGCTCTGCTCTCTATGGGGCAGAGCTATGGGGCTCATGCAACACTAACGATCTGGCAAAATCTGAGAGGAAGTTCTGTAGGGCCATTATGTCACTCCCCCAAGGCACCCCCACGACCCCATTAATGCTCGATTTAGGTTGCAAACCTATTGAAGATCTAGCAAAGTTCCGGCCCCTACTCCTTTGGGCCCGGTTGTGGCGTGTCCCGGAGCTCGCCAAATATGCGAAAGGGCTCTCTGAAATTATGTCACTACCAGGATGGCATAGAATTAAATGGTTAAGAGACATGAAATCCCTTTTGTGCAATTTGGGCTTAAGTGAAGCTTGGGCAAATAAGGCATCTCCACCAAAGGCAACACTTAAGACTTTGTACTGGAATTGGATTCAGATTGAACGGTCCACTAACCGTTCATTGGGCAGATTGACGGAGGACTTCTTGAGATTCAAGGATCTACCAATTCGGGAACTCTATCTTGACATTATCGAGAAACCATTTGATAGGACCCTTTATTTTAAATTTAGAATTGGAACTCTTCCCCTGTATGCCTTTACATCTCGGTGGAAATCGCCAATACTTACTACAGAGTTTTGCCCTTCGTGTTCACTTAAGCAAGAGACAGTGGCACATTTTATGTTTGAATGCCAGGAGTATGCCCGACCACGAAGAAAATGGCTTAAGCATTTGTGCCGCATGCTGGGGACTTGGCATCACGCTGAGGCATTACGCATCTTAATGTCAGACTCTCGCCCACTGTATGTTTGTACCCTTTCAAAATTTTTATCATGGGCCTGGTGCATTAGAACTAAAAAGGCTTAAAGAACATGTTTAATTCTTTTTTAACCAAAGTTCTATGATACGCTGTTTTAACCTGAAAATCATGATTTTTAAAGCCTAATGTAATTAAATTGTTGTAATTCTTTTTTACTCTTTTTAACCAATGAAGTTGTGTATTTTTATTGTGAAGCTTTTATGATAATTTCTATCGAAATACAGCCTTTTTGACTTGACTTGACTTGAGTGGACTATCGGGGACTTTATTTAGAGCCCATTGCCCCTGCACCAACAAATGGGCAATTGGTGTGACGACAGGATGATGAGAGTCAGATTGAGATATAACTATGCAATCATTCGATTTGGGTGTCCAGGAACTACATGTTTCAGACCCAATATCAGATACTGCTGTTTATTTTTTGGGTACTTATTCCGAAATTCCTAGATCATGAACTGCTTCATCTTGATATGGAAAACTCTGGATGCACCAGAGCTGATACGGCTGTTGACGATGCAATTGTGTTGTGAAAACAAAATCTGTCTCTCTCTCTCTGTATAGGCTGGCTTTGCTGTGAGTGACATCATTCTGCTCTTTCACAAGGATCATATCGGCACACAAAGTATTTTTGTACAGTGCAGTGTGTGCGTTTTGAGACCGAAAACGATGTCTGCTTTTGTCAATGTTTGTTTAAAATGGTGAGGGCCTTATAGCTCCCACACCAATAAGGTTTTACAAAAACCATGCCAAAAGAAGTCACACATTGACAAAACTAAAAAGTTGACCACCATTTTCATACCCACTGGCTTTGCCATTGCTTTTTTATTTGTGTTTACCATAATCTTATTGAAACTGGTTAAACTGATTTTCCATTCCGAATATTTTTGGGAATTACTAGCATGCATCAACGTGTTACTAAATAATGCAGCAAAGAAATGGTACCTGGAATTTTACAGTATTTTAGCTAAATGTTATTTCCTATTGTCCTTTTTTTATGACCATTTTATTTTGAAAGCCTCATATTGCTAAACTCTGAAAACGTGTGTACACATTTTTATACTGGAACCACTCTTAGTAGTTCAGTCAGAGCTTACAACATTTACTTAGAGCACTCACACTAATAAAGGCTTTCAATTAATGAACTATGAAAACGAGTTTGAACAGCATTGACATATGGACAAAAATATTACCTTAACTGCCCTTTCCTGATCCATAATGTGGTTCTGCAAACTGGCAGCCAAGGTGTTTGTGCTGCAGGAGGGGTTGGGCCTACTTGTCCCAAGGACAAAATACACATGAAAACTTGTTGCCCTTGACTCCAAACAATATGTCCTGGGCATCGGCCTATAAGAATTCTACATCCCTGCATCTTAGTTCTCTGACAAGGATTTACCTCTTTAATTAACCCCCACAGCTGACCTTCACTTAGCAGGCTAGACATACATTCAATTCTTCAGGTCAAATGTCTCTGATCCAGCTCTAGAATGTTTTCAATGTGATCCTGACATGCGTGTGATTTTGTCCTACCTATTCAGACTTTCCATCTCATCTTGAATGAAAGTGACTCCTTATTATACTCACATAATGTTTAAATAGTAAAGGAATATTTGATGCAGATGAAATGAGACCTCCATAAAACACCATAACTGAAACGGGCTGAGAGTAATCCCCTCCAGTGATAGATTTTAATTGAAGGTGGTATAGCAGAAACAAGTCCACCTGATGCCATGTCTGAACCAGAGAGGGCTGTTCTGGACAAGGACCCTCAAAGCTACTTTCTAACTGTGGACATCACATCAAGACTGAAATGTATAAATTTACGATGTGATGAGACCATTCTTCAAGGCTAACATCTCAAGCATTAAACTACTAATCTCCAAACTGTCTACTTCACTATTCACATGAAACTTAACTCTAGTAGGAAGTATGGTGGCTGAGTGCCTACCCCATGCTGAGCCTTCCTCACCATAACCATATGCAAGCAGAATGGAACAAATATTGTGATACAAGAATACTGAACCAAAAAAAGGCACAGAAGCAGTCTATAAACAGAGAGGATAGTCAGAATACTTCCTAGTCTTGGGACGCCCCATATATTAGCAAGGCACCCAAGAACCACTTTCATCTATCTATGAGAGAGAAAAAAAAACAACAGCCTGGACCTATTGGCAAGTATAAAAGGAACTCTTTGGTGAACAAGAGTAATACATCACCCAATCTCAAGCAGCCAAGGAAGTCTGTATTCATTTACTGAATTGTGAGGAAAAGAGAAAAACAACACAGACACAACCTAAACCCTTACATTGGTGTATTCCTGTGAGCTAATCTGAAAACCCTAAAAAAAAAGGAAACGTTCTACACTTTTGCTCATAAACTTTACATTACTTGTACAGGACTACAGACACTTCTAAAACGATTCTTCTAAATGAAAGCACCTACATTGTATGCTTTAGGACCATGCTCATGTTATAGGAGCACCAGGAAAATCTAAAACTGCTAATTTAACAGGAGTTTCTTATCTATAAAACAACATTCCCTTCAAAACATTTTTTGCTAAGGATCACACGGGCATCTTCCCTACGTTCTACTTTTCATGATCCAAACTATGCACCATCAGCTCTAATAAGGACTGTCAGTTTATTTACAAAGACTAACTAATAAAAAACTAGCAATGCCCTTGCAAAACTATGTAGCATGGAAAAACATACAACAATGGTGTTATCACCTAAGAATTTAACCACATCTAGCTACCCTTAATGGTCAAAATAAGGGAACAACAATCTAGACTACTGATCCTGTCATAATTTCATCAAACAGGATGGGCAGTAACATAACATATATTTTTATTCATTTTATTAATGCTAACAATGTTTAAAACAGTATTACTGAATAGCCAATTAAATGTCTCATTGCTATTTCACAGACAATTTAGACAGGCTAAAAAAAAATTGAGAAAAGGCGAGAGCAACATACATATTACCTAACACCTAGTCATTTCTTAATTATATTTGTGGTGTGTACTTTCCCAAACTTTTCCTACTGCTGTTTCTAAATGTTGTGATCTGTAACATTGCAATGGAACTGCCATAAAGTGTATCTATTCTATCTATTCATTTTGGTACAATATCTCTGTGTCATTTAAGCAGTATCTCAGGGCCAGTGCTAGGTATAGCAATGTGAGCACAATTCACTATAAAGAACATAGTCATTATAACGGCAGCAATGGAGGATAATATTGCTAGTGGCACCCATGGCCATATTCTCTCATAGTTCTGAAAGTCTTGAGGCATTGTTCCAGTAGTCGTTGGTACTTGTGGCTAGTGTGACTAGTTGGAAGAATGTCTTCTCTTGCACTTTCACTCTCTTCTAAAGTCTGCAGAGGAATAATGCAGAGCCTCATTGATCATACCTGTAAACAGAAAAGTAATTTGAGAGGTTAAAAGCACTTCTATTACATAGGCACTTTCAATATGAAAAAAACAAAGTGATGACGAAGGTAAAGATGTCTTGATGTCAAAGCTTGTAGACTGAGGGGTTGGGGCCTTGCTGTTCCAGATGTCTTTAGTTGAGTTGGGGCCCATTTAGACACTCTTCCTTTCTCTGCTGTGTGTAGCATGCGCAACCCTGCAGGATGAGCTGAGATACCAATCTCACTTGGTACTTTTCGTGGAACTCATTTTGTAAGAAGGGGGACGCCAAAAACTCTTGCCTACCTGCCGTGAGGGGAACGGCTGCTGCTCCTGCTCCCATCAGCGTGAGGGAGACGCCGTGAGGGGAACGGCTGTCGCGCCCACACCGCAACTCCGCCTGCAGCCACCGAGGGGTCAGGAACTACACCTCCCAGGTGCCCCGGCAGCTGAGTCGCGTCCCTGACGCCACCTCTGCGCCCGGAGGCGCCAGAAAATAGAGGAGCGCCTCTCGCCCCACGAGAGGCCTGAGGAGGATGGGACGGGCCACGGGCCCTGGCTCCAACATAAGGACCCAGTGTATTCAAGTGAGACATTTGACAGTTCATATTTTATTTTTAATTTGATCTTGTATTGTATTGTGGACAATTGCTACATTAGACTGAGGTAATACAGGTTTTGCATCGCCCACTGAGGGCTCGGGGCATACTGTAAATAATGCCCAAAACAATCTCGGATCCATTAACAGCTGGCCTGCGTACCATGGATAACTTCCTGGTCAAAAAAGTCGCTCAAATAAACAACGAGCGTAGGGCCTCACTAGGTGGTAAAAGTCTTCCCCCCCTAATGGATAATGTCCCAATTGAAAGAACAGAAGGCTCAGAAGGCAATTCAGAAGATGCCCCACATAGTACAGGGCGATCTAGCTTAGTGGTACAGGCACAGGTCATCTTGAGAAGCCTGTGGTACTGGACAATACATCAGAGGAAGATTCAGTTGTGGAAGAGTCAGTAGAGGCTCCCTCTGCTCAAAGACCAGTGAGGAAGTGCAGAAAGACTCAAGGGAGGCGTGGGGGGAAACCTTCTAAAACTAAATCCCATGCCAATCCACATAATAATTGTAAAGCCACTATCGTTAACAGTGCAAGTAACCCTGTCATACAAGAAACCAATCCAGAGGGCATTAATGAGGGAAGTTTAAACGTATCTGCCTCCAACCTAGAAACACTGATAAACTCAATAGTGGGAAAGCTGGAGTCTAAAATCACTGATTTAATAAACCCAATAATGTCCAGACTGGAAGTAGTAGCCTCTGAGGTAGAAAGGCTGGGCAGTTTGGTGGTGGCACACCTGGCCCCAGCCCCAGCAGCTACAGCCCCGAATATTATACCTGATAGGGGCGGGAAGGATAATGCAGCCAGGGGGCAGGGCGGGCAGTGGCCGAATCCCCAAGGTTTGACTGATGCCCCGGCTGTGAAACCTACAGCACCGGTAATCCAGCCAATTCAACAGGCTTTGAAACCCACAGCACCGGTAATACAACCAATTCAACAGGCACTTGCATCCTTGGGTACTCGTGCAGCTGCCCCGCAGAGGGCTAAACTTAGGAATGTAAATCTCCCTCCTGACTGTGTGCCTTATGTGGTGGTGTTAACCAATGTTCCATGCTACGAAGAAGTACCAACCCAACCACATGGAGAATCTTATGACTCTCTAAAAAACAAAACGGTTGCGTGGTTAAACAAAAATTGTGGTTACCCAACTCATTATTATGACCAAATCATTTCCACTGAAAGGGTCAATTGGGTTGGCCCTTCGAGGAAGGCGACCACTGGGGATTGTGTGGTTGTTAATTTTCAGCATCCCCAACATGTCGCGACAGTCTTATTGCGTGCATCCTCACTAGTATACAACGCAAATAGTGTTTGTGTGCGCCCTCTGGGCTACTTCTATGTTCCTGATCAGAATTCCCCTAAGGACCCTCGCAGGTATAGGCTCACACACTGCGTGCAGACTCCAATCTCAGCAGTACCACATATGTACAATAATAACACCAATGGGCAGAATGGCTGGCAAACACCGGCAGCAAATTCCAATGCTGTTAATCAGAGTATGAGAGGGTATACTGTTCCCACACATAACCGCTTTGAAATGTTTTCAGGGCTGGACGCCTGCGATTGACTGAGGGTCTCGGATGCTCAGAGTACCATACAGTCCCCTGTAGGACAGCCGACAGAGGTGAACCCACCCACAACTCTTAGAAACAATTTTATATGCTGGAACGTGGCGGGGCTAGAAAACAAAATGCAAGATGAAAGCTGGTTATCATACATCAGGGGTTTTCAGATTATTTGCCTTCAAGAGACCTGGTCAGTTAAATGTGAAATGTATATTGAAGGTTATAAGGCATATTTTGTACCTGCCATATCAGTAAACTGGGGAAGGCCAAAGGGTGGCATGGTAATGTTTATCTCAGTAGCACTGACTTGTACAATTGATAGCAGGGCATCTAGTAACCCAGGTATACAAGGTTTAATTCTATCTGCTGGCAATTGTAAGGCTGGCCTGATCAATTTTTATAATTCTATTAATAACAATGGTACAGGTCAAGGAAACTTAGAAATGTTGAACGATTATATAGGTACCTCAATGAGGGACTGTTCACATAATTTGTTGATCATGGGCGATTTTAATATTCATCCCTGTGGTGACCCCCTAGGGAAAAACCTTCAGGAATTACACTGTCCTAGACTAAATGGTTTACACCTGGAACATTCCACGGAGGGGGCCCGTTTTAATAATTTTCTTAATGACCATGGTCTTACTTTAGCAATGGCACTATGTGATCCCTCAAAACGCTTTGTCACCCCAACTTTCAAAGGGCACGGAAAGGGGACTATTATTGACTATATTTTGTTAACCCTGCCCATGTAGGTCTTGTTGCGTTCATTTTCTATTAATAATAACACACTTAGCGACCATAACCCACTCACCATACATCTAAGGGGGCCTGGGTGGTTAGCGTAAGTCGCAACCTGGCCAAGGGTAGGGTAACAGCAATGGATGGCAGACGCCGCCTAAAATGGTCTATGTGCACCCCGGACCTCATATATCAGAATATCCAAAATAACTGTAGTGACATAATCACTAGTTGCATTCAAGATGATTCTGATCCAACTCAGGTCCTGTCTGATTTTCAGAGCTTGACAGATAAAATAGCTATCCTAATGACAGAACCTTTAAAGAGTAGAGGGAGGGTTGGCCCGAGGTGGTTTAACAAGGAATGCTCTAAAGCAGCTCGTGACCTCAGATCTGCCTTGTCATTAAAACCAAGGAACAAGGAATTAGTACAGAGATCACGTAAAGAGTGTAAATCAGTCATTGCCCCACGGAAGGAGGTACTGAAGAATGAGGCTTGGGCTGAGATACTGGAACCACAAACACTGAAAAATAGTGCCAGATTTTGGGCGGCGCTCAAGAAACCCTTCCTGGTGCAAGACTCGGGTGAGGGGTTAGAATGTGTTATAACTAAAGATAAATGGGTTGCACATTTGAAACAATTGTACGGGGGCAGTGAAGTCAACGCTGTACTTTCCGAATGCACCAAAGGGGGCTCATGCCTTAATGTCAGTATAGGGGAGGTTTTAGTGGGAATAGAGGGGCTCACAGCGGGCAAATCACCAGGCCCTGATGGGATACCCCCGGATCTCTTTAAATCGGATCCTAATTTTTGGGCCCCGATTATCGTGGCAGTTATTAACGCAGCAGCGAGAGTCGGATGCCCGCTATCCTGGGGGCTCTCCACCATTGTGCCTATATTTAAAAAGGGGGACAGGGATAGCCCCCTTTGCTATAGGCCTATCTCCCTAATTAACTCCATGGCAAAATTAGTGGGGAGAATTGTATTGCGGCGTCTCTCTGAGTGGACACGGGACAATAACATCATGTCCATTACTCAATACGGTTTTTGCAACGGCCGCTCGACCACAACACAATGCTTAAATCTCTTCCTAATACTTAGCAAATACACTATTGCACAAAAGGGTACAGTCCACCTGGCCTTCATGGACCTATCCTCAGCTTTCGACTGTGTGAACAGGGGAAAGCTGTGGGGGTCCATGAGGGACAAGGGAGTAGACAGCGGTATTATACATTTCTTGTTTGACCTCCACAGTAATACGAGTGCAAACATAAGGTATTGCCAAGACCTGTCTGTAACAGATGATTTTAGAACAGGGAAGGGGGTGCGGCAAGGCTGCATATTAGCTCCTTTCCTTTTTAACTTTTATATAAACGAGCTGGATGGCGTTTTACAGGAGGTGAAAGCAGATAGTCCAAGAGTGGGGAAAAGAAGTATCCCTGTCCTGTTATACGCAGATGATGCGGTGTTGTTGGCAAGAACTGAAAAAGGCCTTCAATCATTACTGAACGCATTCAAAAAGTTCATGGAAGATAGAGATCTGTTAGTGAATAATTCTAAATCATATATTATGCAAGTTGGGAAACAGCCAAAGAGACAATATGCTTTTAAACTAGATAAGGCAGTAATACCGTTTTCTAACACATTCTCCTATCTGGGAGTTCTCTTTGATTCTAAACTAACCAGGGGCCCACAACTTGCGAAGAAAAGAGGTGATGTGACTAAGGTTAATGCTTCCATCTTCAACTTTGCTTCAAAACTCGGTAAAAAGCCCACGGCTGCTATGATAAAATTATATGACGCAAAATCTGTAGCAACCGCAGCCTATGGGAGTGAGCTCTGGGGATACATGGCTGGTGATCAACTTCAGATCACAGAAAATTCTTTTTATAAATGGCTTCTGTGTGTCCCGGCCTCCACCTCCAACTTTGCAGTTCACGAGGAACTAGGAGTGGGGTATTTGAGCGATATCCTGTCCCTACGACCTCTGTTATGCTGGCTGAAAATGTGGTTATGTGAAGACATTCCATTAACACACTTAATTGTTAATGATTTTATGGCTCATGACAATGCACTGGGCACTCCCTGGTTGAAGTATTTAAAAACTTGTTTCTCTGAGATGGGTCGTCCTGATTTGTTCGAACACCCGTCAAGAATTGGAAGGGTGGACATTGATCTAGTCAAGCAGGCCTTTCTTCTGCGCAAGAAGGCTGTGAGGGAGGGTGCGGAGTTACATAAAGTAAGTGTAAGGAAATTTATTATGGTTAAAACCTGTCTGAAAACAGAGCCTTACCTACTCGGCACTCTTAGCACTCACGACAAGTTCTTATGAACAAGATTCAGACTTAACCTGTTTCAATATCTGCTTATCAGGCCTAAAAAGGAGAGTTTCTGTAAAAATCCAATATCCTGTGGCTGCGACGGAAAGTCTCCACAGGATATGTTGCATTTTATGTTTTTATGCAGATTTTATGAATTCCCACGTAAACGCTTTTTAATTGCTCTTTTACAAAAAATGAATTTTAATCAGATACGACCTGCCTTTTTTATATTTACAATTGCTGCATAGTGATAGTGTTTTGCAAGTTCTTGAATTTTTAAAACTGTCTCTTAAACTGCGAATATGCTTGGACCAATGAATGAATTGACAAATTTAATGTACTCGGTCCTTTATTACCTGCAATCTAATTTTATCGAATGTTATTGTATGTCTGTACTATATGTTTTATGCACTTTTATGGTTGAAATACACCGAATAAAGTACCTTTTGATTTGATTTGTAAGAAGGCTGTCCTTGATGTGATACAGGAGAAGGCACTGGAGTCTCCTGTGGTGGCAGCGGCATTACTGCTTTCTTTGCATGAGAGCCATGGATCCAGGAAGTCACACTTGACTGCTATTGTCAAAAGGACCGCATATCGCCCCTTCCATCGATGTTGAGTCAGTGCCGTCTGATGAGGGCTTTTATCCAAACCCAATCCCCGAGCTGGAGGCCGTGGGCTGCTTCAGGAAGGAACTATAGCACCTGACGATGTTAGTCTTTTGGAGTATTGAAAAAGCGAATCATTAGATACGGAGAGAGAGACACACACTAGATATGAGGCCTGGAATGTTCTTTGGCCATCCAAACACTATTTCAATTTTACCGTTGTACCAGCATTAGGAAAACAGTCTGATCATTCCATCACGTCCTACATGTGATGGACCATGAAAAAGTCGGGCCATGGGAGCAAGCATCTATCTTATCTTTATCTTTGGTAAACCTATTTTTCAATTTGGGCCTAGCCATATGCACTCTTATGTTTTTTCTCTGCATCAATGAAGGCTTTACCTTGTGATACATAGTCCTTGGAGGAGGTTTGTGCAGCACATTCTACAATTGCAACTCTCTTTGGTGGCAACAGGCCTTGCAATAGTTGTGCTATTAATGGTGCATGTTGTATTTGTTAGCCAGCTCAGGCAAAGAATCCCCTCATAGCCCACATCTGGCCAAGATCAGGGGCCACCCCAAAAGCATTTATGCCGTCTGTGTAAATGTTCACTATTCTTCCTTCATGTTGTTAATCTTGCAGCACATTTCTAGCTGTGCCCACTGCGTAAGACGTTTGCAGTGAGCATCCATTATTGCTGATGCATGAACCGTGAACAATTAGATCTACACCTGCATTGGGAAAATCTGTGTCTCTTAAATCATGTTGAACATTTGCATACTTATCTGTCGCTAGCACACATGGATTACTCTTTACCAAACACTCCCTGTCTATGACCCATTGCTAGGTGAGAAATCAGTAGTGGCACAATGTATGGGCCAAATTGTCAGAATTATAGAACACATTTACACCAGTGGAGCTTTCTAACCAAGTATGAGAGGGTGAAAATGTTTATCATAAGCACGTGCATGCAAACATTCCGAAAACAGGAAACCTATTACGCTCTGTAGGGGGATGAAGGAAAGAACCAAAAATTATATTGGCATCCCTGTACAAGACTTTAAAAAGAAGTTAATTATCTCCAAAAGCAAAATAAGAATTAAAACATTGTACTATAGCTTGTCTTAACAGCAAACACAGAAGAAAATCTCTGTTACAGTAACACCTTTGGTAATCAAAATACTTATAGTTGTCAAACTGTGCCTAGGGTTGTGGAATTCCTATAGCCCCACGCACAGGACATATTGTTTGGGGTCATGGGCAACACGTTTTCATGTATATTTTGTCCTTGGGAAAAGTAGGCCCAACCCCCTACAGCACAAACCCTTTGGCTGCCAGTTTACAGTACCACATTATGGATCAGGGAAAGGCATTGTCCTGCAGTAAAGGTAATTTTTGTGTCCATGTGTTAATGCTGTTCAAACTTGTATTTATTGTTCTTTAATGCAAAGGCTTTATTATTAGGGTGAGCACTCTATGTAAATGTTGTAAGCTCAGACTGCACTACTGACAGTGGTTAGAGTATAAAAATGTGTACACACGTTTTCAATATTTAGCAATGTGAGGCTATGTATGCTGCTCTCAGAATGCTCTTCGAATAGATGCAAATATTTGCAGAAGCTTGTAAGAAAGATTGATGATTCTTTGCTTTCAAAATAAAATGTTCACAAAACAAATGCAAAAACAATTCGATAAACTACTGGAAAAGGGTAGGTACCATATCTTTGCAACATACAAATAAACACACATTGGTAAAGTCCGTAGTTCTGAAATTGTTGGTCAGACTTTTGGCTTTGTCAATGCGCGACTTGTTTTGGCATTATTTTTGTGAAACCTCATTGGTGTGGGAGCTGCTGGGCCCTCACCATTATAACAAACATTGGCAAAAGCAAAAAATGTTTTGGTCTCAAAAATCACACATTGCACAGTAGTTCCTGGCACTGAATAAAACAACTGTGTGTCGATATGCTCCATGTGAAAGAACAGATTGGTGTCACTCACAATGAAGCTAGCCAAGAGAGAGGGAGGGAGAGAGACACCATTTTTTAATAAACATAAAAGGTCATGGTTACCACCAGACTTAATTAGGGGCCCAATTATTAAATAAAGTGCACCCATGTCCTTGGATTAAGTGCAGATATACAACAAAATAGTACTCCAAGATAATATTTGTGAACTGCATTTAAGCATTAGCAAATATGCCTGTGTAGATTTGGTCAAGCGTAAATCTGAGTGATTGCAAGTTCACTTTTCCTCCAGCCACTCTTTTTCCAACACTGGAAGAAGTTGTATGTCAGCCATTGTCAGGAGTAAATATCCAACCTTTCTCAGCATGGGAACAGAGTAGAGAAGAGTTGGTGAAAACCCTTAAAACATGCAAGTTAGTAGGTTTGCACAGACTCATAAGGGCATCCCAGCCCTGGAACTCTTGCTTACCATTACCTTCAGCCCCAGTATGTAGATCTGCGAAAACGTGGCAGCATAAGAGAATTGTTAGTATTCAAAGCCTACTATGGAAGGAGCCCTAGCATAATCAGAAAGGCTATTTCAGAGCTCCTATATAATGAGATTGCTGCCATAATTTGTCGCCGCATTACGTGGCACAAAATGAACAAGTGGATTTGTTACAGGGCAAGTATATTTGCAAAGCAACCTGCCCCTTATACCTTGAAACCGATTTTCAAACACCCTGAAAGACTGCACCTGTATATTAAAATACATATTAAATCTGTACACATTGTATCCTTAAAACATTATAATACGAAGCACAGTTATTCAATGCACACTATCTCTCTGCATTGATTACTAAAGATCAATATATAAACATAATATTACTACTTTTTCTCCTGTCCTTTGTAGCTCCTGGAGAATGCACTGCATTAGAATGCATTTGGGCACATTCTACCTTACAATGTAATTTGTTATACTAATATTTTCTGCAACTGTGAGGAACCTAGAAATGAAAAACATTAATATACATGCACAATATTTCTTTTAGATACATACATAAAATAGTACTTCTCCTTGCACCATTTAATTAGGCAAAACCCTTCAAGAACTCAATATACCTAGTGCTATTCTATATGTGCTTGTAAGGATGGCGGTGTTTTATGTTAGGCGGCGGTCTGTGGAGTGAGAAATGGGGATAACAAGCCAGCTACCTAACCTGACCTAATAGTGTGATCCTTACTCTGGCCCTTACAATGTCAATTTACAAGAGACATACGAGGAAACAAGACAATTCATAAAACAGACACGTACAAGATCAAACATCTTTTCTCAGACATTCTTGCATCTTAAAATAAATTTTTTTAGAAAACAAACCATACTAATAAAGTGCATATGCACAACATAACACTTCTCTTCTTTAAGTATTTGCATTCCTTGGGGGCGGAGCTTGCTGGCAACGATGGCGGGCGCGTGATCCGTGAGCTCCGGGCCGCTGCCTGACAATATCCAGCAATAATCCTACATCGACTTGTATACACACAGCTCTAAGTGTGCAAGCAGGTAGCCACACTACTCCGGCGTACAACGGGAGCCAGTTTGGAGCTCTGGGGATCTGTGGTGCTTGCCGGCGGCAGAGAAAATCCTGGCCGCGGATGAGGCCGTTGGACCGCGACCTCGCGTGAACCCAGAGCTGAGAGACGTGCTGCTGCAAGCGGGCTTGAGAAGCGACTGGGCCCGGTGAACGCTGCGTCCTAAGCACTCGGAAAAGTGAGTCCCAGACTGCAGAGGGGGAGGCATATTCCACCTGGAGCCCCCCCTACACCACATCGTGCCAGTAGTGCTGTATACCCACTGAGATCATTCACTCAGACACCAACGCTATAGGAGGGGGGAGGCCACACCGGCCCTTGGAGCTTGGCCTCACGCAGCGTGGCCCAGCCAGGAAGACTCGGGGGAGAGAGGCTTGCGGCGAGGAGACGCTGACACCTGCACTGCACCAGAGCCTGGCCCACCATGACCCCCTCCCGGGGCAGTTAGCCACACTGCGGATGCAGGCCTCAATCATCACTGCACACGGTGTGTTGCAGCTACCTGGGGGCCCTTTGGCGCACTAGATGGTCCACAGCAAGACAGAGGGTCAAGACTGGCAAACAACACTGCTCCATAATGGCCATCCGTCCACGGCCGTCAACCGGGGAGCCTCAGGGGCCGTTCTTGCTCAGTTGCCTCCAGAGTCAGCCCAGTAAGAAAGCACACCACAGGAATACTGCAACGACGGAGACGCCATTGCGGCCTGTGCACCCAGGGCCGGCCTTGCTGCCAGCAACTACAAGAAGAAGCATCGTCTGCCTGGTGGGCTTAGGAGTGCACCAGCAACATGCTCGCACCATGTGGCTCGGAGGATTACACAGCGGCGTCCCCCATTGAAAGCCAGTCTAGATAGGCGCCAATCCCCTCAGCGGCCACCCGAGTGGGCTACACGACTAGACATCGTCAAGGGGAAGGGGGACAAGACTCAGAGCAAACTCCCTTTTGAGCAGTATCGCAACAAACCCCCGGATATCCAGGAGGCGGACAATGTTGACTCGGCGAATAAGAGCGGGGAACACCGATTATTCTGACATCAAAACCATGCTCTTAGCCATGGAAAAAGGCCTACAAGACAGCATGTCCTTGATTGGCACTAAAATAGATGCCCTCACTTATCGAATGGACCGCATGACGGAACGCGTCGACAAGCATGCGGAGCGCTTGGACATGTCTGAAAGACGCCTCACGGAGGTTGAGGAGGCTCAAACAGAATTGGACACTGATCAAAAGAAAATAGGGAAACTTATGCAAGCGCTCCAAGAGAAGACTGAAGATTTGGAGGCCCGCTCGCGATGCTCCAACATACGCATCGCTGGGGTTCCGGAGACGACACAGACTGGCACCATGAAAAAGTTCGTCGAGAAGCTCCTTGTCGCGTTGCTGGGTGAGAACGTCTTTTCGCAAATGTTCATAGTGGAGTGCGCACACCGCTCGCTCGGCCCTCGCCCGGGAGCCCCGCCGCGACCCATCATCGCCAAGCTCCTAAATTATAGAGACAGGGATGTGGCCCTCCTACTGGCCAGAGATAAGAAGAAGTTGCAGTTCGAGGGCTCTAAAATCTCCCTATATCCAGATTTCACGGCGAAAGTACAGGAGGCACGCAGGCACTTTGCCCCATTCAAGAGTCAGCTCCGGGAACTTGGATTAGATTATGCCATGCTGTACCCTGCAAAATTGAGAGTCAACCGGCAGGGGCATTCCCATATCTTCATAGACCCTAAAGCGCTGCAGCAGGCTCTAAAGGGGTGGTCCAGGGAACATCGCAGAGATACTTACAGTCAGACAGAAGGCGAAGAAAGTCAGAGCCAGCTGGAAGAACAGGATTCAAATGGCCCTCTCGTCGGCAAGTGGAGACCTGAGTCAGTACAGGTGTACATCGGCCATATGGACTGAGACACGTCCTGGTGTGATATTGTGAACACAGAAATCACACAATGACAAAAAACCCAACCATGAGGCAGAAGGAGAAAAAGCACACAACAATAAGCCCACAAAACCATCATTATGTGCTGAGGGAACCTGGGGAAACAGGGAGCATGAGAAGTACAAAGATGTGACAACTACTCATGGCCAGCTGCAGCATCCACCCCTGAGCGGAGGAAGAGAGAGAGAGCTCAAAGGCAGGGAAGTGTCGTGGTCAGATCTCAGACCCCTGCTCGAAGGGGAAGGCACCAGCCCGCCGCAGCAGCAGACATGCATTCTGGAGTTGCATTCTCTCACCAAATGTAGGAGCTGAAATAAGAAATAAGAAATAATACCACAAATACAATTCTCTGTCAGCACTGAAGATGGCACAATTTATTGGAGACCAACAAACAATGCAAATACGTGCGGCACAAAGACAGAGAGCAGAGTCACTGAGTGTCCAATGATGTGACATTCCTGACAATTTTTAAAGGCTTAAACCACAAACAATGCAGCATCACAGTATGCGTAACACAAATTAAGCCTGGGTAAGCATGGGTCTTTTGACCAATTGGCAACTGCCTAATCTGCGCCATACAATCTATGGTCCGAAATACACTGTTGCTGACCATGTGTCTTAATAGGCAGCTTTAGGGACTTTCCACTGTAATGCAATGTATTATGTTGGTACTTTTCCATAACACGTATCAGAAGCATTTCGCAATACAATATGCTGAAATCTGTGTAGCTAAGCGTTTCTATTTTCGGACCCTTCTTGTGCAAGCCTTGCATTACAATACCAGTTTTACTTAAGACAAAATGGAAACATACAACCATTTTGTGCAGAGATTTTTATGTCAACTTAACAGGGTCTACCAGCAACCAGTCTTCTGGTAGAGAGGAATCAGGGAGGTCTGTACCCTCTTGAATATGAATCTTAAGGGCATGTCCGAGTTGAAAGTAATGGAGCCTCTGTGTGGTTGATAGTTCATATTCCTGACCAAGGACATCAGAGGGAAGTAAAGTCCCATTTCAACACACGTCACCCTGATATTCAATTCATATCTTGCCCATTGTATGAAGCCCCATAGACCAGAGACTTCCATCAGCTGGTCGCTATGCCAGAGGGGGTTCATGTCCATCAGTCTAGAGTGCCACCCCAAATATCAATTTGCCTTGTTTCAACACTTCACTACGGTTGCTGTGTGTGCCAGCAACTCTGATGTCTCCCAGTTGGCGTACAGAATGGATTCATAATTAACGACTGGCATTGCCACCTTGTCAACCCTGTAAGCCGGCTCTCTGCCAATCTACATACACCCAGTCATTAACTCCTAGAAGATGCAAGACCCAATAGTAGTTTTGTGCCAGTCCTCCATCATACATCCCCCTCTGTATTATACGCTGAGCAATATATGGTGCAACTTCCTGTCAGAGCAATGTCCCGAGCTCCTGGGTGATTTGATTAAAGAAGGTATGTGGGACCGGGTAGGGCATATTTCGAAGGACATGCAAAAGGTGCGGACGGGCCATCATCTTATATAAAGCCACTCTGCCCATTAAAGACAGTGGTCAGGGTGCGTCAGTGTGTTGCATCTACACAGAGTCACAAACAGCTGTTGGTCATGTGTCACAAAGACTCTGAGGCACTTTAAACCGTAGGTCACAATAAGGGCAACACACTTCACCAGGAGTGTCAGCAGGGACCCGACAGGGTAAACACCAGTGACATGGCACAGTTTATATTGTGACCTGAATAGCTCTTGAAGAGCTTGAAGTTATTCAGGATTCATGAGATGGAAGCATACAGTTTCGAAAGGTACAGAACTATGCCTTCTGCATATAGGGTGAAGCGTTTCTCTAATCAGCTCGGCAATGGACTGCCCCATACCAGTGGACTGCCATGTTTCCAAACTGCAAGAGGCTCCAGTGCTAGGAAAAAAATCAAGGGTGATAGTGGGTACCCCTGCACAGTACAAAACTACGGGATAGTGTTCCATTGACCCTCATTCTGGCCAGTGGGGCTTGGTACAGTAACTTAAACCAAGCACAGAATTTTGGGCTGAATACCAGTCTGAGTAACATGGCAAACAGGTAGGGCTACTCTATACTAAAGAACTACATTGAGGCATCCAGCACAAGCAGCACAATCTGTTGGGCTTGAGATGCACTTATCATGTGCAGAAGTCCATACATTCTATGCAGATTAAGAATTGTGCTTGAGCGCAGTATAATGCCGGACTGAGCCACATGAATGATGGCAGGGAGGGAACCCGAGAATCTACCTGCAAGGGTTTTTGCGAGCACCTTTGCCTCCACATTTAAAAGAGAGATCAGTCGGGAGGGAACTAAATTCCTCAGGGGGCTTACCTATTTTATGTATAACCATTATTGTGGTCATTTATTTGTCTTCAGGCAGGTATCTGACTTCTTTTCCTGCCAGAAACATCTCCAGCATTGGCTCCCCAATTTTGCAGGACATCCCTTTTTATAGCTCAACCGGCAACCCATTTGGTACCACTGTCTTCCAAGTCTATAAGGATTTAAGGGCCACCATTATTTCTTCTTCCATAAGAGTGGCACTGAGAGTGCCTTCTATTTTGCTGGAGAGCGTTGGGATTTTGAGGTCTCTCAGGAGCTCTTTCCATTCAGCTCCTGACTTAATGCTTATGGTTGTGTAAAGGCCTACATAATAGGAAGCATATGTTTCTGCTATTACAGTATTTGTTGTCTGTATGACTTGTGCCCTGTGTCTGCCCCCCACTACCTATGATCTGTCTCTATCCTTCTTGTCCAGCCAGGAATTGCTGTGTAGCTAGTACATATGATCGGGCAACGTCATTCGCCAGGGCTTCCAAATCGTGTTAGTGTAGTGCCAGTCTGTGGCAGAGGTCTACACTCCCCTACCAGACTCCCCCTCTCCAGGGCCAGCATCTCCTGTTATATAGTTTTACTATCAACCAGGGTCTCCTTTCTCTTACCTCAATCAAAGCCTAGGCCTGACCTCAGATTACTGTCTTGTTTTCTTTAAAATATTACTCCGACCCTTAGTTCAATTTATCTCTAGTATCACATCTCATCATCTCAAGTACCACGGGTCTAGTCAGGGTGCGTCAGTGTGTTGCATCTACACAGAGTCACAAACAGCTGTTGGTCATGTGTCACAAAGACTCTGAGGCACTTTAAACCGTAGGTCACAATAAGGGCAACACACTTCACCAGGAGTGTCAGCAGGGACCCGACAGGGGAAACACCAGTGACTTGGCACAGTTTATATTATGACCTGAATAGCTCCTGAAGAGCTTGAAGTTATGCAGGATTCATGAGATGGAAGCATACAGTCTGGAAAGGTACAGAACTACGCCTTCTGCATATAGGGTGAAGCGTTTCTCTAATCAGCTCGGCAATGGAATGCCCCATACCAGTGGACTGACATATTTCCAAACTGCAAGAGGCTCCAGTGCTAGGGAAAAAATATTAACAGTTGTACTCCTAACTGTAATACCTACTGTTGAGTGATCAGATATTCCTCGTGCTAAATGCTCAGACCCCTCAAAACCCCCAACCTAGTTGTGACGTGTGAAAAAATAGTTGAGGAGTGAAAAGGAGCCATGCGAGACTGAGTAGTATGTGCATTGTTTCAAAAGGGTGTTTTGGGTTGTACAAATCCATCAGACCCATTGCAGGGATAAAATCAGGGAGTTTCTCCCTGCTCACACAACCTCTTGTAGTGCCATGCCGATTAATGTCAGGGTCCATCATTGTTTTTTTGTTTTTTTAATATTTTTATTGAGAGTTCAAATATAGCAATACAATACAATTGAAATCCAATTAACACAGTACGAGGAAGGAAAATACTGAAAAACATTCATACAAATTGTCGTTTTAACATTTAAGTTATAAAGTGCAAGGTTGTGCAAGAGCAGACAATTAGTAAACTGGTTCGAATAACCAAAAGATTTTGTTTAGAATTGAAAGAATACATAACATACATATATAGTAAATGTTTTCACATTTAATATTCCAAAGCTAAGTTCTAAAGTGCAGCGTGCGGAGGTAGAACCATCGTAATAGACTAATAAATATTTTCATTAAAGCATAAATCAGGTTAAGTAATAACAGGAGAAATCTAAACATCAAACACACTCCAATATTTCTCATATTTTTTGAGAGCCCCTGATCTAAGGGCATATTTTTTCTCCCTGCCCTGGATTCGCTGTAATTTTACCTTCCATGCCTGGAAGGATGGGACAGAATCTGTTCTCCAGGACTGTAATATAAGGGATTTAGCTATTAGAGAAGCTATAAAAAGGGGCTCATCATATTGGGTGTGGAAAGGAGAGCAGCATATGAGGGGAATTAGGTCGTTGAATATAATATTTGTTTTAAGGACGATTGAAAGATATTTTTCTATTTCCTTCCATAAAACCTGGATTTTTGGACACTCCCAGATAATATGTTTCCAAGTGCCTTTTTCTTCACATCGAAAGCATTTGTCGGCTACGAGGGGGAAGATATCATGTAAAAAGGACGGGGTTCTATATATTAACCATTTATTGTAGAATTGCATACGTTTAAAGTTTGCTCCTCGAAAGATGGTTTTATTAAATTTGTTTATTTTGTCCCAAACCTGTTGATTAATTATAATATCTTCCCTTTTTTCCATCGTTCAATTATCTTGCTGTAAAAGTCCTGATCCTTACTTTCTATTAATATTTTAATCCAGATACTCATTTTCTTTTGTGTTTTATTATTGAGGGTAGTGGAAATATTTTCTTTGTGGGATAAATTTCCTATATTGAGTTCCCTAAGTTTTGGACTTATCGTAATAAATGACCAGTTCAGAATTGTGTGCGAGTGAATTAACTGGCTGTAAATTTCATCCCAAGATTTCCACCTATTTCCCAGTAGGAAGTCTTCAATTTTTTCAAAACCATTTTGCTTCCAAAGAGTTATTATATTTTTGTCCATACAACCTGCTTCTCCCAGGCTAAAATTCATTAAATTCGTCTTATTACTTACATTGGGTAAATCATAAAATTTTAAGAACTGAGTTTTGACCTTAAAAATCCACTGCAAAGTTTTATATCGTACTTTTTTGGGTCTTTCGTGGTTCTAACCGGATCATAGATTTTCAATTCCAACAACATCCTTTTCATAAAAAAAATTGTCTGTCTCATGGCAATCTAGAGAAAAAAAAAACCTATGACTGTAATGTGTAAAAGACGCAAAATAATATTCTTTAATATTTGGGAGGGACAACCATCCTTGTGTGGAGGATAAATATAAAGTGCTCAGTGCAAGTCTAGGGGATTTTTTTGCCCATAGGAAAAAGGAAAGGGTCCATCATTGTGTTCGAAACTACAAAAGAATCTAGTAGTCTCAGAGAAACCCGCTTCACACTATGGTCTACTTATTTCAGCCGTAGGGGCCCCTAGCCCAGGCTTTATTCAGGACCTCCCACTGACTCAGGAGAGTCCAAGGCACTGACAGATAGAGCGGGGTCTTCCATACCTGAGTTTTTTCCGGGTGAGGTGAGGTGTTTATCTCGTACAAACAGGTGTCAAGATCACTCTGCTTGTATTGAGGTATTTTTATAAAGGGTTTATTCTGATGACTTTTGTCAGCACATTTCACTTTTCTAAAGGTTGCAGTAGCAATCTTGTACTTAGGTCCTGGAGAAAGTCTGGGATAGTCTGGGATAGGGGCTCCTACGGCTGAAACTAGTCGATCATGTTGTGAAGCGGTCTATTTGTTGAAAACTGCTTTTGCACTATTTTAATTGTATTGGAAGAGATATCTCCATTAAAGTAATTTTTCTCTCCCTAATCCCTTTTCAATCTCATTCACAAGCACTGCACTGACTACTCCATCAGACAAGCCGATATCCACTCTGAACCCTTTCGCTGCTAGCCCTTTTCCCCTCCTGTGCTAAGCCTTTTTTTGGCGATTTGGGGTAGTGCGCGCTTAGGCCCCTGTAACTTTTTGACCACATAAGGTATCCACGCCAAATTTGCGTCCTTTTCTTCCACCATTGTGTGGATTCTAAAGGTGCCCAGGGTTTGTGGATTCCCTTGGAGGGGTCCCACAAATTAAGCAAAATACAGTAAAAATTTAGTTTTTTTCAGAAAAATTGGAAAAACGGGCTGCAAATGAAAGCCTCTGGGGTTTTCCCTGCAAATGTTATCAAAAAAGGGTTTGTGGGGCTGAAATCTCCAATTTCTCAGCTTTTAGGGAATGACAGTCTTTTGTCAAAGAACCAACATTTTTCACACAGTTTTGGCATTTTTCTGGGACATAGCCTATTTTTGCTATTTTTAGAGCTTTCAGCCTCCTTCCAGTTAATGGTAGAAATGAGTTTGAAAGCAATAATGGATCCTGGAGAGCTATACATTTTCGAAAAGTAGACAAAATTCTGAATTCAGAAAGGGGTCTAAATCCATGAAGGTTTCTTTATGGAAACTAACAGGTAAATATTGGAATAACTGAAAATTAGTTGAAAAAAACAGCCTTTTGTCTCAACGTTTTCACCTGTAACTTCTTGTACTTTTGACAGATCTTCAAAAGGAATATACCGTTACATCCGTTAGACCTTCCTTCCTTACTTGTAGTTTCACCAAGAACCCAACGAACCCAGACCCAAAAATTAAGCAGCAACTTGCAATGATATTTTATTATTTACCGGGTATAAAGCACTAATTCTTGGAAAATGTATACATGGAAAAATTGGTATGAAAGACACCTATGTATTTCTGAATTGGGTACAAATTATAGAGTTTAGAAACAGTATATATTTGCACATTTTCAAAATTGGGAATACTCATACTAGCATGAGAATTATTGGTCATTTTTCAAAATGATTTTTTTTTACACAATGTCTTTCATTGGGAAGGGAGAAATGCATGAAAACTCAATAGGTAATAACAGTTGATTTACAAATCTGAATTACCCTAAGTCTCCCAATAAAAACAGTACCTCACTTGTGTGGGTTGGCCTTGTGCCTGCGACAGGAACCGGCGCAAAATGCAACGTGGTCACACCTCAATTTTACAGTTAAAACTTGACCCTTTAATGGCAAAGTGCCTAGCTGTATTTTTTTAACCCTTGCTCTGCCGGCACCTAGGGAAACCTAGCAAACCTATACATTTTTGAAAACTAGACACCCAGGGGAAATCAGTAAGGGGTGACTCAACTGCCTCCCACCAGATTCTGTTACCCAGAATCCCTTGCAAAGCTAAAAAATTGACAAATAAAACGCATTTTCCTCACATTTCTGTGTGTGGGACGTTCTGGAATCTGCGTGGATCAACAAATTTCTACCCACCCAGTATTCCCACAGGTCTCCCGAGAAAAATTGTACCTCACTTGCCTGGGTCTGCCTAGTGCCTGCGACAGTAAACAGCGCAAAACGCAATGTGGTTGCACCTCAATTTCGCAAGTGAAAACTGGCCCTTTTTTGGCAGAGTGCCTACCTGTAGTTTTTGAACCCTAGCTCTGCCGGTATCGGGGGAAACCTAGCAAACCTATACATTTATGAAAACTAGACACGCAGGGAAATTCAGGATGGGGTGACTCGACTGCCTCCCACCAGGTTCTGTTACCCAGAATCCATTGCAAATCTAAAAAATTGACCAAAAAAATGCATTTTCCTCATATTTCTGTGGTGGAAAGTTCTGGAATCTGCGTGGATCAACAAATTTCCACCCACCCCATGTTTCCCCAGGTCTCCCGAGAAAAATGGTACCTCACTTGCCTGGGTCTGGCTAGTGCCTGCGACAGGAAACGGCGCAAAACACAACATGGTTGCACCTCAATTTCGCAGTCATAACTGGACCTTTTTTGGCAAAATGCCTACCTTTTGTTTTTGAACCCTTGCTCTGCCGGCACCTAGGGAAACCTAGCAAACCTATAAATTTTTGAAAACTAGACACCCAGGGGAAATCAGGATGAGGTGACTCAACTGCCTCCCACCAGGATCTGTTACCCAGAATCCCTTGCAAAGCTAAATAATTGACAAAAAAACACATTTTCCTCACATTTCTGTGGTGGAACGTTCTGGAATCTGCGTGGATCAACAAATTTCTACCCACCCAGCGTTCCCACAGGTCTCCTGAAAAAAATGGTACCTCACTTTCCTGGGTCTGCCTAGTGCCTGCGACAGTAAACGGCACAAAATGCAACGTGGTCACACCTCAATTTTGCAGTTAAAAATTGACCCTTTTATGGCAAAGTGTCTAGCTGTAGTTTTTGCACCCTAGCTCTGCCAGCACCTAGGGAAACCTAGCAAACCTATACATTTTTTAAAACTACACACCCAGGGGAATTCAGGATGGGGGTGACTCGACTGCCTCCCACCAGGTTCTGTTACCCAGAATCCCTTACAAACCTAAACAATTGGGAAAAAAACGCATTTTCCTCACATTTCTGTGGTGGAAAGTTCTGAAATCTGCGTGGATCAACACATTTCTACCCACCCAGCGTTCCCACAGGTCTCCCGAGAAAAATAGTACCTCACTTTCCTGGGTCTGCCTAGTGCCTGCGACAGTAAACAGCGCAAAACGCAATATGGTCGCACCTCAATTTCGCAGTCAAGACTGGCCCTTTTTGGCAAAGTGCCTACCTGTAGTTTTTTAACCCTAGCTCTGCCGGTACCTAGGGAAACCTAGCAAACCTATACATTTTTAAAAACTAGACACCCAGGGAAATTCAGGATGGGGTGACTCGACTGCCTCCCACCAGGTTCTGTTACCCAGAATCCATTGCAAATCTAAAAAATTTACCAAAATAACGCATTTTCCTCATATTTCTGTGGTGGAAAGTTCTGGAATCTGCGTGGATCAACAAATTTCCACCCACCCCACGTTCCCCCAGGTCTCCCGAGAAAAATGGTACCTCACTTGCCTGGGTCTGCCTAGTGCCTGCGACAGAAAACGGCGCAAAACACAACATGGTTGCACCTTAATTTCGCAGTCATAACTGGACCTTTTTTGGCAAAGTGCCTACATTTCGTTTTTGAACCCTTGCTCTGCCGGCACGTAGGAAAACCTAGCAAACCTATACATTTTTGAAAACTAGACACCCAGGGAAATTCAGGATGGGGTGACTCAACTGTCTCCCACCAGGTTATGTTACCCAGAATCCCTTGCAAACCACAAAATTGACAAAAAAAACGCATTTCCCCACATTTCTGTGGTGGAAAGTTCTGGAATCTGCGTGGATCAACACATTTTCACCTACCCAGCGTTCCCCTTCTTCTTCCGAGTAAAATGATACCTCACTTGCGTGGGTGTCCAAAGCAGAACAGGCTAAAAATGTATTTTTAAGAAATTGTAGCGTTCGGGATTGACAAATAAAGCATAGAGAATTCTATTGTTTTGGGGTCATCCTAGTCACAGGCCTTTGGCCCACCCACTCAAGTGAGGTATCACTTTACCCTGGAGAACAAGGGGAACGCCGGGTGGTAGTACATTTGTGCTGGCACGGAGATCCCACGCAAAAATGTATGGAAAAGTGTTTTTTTTAACCTAAATTTAAGGTTTGCAGGGAATTCTGTGTAGGAAAACGTTGGGGGACCCACGCATGCCATAACTCCCTGGACTCCCCCGGGTGCCTAGTTTTTCAGAACTGTTTTGGTTTGGTAGTTTCCCAAGTTTGCCGCCGAGCCCCCGGCCAATGCCCCATCTGCCCCCCGGGGGGGGGGCAGAAAGACTCTAACAATTGTGGGGGGGTGGGGGCATGGGCACGCCCATTTTGGGCAGCCCCCACCCTTATTTTAGATTTACTGTAAAATCCCTGGTGTCTAGTGGGCTTTTTGTCCCCCGGGGGGCAGATTGGGGGCTTATGCCACCATCTGCCCCCAGTGGAGGCGAAAAGACTAAAAGTTGCCAAATAGAATTGGGGGAGCAAAGGCCCTTGCCCAAGGGGCCACTCCCCCCCTCCCTGGGGTCTAGTGGGTGGATCCCTGCTTGGGGATCGCCCTCCAGTGGCGATCCCCAAGCAGGGATCCACTGAGGAGATTCTCCCCTTTCCAATGATACCTCTCCCATCTTTGTACGTGCTCAGGGGGTTGAGATAGCCCCCTGAGCACGAAGAAAGGGAAACTGAAATGAGCCTCTTGGCTCATTTCAGTTTCAGTTTCACTGAAATGACGTCAGTGCAACGTACGCGCTGATCGTCATTTCAGGGAAACCAGGGGGGGGCTCGGGAGCTGGGGAAGCTCTTCCCCAGCTCTCAAGGCTCTCGGGGAGAAGAGCGATTCCCTCTGGTGCCCGCACCAGAGGGATTTCCAGGGGTGGGTGTGATGAAGAGCTGAGCTCGTCATCAGCACACAAGCATTGTGTGCCATGACGAGCTCAGCTCGTCATCAGCAGGGAAGGGGTTAAAAGGAGATAATAGTTGATCAAGTAATCTTCTTTTTTTTTTTTCACTTCCTTCTGTTGATGATTTATGTGGCCTGGTCGCAATCCGATCCACAGAACCTCTCTCAGTGATCTGGAAGAGTTGTGGTCGGAAGGAAGGATATCCAAGTGATGACACTGACCTCTCTTGGTAGTTGATGGACATCCTATCATCCTGCCAAGGCCGTCTCTCTTTATATACTTTTTCTGGGTTCATTGACCATCAAGTGACAGTGGTTCTATATCCATACCACTGTGCTGTTCTTCTTTTAACCCTGTCAGGTAGAACACACTGTTAGAAGCGGCTGTCTCTAGTTGGCAGAGGTATACACTTCTGACAAATAGGGACACACCTTTTCTAGTCAGGGCAAGGGAATCACACACTTAGATAACCCCTGCTCACCCCCTTGGTAGCTTGGCAAAGCAGACAGGCTTATCTCAGAGGCAGTGCGTTAAGCATTTATGACCACATACAGTAATAAAGTGAATACACTACAAATGGACACGACACAGTAGTATTATAAAAATAAGGATGTTTATATAAGGCTTAGCACAAGACCAAATAACGACAAAAATATACCACAATCTTAATAAATACTCTTGGAAGGAAAAATAATAGTTCAAGCACGGTTTCTTCTTAGCACAAAGTCTTTAGTAACAAAAGCAACTCTTCTTCTTTAAAACACAGTTCTTGGCAACAATGTAACCCACACGGGAGTCACACGACGTCGAGGCAAAGTTAATCCAAAGGTTCGGCGTCGACCGCGAGGAGCGCTACGTCGAGCCCGGAGTCGCACAGACCCCCACAACACAGTACCTTGGAAAAGTGAAGCACTCGATGATCAGCGGCGTCGAGATGTCCAGCGTCGCGTCTTCGGCGTCGATCGGGCCTCGGAGTCGGGGCGATCTGCAGTGGCGTCGACCGAAGTCAGGCAGGAGCAGCGCTCACGAGATGAAGCAGGATACGGCGTCGTCGATGTCGATGTTGCAAGAGTGAGCAGCGCTCACGGCGTCGATAGGGCTCGGCGTCGATGCGATCAGCGGCGGCGTCGACAGAGGGTCACTTGGAGCTGGAGCTGAACTCGCTACTCACTGGCGTCGCTACTGGCGTCGATCGGGCCCGGCGGCCGGCGTCGAAGGTGCGGGACACTGGAGCCGTTACTCACGATGTCGAGCTGGATTCGGCGACGTCCGTCGGCGTCGAGATTGCTGGATTCTTCAGAGGTGCTGGATTTCGGGTTCCAGCAACAAGCACTTTTAGCGAATAGATGAAGTCCTTTGGCCTTGTGACTTCAACAGGAGGCTGGCACTCTTCCAACCCTTGGAGATTTTCTTTAGCAAGTTTGAGAGTACACACTCAGTTCCTCTCTCCTGGTTCCTTGGCAAAAATAAAGAAGCAACTGCAGGATTCCCCCAACAAACAGCACTCTGGCAGAAGGGGTAGGCAGTCCTTAGATCAGCAGGCTTCTTGTCCTTGGTTCAGGTTTCCCTGTCAGAAGTAATCTAAATTCTTGGTTCAGGGGTCCTTCTCTTATACCCCTTTTTGGCTTTGATCCCATCTCGGGTTTGTTGTGGGTGTTGCCAGGCCTAGGCACCTGGCCTATTCACTGTGCAGGGCAGAGTCTTCAGCTGCCCAGCAGGAGCGGAGCCAGCATTGTCACTGGCAGGGGCAGGGCCATCAGTCGCCCGGTAGGAGGTGGGGCCAGGAAAGTCCCTGGCAGGCACAGAGTCATCAGTCGCCTGGCAGGGGGGCGGAGCCAGCATTGTATCAGGCAGGGCAGGCTATCAGGAGCTACTCTTCCCCTACTCTCAATGCAAATGCCCCACTCACCCCACACTGACTCATTCAGACCTCCGGAGCCACCCAGCTCCTGTCACACGCACACCAGAACCAGCAGAGACCGGTAGACAGTTAGACAAGAAAATAGCTACTTTCTAAAAGTGCTATTTTCAAACACAGAGTCTAAAAACCATCCACCCAAACGGATGCGTTATTAAACCCTGAGTTCAGGGATACCAAACTCGACATTGCACCATGCTCCCCAAGCCCGCTAGGATTATAGCATTAATAATCCTGGCAGCCCATTCTAACTTATGGAGAGCAGGTTACCTTACTATAGTGAAAAACGAATATGGCTGTAATTCACTACTAGGACATGCCAACCTTGTCAGGCTTGTCCTACCTTATGCTTACAATGCACCCTGCCCTTGGGCCTACCATAGGGGTGACGAACATGAAGTTAAGGGAAGGGTTAGGGACTGGCAAGTAGGTGTACTTGCGCAGTCTGCGTGACAGTACCAGACTGCACGTGGTCTAGCAATGGCAGACCTTCAGACATATTTTTACTAGGCTGCTCTTGTGGGTGGCACAACATGTGCTGCAAGCCCACTAGCAGCATTTGTATTTACAAGCCCTGGCACTCCTGGTGCACTCTACTAGGGACTGACAGTAAACCAAATAAGCCAAACATGGAAGTCAATCAATACAGCAATTTCACATAGGGAGCACTTGCACTGTGGCACTGATCAGCAGTGGCACAGTGCCCAAAGCAATATACCAGCAAAAACATCGTAAACAGGGGGCAAACAGAAAAAATGGAGGAGAGACTCATGCCACTGATGCCAGGTCTAACACACACTAATAAAAGTATAATTCCGTGATTCCACCTAGGCAGTTTTAATTTCACTATTACTTTCCCACACAGCGCTGCATACCTCACTACATCGATCGTCTCACATATGGGATTAGCATCCTTTTCCTTACCACATAAAACATCTCTGAGCTCCTTCCTTAAACATCGAAGTAGTAGCTCCCAGTGGTGACTAGGCTTTCCACACTGGTAAGGAGGACCCATATGATGAAGCATGTCATCTTCGGGTGAGTGAGGGTTCTTATCCTTAAGGGATGTCTCCCCCAGTTATGTTTCACTTGTAGTTTTCAGTTGAGAGAGGCATCACGTATTTGCTTACTTACACATGTTTGAGACTATAGGTGTACTTATTGGTATTAAATCCTATCATCCTGCCAAGGCCGTCTCTCTTTAAATACTTTTTCTGGGTTCATTTCACTTTGGATATGCGCTGGGTGCTTGCAATCTTAGTTGTTGTGATAACCTGTTTTCTGCTCCCTTCTGAATCCACCAGATTCTTTTGTAGTTATGATTAACTGTATTGGGCATTACATCTGTGGTTTGGTCTTTAAACTCTCCCTTGGACCCTTTTTCTCCCCTCGGGAGAGAAGAATCCCAAAGGGCAACTTCTGGGGAATAGCACTCAGCTGTGGCAGGGTTACATTGTCAAGTCGTGAAGTTTGGGTGGGACATATAGAGAGCAGAGGCTTACAGACCGACCCTCCCAAGTGCCAGTTATGGCCATTTAGCATCACAAGGTCTTCCACCACACCTTGTTTTACCATAAAAGGTAGGATATTCCTGACCAGGATGCCTAAATCCCATGAATTCATGGAATATCCAGAATGGGCCACAAGTTCATACCTAAAGTAGCAACGGGCTTTGTAGTGATTTACCCCAAGGTGCATCTCCTGCAGCAGTATTATTTCAGAGAAGTGGCGTTTATTGTGTTGTTGGACCTGGGCATGTTTAATTTTATTACCTATCCATTCGTGTTCCATATATGGATGTCTGTCTTGTCTCTGCCATGAGTACATATTAGCCCGTGAGCAATACCCCACCAGTCATAATAAAGCATTATATGTGCTTGCGCTATACATTGTCTATCAAATTGATGACCAAAAAACTTCAACATAAACAAACAATTCCCATACGTCCCCCCTCCCTGCAACCTTGCTTAGTGAGAGACATACCTTCCACTTCCCCACCCGCAGAATGACTGTTGCCTAAAGGTGTGATGAAACAATAGGGAGGCATTCTCACCAACAACGTGAAGTCGATAGTTATCGTTTATGAATCATGTCCACCGAAACTACCATTTAGAGGCAAGTCAAAGTATTAAATGGGGATGGGGTGTTTTTTTGGGACAGACAAACTTGGAGAAAATTCAGTTACGGACCGCGGGGGCTATAATCATCCAGCTCCTCTTAACCCTTCCCAGCCTAATGTCCTGGAAACAAAGAGTGGAGAATACCAGATGTCTACTGTGGCAATGGGCAGTCAACTCTTGTCCTGGTCCATCGCTTGGCCAGGCAGGCTAGTCGAGGGTGCCGGACTGTGTAGTCTTGGGCGCAGGCCAATCTGGCCAGTCATTTTTCCATGGTTCTTCCGCACCCCAGCCACTCTCCAGCCTTCTAACCAGTTCAAGGCCTGTTCCGGTGTCATGAAGAACATTCATTTTCCATCCTATAGGACTCTGAGCTTGGCAGGGTAGAGCATCATGTATTTAGTAGTATTTTCCTTGATGGCTTTCTTGATGGCAATTAATGTCCGCAGTGGACACGGCACCCAGAGAGTGAAATCCGGGAAAAACAGATCTTCTCATTTTCATACTGCTGACCACCATGTGACCGGGCCGCTTGTAGGATTGCATCATGGTCCCTGAAATTCACTGTACGGGCAATAAGTGCGTGAAGGGCCTGGGCGTGTCAGGGGTACCAAGGTGTGATGTGCTCACTCAACATAGAAGTAGTTTGACAGGCACTTGTACCAGAGGGTGGGAAAAATTAGGTCTTCAAGAAATAGATCTGCAGATTGCCCTGGAGCTCCCTTATTGCCTTCATAGTGTCTTTCAGTGATGACTCTGGTGTGGAATCGCCCCCTCCCATGGTCGAGGAGTCTTTTGTCGTTCCTCCTGCGTCCCCCTTCTGGCCCATTGCAATCATATATTTATCAATTTGATTCGGCTGAAATTTGTAAGGGCCTTTGATCTGGACCATTTTTGACATGCGCCACCTCCAGATCCAGTAGACCCGTCCCTAGGTCTCACCACTCTATGCTCAAGTCTGATCTTCGGGGAGATGTCTGTTACCTGTTACCTCCCAGTTCTCAATGTTGCTATGCAGGCCAAAATTGTCCCTCACTTTGGGATAGCTGTTTCCGGCCTTTCCAAGTCAGCTCAAGCCCACCGAGTCACCTTTTGCCGCGACAGGGATGCCAGTGCAGCTTGGCAATAGGGGGGCCAAACCCACCTCACAGACAAAGGCCTTCCACCCAATGCTCCTACGGTGCCACACTTTCGACCTGGATTGCTCAGCTCAGTCCCCTCACTAATAGTCCAGTTGCCCTCAACAGTACAGGGGAGGAAAGTTACTATTGTCCTCCGTTGTACACAGGATTTAGCTACGGTCGCCACCATCTTGGTCTGCACCTGCAACCCACCCTGGGTCTAGAGCACCTCCGCTGCCAACTCCAGGTATTAACGGGCAGTTTTTGTGCACTCCAATGCACCCCAGAAGTCTCCTTGGTGGGCAAAGCAATGACCCACAGATGATGACAGGGGGTCACACTCTGACAGCTAAAGGAGCTCGCTCAGTGTGCGGCCATCTTCGTCGGCTGCACACCATGCCTCCAAGACTATATATTTATATGTATAATATTTATAAACACTGTTGTATGTAATATTGATTAACTCCTTCCTTGCTCAGGACGGCTCCAGGCAGTCATGAGTCACGGTAGTGATGTGCTCATGACGGCTGGGAGCCATACGAACGTTGCCGCTCCCCCCACGTCGGATTAATTCCCTACCTGTGCAGGTGAATTAATCAGTGGGCAGAGTTTGGACAGCTCCTGACCATCATGAGCACATGACTTCCGTGACTCATGACGGCCGGGAGCAGTCCTGAGCACTGCGGCACCGCCCCCCCCCCCCCTTGCACCGCGAAAAAATTAACACCTCAGCGAAGGGGTTAATGTAGTTGGTTGGCATAGCATTCTTTTAATTAATTTAGCATAATTGTCATTACATTATTTCAAGAAAATACTTAGGGGCCGATTCCGATCCGGTAAATTTCTCGTCCGTACGATTCGCATCCGGAGCCATTTCCGTACGACTCGTACACACACCGTACGACTCGACGAGTACGATCCGGACTGGGCTATCAGGACGCGATTCGTACGGTCCATGTCAGGTAAGGGCGATTCGTACAGAAAAGCGCACATTCACATACACACCGTATGGTGCGTACCCCTCCATGATTACAGGGGTACGCACCATACCACTGCAACCATGGGGGTACGCACCATACACCTAGCGTACATGGGGTACGGTACGTACACCCCAAGATCGCGGGGTACGGTGCATACACCCCGTGATCACAGGGGTACGCATCGTACCCCTGCAATCATAGGGGGTACGCACCATACCCAGGAGGGGCCGTTCTGTACCTGTTTCGGGGCGAACTCTGCTTTTACGGCTGTTTTCAGCTCCCGTAGAAAAAGGGGTGTACGGTGCGTACCCAACACGAATCGTACTTGCCGGTTCGGAAATAGCAGCCGCGAACCATACAGATGTAGCGTACAGCGTGTTCCGAGGGAGATCCGTACGGGGATTTGATTCGTACGGTCCCTGTACGATTCGTACGGAGTCCAGCTCCTGGTACGGATGGTACTTCGTCGTACGTACGGGGGACGTTGCAGGGTATGATTCGGACCGTTTGTTACCGAATCGGAATCGACCCCCTAATATGATCGTTGTTGCATTATTTATTAGGAATTAGTAGTATGATAGTACTTGTGTTTTGTAGTATAGCTTGCAATTTGCAAAGTGCAATGTCATTACTTTTACATACAATTAGTTCTTTCAAATGTAGTAGCGGGCTTTTGGGTTTGTAAGGGATTGCGATGAGGCTGTTATTTAAAATATATATTTTTTATTTTACAAGTTTTTGTGAACATTAAGTAATTCATTGCTAAAAATGAATTAATGTTTTGTTCTTTTAATATTTTTATCATAGTTTGAAAAATTTATTTAGCCATTTGATTTTTATAAATTGGAATTAAATATTGTTTTTTATTTTCAAGTGAATTTTTATATTACTCCTTTTACATCCTCACAGGAAGGTCGACACTCCTACAGCATAGGTAATTAACTTGATTTCACTTGCCTTTGTCATCAAATATATCGCCATTTTGCATACAATGTACGCAAAATGGCAAAATATTTGTTGACACATTCAAGTGGAAAATTATTTGCGAAGAAATCATCTTTTGGAACAGTTTTCAATTTTTTCCAAATTCTTTTTATTGAAAGAGGAATGACACGTGCATGCGAGATGGCAATACATGTTGCACATCAAATGTAATTTAAAATATACGTAGCATAAAGTGACATTGACAGTTTCAAATGTACAAATCTAGGTCCCACCGGTAACATCATCTCTGGGTCTTGTGGGTTCACACATCTCTCCCCTGTAGACATTCCAAGGCCACCATATTTGTGTCCATTTGTTTGGGCACCCCCTTGCTTCATAAATGGACTTGTTCGTAACCATATACCAGTCCATATCTTTGCCCCAATCAGCCACAGTCAGCCGGTTCTGTGCCCACCACAATCAGGTGTGATTACTTTTCGCAGCCATCATCCCCAAAGTGACCCATGTTCGTTCCCTGGACTTCAAGTCAGTAGGATCCCATATATTCAACAAATCCAATGTAATATTACAGTGGATCTGCTGCCCCAACGCTTCCTACATCTGATGCACTACCCCCTCCCAGTAGCTCTGTATTACTGTACAGTCCCAGAGTGCATGGATAAAAGTCCCCTCCTGAACACATTGTTGCACACAGCTACCATCAGACGTTTAACCCATGCTAACCATCAGGGGCCCGACAAGTAGGATCTGTGGAGAAGCTTTAGCTGCACCAGGCGCAGTCGATAGGAGATGCTCACCTCCTGAGTGGAGGCCACTGCTGTCTGCCACTCCTCATCCTTTGGACCAGGCACGTCGTGGTCTCATTTGGCTCTCAAGCGGGTCAAGGGATCCGCCATGTTGTTGATGAGTTTTTTGTAAATGAGTGAGATGGCCCTCTCCGGTAGGTCACAGTCTAAGATCCTATCTTCGAGTGGGGAGGATTCAGGGAGCTCACTACCCCTGGGAAGCATAGCTAGCAAGGCATGCCTAATTTGGAGATATCTGAAATATTCAGACTGGGCCAGATCTTATTCTTGTTGCAACTGGGGAAAGGGGACCACATCACCCGACTTCCATAAATCACGCACCTTGGAGATGCCTATGAGGTCCCACCTATCGAAGCCCATCGAACGGATCAGATTACCTAATTGCTCACTGTGCCAGAGTAGTGTGGCCTGTGTGAGTTTTCCTTCCCAGCCCAGACTCCTAGTAGCCACCCTCCACACATGCACTGCATGTCCAGTAGGCCCAGTCAGAGCAGATTTCAAAGAACGTACATATAACGCACCCTTTAAGTAACCACCCCGGAGGAGCCACTGTCGATCTGAAAAGCGGGGTCTCCCCTGTGGTCTGTACATGCATTGGTTGATTGCAGTGAGTTGTGATGCTCAATAGTACCTCCTAATGTCCAGAAGCCCGATACCCCCATCAAACCATCCTAGCGAGAGCTTCTCTGTTGCAATACGAGGTGGTTTACCCTCCCACAGTAAGTCCCGAACGATACTGTTGATTTACTTGAAATACGAGGTGGGGACAGGAAGCGGGGTGTTCTGTAGGGCATATAAGGGTCTGGGAATGGATATTATTTTGAATAGGGCTGATCGTTCTAAAAGGGTCAACAGGAGTGATTTCCAGTGTTGGACGTCCAATTTAAGATGCACTAGAGGCGGCAGGGGATTAGAATTGTAAAATCTAGATAGATCTTAACAGACCCAGATCCCCAAATATTTAAAACCATCAGCTGCTGTCACCAATCAGCACCCCCGAGGTAGGGCAGGTCATTTGCCGTAAAGAACATATAGCACCGATTTAGTCCAGTTTATCGTATAACCCGCAAACCTACCAAACATATGGAATATGTCTAGAACCACATTCAGGAATGACACCGGGGAAGCCAAGAAAAGCAAGATATCATCTGCATACAGCGATATGCGGTCCTCCCAACCTGACGTCCATTTAAGGCGCATTGTGATGGGGTTCTGGTCGAACCCATGTCGGCAAAGGCTCTAGGGCCAAGGCAAAGAGAAGCGGAGATACAGGGGCAACCCTGCCTGGTGCTCCTGCCGAGAAAAAACACGTGAGATTTCCTATTATTAACAACTTCTTGGGCGAGCGGTTGATGGTTTAACTGCAGCACCCATTGGATAAATTTGAGCCCAAAGCCAAGTTTGCGAAGAACTGCGAACCTGTAGGGCCATTCGATGGTATCGGACACAGATGCAGCGTCAAGGGATACCACAACCGCGTCTTTCCTAATTGTATCGACCCGGCACAGTACACCGTGGATCCTGCACAAGTTGAGGGAGGCATAAATCCTGATTGATCTGGATGGACCAGACGGGCAAGAACACTGAGCAGGCGAGTGGAAAGAACCTTCACTAGATTTTTGACTTCCCAGTTAAGCAACGAGATAGGCCAATACGATGAACACTTATTCGCTGGCTTACTCACTTTGTGGATAACGAAAATATTGGCAAGCTACTGATCCTGAGGAAGGATACCCTCTTTTCTACTTTCGCTATACATTTCGGTGAGACAGGGTGCCGTCTTGCTCGATGTGAGCTTAACCCCTTCGACGCTCATGACGAGCTGGGCTCGTCATGAGGTAGCCTCCTCGCACGCTCATGACGAGCCCAGCTCGTCATGTAAAGTGCGGTTTTAAAAATCTCAGCACAGGAGCGGAATTTCGCTAGCGCGCATGCGGTTAAATAACTCAAGGGGCAGACTGTTAGGGCCCGGTGCTTTACCCCACGCAAGTCTTGGATTGCGTTTTCAACCTCCGCGACTATAATGTCACGATCGAGGTTGGAGCACTCATCCTCGGTAAGTAACGGCATCGAGATATCACGTAAAAGTGAGGAAGCCTCTTCCTCCGTACGCAACGTGTGGGATGTGTAAAGGGACTGGTAGTAATGGCCGAAGGTGTCCGCGATATCTTGCGGTGCAGTGAGGTGAGAATATGAGTCTGTTTCTATCTCAACCATGACCTGCTGAGCCCTACCTCTGTGATCCAGACAAGCTAGTAATTTACCAGCCTTATCGCCCACGTCATAGATACTGCTGAGCTTGGCCCTATAGTACGTATTGGCAGCCTCCGCAGCTAGGTTAGAGAACTCCTTGACTTTTATACAGTTTCTGACACACTACAGCTGAATCTTGCATCCGGACGGCGTCCTTTAGGTTTAAGATTTCTCCCTCACGTCTGACACCTCCCTGCGCTGCCTGGCGATCTGTGCCACCATCACCCTCTGTATAACGACCTTGTAGACCTCCCAAAGCATAGCCATTGAGTCAACTGACCCTTCATTTTCCTGAAAGTAAAGATCCGGCTCGCTCAGGAACTTGTCCCTAATCTGGGGGGTCGTGCGGTACCAGGAGTCAATCAGGCAATAGGGACGACTGTGGACTCGCCCATCTCTAGGCAATACTGAATGGGTAAATGATCAGAAATCCCCCTAGCGAGGTGTTGTACATCTCTAATGACAAGGAGTTGATTCGCTAGCGTCAATACATAATCTATATGAGACATACTGCCATGAGGGCCAGAGAGATAGATGTACTGTAGTTTGGTCGGGTGCATGCTCCTCCACACATTCACCAGGCCCATCGCTCCTAGAAAGCTGCGGATTCGCCTGCGGGAGGGTGACAGGGCCCTCTGGGGCCAGCGGTCGAGGGAGTTGGAGACAATAGAGTTGAAATCAACCCAATCTACAAACTGCCATCTGGTAAGTTCGACAGAGGTCCTCAAGATCTATAAAGGCCTGAGTGTGCAATCCCGATGGTATGTATACAGAGAGGAGATTGAGTATGCGCCCTTCCCAAGTTCCAGAGACAGCCACAAATCTACCCACGACGTGGGCCACTGTTAGAAATGGGGTAGCCAATTCTACAGGGGATAGCATGGAGCAGAGCGGGTCGGCCAAACTCCTGAGGACTTGTGTGAAGCATCCACGCAGTACCCACAGACGACACACAAGGCACACCACAAAAGAGACACAACACCGCTTCTCGTTTGAAAAAGAATAACTTTCGTATTAGGTCCAACCTGCAAAGGTAATACACAGTAAAGCACAGTAATCACAATAGGGCACCAACGGGCGCCAGGGCAATGGATACCAGGGTCAATATTGCAGGGCAAACACAGGCATTAATCCTTGGCATCACCTTAGCAGTAGGCTGTAAGCGTAAAATAAAACATTAGGCATAAACACAGCATGACTTATATTAGCACCTCCTGCAAAACGGAATAATAGGCACGCAATACTAACTTCTGGCATTGGCATTCATAATCACATTTAACATGGGGCATCAACCTAAGCACCTGGGCACGGCCAGAAGTATACCCACAACAGGGAGCCTCACCATGAACTCAAGGTCACCTTGTCAGTGTAAGCACTAGACCCACACATATCTCCCCAGACCTAAACCTGTGAACCTGGGGCAGATAAGTACACCATCAAATAACACATTTGGCGTACAACTCCCTATGGGCACAACCATATCAACGTAGGACCTCAGTCTGAGGCACTGGGCATAGGCACATTAGCATGTAGGCATCACCATTATCTATGCCCACATTCTTTAGGGGCAACACATGGGCTACAGGCTACCTCAGGGATCTAAAACAGTGGTAATGGGAGCAGTCTCCCACCCAGTCCAGGGGTCTCCTGTATACAACCAGGGCCAACAGGGCCCAACTACAGTTTCCGGTAGGGGCAGAGCGGCCTCCGTCGCAGCAGAACCCTAGTCCCGGGGGCGGGCACCGACCCTGTGCCCCGACACACCCCCAACCCTCTCACAGTTGAGCCCCACTCACCGGTTTCTCTGCGATGTCTCTGGACTCCTGTGTTGCTCTGTAGGTGCTGCAGGGCTCACTCTCGGGCCGCACTCCTCACACGGGCTCCGTAATAGCTGGGCTGGTGCTGCGGGGCTCTCCTTTCCCCTGCGGGGCCCGCGGACATCAGCACTGCATTCCTGGGAACCAGCAGTGCCCTCAAGCGGGTTCCGCTGCTCCTCTTGACACTTTTCCCGGCCCAATGCGGTAGGTGGGGGGGCAGGCACCGACAATGTGCCTCGCGCGCCCTCCCCCTCTCTTGTGGCATGCTGTCGGTGGATGCGGGGACTCTCGCACTCTCCCTGAGCCCTCCGGTGAGACGACAGGCTGTTCCAAGGCCTTCTGTGGCTTCCCCGGCCCGGGAACCAATCAGGAGGTGGCTGGTGAGGGGCCCGGCTACAGCGGCCATTCGCGGGGCAACTCCTGGGGGGCGCGGCAGCCGAAGCCTATCTCTATGCAGCTCCCTCAACATCAGACCTCAGGAGCCAATCGGGGGCTCTCCTTTCCCCTAGGCGAGGATGCTGGCCAATCGGTGCATGGCACAGGGGAGGGGCGCGGCCGATGACGCGGCGAAGGCCCGGCGTGGCCTTCCCTGCTACCGCGATGCGCGTCGGCCCAGCGCAGCCGGCACCACTGCTGCGGCTTCACCCAGGTTCCCCTTCCCTCACAGGGACCCAGGGCTTAGGGTCGGCTTCTTTTCCGGCTTCTTTCCTGCCTCTCAGCCGGCCACCAATCGCAGCGTGGCCGGCAAGTGGACGCGGCCGGTGACGTCACCGGTGCCCCAGCCACAGGACACGGGTGCCGGCTTTGGGGCCTAGCGCGTCCCACTCTTCACTCTGGGGGCCCTCTCCTGGACCCGGGGGTTGCCGCAACGACTCCCCTCACAGCGAGGACCTCTCACAGCGAGCATCGGACCGCGACGGTGAAAGATGAGTTGCTCCCTGCGGAGCAATACCGGGTAGGCTCCCGTACAATTTCAAATGGCGCATACCAGGCATAGAAAACACCGCGGCTACTCGGGGTGGGCTCCCTCGGCACTGTAGAAAAACTCCTGCAGTACAGCACTTTGGAGGCACAGCTTCAAGATTATAGCGCTTGGCAGGCAGCACAGTGCTTCTAGGCACTGCTTCTAGGCACCCAGCACTTTGAGGCACACTGCGCTTCTAGGCAGACAGCGAAGGGGGGTGGACAGTCCCAGCAGCCAGCCCCAGGGTAACACTCCTCACCTCCTGGGGGGGTCCAAGATGTTCCTTCCCTTCTAGGCGCTTCTGGGCGCAACGCTTGCGTGGCGCATGGTCCCGGCAGCTTCAGGGACCTAGGAGGGCCCTCCTTCTTCAAGGGCCTGGGGGACAGAGCAGTAGGCACTACTGGGCCAGGTCAACAGCCAGTGGGGGCTTCATTAAAACAGGGCGGTAGGCTGACACCATCCTCCACTGCAGCGTGGCCCTCCTCCTGAACAACAGCCTGAACTCCTGAAGTGGGGCTTCCACTAGCCCTGGGGACAGTAGAGAGGTGATGGATGGGTGCAGGGTCCAGCACACAGGCCCAAGCAGCGGTATCCCCTGGCAGCAGGTCCCCTCACGTTCCTGTCCCAGCTCTGTCTCAGCACATGGTGGCACATGCCCCTTATTTATATGCCCTTCACCCCACCTACCAGTCAGTGCCAGAGCCTTCTAGAATTCTCAGGGGAACTGGTTCTAGCTGGCACAGGGGGAGGAGTAGAGCACCCTGGGTGTCAGGCTTTCCCTCCAAATGCTGGGGTGGCTGGGTACCGAACAACTAGACCACTAACCCACTGCAGTCAGGTGGCACAACGCACAGCCATGGCATCCATTTTAAATGCGATATTTCAGTGAGGTGCATTTCTACAATGGGGGTATTACAAGTGTGCACACCATTGCATTACATTGTCACATCAAACAGGGCATCTCATATCACACATGGCCTATACAACTATATTTACCATGGGAGAGACATCTTAAAAGAGGGGGGCGAATGGCAAAAAGTTTTGGAAAAATGGGCCAAGTCCAACAGCCACCAGCTGGGAACCCCATCCTGACAGGGCCTTGCAGGCATTCCCAAGCAGGTGGGTTTCCTGTAGGAGAATGATATCTGGGGAGTGACGTTTTGAAAATTGGAGAACTACACCTCGCTTGATCTTATCCCCTAGGCCGTTGACATTCCACAACAGCAACTTAAGCTCCTGTATAATCGTTGTGCCCTTAGACCCCTGGACCTTCACAAATATATATACCAAGAGCATGGAACCCATAACTGTCAATACCTGCCAAATATGTCATACCTAAACAGGAACAAAACAACAACAATACAAATTAAAACAATCCCCCTAACCCCTGCAAGTGCCCAGAATTCGCTAACCGGGACCCTCCTCCCTGCCTCCCTGCATGGCGGTGTCAGAACCACCCGCCCACCCAAACTTGCAGAGTGCCTGTCTCCCACCCCTCAAATATGTGGCTGCGTGTAACCAACCGGGCACCAGTCTCTAGACATAGACAACTGGTAATCATACATTTAAACCCAGTACGTTCGTAGGCACCAATCAATTCCAAGACACGTTATGCCCATCACTATGAAATCCAGGAATCATGGATCGAGAGCAGTTCAGTCAGAGAGGGTCCTCACCTCAACTCAGTTTCTGCGATGAGTGAAAAGTTCCCCAGGCCTCATGGAGAATAACATACAGACCAGTTACTGAGACCCTCCAGACGCCGCCACCAGTTCCCCAGGCTGCGAGCCACCGTCAGATCCATCAGCGCCCTTATCGGCCTTCGCACCTCGGGCACAATTGCCCTTCGAGCCCACAGTGTGCCAGCCATCCAACCAGTTCCAGGCCTCCTCCGGGGTGGTGAAGAACCAGGCTTTCCCATTCGATTCTACCCTCAACTTGGCCCGGAAAGAGCAAGGCATATTTCAGATCCTTTTCACGTAGCGCTTTCTTGACATCGAAGAAGCTGCAGCGCTGTCTCTGCCCTTTAAGGGTGATGTCCCGAAAAAAGGTGGAGGTGATCCTGCTATTTTAGAAGTCTAATGGGAATGCTGAAGTTAAAGGTCCTAGCCAGCAAAGGGCGCAGAGAGGCACCTGGTTTAGGCCTACTGCCAGGCACCTTGAGCGCCCTTTCTACAGAAAAGAAGTTGGAAACGCCGCCTGGTTTGAGGTCGGTAGTGATCAGTTCCTCCACGAAAAGGTCTGGTACCGGCCCCTCAGCCCTGTTCGGGACTCCAAAGATGCGGACGATATTGCGTTGAGAGCATCCCTAATAGTTGTCCAGCTGCGCCTCTAGGTTGTCTGTGTGGGCCTGCAGGTAGTCCATCTTGCGCTGTAGGTCAGAGGTGTCCTCGACTAGGGAGCTCACTTTAATTTCCACATTCTTCAGTCGGGTGTTCATGGAGTGCATATCCACCCTTATGATGGAGACTTGAGAAGATACCGAATTGATCCGTAACTCCAACAAGGTACAGACAGACGTGATGGCAGTGAGAATGTCCTGCAACGTAGGTTCTTTCACCTCTCCACCGGGTCACGGCCGCTCCCCTGCAGCCGCATCCGCCTCCGGATCCGCCCCAGGGGCCCTGTCCCATGCAAATTTACTCAACTTGGCCTAGACCGCCGACTTCGCGCCACGGCCTCCATCCATGGCCCATCCCTCGTGAACCAAACGTGACCAGGGGAAAAGGGAGGGGACCTCGCCAGCGCCCCCTAACGAGCACCGCCAAACATCAGAGGAGCTCCTTCTTTGAGGCTATAGATAACGATGTGGGCCTGGGGCCATCCGGGAACAGGCAAAGTTGTCAGGTCATGAAAGGAGGCCCCCAGTGGCAAGGCGGCAAGTCATCTGCCAGACCACAAAAGAGCACCCTCACTGTACACGGTGGAGTGGGCACTGTAAGCTCAAAGAAAGTATGTTAGCAGCGGGGCCAAAGCTCGCAATATCGCTAGTGTAAGTTCCCTGCAAGTGCTCAGAGCTCAATCTGGCCGCGAGGCCTCTATGCAGTGCGTTGTGCCTTCTCAGGGGGTCCCCAATGCTCGCCGCCTCCAGTAACGATCCTCTCCACGCTCCCCGGCTGCTGCGTGCAAGGGCTGCGAGCAACCAGGCAAGCCCGGGCAATGAGGGACACCAGGGGCATGTGCTTTCTCACCTACTCTGCCCCAAGCTGTGCGCCCTGAAGTATGGATGGTTCCAGCTGTTTCAATGTCAGCAGTGAACCACCACGCTGCAGGGCCCAGACCGTAGAAGTCGGGGGTCACACCACCTGGAGAAGCTATGCCGGTGGCCCTTGTACCTCTTCCGGTTGTGTGAGCACTTTCACTGCTCAGTGCCTCAACCCTCGGCGCGTATGTGAGCATTGCGCCAATTGTGCCCCACAGGGTGAGCCCCGAGGCCCGTTCTGCGCCAAGGAAAGTGGCGGCCTTCTCTGGATGCAGCCGGACACCACACTGCACAGCGCCCGCTGCGGGCAACCCCTTAGTGTGCAGACAGTTCCCAGCCTTCTCACAAAGCAACAGGATCTCGCCTCTCAGTTGCAGTACTCTGGTCTTGGATGGAGCCTCCAGCGTTGTCACAAGGCACCCTCAGACGTGGTTGCAGCAACAGCTTTGCCGGGCCGCAGCATGCATCGTCGGACTGAGAGCTGGAGCCACGCAACAAAATCAACGGTCTCATGACTCAATCGGTCTGCGGCAAATTCCGGTGCTTCATCTTGGCCGGAGAAACCAGTTAAAGGTCAGATAATTAGCCGTATTTACTCAGGGATGGGCGTTGTTGGTCGAAGCCGCCTTAGGAAGCAGCCATTTCGCTCAGCGGGGCCACACCCCCAACAGTTTTCATCATTGATAATAGCACAATGTCAAAATGTATATGTTCTAATCATATTGTTTCATCACTACCAATCCCCATACATTTTTCCATAGACTTTGGTGCAAATGTGTTCAGTAGCTTTTGAGAAATGAAGGCACAGAAATTATTGTATATTTAGGCATTTGGGTCTGCAAGAGTCTCAAGAGACTCTTGCTGGAGCGCCAATTTAAAAATGGTTAGGATAAACAGGAGAAAACCCATAGACCAAGTTGGGATGGGTGTATACTGTAAATAAGAACAATTCCCAACAGGTATCAATTGGAAGACAATTTCAACAGGTGTATGCAGTATGCATTACAAAGGAAAGAAAATAAGGAGTCACTGCAATTTTTGAAAACAGGCGGGTATTATTCACCACTTAAAGAGCAAGGCGGGTCTGTTGCAAAGTTATGCAGTTAGACAGCACTGTACACATCAAATGGGGTGACAACCCGGTGGCACTTGGTGAGGGTGATATATACATGAATATATACAGTGAATAGTGAAGATAGTGCAAGTGCTGGGGTGAAACAGCGTGGTCGGCGCGTTGTGACAATAGGTAAAATATACAGAGTAATGGCTCCAGGGATCAAGTTGTAGTCACTTAAAACAAGATTAAGAATGAGTCAATTTCCAGGAGTACAAAACAAGTAGGACGCCATAAAATTAAGCTGTGTGGTCGACGGCGTTTCGATCCCCGTCAGTCGGGATCGTCATCAGGACTGGGTTGTCGAGGGAACAGTGATGTCCGCCAAAGGCAAATTCATGCGGGCGGAGGGGCTGGTTTGTCAGATCCAATGCTGAGTAGCGATTTGGAGGGCCTTAGGCAGCGGGGGAAATCGGCGTCTGAGTCAATCAGGACGTCGGGTCGGCTAACGCGAACGGCAGCTTCTGGCAATGAAGGCCATTGCCAGAAGCTGCCGTTCGCGTTAGCCGACCCGACGTCCTGATTGACTCAGACGCTGATTTCCCCCGCTGCCTCAGGCCCTCCAAATCGCTACTCAGCATTGGATCTGACAAACCAGCCCCTCCGCCCGCATGAATTTGCCTTTGGCGGACATCACTGTTCCCTCGACAACCCAGTCCTGATGACGATCCCGACTGACGGGGATCGAAACGCCGTCGACCACACAGCTTAATTTTATGGCGTCCTACTTGTTTTGTACTCCTGGAAATTGACTCATTCTTATTCTTGTTTTAAGTGACTACAACTTGATCCCCGGAGCCATTACTCTGTATATTTTACCTATTGTCACAACGCGCCGACCACGCTGTTTCACCCCAGCACTTGCACTATCTTCACTATTCACTGTATATATTCATGTATATATCACCTTCACCAAGTGCCACCGGGTTGTCACCCCATTTGATGTGTACAGTGCTGTCTAACTGTATAACTTTGCAACAGACCCGCCTTGCTCTTTAAGTGGTGAATAATACCCGCCTGTTTTCAAAAATTGCAGTGACTCCTTATTTTCTTTCCTTTGTAATGCATACTGCATACACCTGTTGAAATTGTCTTCCAATTGATACCTGTTGGGAATTGTTCTTATTTACAATTTAAAAATGGAGCATACAGCTTACAGTTTTGTAGCAGCAAATCTTTTGCAAACATTTAAAATTCCAAAAGTAGTTCATCAAGATCTACTTCTAAAAATTAACAACCGAAAAAAATGCTAAAATTCAACTATGCAACAATAAATCCTTGAATGTCATCCTCTTTCTTGTAGAAAACCGTCTGAACTTACTTTCCTAGTGAAGTTTACAAGGGAGGATTGCACTGAGTAGAACTTACCACCCTCATCAGTGGGACTTAAATATGTATATGTAGCGTGGAAATCATTTATTTATGAAATTCTCATCTCAACCCTACTTTTGTTTTGTTTCCAGAAAAGCAGACCCTTTGGGTTGATGGTGGATGTTGGATGTGGCAATGGACAAAGCACACAGGCAATGGCAGCTCATTTCCAGAAGGTGATTGGTATTGACATCAGCGAGGCTCAGATTCAAGTGGCCAAGAGTGTTGCTTCACCCCCCAATGTGTTCTATCAGTAAGTTAACATGAGTCATTTACAAGGGTTCCAATAGAAAGTGAAATATCTCATCTCATCCATGCAGTACCACAATTACCTTGATATAGTTCAATTCAGATCACATCTTTCCCATACATTTTATTACATCAGTGATGATTTTAGAGAATGGTATATACCATAGAAGGGAGGGTAAAGCAGTATTTCGCAAAATTATCAAATTGGAACATTTTCCACCGTGCATTAACCCCATTTAAAAAATATTGTTTTTGCTTGAATGGGGAGCAAATGTTTCCTCAAGAATTTACATCCTCAGCGATGGCTGGTGAGCCTTCAAATTGATGGGACATGATGGTGTGTTAAATAGACCAGGACATCAATATTCCTCCAAGTAAAGTTAGATAAATGAATATGTTAGCGCAAACAGTTTATTTTACGGTGAAGTGTCTGCATACATTGACTAATAGGTTCTCTCTGTGTACCAATCTATTATCGAGGCAGTAGCGAGGCAGATGCAGTAATGAGACCAGCTCAGCATTTGCTCAAGATATTAGTTGAGACATCAGGCTATACAGACATGCCACTTACCCTCTGTCAAGTGAGGAGATGGTCCAGATGCTACAATAGGTATTTCCTTGGTTCACCCTCACTCTTTTCCCAAAATGAGAACACAAAAAGGTTAACTGGCCTCCTATAGTATAGTAGAAGCCTTAATCAGAAGTGACTCCAGTACATATCTTAAGCAAATTTACAGTAGAATATATGACAATTAATTTGGTGATTCCGGGGCTAATTTAGAGAGATGTAACATTATATTTGAGCTTTCCCCTTCCTGCTGAGTCCATTCATATTCTAATTATCAATTAAGAGTCTGCCATTAAGAGAGGTGTATTACATTATTGCATGCATGTATGTTATGGACATTTGCACTGTGCTCATAAGGTTATTAACGAATGAGCAATGTGATGAAGACCTACGTGCCCTGGTTTACAAGATGCACTTCTTTGTCTCAAAGAGCTGAAGACACTCATTTATGCCATTTTAGCATAGGGCAGTGCAGCAAGGGACCTCTCTTATATATATACTTATGTGGAAATGCATGATCTGAGAGGAGTTGAATTGCCATTGTTGCTATGTTCAGAATGATGATGATAAATACTACTTACTTGAGTAGTTGGATTTTACATTGCTAGTTTAGAAATGACAATGTTAGAAAATTCACATTTCGCTGTGCTTATGACACTGTTCTTTGTAGCCTGCCTCCAATACATGTCTAGGGATGGGTGACAGCTACACTTGTGGCATAGTTTCCAGACAGCTACAACCCAGGAAGAGCTGGGTGTGACAGAGATTACATCTGCATTCCTCTGCATACAGATGGTCTTTCTGGGCTGGGAGAAGGAGGGGTTGTTTGCACTTTACATTGGTATAGGTTGTGTCCACACAAAGGTCTGAAGCCGGGCCTGGGTTGAAAGGGATTGTTGTGAACTTCTAAGGGTTCCTTTGAAGTCACCCAATGAACAAATACAATTTTGATTATAAGTACAGGGACTCATACCCCATGGTGCTGATCTGAAAGAAGCTATATTTTCATAAAGGCTGCTGTGCTGAAGGATTGCCATCTTGCTGTTTAAGTGTTCTAAGGGACTGCTGCGCTGCCTGATTGAGCTGCCCTGAGGCCTGCTTTCCTCTGCCCTGCTTCAAGAACCAAGAAAAACCCCAGAGTGACTCCAACGGCTTGCTGGTTCACCTCCTGTTCTTCTGTGCTGTGCCTGCCCAACTGAGGTGGACCCTGAGTCTGCATCGGTACCCTATGAGTGCTCTCAGGACCTACACTCTTCATTAAACTCAGTGTGGTGCACTCCGATCCTGTCACTGCTTGCTGCGTGTACTCAGTGGGCTAAAGCTCCTAATCATATTTATTGTGCTCTGAGTCTGAGTGGGATGTGCCTTACTTCTACACAGGCTAAATGAACAATTGATAGACAGAATGCAGAACAATGTCATAAATTCACCCCAGTACAGAGATCTGGCCCAGAATCCAATTTTTGCTCCCATGACATTCCAGTTTGAGCCCAGTCATATGCAAATCACTTATGAACCTGTGCCGAAAGGAAACAGTCCAGCCTGAACTGCCAGGCCAGGTCCTCTCTGGACTGGAAACAAGCATCCTAGGACCAGTTACAGAGTTTCACCCCTAATCAGCCAGGATAGCTTGAACCCAGTGGCAAAGTGAGTCCGGGACCCACATCTGGGCATACCTGGCACACTTAGGGTCAAGAAACCAAAAGACACACATTTGATGGATGGAATGCAGAGCAAATCAAACATTCTCCCACAGTTAATAGATCTGGGTTAAATCCATTGTTCTTTTGCTCACCATGCCACCCCACATAAAACAAGTCATTATGAGCCTCACTGATGTGGTCTCGGTGTTATACCTCATAAGCTAGGCCGACACAGTAAAGCGACCTTCCACCTACATTCATCTTACCTTTCTCCACATAACAGTTTTGGTGCTGATCTTTTACTCAGTTATGAGTTGACTAAATGTTGGGTGGTTTTCTATGAAAGCTTCCTCATTTATTATGAATGAGGATTATTTGTACCGGATATTAACCCCCTGCGAACTCTGTATAATAACTGTACAAAAGTCACCAACATTGTCATCCTTGTACAACAGGCCTGCGTACCCTGCGGATACGTTTTGGGCATAAAATAACTCCACCTCCACTGGGCATACAGAGGAAAGTCTCCCAAACTGACACTGGAGCCTCCATGCTAAATCATCAACACAATGTGGTCTGACATCCCTTACGGGGTGTCCTATTCAAGACCAAGACAGGGTCCTTCGTTCACTCCCACCAGGTAATGGGGTTGGATTTTTCCTAAGGGATTCTGCTTCACATCTATATATATTAGGTACTTTTAAGTTCACTTAGATAGGGTTTGCATTAGTAGGCGTACGGAAAGTTTACTGCTTTATATGCCTGCATATGTTCCTTGCTTTAGCGCCATGGTAGAAATCTATCTACTATTTACTCTTTTAGTGCTTGTAATTTTATCCGTTTTCCTATGTCTAATGATAGATGTAGCACATATGTTTTACACTAGAGTGGTGCTGGTTCAATATATACTTATTGAAAACACCTGATTGTTTATTCTGTGTATCTGTTTGAGCAAAAGTGAGCACGAGTGACTGAGCTAAAAGTACTGTACTGTTTCAACGTTCCCTGAGGTGTCAGGGCTGTCATGTTCAGTGGTTGGCAGAAACTATCCCCTCCTTGCTAAGGTTAGGGGGAAAGTATGATGGCACTGTGAGCTAGCAGGACTATGGAATGACATATCCTGTGGGAGTGTCCGAAATCAGTCTTGACACCAATGCCTTAGTTTATGGTGCCTAACAAACAGAACCTATATATCTTTAGGAATTACATGAAATCAGGACCGGCCGACCTCTGGTTAGCAGACTCAGCACTTCTATTACAATGCTGGAAAATGGGAGTTTTTGTTGACAGGGGGTATGAAAAGCCTGTGGGAAACCAACATCATAATCGTGATGGCGAAAATGCTGTCCTTAAGGGATTATGTGCCTGATACGACTGGCTGACGGGCTTCATGAGCCCGTCGGAAGCCAACCGGAATGACTGGCCAGTTTCACTTCCAACATCAAAATAGGGCCCTTAACTTCCAACTACCAAAATACAAACATGCACTTAACATTCCCCACCCATATTAAAATATTTAAAATTACTTATGGGCGTTGTTGGGCGTTGTTGGTCGAAGCCGCCTTAGGAAGCAGCCATTTCGCCTCAGCAGGGCCACACCCCCAACAGTTTTCATCATTGATAATAGCACAATGTCGAAATGTATATGTCCTAATCATATTGTTTCATCACTACCAATCCCCATACATTTTTCCATAGACTTTGGTGCAAATGTGTTCAGTAGCTTTTGAGAAATGAAGGCACAGAAATTATTGTATATTTAGGCATTTGGTTCTGCAAGAGTCTCAAGAGACTCTTGCTGGAGCACCAATTTAAAAATGGAGCATACAGCTTACAGTTTTGTAGCAGCAAATCTTTTTCAAACATTTAAAATTCCAAAAGTAGTCCATCAAGATCTACTTCTAAAAAATAACAACCGAAAAAATGCTAAAATGCATCCTTGAATGTCATCCTCTTTCTTGTAGAACCATAAGAAAAACAAGAAAGAATTAAAAAAAAAATGCTCCATGAAAACCGAAAAATAAAGGAAAATATTACAAAATATTCATTTTTAATAAAGTAATACATATTTCCTTTTTGTTGAAAAATTACATAAAACGTATCTCCAGTTTAACTATGACTCCGGAACCAAAATACCTGTAAAAAATAAAAACAAACGACTCTTGCACAAACAAATACATTTCCATATCTTATAATAAATAATATAATAACATCTACAACAACACATATGATAGTATACCACACATAACTAATACACTATCATGTATGTTATGAACAAAACAATACAGCAACACAACTTCATACAATACCCAAAACATACTACACTATACAACAATATCAAAAACAATACACTTCTTACTCCAAATATAACTTCAGTACACCCCCACCTTTAAATTACCTTAAACATAGTTTAAAATAAGCTTACCTTCACCAAAGAAATGCATCTCCCGACAACGACCTTCCAGCTCCAAAAAATACCAATATGAAAAAGATAGTATACACAACCCAGTTACTCCCCCTAAGAATGGCCGCCTAATAAACCTAAAAAAAATACTTTTTTTCTCATTCAAATCAATAGGAAACAACTATCATAATAATGTTACTAATACTTTTTTCAAAATGTTAAAATATAGAGAATTTATCATCAAAATTGCAAATATGTAACAAATATTATTATAATACAAATGATATTATTTACTAATAATAAAAAATAATATTGTTAATAACAAATCAAATTTTTTTAGAACACTTTAAAAAAAGTTTAAATATACATAACATACCAATGTAGCAATGTATAATTTTTTATAAATTTCTATTAAAATAACAGTTTCTATTTTTTTCTTATGGTTTAAAGAGGTAATAAGAAATTAGGGGCCTGATTATGGTAGGTTTAAAGTCTGATCGCCGTATTACAAGATGGTGGTCGGAGTTTAAACCAACTAGGGGATCCAACGTGATTCTGACAGGTTCAAGGAGCCCGTTGGCTAGTCGGAATGACCTCATAGCACCTTAACCACAGCATTTCTACCATCAGGATTATGATGTTGGTTTCTAACAGCTTTTCCATATCAGCCTTTCTGACATGGAAAGACTAGTAGAGCACAAGCTTCCATAGAGAAATGGGAGTTTGCGTTCGTACCATGTGGGGTCGCAATGAACGACCGATTAATGGTCAGCGGTTCCCTCACTAAAATGGTGTTGGTTGACTAACATCATATTCAGGCCCTTTATAATATTATCAAATAAATAATATTATTTATTATGTATTTATAAATTTCATCGATGCATACGGACACTAAACATAAAAAATTTGCTATATATACCTTTATTCATAAGAGGTGCTGTATATTAAACATACAAAATTAACTATTCCCATGCCAGTTTACAGTATATACATGAACTCAGAAAAAGTGCTCCATGCTCAACATTGAACTTTATGGCCCTCATTACGATGTTGGGCCGAATCACTTTCGCCCGACACTACATCAATCATATGACCGACCAACACCCTGTCATAATGCATGCTCCCATAGTGAAATGGGACTTGCGGTTCATCCCTGCCCCCCCTAGGCAAGCACCTAAATGTGCCGGCCACAGGTCTCCAACTGGAGACTGTGCACCAAAGGGGGCCATGCTGGCAAAAAGGCCTGCCTTTGCGATTACAGGCCAGATTCCGAAAGGTGGATGGGCTCTCTGAGCCCGTCGGAAGCCAGCCAGAATAACTGGTCTGTTTCCCCTCCAACCGTCTCCATGGTAATGAGGTGGTCGGAAAGGAAACCGAACAGCACAGTACGATCCAACTGTAAAGGCTCTGACCTTTGGTCATAGCCTTTACAGCCGCATTGTAATCGGCCCCTTTATGTTTTCTTGAACATCCTGGTCAGCTGCCATTATGTGCACATGCCAAAGTACATGTCAAGTATCCCACACACCTCCCTCTCATTACACTAACTATACAATACAACAATAGCATTTTATATGAACATTTCTCGTTTAAGAGTTGAATAATACAAGTTTCAAAACATGTATGCAACTTTGCCATGCAAAAAATTACACATACTATTTGAAAACTGCTTGGTTTCCTTACTTCTAGAATTCTCCTTCCCTTTACCCTCCTCACCTTGGATTCTTTATTTTGACCCAATCTCCAAAGCACACATTAGTTTTTTTACAAACATCCTCTTGTCAAAATGTCCTTCCATTTCTTTATTACTTTAGTTTCCTTGTTTTGCCAACACTCAATATTTCTGAGTACATCACCATCCCCAACAATTTCAACTTGTTCACCCATAAGTAATCTACTTGATTGTTTAAAGATCCTCCCCTTGAACAAGATGAATGGGTAACACCAGTTGAGGAGTGTGGTGTCATACTTTACACATATACTTTAGTCTTGAGTTCCTTGACCCAATCAAGCCTATTTACTTAGGAATGTTGAATGCTTTCTTTAACCACTTTAGTTAAAGTGCTCAGTGATGTCATTAGTCACTGAGTGATACAGAGATGGTTTATTGTGCTTTATGCCTTTTTCCCAAAGGAAAGTATCGATGGGCCTGGTTGCTAACTGCACCCCATTGTCCATCAACAGGAACTTCGGAAATCCTATTCTTGAAAAAACAACCTTCAGGATGTCCATACACACATTGGTCTCTAGTGAGTTTATTACTTTCACCTCTGGTCACCTGGAATAAGGACCATGCAAGTGATAATGCATTTGCTTGTACTAGAGATCTGTAATGGTCCAATTATGTCTTGTGCAACTTCAACTCATTGAAGAGCTGCTCTGTCCCTGACCACCATAGGTTGGTTCCTACACTTACGCACTTTGTCACTTTTCCCACACTCTATGCATTCTCTCACCACTCAATTGTGAGATCCTTTGACTGCCCCCAATAACTTCTTACTCGTTCTATTGTCTCGGTGACCCTCATGTGCACTCTCAATGAGTCCCCCCTTAGAATCTCAGGCAGAACCGGCCTATTGGCCCTCTTAATCATATCACCTTCTTCTGAAAGTTCTTCCTTGACTTTGTAATAACCTTTGAGTGAACTACAAACTATATCTGAGAGACCACCCTTTCTTCACCCTGTTCTCTACAACCTGTAAATCTACATCTACATCTTTTCTACTGTATCCCTCTATTTTTCTTCTTGCACAATTCCACAGGATATTAGACAATCTGTTACCTGTTCGTCCCGATTTTCATATTTGTCTCCTTCGTGTTCTAAACTCTGCTTACAGCCTTGAACAACAATCTGCTACGATATTCATAACACATGGCAAATGTGACACTACAAATTCAAACTCCTTTAACACCACAACCCACCTTTTATTCTGTTGGATAATGTGTCAATACCTTTCTTGCCAAAAATCTCCACTAGCAGTTTGTGATTAGTCTTTATCTCAAATGAACACTGTTAAAGGTTAGTTTTTGATAACTGAGTAATTCACCTCAGTAACATGCAGCCTTCTTGAGATAAATAAGATTGTGTTTACCTCATCTCCACATACCTGTTCCAGGATAATTACCAGAACATTGCCATTCAAATCAGCTCTGAGACTAGTTTTAGCTCCTGGCTCAAAACTGCACAAGTTGGATGTTCCCTATAAGTTCTCTCTTACTCCTTGAAATTCATTTTTACATGCCTCCAACCACATAAATTCAATCTCTTTCTTTAAATAACTTCCTCATGTTACCACACCTCTCAGTCAAGTTGGACAAAAAGTTACTATAGTATTCAGCTGTCCATAAATATTTCACCAATTCTTACTTGATAGAGGATTTAGCTATGCTGATGATCACCTTCTCCAAATGAGCGTTTCGCTGAATTACTTCACCCGTAACTGTATGTCCTAAATAATCAATTTCAGTAATTCTAAATTTACATTTCTTTTTTTTGTATATATTTTTTTATTTAACAGTAAGACAAGAGGAGGCAGTACAAAAATCAGGTGTCAGGCAATAAAATGCGGAGCAGGGACAGGCGGGGGAGTAATACAGATAAAACTTCAGTATAAGGAAAACATAGCGTGTCACAATTACGGATATTGGAGATAGGGGAATATACAGTCTATCGCACGATCCAAAACCATCCCACCCGCGAGACCCCGTCCTAAATGCCACAGGATAAGTAAGACCAATTTGGACACCAGGACAATAAAGGATCCGTGTAGAATAAACAGCCCACCTCTCGTTGAAGAAAAAAGGAGAAATCAAAGGGGCCATAGAAAAAAACAAAGGCAAAATAAAAAAAACCTCCCCTAACCCCCCACCCTGCACCCCTGCAATGGCTACGGCCTAACCCCACTAGCAGCGTGCCTGTCGCCCAATAACTGCCTTAAGGGAAGGGAAAAAGATAAAGTGGAGGAGGAGAATGCAAATACACTCCCGGTCTCCCATACCCCCCGCCAATAGCGACCACCCCGAGACGTAGTAAAGCCAATATGCAGTAAAATATACAAACCAGTCGGGGGAGTTTAGTCAAAAACCACCCGACTCCCGTCACAATATAGGCACAACCCCAGCCTTGCGTAAAGCTATTGTATCAAGCCCAAGCGATCAAGTTCAGCCCTGGCCAGTACGGTCTTTCATAAGAGTCTTTCTCACTCGAGCCGCCATCTTGATGGAAAAGGCAAAGCATCCACAAAAGTTCATGTCGGTGCTGCAGGATCGAAAACAGGATAAAAGTTCACAAAGTCCACCAATCGAACGAGGAAAGGTGTCCAAGAACAGCGAGTATCTCCAACAGTCACTGAGGAACTTGTCACCACACAAAAGACTGTCTATAGACGTATTAGGCGTCTGCAGAAACGGCCAGGTGGCGCTGGCAATAAGCACAGGCTGGCTTGTTGTTAATTAGGAAACGCCAAGGCTCATTAAATCCGAGATCTGCACGGGACCTCGATCTCAGGCGTGCAATGCACCGCTGGTACCGTAGCTAGCTGGGAAATGAACAAAGAATCATCCTCCGGTCCCAGGATACCGTCCACTTTCACAATCAGTGTCCGGAACACAGCGATAGTGTGCGAATGGTGCGCCCCAATGGCGGCCATGATGGCCTGCAGCGATGGCGTGCCTTCCGTCCGCCCCATCCACTCTCAATAGGCGATAGAGCCGGACTTGAACCCCGGAGGCCGGCTACTCCGGGGTAACAGGCCACGCGAATCCGATGTCGAGCAGTGGGCGCTCCTCGTCGTGCAGTATACACCTTCGCCGGTGGCGAGGGCCCCAGTCCGTCGACCCCGAGAGGGTAGCAAGGTCTCCGGGCACCAGACCCCGACCACGGCAGCTGGTGTGGAACGCTGGTGTGTCCACGGTGTAGTCCGTTAACGGGGTCGTCACCAAGAATCAACAATTCATGGCACACTTTGGGAGACCGGGCTCAGTCCAGGTCTCGTGGCCGATGTTGATCAATTCCGACCCGGGTAGGCTAGAAATCGAGTCCCCGGCTTCCACACGTTGTTAGGCCGAGAATGGAAACACGGCGTATCGTCGTCAGCCGATAAGGTAGAAAACTCGGGATTGCACCTTTAGAAGCAGAAAAACTTCACGAACACGGGAGTCTGGTGTGAGTTCAGGATTTAAGGCAGGATAATCGAGCTGCTGGCGGAGGTCGGCGGACTCGGGAGCTTACGCGGCCATCTTGGTTGCTGGCGTAGCTCCTCCTCAAATTTACATTTCTTATGTTTCAACTTAAAGTATCTAGCACTGAGCCTCTTTAACACTTCTTGCAACCTCACATCAAGTTTGTCTTGATATGGGGGCATGGCTTGGCCGGCAGCAAGATGGCCGCACTTTAAGGGGGCTCTGCCAGCCAAGTTTAATATCCGAAAAAATCCTGCAGAGGAGGGTATTTTCACAAGCTACAACCGATGTACCCCGTCTGACTCTTACCAGCGACATCGCCCGGTGCTGTTCCTGCCTCCCGGAGTCTCTTGAGAGCTGAGAGCTGCTGCCTGTCTGCGGCGCTGGGCCTACACCTTGCGGGTCGGCAGAGCCCGGCCCTTCCACTCTGCTACAGGCGGGGCTGCCTGGGGCTTCGTGCAGCAGGAGTGTTGTCTGAAGATTCTGGTCTGCTTCCACCCGGTGAGTGTCATTGCTGGCGGGGCTCTCTGCTGCGAGGTTGGGGGCTCACGAGCTGAACCGGCCAGCCCGTGCCCAAGGTACATCTGGCTCCATTTTCTTCTCCCACTCCTCCCGGCGCCCTCACTGTTAGCTCTGAGTGCCCAGGCTCGGTGACGGGAGCTGTGAGGCCCAATGCCTCCCTGCCGTGTCTGCCCCGGATTGCTGTGCGCTCCCGCCCATACTGTTGCAGTGCTGTGAATCCACACTAGCCGCTGCGGCCTCCTCCGGTGGCCCGTGATGCTGCGGCCCTTCACATCTGACCCCAGGTGTCTGGAACCATTGAGGCCGATTCTGGACTTCTTTGCTGTGGCTGTCATGATACCCTGGGTTTGCCACCCATTGCTTCAAGCAGGACCTGATTGGGCCCTGTGATCTGCTGCAGACATCCCTGAAACCTACCACCACACCACACCTGCTGCTGCTTCCCGGGGCAGGGTGCGCCCCTTCTTCACAGCCTCAGTCTCGAGCGGCCGGTGATGCTCCCGCCCTTGGTTGTACCTGGCCCCGTGCCTCTGCCGCTGCTGTGGCCCATATTCTGCTTGCTCCCTTTTTGCCCCAGAGCTGCCGCGGGGCTGCCATCCAGAACCTCCCAAGCCCGTCCCGGCATAAACCTGCAGCCCTATGGTGGCAACTCTACCTTCAGGCCTTTCTCCGGAGGTGGCTTCTATTGCATAGCCTGGGTGCAGTGCGGTGCGCACTTTGATCTCCGGCGCCCTCCTCACGCCGGATGTCTGTCCCCTCTGCTTGGTGAGTCATGGGCCCACCAGATCTCCAATATGCTACTTGCCTCAAGTGGTGTGCCCTCTCTGGACTACCCTGTCGAATTGTCGCCCTGGTTCCTCTGCCATCTGTCACGTCCTTTCCTCATCACGCAGCATCCACTACCATCCAGAACTGTCCTCCGCTGCGTCCTTTTCCTGGTGACACTGCTATTTCCCCTCTTTAGTCAGTAACAAGTGCGCAGATGTGCCTAGACTGCGGTGCTCTTTAGATGCTGACCTTATTGAACACCTTCTCCCCTCCCTGATATCTACTCTGGGGGCCTCTGGGGTGTTGTGTGACCACCTCCACCGCTAACGCTCTCCTCTGCCTCCTGCTTAGCCTCACCATTGCTGGTCTTGCGGGGTGGGCCCCGATCTTGGAGATGGCCTAAACTCATTGCAGCGTTCAGTCTGCCCATTTGCCTTCTTCCCTGGCCTCTGTTTTCGTGGGGTGTCGCGCCGGTGGGGCCCTCCCTTGCTGTGCTGACGTCCTGTTGCCCACGCTGTCTGCCACACTCCTCAGTCGAAGTGCTCTGTGGTCCTAGAGGCCGTCTGTTGCTGTCCACATTCGAAGGTGGTCTAGTGACCCTTCCTGGCTGCTCTACATCTACTGCGGTGAGCTGATCAGTCTGCATGTCATCTGCTTATTTTTGGCACTCTGTCTCTCCCCCGCTTCCTGGTGGTGCCTACTGTTTGGATCGTCTGCCAAGGGGAGGACCGGCCCCAAACATCCCAAAATTGCTTTGATCAGCGCCGGTCGACTCGCCAGGATGGCGCTGGTTCGGACAGTGGTGACCCTGCAGGTGAGGGACATGGGCAAAATAAACCATCAAGCAACTCACCTTCGTTCTTTCTGAATTACACTATTACTGTCCAGACTGCCCGGCGTGAATTCCTTCCTGCAAAGCGGACTCTGCAAAAACACGTGGTCTCTTACTCTTTGGCATATTCAGCAAAATTGAGAGACCGACAGGGCGCAAAAACGCTTGTATTTCCTGACCCCAGAGATGCCCTCACCTTTGCAAAGAAACTTGAAAAATCATCACGCTCTTCACCATCGAGCTCTCACCCTCAACCTGTCCTAGGATGCTTGTTTCCAGTCCAGGGAGGACCTGGATTGGCATTTTGGGCTGCACTGTTCACATGGGGCACTGAGTCAAGACGGATTTGCATATGGCTTGGTTCAAACTGGAATGGCATGGTGAGCAAAAAAATGATGGATTTAGGCCAAGATCTCCGTACTGGGGTGAATGTATGACATCGTTCGGCATTCTGTCCATCAACTGTTGTTTTTGCATATGTCAGCCCGAGTGGGATGGGAATGCTCAGACGTTAGTCCCGTGCTCCATGCCACTAGAATCAAGATATCGTGGCTGATGAGGGTTCAAAGCCCGAAACCGGTCCTAGGATGCTTGTTTCCAGTCCAGGGAGGACCTGGCTTTGCAGTTCGGGCTAGACTATTATGGGTCATGTTCTCCATGTCACTGGACTCATGCTATCCTGGCTGATGAGGGCTGAGAGCCCGAAATCGGTCCTAGGATGCTTGTTTACAGTCCAGCGAGAACCTGGCTTGGCAGTTCGGGCTGGACTGTTCCCATGGGGCACAGGGTCAAGACTGATTTGCATATGGCTGGGTTCAAACTGGAATGGCATGGTGAGCAAAAAAACTATGGATTTAGGCCCAGAGCTCTGTACTGGGGGAATGTATGACATTGCTGGAGTCCAGGGAGGACATGGCTTGGCAGTTCGAGCTGAACTGTTCCCATGGGGCACAGGGTCAAGACTGATTTGCATATGGCCGGGTTCAAACTGGAAAGGCATGGTGATCAAAAAAAACGATGGATTTAGGCCCAGATCTCTGTACCGGGGCAAATGTATGACATTGTTCTGCATTCTGTCCATCAACTGTTGTTTTTACCTTTTCCCACACCAGCTTATGGCCACGGCCTGGACTTGCTGCCCTGCGCCCGACCTTACCCTGGTCCAGAGTTATATGACTGAAGCCGTTTGCTGGTCCTGGAATATCGTGGTCTTTTTTTTTTTTTTTTTTTTTTTTTTGAAAACCTTTATTGTACAAAGAAAGCTCACAAATACGGGCCTACAACCCACGAGGGCTGGCCACCACATGGTAGATAACGTAATGAATGAAAACCAAAGTTTCAACAGGATATGTCACCAGGAGCACAGGAGAAACAATAAGAGCATCGAGCAATCAGCAAGAACAGGACAATAAAAGGTTAATTTTCTAATGCGGGGTGGGGAAACAGAAGAATCATGGGCCATGCAAAAAACAACCAGGGAGGGGCCGCGGCAAGCCGCCATCTTACGATCACAGAATGACAAAAGAGGCCATACCAACATAGCTATCAAAGAGTATAAACGTAATCGGAATATAAAGAAACGACAATAGCATCAATCAAACCGCACCTACCCGTCGCCGCCCCCACCCAAATTGAGGAGACAGGATCAAAAAGGCCCACATAACAAAGACAATACGATATGCATCCCAACAAAATAAAAGGACCCCCATAAAGGAGGAAAAAGGGGAGAGGGAAAAAGGGAACGAAAGAAGGGACTCCCACCAAACCACGCACCCCCAGGAGTGAAAGCAGGATAATAGAGTCCGGTAAGCGACATAGCAAAAATCGATACCGAATCACCCAGCGAGCTACAATCAGATACATACCGGAATACGAAAGTCACAGAAACTCCCCAGGGGGATACAGGAGGAGACGGAGTCCCGGAAAAAGTGAACACACAAGAGCCATAGAACAGAAAAAGAGGAAATAAGGGAGGAAAAAGACCCCCCAATACAGACAGACCCCCCCAACCCACCCCTAAAGCCCACCCTGCACCCCTGCAGAAGGCTACGGCCTACCCCCCCGCAGCGTGCCTGTCGCCCTAATTAGAACCCGAAATATAGCGGAGCAAAGTTAAGTCGGAAACAAAGACAAAAATGGGAAGGGAAGAGAAGGAAACGAGGGATGGGAAACACACACAGACATACACGGGGGAGGGCCGGGAGACAGGAGTAAACGCACCCAGCCACCCGCCTGAGTCGAGGAGCCAAGTCCCCGGGAAGCCAAAGAACATCGGGTTAAAGTCCAGGGGCACCAGTCAATCACACAGAACCATACCGGGACAGGTTGACCATCCAAACCAGTGCAAGACTACCGCACACAGATGCCAATATACATCAGCCCTGTCCTTGTTTGTCCAAAGTGGAAACGGTCCGATCCAGCGAGGACCAGGTTACGAAGAACAGGAGACAGACAGCAGGAAGATCCAACGGCAGTCCGGAAAAGGCACGTAAAGTGGAACACGGACGATCCAGGAAAGTCACGAAGTGTAGCAACCGATGCAGGCACAAGTCCAAGGATATGTCCAGGAGAACCGACCCATCTGGGCCAGCACAGGAGACATCGCCGGGCAGCAGCGACCGAAAGGAAGCGGGAGAGTCATGAAGGCCAGGCCAAGTAAAATCCAGCTCCCGGGCCCGAGAAAAAGAAGGTAGCGCAGGAGGAGGAGGCGCCATCAAGTTCCGTACAGCAGCAGACGCGGTCGGAGCCGGGGCCAATTCCGCCAGGATAATTCCAGCCGCACCCCGCGGCGGCACAATCACATCTGGCCGTGGGGGCCCAGGAGGCCCGCCGTGAGGAACCATCTCCGAAGCTAGGATAGGCGCGGTCACACAGAGCCGCCAGGAGAGCAGGGTGTCCAGTAACTCCTTAAGTGTAGGAAAACATTCACAGTATCCGGCACCCGGGTCATGCGGCGGGCCCCCAGCGCTCGCCCAGGCCCGGTCAAGACACTCGGGGTCGGTCGCCATTTTGAGAGTCCGACAAGGCAGCGCGGCTGTAAATCTCCGCCGGGGCGGCAGTAAGGCAAACAAAGTCCCGCTGACCGGCAACAGAGCACCCCGGGCAGGAAGGGGGGCCATCAGAAGAAAGGGATTCGCCGGCCACCCAACGCCGCCGGTCCCGTTCTCTGAGTCCGGGCGGCAAAATCAAAATGGCCGGACCGGAGAACAAAGGGAGAGCAAGCCGGACACACGAGGAGCTTCGACCACGGAAGGCAGCGCCTCCACCATAGGCCTCCTCCCCACAGGAATCGGCCAGGAAGGACCTCCGGCCCACACGAACAACGGCCCTCCGACCACCTCCTCCGCGCCCCGGAGGGCAGATCCGCAGGCTCCGTCTGGCCCGGGAGCCGGCAAGAAGATCCAGGCCAGTCCGCCTCCGACACCCCAACACAATCGGGGGCACTGCACCGGATCCACAGCAGCCAGGATAACCGGAACAAGAGGTAAGCGCCTGCAAGGCGTCGTAGCACCACCACTCAGCAAACAGGGCTTCCCGGGGCAGGATTACAGCAGGATAAATGTGAAAACCCAGGCGGGCGAACGGAGCCGAGCTAAAGCGCGGCCATCTCGGTCGCGAGCTAGGCTCCTCCTCCGAATATCGTGGTCTTAATGACCATTGCAAGGCCAGGCTTATCCACTCTCATCTTCTTCGGCACAAAGTTGGCATATGACTTTTACAGAAAACTCACCTGTTACCAGCGACCTCCACTAGACTCCAATCGCGTTATTGGGGGGAATCGCACTCCTCTTTCTATTCCTCCTATTCCCGGGGGGTGTCCATCTTGATAAGGAGGGGGCTACCATGGACCACGGCTCAAGTTCTTACTGACCCTGAAGGACGCTACGTCATTCTGTATGGCTCACTTCTGTCCCAACCTATGACTATCGCCGCTGTATACAGCCCTAACTCGGACAACCCTTATTTTTTCACTCATGTTTGGCACCTAAACTGTGATCTGCAGCAAGTGTATCTCAGAACAATCGGGCGTCCTTCGCTTGATCCGCTCCACTTTAAATAAGCTTGAATCTGAAATTGAGGCTTTGGATGCCGGTCATCCACCCACCCTAGCACGGAGACTCTTGCTTGTCTGCCCGAAAAACATATGGAATTTACTGAAGAGGCCAACTGGGAACTCTCGTTCCTTGGCAGAGAAGTCTGGGCTTGCTGTTTTGGTGAGGGCGAACGGCCTGGCAAGACACTGGCCAACCTTCTGCATCCTCCCCATGCTGCGTCATATATCACAGCCCTCCGGGACGGTGGCCTCACCAGAACCACTTCCCCATAGGAAATCAAGACTCGATTTACAAAATACTACTCGCAACTCTACACCGCAGGACCCACCCCCTCGCGTGAGGATTTCAAACAATACTTTGATATAATCACATTGGTCTAGCTTGCAGACTACCATCGTAAATTCTTAGATGAGCCCTTCTCCAAAGATGAAATACTGGCTGCCATAAATAGTTTACCCAGTGACAAGGTTCCTGGTTCGGATGGTCTCCCCGCATCATTTTATAAGACCTTTGCAACGCTTCTTGAGGCGCATCTAGCTGCCATGTATAATGACTCCTTTGATAATGGCCTCCTACCGCAATCCCTCCATGAGGCAATGATAACGCTTTTACTTAAGCCGGACAAGTCACCTGATTTTCTTGATTCATATCGCCCCCTCTCTTTAAATATTATTGACAACAAAATCTTTGCTAAATTGCTGGCCAACTCCTCCTCTTCATGCCCACCATTGCTCTACCGGACCAGTCAGGGTTCATCCCAGGTCATGTTACATCCCACAATCTTCGGACAATTTTCTCGATCCTTCATCAGATCAATCCAAGCTGGCCTGTAGTTGCTGCTTTACTCAATGCCACTCGACACACTGGAATGGCTCTTTTTATTCTTTCTACTGCCGCGCCTTGGCTTCATCAACACCTTCATTTGCAAGATAACGCTCATCTACACCAGCCCTTCCGCACCCCTTTAGATCAACGGTCAGATATCCGATCCTATTTCAATTGGGCACAGTGCTCGGCAGGGGTTCCCTATTTCCCCTTTTGTGATGGAGTCCCTCACCGTTCGGCTCCGCCAACACCACACTCAGAGGAGCATCAGTTTCTCGGCCTATGATCTTCTGGTCTCTATGTATGTGGACGATATTAAACTGTATTCCTGTCAAGCATAAGAAAACCCTAGCCCTCTAGAGCGTGAGATAATACAGTTTGGTGGTCTCTCCGGCATGCAGGTAAACTGGAATAAGTCAGTTCTGTTCTCGCTCACAGAAGCCACCAAGCCATTCACTCCGGACTTTCCCTTCGTATGGGCCTCCGGTGCCACTTGCTACCTATGGCGGGCTAATTTTGGGCCCGCTGTGTAGAGGCTCGTGTCTAGAATACCTCACTGGAATTGGCTACCCCTGTCTTTGGCTGGATGCATTGCAATCGCCAAGAGGGTGATCCTCCCAAAATTTCTTTACATCTTCTTGAATATCCCCATACCACTAACTGCTATTGTTGTAATCAAACTAAAAAATTGTCTCCAAACTATCGCCTCCATCTGATTCACTTTAAATACTTTCACAGGGTATATCGCACCCCTGCTCAGTTGCATAAATTGGGACTCATACCTGACGACAGATGCCTGCGCTGCTCTCTCCCTGCCGCAGATTTTGCTCACTTGGCTTGGCTGTGCCCTAAGGTGTCAGATTTCTGGCGGGAGGTATGTGCAGCTATTTCTGAGACTATCTCAATGTCGGTTCAACCTGACCCACCGTTGTGCCTGTTGGGCTTTGTTAAATTCTGTCCAGATGCCTCTCGCTGACTGCTCGCAATGTTGCTGGTCCTTGCGCCGCGCAGGGTGGCCATGTGTTGGGGGCGTAGACCGGCACCTAAATTTGCTCAGTGGCTTGAGGAGACTTCTAGATGTCAGACTCTACTATCGGAATTCTGGGACCTGATGCCTGCTCGGTCTCGGCCTCTTGACATATGGGGCCCCCTGGTGACTTACCTTCACACTCGTCCATACTCTAGCCGGACTGCCTCCCTGTGCTTCCCGACGGTGCTGGTCAGTAACCGCTTCCCTCCCTGTCCCCCACATTCTTGTGCCGGGCCTCCTCTCTCCTGTAAGGTGCTGACACTACACTATGCAGTTATATTTGGCTTAATGAAGTGTTTGTTGTATTGTAATTGGTAATGCCTCTGCCCGATCGTTCTACTTCTTGATGCGGTGTGCATTGTCAGTGCTCTGCCCTGTATGACTGTAAAGTGAACTGATGGTAAGCAGAAGTCATGTCTATAGAGGTGAAAGCCTTTACACCATCTAAACTGCACAGTATCACTGTTAAGTTCAGTAAGGGGTAATTGTCCACTAACTCTGCCTTGGTCACTTTCCTCCAATCCACACACAAGCTTGCAACTCTATTCTCTTCCCCCAGCCATCACAACTGGGGATAAGCACTCAGTGTCTTTTACCTCTTTTATAACTATATCCTTATGCATTCTCTCTAGCTCTTTCTTCATGGCCCCCTCACCTTGCACACCTCAAGAACAGATTCAGGCCTTAGTTTTTTGGGTGATTGTCCTGTACCATGCATCCCTGATTCTTCTCAAATATCTCTCCCAGTTGTTGCTAAATGTCAAAAACACCCTTTGTAACGTCACACGCACTGGTAACACTCACAAATTTTCTTTTTAGTTAAACCGACAGGGATCTTTAGTATCTAGCTAAAACTCTAATTCTTTCTTATGATGCCATCTCATCAAGAAATCCCTCCTTTGTGACACATATATTTTCCCAGGAATTATCTTGTCTTGTAATTCAATGGTTCCTACAAAGTACCCCAATACCTTTATTGGTTTACCACCATGCCCCTTAGGTTTAATATCTGGTTTTCTCAAGTTCACTACCTCTTTTAGCTTCCCTTAAAAAAATGTCTGGGCTATCAATATTATTTTTGCACAATAATCGAAAAGCATGTTGACGGGAAACCCATTTATGGTTTACGATTTCATAAGGACCATCACTTGAACCTTTCTTTTTCTGCAGTATATATTCATCATCTCCCTGATCTGAATCATATAACACCTCGCTCACTTTCTTTTCACCCTTGGTGGTCCTACAGCATGACGTGAAATGTCCCTTCCTCCCACATGACTTGTACGTGGCTTTCCAACCTGGCATTCCTTGTTGTAGGCCATGTGTCTCAAGTTTCCACACATTCCTTGGAATTTCTTCATATACTTCTCACCTTTACTTCTTGTTTAACGTTAGTGTATGAGTGTCTTTCCACTTCTTGTTTAGAACTAGAGAGGGTTTACAGATGGACCTGCAGATACAAGTGACCCCTGTTTATTGACGTGTGCACTATCTTTTCTATCCTCAGACTGGATTGCAATTTTACTAATTACATCAATGCATGCTTGCGTGTGGTCAGTTGCTTTTGCCATTATTAGAACCTTACTAAGGGCCCGATTCACAAAAGTAAACTGAGACGAAAATCTAACTTTACGACTTTCAGTATTCACAAAGGGCATTTACGAGTAGTAAAGTTAGACTTTTGCCTCAGTTTTAATTAAGTTTTGGTCTTAAGTCTAACTATGACAAAAGTTCAGTTAAACTGAGATATAACTCTAACTTTACTACTCGTAAATGGCCTTTGTGAATACCTAAAGTCGTAAAGTTAGACTTTCGTCTTAGTTTATACTTTGTGATTCGGGGACAATGTGTAGTACTGTCTTTCAACCAGATAGCGTCTTTCACTATTTCTAGATTGCAACATAGCATGAATTCATCCCGTAATCTCTCTTCCGACATCATCCAAAGGTATATGTTGAGGCCAGGTACCTCAAAACCGATATGTCTTCCTCAATTAATTCCCCCTCATGTTTCATCCTCCCATCAAAGTGCTATCTTTCCATAGCTGTACTCAACGTTGGTAGATAATGCAAATCTAGCTTTCTAAAACATATTTCATATTCATTAAGCCCATTAGCGTCATCATCAGTTAAATCAAGCATATGTTTCAATACCTCTTGTCCTTCAGGACCAAGGCAATGCAATAAGAATGATATCTTTCACCCTGCACTCAATGAGGTTCTACATACTGCAGCATAGAGACTCAATACCTTTTTTCACTCCTGCCATACTGTTATTGGCTCCCCAGGTGAAGACAGAAACATTGGAGGATTAGTTACATTGCGAATTCTGCTTGCAGCTTGACAGTGCAGTTAATTCTGCAAAGAATCCTACTAGTGTTATGATGAAGAATCTCTGATGAAGGTTGACTCTTCCTCACTCACTCACAAACACATCATCTTCCTTGGTATCTTGTCAGAAACCCAAGTACCTGTATTATATTAACAAAAGAAAGAAAAATTAAAAAAATAAAACAATTCTCCTTCCCACTCATTTCAATTTTGATCCTTCACAAAACACCACAGATCAATGCTGCTGCAGATTGACTTGTAACTGGTTGAACTGGCAACTGCTGAACCGGGGCCCCTGGTTGAGGGGTAATTGTTTGGAGATCAGTTCGTAAAAAACATTGCCAAATTTGTCCACACTTTTAAATCCCCTACAAATCTCGGTCATCATTGAAAAGAGTGTTCAACCCCTTTTTGGCCAGTTGCAGTGAGGACGCTTGACCACCTACTTACCCAGCAAGGTCCTTCTCAAATTTTGAATCCCAGACCGAGTGTTATTGTCAAGACCCTGCCAGACGGGCTTGTACCCTATCAGGTCCAGAAGGTACCAAGATCGCTTTAACAGAGGAGTAAACAGAGGTTATCGTGCTGCTGATAACCTTTCTACAGTTATGAATTCTCCTCGGGCAATTCAACCGCTTTGTGATTTATCGCCATTTCAAGATGGAAGGCATTTATCTGCGGAGGGATCTGCTTCAAGAAGGAGATTGGAAGGGTTGTCTCGATCTGAAGGATGCCTGTCAGTTCCCATTTGTCCCTCTCACAGATGGCACTTTCAGTTCCACTGGAGAGTTCAATAGTATGAGTACCAGTCCCTTCCGTTCAGTCTCTCTTTAGCCCCCTGGATGTGCACCAAATGTCTGAAACCAGTGGTGGTCCACCTATGGGAAGTGAAGGTTTTTATGATCACCTATCTGGCGACATGCTTCTCTTAGCACAGAACAAGAAGGAACTGATTATGCATCCATCTTTGATAGTATCTCTGTTAAAGGATCTGGGGTTTGTGGTCAATTCCAAAAACCCATGACGATTCCCTCACACCATTTAGAATTCTTGGGGTTTCAGGTGAATTCTATCAAAGCCAAATTGCTGCTTCCTCCCCTGAAAGTGAAATCCATCAAAATCTGTGAAAGTGAAATCTCTATCCAAACAGATAGTGCCTTTGAGATCCCTGGCCCAGGAACATAGCTGGTACATCACACGCGTTTACTATGCATGCGTTGTTACATCGGTGTACCATTAGAACGCAAGTCATCACAATGACTTGCTCTAGGAGGCGCACTGGATTTAGGAATAGTATAATGTATTATTCCAACAGTAGGGTCAATTCGGATTTGGGAAAGAAAACCGTCGTACGATTCATATTTGTATGCGTTTCCGTACGATTCATACAATTCCGTCCGAATTTTTACGAACCGTACGAAAAACTAGCGAAGAACCGTATGATACAGACTCGGCTAGTGAACAGTACGATTTATAAATATGTCGTACGACCCAACAAGTACGATCCTGACCGGAGAACCTAACCGCGATTCGTACGGGAAAACGCCGTCGCGTATGAACTGCGATTTGTACGAAAAACATCGCGTATGAGCGAGCCACAATAAAGTACGATTCAAACCCCCCCCTCAAATAAGCGCATGCATACCCAGCCAATACGTCGCGTATGAGAGAGCCACACAATAAAGTAAGATTCAAACCCCCTCAACCAAGCGCACGCATACCCCGCCAATACGTTGCGTTTGAGAGAGCCACACAATAAAGTAAGATTCGAACCCCCCTCAACCAAGCGCACACGTACCCCACCAATACGTCGCGTATGGGAGAGTTACTTAATGAAGTACGATTCTAAGCCCCTCTCAAAGAAGCGCACGCTTACCCGGTAAATGTGTCGCATATGAGAGAACTACACAATAAAGAACGAATCGAACCCCCCCTCAAAAAAACAGACAAGAACCCCAAAAAAAGCACAAGGAGTGTTCAAAAGAGTCACACAACACCACTAAACATTTCTCCTGTGCACAAAGCAATGTCCTGGCCTGATCAAAAATGGCAAACAGAGGGCCCAACTCAGACCCACCCCTTATGACACTACCACCCAAAAACTCAAAAAAGCCACACCCACAAATGGACCAATAAAAAGGGCCCACACCCACATACCATCATTCTTTGCAACATAACCATTTTCTGATAGAGATGGACAACACACCAACAACTGCACACATCCACCTTCACACATACCCACAATCATATACAGACCCACACACCCCCTTCACATTCTGACCCACACCCCCATCCATACACACAGTCACCCCAACCACATTTGCCCCACAACATGACTACACCAAAGAATCCAAAGTTCACTAACCAGGAGATGGAGAACCTTGCAGATGAAGTCATCTGAGTTGAGCCACAGCTGTTTGGTACATTGGTCAGACAGACCAGCATAGCGGAGAAAACGCGCATGTGGGAGAGGATCATCGAAAAGGTGAAGGCTGTTGCACCCATCAGGTGCACCAGGAAGGATTGCCCGGCCAGGTGGTACGATCTGCGGAGGATGGTCAAGCGCAAGATGGATGAGGACTATGCCAACGCTCATCACACTGGAGGTGGTGGTCCCCGCAGACCAGTACAGTACCAGCCCTGGGAGGGGAAAATCATGGCCCTGCTACCACCAGTGGGAGTACATGGAATTTCAGGAGTCGTGGAGCCTGGTGAGTATACAAACAACTCATGTAACATGGGTGGACCACCAGCATTGGCCAGACACATGAGGGGTGGCTGGATATGACTCCCAGCAGTGCCCAGACATAGGAGGGGGTTGTGGATAGGACTCCCAGCAGTGCCCAGACATAGGAGGGGTGGCTGGATAGGACTCCCAGCAGTGCCCAAACATAGGAGGGGTGGATGTATAGGACTCCCAGCAGTGCCCAAACATAGGAGGGGTGGATGTATAGGACTCCCTGCAGTGCCCAGACTTAAGAGGGGGGTGCAGATAGGACTCCCAGCAGTGCCCAGACATAGGAGGGGCGGCTGGAGAGACCCCCAGCAGTGCCCAGACATAAGCGGGGTGGGTGCAGAGGACTCCCAGCAGTGCCCAGACATAAGAGGGGTGGGTGCAGAGGACTCCCAGCAGTGCCCAGACAAAGGAGGAGGGTGTGCGTAGGACTCACAGCAGTGCCCAGACATAGGAGGGGTGTGTGTGTAGGACCCCCAGCAGTGACCAGACATAGGAGGAGTGGCTGGTAAGGACTCCCAGAAGTGTCCAGACATAAGAGAGGTGGGTGGATATGACTCCCAGCAGTGCCCAGACATATGAGGGGTGGGTGGATATGACTCCCAGCAGTGCCCAGACATAAGAGGGATGGGTGCAGAGGACTCCCAGCAGTGCCCAGACATGAGAGGGGTGGGTGCAGAGGACTCCCAGCAGTGCCCAGACATAGGAGGAGGGTGTGCCTAGGACTCCCAGCAGTGCCCAGACATAGGAGGGGTGTGTCTGTAGGACCCCCAGCAGTGCCCAGACAAAGGAGGGTTGGCTGTATAGGACTCCCAGCAGTGCCCAGACATAGGAGTGGTGTGTGTGTAGGACCCCCAGCAGTGCCCAGACATAGGAGGGGTGGGTGAAGAGGACTCCCAGCAGTGCCCAGACATAGGAGGGGGTGTGCAGAGGACTCCCAGCAGTGCCCAGACATAGGAGGAGGGTGTACACAGGACTCCCAGCAGTTCCCAGACATTGGAGGAGGGTGTGCGTAGGACTTCCAGCAGGGCCCAGACATAGGAGGAGGGTGTGTGTAGGACTCCCAGCAGTGCCCAGACATAGGAGGGGTGTGTGTGTAGGACCCCCAGCAGTGCCCAGACATAGGAGGGGTGAGTGTAGGACCCCCAGCAGTGCCCTGACATAGGAGGGGACGTGGATACGACTCCTACCACAGGTCAACAGCATGGGGTGGGTGCAAAGCTCAGGGCCAGAAGGCTGCAAGGGGGATGGTGTAGAAGCTTAAACTAAGGACAACCCTATCACTACTACTGTGTATGCACAAGCCCAGTTTCAAGCATACCATATGGACCAGGTACACACCCATGGACCCTGCTCAATGTACAGGGATTGAGAAAGTACTGACAACATAGCTGACACTGGGCCATGGTGTATGCTGCAAAAGGTCACCCTGTGACCAGTGCAAACAGTTGCATCAGGACAACAAGGTCAAATATCTTAAACATAAACTCACAACCATGTTCATGGTACCATGGTCCATGGGGGGACAGCCACACCATGAGTGAGGCACAGTTCAAACGCACACTCAAACTACCAGCACAGCCTGTCACACACACCTCTTACATAAACATAGCCAGCTGGGACAGGCAATGTAGTGTTCCACTGTCACCACCCTCATGTAACATCACAAATATAGATTTGATGAAGCATCTAAGTCAAAACATGCACAGACCTGATTCACAAGTCACTTGCACTTATACCACTATGCCATATCTGCACGTTACTCATGCTGCGGACGCACAAATATTACTGCATTGGTGTTGGCTATTGACAAGGTGATGCACATGGGAGATGTGTCACGTTCTAAAGCCCTGCGGCAGAAGTATGTGGACTGGTCATGGTGTGGGTGTGGTGTGGTGTGGTGTGCATTGGCTGCCTGTCACAGCACAGCAACACCTCACAAAAGTGGCTGAATGAAATATTAACAATTTCACTCAGCCACTTTCATGCGCATGCTGCCTCAAAAACATGTGCATGCCTGAAGCAGACGTTAGGATTGACACAGCATTGTGCAGATAGGGCTGCACAGTGCATTGCTGGATCAGTGTTGCACCAGCGACACAACTCAAGCAATGTGCCACTTCCATGGCACATATGCGGGAAACACCTGTACTGTTATCACACTATGGGAATCCACAGTGTGAAAGTGTTGCATCCATGTTGGCATAGATGTGGTGCACAATGACTCTCAAATCACTGCTGAAATGCCTGCCAGTGCCATTCAATGTAAACGGACCGTCACATTAAAATGTGTCCTGAACACAGATCAATCTGACACCACCACTGAAAAGTGTGAAAAATCGAAAACAGGTATAACAGTGACAATGAAAATGTCTATGAAACATAATATTTTTGCATTGAATGCCATTAACATCTTCTGTCTCTCACACACAGGGCAATGTGCACAATCTACCCCCAACCAGGGGGGAGAAGGATCACAGTCCCAGGCTCCACAGGACCCTGATCCCACCAACAGCGATGCCGCTCATCACTCCATGGATGACACAGACCAACCTGGCACCTCTGGATCCCAAACCCGTGCAGCAGCTGGATCAGGGACATCTGCACCAACCACCACACCTACTCCTGCCACATTCCATCAGACAGCTCGGAGCCCTGCACACAATCCACAACTGAGCCAGCCAGTATGACAATGAGGAACAAGGTTCGGCGGACACCCAGGAGGAGGCAGACAACACCACCACTGTCAACCCTCAGGGGTCCCGTCGACCCGATGTGCCCACAACAGCAGGCCAGGCTCGTGTGGGCAGGGGTGGTGGGAGTGGCTCAAGGCGGAGGCGAGAACCTGACCAGCAAGCTGACGGGCCCGGTATGTCTGAACTCAGAAACATCATGCAGGGATACCGGCGGGATACCATGGAGTTCAACCAGGGAGTGGCTGTCCTCATTGCTTTGAAAAACCAGCAGGCCAAGCAACACGCCAGTCAACTACTACACCAAGGACGGATGAAGGCATTATGGATGAGCTCTTGGCGGTGCAGAGGGACATCAGCCATTCACTCTGTCGGATTGCTGATAACATGCAGCACCCTCCCTATATCACTAGGCCACAAACATCCAGGCAAACACTGGCAACAGGCACAGGGAGGGAGGAGGAGGTTGATACTTCTGACGGAGAGTCCCACGCTTCGTCAAGGCCTACATATGAGGGTCCCCCAAAGAAGGCAGGTCATCCACGGAAAAGACGTTGAGAGGCAGAGGGCCATGCACATCTCCCAGGTCACCTGGTCTGGCATCTTGCCTTTCTGTGCAACAGCAACACCCTATTGACTGTCACACTCTCCCACATGGAATTGCTGGTCGCAGTCTCACCAATGATGCCATACACTGTGTTCTGGACTCTGTTGACTGAAACTGCAAGGCATCACATTTCCTTCTGTGAACTTTGGATTCCCCACATTTTTGTACAGCACCTAACACCTACTCACATTTCACTCACAAGATGTAGAATAAAATAATTATAACACAATAGGTATTGATGTTGAAGTATTTCTCCCCCAGAGTCAACAACATACGTGTTGGGATATGTCAAAGTATGCCAGAGTGTTGAACAAACATAAGCCATACATACACTGGGATCTGAGTCTGGTTGGGGACACACATAGGTCACAATGTATGATTAACTACATCCATTGTCGTAAATACTCACACCCAATGGTTACTATCTGCTGAGGGGGGGTTGCCATACAGCTCTGACAGACAGTTACATAAGAGCCTCATGAAGGTGTACAGGTCATGGGTAATATGTTGGTGTCCAGGGAGGGACTACCAGGTCTTTTTCTTGATGTGGGAAATCTATCAGCCTCATGCAGTTGTGCTGTGGAAGCGATGAATGTTGTCTAGGGCAAGGGTGGCTGGACGGACTACAGGCAACGTGGTGTTGGATGGAAGACGTCCATATTAGCATATTTTTGCTTGTGGTTGTGGAGTGCCTACTGAGTGTGGCTGAGGAGTATGAAGGTCTGCCCGTAGTTGACAGTGGCACTCTCAAACAATCAATCAAACAGGATATTTCTAAAGTGCGCTACATACCCGTGATGGTTTGAAGGCGCTGGGTGGAGGGGAGGGGGCTGCTACTGATCGAAGAGCCAGGTATTGAGGAGTCTTGTGAAGGCAACAGGTCCTGGGTCTGACATAGGTTGTTTGGGAGAGTGTTCCAGGTCTTGGTGGCGAGGTGGGAGAAGGATCAGCCTCCGATGGTGGATTTCAGGATGTGTTCAACAGTGGCGAGGGCGAGGTTAGCAGACCAGAGGCTGCGGGAAGGGGTGTAGAAGCTGAGTCGGCCATTGAGGTATGTTGGTACAGCATTGCGTAGGCCTTTTTGGGCGTGAATGTGGAGTTTGAAGGTGATCCTCTTGTTGACGGGGAGCCAATGCAGGCCTCTCAGTTGGTGTGTGATGTCACTGTTTTGGGGGGCGTTGAGGATTAGTCGTGCCGAGGCATTCAGGATGTGTTGCAGCTGTCTCCGGAGCTTGGTTGATGTTCCTGCATAGAGGGTGTTCCTCTGTCCAGTCTGCTGGTGATGAGGGCCTGTGTTACGGTATTACTTGTGTTGGAGTGGATACTTTTGAAGATCCGGCGGCGCTATCGCAGGGTGTAGAAGCATGATGTGGAGACAGCGTTGACTTGCTTGGTCATGGAGAGGGCGGATTTGAGGATGTACCCCAGGTTGTGTGCGTGGTTGGTGGGTGCTGGGCCTGTTCCTAGCGATGTTGCCCAACATGAGTCGTCCCAGGCTGATGGGGTGTTTGTGAGGATGAGGACCTCCGTCTTGTCGGAATTCTGCTCCAGCCTGCTTTCCATAATCCATTCTGCTAAGGTCTTCATTCCCCTGTGGAGGTTGGCTTTGGTGGTGTGGGTGTCTCTGGTGAGTGATATGATCATTTGGGTGTTGTTGGCGGAGATGATGTTGAGGTTGTGTTGTTGAGCAACGTGGCTGAGTGGTGCCATGTAGATATAGAACTGTACTGGGCTGAGGGATGATCCTTGTGGGATGCCACAGAAGATCTTGGTGGTCTTGAAGCAGAAGTGTGTGAGGCGTACATTCGGGGTACTGCCGGAGAGGAAGGATGTGGTCCAGGCCAGGGCCATCTCTTGTATTCTACCGTCATGGAGGTGTGCTGTTAGAGTGCAGGGACAGACCGTGTTGAAGGCTGCTGATAGGTCCAGAAGGATGAGTGTGGCTGGTCCTCCTTTGTCCATCAGGATCCAGATGTCGTTGGTGGGGGTGATGAGGGCCGTCTCCATGATGTGGTTGCTGCAAAAGCCGGACTGTGATGGGTCCAGGATGTCGTTGTTTACTAGGTAACGGGTCAGCTGTCTGTTGACAATCTTCGCCGTGACTTTGCCTGGCAAGTGAGCAAGGAGATGGACCGAAAGTTATTTAAGTCATTTGGTTCTGCCTTGTGTGACTTCAGTAGGGTGTTAATCTCGGTGTGCTGACAGCTCTCCGTAAAGGTTTCTGTCTTGAAGGAGAGGTTGATACTTTTTTGGAGATGGTGTACGATGGCTGTGTTTGCTTTATTTGCAGGGTCATGGGTCAGATGGGGATCCAGAGTGGATGGAGTTCATGAGCTTGATGGTGTGTTTGTAACTGACATTGGAGCAACAAGAAGATTCCTTTCTGTGGTGTTTTGAATGGAAAAAGATTTTCTTAACATAAAGTAGCTAGTAGACCCAGACAACTATCTAGAAGACTCAAATATCCTCAATTACACATATATCAATATACCAATACACCAAAGATTTTATCAAAATGTCACATTTATTAAAAAAGAAAGATATTTCTCATATCTAATGATTAGACAAAAACAGTTTCTTGCCATAAAATCACATACATGTTATATTTCATACACAAAGATACAATGTACCAACATATAAAAACAATTTAAAAGCCTGTGTTGTCGACGCGTTTCGGTGCTTAGATGGATAGAACACCTTCCTCAGGACTAGGATTAAAAACTTCATGAATCTAAAAAGTATATGGGACATTGATTAGTATACAATACATGAGGATTATAGAGTTTATTTACAAAAAAGATTTTTCTATTCTAGAGTCATACAGGGTCATAGCTACAAATAATCACAAATTCTTACTATTATGGCACATTCAATTGGCAGTACCAGTCTTGATCCTGGGGTGGGGTAGTCTTTATAGTTTTATAAACCTCCGCTTATTCGTCTAGAGGATCTGCATGTAAAATAACGATCACAGTCAATTTGTAATCCATCTTACACTATAATGCATGAACTACGCATTCTACCTATTCAGATTAACAGCTTACTTTGTGATAGTACGTGGAGTTTATGAGAATTATCCAAACGCTTGGGGTGTATCTTGGTCACTTTTGTGTCTTAATCCTCCGCTTAATTGTTTAAAGGATCTGTATATGAAGTAAAGATCACATTCAATTTGTAATCCAGCTAGCACTATAAAACATAAACTGCACATGCTAGCTATCATAAATAGAAGCTTACTTTGTAATAATACGTGGAGTTTATGTTAGTGGAGCCTCTTTCAAGCGCTTTGGATGTCGCTTGATTCCCTTTATGTCATCACATAGGGTCCTCAGGGGAATAGAAGGTTCGTGGTCGTCACTTCTTAATAAACTTGAAGGCGAACTGAACACCTAAATAAACAATGAAGGGGATTTCGGTTTTTAAAGTATGCTAGAATATGATTAATTTACACGCATAAACAGGGTGCCACTCTCTCAACATAGTGTGCATAGATCTTTTGAGAAAAAAGGCGGGTTTTTTGCGGGGGTTAAGAAACCTCGTATATACATTCATTGTTAATATTGCAAAAACACGAGTAATAGGTTGTGCTCCATACCTCTCGTGTTAGTGGTCTTGACTCTAAGTTACAAAGCACACAGAGGGGGGGAAAAACTGACATGGTGCAAGTAGACGGTAAAACCGTAGTGCAAAAGGCAGTTTCTACATTAGTTTGCCTAGATATGTGGCCGATGGTTCGAATAGGGACTAAGGCGAAACCCCCAGGTTTAGTGATAAAATTCGCCTTCTTACCTCAATCGGTGTCGATGTGAACCGTCCGTCTGGTCTCCCCGGTCTCCAGAGTCGATATGGAGACTAGGGGATCTTCGATCTATTTATGCATGCAGCCAATATTTTAATTAGATAATGGCCCGCACCTGATTTCGTTCACGCTGTTATTGCTTCTAGGAGTCGCGCCATTTTGGTAGTTTTTACTGTACCGGTTTGAGTGTAATCCACAAGTGAAAACTGACTCATTCTATATATCATTGCTTATAGATGTTGCGCCATTTTGGTAGTTTTTACTGTGCCGGTTTAAGTATAATCCACAAGTGGGAGCGGATTTATTCTGTATAGAGCCGAGCATGAGCACCATATTGGTAATCTACAATACCACATTGGTTAAAGTAAGATGGAGTAACGAGCTCATTTGTATTTAGCTTTGACCCATTGAGCATAAATATTTATTTCCGCAAAAGGCTCTCGTTTTTAGACTTTAAGGAAGCCCCAATTTCTATGTATTAAAAGGGGGCAAACAACGGGTACTTAATAGTATATTAGAAACAACATGGTATCATGGTACAGATAAACGGACCGTGCTCACATGGAGATATATGGCTATAGATGCGCAGGGTACAAATTCCATAAGTAATAGCTAATTGTAATTCTCTAATATTTGGACCCAACATTCGTTCGATATTACATTTATAGTGAGTTGTTTATTATTTACAGTGTTATATTACATGCTATAGACTCACTGGAGGCTTTATCGATGATATTTAGTTACATGAGGGTTCGATGCACAAATATATAGGTTGTTAAGGGCGCTCATATTATACAACCACATAACTATTGGGAGCCGATGTCGGTTAATAAATTGGGCAATTATGTGATGGACTCCAATGTCGGTTAAAATTTGGGCAAATTTGTGATGGACTCCAATATTATTATAAGGGCCCTTATCCGTGATAAACGTGCTAAAGGCATACTTATAAACTGTAGTCATGTAGTTGTTATAATAGAGCGCTCTTTTACATTGATTTAACCCATGTGGTATTGTAAATTACCAATATGGTGCTCATGCTCGGCTCTATACAGAATAAATCCGCTCCCACTTGTGGATTATACTTAAACCGGCACAGTAAAAACTACCAAAATGGCGCGACATCTATAAGCAATGATATATAGAATAAGTCCGTTTTCACTTGTGGATTACACTCAAACCGGTACAGTAAAAACTACCAAAATGGCGCGACTCCTAGAAGCAATAACAGCGTGAACGAAATCAGGTGGGGGCCATTATCTAATTAAAATATTGGCCGCACGCATAAATAGATCGAAGATGCCCCAGTCTCCATATCGACTCTGGAGACCGGGGAGACCAGACGGACGGTTCGCATCGACACCGATTGAGGTAAGAAGGCGAATTTTATCACTAAACCTGGGGGTTTCGCCTTAGTCCCTATTCGAACCATCGGCCACATATCTAGGCAAACTAATGTAGAAACTGCCTTTTGCACTACGGTTTTACCGTCTACTTGCACCATGTCAGTTTTTCCCCCCCTCTGTGTGCTTTGTAACTTAGAGTCGAGACCACTAACACGAGAGGTATGGAGCACAACCTATTACTCGTGTTTTTGCAATATTAACGATGAATGTATATACGAGGTTTCTTAACCCCCGCAAAAAACCCGCCCTTTTTCTCAAAAGATCTACGCACACTATGTTGAGAGAGTGGCACCCTGTTTATGCGTGTAAATTAATCATATTCTAGCATACTTTAAAAACCGAAATCCCCTTCATTGTTTATTTAGGTGTTCAGTTCGCCTTCAAGTTTATTAAGAAGTGACGACCACGAACCTTCTGTTCCCCTGAGGACCCTATGTGATGACATAAAGGGAATCAAGCGACATCCAAAGCGCTTGAAAGAGGCTCTACTAACATAAACTCCACGTATTATTACAAAGTAAGCTTCTATTTATGATAGCTAGCATGTGCAGTTTATGTTTTATAGTGCTAGCTGGATTACAAATTGAATGTGATCTTTACTTCATATAGAGATCCTTTAGACGATTAAGCGGAGGATTAAGACACAAAAGTGACCAAGATACACCCCAAGCGTTTGGAATAATTCTCATAAACTCCACGTACTATCACAAAGTAAGCTGTTAATCTGAATAGGTAGAATGCGTAGTTCATGCATTATAGTGTAAAATGGATTACAAATTGACTGTGATTGTTATTTTACATGCAGATCCTCTAGACGAATAAGCGGAGGTTTATAAAACTATAAAGACTACCCCACCCCAGGATCAAGACTGGTACTGCCAATTGAATATGCCATAATAGTAAGAATTTGTGATTATTTGTAGCTATGACCCTGTATGACTCTAGAATAGAAAAATCTTTTTTGTAAATAAACTCTTTAATCCTCATGTATTGTATACTAATCAATGTCCCATATACTTTTTAGATTCATGACGTTTTTAATCCTAGTCCTGAGGAAGGTGTTCTATCCATCTAAGCACCGAAACGCGTCGACAACACAGGCTTTTAAATTGTTTTTATATGTTGGTACATTGTATCTTTGTGTATGAAATATAACATGTATGTAATTTTATGGCAAGAAACTGTTTTTGTCTAATCATTAGATATGAGAAATATCTTTCTTTTTTAATAAATGTGACATTTTGATAAAATCTTTGGTGTATTGGTATATTGATATATGTGTAATTGAGGATATTTGAGTCTTCTAGATAGTTGTCTGGGTCTACTAGCTACTTTATGTTAAGAAAATCTTTTTCCATTCAAAACACCACAGAAAGGAATCTTCTTGTTGCTACAAATTTCCCAGTCCTTTCTGGGTTCATTAGGGAAAACTCTCTCCTTTTCCGGTGTAACTGACGTTGGACCAGGCAGTCAGGCGACTGGTTCATGTGGGGGTGGCAGGGGTGGTGGTCTTGGTGGTGGATGAGGAGGTATCGTTGTTGAAGCTGTCGTGGATGTTGGTGATCTTGCAGTGAAAGAAGGTGGCCACTGATTAGCACTGGTCTTGTGATGGTGGAATATCATTGGTGCCGGAGCTGGGGTTGTAGAGGTCTTACCCGATGTTCAAGACCTCTTTGGTGTTGTGTGTGTTGTTGTGTAGGCGGTCCTTTAAGGCGGGCCTCTTGCTAGTCCTGATCAGTTGGTGTTGTTTGCGGGTGGCATTCTTGTGGGCTGTGTAGCTGTCTGGTGTTCAGTTGCAGAGCCAGTTCTCTTTCAGTTTCCAACAGGTGTGTTTTGAGGGCTGGAGGTCTTTGTTGAACCAAGAGCCTTTCTTGTTGTTGTGATTGGTTGCGGATGTCTTGTGTGGGGCAAGGGTGTGTGTGCAGATGTCGATCCACTGTATGATGTTGATGGTGGTGGTGTTGGGGTTGGTGGTGGCGATGGGTGGTCCCAGGGCGATGGTGGTGGTCCCTTGGTCCTTTGCTGACCTTGCCCCAGCAGTGGCGTGGAAACTGTTGGGTGGTGTGATGTTTGTTGTGCGTCCTGAAGGTGAAGTGGACGCATTTGTGGTCAACCCTCTAATGTTTGGTCGTTTGGTTGACAGAGATATGGGGACTTGCGGACAAAATGGTGTCCAGTGTGTGTCCAGTGGCGTGTGTGGGTGTTGTCACAAGCTGTTTTAGTCTGAGGTTGCTAAAGTTGTCGATCTGGCTGGTGGATTTGACGCTGTTGTTCTATTTGAGTTGGAAGTTCAGGTCCCTGAGGAGGATGAAGTCTGTGGATGCAAGGGCGTGTGTGCTGATGAGTTTGGTGATGGTGTTGCTGAAGTGTGGTGGGGGTTTGGGTGGTCTGTATATGAGAGTCACTCTGAGGCTGGTTTTGGGGACGGTGTTGATCTGGAAGTGCATATGCTTGGTGGTGCTGAGGGTGTCGTTGGTGTTGTTTGTGACTCTGAGGGAGTCCTTGTGGATGATGGGGATTCCCCCTCCCACTCTGTTGGGGGGCTCTCTGCAGGAGATTTGGTACCCTTCTTGGATGGCAAGGGCGATGTCTTGTGCGGAGGTGACTTCAGCCAGGTCTCTGTCTGGAAGGCAACGTCAGGGGTGGTTGAGTGTAGGAGGTCCCAGAGTACGATGGCGTCCTTGCGAGCAGAGTGGGTGTTGCGGAGGATGCATTGCAGGTGGTGGGTACTCTGTTAGATGGTTTGGGGGCCGGATGCAGTAGAAGCTGCAGTTCCAGCAGGTCTCTTGGGTGTTTATTGGGGTAGCCCCGTAGCAGGAGTCATTTCCAGCCTGTGTAGGGATTTGCATCATGAGTTAGTGATCGTGTGGATTTGGTGAACTTGATGCAAACCTTGATGTAGCAAAGCTGGATGGTGGTGTGTCTGTTCTCCAGGCAGGAGTAGCTCTCCCACTGAAACATTTTTGGCTGTTTAGCTGTGGGCCTGCGTGCTGAAGTACTACTACAATGTCTGAGGAGCAATCAGGAACGTTGTGTTTAAGCCCAGTGGTTTACGATTAGAACTCAATTTATGTTGAAGCCTCTCAGCTCAATTAGCATATGTTAATCCACTTCCCCTACTGACCCCCTGACCACAAACCACTACAACATCCTTGCTAAGATACACTATGAACACTGAAACGTCATGTGGAACCCTTAGGTCAGATTGGTCTGCAACCCAGATGTGTGGAGACACACGTTCATCCTGCACATCTTTACTTAAGGTAACACAGATCCTGTTTAAGCTTCCAATCATACACCAAGATCCATCTATCAGTCCTGGCAAAGATTTATGTAAAATTTTCTTGTAAGCAACTGAAGGCCTTTTTCGAAGCTAATAGCCTCCTTCAATACTCACTATCCAGCCTCCATCCCACCCATACTACACAGATGGACCTCATACAAATGGCAGACTCTATACGCTGGGAGGTAGATGGAGCTTCCAAGGCGGCGTTGGTGCTGTCCGACATGTCTACAGCATTTGACACCATACACCATCACAATCTTCAGACCCACATGAAGACCATAGGTGTGTGTTTCCCAGTGCTGAACTGGATATTGTCATAACTATCTGACTGCCCACATCAGGTCCGCACCTACAACATCGACTCCTTAGTCAAAACACACAAGTGTGGTATGCTGCAGGGCTCTGCTAAGAGTACGCATACTTTGGCAATATTTCCATTACCATGCAGCCTGAACCGATTGCCATGTCTAGAGTCTAAATTATATCATATGCAGAGGATCTTCTGATTCTAATCAACAAAAATTCTATCACAGCTGCACATTTAAAGCATCACCACAATTGGTACTTGGTGTAGTATGTCACCCCGGGGGTTATACCTCACAAACTTTTATCAATCATACTCCTGGAAATGGTGTCGTCCTTGCGGGTGGTCTACTATGCATCTGTGATGGCAATGTAGAAGTAGTGTTTGGGTCTTACTTACAGCCAGCTCACAGTAATGATATTTTTGTGTTGTGCTGTTGTGGTGATGAGGTAACAGATTCCAAAGTTGTGCTGCTGTAAGTAGCATGTGCGCAGAACAACGCACATGAGCCGCTTGTACGGACATGCACTGTTATGTGTGGAAGTGCGGGGTTGGCAGTATGAGTCGCACACATAGCCTGCGAAGCTGTAATGTGTGCTCTTAGGGGTAGCCTGATACCAGGTGCATGAGTGTCTGGTGTTCACTGTGTGGAGGACGGCAGTCGGTAGTGTAACCTGTGTCAATCAATGACCACTGGGCCTTGCACTGTGCACGTTGCAGGCGCTGACGGGCCTCCCTTTGTCATGCATGTGGTGCAACTGTAGGACGGAAAATCTGTTGTCTGGCTTAAGAATGGATTGCTGGGTGGTGGAGCATATTGGAGGCGTGTGTGTTGCAGAATCTGGCCACTGGCGTTATCGGTGTCACTGGGGATTCAGCATCAGGAATGTCTGAACACATGATGGCTGAAGGTGTGAGACACCATGAAAAAGTGGCAAACAAAGACAAGGATATTTGCATAGCAGCATGTTACATGTGTATGGAAAGGAAGGAGTGTCTGGATACTCATGGGTCACTGCTAGAAATTGTGAAAACAATCCAAAAATATGACGGCCACAGGACCAGGAACCAAAAGGCCAAGCGGGCCACAGGACAAACAGTATCAGCAAGTGTTGCATGTCCATTGTGGGTATTAAGCTCAAAGTATACATACACAACCATGTATGTCTATCACAATATGGACCATGACCTATTACAAACACCATACATGTTGAACCCATGCACATAACCACATATGCAGAATCATTGTAAAGATTAACATAGATGACGCATGCATACTGGCAAGAGATGTGCAGAGACAGTAATGGGGCACAATGTACATTTTTGAAAAGATTTCATACATAAATGGTGCAATTTTATTGTGAGGCCTGCTGCTTCCGGCAATGTACATGGCCCGTGGCATTTCTCAGAGGAAAATAACTGTCATGCAATGAGGGTACCTGTAATGCTGGTGAAACAATCTCAACAAGACTGCCAGGGACTGTCGGTACCTTTGATCCTCGGATTTGTTTGATGCTCAAAGGGGTCCATCTCCAGATAGCCCCTTGGTCTGAGTATGAATGACAGACTCAAAAGGGAGATCAGGCGAGGGAAGGAGAGGATAGGACCAGCAGGGAGGGAGATCTGAAACAAAGGTATACAAGCATTGCAATTCAACTGTTCTTGGCCCTGATTCACATTATACTAATGACCTATTATGTAACTGTTACACCTGTGTACATTAACCACAGCCACTGTATCCAATTTGTCTGCACATGTTTAGAAATGATAGTACATCACAGTTTTAAAAAAAGGACACATAAAAGGTAGCAGAGTTTTTCTCCAAAATGAAGGGGGTCTAACGCTCACCAGGCTGCTTCAATGCAATAAGAACCAGGTGCTCCCAAACTTACTCACAGTGAATGAATGTGGCTCAAAATAATATAGTGAATTGAATGTGTAGCAGTGCTACTCACAAAAATCAAATTGCTGTAGTCAGCCATGGGAATCAGTGAGGCTCATGATTGTAAGATACACATCACCTGCTAGAGCCATGCTTAGCTGACGCAACGAGGGAGGGGATTATCTAAACACAAGGGAGCCTAGCAAGAGCCAATCATTGGCTCATCAAACTGTGCCTTACAATGCCAAACATGACAAGCAGGTGTGAGCAAACTCTACAGAGAGTAATGAGGAACAAACCCAGTAAACCACCCCTACCGTGACCATGATATGTAGCACAGCACAAGACTTGTCTGCAATTATCGGCAACCGACGGGTGTAAAGGAAGTGTTTACCAACACCTCTACATTTCTACGTCATCAATGCAACATTCCTGGAATATTGGGAATAGAAAGTTGACATAAAGTTACCAAGAAGGCTTGCAAAGCAGTGGTCTCCACCGGCACAGATGTTGTGACCTGACAGTGACATTACATACTGGCACAGGGGGCAATGCATCCAGACGAACACACTCACTGGACAATTGTCAGAACATGTGGGACCTTCAGTGGTCCACACCTTCACAACATGTCAATAGGTAAACCTAACTGTACTGGCCAACAACATCAATGTGATGAGCCAAACACATCCTGCAGCACACAGTGAGTTTGCAAATCCACACAGAGCCTGTGGTTGTAATGTCACACAAAATTTAAACCGGTCACATCCGCAATGTCTCAGGACCAAGGTTTACACATATTGATGCATTCCCCAGAGTCATCAATCAACAACAGATGACTGAGAAGAAGGGTGAGTGTCCAGTAATGAGAGTGTTGCAACAGGCATCTTGATCCATGTTAATGACACATGTATGGATGCTTCAACAACAAGCACAGTAACAGCTCCCACACATTCCCATAGCATACCAACCCCAAAAAAATGCTTAAGATATCTTACCAAAACTGACATTTCCACAGGTCTGTGCATGGAACGGTGATTCGACACACGTTGCAATCATCATGATCAATAGCAGGAGTACCAAGATGACACGAACAGACAACAGGCAGAGCGACCTGGGAAAGACAGGCACACAAGGGGACACATTAATATTAATTGCATACAGACATGGTCATGTGAAAAAACATCACAATGTAGTACATATGTACATTACAGAATCACTCATTGCACATATGCGTGTGTCATTACATCATCACTTGTGTGACACATCACAACAAACATCAAAGTGTATTCACCTACAGTCAGCTGGACACACAGTATGCAACACATGCCACTCCATTCCACAAGCTTGCACACGACTACCCAGTGACTCACCATTAAGAGAAGAAGTTGCGTATGAGCTGACTCCGTATATCCCCCTCCTCCTCCTCCTCATCACTTGCATCATGGCCAAGCCCTTCATCCTCAAAGGGTGGATGTTCCAGCTCATCAGGATCCAGGATGAGTGGCACGGCCTTGTCAACTGCCATGTTGTGCAGCATGCAGCACACAATGAAGATGTTACACACCTTGACCGGGACGTATGGGAGGGATCCGCCGGTCTTATCAAGGCACCGGAATCTGCTCTTCAGGAGTCCAAACGTTCGCTCAATCACACGCCTGGTCTGCCCGTGTGCATTGTTGTACCGATGGTCTGCAGCTGTCCTTGGGTTGCGGAGCGGTGTCATGAGCCACGGCATTTTGGGATATCCTGCATCTCCTAAAAATATACAGCGTGTTGAAATGTAAGGTAAAGCAATTTTGTCAGAGCAATTTAAAATGTAAAACATACGGGACGAACAGAGTATACCCACCAACAAGACATGCCCGATTGTTGCGGAGCTGCAGCATCATCTGTGGTACCCTGCTACGCCTCATGATGAATGCATCATGGCACGATCCTGGAAAATGTGCACAAACATGGGAAATCAGCATGTTAACAAGACACACCACAAGGGCATTTATTGAGTGGTAATGCTTCCTATTGTGGTAAGCCTGCTCCTGAGCCTGTGGTGGCACCAAAGCCACATGTGTACCATCAATGGACCCAATTACATGTGGCATCCCTCCCAGGGCATAGAATTCACCCTTGACATCTCTGAACTCGTCAGGAGTAGGAAATTTGATGAATTCATCATTGAGCTCTAACATGGCAGCTAATACATCACGTAGGACACGGCTGAACATGGTCTGGGACATACCCCCCACAACTGCAATGGTAAATTGAAACGTACCTGTGGCAAAAAAATGTAGGGCATGTCATCACCTTTAGCTTTGGTGTCAGCGCAGTTAGATACCTGTGTCGTGGTTGGAGATGTGGTTCCAGCCTGTCTGTCAAGTCCTGAATCAAATCTCGAGTGAATCTGTATCGTCGGATGCAATCACGTTCCCTCATGCTCTCCAAGTCAGGAAAAGGCCTTGGTAGAGGCGGTGCCCTGCAGGACATATTTGGGAAGAATGCAGAACAACTGTCATGCAAATACTATTCCAATGTACATAGGACATGCAACCTTGCTACTACACATCAAGGTGGGGTCTGGTGTAAGCAAAACATCCTGGACACATGTGGCAGCTTCATGGCACTTTAAAAATACCCAAGATACATCTGTAGTAAGAGTAATAAACTTTACATGCACACAAAAAAGTGCAGGGCTGCTCTGAGTGAGCAGAGCAATATATCACTGGAGTGACACACATCACCAGACATGCATTAGAAGGTTGTCATCCCATACAGACAGGTGACTGCAAGGCACAGACCCAGGTCACATGGAATATCTATTGGACATATCATATAACTTGCTAATGAGGTGTGTATGTGACAATGCAAGACCACAGCAATTGTCAAGATGCAGACATGTATGCATGTGGATCAGTGATGTATGATGCCATCACACACAAAAAGACCTTGAAAAGGCACATGTGCCATGGTGTGCGTACATGCAAAACCATTTCAGTCACAACACAGACCCATTAGAGATGCACCCGCAGCAGATGCCTTATACGGACCCCAAAATGATAAATCTGCATTAAGAATTACAGACACAGTACATTGTTACATCGGGACGTGATCGGAGTCAAAATGACAACTGAGAAATTGCCACAATCCCTGCAATCATGTGACATGTTCTGGAAGTGATGACTGTGCAATCCCAGTACTTATGTGCATGACAACATGTGCATGATGATACACAGGGGACAATTGGAAAGTTGATGTGTACCACATAGTGCCCCATCACACATCACATGTGTCACCAGGTCATCACACATCAATTGTGCAACATGAAATGATATACTGTGCTATATCAGTGCTTGCCACACCTAGGGCCTAGCTCCTGTCAGTATGCAATGACAAGAACTTGATAGACATCTTTGTGTTAACCGTAATGCTACATCCCTGCCATGTGTGTGCCTCGTATCACAAGCCATACGTGACCGTGTGAAACGTGCCATCCCCCTGATTTGACTCCAATGTGTGAAACGCACTGTGTAAAACGCACCGTACACCTGCATTCACATGGGCGTGTGAAACGCACTGAGTATAGCGACCCGTACCCCCAGAGTTCGTGCGTGTGTGTGAGACGTTTCACCATTGTAATGGTGCCAGCGAGCGAGACGTACCCCCAGAGTGCGTGGGTGTGTGCGAGACGTTTCACCATTGTAATGGTGCCATACGCGAGCGACCCGTACCCCCAGAGTGCGTGGGCGTGTGCGGGACGTTTCACCATTGTAATGGTGCCATACGCGAGCGAGGCGTACCCCCAGAGTGTGTGCGTGTGTGCGGGAAGTTTCACCATTGTAATGGTGCCATACGCGAGCGACCCATAACCCCACAATGCGTGCATGTGTGCGGGACGTTTCACCATTGTAATGGCGCCATACGCGAGCGGACTGTACCACGCCATTGCTTGTGTGTGTGTGCATCGTTTCACTATGGAATATGTGGCATTTGCGATGAAAAATGCACCGTACTTGCGTGGGGATCCCAGAAAATACATAGGGAACACCTAGGGGACGAGTAGAATGCCCAGAATGCAGGCTAGTCATCAAGGAAACTGAGATTTGAGTGTGTGCTACAGGTGTCCTGCAAAATTTAGTTGGGCAAAACTATACAATGTTGCAAAATTTGTTGCTGAGCTAAAGCTCAATTTTTAAACCATGCAAATGTGTGTCAGGGCCTTATGTGCAATGGGATTGGATGAAACATAGGATGCTAAGTAATCTGGCCTATCACATTGTACTCATGATATTGGAAGCCGCTCAGCAGCACTGATTTAAGGCTGCATGTGTCTGTGAGAGGGCACTTGCCTGCACAACATTGGAGTGGACGACACTGCTGCTGTCTGTGCATTCCCTGGACTCTGATTTTGCTGACCATGGAGAGGGCACCTGCATTCAGTGAGGAGGAGAACCAGGCCCTGCTGGATGCCGTCCTACCAAATTACAGCAAGCTGTATGGGAGACCAGGGGAGCAGGTGAGTGATGACTGCACTAGCTTGGACTGTGCACCTGTTGTGTGTGTGTCACTACAGCCATTGTGTATTTGTGGAACAGACATGCAATGTGGTTTGGCATTGAGTGCCGGGTGTGTACATTGTGTTATCTCCCATGCAGCGAATGATGTAGTTAAATAGTGTTCACTGCTTACCTGCATTGTGCTAACTGTGACATTCAATGCAATGTGAATCACACATTCTTCTGTGCCACACCTTGCATGTTTTATTGCCATGATTTACTGAGGTGTAATAGTGTTCCCCCAGAGTGACAGATGAATGTACTCACTGTTGTTAATGGTTTTTGGTGTCCTGTGTGGATGTTGGACAAATGCATGGTTTGAACTCATGGACATTGAAGAGTGTGAATGTTCATTGTCACCTGGCAAAGTGTGTATGTGGTATCTTGCAACACAGCTGCATGGTGTATGCCACAGCTGTAGCCATCTGATGTGACAAGTATGCAGTGTCGTGTGCATGACTTTCTTGGACAGTTAGCATGGCGCCTGTGTCACATCTTTGTCAAGTGTGACATGGGCAAAGTGAGTGTTGTATACACTGTTGACACTGACAAGCAAATGATATGTGCCAGGGTGTGTATGTGTGGTCTGCTGATGGTTCTTAGGTGTAGTGGGAAATGTGACAGCATGTCACGTGCTGTCCACCACCCTGCAGTTGCATGTCTTGTTCAGTGTGTGCCATGCTCAGTGAGTGGTTTGCACCCCTTATGGCATCTGTTGCCTTTCAAAGGCATGTAGTGCATTCGTGTTTGCTCACAGGCCACTTTCACATGGACAATGATGCATGTCCTGTCAGCATCCTATGCTCTGTTGTTATTGTCAATGTGGTGCAAGTGTGTGTCTTTGGGACATGGAGCAGGTGTAGTGATGTTGTTTCACTTTGTCTTCCTGACAGGCAACTACCTATGAGAAGGGGGAGATCTGGTTGGACATTGCCAGGGCTGTCAGGTCTGTGGGGGGCCCTCGGCGAAAGCTGATGAACATCAGGAAGAGGGGGCAGGACATCCGGTGCTGGACCTAGTTTATCGCCCGGGTCCAGCTCGGAGGGGGAAGGTACATGTCTGTTTGTTGTCCTGTGTGTCACGTGCTACTTGCGGTGCTCTGAAGCCTGTTAACACTCCCACATTTGGGGGGTCTGGTCAGACAGGCAATTTATGCATTGTAGTTTCAATTCCCCATATACGGATGATGCTCTTTTACATCCCTTCCCCTCATAAACATGTGTCACCTGCTTTGTGTATTTTCACTTTGCACATGTACTCCTAGGGTGCAAGATATGAGTATGCACATTGCTTAGCACATCATCATGTTGGAGGGAGGTCTGTGACACGTGTTGGTACCTTAGCTGTTCCACGACCTGTGCACTGTGTTTGGCCCTCGTGATTTTTGGCACTGATCATGAGTCTCAACATGGAGTTCAGCATGGGTCTGCCTCAGTGGCATTTGTCTCTGGCATACTTTGTATTACTCATGTGTCTGCTACATGTGCCCACTGACCATGTATACCAAATTTGGCTTGTGCATACTCACACTCGGCAGTGGCTGTGTGCCTATTCACAAGAATATGTTGCTGGTGGTTTGTGACTAATATGGATGGCCAGCCACACGAGGTGACCTTGGGTTTATTTAAATTGCTGCTCAGTTATTGATAATCTGATTCTGAGTTTACACTTCTTGAGCTGTATCACTGGCATTGACGGAGTGATGGGGGTGTTGTGCATCAGAGCTGTGATGGGCCTGCCTGTTTAGCCTTGACAGTGGTGAGCTGTGTACGTAATTTCTGATGTGAATTCATCACTATGCACTTACCCTGTATCGCTGGACAATGCTGTCATTGGGGGCTTTACAGGCCATGCTGTTTGCTCACAGAGATGTTTGTTCCTCATAGATTTGTGCAACATGTATGTATTGGTGGTGCAACGCTGTTTTGTGTTGGTGTGCACACTACTGTGTTCACATTTCCCATGTGGTTGAGGGTGTGTCAACAATGCAGCAATTATTTTTATATTCTCAATTGCAGGCACATTAACTTAGGCATTGTCTGGATTTTGGACATGTGGGACACTTCACTTGACAGCCAGTGTGTGTTATGTACTAGCAACGGTATGATCTGGTGATAGATGTCCCTGTGAGGAGTGTCACAAAAGGGGGTGGTGATGGAGGCAGCATCTGTACCAATCATACACTCAAACCCAGTCAACAGGTCAGGGTTTTATCCATCACCGTTCTGTTGCCCACTCTGCACCCCAAATTCAAACATGGGCCTGTGCAAATCACTCTGACTATGTGCGTCATGGGAACAGTCCAGCCAGATATGCCAAACCATGCCTTCCCTGGACTGGAAACAAGCTTCCTGGAACCGCTTTCTGGCATTACAGCCGTATTAAGCCATGCTTGCTTGAATACAGATCTGGGTTTCACGCAAGCCTGGCTGAAGACGGCTGTAATGCCAGTGACCAGTCCTAGAAAGCTTGTTTCCGGTCCTGGGATGGCATTACTTGCCAGTTCGGCTAGGACTGTTCCCATGTGGCACAGGATCAGACTGATTTGCACATGACCATGTCTGTAATGGGGTGGCAGAGTGGGCAACATAACAGTGATGGATATAAACCAGATCTGTTGACATACAGTGGCTCATCGTTGTGACTCTCATTCAAGTTGTGGCCTGGTCTGTAACTTGTATCTTTGTATCCAAGGATCGTTGTGTCTATTACAACTGCGCAGTACTAGTCTTAAATATGTGCTGAGTTATGTAGCATGTTACTCATGATGCATGCCATGAATTGAAATGTGCCCAAATGAATTTGTGCTCATGTGTCTGATGTGCACAGGTGATTGATATATTTTCTTCCATTCTCCTTGCCGACAGCATCAGCAACCGAAACGGGAGGAGACACAAGCACAGACCAGGCAGAGGGACCCAGCCGCAGTGCCACCTGCTTTGAGGAGTCAGAGGGAGGCAGTGGCACAGAGGGTGAGGGGAGTCAGGCGGCCGGACCCATGGAGCAAGACACTTCCTATCATGCGGACGGCTCGGCTGCAGCAACTGCATCTGCCACCATTATGTTTGTCCCCTCCTCCTCCACACCCATCTTCACCCTCCCAGTTGCTAGGGTCCCTTTGGTCTGTGCTGCCCCTCGTGTCTCCTTCGTCCCCGGCACCGCAGCCCCTGCCCCTGTCTCCCCTGCTGCCCTCAGTGCCGAGTCTGTGGACCTACTCCGGCAGATTCACGTTGGTCAGACGTCCATGCTGACTGTCCTCCATGGACAAACACAAATCTTGACACAGTTGTTGTCATTTATGGAGTGCATGTCATCTGACATGTCTGATCAACGTCTGAGTTTGTGGTCCATGGACTCTTCACTGATGGCAGCACTTGCCCTCCTGCAGGGTCCCACCCCCCCTCCTTCAGGCCCATCCACATCCCCCTCTCCCATACCTGTCCTCCATACACGCAGACGCACCAGATCACACACCCCAACAGGGACACCCAGCACACCCACACAGAAGTAAAAACGCAGAGCTCCAGGCACCCAATCTCAGGGGGATGTAGGCACACCCACAGGGAGAGGGGACAGACATCACGCATGCAGCCACACACATATTCCGCCAGACGCAGAGACCTCTAACTCCACTCCCATTTCGTCCCCGGGTGCAGGTGGTAGTCTGTCGGACCTGGCAGCTGTGTGCAGCAGTTTATATGAGACCACCTTTGCCGCTGCACTCCCCACTGAGGATGATTCCTCCCCCACTGCACCCACAACACCTACCCTTCCTTTGATTCATCCATGTGCAGGCACGTTTGGGGTTGGGATCCTCCACTATGTCTCCAAACAAGATTCCTTTTGTGGACGGGCCATTGGCCTTGTTACATCCGGGACTAATTTGCATCATCTTTTTGCTTTGGAGCTGAATAAAGCATTTTATTTTGCATTTCAGGTACTTACTTTAGGTGCTGGGTGTCTAGGAGTTGTTGTCATGTTAATGTGTATGGATTGTGAAAGATGTCTATTTCATGAAGGTGATGATTTGGACCATGGTATCTATATGCCATCACAATGTTGCAGCAATTTCTCTTTGTTTGTGTGTGTTCAGTTTGCATACAGACATAGTCCCAAAGAGTGTCCCTTCCTCAGTGACACATAAGATCTTCACTACAGACAGTTGCACAATTGTTGTTCCTATATATTTTACATTCCCTTCAGCAATAGCCATACTTGCTCACAAATGAGTTCTGATCATTGGTCTGTGCCATCCATGCTACTCACTGTGCTTGGGTTTGTAGTATGTAGTAATGCCTTCAGGGAAACAATCATACTTTTTACATACTATGCATGAAAATGTTATCAGTCTTGACCTTATGTTTCTAATTGTAATGCCGGGTATTTGTGCACACAAATCACATTTAGGTTCTTTGTATCTAAGGGTTTTCAACCCTGTTCCTTCCATGAGTCCTACACACACGCCCTCCTATGTCTGGGCACTGCTGGGAGTCCTTTCTGCACCCCCTCCTATGTCTTTGCACTGCTGGGAGTCCTATCTGCAACACCCTCCTATGTCTGGGCACTGCTTGGAGTCCTATCCACTCCCCCCTCCTATGTCTGGGCACTGCTGGGAGTCATGTGCACACCCTCCTCCTATGTCTGGGCACTGCTGAGAGTCCTGTGCACCCACCCCTCCTATGTCTGGGCACTGCTGAGAGTCCTATCCAGCCACCCCTCCTATGTCTGGGCACTGCAGGGAGTCCTATCCAGCCACCCCTCCTATGTCTGGGCACTGCTGGGAGTCCTATCTGCACCCCCCTTCTATGTCTGGGCACTGCTGGGAGTCCTTTCTACACATCCCTCAGATTAGAGCAACGTACCTCAACATTCACGGCGTGTGTGCGGTTCGTATCACTATTGCAATGGTGACATACGCGAGCGTGTGATGCGCCGCCCCCCAACATTAATGGCGTGTGTGAGGCTCGTATCACTATTGCAATGGTGACATACGCAAGCGTGTGACGCACCATCCCCAACATTAATGGTGTGTGTGCGGCTCGTATCAATGGTGATATACGCAAGTGTGTGTAGCACCGTACATGTACACTTCCGTTGTTGCGTTACGTTGTACTTACCGTCTGCGCCGTCATCGGGTTCTGTGCACCAGGTCGTAGGCGTACAGGACTGGGATGACACGATCGATGGGGTTCATGGCGTGTCTGTCGCGTACTGGGGTGCGGTTCGGACCGGACTCAGCTTTTACGGTAGTTTTCAGCTCCCGTAGTAATAGGGTCGTACGGAGTGTCGCCGAGACGAATCGTACTTGCTGGGCCGGAAACTGCTGCCTGTTTACGTATGGACGGCGCGTACAGCGTAACCCGGATATGTATCGTATGTATTTTTGGTTCGTATGGTGTTTGGTACGATTCGTATGTTGAAATGCTTTGGGTTATGATCGTACTTCATCGCACGTACGGGGACCGTGTAGGTGTACGAATCGTATGGGAAAAACGGACCGTATTGCGATTCGTAGGGGATTTTACCAGATCGGAATTGGCCCCTAAATATGTATGCAACAGTAGGGAATGTATTTGGAATACTAAATTACACTATTCCTCAGTTTAGAGCCCCCCCTAGAGCACCTTGTTGTACCGACTTGCATTGTAATGGTACTGCGATGTAATGACGCGGTCATTACAACGACCGTGTTGTAATCGCATGCGTTGTAACACATGCGATGTGACGGCTGTTTCCCCTGGCCTAGATTGCGGGGTTGCTAGCATCTATGATTTAGGCAATGTTCTCAGGTCCATTACACTACAAGGATAAAGGGTTTATTTTTAAAACCTTAGCTAAATCAACTGATAAACAAAACTAACAAAGAAAATCTAATAAACATTTACACATTTTTTTTCTACTTCAGGTTGCATAATTGCACTGGTAAACACCAACTAACCTGAAAAAATTAAAAACGTATACAATTTCCAACATAATAATAAAGATAACAAAAACAACAGTAATGCACAAGAAAACAACAAAGAACTTTATAGAAAAATTGAAAATGACAAAAACAACACATATGTAAGCATTAAAAAAAGTAATATAGGAGAAGCATTTTTTATATTGCAATTATTTATAACAACGTACGGGACCCAGCCTAAACGTGTAACAGCCCGTAAATAAACAATAAACAAACCTGAAGACTGATGTCATTTGAGATGTCATCAGTGATGTCACTGACCATGTTATGAATTATGTAATATGTGACATCATCAGCAGTGTATTGCAGGCCGCGAGATATAGTTAGTACAGCTAGCTATATCGGAGGAATTTCAATGGTTTTGTACGAGTAAAATGTCCATCTAATTACAACACCCCTCAAACCTATGGTTTTTTCAGTGAATTTCTATGGTTTTTTAAATGCTAATTCCTAACTATATCAGGCCTGAAACCTATGGTTTTTCAGTGAATTTCAAAGGTTTTTTAAATGTTACTTCCTAACGATATCAGGCCTCAAACTTATGGTTTTTTCAGTGAATTTCAAAGGTTTTGTAAATGACAATTTTTAAATGTATTACTTGTTAAATGTATTTGTTTTGATACTGATTTACTACATTTATTTAAACTATTTATTTTTAGATATTTTATTTTTAAAATTACATTATAATTACATTACAAAAGATACCTTTTTGAGATAAGACTAAATGATAGTAATGTTAAGGAGGAGCACCTCTAGCACATGTGAAGTCAGATTGGGTCACAGAGTGATATATTTCGCAGTCACTAGATTTCGAAAATACCCATTCTAGTTTGGTGCCACTCGGGATAGAAGAGCACCCTACTACCTAGATGCTTAATTTCACAGTTCCTGCCAATGCATTAACTGTCAAACACAACATTTCTATATATATATCCCGGCACTCAAGAGTCACTTATCTAGTTCTATATTTGAAAAGAGCAGAAAATGTATTTCCCTTGGTGACTCAAATACCACTGGCAACAGACAAGTTTGCGTTCTCTGAATCAAAAATGAATTTTAATACAACGATTATGTTTGGAACATCAAAATTTCATGAGTCACTTATTTAGAAAACAAATGGAACAAATTCAGTAACTTATCTTTGAAAATGGGCCAGGAAAGGACATGTATTCCCTAATGTTAGATCACAATCAGAAAGCAACTAAGAACAATGGTTGTGTCCTATTCGTCCTAGTCCACGGTAAACAACAGCCGACACGTGTTTCGTCAGGTTCAGTGACTTTCTCAAGGATTCATCCCTAGTTCCAGAAGATGTCAAGAAATTGACATAATTGTTAAAATTCATAAAAACAAGCGGCATCAAAGGCAGTGACCCAAGGATTTGTCAAAAATGAATCAGGAATCTCCCAAATATAGTTGGAAAGATGCCTGCGCAAGTAGTCCAGTCTGCCTCCTAACAGAGAGTTCTTTACAATCAATAAGTATCACCTAAGTCGTTGCGTGATACTTTGCTCTATTCAAATATAGAACTAGATAAGTGACTTTTGAGTGCCGGGATATATATATATATATATACAAAATATACCTTCTCAGAATGAATTACTTTAGTTTAATTACTTTGGAAATAGGCTTTTAAGTACAGTAGTTTCAGTTGTTGCAATGCGCAACACAATTTCAGACACAATGCAACATTGAGCTCAATGTGAATTTCTAGTCAAATGCAATTTGTTACTTTTTGGATTACTTTTTTAACCACAGGACTGGATCCTAGATTCAGTCGTGGACATCTCCTGTAAACAGTTGAGTAAAAGCGTTTTGGTTACAGTAGTGACATTTTTTTCTGCACAGCTCACCTCCTCGGGCCACTTAAGGCCCCAGGGACCCCATCCCCCGGGGCCGGCCTGCTTCTTTTTAAAAAAACTGTATTATTTGGGAGGGGGCCGAGTGGCAGCCCTCCCGGGCCACTTCTAGCCCCGGGGACTCCATCCCCCGGGGCTGGCCCTCTTTGTTGGGGACCGTGGAGGGGTCCCCAATCCCCCCACAGTCCCTGCCGGCTCCCCGCGTCCTGCAGGAGCTGGCATTGCTTTTATACATGGGGAGCAGCTAACATGCTGCTCCCCATGTAGAAAAGCAAAAACTCTCTTCCAAAAACCGAAGCAGTTTGCTATGGTAGGGCGGGAGCTGCCAGGCTCCCGCCCTACCATATCAAACTACCGTGTCCCGGGGGTAGGCACCCCGGGACACTGCAGGAGCCAGCCCTGGAGGGTGGTGGTCCCCAGGGCCACCACAAGGCTCCAGGAGGGGGGCTGCGCGGCACCCTCCCAACATTTAAAAGCCCCAGGGGGTGTTGGTCCCCGGGGCTGCGGGGTCCATCACGGACCCCCCAATTTTAAAATGTAGTGCCCCAGGGAGGTGGCGGTCCCCGGGGCTGCGGGAGGGCTGTGGACCCCCCGCATATGTAATGTGAAAGAACCAAAACTTTTTGGATAGGAGTGGCGCGGGGCACCCCATCTTCTTAGAGAATTTCGCCAAGATTCGTCGACTGGTGCCAAAGTTATTCCAAATAGAATGTTGCAGATTTCGTATAGAAACTAGGTCCTAACTATATATACCTACTGGCGACCAGTAGATAATATATATATATATATATATATTGAATCTTGTGTATATTCTTATCAAGTATGCTGCAATAGATCGAACTGGGATTTTAGAAGAGATTGAGAAAATGAATGCGGAAATTGCGAAAAAGGAAGATGCTGGTTCCGCAGGCACAAAGAAATTGCTTGAGGCTATGAATGAACGATTAAATAAACATGAAGAAAAAATAAAAACTAGAAAGGCACATAAGTTCGCTAGGGATCACTACAATATCTTTACTTTTGCCCAAAAATACAGTGGAGTAAAGCAGCAAGAATTTAGCAAGAAAGTAACAACAACAGCAGTGCCACAATGTGCTACTACCTCTAATGAAATGGCCAACATAGTCAATATCGAAAGCAATGATGAGGGTGCGAGTGCTGACACCATCTCTTTGACAAGCGATTCAAGCTGTGATTCAGAGTTTTTTAGGCCAACCGTTTGTAACCAAGTTCAATCTGCAGCAAGAAATGGATATTGTGGTGGAAGAGAGGTTACAAACGCTAAGACCGAGGCAGCAAAAGAAGCAAGGAGAAAGAGGAAAAACCAGCGGAGACGAGAAAGGAAACGCAGATCCAAACAGAAATCAACAACAAAAAAAGAAAAAGAACACATGGGTGAGGAAACAGAAGTAGCAGAAAACAGCATTGTTAATTTATCTTCAGTTGTTCTTACTAAAGCGGAAGATCAACTGTTGTCTTTGGGCTTGAATTTCTGTCCAGGGCAAAGATTTAATTATGCCAATACTCGTATTGATGTTTTCTGTTTTATCAGGAAATTAAAATTACAGAAGTTCTTCTCTTTGAAAACAACAAAAGAGAATGGAGACTGGGAAAAAGATACTGTTCCCACCAATAGTGAAAATGTGTTATCCTCAGATGTGTTCACTCTCCTATTGCTACATGACCTCAATGCAGCCACTGCATCTCAACCATTGGGACCAGATGTACATTAAGCTACACAAATACGATTGAATAAAACCAACATTACACAGAAGGGTGCAGGCTAAGCCCCTATAAACCAAAATCACGTTTTATTCCTTTAATGCCAAAGGACGCATTGGATACTTTTCACGACTGTGTCATTAATGATATCAAACAACTTTATCAACATACTAGGAGCAAGAAATATAGGAAAATCCACTATAACAAGATGGGATATGCAAACCTCAGCAGCAATAATGAAATCGTAATAAAAAAATCCGACAAAGGAGGAAATGTGGTGATCTGGCCGAAGAAGGATTACACCGATGAGGCCAAGAGACAATTAAGTGATGGAGATGGTTATACCAAAACAACATACAAAGAATATTCAAAAGCAAAGGAGACTCTTCTTAAGCAATTGTCTGCATGGCGCAGGGAGGGGCTAATTTTATATGATGAGTTTAAATTTATGAACAATGAGTTCCCAGTCCTCCCTGTCCTATATTTAATACCTAAAATTCATAAGGAGCTCATGCCTGTCCCCGGCAGACCAATAATATCTGCAATCAAAAGTGCTGAGGAACAAGTGAGCCGCTATGTGGATTTCTTCCTCCAAGATCTAGTTAAGGAATTACCTAGTTATGTGAAAAACACCAGTGATTTTTTAACTAAGATTAATGATTTAAGTTGGAGTGATGACATGTTGCTAATAACATTAGACGTTGAGTCTTTGTATACCAGTATCAACCATGTACTAGGTTTGGCTGCTGTGGAATATTTTTTGTTCAAGAGACCTGGTGAGTTTTATGAACACAATAAGGCTTTGATCAAACTCATTGAATGGTGTTTGTTCAATAACTTTTTTTTATTTGGTAAGGACCTGTACAAACAACTAAGGGGAGTGGCAATCGGATACTGTTTCTCCCCCAGCTACGCGTGTTCACATGTGGGCTGGTGGGAGGAACAGGTCCTTAAGACTCAGCACAAGGCATGGGTACGAGAAAAAATAATATGTTACATCCGATACATTGATGATATTTTCATCTTATGGCAAGGAGATGAATGTGAAGCTCGGTCTTTTGTGGATGAAATTAATCAAAAATCTCTTAATTTGAAATTCACTTCCCACATAGATAAAAACATTGTGGAATTCTTAGATGTGAAACTCTACATCAAGAATGAAAGAATTGAGACCACTCTATTTATAAAACCCATGGCCGGGAATGCCACCCTCCATGCCACGAGTCTGCACCCAAAGCACTTGATAGCCAGTATACCTTACGGGGCCATTGTGAAGAAAAATTGGCCGATCTTGCTGACAGACAATGTACTGGGTTCAAGTCTATCTAGAGGCCCCACGATAACTTTTAGAAGGGCAAGGAGTATGGGGACTACTTTAGACAAAAATAGTCCTGAGACAGTTTCGAGTAGCATGTGGCTGAGAGCACCGTCAGGTTTCCGTAAGTGTTCCAGCTGTAGAGCATGCAAGTTTGGAGTAAATACTACACATTATCGAACACCCTTTAGTACTCAAGAAATAGCAATTTCAGGTAGGTATGACTGTAAGACGGAATTTGCTGTGTATGTCCTGACGTGCACCTGTGGATTGAAATATGTTGGGAGTACCAAGCTACAGGTGCACGTCAGGATTTTGCAGCATTTATGTCCAATTTTGCATACTGACCCGGCCTACCCAGTGGCACGCCACTTTAAAAGACATCACAATAATTTTGTGGTAGGCGCCATCCCCATTTTGCGGAGTGGTGGAAACCGGGAGCGCAGCTTGCGCCAGCTAGAAACAAGGATGATCTTGGAGTTTGACAGCATGTGGCCGAACGGTTTGAATAACACTGAAGAGATTCACAACTTTTTGTAGATGATCCACAGATGGATGATCCACAGATATTGAGGTTCCCTGGTATCTGTAATGACCAAAGTAATGAGATAATAAATCTTCATCTGTGAAATGTTGACATATATCATTGATGTTTGGCACTATTTAAAAAAAACAAAATGACCCGCACAAGGAAAATTATATACAGATTATATTTGTTGCTAGATAATGCAATAGTATTTTCAAATGTACAACATGAACGCTTTCCAAGGAGAAGTAAGGTCCAAGTCTTGAGAGTTGTATTAGAAGACTTTTTATTCATGAAAAAAATATTGGAAATTCAGAAAATTCTAGCTGACCCAATCTTGTTGTGTTGTTTAAATGTTTGGCACTATTTGGCTGTTGCTAGTAACTATGATTTGCATGATATATAGGTTCCCTAATAATATAGCAGTGTATATATTGATCAAGAAATTAGTAATTTGCATGTATTGCACCAGGTCATTATTTCCGATTGTAGGCTGTTGTAAATATATGAAATAATTATTTTTCTCTTTATTTCACCTCCTGTTTTGCACAAATTTTACTGTTATGATGAATTTTAAAACACTAGTTTATTTATAATTTTAACAATTTTTATCCAATGTTATGGGTTCATAATTGTTGATGATATGGATGGATGGTATTCATCATACGGTTTGCACTTTTTGATAAGCTAGTTTGCACAGTCTTTTGCACAGAAATTCTTTTTTTTTCACATACAATCCACAAGCATTTAAATAGACAGAGTAAAGCAGTACTTGCAATGGGATGGATCTTATGACCTTATTGACTGTTATGTATTGATACAGAAATAATATTTAGGGTGTCTATGTTCATCCTTGGGTTTCATAGGAGTGAAATATGTGAAATATTCAAGTATGCTCAATTTATGTATTTATACAGTGATAAATTCATTTGCAAGGAGTACTATTGTCTAACATTGGACAAGGATTCTGAATATAGAAAGATTATTTATTAGAGGCAGAATGATCCGTTCTTTTATATTGAATTGTATTTAAACATCTAATTGAAATAATATTGCTGCCTTACTTCTTCTAATGTATTTAAACTGTTATTTAATATTTATTAACTAAATCACCCTATTATGTAGTTGATTTGTTTTTAAATGCGCAAAAGTGGATTGTATGTAGGATGTTTTCACTGTTTATCGTCAAGTGACCAAACATGTGGTGTGGATGGGAGTATACAATTCGCCATATAAAAAAGAAAGGATTGCTGTGACCGTTGTGTGATCAAGGGCATTCGTGCCTGAAACGCGTCACCTGATGCTGATTTGGTAATAAAGAAATCTGTTTGCCGATGAGAGTGGTCTGTTCTCCTACTTCGCCGGTTTTATTGGGACTGAAGATGGCTCGTAGAATTGTTTCTGATATATACTTACCGGATGAGAGAAGACGGTTGTGAAGTGACTTCGCCTCACACTGGGCGGGATGCACGGCCATACCTGCCCCCGTTTGATGAATTCCGGCATAAGGAGGTTGGCGTGGTCTGGGGACACAGGGAAATACAAGACTCGTTTTGCAGCAGGACATTGGTTTTACACAGCACCTTTGGATACTTTGCTTGCAGCATGGTCACTATGGCGTTAATACTGCCCCCATCTTTCGTTACCTGAACGCCCACTGCATTCTGGTACCAGTAGTTCACTCCCTAAGTGTTTCATCTGGAGTAGTGATCAGACACACCTGGTGAGGGCAGAGCTGCAGCAGTCCTATCACTACATGGTAGGACTATTTAAAGAACGTGACTGTGCAAGCCTCCTGTTTATAATGCTAGGCACTGAGGAAGGCCGTCTGGCCGAAATGCATTTGCCTGCCGAGAATAAAAGTATTTTCCTTCGTTCCCCTGTGTGGCCTCTGCTCTGTCCGTGCAGGAAGGAGATTGGTGTCATGTTTTCGCGTCGGCCAGTGACGCGTTCAGAGGCCCCCACGCTGTAAGCTGGCCCCAATATTTCTGGCTGCTGCCTCGGCAGTTTTGTGGCGATTTCCAAGGGATTGGATTGTTGGGGCCCACCTCCACTTACCGGATGAGAGAAGACGGTTGTGAAGTGACTTCGCCTCACACTGGGCGGGATGCACGGCCATACCTGCCCCCGTTTGATGAATTCCGGCATAAGGAGGTTGGCGTGGTCTGGGGACACAGGGAAATACAAGACTCGTTTTGCAGCAGGACATTGGTTTTACACAGCACCTTTGGATACTTTGCTTGCAGCATGGTCACTATGGCGTTAATACTGCCCCCATCTTTCGTTACCTGAACGCCCACTGCATTCTGGTACCAGTAGTTCACTCCCTAAGTGTTTCATCTGGAGTAGTGATCAGACACACCTGGTGAGGGCGGAGCTGCAGCGGTCCTATCACTACATGGTAGGACTATTTAAAGAACGTGACTGTGCAAGCCTCCTGTTTATAATGCTAGGCACTGAGGAAGGCCGTCTGGCCGAAATGCATTTGCCTGCCGAGAATAAAAGTATTTTCCTTCGTTCCCCTGTGTGGCCTCTGCTCTGTCCGTGCAGGAAGGAGATTGGTGTCATGTTTTCGCGTCGGCCAGTGACGCGTTCAGAGGCCCCCACGCTGTAAGCTGGCCCCAATATTTCTGGCTGCTGCCTCGGCAGTTTTGTGGCGATTTCCAAGGGATTGGATTGTTGGGGCCCACCTCCACTTACCGGATGAGAGAAGACGGTTGTGAAGTGACTTCGCCTCACACTGGGCGGGATGCACGGCCATACCTGCCCCCGTTTGATGAATTCCGGCATAAGGAGGTTGGCGTGGTCTGGGGACACAGGGAAATTCAAGACTCGTTTTGCAGCAGGACATTGGTTTTACACAGCACCTTTGGATACTTTGCTTGCAGCATGGTCACTATGGCGTTAATACTGCCCCCATCTTTCGTTACCTGAACGCCCACTGCATTCTGGTACCAGTAGTTCACTCCCTAAAAGTTTCATCTGGAGTAGTGATCAGACACACCTGGTGAGGGCGGAGCTGCAGCGGTCCTATCACTACATGGTAGGACTATTTAAAGAACGTGACTGTGCAAGCCTCCTGTTTATAATGCTAGGCACTGAGGAAGGCCGTCTGGCCGAAATGCATTTGCCTGCCGAGAATAAAAGTATTTTCCTTCGTTCCCCTGTGTGGCCTCTGCTCTGTCCGTGCAGGAAGGAGATTGGTGTCATGTTTTCGCGTCGGCCAGTGACGCGTTCAGAGGCCCCCACGCTGTAAGCTGGCCCCAATATTTCTGGCTGCTGCCTCGGCAGTTTTGTGGCGATTTCCAAGGGATTGGATTGTTGGGGCCCACCTCCACTTACCGGATGAGAGAAGACGGTTGTGAAGTGACTTCGCCTCACACTGGGCGGGATGCACGGCCATACCTGCCCCCGTTTGATGAATTCCGGCATAAGGAGGTTGGCGTGGTCTGGGGACACAGGGAAATACAAGACTCGTTTTGCAGCAGGACATTGGTTTTACACAGCACCTTTGGATACTTTGCTTGCAGCATGGTCACTATGGCGTTAATACTGCCCCCATCTTTCGTTACCTGAACGCCCACTGCATTCTGGTACCAGTAGTTCACTCCCTAAGTGTTTCATCTGGAGTAGTGATCAGACACACCTGGTGAGGGCGGAGCTGCAGCGGTCCTATCACTACATGGTAGGACTATTTAAAGAACGTGACTGTGCAAGCCTCCTGTTTATAATGCTAGGCACTGAGGAAGGCCGTCTGGCCGAAATGCATTTGCCTGCCGAGAATAAAAGTATTTTCCTTCGTTCCCCTGTGTGGCCTCTGCTCTGTCCGTGCAGGAAGGAGATTGGTGTCATGTTTTCGCGTCGGCCAGTGACGCGTTCAGAGGCCCCCACGCTGTAAGCTGGCCCCAATATTTCTGGCTGCTGCCTCGGCAGTTTTGTGGCGATTTCCAAGGGATTGGATTGTTGGGGCCCACCTCCACTTACCGGATGAGAGAAGACGGTTGTGAAGTGACTTCGCCTCACACTGGGCGGGATGCACGGCCATACCTGCCCCCGTTTGATGAATTCCGGCATAAGGAGGTTGGCGTGGTCTGGGGACACAGGGAAATACAAGACTCGTTTTGCAGCAGGACATTGGTTTTACACAGCACCTTTGGATACTTTGCTTGCAGCATGGTCACTATGGCGTTAATACTGCCCCCATCTTTCGTTACCTGAACGCCCACTGCATTCTGGTACCAGTAGTTCACTCCCTAAGTGTTTCATCTGGAGTAGTGATCAGACACACCTGGTGAGGGCGGAGCTGCAGCGGTCCTATCACTACATGGTAGGACTATTTAAAGAACGTGACTGTGCAAGCCTCCTGTTTATAATGCTAGGCACTGAGGAAGGCCGTCTGGCCGAAATGCATTTGCCTGCCGAGAATAAAAGTATTTTCCTTCGTTCCCCTGTGTGGCCTCTGCTCTGTCCGTGCAGGAAGGAGATTGGTGTCATGTTTTCGCGTCGGCCAGTGACGCGTTCAGAGGCCCCCACGCTGTAAGCTGGCCCCAATATTTCTGGCTGCTGCCTCGGCAGTTTTGTGGCGATTTCCAAGGGATTGGATTGTTGGGGCCCACCTCCACTTACCGGATGAGAGAAGACGGTTGTGAAGTGACTTCGCCTCACACTGGGCGGGATGCACGGCCATACCTGCTCCCGTTTGATGAATTCCGGCATAAGGAGGTTGGCGTGGTCTGGGGACACAGGGAAATACAAGACTCGTTTTGCAGCAGGACATTGGTTTTACACAGCACCTTTGGATACTTTGCTTGCAGCATGGTCACTATGGCGTTAATACTGCCCCCATCTTTCGTTACCTGAACGCCCACTGCATTCTGGTACCAGTAGTTCACTCCCTAAGTGTTTCATCTGGAGTAGTGATCAGACACACCTGGTGAGGGCGGAGCTGCAGCGGTCCTATCACTACATGGTAGGACTATTTAAAGAACGTGACTGTGCAAGCCTCCTGTTTATAATGCTAGGCACTGAGGAAGGCCGTCTGGCCGAAATGCATTTGCCTGCCGAGAATAAAAGTATTTTCCTTCGTTCCCCTGTGTGGCCTCTGCTCTGTCCGTGCAGGAAGGAGATTGGTGTCATATATATATATATATATATATATATATATATATATATATATATATATATATATATATATATTACCTACTGGCGGTCGCCAGTAGGTATATATAGTTAGGATTTTTTCCCTATGGGTTTTTTGAAAATTCTATGTCTAATAACTTTGGCGTTTGTGGACGGAATTGGCTGAAATTTTCAGGAAAATGGCACATTTTGTTTCTGAGCAGCCCCTAAAAATTTGGGGGGGTTTCGTCAAGGGGGGGCCGAGAAAAAAGGGGGGTCCCAAAACTTGTTTTTAACATTGAGTTTTCCATAGGGCGGTTGGCCTCACTTTTAGCCCGAACGGCTGAATGGATTTGCACGAAACTTGGCAAAATTGTAGGGACTGGTAGCCCGATGTGCCTTTTGTAGGTCTCAATATATGTGCTACAGTGGATTTTGAGAAATTAACGTTTAAAAAAAGATATATATCTGTAACAGCGGACCGGGCAGCGCTCCAGGACGCGTACTTTTCGCGCAACGGAGCTTTGTGAAGCGAAGCTGATTGGTTCTCCGGCGTCTGTCAACATTCCAAACAGTCCGTAGCGGCCGCCATCTTGTCTGTCGGTAGGATCGAGAGACAAGAGGAGGCCAAAGCGAAGGGGCAAATGACCATAAGGGGGAATAGTAGATCCTCGCTGACCCCCTACGTTTGATGTGGAGGTTTTAAAAGGGCCCCGCGGGGCAAAAAAAAATAATAATAATAATAATCGAACGGCTGAATGGATTTGCACGAAACTTGGCAAAATATTAGGGACTGGTAGCCCGATGTGCCTTTGCTAGGTCTCAATATATGTGCTCCAGTGGATTTTGAGAAATTAACGTTCAAAAAAAGATATATATCTGTAACAGCGCTCCGCTTCGCGTACTTTTCGCGTTACGGAGCTTTGCGAAGCTGATTGGTTCTCCGGCGTCTGTCAACATTCCAAACAGTCCGTAGCGGCCGCCATCTTGTGTCTCGGTAGGATTGAGAAGGGGCAAATGACCATAAGGGGGCATAGTAGATCCTTCCTGACCTCTTAGGTTTGATGTACCATTTTGCCAAGTTTGGTGTAATTCCGTTCAGCCATTCAGGCTGTAGACGTATGTAAATGTCCTATGGAAAATTGCATGGGGAAAACACATTTGAAAGTGTTGAAATTTAGAACCAATTAAAATGTTACTTTGGTTTTGTATTTGTGTGTGATGAAAGTTAATTGGTTATGTATATATGTCAAATGAGAGGAAACCACAGCCATTTTGTGATACTACTGTCTGAGGTACATTTGTGAGGAGTTTTTGGTGGTGAATTTCTGGTGTTTGATTTACCCAGTACTAACACTTCTCCTACTTTTAAAAAGGTGAGTTGTTAATTTGTAAGGGGAACTATGTTGTACACTTAAAGATAATTTGAAAAATGTTTTCTGTTATTTATTTGCAGTCCTTCTGTTATACTAAATACTTGATAAAGTTAGTTTTATATTATGTATTACTAAAAACGATAAATGAAAGTGATTATTTTTTTCTGCAATTTACAGCAAGCAATTTCAAAATAAAATGGCTCACAATGAAGAGACCGTGGCAATTTCTTTTGAATTGTCCACTACATTGATTGAAATTGAGAGCACCAATAATGAAATATTGTCACAAGGAGGACATGACTTGTATGATTCCATTAGATTGATTGAAATGGACAGCACCAAGAATGAAATATTGTCACAAGGAGATGACTTGAATGATTCCACTACGTTGATTGAAATTGAGAGCACCAATAATGAAATATTGTCACAAGGAGGAGATGACTTGTATGATTCCATTAGATTGATTGAAATGGACAGCACCAATAATGAAATATTGTCACAAGGAGGAGATGACTTGAATGATTCCACTACATTGATTGAAATTGAGAGCACCAATAATGAAATATTGTCACGAGGAGATGACTTGAATGATTCCACTACATTGATTGAAATTGACAGCACCAATAATGAAATATTGTCACAAGGAGGAGATGACTTGAATGATTTTTTTGATCAATCTCTTGATGGCGAATTTATCGAGTGTTTGGAGACCATAGAGTTACAAGAATCATCATTGCAGACTTTTCATGAGGACATTGCTGATGAGGACATGTTACTAGTTCTTTCAAATTTAGAAAATTCTGAAGAATAAATTTATATTTAGAAATCAAAAATTGTTTGAGACATTATTCATTTTTATTTTTAATTTATGAGGTTGTAGCGAAGTGATTGTAGTATAAAATGAGACTTATAGTATAGAGTGCAACATTTTTATGTTACATGGTAAGTTTACTCATATTTACTTCCCTTCTGCCACTATATTATCTCCAATGTGTATTTGACATCTCTTCTTCATCTCCGGCCTCCTTTCTCTCACTGTGTGTCTCCGATGCATCTTATCGCTGCTATTTTGTGTAATTACAGAAGAGAGTAAAATAAAATAGTTCGGAACGTGAAAAGGGGGCAAAGTAGAGTACTCCTCACCCCCTAGGCCTTTTTAGGCGGTCCCAAAAGGATCAGTTTCTGCTTTCCTGAGAGATTATGGTATGAGTTCCATATACCACAATAACTTGCATTACAACATGCAAGATATCTATCTCCTATTACCAACTTTTGGAGATATTCGCGCTAAGCGCGAATATCTCCAAAAAGTAACACCTGCCCTGAGCAGTTCTTAGCCATGTTATCCAATGGGAGGTGGATAACATGGCTAAGAGCATTAGCTCGGTAATGCATGAATATCGCTGAATTTTTAGCGATATTCATGCATTGCGGCCGTTTATTATCGCATTTGCGATAAACCTTGATTATAGCAAGGTTTATCTTCGATAATTTCTGACGATGCTTAGCGGTAAAAAATTCGTTGGTAAGCATCGTTAGCGATAAATATCGCTTAACTTTGGTAATATGCCCCAACGTCTGTTAACGTTCGATTCGAAGGAAATGAGGAAGTGTTGAAAAACATTGTCTGCGCCATCTTGCCTTTTTTGAAATGCCACACTTTTGTCGTGCACGGCAGCCATTTTAGATGTCTTGACCAGACCCACTCTCTGCACGCTGTCGATTCGTAGCATGGCTCCTCACCCTCGCAAGCATCTTCCCCAGGCACTGGTCACCACCGCTCTCTGTCTTATGCATGGGCAATAAACCTCCCCCCATCTGCGCTGCTCTTCCCTGAGAATCACACTCTGTGCCCACCCGACACCTCCCTTTCGCCCTATTCACTACCGCACCCTCTGACACTCCTCTTCCTCTGTGTCCGATTGTCCAGGCTATCAGCTAGCCCTGCAGATGTAGTTTATGGCCCCAGCTGTAAAGAATCACCCCTCTTCAAAGGAGTTATAGTAGATCAAGGCCCACACCCGATGAGATCCGTCACACCACACGTGTTCCTACTATCTGAAAACCATCCTGTATTGTGATTGGGGAGGGGACCGAGCCTGAAGCGGAAGATTCCAGGAATGACTCTTTGTACATCAAAGTTTTTACAATTATGTGTCACATTAAAAATATATAGCACTCCAACAAAGTAGTAGGAATATAAAACTTTAATAACATATAAATATATACAACAAAACAAAAACAGTAAAAACATTTAAACAACGAAGAGACCGTGGCAATTTCTTTTGAATTATCCAATAGATTTATTGAAATTGACAGCACCAATAATGAAATATTCTTGTCAGTAGCGGTCTGTTGTGCGAATAGTTCCAAGGCAGCAGAACGCGCTGAAATTTAGATGGCACGAAAGTGATGTCTAGCAAGTTGCCGCCCAGCAAATAACGGTGTGGGGCGCCGCGGGGGTGAGTGAGTCCAGTAGGCACCACAGCTATTCTTACCGGCATTGCAGAATTACTGCTGGGGACAATGCCTGTGCTGTAGCAGGGTCACAGCAGAAACAAAAAGGATTCTGTTGAAGATGTTGTTGGTTTTCAATTTGAAAACAGTTCTGGTGTCAACTGCTATGCTAATGTAGTGGTTAATGTTTTGTTTTCTCTAGAAAATGTAAAAGAGGGGGAGGCAGTCCAAAGTTCCGTTAAAAGGGCAAAGGAAAGGATCGGTGGTTTGAACTATCAGTCAAAAAGGGGAGGGGGTGCAACAATTTTTCCTACCGGGTCACACTGTGCTTTCACCGGAAGTGAGGTCTGCAGGATTCTAGTAATTCAAAGTGAGGCTGGCGCCAGCATGGGAGCGCCGACGTCCCGCGGATACAGTTTCGTCACTCCACGGGCGATCATGGCAGTCATTCCCCATCGGGGGTCGGAGACTCCCGCGGCTCCTCTAGAATCTTCAAGGTCGTGGAGGACTACGGTGGTGGAGTCAACCAGTGACCGGGCCATTTCTTTATGCTGGGCCCGCTCTTGCCAGGTCGACCGCCATTTTGAGAGTTCGGTAGCTACTGGCGATCGCGGGGTCAAATGAGCGGACGGGCTCCACCCTGCCGGGCGAGACGTTGCAGCATGGCCACAGTGGAAGAACCCTTTTCCGGGCGCCTGGAGCGCTGAGGGTGCAGCTGGGAAGCCTCCACCTGGGGAGGCGGGAGAGGCCTGTTCGCACTGTCTCTCCCTCCCAGTGCACCCCACGGCGTCTCGCTTGAGATTTGTTATGGCCGGACCAGGCGATGAGGACGAGGGAGGGGGGGGGGGGGGTCGGAGGCATGTGCAAGACATCCCCCCCCAGTGTTGTCGCAGCCATTATTCATGAAAGAAGAAGTGTCCCGTCCGTCTTCGGGCCGGGCTTCCGGTAGATGTCGGCCGGACGCCCCTGGCTCTGGCCCCATGAACGGGTTTCTTGGTTTATCGGCTGCAGCCGGATCCCGTCGGCCTCGGCCCCCCGACCGTTGGTGGCCGGACCGGAAGAGCATGTGGCGGGACTACCTGCAACTCTCAAGGGCCACCGCGGCCGGACTGGGAGAGAGAGGGGAGGGTCGAGGAGACATTCCCCCCCCCTGCAACTGTTCAGCATTGTAAAGGCAATCCCCTGACCGGGTCCCGCTGGCCTCGGCCTCTCCTCCGGCTACACCCTACGTTAGGATCTCCTGGCCGAGGCGTGGCAGCAGGACCTGCCTTATATGGGCTGCTCCCGGCTGGGCGTAGCCGGAACCCTGCCCCACCTTGGAAGTTTCCAGAGTGGGGGCGGATGTTCTACTGACTTGCATTTTCCCTAGTCTATCGATTGTTTTGGCGTGGCAGGCGGTGGGACAGCGAGGGGTGATTTGGTTTCTCTTACTGTTTTTCTGGTCTCTCACCACTGGCATATTTTAACGTTTTCTTGTTTCTAGGACATTAATAGGTTTTATCATTACGTTATGTTATCGTTTCTTTGTTCGTTGTTTAATAAAAGTTCATGTTCATCAGTGGCCTACTGATTTTCGTTTTCCTATTCTTTTCTTTCCAGGTTGTTTCATGCTAAAGTTTCTGTTAACAGGATACAGTGATCACTTCGTTATTATTGCATATGTCCTTTTCACTAGGGGTGCTCTCTGGTCGGGCCAGATGACGTATGTCTAGTAAATGGTCCGGGTGAAACAGGTGCATCAATCAGTGGGGAGTAGATAGGCATGACAGATTACAACGGGGGAGAAAGGTCCGCATTACGTACCCTTTCACTACTTGCAAAGATTTTCCTACATTTATTTGCAAACAGGGAATACCTCCAAAAAGAACTAATTCCCAAACAGTCAATGTTCGGACAATCAATCAATCAATGAGGAATGAAATAGGTACGACGTGTTAAAGGCTTGCGTTACCTACCCTTCACTATCTGCAAAGGGAGAGAGAATATTCCTATTCTTCATCGTTTGCAGGCAGAGAAGATCCTTAAGAGAACCAACTTCGAACAATTCAATGCTCGATTCAAGCAATCAACAAGGGGTACTGTGAACACAAATGAACGCCGCTTATGTACATACGCATTGCTATTTTCAACAGGTTGTTCCTAATGTTTCTATTTTAGCGAGGTCAAAAAGAGATCCCATTAGTGGCCTACTGATTTTGCTCGATTCCTTTTGTTTTTTTACACGATTTTTCGCTATCTGCAAAGACTAAACAGAGTATTGCGACTCTGTGCTTGTTTGTAAATAGAGAATGAACCAAAGAGAACAATCAATCAAATGGAGAGAGAAGCAGGCACGACGGATTACAAAGGGGGCAAAGGCTGCGTTAACTACCCTTCACTATCTGCAAAGAGAGAGTACTCCTAATAGAAATGAGGGGTGGGGGGCAGCATTCAAAGCAGATCAGTGTGCATAAACACGAAAATGTTTTTACTTACCACGTACTTGACATTCGACAGCTTATGATATTTGCTATTAAAAAACCATTGAAATTCACTGAAAAAAACATAGGTTATAGACCATATATAGTTAGGAATTAGCATTTACAAAACCTTGAAAATTCACTGAAAAAACCATAGGTTATAGACCATATATAGTTAGGAATTAGCATTTACAAAACCTTATTTTACTCACACAAAACCATTGAAATTCCATATATAGTTAGTTGCACTAACTATATATCACACACCCGCAATCCACTGCTGATGATGTCACATATTACATCATTCATGACATGGTCAGTGACATCACTGTGTGTCAAATGACCATCATGCCATATAATAGCTGCAGTTACAAATGTTCTTCCTAAAATCAACGACTGTGTAGCCACAACATTTGTAATTAAAGTTGAAGACTTACTTTCATCAGGTTTATATAGTTGGATTTTTAAAATGACATTATAATCAAAAGTTTGGGCAAATAATCTAGACAGCATTGCAGACTTACATTCCCTCTACTCCATGTCTTGATTGGCTGCTTGAATTAGCTTGTAAAAAGAAACAGTTTTTCTGAACTCATTCAAAGTGCAGTTATTTTTCCATGACGTCAAGTGTTATGGTAAGAACACCGTTTGCTTTGGGAAATACTCTGTTGTCCTTCAACTAATCTCTGCCCACCACTTTCTATAAGAAAATCTTCTTTTTTTCCAGGAACTATTTAAAACTCAAAAATAACTTTTGACTCTGTACTGCACTTATCCTCAAGGCCAAATCGTGTAGGAGCCATTAGAACCTCTTGAAATTCCTCAGAGCAAATCCCGAGATTCCTTCTCTAAAATTTTGGTTTTAAAAACACCAGGTAAGAATTTTTAAGGTCAAAAGGTAATTTGTTTTGAAAATTAAAACAGAATCGTTGCAGAATGACCAGCCATTTCTAGACTTTAAATAAGCTGTGTAATGTCCTGATGTTATTGAAGGACCATCATGATATATAATTGCTGCAGTTACAAAAGTCCTTCCTGATATTGACAACTGCGAAGCAACACAATTTTTAATTAAAGTTGTCAATTTTGTTCCATCAGGCCTACATCGTTGGAACATTAAAATGACATACTGGCCATATGTTCGTATAAATAATGATGACATCATTTCAGATTTACATTGGCTACACTCCATGTTGTGATCAGCTGCTTTTACTAGCTTATTAAAGGAGACTGATTTACTGTCTGGCAAAGTTAAATATATAAATCTTTCTGAGTCTACACTAGTAGTACTTGATACCCTACAGTTCTCGCAGTCATGCTGCCATTGATAAGAAAGCCCAAACAGGTGATCTACATTTACACCTTCAGCATGCAATACATCAAGCATATACATTAAAAACTCCTGACAATCTTGCTGAATATTTTGAGAGAATTGTGTTTGACCTGAACATCTGTCTAACAGATTTCGAATTTCAGACACACTTTCTATTTTTGTTCTATCAGTGCTACATTTCTCTAACACAGAATTTAACAAACTGCAAAATCTTTGATCAGAATTGACCACAATCTCTTCTTTTACATTTTCTAGAGAAAACAAAACATTAACCACTACATTAGCATAGCAGTTGACACCAGAACTGTTTTCAAATTGAAAACCAACAACATCTTCAACAGAATCCTTTTTGTTTCTGCTTATAATTTCAGGTTCATCGACTTTTCGTCTTTGTGCTACAACCTCCCTAGTATTGGTCACATTTCTTCATTTCCGGCCTACCACACGTTTCTCAAACAAAGGATATTGAGGCAAATGTGGCGCATACTCTCTTCTTAACCTATTGTATTCCTTAACACAATCTAGATCCGCACAAATGTTTGTGACATCACACTCAATCAAGTACAATCCCGATAAAGTTCTAACTCGTGACAATGCCACATATGCCATACCCTCCTTGAACACAGAACTGCCAATATTCACCAATGCACTGTCTACACTTAAACCTTGCGATTTATGGATTGTCACCGCATATGCCAAGCAAACAGGAAACTGCTTACGGCGAACATATAAGTCTTTTACAAGCAAAAATCTAGCAGAACAATGACCAATTAGCTGTACTTCCTCAATGCCATCAAATTTAATTTTGAAAAATTCAATTCCATCTCTATTTCTGTATTTCACAAAATCAACAACATTACCCATTGATCCATTTACCAGACCTCTTTCAACATGTAAATTCCTTCTTAAAATTATACGGCAGTTTAAGCACACATTCAGAGTCTTTTCAAAACCTGCAGTTTTAGATATAGTCTTCTCTAATGAATCCAATTTTGTTTTCAAATTCTCAGACAAAATAATTGTTGATCCCATATGCTCTACTCTGTCAATAGCTTCCAGTTTCACAATCTCTTGGTTTTCTAAATGCAACATTTTGTTGTTGAAGATGGCACATTCTGCAAGAGTTGGCATCAAACATATTCCAGATTTCTTCTCAGTAATTTTCGGAAAAATATTCTCAGGCACAACATCTTGTTCTGGATATATATTTGACAGTAATCGTGCATGTAAAGCTTCTTTCCCATGCTCGGTCACTTTTCCAATTCTAACATCTTGTAGAATATTCTTGTAATCTTCATCCTTCGCTTGACGCATATTTTCATGCAGTTCAGCATAATTGAAGTTTAACCATATATTGACGTTGCCAATGCTCCCTAGGCACTTCCTGGTATCTTCATGCGTGAGCATTTTGAACACAGGTTGTCCTTTCACTGGTGTCAGCTGCAGAAGATCTCCGAAAACAATGATGTGTTTGCCACCAAATAACACATCATACTCTGTTTTGAGAACTTCTTGCATTCTCAAATGCACAAAGGCAAGCATGACATTGGAAACCATGCTTACTTCGTCAATGATAAGAAGTTTCATTTTCCTCAAGACTCTTGAAACTTCACAACAAGCATCTCCAGATAACTTGTGGTATTGTAATTTGTTGTCATGCTCCACTGGCAGCATCAGTAGATGATGCAAAGTAATACCTTTAATGTTATGTGCTGCCAGTCCAGTTGGAGCAGTGACAACACAAGACAGCGATGACTCAGTCCTTTCCTGCAAATAACATGAAATTGCTTTAATGAGGAAACTTTTTCCAGTTCCCGCTTCTCCACTCACGTACAGTCGAACAGGCTTCAACGACGTACATGAGCACTCTTTCTTCTCATGACTTAATCCATGATCAATTTGCTTGGTAACTTCGTCATATATTTTCCTCTGCTCAACGTTGAGTTGTCTTTCCAAGTCTTCTAAGTTAACCGCATCCTCCTGAGCATGTGCCATGGCTCTTTCCACTTCATTCATGGCAGTGGCAGCTTCATTTTCGATAACAGGTCCTCCTAGTGGATCCTGACTCAATGAAACAGAACTCTGACTGTCCTGAGAACTGTCTCTGGCAATCTCGGCTGCAATCGTTGCTTCCTGCTCGATTTCCGCATTCAACATTTCTAGATATTTGGGATAAGCAGGACATTCTATGGTCTCCTTGGCGGCAGTGAAAGAGTCTTCGTAACAGAGGAAATCTCTAAGCAGTTCCTCTTCTGCACGCCAAGGCTTGAAAAGTTGCAAAAGTGCTAAATGGAAAAACTCCTTTTTTTCAGGAGATTCGCCACTCAATTTTCGATGGTTTACCAAGTGGCATTTTCTTTGCTTGACCAGACATCCCTCACTTCCAATTACAGCATACACTCCTTTCTCAATATCTTCTTTGATGTTCCTTTTGAATATGTAATTTTGTAGAACCTCATACAGACAAACATTCTCGAGGTGACTGCTTCGATTTGGATAATATGTATCCAACATGTTGGTCTTCAAAATATCGGTACTGTTTGGCTCCTTTTCCGCCAAATACTCAATTTCCCGCACAGGTTTCAGAACTCGATTACGCGTTGCAGCAAGACCAAGACTCGCCCAAACGATACTCCTGGATTTGGCATAGAGACTTGCTGAAGACAACAGGTCAGAACATTCGTAAGCTCCGATTTCTCGATGTGACAACATCTTCAGACTGAAACTATACAACTTCTTACTGAGGCTCTTTTCATGGGAAATGTCCTCCCACATATCCTTCAATTCTGTCTTTTCTTTTTTGGTGATGTAAGATGTCACATACCGAGCCACAGCCATACAGTTATCAGCCACAAACTGTATATCCATGTTAGCATTCCACATGGACAAAATCACTGGGTTGTAGTCGTTGATGTACTTGGACTCTTCGTTCCTCTTCAAATTGTATGTGTTTTAAGTTGATTTCTTCATCACATTATGTCGCAGCGAAGACATCAAACTGTTTACTCTTCCTTTAGAAATCACCGGTCGTGGAAAGCCGAAACGACATTTGGTGTAGAACTTGTCCTTGTTTCTGAATTTACGACGACAGTACTTTCCACAACGATGGCTTTGGAAACGTAGAACTTTTTCTCTTAGGCTTTTCTTCTCCTTTGATTTTGGAACAGCACACGTAGAATACTGTTGTATGAAACTCATCACTAAGTCTTCTGGATCTGTTCCAAATGTAGGTGCATCCTTGATCCACAGCAGCATATGTATATGAGGAGCACCTCTTGCTTGGTACTCCTTTCTCCAGAAGAAATCCAACACCTCTCCAAGAGGTGGATTCTTCTTATTCATGATGAAAGACATCATAGCTTCAAATCTATGATTGAAGTACCTGCATACATTGACTGGATCCAAAGAGCACAGTTCTCCGGGTGTCTTGAATTCGATGTTTTCAATGTTTCCATTTGCCTCTCGTAGAAATTCAAGTAAGTCTTCCCAGCCATACTCGGCACAGCTCAGAGTGAGGAACCATGTGGGAGTTCCTAAGTTCCTCAGCATACATTTTAAATCACCATGACGACGGTACCAGTACTCATTAGTACCACGCTGACACGCTATGAGATTAATCAGGTGACAATCCAAAATACTGTCTTGGACATTGACTTTATCCATAAAGTCACTTGCCGAGATGTTTTGCATCTGTATACCACTTTTCAAGATGTGGTTCACTGCATATGACAGTCCAGACAGATCGCTTTCAAACAGGAGATGAAACAAATAGGGAATGCATTGTCGAAACCTAGCATCTTCTGCATACAATCGTAAAGTCCGGTATTCAGAAGCAGGAATTTGATGAGGTCGCTCATCATATCTTCCTCCTTGACCTGTTGGAAATAGCTGTGGGAAACACCGAGCTTCCAAACTTTCCTCCCAAACACTAATGGGACTCCCTTTGGCTTGTTACATTTGAAACAACTCAATAGCATTCCCCATGACTTCCTTGGAATGCAAAGGATGAACACTATAATGTTCATATATTTCTTCACTTTTAGAGGGTTCTACTTTCTCAATTTGACCAGCACACAAATCGCTATCCTCTTCCTCACTTACTCCCTCTTCTGCAACATATACATTCTTATAGTACTTATTATTTTTTTTCAAATACAATGTTGCCTTTTTCACTTTCCTAACATCCACTAAATCGTGCCATATTTTCTTATTCTTTGTCGGAACCCCATTAACTAAGATAACCAGAGGTTCCTCTTCCACTTTTTCTACTCCAATTGTGTTAATGTTTTTCTTCAAATCTAGAGGCAAATAAACAACTCTTCCCTTTAATCCTGTCTGTAAATCTGATGGAGGCAATCTCAACCAATTCCAGATTATTATGAACCGCTCTAGCAGGCATCTGGTTTTGATTTAATTTGTTACAACAATAAGTACACACACGTTGATCCGATCCCAAATCAAAACAATTTTCTACCATCAAGTATGTTGCGAAATCCTTCCATTCACTATTATTTTCCCTTTCACTTTTTGCATATAAATCCACTAACTTAGTCTGATTCTTATAATAAGTGCGTCGACAACACACACAAGTGAAATTAGGCCTCTCACTTGATTTAACCTGAAACGCGGCAATTTCCTTCTGAAAATTATCTGTACTGGAAACCTGTACACTGTCTTCCACATTACCCTCTTCTTCTGAGTCAATTTCAACATTCTCCTCTTTACTTCCAAAGTAACAAAACTCAATTTCTTCACAAATATTCTTCACATCTATTTCAGAACCATGCAAAAGAGCAGCGCATAATTGTTTAAGCATAATTGCTGGACTCTTAGCATAATACAACATTCTAACTAATTTCCTCACTTTATTATGATGCACTGCTAGCATCCTGAAATGATGAAAAACACTCTGGCATACTCTCCTGGAAAGACAAGCCAGTGAATGACCATGCAAACCTGTCACTTCTCTTACTCTGCAAGGATCTAATTCTTGCAACAACATCATTTTCTGCTTCAAACTTTTCTTATTAAATGTCCGTACAAAATCACAAAGCAAATTGATGGAATCCTGTCGTACACTGCAAATACTACTACACTTCCAGGTGTACACAGGACCCTTAGGACGTCTTCCTAAAACCTCATTACCTAACACCTCTTCTGTCTCTGTTATCACAAGTTTTTCTTTTTCAACTGGACAACCATCTTTCACCTCATAAGCTCGACCACTGGTGTCAACTGCATGCACCAAATCATTATCCTGGAAATAACTCTCCTCATTGAAAAATGCCTCACAACTTGAACTATGCATCCATTCTCCGGAAAAAACTTCACAAAAATTACTACGATTAACTATTCTCTTCCATCTACTATTTCTTTTGAAATTATAAATTGCCTTGTTTAGCTTCCTAATTCTATTGATTATCAAAATAAATAACTTTCGCTTTATTTCAAATGCCTGATCAATAACTTTCTCAACTTTTTTTTTTCTCTTATAAAAAACCACTTTCTGTTGACCTTTCTTAATATTTTTTAACAAATTGCCAATTATCCTGTTGCGGAACATTCGTCTACGAAAACACCTAAACTGTTGTTTCCTTCTACTATCATGCACAGAGTTATCTCTTGCTCTAGCAGTAACATTTTTGATTGGCCTTTCCTTTCCGTTTAAATTGCTTCTCTTTTTCTGGACTAAAACATTTTCTGTAGTACTACTTGTTTTTCTACAAATGTTTCTTATGAATGTTTTCGTGGTCTTACCCGGTGCTTTCTTGGTGACTTGACAAGTTTTTTTTGTAGAGGACTGCTGCAATATTTGATGGACCTGCTGTCTTTGACGTTTTGTAGCCTTTCTAATTCTATCCTTAGTTGGCATTCTCAAATTTTGAAATGATCTGCAGTTGAATCTGTGGTAAAATATAATAAAAAATTTTATTAACCGCTATTACCAAACAGTAAATCAATAACAGTCATCAAAAACTTAACACACTACTTGTTATTTTTACATAGAACAATTTTTAGTGCATTGTCAAATTTAGAAATCACAAATAGTAGCAAAGAAATTGAATGCTTCTACATTTTACCTGTGTTGTTTTATATGTGAATCTGAACTAATTTTATGAGCATATTTTAATATTTTATTGAAGACACTACACATAACCTTTTTTTGAAGGTGTGTTTAATTTTAAATGAAACGGTTTACATTTTTACTTTTCATTTCTTGTTATTTTTAAAAATAAATGTTTATAGTTCCATAGGCTCAAGCAGGTCAGCTTCCCACCCTATGTCATACAATTCTGACAAATCGGCATCCTCATCATATTCTTCATCATCCTCAGGATTTAAATCATCCAAGGGATCTACTTCCACTGATGTTTCAATGACAAATTCAATGATAAGATCGACATCAACTGATTGCTCATTATCACTCATGCTTGATGTTGTCGTTATCTTTAAAAAAAGAGAACAACAATGAGATGTTGCAGAGTAAGGCACAAATCTCAGAGACTATAATAGTAAAATTGTTTAACAAGAGTATAATTTTGCAGCTATTATTTAGCCATGTCCAGCGATGCTGAAGAGGTGAGGCCTATGTCCAAGTTTTCAGTAAACAGGACTCATCTCTTCTTAACCTTGGATAAGCCTCACCGACTCTGTGTCCCCTGCACATACTTAAATGTAAAGGGGCAGATTTATGTTAACTGGCACATCCCCAGGGATGCACCAGTTAACGTGCACCGCTGCTCTGCCACCCATGGTGTGCTGCATTTACAATGTGGAGCACCATTGAGTAAAAACAGCACAGATGTGTCACGCATCTGTGCCGCAAAAGCAACACATTGCACGAGTCACGTCGTAAACACGACATGTCTACTGCAATGCACAGGAGGAAGCCACACATTGCATGGTGCTTCACTCCTTATGCCTGTTTCAAACAGCCATAAGGATTTGATTCAGCAATGCTATAAAGCTGACTCAGTGAAATCGTCTAAATTTCACTGTGTTAGTTTTACAGGGCTTTCATGCAAATGAATGCCCACCCTGCAACAAAACACCTATATGAAACCTGACGCAGGTTTCATGTGGCACAGGACTTTACAGCATAACACATCTGCCTAGATGCATCAAGTTGTAAATATATCACAACATAGCAAATCTTTTGCTCTGCCGCTGCATCACAAAAGTGACGCACAGCGGCGCAAAAGAGGCACACACCTATCATAAATCTGTCCCTAACATGTTAAATGATTGATTCAGGATGACGATAAGGTGTGGCCTATCCAGAGATTTGTTTAAGGTGAGGCCTACTCAGGGTTGCAGATTAAATTTACGCTTGTTGAAGAGTACAGAGGAGATAATACATGTGAAGGCCTACCAATGAAGTAAGTCATGTCCACTTCACTCTTGAACAAAGGCCAGACCTCTTCTGTGTCCGTGGACAGACCTAAACCTCATCTGCACAATGTCATTCGTAAACTTAGGAAACACAGGTGATGTAATTGAAAAATGTGGAGTTTCTTTTCCTCATTTCACAATCACATCACCTGTGTTTCCTTTGCTTAGGTATCTCATAGTGCAGATGGACTCTAGCATATCAAAGAGTACACATAAGTTGAGCAGTGTATACAACAATTTTGACATTTACAGAAGATTCAGCTACTTATCTTGTTGGAGATGAAATGAGGCCTGTCTTGCAACATGGTGCATGTTTTGCATCACTGCTGCATCGGTTTCATGTGGCACGGGACTTTACAGCATGACACATCTGCCTAGATGCATCAAGTTGTAAATATGTCGCCACATAGCAAATCTTTTGCACCGCCGCTGCGTCACAAAAGTGACGCACAGCGGCGCAAAAGAGGCACACACCTATCATAAATCTGTCCCTAACATTTTAAATGATTAATTCAGGATGACGATAAGGTGTGGCCTATCCAGATGTTTGTTTAAGGTGAGGCCTACTCAGGGTTGCAGATTAAATTTACGCTTGTTGAAGAGTATAGAGGAGATAATACATGTGAAGACCTACCAATGAAGTAAGTCATGTCCACTTCACTCTTGAACAAAGGCCAGACCTCTTCTGTGTCCGTGGACAGACCTAAACCTCATCTGCACAATGTCATTCGTAAACTTAGGAAACACAGGTGATGTAATTGAAAAATGTGGAGTTTCTTTTCTTCATTTCACAATCACATCACCTGTGTTTCCTTTGCTTAGGTATCTCATAGTGCAGATGGACTCTAGCATATGAAAGAGTACACATAAGTTGAGCAGTGTATACAACAATTTTGACATTTACAGAAGATTCAGCTTCTTAGCTTGTTGGAGATGAAATGAGGCCTGTCTTGCAACATGGTGCATGTTTTACATCACTGCTGCATCAGTTTCATGTGGCACGGGACTTTACAGCATGACACAACTGCCTAGATGCATCAAGTTGTAAATATGTCGCCACATAGCAAATCTTTTGCACCGCCGCTGCGTCACAAAAGTGACGCACAGCGGCGCAAAAGAGGCACACACCTATCATAAATCTGTCCCTAACATGTTAAATGATTGATTCAGGATGACGATAAGGTGTGGCCTATCCAGAGATTTGTTTAAGGTGAGGCCTACTCAGGGTTGCAGATTAAATTTACGCTTGTTGAAGAGTACAGAGGAGATAATACATGTGAAGGCCTACCAATGAAGTAAGTCATGTCCACTTCACTCTTGAACAAAGGCCAGACCTCTTCTGTGTCCGTGGACAGACCTAAACCTCATCTGCACAATGTCATTCGTAAACTTAGGAAACACAGGTGATGTAATTGAAAAATGTGGAGTTTCTTTTCCTCATTTCACAATCACATCACCTGTGTTTCCTTTGCTTAGGTATCTCATAGTGCAGATGGACTCTAGCATATCAAAGAGTACACATAAGTTGAGCAGTGTATACAACAATTTTGACATTTACAGAAGATTCAGCTACTTATCTTGTTGGAGATGAAATGAGGCCTGTCTTGCAACATGGTGCATGTTTTGCATCACTGCTGCATCGGTTTCATGTGGCACGGGACTTTACAGCATGACACATCTGCCTAGATGCATCACGTTGTAAATATGTCGCCACATAGCAAATCTTTTGCACCGCCGCTGCGTCACAAAAGTGACGCACAGCGGCGCAAAAGAGGCACACACCTATCATAAATCTGTCCCTAACATTTTAAATGATTAATTCAGGATGACGATAAGGTGTGGCCTATCCAGATGTTTGTTTAAGGTGAGGCCTACTCAGGGTTGCAGATTAAATTTACGCTTGTTGAAGAGTATAGAGGAGATAATACATGTGAAGACCTACCAATGAAGTAAGTCATGTCCACTTCACTCTTGAACAAAGGCCAGACCTCTTCTGTGTCCGTGGACAGACCTAAACCTCATCTGCACAATGTCATTCGTAAACTTAGGAAACACAGGTGATGTAATTGAAAAATGTGGAGTTTCTTTTCTTCATTTCACAATCACATCACCTGTGTTTCCTTTGCTTAGGTATCTCATAGTGCAGATGGACTCTAGCATATGAAAGAGTACACATAAGTTGAGCAGTGTATACAACAATTTTGACATTTACAGAAGATTCAGCTTCTTATCTTGTTGGAGATGAAATGAGGCCTGTCTTGCAACATGGTGCATGTTTTACATCACTGCTGCATCGGTTTCATGTGGCACGGGACTTTACAGCATGACACATCTGCCTAGATGCATCAAGTTGTAAATATGTCGCCACATAGCAAATCTTTTGCACCGCCGCTGCGTCACAAAAGTGACGCACAGCGGCGCAAAAGAGGCACACACCTATCATAAATCTGTCCCTAACATTTTAAATGATTAATTCAGGATGACGATAAGGTGTGGCCTATCCAGATGTTTGTTTAAGGTGAGGCCTACTCAGGGTTGCAGATTAAATTTACGCTTGTTGAAGAGTATAGAGGAGATAATACATGTGAAGACCTACCAATGAAGTAAGTCATGTCCACTTCACTCTTGAACAAAGGCCAGACCTCTTCTGTGTCCGTGGACAGACCTAAACCTCATCTGCACAATGTCATTCGTAAACTTAGGAAACACAGGTGATGTAATTGAAAAATGTGGAGTTTCTTTTCTTCATTTCACAATCACATCACCTGTGTTTCCTTTGCTTAGGTATCTCATAGTGCAGATGGACTCTAGCATATGAAAGAGTACACATAAGTTGAGCAGTGTATACAACAATTTTGACATTTACAGAAGATTCAGCTTCTTATCTTGTTGGAGATGAAATGAGGCCTGTCTTGCAACATGGTGCATGTTTTACTTCACTGCTGCATCAGTTTCATGTGGCACGGGACTTTACAGCATGACACATCTGCTTAGATGCATCAAGTTGTAAATATGTCGCCACATAGCAAATCTTTTGCACCGCCGCTGCGTCACAAAAGTGACGCACAGCGGCGCAAAAGAGGCACACACCTATCATAAATCTGTCCCTAACATTTTAAATGATTGATTCAGGATGACGATAAGGTGTGGCCTATCCAGAGGTTTGTTTAAGGTGAGGCCTACTCAGGGTTGCAGATTACATTTACGCTTGTTGAAGAGTATAGAGGAGATAATACATGTGAAGACCTACCAATGAAGTAAGTCATGTCCACTTCACTCTTGAACAAAGGCCAGACCTCTTCTGTGTCCGTGGACAGACCTAAACCTCATCTGCACAATGTCATTCGTAAACTTAGGAAACACAGGTGATGTAATTGAAAAATGTGGAGTTTCTTTTCCTCATTTCACAATCACATCACCTGTGTTTCCTTTGCTTAGGTATCTCATAGTGCAGATGGACTCTAGCATATGAAAGAGTACACATAAGTTGAGCAGTGTATACAACAATTTTGACATTTACAGAAGATTCAGCTTCTTATCTTGTTGGAGATGAAATGAGGCCTGTCTTGCAACATGGTGCATGTTTTGCATCACTGCTGCATCGGTTTCATGTGGCACGGGACTTTACAGCATGACACATCTGCCTAGATGCATCAAGTTGTAAATATGTCGCCACATAGCAAATCTTTTGCACCGCCGCTGCGTCACAAAAGTGACGCACAGCGGCGCAAAAGAGGCACACACCTATCATAAATCTGTCCCTAACATTTTAAATGATTAATTCAGGATGACGATAAGGTGTGGCCTATCCAGAGGTTTGTTTGAGGTGAGGCCTACTCAGGGTTGCAGATGAGATTTACACTTGTTGAAGAGTACAGAGGAGATAATATATGTGAAGGCCTACCAATGAAGTAAGTCATGTCCACTTCACTCTTGAACAAAGGCCAGACCTCTTCTGTGTCCGTGGACAGACCTAAACCTCATCTGCACAATGTCATTCATAAACTTAGGAAACACAGGTGATGTAATTGAAAAATGTGGAGTTTCTTTTCCTCATTTCCCAATCACATCACCTGTGTTTCCTTTGCTTAGGTATCTCATAGTGCAGATAGACTCTAGCATATCAAAGAGTACACATAAGCTGAGCAGTGTATACAACAATTTTGACATTTACATAAGATTCAGCTTCTTATCTTGTTGGAGATGAAATGAGGCCTGTCTTGCAACATGGTGCATCTTTTCCATCACTGCTGCATCGGTTTCATGTGGCACGGGACTTTACAGCATGACACATCTGCCTAGATGCATCAATTTTTAAATATGTCGCAACATAGCAAATCTTTTGCACCGCCGCTGCGTCACAAAAGTGACGCACAGTGACGCAAAAGAGTCATACACCTATCATAAATCTGTCCCTAACATGTTAAATGATTGATTCAGGATGACATTAAGGTGTGGCCTATCCAGAGGTTTGTTTAAGGTGAGGCCTACTCAGGGTTGCAGATTAAATTTACGCTTGTTGAAGAGTACAGAGGAGATAATACATGTGAAGACCTACCAATGAAGTAAGTCATGTCCACTTCACTCTTGAGCAAAGGCCAGACCTCTTCTGTGTCCGTGGACAGACCTAAACCTCATCTGCACAATGTCATTCGTAAACTTAGGAAACACACGTGATGTAATTGAAAAATGTGGAGTTTCTTTTCCTCATTTCACAATCACATCACCTGTGTTTCCTTTGCTTAGGTATCTCATAGTGCAGATGGACTCTAGCATATCAAAGAATACACACAAGTTGAGCAGTGTATACAACAATTTTGACATTTACAGAAGATTCAGCTTCTTATCTTGTTGGAGATGAAATGAGGCCTGTCTTGCAACATGGTGCATAATTTACATCACTGCTGCATCGGTTTAATGTGGCACGGGACTTTACAGCATGACACATCTGCCTAGATGCATCAAGTTGTAAATATGTCGCCACATAGCAAATCTTTTGCACCGCCGCTGCGTCACAAAAGTGACGCACAGCGGCGCAAAAGAGGGACACACTTATCATAAATCTGTCCCTAACATTTTAAATGATTGATTCAGGATGACGATAAGATGTGGCCTATCCAGAGGTTTGTTTGAGGTGAGGCCTACTCAGGGTTGCAGATGAGATTTACACTTGTTGAAGAGTACAGAGGAGATAATATATGTGAAGGCCTACCAATGAAGTAAGTCATGTCCACTTCACTCTTGAACAAAGGCCAGACCTCTTCTGTGTCCGTGGACAGACCTAAACCTCATCTGCACAATGTCATTCATAAACTTAGGAAACACAGGTGATGTAATTGAAAAACGTGGAGTTTCTTTTCCTCATTTCCCAATCACATCACCTGTGTTTCCTTTGCTTAGGTATCTCATAGTGCAGATAGACTCTAGCATATCAAAGAGTACACATAAGCTGAGCAGTGTATAAAACAATTTTGACATTTACAGAAGATACAGCTTCTTATCTTGTTGGAGATGAAATGAGGCCTGTCTTGCAACATGGTGCATGTTTTGCATCACTGCTGCATTGGTTTCATGTGGCACGGGACTTTACAGCATGACACATCTGCCTAGATGCATCAAGTTGTAAATATGTCGCCACATAGCAAATCTTTTGCACTGCCGCTGCGTCACAAAAGTGACGCACAGTGATGCAAAAGAGGCATACATGGCTATGTAAGTTAAATAATCAAAATCTAAATTTGCCAAGCACACATGGGTGTGTATTTACAAGAACCTTCCACCACGAGGAAATGTCTTTAATTAAAATGGGAGAAATAACATCTAAGGGACTCAAATGCCTTTTAAATGTACCCCAAGCAACCTATGAAACTGTAGCAGTACATATCAAGAAACCTAATTGATTTCAGAAATCGTTTTTAAACACATCATCTAAATCAATGATATACCTACATTCAAGGGGAAATGACTTAAAATGGCCTAAGACACATGAAAGCGTTTTTTTAAGGTCCTTGCACCATTTTTGGGTCACTTTTAACCTGGCTATGTTAGTCAAAGAATTAAAATCTAAATTTGCCAAGCACAGATGGGGGCGTATTTACAAGGACCTTGCATCACGGGGAAAGGTCTTTAATTAAAATGAGAAAAATAACATCAGAGAGACTCAAATGCCTTTTAAATATACCCCAAGCAACCTATGAAACTCTAGCACTACATATCAAGTAAACTAATTGATTTCAAAAATCGTTTTTAAACACATCATCTAAATCAATGATATACCTACATTCAAGGGGAAATGACTTAAAATGGCCTAAGACACATGAAAGCGTTTTTTTAAGGTCCTTGCACCATTTCTGGGTCACTTTTAACATGGCTATGTTAGTCAAAGAATTAAAATCTAAATTTGCCAAGCACAGATGGGGGCGTATTTACAAGGACCTTGCACCACGGGGAAAGGTCTTTAATTAAAATGAGAAAAATAACATCAGAGAGACTCAAATGCCTTTTAAATATACCCCAAGCAACCTATGAAACTCTAGCACTACATATCAAGTAAACTAATTGATTTCAAAAATCGTTTTTAAACACATCATCTAAATCAATGAAATACCTACATTCAAGGGGAAATGACTTAAAATGGCCTAAGACACATGAAAGCGTTTTTTTAAGGCCCTTGCGCCATTTCTGGTTCACTTTTAACATGGCTATGTTAGTCAAAGAATTAAAATCTAAATTTGCCAAGCACAGATGGGGGCATATTTACAAGGACCTTGCTCCACGGGGAAAGGTCTTAAATTAAAATGGGAAAAATAACATCAGAGAGACTCAAATGCCTTATAAATATGCCCCAAGCAACCTATGAAACTCTAGCACTACATATCAAGTAAACTAATTGATTTCAAAAATCGTTTTTAAACACATCATCTAAATCAATGATATACCTACATTCAAGGGGAAATGACTTAAAATGGCCTAAGACACATGAAAGCGTTTTTTTAAGGTCCTTGCACCATTTCTGGGTCACTTTTAACATGGCTATGTTAGTCAAAGAATTAAAATCTAAATTTGCCAAACACAGATGGGGGCGTATTTACAAGGACCTTGCACCACGGGGAAAGGTCTTTAATTAAAATGAGAAAAATAACATCAGAGAGACTCAAATGCCTTTTAAATATACCCCAAGCAACCTATGAAACTCTAGCACTACATATCAAGTAAACTAATTGATTTCAAAAATCGTTTTTAATCACATCATCTAAATCAATTATATACCTACATTCAAGGCGAAATGACTTAAAATGGCCTAAGACACATGAAAGCGTTTTTTTAAGGCCCTTGCGCCATTTCTGGGTCACTTTTAACATGGCTATGTTAGTCAAAGAATTAAAATCTAAATTTGCCAAGCACAGATGGGGGCATATTTACAAGGACCTTGCTCCACAGGGAAAGGTCTTAAATTAAAATGGGAAATATAACATCAGAGAGACTCAAATGCCTTATAAATATGCCCCAAGCAACCTATGAAACTCTAGCACTACATATCAAGTAAACTAATTGATTTCAAAAATCGTTTTTAAACACATCATCTAAATCAATTATATACCTACATTCAAGGGGAAATGACTTAAAATGGCCTAAGACACATGAAAGCGTTTTTTTAAGGCCCTTGCACCATTTCTGGGTCACTTTTAACATGGCTATGTTAGTCAAAGAATTAAAATCTAAATTTGCCAAGCACAGATGGGGGCATATTTACAAGGACCTTGCTCCACGGGGAAAGGTCTTAAATTAAAATGGGAAAAATAACATCAGAGAGACTCAAATGCCTTATAAATATGCCCCAAGCAACCTATGAAGCTCTAGCAGTACATATCAAGAAACCTAATTGTTTTCAAAAAACGATTTAAACACATCATATAAATCAATTATATACCTACATTCATCGGGAAATGACTTACAATGCCCTAAGACACATGAAAGCGTTTTTTTAAAACCTTTGCACCATTTTTGTATTACTTTTAACATGGCTATGTAACTCAAAGAATTAAAATCTAAATTTGCTAAACACACATGGGGGCGTATTTACAAGGACCTTGCACCACGGGGAAAGGTCTTAAATTAAAATGGGAAAAATAATATCAGAGAGACTCAAAGGCCTAAAAACGTTTTTAAACACATCATCTAAATCAATTATATACCTACATTCATCGGGAAATGACTTAAAATGCCCTAAGACACATGAAAGCGTTTTTTTAAGGGTCACTTTTAACATGGCTATGTAACTCAAAGAAACAAAATCTATTTGTAAAACACTTGACACAAAGCAACATTTTAAATACAGAACTTTCTTCATAATTTTCTCCCTAAAGCATACTATTGTCTATCTAAATTAAATGAATCTTTTCTCACCTTAGCAAATACTTTATGAGTTTCAAAACAGTCTCGGAAACACACCAATTTGTCTTTAGCAGAGCAAAAGGTATGCACTCCAGAGTCTGCAGCTATGAAAAGCACAGAAATGCTGTAACCCATCACACATATCTCTCATGTCACCCAATCAAAACTCTTCCCTCACTTTTTTCAAATCAACACCCTTCCCCCCTCTGCCCTCTCTGCCTTTTTTTGCATAGCAACCACCTCCTGAAAGACCTCTGATGTTTGCAAGTTCACACAACAATGTTTCAATTGAACTCTGAACTCTCAGTGCACCTGCATATCCAGTGCAATCTTTCATTAAATTATTTTTTCTTGACCATTCAAATTACATCTTTCAAAGAACTCATCCATGCACCCTAACTTTCTGTTTTCAGCAATCAAAATCCACCAATCACTGCTACTGCTTCCTTAACACAGAAACTCCACAGTTTTTTTCATTTTAAACTCTTAATTTTCCAACTGCCATTTCATTGCCACACTTCATCTGACTGCAGCAGAACCTTCTCTCACCATGTTTTCTGTCTGGATTGTTGGACATAGTTACATCTACTGGGCTCAAAGGTATTCTGAGAACAGAAATTTACCTAACCTCAATTTACAAGATGTGGAAATTAAGTGGTTTGGCCACAGAGGATTAAAATGTCACCAATTGATACCATTGGTGAAAACCTTTATGCATTTGCCTAAACCTGACCTGTTAATTTTGCACTGCGGAGGTAATGACTTGGGCACTTTGACTTGTGTAGGTCTGGAAATGCTTTTAAAGGACACCTTTGAGCAATTGATGGCACTTTTTCCTCAAACTGCCTTGGTATATTCAAACATATGCCAAAGACAGAAATGGAGGTGGTCGAACCAATTTTGTCCACAAATTGAGAAATCGAGGAAGCATGTAAATAAATCTGTTTCAGCTTACATGAGAGACCATGGAATGGGCTCCATGTACAACAATAACTTGCGTTACTACATGCAAGATATCTACAGAGGAGATGGAGTTCACTTCTCAGATGAAGGGAACAGAGTTTTCATTCTGAATTTAAAACTGTGCATTGGTACCTACTTATAAGTACCTAAATGTACCATAAACCCAAAAGCTCTTCTCAGAGCTACCCTACATCTGATCACTCACAATTATTATTTTACTCTAACTTTTTTCACTAATTTTCAACAAAGTACGCTCCCCGGAGCGCTACCCGGTACGCGAACCGGAAGCTAACCGCCCGAAATTTTTTTTAAAAATGTTTTTTTTCGTACATATGGGCCTCCTCAGCCATCCTCAGAAAACTTAGGGGGTCAAAATACGTCTACCGTGTCCCCTTCTACCCATTCTGAACATTATTTGCCCTCCATCTTGTATCTTAATTCGACCGAAACACAAAATGGTGGACTCCCGTAACGCTGCAGGTTCGCGTACCGGGGCGCTCCCCGGGAAGCCCTCCATTAAAAAAGGTGGGAAAGTAATTTACAGAAGAAACCCTGGAGACACTTTCACCAAATATAGATTTGCTCATAGTACATACCAATCTCTACCATTTTCACAAATTTGGTTGGAATTCCATTTAGCCATTTAGCCTGTAGACCTCTCTAAATACCCTGAGGTAAATTACTTCACAAAACACATCTGAAGTGTTGGAATTGACAACCAATGAAAATGTTACTTTCTTTTCCATTTTTTTTTACCTGACATTTGATTGGTTATGTACCTGCATATAAAGGAAGAGAAGGAAACACAGCCATTTTGACTACTACTTCCTGGTATACATTTCAATAGGATTTTCACTAATAACTTCAACTTCTTTTTAAAGGTAAGTTGTTATTTTAAAAACTGAAGTATATTGTGCACTTTAAGTTAATATGGTAAACTTTTTCTGATAGTTATATACTATCCCTCTGTAGTAGTTATAGATTTAGATAGACTTCTCTGTTATAGTTATGGATGGAGTTAGGCTTGTCTTTTATAATTATGAATTTACTTACGTTAAATCACATGCACTTTTTTATATTCCTACTTCCACTCTGATACTATACACTGCCCAAAGATAAATTCACTGTTAAAAACTGCCTATCTAAAATTAATCCCAACAGTGCCCTATCTCTACTAATATATATTTTTAAATGCAAATTTCAAGCAAAATGGAAGGCGAACAGAAAGTGTCATTTGAAATTGTCCTTGCAGAGACCAACCAAGAAATCATTGATCCAAATGACATTAAATTTATGGATGAAACTTGGGACCAAGAACTACTGCAATGTGTGCAATCAGTAGATGTCCTCCTTGAAAATGAGGACATTTTACACACTCAAACATTACAAGCTATGTTCAATGAAAATAATGACATTTCAGACAGTGAAATGGTAGACATTTTATTACATTTTGAAACACAATCACAATAATAAATAATTGTTTAAAAAATAAATAAATAAAAAAAATCAACAAAACAAACAATCAATTAACATACAATATTTGAAAAGTCTATCATTCTTTTTTCCTTATAGTACGCTCCCCGGGCCGCTTCCCGGTTCGCGAACCGGGCGCTCCCCACGCAAAAAAAACTAAAAAAAAATTATTTCTTTTTTTGCCCCGCGGGGCCCTTTTAAAGCCTCCACATCAAACCTAGGGGGTCAGGGAGGATCTACTATGCCCCCTTATGGTCATTTCCCCCTTTGTTTTGGCCTCCTCTTGTCTCTCGATCCTACCGAGAGACAAGATGGCGGCCGCTCCGGACTGTTTAGAATGTTGACAGACACCGGAGAGCCAATCAGCTTCGCTTCGCGAAGTTCTGTTACGCGTCAAGTACGCGAACCGGGGCGCTGCCCGGAGCGCTGTTACAGATATATATATTTTTTTGAACCTTAATTTCTCAAAATACACCGGAGCACATATATTGAGACCTAGCAAAGGCACATCGGGCTAACAGTCCCTACAATTTTGCCAAGTTTCGTGCAAATCCATTCAGCCGTTCGGGCTAAAAGTGTGGCCAACCGCCCTATGGAAATTAACATGGGAAAAACGCGTTTTGGGACCCCCCTTTTTTCTCGGCCCCCCCTTGACGAACCCCCCCAGATTTTCAGTGGCTGCTCAGAAACAAAATGTTCCATTTTCCTGAAAATTTCAGCCAATTCCGTCCACAAACGTCAAAGTTATTACACATAGAATTTTCAAAAATCCCATAGGAAAAAAATCCTAACTATATATACCTACTGGCGACCGCCAGTAGGTAATATATATATATATATATATATATATATATATATATTCCCAGTATAACCAAGAAAATGACAGAAGGGGCTACATTAATTTATTTTCAAAAAGGGAAACTCCTGCTCTGTTACATGAGCTACACTTATACCCAAGAAAGAAGATCAACTAATCACATACTTTGGTAAGGCACCAAATACTATTTTAATTACTGCTATGGGAGGGCAACAACAAGGGAAACTACACTTCCAAATGGTAAAGAACATGACCACCCCTATGTTACTGAAATTGAAGTAAGAGATGTTTTAAAAAACATCAAAGAGGCAAGCACTAGCTCCCAACCAACAAGTACTCAAATATAAAAAGCTGTCCTGCCTTCCCATCACTGAAAATCCTAATAGCCAGAACTAAGAAAATCAACCATCCAGTTGCCACAAGCACCAAAAATGTTTTCAGAAATAGAAATACTATTCGAATAGACAAAAACATACAAAGGAGCTAATGTCGACGTCGGGGGACTTGCGTCTGCCCAACACCATCGCAGATACAGGTCCAACCGACCTCCAATCAGCAGTTCTGAATGCCTAATTATGATGCTACCACACATGGTGGAGTCACAGGCTCACTTTTCAATATGGGAGTTTGTGCTGTGGTGAGAAACGTGCCATTAAGAAAAGCTAGTTTGTGTTCATCCCAGGACCGAGTGGCAGGCACCTCATGGTACTGTTATGTACAACAATCCCCAACCCAAGGCCATAAAGAGAAAGGAGCCGTGCTAGGGGCCCCCAAACTCGCTTCCCGCTAGGCTTTCCATGTCGGAAAGCCTGGCATGGAAAGCTTGTCAGAAACTGAGTATAGTTATCCGGACGGCAGAAACGTCATATCAGGATATTGAGCCAGTCTCTGACTGGCCGACGGGCTACTTGAGCCCATCGAATCGAGCCGGAATGACCATCCACTTTCAATTCCGACTGCCTATATTGTAATAGGGAACAAACCATCTTGTTTGGAAAGCCTCCGACCTAAGGTCGGAGGCTTTCCAACCGAGATCTTAATAGGCCCCACAGAAGAACAATTTCTTCTTCATGAAAATGAAAGTAATGAAAAACAAATTGTCATCTTTGCCACCCCTACTAATATCCAAAACCTGAAACAATGCGAAACCTGTATGATGGATGGGACATTCAAAATATGTCCCAAGTCAGTCTACCAATTATACACTTATCCATCGAGAATACCAAGAAACAAACATCCCTTTCATATATGCACTACTATGCAATAAGCATTTTACAACCAACATAAAACTCCTAACAGAAATAAAACAACAGACAAAATTAATTCCACCACATCATTGACTTCGAACATGCAATGGTACAAGCAATTTAAAAAAGTTACCCACATACAGCAATACACGAATGCTATTACCACTCCAATTATACTATATGTAACAAATAGTAACTTTTCATATCAAATACAAAAATCACCAGGCCTAGCCTGCTTCCTCATAACTGACATGGCAAACTACTACAACCTACTTTTAGAAAAACCCCGATACCAATCATATGAAACAAAACTTAGGGTTTGATTAAGATGGCAGGTGGACTTTAGTCTGCCTGTCACCTTGAGGCAGGAGGGACTGCCCTACAGGCTTTCGGCGGTCTCGCAGTAGACATTAGGATGTGACCGCCACCATGGCGGGAACAATTCCTATATTTTGCAATGCGGCAGGTGCTGCATTTGGTGGCTTCCACATGGTGCAGGCATTGGTAGGGGGGCACCATAGGTGCCCCCCAGTGTCCACAGCTTTGGGCCAGGGTGGAAAGGCGCCTGCTACGGGCTCCCAAAATTCCCTTTCTGCCTAGCTGTTCATGGCAGGTTAACCGCCATGAACAGGCGAGGAAAGGGACACTGTAATCCCTACGGCAGTGCCTGGTAGTCCCGCCACCATTGTAGTGAATGAGAGGCCTTCCACTACACTGGCGGGCTCAAGGAGCCCATCGAATGCATGGTGGCCGGGCTCTCCGACTGTCATACTTCCGCCCACCATTATTATGTGGTGCAGGGAAAATAGGCAAACAATGGCAGTGAGACCACCACCGACAAAGCATTCCGATTGACTCCTTGTCAGAATTGTACTGACCGACTCAGGTCCGGGGAGTACAACCAACCTATTGCAATGTTCCAGAATACTGTTCCTACGGACTCCCATTGACTTCAATTGGAGCCTGTGTTCCGACCGACAACAAAGGCGCCCGTTGAAAAAAGGGGTTGTTGCGGAAAACCTTGCATTCTGTGGTGGACACCCCATGGTGCCTACTACACTGTGCATGGTTGTAAAGAGGGGTCCCATGGGTACACCCAGGGCCCCAACCAGAGGCCTCTGGATTCAGGGGGCCCTGCTATGGGCCCCCAAAGTCAGTTTCTGACAGCTGTTTCATGTCAGATGGACCAAGTCGGAAAGGCTTTCTGAATCCGACATCATAATACGCCGGTCAGAAGCGAGGCCCATAGACATGTAGTGTTCTGCTCGGACAGACTCAAAGTCTCTGAATGCTGGTCAGAACCAAGTCAGAAACCTTTCCATCATACTCGGTCAGCCGGAAATCTTTTCAAGTCGGTCCAAAAAAAAGGTTCGTACAAAGGTTAGGAAAATCTAAATGCCGTTTGTAGCCCTTCTGACCGACATTGTAATCAGCCTCTATGTCCTCATAAGCTACTAGAATCTATATGAAATGAATAAAGATTCCAAGAACTAAGAGTAGATCAATCTGTAACTAAAATACGCCCTATACTAAGTGAACAAACCAAAACAATATGCAAGCATCTACAATACAACACTAGGTTATACCCAAATGCCAACGAACTAGAATTCCTCGAAATAATTGCAAATCCTATACTTTTAAAAAGAATACCTATCCAAAACATCACCTACTACAATAATCCAAATACAGCAACCAAAAACCATTACTTTGTTTTAAATGTAATAAATATTATTATGTCATAATTCTTTGACTATTCGATCAATAACATATGACAATTAAATAATTAAAAGTAAAAAGTAAAACAGCAATATGAATCACTCAAATAAACTTTTCCCACTAATATTAAAATAATCTAAAATAACGTACATTTTATTGAAGGTTTCCTAAATGAAGTCGATCCAAATCCATATAAAAAATAAATCAAAACAAAAATGAAAAAATACAACTGTAAAAAAAGGGATGCAATGACGTAGTTCTCTCTTTGATCAAAGCCTCAAAAACCCAAAAAACAGTCACAAAAAAGAAACACTCCAAGAAAACAGAACAATAAAAGGAAATGTATGTAAAATTAACATTTAAATGTAACTGTTTGACATTTCCTTTAAATAAAAAAATGCATCTTCACCTCCACCGTAAATTCTGAATGAAACCTGTGAAAAGAAACACAACACGCTCCCGCAAAAACACATACAACCCCACATACCTTACACACAACAATCAATAAACAATAATACATAATCAAAAATATCAAACTAACAGGCTAATACACTAACCTACACTTACAAAGCACAACAAAACACTGACCACAGCACTACCCAAACTACATTACACTACAAATCAAAACTATAATTAACAGACTACTTACCTACACATCAACTAACTCCCTCCAACCTTAAAATGAGCTTAAACATAATTTAAAACAAACTTATCTTAACTGAAGAAACACAGCTCCCAACCGCTAGCTTCCCTACGCAAAAGTAAACAAACCACAAAACATACAAAGTAAAAAAAAGATTGTTTAATTAAACTGGAAAAATTACTATTTCCTCATCGAAAACAATAGGGAAAACTAGAAAATAGTGAAAAAAATATAATTTATTTTACAAAAAAGAAAAATATTGTAAACAATATCAAATGTCTTACTATGCAGAAATTAGATTATAAAATATACATTAAGGGGGCGATTCCAATTCGGTAAAATCCCGTCCGAATTGTTGTACAGAGCCTTTTTCCCGTACGAATCGTACGGAGAACCGTACCCATACGTACGATGTAGTACGATGTGTACCCAATTATTTTTTTTAAACTCTTTATTGATGACTGCGCTCAGATATTGCAATGTACATACAGGTTTCGCACCATTCATACAGTCTTTTCTGTTTTTTCCCCCCCTTTAACTTTAAACATCTGACTCATTGTCTCTCATGATAATGGTCCATACAATTCTTCTATGACAGCGTGGACAACTCTATGTAATAGTACTATTTCTTTCCAAGTAAATACAAACTGTCAATACTCAATCATTCCTCAGCATGTATACATCTGAGGCCTCATAATTAAAGGCATTGCCAGTCCCCATCCCTCCCAACATCCCACCCCGTTTCGTACGTCTCCTGACATCTCAGCATAGGCTATGCTATTTTCCTGAGCCTAGTAATCGCGAAGGGCTGAAATATCTAAATAAGTGTGAGCATCATCCACTGGCTAACCTGTACGCACCATGGACCAGTCTCCACCCGCGGACACACCCTCCCCCACCTGGCCATCCCCGCTACGCGGTCTCCGTCTGGGAGGGCGTCAAGTCCATGTCCTCCAGCTCCAGCAGCATCCGTTCCCAATCTTGTGCAATCGGGTGTTTCCGTAGCCCCCGTTCCTCTTCCCTCCTGAGAATTGCACCCTCAGGTCTACCCCACTTCAATACTGCGGATCGCCAGACCTCTACAGTCGGAGGTCGTGCAGATTTCCACCTCATTGTCAGTGCCCTGACTGCCAGTAATAATGCTAAGTCCATGAGCTTCAGTGGGGCCTTATGTCCTTTGGGTCTTTTCATGCAGGACCCCAGCAGAGAAGGCCGGCCTCCTCCGCATGGCACCGGGGACAGCAATGGGAAGAGGCAGGAAACATCCTGTGCAGCCTTTGGGGGGTAAGGTATGCCCGATGTAGTAACATGGCTTGGATAAATTTAAACTTCACATTTCTGGCCACTCTTCTAGGGTGTTCCAGAACAACCTCCAGGCCCCATCTGTCATAGCCTCCCCTGTGTCCAATGTCCAGGTGGTCCTGAGAGAAGTAAGGGGTGTAACAATGTGCTCCCTAATGCCAGTGTATAACCACCTCACTAGGTGTCCCCCAGTTCCCATGTAGTGAAGTAGGTGCACTAGTTCGTGTTGCTCTGGTTTGCTATGCTGTGGGGCCCATGTAGTACGTATGTAGTGTGTCACCGTGGCATGTAGGATGTATAGTCGTGGTTGGGCTCCCGTGGCTTACACAAAGGAGGCGTGATCCAATAGCGCGTCATCACCAAACAGGTCACCAACTCTGTCTACCCCCGCATCCGTCCAGGGCTGTAATCTCCGGTGCGTCAGCCGACCTTGTGGCATTGGAATTCCCAGCAGGGGGATGTTATCGGCATACGGTGGAGTCGTTGACGTGTATGCCAGAGCTCTCCGCCAGCAAATCAGGGTGGTATGCAAAAGAGGGTGGCAGTCTAGGGGGACTTTGGCCTTGGGAAGTAGTAAGGAGTGTAGTTCTCCGCGTGCCATCTGTTCACCGGTAAAACCGATTTCATGCAGATGTCTACCCGCCACCCATTGTGATAGCCATTGGAATTGACTCGCGTAATAATAACCGCGAAAGTCTGGCACACCCAGGCCTCCCCGTTTGGTTCCCAATTGAAGTTTCTTGAGGCTTATTCTCCGCCGGCCAGAACCCCAGATTAGGGTGATCAAGAGTGTATTTAACGTATTAAAAATAGTTTGTGGGAGGAGAACTGGTACGTTTACAAAATATTAAAGCAAGCGGGGGAGCATGACCATTTTAGAGACGGCTACCCTACCCATGACGGACAGTGGCAGAGATGTCCAGAATTGCACACTACTACGAAGGCCGGTAATGGCCCGCCGAATATTGCCTTCAATCTGGTCTTCCGGTCGTCTATAGACATGTATGCCTAAATACTTAAACGTAGTCTGTGCTATCGGAATTTGGGAGGCGCCACATAGTATGTGGGTTGGCCGTTGTCCCTCATGGAAATAAAACCCCACCGATTTCGCTGGGTTGATCACCAGACCTGACACGTTTGCGAACCGGTCAAAGATGGTCGCTAAGGCCGAATGATTCTCCTCCAGATCCCGGAAATACAACATGATATCGTCAGCGTAAAGTGATATCAAATTGGGTGTGCCGCCGACGAAGATGCCCTTCTCAGCCATCCTGGTCCGGAGGGCTATCGCCAGAGGTTCAAGGGTCAAGACAAATAACAGGGGCGACAGCGGGCAGCCCTGTCGAGTGCCACGATGTATGTTATAGCTAGAGGAGACGTGTCGACCCGTGCGCGCCCGAGCCGTTGGGCGTGTGTACAATAGCCGGATCCATCGTATCAGGGAGTCGGGGAGGCCAAAACGTTTCAAGACCTCAAACATAAACGCCCAGGACAGTGAGTCAAAAGCTTGACGGAGGTCCAGAGCGACACAGCCAGCCTGAAGGACAGTCGGCGGCATCGCAGCCATAAGGGCGTGGAGTCTCCTCGTATTTTGGGACGTGCTCCTCCCTGGCAGGAATCCTTACTGGTCCGGATGAATTAAGGCCGGAAGGTGGGACTGTATTCGCAGAGCTATGGCTTTACTAAGTTTTTTATACTCCGTAGAGAGCATTGAAAGGGGTCTGTAATTGGTGAGGTCAAGGGTGTCCCGGCCGGGTTTAGGGATTGAAATAACGGAGGCTTGCATCGTCGTTCTAGGCAGGTGACCAATTTCATAGGATTCCTTATAGATGTTCTCCAAGACGGGGACTAGGGCCATGGAGTAAGTCTGGTAAAACTCTACCGGCAGTCCGTCCTGGCCAGGAGTCTTACCTCGGTTAAAAGATCGGATGGCTATTTTGATTTCCTGCTGCGTGATGGGTCCGCCAATCTCTTCCTGCTCCGCTCGGGACAAGACTGGGAAAGGCAGGTCCCTCAGAAAGTTTATCATCTCCTCATGATCCTCTGTGGGGGGGTGGAAGCGTATAGCGTACTAGTCTAAGATGATCCCTAAAAGCGTCATTTATGGACGATTGTGTAGTCACCAGTCCTCCCGTGCTGTCCCTAATCCGTGTAATCGCTGGGACCTCAGGACTGTCTCGTACCAGCCGAGCCCGTAAAGCACCCGACCTGTCTGAGTCAGCTTGTTGTCGTCGCAAGTAGTCTTTGTAGTCAATAACTCTCAGTGTTTCTAAAAGTTTGGCGTGCTCAATATTGCGCAGTCGTAACTCCCCTTTGCGATCAGGGTTCTCACCCACTGCTGAATCTAGTGCCTGTAGCCTAGTCTCTATGTCGCACAGCTTCCTGTGGATCTCCTGCCGGGCACCCACTACCTGACCAATGGCCGCCCCCCTTATCAAGGTCTTCATAGCGTCCCACACCGTCAAGTTAGTGGTCACTGAATCTCAGTTTTCCCGAAAGTAATTGTCTAAGGTGACCGACAAGGAAGTGCGGAAGGGGCCGTCCTCCAGCAATAACGGATTAAGTCTCCAGGTTGGCACCGGAGATGGCACCCGCCCCCAGTGTAAGTCAAGTGTCAGAGGCCTGTGATCGGGGAAGGTTTTAGCCAGATAGTCTGAGGACGTGCATTTAGACACCAAGGAATTAGTACACAGAAATCTATCCAATCGGGTATGTAAGTCATGTACCGGGGATTAGTAGGAATATTCTCTGTGTGTCGGGTAGAGTGTTCGCCATATATCTGTCAGACCCCAGCCCTGCATCCATGTCCTAAAAGAGTCCACCAGTCTATGAACACCTGTCGTCTGGAGGGGGGGTGCGACCTGTCAAGGGCTACTTCTAGTACCATGTTCCAATCCCCCCCTAGAATCCAAGGGATATCCCCCCAGTCAGCCAGTGCTCGTCCCACCCTCACAAGGAATGTGTCGTGTTCAAAGTTCGGGGCGTATATGCTGCCCAGAACTACGAGTGTGCCGTCCAGTTCGCCTTTCACTAGGATATACCTACCCTAATCATCAACCCTTCTTTCCAGTTCCACAAAGGGAGTACCGTATCTCACCCAGATGGTAGCCCCTCTGGAGAAAGCGGAATATGTTGTAGAGAATACAGTTCCCCTCCACTTCTTCCGCAGTGTGAGTGCCTCGGAGTGCGTTAGGTGGGATTCCTGTAGGAATACGATATGGGGATGCTGTCGGAGCAAGAATGCATGCACTCTGTGCCTCTTTTGTATGGCGCGAAGTCCCCGCACATTCCAGGTAGCCAGCCTATACTTCCCTACAGTGTCAGCCATATTCGGTGATAAGCGTCGTAGGAAACCGTGCCCTTAGCTGTAGCACAAGTTATATCAGTAATAAACCAGGAGACGTACTTCTACCCACCCCAAATTCGAACTCTTGCGGCGCAGCTAAAGAACATTGCTGTGCCGAACCATGAAATGTAAACCATAACAAACCAAACATTGGTGCATTCGCCATTGGGGGGTTGCATAGCTTGGACCCTGTCCAACTAGACTTGCAGTGCTACGCTGTTGGCTCAACAGCACCGCCGGGGAAGTCTGTGCACAATCTATATGTTTCTCAGCGACCTTCAGAGGGGAGGAGGTGAAGGGGGGAAAAGTGGGGGGGAAGGAGGGGAAAGGGGGAGGAGGAAAGGGGGAGGGGGGAGAGAAAGAGGGGGGCCTTGCATGCACGTCCCTCTCACTCTATGTGCAATAGGGGGTCTCAGCTCGCAAAGGCCGTAAAGAACCAGACAATAAAGTACAGCTATCAAGGGCCGAGCTCTCAATGTCTTAGCGTGGATTCAACCTCCAAGTGTCACAGAAGGGAGCGCCTCCCAAATTACAGAGTGTCCGCATCCCCCACCCCACTGCAAGCCACCATCAAAAGGATATCAGTAGGAGACAGAGTCTTAGGGCTCTCCAGGTTGAGCCTTTACTCCAGACCAATGTCCAGTATTTCGTCCGCCGCTCTCGGCGTCACCGTTGGGAACAGTAACACGCTGTGTTCTGAGTCTGAATGTGGTGTACTGTCTTCCGTATCCGTGTTAATTAGTTTGTGTTCATCGCGAAAAGAGCCCACCATGCTGACCGCTGTCATCTGGTCTTCCCTTTGTTGTGCGATAGAGGGCTTGCGTCGTCTGGGTTGCGCCGACGATGTGGGTGAAGTTCTTCCTCTTCGATCCGAGCCATTCCTGGAATCGCCGGGCGCCTCCCCCTGAGTTGTCTCGACGTCCCCCACCTCCAACCACTCCTCCGCGTCAGTAGGGCTCTCGAAGAAGTGGGTCTTGTTGTCATAGATGATCTTGAGGCGGGCCGGGAATAACAGGGCGTACCGGAGATTTGACTTCTGGAGCTTTTTCTTGACCGCAAAGTAGGATGACCTTTGTCGTTGCACTTGATTAGTATAGTCCGGGTATAGTGAGATTTGCTGGTTTTCATATTCAATGAGTGATTTCTCCCGGGCTTTCTGCAGGAGCATGTCCCTATCCCAGTAGTTTAGGATCTTGACGATCAGCGGTCGCGGTGGCTGTCCTGCCCTAGGCCTTCCCGTAGGAATCCGGTGTGCCCGTTCACCACAGAAAAACGGCGACAGGCCCTCCGGGGCGACATGATCGCGGAACCACTGCTCCATGAACTCCGTTGCGCGGGACCCCTCACTGCGTTCCGCAAGCCTAATGACGCAGAAGTTATTGCATCGGTTACGCCCTTCATCATCCTCCACGCGATCCATGAGGGTCGTCACTTGCTCCTGCAATTGCTTGATAGAGTTAGTGCGTTCTGCCACCGTCGGAGTTATCTCCGCCAACGTCACCCCCTGGTCCTTCACTTTGTCAGCCAGCTTGCCGTGGTCGGCCTTTAACAAAGAGAGATTAGTAGTGAGGGCGCCCAGTTGTGTTTCCATAGCCAGTCAAGAGTCAAACTTGTCAACCTGCTGGTCCCCGCCTGAGGCTTGATCAAGGGGGTTAGTACGGAGCCGTCTTGCATAGCCCCCGGGGCCGGTCCCGTGTTCGCCGGACTGTCCTTCGCATCCAGCGCCCGAGCTCCCTTCCGGACCAAGGTTGCCCCAGTCAGGCACGGCCACCCACCGGCGTGCTCGTCCACGTGTGGGGTACTCCAGGCAGCTCCTTGTCCCCTCTAGACGTCCTCCTCCTACCGGATCACCAGGTGTTATGATCGCCTCTCTCTCTCTCCCATTCACTGTGACACCGCACTCCGCACCCCCATCGAGGTCGCAGCACGGAAGTCCAGGTGGTTGCAGTGTCCCCCCGGCGTCAGCAAGCGGCGTGCACCATCTCAGAGGTCAGCCCACGGGCCGCGACAGCTCCACCGTCGGCCTCGGCAGCCCCCAGAAGGATTCGGAGATGCGGGGAGGGAGGACTAATCAGGGGGGGAGGAAGAGAGAGAGGAGCAGGAGGAACCAGGGCTCGAAATCCAGGATCGCCCTCAGGTGGTGGCCCCCTCTCGTCCTCACACCCCCCGCCGGTCAAGCGAGCAGGGTTGTGAGGTTCACCGTCTCAACTCCCTTCCCAGCACCCTGCTACGCGGTACAGTCCAGGGGTCTTGTCGAATGAATGCGCGGCTTCTGGGCTCCCCTCGCGCCCCCGCCCCTGTGTCGGTCGCCAAGGCCAGGAGGGAAACCATCCGTCTGGCGTCTTACCCAGCTAGTGGGGACTCAGCTATTCCCAGGCGACTCCAGTGGACCGGCGGTCTGGTGGCGTCCCAGCCTCCGCTGTTTGGTCCCCGAGGGCGGCGGTAATGAATAATCCTAGTGTCTCTCGATGGCAGCAGCCGCCCTCACAGCCATAGGAGGGGGGAGAGAAGGGAGTCCAGCCAGGGGGGGGGCAAGAAGGAAGACACGTCTCGCTATGCCACCCGAGGATCACCAGCTCTGCACCCCCACCCTCGGAGCCTCCACTGCAGGGACCCGCGCCAGGGTCCAGGTACGCCTCACTCCCTCCTCCTCAAGGCCCACCGGCCCTCCGCCACATCGATCGCGTTCCTCGCCGTCTCCGGGCCCCCTTCACCGTCAGGACCGCCAGACGTGGGGCCGCGAGGCGGGCCGGCGAGAATCACGGGCGTCTCGGCCGCATCTCGCGGACCCTCCACGGCACTTCCGGTCTGCCGCGTCCGAAGCTTCGCGGCGGCTCTTTCAGCTACAGTCCCCGGCTGATCACGCAGGGGAAGGCCGCACTCGACGAGGAGCGCGATTTCCGGCCGCCGGCACTCCCCGAGCCCCAGAAACACTCCGGAGCCTCCGTAGGTCCCCATGGCACAGGATCCACAGGTTGCGGTCGGTGTTTGGGCCCCCCAGAGGCCCTATCAGGATGTGAAATCCCCGTCGGCACCGGAGCACTAACAGACTCCGTCCGCCATCATGGCTCGCTAGCCACGCCCCCCACGATGTGTACCCAATGTAGTTCTCTGTACGATTCGTACCAAAATCCATACGACTCAATGATCCGTACGAATCGTATTCGGAACACGCAGTACGCGACGTCCGTACGGTTCGAGGCTGCTTCTTCCGACCCGGCAAGTACTATTTGTGTCGACAGCACTCTGTACGACGCTTTTGCTACGGGAGATTAAAACGTCCTGAAAACCAGATTTCGGCTCGAAATGTGTACGGGACGGACCCCCCGTGTAAAGTGCGAACACCCCATCATTGCAGGAGTACGGTACATCAGGGTACGGTGCATACACCCCCTGCGTACTCCCCTTGAATTTAGGTGTACAGTGCTTATGCGATAGTGTAGATCTCCGTACGAATTGATCATAACCTACGTATCCGTACGAATCGCGTACCCATTCCCCGGTCCGGATTGTACTTGGCGGGTCGTACGGCATGTTTACGAATCGTACGGTTTACTGTGCAGGTCTAAGTTGTACGGACTCACCCTTGACTTTCGTACGATTTGTGACGATTCGTATGTATTTCGAGCCAACGGATCGTACTACGCGATTCGGACGGAAACGTCTATAAATACGAATCGTCGGACGGATTCGTTTCCTGAATCGGAATCGACACCTAAATATTCTGAAACCATTACAAATATTATTTAGGGTATGATTACGATGTCAACACCGTTGCAGTCTCTGGACCTATTGACCTTCAGTCGGTGGTCATGGCACCGCAATTATAATGCTACAGCTACAGCACATGCTGCAATCACAGGATCCTCTCTATGAGTTCATATACTGCTGTCAGGTAACCAAACACTGAATGGCATGCACCTCATTGTGCCTGCCACAGGATGCAGGGATTAAAAATGGTGTGCTATAGGTGCCCCAACCGGAGGCCACTAAGGGATAGGGGCCCTTCTACTGGCCCCAAAGTCACTTTCCAACAGGCTTTTCATGTCAGAAAGCCTGACATAAAAAGCTTGTTGGAAACAGACATCATACTCCCAAGGCAGAAACGCAGTCCATACGGGATTATGACAATGTTCTGACTGGCCGATGGAAGCCAGTGGAAAGACCGGTAGGTTTGCATTCTGACCACCTACATTCTAATTGGGCAGTTGGACCATAAACATACCATGCTAATTTGCAAAATACAATTAATAAAATGTTACAAATGTGTAAAATATATTATAAAAATATACATGATGGTACCAATGTATACCAATGAAAAATGGTACAAAAAGGTTTCAAAAATAATAATTTTTTTATTAGACTCAATAATTTAAAAGTAATTACTGTTTAAAAATGTGTCACATTATAAAATGTATATTAAATACATTTATAAAATGCCTACAATTATTTAATATGTATTTAAAAAATAAGTTGTAAAAGCATATGTTTTACAAATGTATCTTTTTTCCAAAATATTTGATACTAAAAAAATGTAAAACTATATGTACATTTAAAAATTAGAAAATAAATATGATTGCATATCTCTTCAATATATTAGCAGTTTACAAAAAAAGAACAAATATAGTGAAAAAACATAACTGTGTTTGAAAATAAAAAAAACATTGAAAAAATGACATAAAAATGAAAATGCACAAATGTATATTCTTTTATTATTACAATTATTTGTAAAAAAAACTCATAAAAACATTTTTTCTCTTAAAAATCGAAAATACTAAAAACGTACACATGTTCTATTCTTCAAAAAAATATTTTGTTTAATAAAAAAATGAAAGATACAACTTTGAAAATAAATAAAATATGATTACAAAAAATAAATACACAATATTTAGATAACTAAATTTATTCATACACCAATATGTTTTTTTAATGAATATTAAAACTTTGAAATAGTACTACACACATGAATGTATTAAAGTATTGACCTAAACAGAATAGTAAACCCTAAAAACCTTACATTCCAAGTCCTATCTCCCTAAACATAAAGAAAAAATAATATTCCTCAAACATATAAATGATTTCGTAATATTCTTAGTAAATGTTCGAAAATTCCTATAGAATATGTTCATAAAAAATGTACACAATATTTCTGAAACATTATAAAAACATTTAACACCATTGTTGAAATTGTTTTCAATAATATAAAATGCATTTAAAAATGTGTATTTAAAATTAAAATTAAAAAATATCTTAAAATTAAACACCAAAATAAAAAATAAATTACAAAATCATAACATATAACTACTAAACATATAAACCTTACAACAAATATTTTGTTACATATTTAAAAAATATGTTTTATGCTTTTAATTAACTAACTACTTATTAATAAAAAAACTAATATTTAAAATATTTAATACTAAATCATAACATAATATATAAATTACTTTCAACCCTTATACATTATAAATACAACATCCAGCTACTCAAATTTACACATTTGTAAACATAATATATAATAAAATTAACATTCTGAAAATGTTTATAAAATTAAAACATATGCATTTTACATTACTCCCACCATTTCCCCCTATAAACCCAAAACCCCGCTACTAAAAAATATATTACAAGATTAATTAAAAATATAATATTTTTAAATAAAATGTAAGAATTAAAATAAACAAAAATATTGCATATAACATAAACTTGAAAAAATATTAATATATTATATAAGACTTAAAAAACGAAACCCCAAAAATCGGTTTTTATACACCACTATGGGCCTGATTCTGATGTCTGTCAGAAGTACCTCCACAGTCCCATCGGTGTCGGAAACAACTAATGCGGTCGCATCATATCCAGTTCTTCTAACCACCATTTTACAATGTGTGCAGATATGCCGTTTTCCGACTGATGCGGTTCATCCTACTCTGACAGGAAATCCTGACAGCACTGGTGTTGGAAGTGGCCAATGGAGACAGACAGCCGGGTGGAAAGCTGCTCACACCGCCCACCCTTTTATGATGCGCTTATCAGGCCATCCGACGAGGCAGTTAAACAAGGTCATTAGAGTTGTCAGAAACAGAAGGAGAGACCCACAGACTCAACTCCAGGTACCTGTCCGTGTCCTCGGATGCCATGGATCCTGCCTTACAAGTCCTGCCGCTGCTCTACCTGCTCCATTACTATGAAATCCGATGACGTTGCAGACCCCTACACTCCTGCTGTATATGAAATCACTGAATTTCATTTGCAGTATTTCCTGCATTTGGAGCTAAAAGCTTTCTTGGCGAATTGGTCAGAATTGATGTCTAACCGTTTCTGGTCTGAGTTTTACAGTGCATGTATCATCATAATGAGGCCGTCGGATAGTCCCCGACCCCTGCAGTCGGATTTTTGGCGCTACTATGCTAGTCAGATGGCTTTTCCGCCTATAAACCCCAAACCTCGCTACTAAAAAATATATTACAATATTAATAAAAAATATTATATTTTAAAAAAAAATTAAGAATTAAAATAAACAAAAACATTGCATATAACATAAACTTTAAAAAATATTATATAACACGTAAAAAACAAAATCCCCCCAATTTTTTTTTATACACAACTATGGGCCTGATTATGATGGCTGTCAGAAGTGCCTCCGCGGTCCCATCGGTGTCGGAAACAACAAATGCGGTCGCATCAGATGCGGTTCTTCCAACAGCCATATTACAATGCGCGCACATGTGCCGTTTTCTGACTGATGCGGTCCTTCCTACTCTGACAGGAAATCCTGACAGCACCAATGTTGGAAGTGGCCAATGGAGACCGACAGCCAGTTGGAAAGCTGCTCGGACCGCCTACCCTTTTATGATGCGCTTATCAGGCCATCCGACCGAGTCAGTTAAACAAGGTCGTCAGAGTTTTCGGAAACAGAAAGACTGACCCACAGACTCAACTCCAGGTACCTGTCTGTGTCCTGGAATGCCATGGATCCTGCTTTACAAGTCCTGCCACTGCTCTACCTGCTCCATTACTATGAATCCGATGACGTTGCAGACCCCAACCCTCCTGATGTATATAAAATCACTGAATTTCAATTGCAATATTTCATGCGTTTGGAGCTGAAAGTTTTTTTGGAGAAGTGGTCAGAATTGATATCTAACTGTGGTGGTCTGAGTTTTACAGTGCATGTATCATATTGGGGCCATCAGATAGTCCCAACCCCCGACAGTCGGATTTTTCCCGCTACTATGCCAGTCAGATGGCTTTTCCGAATGGCATAATAATGAGCCTGTATATTTTTAACATCGCTATATAAAACATCAATATTTAATACTAAACCAATTTTTTATCTTTTGGGCATTGTTATTACTTACCTCGATATAATGCTGCTACAATATTCTTGACTTGATATTCATTTCACTCGATATTTTCAACTCAGTATTCTGTTTCTTCACCCCTCTTTTTTTGGCAATTCAGAAGTCTTTCCGTCCAGTTTCCACAGCGATCTTGTCCCATTGCCTTGGTTGGGTCATGTCGGAAGCTGGCATTTTTGTTTCCAAGTATGGTGCTCATTTCACTAGAGGAACCATAGTGAAAAAATCTTTTTTGCCGAATCTTGTCTAGAAGATATTCTTTATGCTGCCAACTGGTCATCTGATTCTATGTTTAAGATTTTTTTATTATAAACCTATTGTACATTTTTCATCTGGCTGGTTAGCTTGGAGCCAGCAGAATCGGAGCCTACGATCCTGCCATAGAATAAAAAATGTTCAAACATTTGCGACTAAAAGTTTAGATTCTATTACCCCTTCGATGCTTATGCCGAGCTCAGCTCGTCATGAGGCACAGTGGAGCTGTGCTTGTGATGAGCTGAGCTCGTCATAACTGCCGAGGCCCTCCCGCGCGCGGCAAATTCCCCACCTGTGCGGGCATTCTACAGGAGTGGGTGGAGTCATGATGAGTCCATCTTGTCATGAGCACAGCTCCACTCTGCAGCATGACGAGCTGGACTCATCGTGAGTACTGCGGGCCGCGGCCCCCCATTCTCCCTCGCTCCATGGGGGAATTAGCCCTGCACGGAAGGGGTTAAGGACAGGTAAGACGTATGGTATTCATTGATTTCAAAGTAACTGTTATGTACATTCTGTTTCTTTTGGCCCACTCTTCTGATTCAGTGTGTGTTGTGATGGGATTCCTTTCACTTTTTTTCTTCAGACTCAGAATCCAAACAAACCTGAAACACTTATGGATGGCTTTGCATGTGGCCTGCCTTCACATGTCTGGTTACAGAATTCATACTTATTTCCGTTTGGGGTTGTGATGTTCGGGACTTTGGTAACTCTCCATTGAGCGTTTGAACAATTTATTTGTTCGTTTTATGGACACAGTTCTCTTATTCGTTGGACTGAATTTTTTGCAAAGAAAACAGCAGGAAAGATTGTGACTCTCTCTAATGTATGTGATGTCAAGAGACTATGGGGCCGATTACGATCCTGTTTGGAAAGCATTCCCACTGAATCAGTTCCAGAAGGCTTTCCGGATGACTCGGATCAGGAGAGTCTGACCAAGTGATTTGGATGCATAAGGATGTTGTTGGATACGATTCGGTCGGACTCCCATTGCCTTCAAATGGAGCCTGTGTTGAAGTAAGGGGTGGTTGGGGAAAACCTTGCACCCTGTGGCAGGCACCCCATTGTATCTGTCACACTGTGCATGGTTAAAAAGGGTGGGGTACCTTGGGTAACCCCACGGGCCTGATTCAGAGAGACTTGGTGAGTGGGGGCAGCTACAGGCCCCCAAAGACTGATTACAACAGCTGATTTGTTCTGGAGAAACCGTTTCGGAATGGCTGTCCGAATCGGTCAGCGTACTCTCGGAGTCCATAGAGCTGTACAAATTGGCTCTGAAAGACTCGACCTGTACAATGCCTTTCAGAACTAATTCAGACAGCCCAAATGGTTTTCATGGCATCGTAATCGGTCAGTCAGAACTGGGTACAAATTGGTCTGAAACAAGGGCTCCGAATCAGATTTGGCAAACCGGAGTCTGAATCGGAGCTCTTTCTAATGAGATCATATTTGACCCCTTTGTTTTTGTTGATGAGGCGGGGTTCAAAACCTCATTCAATATGTAGTGTGTTTTAATGTTTTTCATTGACTGCTGTGTTTTGAGTCGTAAAGATTTAGAAGAATAATCCTCACCTGCATGTTGTTAATAGAATCTAAAATCCTTGTTACCGATGCTAGAAAATGTTGTACTCTAAAGCAAGCACAACCGTTGTGTACTACCAGCTGACACATGTAGTTACACTCGCCACACACAGTCTGCAGTGGTTTGCTTCTCTCAACAGAAATCTGTCGTACTATTAGCACCAACCTGTTCTTTTGTTGTTTAATCTTTTGTTGTGTTGCATTTCATTCTGCACATGAGTCCAATTGGCAGGAGTTGATTATACATCCTTGATTTTGAGGATTGATCATCATCAATGTAACAATACTTGTAGACACAAAATTGATGTTCAAGGAGGTTTAGTAAAGATTAAGTACAAAAAAGTCCCATCCATCAGCAACCCAAATGGAGGACAGATGCTTATAACTTTCATAATCCTCAGTATTCAACCCAACACATTTCATCTACCTAGCAATTCTACAGTGTTTCCAGAACACCCTGGTTAGCTGTCACTACATGCACATGCCCAAGAGCATGTCAAGGATACCACACTTGCCTTTTGGTGCAGTCTTGGACAGAGATGCCCCCTTTGCACTGGCTGTGCAAGAATGACTGCCAAGAGGTGGAGACAACTGGGCCACTAGAATAGGAGTCATGTTTGACTGTATCTTTTAAAACTTTGAAAACTGATTCAAGTTAGTAAGACTGAGTTTAACCATTTTTTTCTAAACACTGAACTGTTTTACAGCAATTTTTCTCTAGACAATTTTGAAAAACAGGCCAGGACTCTGATGTACCCAGTTTCTCAATAAAGAAACTATTGAAATGGAAGGTTACAATACACAGTCCTGTTTCTTAGTGATGTGGCTGAATACAAGCACATTGAATCTATTTATTCAAGCTTATTCCGGGCAGTGGATTCTGAATGGGTTACAATTGCCTTTTCCATTCAGATGGGTTCTTCATATAGCAAAAGAGAGAGGGGCTGTTTTCCATCTGGGTAAGGATTTTCCTTGTCCTGTTTTACAATCATATTGAATCATACTAACTGGGATGGTGGTTGCAGCAGGAAACCATTTTTTCAATACCCGCAGGGTAGCACGGCATGAAAATGCAACAGCACCTTATGAATGTGTTCCTACCCGTACATCCGATTAGCTTATGCTTTGCTGCTCTTTAGGTATCAGTATAGTTCTCTAAAATACTAGTATTGACTGATTTCTAATATATGAGGTGTAGGTACATTGTCAGATCTAACTTCTAATTTTCCAATTTTCGCATTAAATTCATGAAGTAAATTACCTTGTGTACTGATAAAGTCAGATGACCAATACTTTGTGACTAAACAATTTAGGGCCACATGTACAGATGGTTTTTTTTGTCGCAAATGGGAAATCGGCCCGTTTGTGACCACAAAATATGTCTGCCCTATGTACAAACCCTATTTTGTGAGTCAGTAACCTATTACCGACTCGCAAAATAAGGTTTGCGACTCGATATTAGGAAGGGGCATGCCAAGGACGTACCTTCCTAATAGTGAGTCATGTTTCAATGTACACTTGTTTTATGACCTCCGTTGCGGTCGCAAAACACTTGCAGTTTACCACCCGTTTAAAAAAGTGTAGGCAAACCGCAAATGGGAAGGGGTCTCTTGAGGACCCCTTTCCCCTTTGTGACTGGAAGCAAGAATATTTTTGAAGAGCAGGCAGTGGTCTCAGGGACCACTTTCTACTCTTAAAAAATTAAACAGAAAAGTTTCATTTTTCTTTTTGAAATGCATCCGGTTTTCCTTTAAGGAACATGGGCTGCATTAAAAAAGGAAAAACTGCTTTATTTAAAAAGCAGTCACAGAAATGGTGGTCTGCTGCCCCAGCAGCCCACCATCCTTGAGAGTGCCAGCAATTCCCAATTGGTTGCAAATTGCAACCTGCCTCATGAGTATTAATGAGGCAGGCATGTTGTGACCCCATTGGAAGTCGCAAACAGAGTCTGAGATACTTCTGTACATTCCATTTTGTCAGTCACAAATTGAAAGTCACAAATCGACTAAATTTATGACTCGCAAAAGGGAAGAGTCATATATCTGGCCCTAAATGAAATCCCTACATGGTTACAGCAGCAGCTGCAGAAATATCAGATTACTATGTTTGAACTTTAAAGGCCAATGCATTATATGACTTTTCAGATTCTGGTTGAATATTTAAACTTATTTCTTGTTCATTTTCCTAGAGTTGCTCCTGCAGAAAAGTTGCCACTTGACGACGGATCTGTTGACTTGATCACTGCTTCGGTTGCTGTTCACTTTTTCAACATAAAGGAGTTCTTAAAAGAAGTGGATCGTGTGCTCAAACCCAATGGCTGTGTGGCAATGTACTGTTTGCAACCGCACCTAAACCTTTATTACAAATATTTTTCTCAACATTTAACAGATGCTTACAGGGAGGTAAGTGCTGAGAAAATCGATAATGCATTAAAACGTATGCAGAGGTCTTTAAAATTAGGGTGACAGGCCTTACTGTCCTCACATGATCATCTGCTGCAGTACAACAGATGAGTGGAACCCCATCCACCTCTGATACCTATATCAGCTCAACGATCAGCCTGGCAGAGCACCATTTATACTGTTTCGGAGGGTGCAAAACAGGATCTTCTTTTAGTCCCTATGAAGTCACTATTAAATGGAAGAGGCACTGACACTATGGGGCCCATTAGGATTGCCACCACCCGCATGGGGTGGCAAACCCCACGTGATCCGACCCCGCCCGCCACCCATTTCCCCAACCATATTATTATGGTGGGGAGAACCGCGCCGGATGGAAAGACCGTCCGCCGCTTTTCTGCTTGGTCGAAGAGTCAACCGGGTGGAAAAGGGTTTAATATGGTGGCGGTGTCTGTTAGACACCGCCAGCCATATTACCATGGGTGCGGTAACATGCTTTTCCGTGGCGGTATTGCCGCTACAGAAAGACATGCAGGAATAGAATGTGGGGGCCAGTTGCCGGCCCCCAGGGACTCTGGGCGGTAGGGGGTGCAGATGGTGGGTGCCTATGGGACCCCCCTGCAGCTCCGTGCACAACACGGCAGGCAACGCGCGGTGCCTGCCATGTTGTGCATGGAAGTGCACGAAATGCCTTCCTGACATTGTGGCAGGCGATGCTGAGTGCACCGCCCACCACAATGACAGGAATGCAGGATGCGCCCACCACTGTGGTAGGTGCGTCCTAATTGCCCACACGGGACCCCCGCCCTTATTGCGGGCGGTCCCGTTACCCGATAGGATGGCGGCGAATGACCCCCTTTACTCTCTTGGGAATGACCACTGCACTGACTGTCCCTCTTCTGTTTTCATGATCTTAGTGAACATAAAAGAAGGACTGATCTGATGACTTTTGCTGCTTTGCAGAAAGGGAATGGGACTGGGACAGTGCAGGGCAACCACCAACACAAGTGAAGAATTGTATACACATATTGAAGACTTTGCGACCTATCAAACCCAAAGAGCAGCCAGAGAGGTGAAGCTTCATCATTATTGATTGCAAGACGCATGTTCCGAAACCCATGTGCTATTCATGAGTCATGCCTTGAAGTGATAGGGAGGGATATAAGCCTGTAAAAAAGTTATAGGTCTGGATGTACTGTATTTATCAATGTAGTCTGACATTCTACTCAAAAGGGCTGAGGTGACCTGCCTGTAGGTCACTTCAGGTGCATGTATATGCTTGTGGCTTTGTTCTTATACCTGCACTAATATATCCAACACAGGTAGCACTTACAAAATTTGCAAGGCTTCCACTGTGCCGGGATAATTAACTGGTCTAAAACAATGCAGCCTAAACATACGTCTAGATCCCACTTAACCACGAACAGTAATGTTTGATTGACACGTTACATTTTCTGGGTGCCTTTTGCTCTATAACCTTCTAAATTCATATCTGTGGTTACCCTATTGGATTGTACTTATCTTGGTGCCAATGGTATTCCCTATTTGCGGAAATTAGTACTGTAATGATTATTGTGGCATGTTTTGAGTTTTTAACTGTTATGGTACTGACAAATTCTTTGCACAAGTTTCCTTACGTTAAGCCTCTCCGCTCTGTACCATGGGTACAAGAGTTTGAAACCATGGTTATCGAACTTTTATGCTGAGCCTAAAAAGATTTTGGACTCATTATTAGGGAAAACTGCCACGAGTCACATTCGGCGTTAGGGGAGAGCTGCTACCTCATTACTTTTTTAAAATATTAAATTGAATCAAGCCCTTTTTAATACTGTATGTGAATCTGTTTTCACAACTAATCTGCTTTTAAAATATTGTTCTTACTTGTGATTTCATTGCACTGTGATTAACAGAGCTTGGTTATAGCTCTGGGACGGCAAGCCGGGACTGTTTTACAGCTTCTGCACAATGCACTCACATTTTCAGCAGCCATTATTCAGGTCAGCGCTCTAGTCGCTGGACTTGCTCGGGCTTCTTAAGAGCCCGATGACTTGACCACACAGTGGACGTGCGCAGCGGGCGTGCCACTGGCACACCAAATGCAAGCCTGTCTGTGCCAGTCTGCGTCCGGACGGTGCCAGGGGCCACAACCCCTGCCATTTTTACATCAGATAATTACTGTTATAGCGTGGAGCAGCTTAGACAGTTAAACCCACCCACAGGATCAAACTGTCTCCATTCCATTGCTCCCAGTAGTCCAGCTACCAATTGCGCACACTACTCATTCAGATTCTGGTCACCCTCCCCAATGCCCCCGTTGCGCCACCCCTGATAAACATTTCAAACCGCCTTTATTAACTTGCAGATCCTTGCCTAAACATACTGCAGAGCTGCTCATCCTACTTATGGATGAAAGCCCTGATGTCTTGTTCCTCACTGAAACCTAACTGAACGTGGGCTCAGAGCCTGACATCGTCCAGGCCCTCCCCCCAGACTGTGTAATACAGAGGTTGGATAGGGCAACTGGTAAAGGGTGTGGCATTGCCATTATCTATAAACGCCACCTCAATTGTCGGACCTTTGGGAGCCCTTTACCTGACTGAGAAAGCCTCCATTTTTCATTAGGATTTACGGCTATGCTCTCTCTCTCGGGCATCCTAATTTATCGACCTCTTGATATATGGGCCATTTCTGCAAATCACTACCTGGAATGGTCCCCAAACTGGCCAGCACCGCTGCAAATATTACTATCCTGTGTGATTTCAATGTCCACTTCGATGATCTGGTATCGAAGGCAGCATCTGAGCTGTCCTTGGACCAAGCGGCCTATCAGCTCACACAGAAGGTGATACATGTAACACATTTGAAAGGGCACCTCCTAGACACTATGTTTTCCAATCTAGAGGAGCTAACCTGTCAGAAACTGGCCCCTATTCCCTGGGAGGTCCTTTTCCTGATCCCTTTTTGCTAGTCTCCTACCCATGCTACCCCCAGACCCTCCACAGATAGATGCTCATATTTATCCTGGCAATTACCACGTTACCTGCTTCCCAGAAACAATCGCACATCAGCTAGACCAACCGATCCATATCGAGGAGCCGGTCTCAGCAATCGCCCACCTTAAGGTACATAAGGCTTCTGGTCCATATGGCTTTTTTCAGCATAGTTTTACAAAGCCTTTTGCCAGGAACAGGCACCACTTCTTTGTTCAATTCCTTCCTTGAAACAGACTCTTTAACTGATTCTATTGAAGAATCTTAGATCTCACCAATCCTCAAGCCTTTAAAAGACCCCAGCGAATGTGGTTCGTATAGACCCTTATCACTACTCAATATTGACACAAAACTCTTCTCCAGCATTCTGGCAGCCCGACTAAACCCGCTGATGGCAGGCCTGGTAGACCCAGACCAAGAGAGGTGTTTTCCTACTCGAGAGGGAGGGAACAATACCAAAAGACTTCTCCATATTATGGACAGCATCCACAGATCACGCAAAGAAGCAATTCTCCTGTCAATTGAAGCTGAAAAAGCTTTTAACAGGGTCAAATGGGTGTATCTTTTTGATACACTATGACATTTTGAGTTTGGCATCTAGTTCATAAAATGTTTCAGTTGTATCTATCAGGCCCCAAGAGCTTTGGTCTGTGTAAACGGGATGTCGCCTGATGCGTTTCCTATTGCTCCCGGCACTTGGCAGGGATGTCCACTCTCCCCTCTCCTGTTTGTACTGTTCATGAAGCCATTAGCACAAAGAATCTGGGATGACCTACAGATTGAGGGCATTCACTTTGGTAAAGACACTCACAAAATCAGCCTCTATGCAGATGATGTAAAACTGTCATTGATGTGCCCAGTGACCTCGTTACCGGCCTTAATAGCCGAGTAGAAGAGCTATTGAGAAGTCTCTGCTTTAAGGTCAATCTGAACAATTCTAAAATTTCGAATGTCTCTGTGCCTCGGGCCCATGATTGGAGCCTTCAAAGCAAATACCTGCTACACTCATATGAGCAATCCATACCTTACCTGGGCATCCTGCTCGCTCCAATAATACCAAAAACGATTGCACTGAACTATGAAGCTCTCCTAGATCTGACGACCAAAACGCTGGACGGATGGCCGCGTATAGGGTAGGGTCGGTTTGGGCAAATTGCGGCTGTTAAGATGATAGTGTAACCCCGTATCTTATACATCTTCCAAATGTTACCTGCAGCCCAAACATCAAAGGCCCTATACAAGCTACAATTGCCAATCAATAAATTTGTCTGGGGAGGGGGACCACGGCTACAATTTCTTCAACAAACACAACACAAGCGGGAAGGCGGAATACGGCTTCCTTTGTTCATAGATACTTCCAAGCAGCATATCTTTACTATATTGTTGAATTTGCACTGCCCTCTCTATGAAAAACACTGGTCCTTTACGGATCAAATAGTGGTAGGGGCGAATATTTGGCAGGAAGCGTGTCTCCCAGGCAAATATAGGTCCTGGGGCTACATTGCTCCCGAGTAACCTCATCAACACTAAAAGTCTGGGACGTGGTAGCCTGCAAAAAAAGGTTTGACTACTTTTCCTTTGCCAATGTCCCCAATAGTAGATAACCCTGACTTCCGCCCGGACATACGACAATTTTAGTTTTCCAAATTTTAATTTACTTCACCAGAGCACTTGACACTCACTGATCACTACTGCAATAACCAGTGGTTCTCCTCCTGGTGGAGGAAAGCATACGAAAAAGAAGCCCAATGATGATGCTGTCACATTTTTAACCTGACGGAGAACCAAGATATACCGCCACACAGCTTGTGTACGTGAATTAGGGTTTTTTAAAGTAAGACTACCACAACTTTGCAAACCTTGGTTACTCAGCTCAAGTGATCCATTCCCTGCTGATATTTCGTATTACTGCAAGGAAGCTGAATGGATTACAATCCCTTCTTTCTCCCCCAACCTGATTGAAGGTAAAATTTCATATAGACATCACAGGAAACAACACTAACCTATGAATCTTAAAAATTATGTTCTAGCAGAAAGAAGAGTCGTAACCACCAAATGTTTTGTGGTATATCCACTTCCTCAGGACTGTCATCGACAAAAACACCAATGAATGTATGATCCCTGTATATAGAATGTACTGGAAAAAAGATCCTAAATGTAATCACCAATTTAAAATCCTAGTCATTCCTACTGGTTTTGCCTGAAACAATTCAACATGTGTTTTGGTACTTCTATATAAAGTTTAAAATTTCAAAATCGAGTCAGAGGTCTCACAGTTTCAATAATTAACCCCTTCCGTGCTCATGACGAGCTCAGCTCTTCATGAGGCACGGCGCTCTTGTGCTCATGATGAGCTGAGCTTGTCATGACCACACCCATTAACATTAGGGCCCAGCACAGCAGAAGGAGATCCCAAGCAGCCAAGGTGTTAAAAAAACAGGCGAAGAGGCTTTTAATGTTCATTCAAACCTGAACATGGTGGGATGGTTGTAGTAGTGACTTACTATATTTGGTTTTTCATGCATCCCGGTTGTGACTGAATTTCCAGCACATGTCTGCATGTTACTGTATAGATGGTGAGAGTACTGCCACACATCTGACTAGTTATTCTCAAATACCCTTTGAGGTGTCTGTTGATGGATGGGTGGAACAGAAAGGGAAGTGGGGAGCCTGTAGCTTGCACCAGACCAAATCATACGTATGTATTTACACTCATTTGGGTCCAGAAAAAAGAGTATGGATGGGGGGACTGTTATTGACACAACTCATGAATAGGCTAAGGTGGCTTAAGCCGCCTTAGCCTATTACCAGACACCGGGGTATCCGGTACAATTTGATTGATGTATAGTGAAGAATGGGTAGATCAATCTTGTGACATTACTCTACATACAATTTCAGGTTTTTGATAATCTCACATGTGGAAACGGCGCTGAAATAATTACTGGTCTAACTAATTCTGAATATGAAGAGATATTTGATGCAGTGCATTTTACAGACAAAATACGGTAAGATAAAAAAATATTGGATAATCAGGAACAGTTCTTTGTAGTTGACAAATATTACCCCATGGAGTTTTAGCCAATTTGCCTTCCCACTCAGTGATTTGTAGTTATTTTGCTATGGCACAATGATATTGCACATCTGGGCATTAGGGAATGACAATGAAACAATATACCAACAAAATTGTGCAATGGAGTTCCCCAGTGGTTCATGTTGATATTCAGATTCAGAAATCCATATGCTGAGATCTCCCCGCAAGTACATTTGCACAAATGCCTGGGTGAAAAAACACTGGGATGGTATTCACAATTCTGAGCAAATAGTAGCCCCTATACATAATGAGAGTATATTCATAATTATTGAAATTATGACCGTAGTAATTTTATGAATGTGTTTTTGGTTGTTACCTCTAAGTGAAGTTCTCCATAGTCGAAGTTGTGTTCTCTGTCTTTGCTATGTAAAACTAGGAATGGCAGGGACTGGGACTAGGACAGGGGAAATAACATTCAAATGGGGAAAATCAGTGCAAACCAATGTACTGTGTGAAATTATGTTTGTGACATCGAGTGACCATTCAATATTTACAGATGCATATAATAACCCAAAAGTTGATAGAGATACAGACCAGGATCTTGGAGAACACAGAGACAGCAATGAATGAAATACCACAACAAAATATCACCTACAAAATATTGAGGACATATAAATTGACTTGCATACTTCATATGTTACCTACAAAACTACTACTATCATCATAAAAAAGGCATGTATATTGAACAGTAACTATTATACATTTAGTTAACTAATCAAGGATAACTTTCAAAATGATATCACTTAAAAAAATATTCAATAACAAAATCAAAATATATAATAAAACTATATTAATTACAATTTAAAAAATGATATACAATAAAATGTTTGTAAAAAAATAAACACTAGATTACAACAATAAGAACAATTTAAACATAAATAAAAAGAAAAAAGGCAAACAGCTAAAATTAGTTCATTTAAAACACTAGATATTATTTTTTCTTTAAAACAAAGTTATTAAAAAATCGAGAAAAAAAAATGCATTTGCAATATTAAAACTAAAAAACGTTATAATTAAGAAATATATTATAATGGCTTTTAAAATGGAATAAAAATGCATATCAAAAGAATTTACAAAACATTAAATATAAAACAGGGTAGACTAAGAGGGATTACATTCACTACTTTGACTGCAACTAACAGTAGGGAAAACATCGGACTCAAGCATGACTACCATTGTAACTTTAAATCACGCAGCAGCACATAGACTACTAACTGCTACATCATAGACAATACCCTTTTGGCCACATATGCAGATGACCACTAGTTTTTGATATTGCCGGACCTTCCCGCAACCTTTAACACAATTCACCAATGCACACTCATACATCCTGGATTCTTGAACGAGAATCACAGCAGTGTCCTCAATTGGGTATTGGTTTACCTTTCAAAAAATCACCTGTTTCTTCAAATGGACAATTCAAGGTCACAAAAGGTTACTAGCACCTAAAGAATCCTTCAGGGTTCCAAAGCATCTCCTGTCATCTTCAACTTTTAAGTTGAGATGCTTGGTGGACTACTCACAGATAAAAAGCATCAAGATTCACCCATATGCCAATGATACACAACTCTGCTTGAAAATCTCCTCAGCTTCAGACGACAAATGCTTCAAACACTGTTTGCAAATCATTCGGACCGGGATATCCGGCACCGACGTGAATTACAATGCATATAAGACAGAATTCCTGTAATTTGCTAAGAAAAACAATCAGGATATAGAGCAAAACTGGCTAAGTGAAAAGAATAGTATTGGCTTTGAACCCCAACTTTTACTCAAAGCCAACTCACTTGGTTTCGTCATGGATACCAATCACAACTTCATAACTGCTGTTGTAGCCCTCATGCTCTCACGTCTATATAATGGTAGCACACTGTAGCATGAACTCTCAGGGTCCAAATTGGTGCACCTTAGTGGCATCCTACACACTGCAGCATATGTTATCCTCAACCAGTGGCGGCTGGTGGATTTACAAAGTGGTGAGGCGAAAAATGTTGTACCCCAATGTCACAAGCGAGCGAGCGAAGCGAGCGAGCCCAAACAGGAAAAGGAGGGTGCGGGGGGGTTCTCCCCCCGCAAGAACATTTTGAAAAAAGGGATTCAAATGGATTCAAATGGAGGGTTTTACACCACATATTTACTGCAAATTGTTGAAAAAAGGGGGAATCCAAATATATCATTTTGAAGAAAATATTAGAATCAAACCAAGAATGTGCCCAATCTTCAAACTGGTCTGCTTGCAAAATGACCCCAACCCAAGCACATACAACCAGCAGAAATAGGCCTTCTAAGTGTTTCCTACCTGTAACACATCTCTGAACCACCTATGTTTTCATTTTATATAATAATGAAAATGCTGCAGTTTGTTCTTATTAATCTTATGCAACGTATAACCATTGACAAAGACTATAGTCCTGGCTTGTTGTAGGTTTAATGTCACTCGTATTATATAGCTGGAGGCAATGACAGGAGAAGCACAATACCAGTGGGGCAGCACACTATGGTAAGTACAGATTTTTAGCTTAACAGTTTTAAGCCACTCTCATAATTACATTGGCTGCCCCTAAGAACGGTTATGGATTAAACCCAGATCAGTTGACTGGGGGTGAGTGTTTGTATTGTCAACGCTCCGTCCATCATCACCTTTGGTTTTTCTTTGTTCGCCCTAAGTTGGCAGGGTATGCTCAGACGTGAGTCCCTTGCTCACTTTGCCACTGGAGTCAAGCAAGCCCGGCTGAAGACGGCTGTAATGCCAGAAACCGGTCCTGGGAAGCTTGATTCCGGTCCAGGGAAGACATGGCTTGGCAGTTCGGGCTGGACTGTTCCCAGAAGGCACAGGGTCAGACTGATTTGCATATAGCCATGTCTGAACTGGGGTGGCGGAGTGAGCTAAAGAACGGTGATGGATTAAACCCAGATCAGTTGACTGGGGGTGAGTGTTTGTATTGTCAACGCTCCGTCCATCATCACCTTTGGTTTTTCTTTGTTCGCCCTAAGTTGGCAGGGTATGCTCAGACGTGAGTCCCTTGCTCACTTTGCCACTGGAGTCAAGCAAGCCCGGCTGAAGACGGCTGTAATGCCAGAAACCGGTCCTGGGAAGCTTGATTCCGGTCCAAGGAAGACATGGCTTGGCAGTTCGGGCTGGACTGTTCCCAGAAGGCACAGGGTCAGACTGATTTGCATATAGCCATGTCTGAACTGGGGTGGCGGAGTGAGCTAAAGAACGGTGATGGATTAAACCCAGATCAGTTGACTGGGGGTGAGTGTTTGTATTGTCAACGCTCCATCCATCATCGCCTTTGGTTTTTCTTTGTTCGCCCTAAGTTGGCAGGGTATGCTCAGACGTGAGTCCCTTGCTCACTTTGCCACTGGAGTCAAGCAAGCCCGGCTGAAGACGGCTGTAATGCCAGAAACCGGTCCTGGGAAGCTTGATTCCGGTCCAGGGAAGACATGGCTTGGCAGTTCGGGCTGGACTGTTCCCAGAAGGCACAGGGTCAGACTGATTTGCATATAGCCATGTCTGAACTGGGGTGGCGGAGTGAGCTAAAGAACGGTGATGGATTAAACCCAGATCAGTTGACTGGGGGTGAGTGTTTGTATTGTCAACGCTCCGTCCATCATCACCTTTGGTTTTTCTTTGTTCGCCCTAAGTTGGCAGGGTATGCTCAGACGTGAGTCCCTTGCTCACTTTGCCACTGGAGTCAAGCAAGCCCGGCTGAAGACGGCTGTAATGCCAGAAACCGGTCCTGGGAAGCTTGATTCCGGTCCAGGGAAGACATGGCTTGGCAGTTCGGGCTGGACTGTTCCCAGTAGGCACAGGGGCAGACTGATTTGCATATAGCAATGTCTGAACTGGGGTGGCGGAGTGAGCTAAAGAACGGTGATGGACTAAACCCAGATCAGTTGACTGGGGGTGAGTGTTTGTATTGTCAACGCTCCGTCCATCATCACCTTTGGTTTTTCTTTGTTCGCCCTAAGTTGGCAGGGTATGCTCAGACGTGAGTCCCTTGCTCACTTTGCCACTGGAGTCAAGCAAGCGGCTGAAGACGGCTGTAATGCCAGAAACCGGTCCTGGGAAGCTTGATTCCGGTCGAGGGAAGACATGGCTTGGCAGTTCGGGCTGGACTGTTCCCAGAAGGCACAGGGTCAGACTGATTTGCATATAGCCATGTCTGAACTGGGCTGGCGGAGTGAGCTAAAGAACGGTGATGGATTAAACCCAGATCAGTTGACTGGGGGTGAGTGTTTGTATTGTCAATGCTCCCTCCATCATCACCTTTGGTTTTTCCCTATGAGAGACCCCCCCCAGTTTTTTCATCCCACTTAAACCCCTGCACACATACTTTGCTTACACTTTTCATGAGAGCCCTAGGAAACTGGGACGCAGAGGTTACTCACACGTAAATCAGAGAAAGAAAAATAAACACCAAGCTCCCTGGAAAACACAGATTAACATTTGACATCTGTCTTTGATTGCACAGCAAATGTGACAAGATAAGGACAAGATTTAAAAGCTTGTTTACAGAAAGCGAGTTTGTGGAAAAACACAGTATACAAGATTTTGGCAATGGAAGGGACAATCCAGACAGCCTAAAACAAAGCCAGCAAACAGAACATGTGAGTTACAAACCACACAGCTAATGGTAAGCAACTGGCGGAATGCATTCCTGGGTCAAATTTCTGAATGTCCCCAATGTCTTTAGCAAACCAGACAGCTATGCGGTTTGGTAGGCTGAGACGTAAAAAAGTAGTTATATGAATGTAAGCAGTGGAAAGATAAGGGATTGTAAAGAAGCTATTTTCCAGGGGAATGACAAACACGAGAGGAAGAAAAGACATCAACTAATAAGCAAACAAACAAGCGATTAGACAGGCAACTAATGATTAGCAATGAGCTGGCACAAAGTCCCCTGGAAGTTTTTGATATGGTTCACAGAATGTCTTTTACGCACAAACAGCTAAAAGGCATCTGTAGGCAAGATCTAAAAAAAACAGATGAATGCCAATGCCTAGGTCTTTGCATTGGGGGAATGGGACTAGTGGGCTACTAAGCGTTTGGCGGGCTGAAGGGAGAGGGTGCAAATGCATGCGTGTGAGCGAGTGCATAGCTGGAAAGATGAAAGCATGTGTGCATGAATGAAAAGATGAATGTGTGAAAAGATGGATGCTTGCCGTTATCTCCCCATTTTGGGGGCAGAGAAAACAAAGGCTTCCCCAGCTCCATGAAACAGAGAAATCTGGGGTGAGGTTGCATTGTCATGGCTATGCTGGGATCAGGGAAAGACAAATTTCAAGTCCTAGAACATTATGCCATTTTGTTTCGAGTTTAAGTCTGATTCATTGAGGAAAGTATGGCCACAACACAATGGGGCCACTGACCGTGCACAGACATGTACATAATGTATTAATGCACCAGTGTCTGTAATGATGCGTCAATGGATGCCTTAGAGTGGGAGCGTACATAGATGGCTAAATAGTTATGGACAAGTGCCTGGGTGTGACTGGATTGATAAAGGAAGGTGCAGATGTGGCGGAAGTCAAGAGCTGGATGCCTAGGTCTATTCATAGCCTTCTCTAAGTAACTGCTTCTAGAAGCCACAATTTCACAGCTGTAATGTGTGTTACAGAAGAATTTCTCCTGAAAAGTAGCAGTACAAAAAAAAATCACCAAAGCACAAACAAATTCCAGGTGCTGGCCAACTTTTTATGTTAAACGTACAGGCTTGTACTCATGCTGAACTCTCATTGGGAGAATAGGTTCTTTTTGCCTCTCACACTCCTCAGGGCATGTTCAGTGGGAGAAGCAGGAATCCTACTAGTGGACAATGAATTTTGTGGCCTCTCACATTTTGATCTTAACCCATGTGGTGACAAATTGAATAGGCTCTTCAAGACAAATGGCCTCATACACAGTATTGATTTAGTTGCAAAAGAAATCCTGAGTCACGTAACGTACACGGGCAGAGGGAGGACACCCTTAATTGATTTTATCACACTATCTAAGGCTTGGGCTAGAAAGGTGTGTAAGTTTAAATTGTAAAGAGTGTTCTCAATGACCATAACCCACTTGTTTTAGGCCTTAACCTACGGCCGCCCTTGGTGTCTATGAATGGGATGGTTTGCCACATCGTATATATGAGAAATAGGGGTGTGCGCCGTAAATGGAGGGACGACGAACCAAAGGTCTTCTTAGCCCAGCTTGTGGAGAATCAGAGGTAGCACTTTGAGCTTTGTCTAAGTGCTGCACCCGATCTGGGGTTGGTGCTAGGGGCCTTTGCCAAAATGTGTAAGAAGCCAACTGAGCAATTAAAATTAACACTATTTAACCCCTTGGATGCTAATGACAAGGTTAACTCGTCATGGAGTTTCCATTGATTTCAATAGAAATTACATGAAGGGGGTACCAGGCCCTTAGCATCCAAGTGGTTAAGCAACACCATGCCAGAGGCACAATAAATGGTTTGATAAGTCATGCTCACCAGCTCATAGTAGCCTCACACAAGCTCTAAAAAGCTTGCTGAGGGTTTTGCTAGAAATTAGAAACTGTAGGACGCTCTATAAAGAAGCCATTAGTTTAAGGAAAGGGAGGCTTAGGCGCAGCTTATTGTTGCCTGTGCAAGGAATGATGCGTCTCAATTTTGGAAGGAAGTCAATGCACCTTTCTTTTCAAGTAGCTCCGCAATTAGCATCGATGGGACCATTCCTGAACATGTATTGGTCAAACACTTTACGAATTTAAATGATTCTAATAAACTGGAACACATTGAGATTATCGCCATTGAGGATTCAATTGGCCTAGGAGGTGCAGAAGAGCAAACATTCTCCCTTGGGAACATAATCTCGGCTCTGAATAGATGCCCAAGCCACAAAGCATGGGTACCAGATGGGTGCCTGTTGACCCTTTTAAAGACAGTTTGGCACTTTGGGCCCTAATACTGGTGAATGTGCTCCGGATTGCGAGCTGTGCTGATCCCCCTAAACCATGGTCTAGGGCAACAACTGTCCCAATTTTTAAAATGGGAGGACAAGCGTGAGGCACTCCCTCACATTCTGACCATTGCTCGTGTGTTCTGAAGTGGATATTGGGGTCACCAGCAGAGACACAGAAATTGCTAGAATGGTTTTGAAGGGTAGACGGCAGGGGTCATGTGTGCATCGAAGAGAGCAAGTCCCGGTGCAGACACATGACGGCACACCACTTGTTTCCCTTTGTAACATCATAAAGTGAAGTGAAAAATGGGCCTGGGCCTCACCGGCTGGTGGTGAACTGCTCGAGTTCACATAACACCAATTATGTCTCATTGATATGCATTGATATAGCTCAAGTCCGCTGTCTGTTCTCTGCAGCTCCCTTTACTCAGACAATTAAGTGTGCGCTCCTCAAGTAATAAATGGCACAGATCTGCTCCCTATTATTACTGCTCAGTGCTTGTCATGCAGAAGCGCAAGGGAGATCCATCAGAGAAGATCCACTCCAGGATTTACCAGATGCTCCACGATTCCTACATTTTCAAGATCCTTGCATTATCCTTTGCATTTTAGGACTTCTAGTCCTGATTTCCAAATGGAATCAACAGGACTACGCTTCCCAGAATGCAAAGAAGATGTTCGCATCTCTTACCACTTTGCAAACTTAACATATATAGGACAAGGGTTGTACATATCGAAGTTTAACATATAGAATTACAATATTAGTTCTTTGAAAGCTAACGTGTTCTCTTCAAGCTGAGCTTTTACGAGAAACCTTCTGGCTCCCCTCCAAAAAAATGTTTTGAAACACCATGCATAAGGGTGCCTTAATTGGATCTCAAGATATCAATATTGGTCACACCTTAATCTGCTTAAGGGGCACTGAAAGGTCCTATAGCACTTTCTCTGCCCACCTCTCCTCTTTTCTCTCATCGCCCTCTCACAGGCTATGCCCTTTGTCTTTCTCTCCCTTCTCCCTCTTCCCACCTCCAACGCTCAGAGATACAGAGACGTCCATCAGCCAAGAGGCTGTGTGTGGGAATGTGGCTATGTAAATGAGAGCAAAGTTTTGTCTGACAATGCAGATGTCACACGATTGAAGGAGCCACCTTAAGTACATGACGAAGTTACCTAGAGGGCATTACACTGCTTCCTTCTACTGTGAACATAAAAGGAAATTAAAGAGTGAAATAAAGAAGTGCAAAGAGAGAATGCAGGATTAATTTGTGAAATAAAAGCGTCCAAGTGAGAGAAAGGTGATTATACAGAGAGGATAGGGTCGAGAAATTAAAAGAAAGCAGCCATGTAAACTTAGCTGGCAGTGAAGCTGTGAAAATATTAGCAAACTCTAAAACAAAGGTGACAAGGTGCGAAGGTGGCCTTTTTAAAGATTTAAGCCTTTCATAAGCGAGGCGGAAAAGCATCTCCCTTGGTGACAAATGGAAAAGTCAAGTACTTAGCTTTAAATCTGACAAATTACCTTGTTTAAAAGCTGAACCTAGAACATGTATGATATACAAAGCCTTGCAGCTAACAAGCACACAGAAGACTGGTAGATCAACGTTAAAAAAGGGTCTGCTTGGTATGGTGGAGAACATAGATGTCAGACTGTACATTTATAATACTGCTTCCCATCAACAGGCAGGACATGGAACAGTAGTGAAGTTGATGAAAACCCTGAATGTGCTGTATGACCGACTATACACCTGCTTCACTGCATAAAAACAGTTTAATAACAGTCTGTAATGCACGGTCCTCAGGTTTCTGTAGTTAAATGGTTGCCATGTTCACTTCAAGTACACACAGTCCCAGCTTTGAGCTCAAGTATCAACATATTTGTTATTAACAATAAAAGAGATTTTCGTAGCTATGGCAGTAAAAGAAAGACTTGATTTTATTAAAGGCATACAACGCAAATATTATGCAGTCCCGAGCCATGCTACCTTATTCACAGCAGCCACTAACAACGAAAATCCTATATAACTCTCATGAGTCTACACAGATTGAGTTGTCCAATCAAAATGTTATATAATCCATACAAACAGGATCAGAACAACTTCATGTTCATTCATCCTTACTGACTCTCCAGTGTGCATCAGTAAACCATGCACCTGTAAGCCCATCACTTTGTTACGTGCAGACTGCTTGGGAAGTGCTGTGTCATGAAAACCGAGACTGTAAAAAACAGTAAACACAGACACTTGCTAATACAATCACTATAGTTTTGGAGGAAGAAATGCAACATACCCGGTTCTGACACATGATGGCACACCACGTGCTTCCCTTTGTAAAATAAATCATAAAGTGAGGTGAAAAAATGGGCCTGGGCCTTACCGGATGGTGGTTAACTGCTCGAGTTCACGTAACACTGTCTGCAGACTCTGCACACCGTCACAATGTGCACAGCACACGTCCCTCTCCTAACAGCTAACTTTTGTGCCCATTGACTAGCTGCTGTAGCCTCCCAGCAGTAATTCATACTGCTGCCTGGACTTACTCGACCAAAAAACATGCAGTCAGTCATGCTGCGCAGAAGTATGTCAGAAATGACGTCCAGTCACGCGGGAAGCAGCCTCACTCACAAGAGGTTGTGTATGCGCAGACTCGATCCTTCGGTCCCTGACTGCCACGCCCTTTCCCGAATCGTCACAGCAGTGTCCCACCCACGCCCTGTAAAGAGTTGGGAAAGGGTGGGGTGACAAGGCTCCTCACTCCGTGATTGACGTGGAGGTTTTGTTATCCCGGGCTTGCACTTAAAACGCCCAGGGCAAACTTAACCTCTACGCCATCAGGGGGAGGAGACTGGTCTTTGAATCCAAGTCTTTGCCGAGCTGATGACATCACAGCCTTCAGGGATATGAGGTTATCAGCCCGGCAAATGCTTAGATTTCTTTCAGCCCGCCCGGGAGAAAACAAACAATCACGTGATGACAGTCAGTGCAGACAGTGTCTGCTCGACAGTGCTCCGTGCACAACATAAAATAAGTTAAATTACAAAAAGGGGGCATCTTTTTAAATGGAAATAAATAAATGAGCATTCAGAATTATTATTGCTCTATGTAACGGGGGCGGAGCCCTGACGCCCATAAAGAGAAACCGAACAAATATGATCCAAGAGTTCAGGTGCACCTGCAGACATCTTGAGAAAAGATGGAGGAGTAGCAATATTGTGGCAGCCTTCACAACTGCCATACCTGCACACTACCACCTAATCAAAACAGTAATAATAATAATAATTCCTTTTTTTTTCGGAAGCAAATGCTACCTCTAAAGATACAATCATTCATTAAAAATACATTTAAAAAACAACATACGTTTATATAATACATAGGACTATTACACAACCTGTAAAAGAGTGTAGAGTATATCAAGAAAACCCTCACAAATTCATAAACAGTACATACTATAGATATAAAAAGAACTACATAGGCACAAACCGAACACAATTCAATCGGGACTAGAAAGTCTAGATCTATAAGCATCTCGCAAAAAGCTTGTCGCTGCACCTAAGGTAAAAGCAGTTGGCAACAGCTGTAAATAGAGGAGTGCCACTCTGGCATGCCTAAACCTCAAATTCCTTAAAAGGGGATGGAGATATTGTCTTCCTGGCGATGGAGAACAAAGAAACCAGATTTCCAGGAATGCATCAACTCCAATTCACACAACAGCAAAGAAGTATTTGCCGTGGTCGAAGAATTCGCCAAACCCAGCACAGAGAAAGCAGACTTTCCCCCTCTCAAGAACTCTGCAACAACTGTGGCACCTTTTTCTATTACAAGAACAAGGAGTTCTATGACAGCTTTACAACCTAAGACCCACCCACCCCACCCGCTACTACCACACCCAAATTCTCCAGATCCCAGAAGTCCTTGACCAACTGGACCACCCTCACCTCAGACGACACCCTCAGAATCAAGAAAAACATCCAGTCCGGAGTCCCTCAGACCATTGCCCTCACAACATCTTTAACAGAGTCGGCACCTTCATCGCACCCTCTGCTCCATCGAGTCCACCACCCTCCCGGAAGACTGGAAATCAACACCCCGTGGAAGAAACCCACTGCTGACCTGATGGACCTCAAGAAGTACAGACCTATCTCTCTGCTCCCTTACCCAGCCAAAGTCATTGAGAAAGCCAGCAATGCCCAACTCTTTGAGTTCATCCGTACCCTCCTCGACTGAGGCAAAACTGCTGCCCTCATCCTAATACACCTCTCAGTTGTCTTTGAACCCGTCTCCCACCCACACCCTCCATGATGCTGACATCTGTGATACAGTCCTAGAGAGACAGATTTCCACTGTTAAACTCAGAACACATAGAAATCTGCTGCTGAGTTCCTCCGGGATCCTCCCTGAGCCCTACCCTCTTCAACATCTGCAGGCCCCACTGCCAGCCATCATCAGAAGCCACATACTAAACATTGTCTTCCATGCCGGTGACACCCTGCATATCAATATTTTAAAAACAAGGGGGCATATTTACAAAGAACTGGCAAAGGGCAGTGCCGCAAGTCATTTTTATGTGCTGCCTTATGTCAATTTCAAAGGGCAGGAATGCACCGTATTTACAAGATACAGTGCATTCCTGTCCTTTCAGCCAGCAGCGGCGCACAATTAGCAGTTGTGTGCCAAAGCAGGCACTTTTGCACCATGGTGCAAGGGTGTATGTATTGTAACACACACAGAGGATTAGTGAAAAGTGATCAAAAGGGGGCACATGCTATGTGTTGAAATACTGCCCTCACTCACAAAATGGTGACATCCTTCATCATTGGGCTTTCTTGCAATAGTGGAGTGGTGTGGCTCACTGGTTAGAGGTGGCAGACCCGGGAGCAGAAGTCGGCCGGGACCAGGGTTCGATGGTATCATCCTTCCCAGCAAAAGTCATGCAAAATGTGTCACAAATGTCTCCTTAGAGGGACAAGTAAGAAGGAACAAATGCAAGCCTCCCTCGCCGCCCCCGCTTCCCGCCACTACCGCCGACCCCGCCCCTTTTTGCCTTCTGTTCCCTCCCCGCTCCCGCCTCCCAGCTGCTCCGCCCACCCGCGCACTTGGCCTTATATGGCGACCGTGCGACACAGGTGAGTGTGACCCACTTGTGGGACACCCCCGCGCCGCACGGCCACCAGCTGCTGCGTGTGCCCCCTCGCTGTGCCTAGCTGCCTCGCTGCCGACTGACCCTGCTGCCGTCCGTTTCGTTTTCTCTTTTCAATCATTTGTGCCTGTTTTTATTTGCTAATCTCTTTCCCGTGTTAAGCTTGTTTTTCCCAATCATTTGTGCTTGTCTGCCTTTTTTAGTCTTTTTCCCCTGTTAAGCCTGTTTTCCAATCATTTGTGCTTGCCTGCCTAGTTTTTAGTCTTTTTCCAGTGTTAGCGTAATTTGTTTCCATCTGTAAACTCTGCCCGCTCTGTTTCCCGCCTCCCTCGCCGGCCCCGCTTCCCGCCACTACCGCCGACCCCGCCCCTTTTTGCCTTCTGTTCCCTCCCCGCTCCCGCCTCCCAGCTGCTCCGCCCACCCGCGCACTTCGCCTTATATGGCGACCGTGCGAACGCGCAGCGTTGACGCGCAGCGGGCGCGCCGATTGTGCGCCGAAGGCACGCCAAAGGTAAGCCCGTCTGCGCCCGTCCGCGACCGGATCGCGACCAGCGCCAGGACCCCTGGCCCCCACCGACGGAAGCCGACCCGACGAACCTACAACGCCGCCGATCTCATCGCACTCAACACTGGCCGCATCCCAGGATGTCATCAAGCCGCCCCGAAGCACACCCACGGACCCTTCAGCTGCCACGCCTGCAAGTTCACCTGCATCCGGGCACACCCTACACCAGCACCCGCCAAGCCGAACACCACCAGCAGCCACCTCAAGTGCATCCTGCTCAACACCCGCTCCGTCCACAGACACGCCGTAGAACTCTGGAACCTCCTCGACACCACCGCCCCTGACGTTGCCTTCCTCACCGAGACCTGGATGAACAACTCCTCAGCTCCCGACATCGCCATCGCCATCCCGGAGGGCTACAAGATCATCCGGAGGGACCGCACCGCCAACCAGATGGGAGGAGGCATCGCCATCATCCACAAAGACACCATCCGCATCGCGACCAACACCGACGACACCCTAACCACCGCTGAACACCTGCACTTCCAGATCCACACCAACCCGAAGACCACCCTCAGAGGCACCCTGATCTACCGACCCCCGGGGCCACGCACACAATTCAGCGAGGACATCGCCGACTTCGTCAGCCCGCATGCCCTCCCCTCCGCCGACTACATCCTCCTGGGGGACCTAAACTTCCACTTGGAGAATAACAACGACCGCAACACCACCACCCTGCTGGACAACCTCGCCAACCTCGGACTCAAGCAACTGGTGACCACCCCCACCCACCTCGCCGGACACACACTCGACGCCGTCTTCTCATCCAGCAACGACGTCACCTTCAGCCACGCAACAGGACTCCACTGGACGGACCACAGCTGCGTCCACTTCACCTTCAAAAGATCTACGATCCACCACCACCAGCAACAGGTTGCCCGAAGAAGCTGGAACAAGATCTCAGCCGACCAGCTCACCGCTTCCCTGAGCCAGCACCCTCCCGCCAGCTCAGCGAACCCCAGCCAGGCCGCCGACAACCTCACTAAGTGGATCAGCAACTGCGCGGACGAACTCGCCCCACTGAGAACCCCACCCAGCAGACCCTGCAGCAGAAAAACACCATGGTTCACCGACGAACTAAAGAGCTCCAAGAAGAACTGCCGAGCCCTCGAGAAAGCCTGGAGAAGGGAGCCAACCACGGACAACATGACCACCCTCAAGCTCGCCACCCGTAAACACCACCAGCTGATCCGCGCTACCAAGAAAAATACATACAAGGACCGGCTGGACAACAACGCACACAACTGCAAGGAACTCTTCAACATCGTGAAAGAGCTCTCCAACCCCAACGCCGGAAGCAATGACATCACCCTGTCGCAAGACCTCTGCAACTCCCTCGCCTCCTTCTTCCACAACAAGATCGCGGACATACACAACAGCTTCAGCAACCAACCTACGCAAGCCACGACTGCAACAACGCCACCCACCACCACCCTCCGCACCTGGACTCCGATCAACACCGAAGACACCATCCGCACAATGAACTCCATCCATTCCGGATCTCCGACTGACCCCTGCCCTCACCACGTCTTCAACAAGGCCGACGCTGTCATCGCACCCCACCTGCGGGACATCATCAACACTTCCTTCGACACCGCCACCTTCCCTGAGAGCTGGAAGCACGCCGATCTCAGCGCTCTTCTCAAGAAACCCACAGCAGACCCCACCGACCTCAAGAACTACCGTCCCATCTCGCTCCTCCCGTTCCCGGCCAAAGTCATCGAGAAGACCGTCACCAAACAGCTGGCAGCCTTCCTCGAGACGAACGGATCCCTCGACCCCTCACAGTCTGGCTTCCGGGCGAACCACAGCACCGAGACCGCCCTCATCGCTGCCACCGATGACATACGAACTCTGATGGACAACGGAGAAACAGCGGCCCTCATCCTCCTAGACCTCTCCGCGGCCTTCGACACCGTCTGCCACCGCACACTAGTACAGCGCCTTGGCAACATCGGAATCCAGGACAAGGCACTGGAATGGATCACCTCCTTCCTCGATGGAAGAACACAGAGAGTCCGCCTACCACCGTACAAGTCAGAGGCCACCGAAGTCATCTGCGGCGTCCCTCAAGGATCCTCACTGAGCCCCACCCTCTTCAACGTCTACATGAGCCCCCTCGCGGCCATCGCACGTCAACACAACCTCAACATAATCTCCTACGCCGACGACACCCAGCTGATCCTCTCCCTGACCAACGACCCCGCCACCGCCAGAGCCAACCTGCAAGAAGGGATGAGAGAGGTAGCCGAATGGATGACGACCAGCCGCCTGAAACTGAACTCGGACAAGACGGAGGTCCTCATCCTGAGCTCCTCGCCCTCCGCCTGGGACGACTCCTGGTGGCCCCCCGCCCTGGGCACCGCACCCAAACCGACGGACCACGCTCGTAACCTGGGCTTCATCCTGGACTCCTCCCTCTCCATGACCAGACAAGTAAACGCCGTCTCCTCGTCTTGCTTCAACATCCTGCGCATGCTACGCAAGATCTTCCGGTGGATCCCCACCGACACGAGGAAGACGGTCACCCAGGCCCTCGTCACCAGCCGACTGGACTACGGCAACGCCCTTTACGCCGGTACCACCGCCAAGCTCCAGAAGAGACTCCAGCGGATCCAGAACGCCTCGGCTAGACTCATCCTCGACATCCCCCGACGCAGCCACATCTCCGGACACCTGAGAGATCTGCATTGGCTCCCGGTCAACAAGAGAATCACCTTCCGCCTCCTTACCCACGCACACAAAGCCCTACACGACCAAGGCCCGAGCTACCTCAACAACCGGATCAACTTCTACACTCCCAAGCGCCCCCTCAGATCAACCAGCCACGCCCTCGCCGCCGTCCCCCGCATCCGAAGAGCAACAACAGGAGGAAGGTCCTTCTCCTACCTGGCCGCCAAGACCTGGAACTCACTCCCGACCGACCTACGCCTGACCCAAGACCACCTCTCCTTCAGGAAGAAGCTCAAGACCTGGCTGTTCGAGCAGTAACGGCACCCCCCCCCCTACCCAGCGCCTTGAGACCCTACGGGTGAGTAGTGCGCTCTACAAATGACCTGATTGATTGATTGATTGATTGATTGATTGATTGAGAGTGAAAATCTCCTGGGCATCCTGATAGAACTTGATTTGATTTGGATATGTATGTTGCATTAGACAACCAAGAGATCATACTCCCACTGACATGAAAAGAAGAAAGTGTCTGACCACAGCAGAAATCCAAATAAATTCCATGGGCAAGAACCAAAATTCAGGCAAAAAAAATCTTCCTCTTGTTAATTACTCCTTTCTATGATTCAAACAGGAACTGACATTAATGAAAAGACTTGTGCTTCATCTGAGATTTCTCTGGACAATCCACCATCTTGGCAAGGGTGACTCATGGGCTTGGTCATGTCTCTTCCTTCAAATTAACAGCATTGGCTGAAAAAGAAGAGATCAAACCAAGTGAAGACTATTTATGCACTGCCATATTCTACAGCTCTGTTGACGCCCATGGTGAATAATGACTCAAACTGTATTTATGTATGTGATATTTATATAGCACAAAATGAGCAGAATAGGCAGTGGAGCACTGTAGAGGGTCAAAGCAAAATACAGTCAATAAGTGATAAGTAGCTTGTTATTGACTTTTTGCTTCATTGTAATATAATGTTCTTCAACTATTTCTTAGTTGGATTAGATTTAGCGTAGTCCGTATCAGCATGGAGATCATATTTCAGATCCCTAATACATAGATTGAAAAGGCCTTATTATGGAATACTACTCAGATTGACGGATTTTAAAGAACAATCAACATGACCCAGGCCACGAAGAAGCCCTGCAACATCCTAGACAGGGAATCCAGCAGCACTTTTCTGAGAGTGAGTTGTGCACACAGTCTACCACTATCCTGGGAAAGCCTCAAGTAATGCTTGGGCATAGTTGAGACAGTCCCCTAGTGCAGATTTGTAATCTGGGCTGAAGTTCCTGGCCAACATCTGCTTTGAATAATGGGATCACTTGTAAGTCTTCTTCTGGAACAGACATTGCAGGTTGCAGGGCAGGATCTTACACGTCTTTTGCCTGTCAGAACCTTGGTTTGATGACAAACTGATATTATAAAAACAAACTCTATTATAGACAGGAAAGGAAATGGCATAATAACTATCACCTCTAGACAAAGACTCATACAAACTGTCCATTTAATTACATAAGAAAATGATTGTGAAAGCTAAATTTTGATATTTACCTAAAAAATGCAATCCTCTGAAAATTCAGTAAATTCTTCCAAGGAACTCTTTGCTTTAGTAAAACAACTAACCAAGGCTCCAGAGTCCAAAAACATCACCCTCTAACCAAACGTTTTTTAATACCTTGGCCTCATTTTTTAGGTGTCAGGGTGCGACTATCTATAACTCGCTTTCACCTAGCATATCTCTCACCTCCTCTCCTGAAGAAGAGGACATTTGGACTGAGTACAAATTAATTGCAGTTACTCCTCCCAAACACATGGCCCATCAGGACAATAACATACCCTCTCTTTCCAGTATGCCAGAACAGTCTTTTCCAATGCATAATTTGCTTCAAACCTAATTTTCCTGCCAATCCACAGCATCTCTTCAGACCTTCTTTTGCCAGGTCAAGTCCAGCCCCCAACTTGACCCTAGCCCCCCAGAGTCCTTCACCTTGTTCCAGGATTGAAGATGTCTGTAAGTAACTTACAGACATCTTCAATAGGATGGTTGAGATATGCTAATTTCTTAAATAGTGTAAAAGAGCCTCCATCCTCCCTATTTTTTTTTTAAACGGCCTTGGAGGCCAACGATCCTCATAAATACCACTCCATCTCTCTCTTCCCTTTCCTGATCAAGATCATAGAGAAGGCCATTAATATCATACTCTCAACTTTCATCAGCAATAATGGTTAACTGGACAACAACCAATTTAACTTTAGAAGACACCATAGTACTGATTCGTCTCTGTTTACTGCCTCTTAAGAAATCAGAAAAACCCTAGATGCAGGTGGGAATTCTGCTTTGATTCTTTAAGACGTCTCTACAGAATTTAACAAGGTAAATCACAGCCTTCTTATAGGCTGTTTAGCCTCTCTAGGTATTTGAGGCAAGGCCCTTCAGATTCTCTCAGAGTGAGAACAGTTCATTGCCCTGGATGAGTTCAACTCCCCTTTTTTCTCTCTACCATGTGTGGTCCCACAGGGCTCATCACTGAGCCCTACGCTGTTAAATCTGCACCTGACACCATTTGCTGATCTTATTGTATCATTTGGATTTGAAGTAGGGTGTCCTACGCTGATGACACCCAGATCATGCTGTTAGGCGCCAGTAAACGTGACAACATTGCCTCCAGATTCCATGACTGCATGTTGCAGATTGGGAGATGGATGGCCCAAATCTATCTCAAACTTAACTAGGGTCTTTGTCTCCCAGGATTTTGCAACACTCCCCCTTTCCGGTCTCCAAGGTTTAAAACATAGGGGTTGCCTTTGACAGTAATCTTTATTTTGAGTGGCACATCAACACTGTCACTTCTTTCTATTTATTTCATGCTTACGACACTTAGGGAAATGTTCCTATTCATTCTGCATGATTTACAGAAAAGTGCAGTTTCCACCCTCATTACAGATTAGATTACAGCAGCACATTCTTCATTAAAATCAAGAAAAGATGTCTACAAATAAATGCTAATTCTTCAGAACTCTAGGCATGACTTCTCCTGGGAATTCCTGATTTTCAATCTGTCTTCAAGGGTGTTGTCCAGTTACACTGGCTTCCTGGAAAAAAACCATAGATTTCGAGGCCCTCTACATCTCCTTTAAGGCAATGTATATAATGTAGGACCCAAATATCTGAAACATCGTTTCCGATGGTACACTTCCAGTAGGTCACTTAGATCATTGCCAGCTTTTAACCTAGTGGTATCCACATGTAAAAGATCTGGGCAGGAGCTTTATCACGTGTACTGCTGAGTTCTGGAACTCAATGACCCTTCATCTCAAGAAAAAAAAATATATTATTCTTCCGGAAAGCTCTTAAAACATGGCTTTTCAACAGGTAGAACATTTGTTCTAGGTATATTAATAGCGTTGTCTGCTTGGATTGTGATCTATCTGCAGAGTTATAGTGACTAGTTGCCTCAGGGTAGCAGCTGCTCTACAAGTCTAATTTTCATTTTATGTTTATTACAAATTATTCAAAAGTTTACAAAGCCTGCTTGCGGTTGAATAAACACATTTTTGACAACGTTTTTTATATGCTTTAAAAATTCATATTCCAGGAATCCTCTAGTGGATTTTGATCATCAATGACTCTAAAAATTCATAATAATATGCTTTATTTTTAGAAATTGTTGCTGTGTCTCTTTCTTGTTGCGTGACTTTCTTATTCCATTGTTTGGTGCTATTAAATGCTTTAGACATTGTCCCTTTGTTAAGCCTTGCTGCTCAAAGCCACATCTACCCAGGGTTGAGATTAAGGTGTTCAAATGAGCCTGACTGGACCTAAGAAAGGTTTTTTGAGTGTATTGAAGAGTGACCCCTCCCACAACTGCATCATATAATACACCCAGATCCTTAAATTGGTGCTTAGTGGTAGAATATAGAACTTGTGTTTAGCTGTAGGACGCAATTAATAAATTGCAACTGACATAAAATCTATACTTTCTTAGAGTCAAGCAACAGCCTCAATAAGTTGCCAAAAATTCTGCAGGCACTAGACAAATTTCTTTCTCACGCCAAAGGGAAGTTGACCACCAGTTCTTCTTAAGTACTTTGCAAGCTTTGATAAAAATCGAGATTGAAGCAGGTGACCTGGCTAACACGCCCACACTTAAAATTAATAATTAAAGAGGGATGTGCAGGAGGAAAGGAACTGGACTAGACCTGTCTGTCAAGAACAAAGAGTTGGAAAAGGCCCGTAAAGCCTAGGAGGAGACAACGTATCTCCAGGCCCAAGTTCAGTTAGCAGTGAAAGTCACCCAAGAGTGTGATGATGAAGAACATTTTCCCTTTAAGATTGAAGGGTCAACAGCAGAGTGGCACCTATAGAATGGTCAAGACCTGGGTATGCAGCTGGGAGCCAGAGGAACTTCACTCCAGTAGGAAGGCCCAAGTACTTGTATATCCAGCTCAAACTTGTGGAGTGAAGACTGGAAATCTAGGAGGAAATGTTGGTACTTGACCAGAAAACAGCCAAGATAGGTTAGAATCCCCAAGGTAATAGTGGCAGCAGTACTTATTCAGAGATGCTCAAAGGTGCGACTCATGATCCTTTTTTTTAATTTAATTTTTTAATTATACAGCTTGACAAACTCCTTTGTTTAATATCATACAGAAAAAGAAAAAAAAAGGTTTTAAACACAATATTCAGACAGTATCATTTGGCATGAGAAATGAGAAGGAACCTACGCAAAGAATAAAGAACAAACCATAATCATAACGTTCAATTCTGTATCCATTGTGTAAATGGAGCCCAAATTTTCAACCCCCTCTCTCGCCTCCTCTTCCCCCCCCTTTGAAAGACCGCTGATTCTAATTTATGGAGAGCGAGAATCCTAGCTCTCCAATTGAAAAACATCGGGGGGATAGGATTGATCCATTCAGAAGTTATAGTTAAACGAATTACAGACATTGCAATACAAAGAAGAGCAGTCTCATGGGTTGTTCTAGAAAACAAACAATCATTTTCAGATCCTGTTATGACTAGTTCGACTGAAATAGACATCGGAATCTTCAAGAGCACTAGTAATAAAACCTTGAACATCTTGAAAAAAAAGAGCCAATTTCGGGCGTAAAAAAAACATATGAACATCATTGGCAGCCAATTGGCCACATCTTGGACACCCATGACCCTTAGTCCCTCCCCATTTAGAAATCTTAGCAGGAGTAAAATAAAGATCAAAAAGGGCCATATAGCTTTGCGATTGTAAACTCCCGGAGATTAGAACTGAATCAGCTAATTCCAATAGTGCTGAGATATCGATGCCAGTCTTGCCAAATTTACAATCCAATCTAGTATTTTGGGACGAAAGATCGTCTGGTAAACCTGACAATAACTTCTGATACAAAGCACCAATTCGCCCCTTTCTCAAAATAATTTCCATAAGTGAGTTTTTAACAAGGGCAGTAGGTGTAGTTAACAAAAGCCTATCCATATAACTACGTATCTGTAGAAATTAAAAAAATTCATGTGTACCTAACCCATATTTTCCTTTTAAAAGTAAAAAAGAAGCCATATTGCCGTTATCAGATAGGTCACCCAAAGTACAGATACCATGTGCCCTCCACCTTATAGTAACAAAATCTTGAAAGATAGGCGGTAACAACCTGGCTGCAGCCAAAGGTGTGTAAAAATTATAGTTAGGGATTGCCCACTTCCTTCGTATTTTCCTCCAGACTGAAAACATTGTTTGAATTACCTTCAACTTAGTTTTTTTGTAGTAGCTGGGTTCCAGCACCGAAAGAAGAATTCCTTTGGCGTCTTTGCCCAGCCCTATCTTAAAAATCGAAGGAGAACACGCCGGTAAAGTAGGAGCTCTTGCCCCAAACAGAGGTACAGCCAGGTGTTGCAACAAAGCTGACCAGTTATACAGCAACAGATCGTGGACTGCCCACCCCCACCCTATGCAAAGGCGAGTGCATCCACTTAGCTGCCCTCCGAGGGGAATGATAGCGACTCATGATATTAGGTTGCTCGAGGGCATAGTTTCTAAATTCACTGAAGGTGACAATATAGATATACGGCTGGCGTCCTCTGAGAGAGCTCTATGGAAGAGAAAAGTGGGTGCCCAGCATTGCTGAGTCTTGTTTGGGAGTTGTTGTCTACAGTAAAGAGGGTACATTGCTTACAGTCTAGGATGAGGTAGCAGACTCCTCAAAGCACATGGGACAGGCAGTCATTGTGCTATTTGGCCTCACACCAGAGGAATACAGAGTTACGTTTAGAAGCACTCCAATAAGGCAACACAAACATGCGTAGACTATGTGGATGCCTCTTGTATGTCAGTGGGGGGCTGACTACAATGAAACCAGATTGAGAACTCTGAAGCCTTGTACAATTTAATTGTAAAAAACACATTTTGACAAATTATTGCTCATAGAAGTTGCACCAACCTCTAGTAGATTCCAATCTTTAACTTGCCCTAAAAAGTTGGGAAAAAGGCTGATGAGTGGGCTAGAACAAGAACTCCATAAAGCATCAGAAGGTAGTCTCCATGAAGGGTGGGGTTGTGCCCACATAAGGGATATGAGGGAGGTGGTAAATCCACCAAAGAACATACCTCAGAGTCCCAGAACCCTACAGGAGAGGAGAGTAAATCCCACCCCAACTCTAACAGTAAGCAGAGTAGGTGGGACCCTAAGCTTAAAATGTTCATCCTGCTTTGAGTGTTAGCAGTTTGGGAACTACGGAGCGGATACAGCTCTTCCCAACAAAAAGGCCACTGGAGTTGTCAGTGTAGCCTTATATGATTATTCCTCAAATGAGGATATCCTAGTTCTAATTGGGAAAATGGCCCAGAGAGTGATTTGGTGATTGCTGAGAGTAGTAAGCACTTTTACCCCGAAATGGTCAATGGAACCTCAGTCACTGCCTTGAGCTATACCTGTGCTAGTCGCACCAGTGTGCATGATAGGCTGGTGCCTCCGGACCGGTATTTGCCAGGAGAGACTAAACGAGTAAGGATTTCCCAGGTGATATGTGTTGGGCCTGTGGTTTAGTAACTTTAGAAGTAGAGGATTACTTTAGCTGGAATACAGTGACAGTCAGTTCAGACTTACCCCTTGATTGTTGCTTTTTAAATGACCTCACAGAGGTTGGTTTGAGCCCAGTGAGTGCAGTTACCCAGGGCACTGTCTCACCAAAGGTTTCTAGGGCTGCTGTCCCTGCAGTTAGGAAAAGCAGGCCCCATAAGAAAGGAGAAAAAGAAAGAAATGTAGCTAAGGGAGGAAAATTTTGAAAGAAGTCCAGTTAGCCGTGGGGCTTCCATCAAAGTAGGGGAAAACTCCAAAGTTGGCACTGGTAAGACCGTCCCTGTTCCCCAAGAAGTCCTAGAAAGTTAGGCCACTGTTCAGCCCAAGGTTGTGACACCTGAGCTAACAGAAGAGAAGTGGAAAATGGGTGTTTGCCATAGGATGGGGTAGTCCCCCACTCAGAAAAAGGGCCTGCAGAACCCAAAGAAACATATTGCATAGGCTCTCCTCCTGTCACTGGAGAGCTAAATGTGTAGTTCTGGGTATTGGTAGTTGTCAGTAGCCTCTAGTGGGTGTTAGTCTTTATGGCTGTACTGTTATTAGCATGGTGGTCTGACAATATGTCAAGCAGCAAGATAGGCCCCCTAACCCCATTTGTCATGGTGGGGTTACCCCAGTTATGTATAAACTATGTGGGTAAGCTAGGCGTAGCCCTAGCTAAGATAGTTTTAGTAGAGGTAGGTATCTCTGACCCTAGGGAAAATGGAAACAGTGAAGAATTGTGTTTAGAATGGGTCCTGCCAGAATTGAGGTCGGTCAAATTCCCAGAGGGAAACTACAGTCTGCAGGATGTAAGGCAGAGTAGGCCCTGCAATAGTGACAGCTAGTTTTCTGCATCCTTCCGTGCTTAAAGCCCATGAAGACTCACCAGGAGGTGGTTGAGGTCTCCTTGGAGTGTTAGATAGGGGGTTTGTGTGAGAAAATAGGCGTTTTGCAGGTTCCCCCCAATTTTTCTGCATTCTTGAATGCTATCTGCTGGGTTTCGACTTTGAGAGTGTACAGAGGACTGCTGTCCAGACCTCAGTGACAGTGTTCTTTCCTTTTTAAAATGACTTCTTTAATTGGGTGTTACCAATTGGCATCTGATGACTTGCTTATAAGTTCATGGTATATGGTATCCAGTTACCCAGGGCTTGTAAGGCTGGCAGTCCACAAAACAACTACAGCCCTGGTTACATCACTCTGTGTTACAATGTGAAACCATATGTTTCTGCTGTCATTGCAGACTCAAGAGACCGTGCAAGCATTGCATTAATGACTTTGCCATTACCACTAGTCCCATAACTATACATATACGTTTCCGCTAAGGCAGGCCTATTAACCCCTAAGGCAGGGAGCTATATATTTTTAGATAGACATATATTTAAGATATGTCTGTACAGCAAAACCCTAAAGTGTTGGTGTTTGCTGAGGACAGTTAAGCAGCCTTATAAGGTAATTGCAGGGTTAATGGTTGGCACTCCAGAGGCTACCTAACCATGTCATGTAAGGTATCAAACTAGAGGGGACGTTAAATGCAACTCCATAGTGCAGTCGATACTTATTTTGAATTTTATGCTAGCAACCTTTGTGAAAGTTGTCACTCCTTGACATAGCTGGTCCAATGACTGCAGAAGCGCTGGGCCTGAGACAAGTTTCTGCTCACCTGGGGAGATGTGTGAAAAAAGACTGTTGCAGCAATATAGGTGCAACCTCCTCCCCAAAGGATGGACTGCAAAGGGTGGTAGCCCAAAAGTCAGGCATCAAAGATGATGCCGCCTTTGAAGGGCTACTGCAAAAACACTACTGCACAGGAAGCCTTGTTTCTGAACTAGTTTTTTGTGGGTGTGTAGCCCATGGCAGCCATGCTACCGAGTGTGGGCTACCTAGGTCCTCACACTCAAGGAAGACATCAGTCATGTTGTTTGTGGCATGAAAGTTGCGCTCTGGGATAGCAGATGCTACACATTACCAAAACTGTGTCACCCGAAAGCAGGAGACCTCCTAGCCCATTTGCTAGGGACTGTGTTGTTCCCTCAGAGTACTTAAGTGTAATATAATAGAAACACCTTGAACCATAGACTTCAGTACTTGCTAGATGTGGATCAAGAAGCAGACCAATTTGCACACATTGGAAGCGCACAAGAAGAGGCTGTGACACTAGCACGACTACACCTTCTGCACTTTGGGCTAGCTAAATTTGGACCCTGTTCTGTGTGCCTGGCAAGGAGAAAGATTGATTCCATGCTCTGAAGCAGAGACTCCAAACATCAGTTGGCTGGCACCTAAAATACCACTGGGGGCATTAAAGCAGGAAGAGACCAAGCATTTCAAGTAGTTCCTGCAGCTGTTTTGCCACTGACGGATGAATGGCACTAGGAAGGGCAATTTGAAGATAGTCAAAGGTAACACCCAAATCTGCTGGACCCGTGGGTGTTGGTTGTGACTGGATTCATCCATTTCCACCCCAAGGGTCATTAATCCCCACCAAAGATTTACACCACGCCCTAAGTGTAGCAAGAATGAAAGGACTGCATTGGCAGCCCTTTGACTCCTGCAGAGAGGACAACTCCTGCAGAGAGGACTTTTTCAGACCCCGGAATCTGGTGCCTGAGTTGCTCCCACTCACCAGAGAGCTGAGGACTGGACTGGACTCCCCCCTGCCCTCATGGACTGCAGATCATCTGGAGCATCAATTGAGGATCTTTAAGCCTGCATCCCTCAGCATCAGGACCACTCCATACAAGTCAATTGAACTTGCTCTTAAAATGCTCTGATTGCCACATAACTGTCCAAAGATTCAGTTTAGTTATCCTAGACCTCTATATTGTTGAATTTCATCACCCAACCTCACTTGAATTTGCCAAACTCAGTAGTATAAACTCTTACACACTTTAAAAAGTTTACAACTTTTTGATTTGCCAATTCTTGTTTGCAGTTTATGTCAAAGTGTTTAACTGCTTTAAACATTCATATCTCTGGAACATTCTGCTGAATTTTTTTCATCAAGGACTCTGAAAACTCATTAACATTTGCTTGATTTGTAGGAGTTGTTGTATCTCATTCCTGTTTTGTGACTTTATTATTCAGTTGTTTGATAGTGTTAAATGCTTTGCACATTGTTCTTTTGTTAAGCCTTGCTGCTCAGAGCCACAGCTACCTGGAATTAAGCTCAAGGTTTTCAAATGTGCCTGACTGGACCCAAGACAGTTTTATGAGTGCATTGCATAATAAGGCCTCACAGACATATCATATAATACACCTGGAAACCTCACACACTCTTTAGAGAAATAGGATCTTCATTCCCCAACTCAGGATCTCATCATAATCTTGAGAACTACAAGCAGGTCTTCTGAAAAATAATAGGTAAGTTAATCTATGATGAAAGGCAGTATTGTAAAGCCTGTAATGTCTTTTTTTTATACAGAGTTACTAAGATTGATGTTAAGTTTGCCATGTCTGTTTCTGCTCTGGTCGGTTTCGTAGAGTCATTTTGCACATTCCAAAACTACTTCTCAAGGAACCCAGACGCTGGAAAAGAATTCTTACAAAAACTGCAAGAAAGGTAAAAAAATGTGTTTGCTATATCACCAGAAAATGAAAGTCTCTTAAAAAATGTAGGAGCCCTTGTGAGAGTTCACTGTGTGGCATTCCCAATATTTGTTCATGTGGGTCTTCTTGGAAACCAAGGCCTAAGGCCTGGAAATTATTTCTTGTCAGATATTTTGGCTTTGCAAGTGTTGATACTGTGCTCAACACTTGCATGGTGGGGGTGATTTGAGGCTGGAGATTTGACTAAAATCAACGTGTTGGGTGCAATAGTGGCAGTTAGGAATTTGGTTGGGTGGGACTGGTGGTATGGGTGAGTGGTGCAAGTAGTTATTCTCTGTCTTACCTGCTGTTTATCCTATAATGACATTGTAAATGTTTTATTTATTTATCTCTGTCTTGCAAAGCGCTCTGATGTTTTTGTTATTCTTTTATGCTGTAATTTATCTCTTACCGTAACCCGCTTTATCATGTAAAGTGCTCTGATACCTCTGGGTCCAGCCAGCGCTATATAAAACCTCTAAAAATAAATAAATATGTTGAATAGTAAGCAAAGGTCCACTGTAGGACAGTGAACTTGAAATACCAGGCAACAAATATGTTATTAGAATATGAATTTACCTTTAAAAATGAAAGACAAGAGGCATTTTCCTAAACAGGAACAGTTGGTTCAATTAAACGCAGCAGCCGGGAGAACAGGCAATAGAGTCGGGGGTCTGAAGACTATCTCAAAGTACTTTGGTTTTTGCCTTCATTTTATACATTACAGAAAGTGCAATAAAACAATTTGTATATTCTTTTTAGAACAGGAATCTGGGCCTAGTCATAGAGTTATAAATCTGGTCATTTGATAAGAAGCGCAGGTGGCTCTCGATCGTTAGTGGACACGATTTGGACCTAGCGGGTACATGTCCAGGAATCTGACATGGGGAGCGTGTGATCACTGTGTGTAGCGTACACTCTGTGTTCTGATTCGCTGAGTGTCCCTAACTTAGCATGGCATTACACCTTATGGTGTTTTGGGAATGCTTGCCCCTGTGGCCAAATGTGTTTTATTGGGGCATATTTCCTGAGACCATGGTGGTATTGCTGTCTATCTGTGGGATCAATCTGGATTTTTCTGTTTGCACACTTGTCTAAGAGTGACAGGTGTGGCGCCGCGGCCAGGGCGACTGACGCTGGAATCTGGGGACCACGGTTCGATCCCCGGCTCCGGCGGCAGGTTAGCCCAGCACCATGTGACTCTGGGCAATAGCTCGCTTAATCTTCCCGACGGCCCCCAGCGCCTAGAGACCCTTACGGGTGATTGTGCGCTTTACAAATGTGGACTTTACTTTACTTTTACCTTTGATCTGTTATTCAGTTGCTTCAGGCCTAGGTCACAGGGCATGCCTGACCATAGATTTCTGACTTGGGGTTGACGGGGAGGTCATATCGGGTGAATTCAACAATAGAGATGCAAGCTTGTTAATATACGTACATAAATTGTGTACATTGACATCTGATATATCAATATTAACAAATGGATTGGTGAATTGAGCAACTGTAGGTTACAAACCTGATATCACAGATCCAAACTGCAGTGTGATAGCTTGGTTCCCTACTACACTTGCTGAATGAGGTGGACTGGGAAACCTAAGCTGCTGGTGGGTTGGTTAAGGCACATCGTGAACAGTGCTGTGATGAGGTGCCTGTGATACCATTGAGATGCCAACCCGGCCAGAATTCAGTTACTTCACATGTAATACATATTGATGTATAGCACACATAGTGGTTCACATTGCAACTACATTGTTTATGCATGAAAAATATTGAATGCGCCTTTGCGCATAGTGTGCTATTGAGTCAAGTAGCAATAGTTTGTGTGTACTATACTTATTGGTTTAGAATAACAACAGTTTGAGGAATAAATATGTTGGTTAGTAAAGATAAGTTATCAATACACCAATACAATGCCTCAGTTTACATGCTATACCATACAGTTCAACATATGCAATTTTTAACCCCTTTGCTGCTAGGCCCACCCCTAGTACTAAGCATTTTTGTTTTTGCAATTTGAAATAGTTTACACTTAGGCCACCATATTCTTTTGTCCACATGAGCTATCTACACCCAATTTGTGTCCTTTTTTACCAACTTCTTGGGTATTTGTGGATTTCCCTTAGAGGGGACTGAGAAATTAACCAAAATGAAGCCACATTTTGGGTGGGAAAAATGGGAAAGAAGTGCTGCTGGAGAAAGTAAAAATGAAGGTTTTGTGATGCTATAATCAACATTTTCCAATCTTTCAGAAACAGGCAGACTTAAATCAGAAAACCCACATTTTTAACACTGTTTGGTATTTTACTGGGAAAAAGCATATTTTTCAAGCTTTCAATCTCCTTCCAGTTTGAGGTGGAAATCTGTGGTATTGCCCAGAAAGCTATATATTTGAGAAAACTAGAAAAACATTTGAATTCAGCGAGTGATCATCTGTATATATCCTTCAATGTTTACCCATAAAAAGTAACAGTTGAAATAAAGAAAATATTGAAATTGGGTCTACAAACACAGCCATTAGTATCTGCATTTGTATCTGTAACTTCTGTGTATGGCAGATATTTTAAAGCAATACACTGTTACATCTGTTGGACACTTCTGGTTGTGGCGATATATAGGCCTTGTATGTTTTAAAAAAAACAGAGGTACCCAGAGCCAACAACCAAGCTGCACCTTACAATGGTTTTTCATTCTGTATTGACTATACTGCAATTCATATAGTAAATTATAAAGAATGTAAAAGGGGTATGAAGGAAAACTCTGGGGGCCTAATTTACAAAAAGGGAGGCATCGCTGTTGTGCAACAGTGATAGGAGGGAATAGGCAAAGTGTCTCACCAGGCTACATATATTTATCTCAGAGGATGTGAAACAAGGTTCAGTCAAGGCATAGGAAGAAATAGTTTTCTACCACAAATCACTTGAGTAATTGATGGAGAGCCTGCACCAGGATATCTACGGGGCGACAGTGCAATCTATAAATAGCCATAACATAACATATGAGGCTGTGGTGAATATTTCCAGATGTATGCCAGACCTTTCTAGGTTGATGTCACCAATTCCAGCACTACTACCATGTGGGGTTCCAGTTGAACCACAGCCCATAAATACAGGCTGCCATCTCATTCACCATTGGTTATGGTCACGTATATTGTTGGTGTTGTAGGCACATAATATTCAATGTAGGATTTGGGTTACATCAGTGTGTTGCCGTCAGTTGTGTGCCTGTTCAAAAGTGTTGGAGGAGACATGTACATGTCCAAATGAGGGGGCCTGAGTCAAACAATATGTGATACTCTAAAGATAAACTACTCTTCCAATGATAAAATGTGGTGAGCATCCTTGCTAACAATCTACACAGTTTCAGTGGGCCCATACCCTCAAAGTTGCTACACTATGCCTACTGCCCACTATGAACAATGCAGCTCTGCAGTGAAGCACATTAGGACATCATCTATTTGGTGTGCATCCTAAAAGCCTCCTTATATAAATGAAAGACAATACTATGCAAAGAGTTCATTAAGAGAGGAATAAAACCTGCAGGGAGGCTGCAATCTCATGTTTTAATCTGGCTGACCTAGCTCTTAATTTTGTGATGAAAGAGAAAATGTTCAAGACTATAAAACCTAGGAAGTAAGAGGATATTCACTTTAAAGTAGCCTAAAGACTTCAAAGCACTTTTGAAAACTCTAACTCGTAGTGGGACGCTGCAAAGAATATGTAAAACTCCTTTTTGCACTAATGTTTCTTATCGTCTGTTTTAATCTGGCATCCTTTATTGCACCTGGAAATATTACGTTACTTAGTCATTTTAGAAAAATCAAAGATGCATTTTAACGACAAATAAATTGCACTGCAATGATCTTAATTAACTACACAAATACAAAAAGAAATGTGGAGTTAAGTGTATGTGCACTTAATCACTTCAGTATCCATCACTCATAAAACCATCCTAAGAACATGCACTGACACAATTCTGCTTTGTATCAAGGTTTGAAGGTATGTTGGGGACATGTGTGAAGTACAGACCCCCTGGCCACATAGATACACAATGTGCATGCAAGACACTACAATAAGTCATAGTGCTATTGTGTACTGTGAGAAAGGCAGACTGCAGCTTCATAACTAATAATTTCCCAAGCCACATCAAAATCACAGACGCGAAGAGCTGAATACTTGTCACAGGGAATCATGGCTCCCTGGGGATAATGGTCCAAGATGCATAGTTGTGGTGTCAATACGTCTAAATACTTGGAGGTATAATCTTAAACCCAGGACGAGGCTGGAGCTTCACTTATAAAGATGTTGGTGTCACCCACTGGCCTTACACATATTTAGAAGGCCACACAAATCTACTCTGTTTAGCTCTTCATTGCCTTGTATCCATGTAGAGTGGCAACACAGCACATGTTCCTGATTGCCTCACACTACGATGAGGTGGATTGCCAGAGGGCTCATGGTGGGTGTTCCCAGGTGACAGTCATGGGCTAGTCAAGCCCTTTTTTATTTAATGGAGGGAATCAGGGTAGGATGCTTGCAATGCTGACCTACGCCAAAAATGTGTGAATGAAGCCGTGATTGCCAAACAATTGACTCTTGTGAGCAACTGACAAGCATCTCCATCAACATAAATCTTTCCCATTCCAGAGGTTGCAACACCTGCTCCTGACCAGCTGAATGCCTTGGAAGTTGATTCTTCAAAGGACAACAGACTGATCATGACACCCTCTAGGTAATCCTGTACTCCATCCAAACCCACTCTCTGCTCACGAGAAGGGCCAACAGCACTGCAGGGTGCCCACATGATCTGCTTCTCACATATCAAACACTCCCCTGCCAGCACACCCCTAGCGCAGAACTCTGAAGACCCTCAGTTTTCCAACATCGTGCGGTAGGAGTTCAGCATGAGCTGGTAGATGAGATGCTGGCTGGAATGGAGACCATGGCTACCACACTACAGAGAGTTGGTGGGACCGTGTACCACCAGCTGTGCTACCATGGCTGGTGAGGCAGAGGAAGGTCCAGGTGGTGGAGCACAGGAGGGTCCTGATAGTGGGCTTTAAGATGGTCCAGTTAGTGGGGCAGTGGAAGTTCCGGGTAGTGGCCCAGAAGAGGGTCCTGCAACAGGCCCTGTAATGCCACCATATCCGTTTCCCACAGGGAGGCTGGTTCTTGCCCTTTTTGGTAGTTCATGTCCCGAAGGTAGGAACAACCATCTCCTTGCTGCCATGATTTTGTCATAGGTGCTTCCCTGTAGACCTTTGATACATGTCAGATGTGTTGGTATCTCCCACGTCTGAGCCCATATGCCTTCTTCTCTGCCTGCATGTTGGCCATTGGAGAGGAAGGACGCCTGAATACAACACACTTGACCACATTTACATGCATCATTCACTATTAACAGCACAAGTGGCATAGCCTGCCTACAATATCTATGTAACATTGAATGACCAACCATCATGAGAAGAATGTCCTTCCACTAACATTACAATGGCAAATATCTCAAGTTGTGGGCAAGTGGGTGCAGGAAAGACCAGTTACAGGACTTATTACCATAAAACCCATGTATAAGGACAGATTTCGCTGTTATTTACTCATGGAACGGGACACATGGTCCATCTATGTGCTCCTGGGGGTATGATATGACACATGCCAGAAGGTGCAATATGTGGCCAATCAGCTAAGTGAAATTAGTGATGTGTAGTCAGTACATGTATTGTGTCCCAACAGTGCCTCACTGTTATGAGATACATACAGGTCACACACATAGTAGCATAGATATACTCAGTACCAAGCAGTTGGAACATAGACGGAATGTTGTGATCTAATTCAAAAGAGCTATTTTAATATGTTTTATAGAGATTGAAACATGCCCATGCCAACACCACCACTGTACCATAGACCACTTACTAAACATTAGAGAAGAACATGTGCTCCATGACATACCCAACAGTCTGTTCCAACCTGCCAGTAAAGATTGTTACAGAGAAGCACATCAACTGATACTCAGTCCATGTGATGAGTGTGTACCAGCATGCAGTACAGTACATATTAGTGAGTCTTCTGAGGTCTGTCTGTCAGTTATATTGCAAAAATGTGTTGAATGAAGAGGAATCCAGGTGATACAATATGGATACCTGCAGCATTTTGAGGAATGTGAAACGACCTGTATGTTGAACACACAGTGCATATATGCCTGTGGGACTGTACATATTGGCATTATGTCTCAAAAAAACCTAAAAAGTAATTGAACTGTGTACTGTACAGGCTATTTGATCTCTGGTACAGGATTCAGACATATACAGCATTGCCATGTGTGGATGGCCTACATGTCCCACATACATTCATACCAGCTAAGGTCCTTGTGTACTACAGATTGCCATAGGGCAGCACCACTAGGCTTCCTGCTGCAGTTCTCTACAGCAAAATAAAATTACAGAAATGTGCCCTGGTAATCAGATTCCGGTCCTTTTCTCCTGTGCTTACACACATTGATCTGTCATGCGTCAATGAAGGCATGCAATGGTGCAAACGTGTGTGTGTTGCAAGGATGATTGTTTTTTTGCAGAAAGGGGCAACTTCATACACAAAACAAAATCACAAGAGGTGATTTCCATTTCCTATGTGTGCCGCTGAAGGCAGCACAAATAGGAAGAGGAACAATGATGAAAAATAAATACATCTGCCATCTTAGCGCCTCCCCTACACCCATAGGGAGTCACAGCCTTTTGATGCATTCTCAGGTTAACAAATTCTTTTAAATCCGTAAATGTCACATGCCATGTGTAACACCCATGGCAATTCAGGGACTCACTACATATCAACAAGACCATGAAAACCCAAGAAGTATGCTTTTATGTGGCCTTGGGGATGTGGCCCTGCAGTAAGGGTGGGTGGAGTTTGCATAGTCTCCCTACGCAAAGTTCTGCAAAACAGTAGAAAATCTCTGCGAGCACGTGGAAATTCTGGAAACATGCGAAATTGCTTGTCCCGCCCATTCGCGATGTGTTTTTGCATGCTCGCAGGGAAATATCTCACTAACTTGCCCGTGCGGGTCACTTGTCCCGCCCGTTCACGATGCTTATTTCCTGTTCTGGGTCTCTTATTGCGTGCTTCCGCCCGTTCGCGATGAGTATTTTCTGTTCGGGAATGTGTATTACGTGTTCGTGATGCTTTTGGCGTGCTTGCTGGGGAAATATTCCCGGAACTTGCCCATGCGGTCGCAATGGGCGCGGCCATCTTGTTTTCACTCTATTGCTATGGGTCTGGTCCTGCTTTCCTATCCTCCCTCTATCTTTGCAATCCTTTGTTTCTGTACACTTTTTTAAATCCTTTGTATTTATTATCTATCGCTCTAGTTTCCTGAATCTATATTTTGACTTTTTTTCTACTTTTTTTGTCGTTTTACAACTTTTTCACTCTTTTTCTATAACTTGTTTTTTTCATTTCTTTTACTTACTTTTCTAATTCCACTCTTCTTTTCCGCCACCCCCCGAGTCCCAGAACAATGGCCCTAACCAGCTGATGCACCAGTGGTCCGATATCCTGGACCGGGAGCAGGACCTGCTGGACCTGGTAGGAGTGGAGGTCCCAGGGCTTGGTGAGTAGCTATTTAATATTAGTATATTGTGTTCTTCGGCTCTGTGTTATGTATTGCGAATATATTTTGTTTCTAGAACAGCAAGAATGCTGCTGTTTTTACATTGCAGGTATATTACCTTTAAAAATCTTCTGTGATTGTTATGACACAGGTGCTTGGCGCTACTAATCTTACTTGTTTACAACTTTACACTCGCTTGGCATGATTATGTCTACTTTAGAGAACTTACGTTAGGTAATGCTAGAGAGACTTTAGTCCTTCCTTTGTCCTCCTGCCACTAAGAAGAGATAGTGGTGGATTGATAGGTTTAGTTACTTATTAGTAGGTAATTTTTTAATGGTCTGTGTGACGCATCCTCTTTCAAGTCACATGCTGCTGAGTGCTGCTTACCCCAGTCCTTAGTAGAACCTTTTTTAGTTTGTTTAGTGAGTGATAATAGTAGGGTTATCACTAGTAGAACATCAGCAGCAACCAACCAACAATTTGGTGTATGCTCAAATGTATGCATGTGTCCTCCATCTATGCATTTTGAAGGACTAAAATAAATGGAAATGCAGACTTAGTGAACAATCGGCCAGTCTGGAATAGGTGGGCTAGGTCAGGTGGTACTTAGGCTTAGTTAGCATTCTAGAATCTGAATGCAACACTGGATTAATGTTCATAAATAATAATAAGACGTACCGTGAATCCTGCAATACTAGTCGACCATATTAGATAGGTCAATTTTATTGCAATTGCTGTTTCCATTTAAAAAATGTGAGCGTTTAAAATATTTTATTTGTTTCACTTTCACACCAGTCATCCATGTTTGTCTCTTTCTTTCTTACATCTTTCATGACCAGCACCCATGGTCAAGAAGATGGGGTCGAAGGCAGCGGGAGCTGGACAAGATGCCTCCTAGTCCAGGGATGCTCCTCTACTGAGGGCTCTGCTGCTGTAAGTCCTCCTGTTGTTAATATTAATCATTATACTTCCCTAACTTTTACTGCACCCTATTTTCCCAAAATATTATTTCTTTTTTTTACAAAATCTTTTTCGATCTAGACAATCTGTTTCTAAGTTCTTGTTATCCCTGCCTCTAACTGCCTCTGCTTTGACTCTCTGTACTACTACTATCAGTCTGTCTGTAGCTAAGCTTGCCCAGGTGGCCACTGTTTATGTAAAAGGCCTTAAATAAAACTCAAATTCACCAATCACTCTATTAACTGAGTTCAGTCCTTTGGGTTGTCCACTTCTAGTCTTCTTAATCTTGAGGCTTTTCGACAATACCCACTAACAAAATGCCCAACCAGATATTTTACTATTTCTGATAAGATACATAGGTCATACTACTACTGTTGTAGGGATTCTGCACATACAGAACTATGCACAAGAAAATAGGACATTGGTGATAGGAGGCTGGAGCTTCCTCACACCGTCCACTCCTCACCCACAATCTCCTGACCGACTAGCTATAGGGTCTCAGTAGCTCCTCAAAACCCCTGAAGATACCCAATGATTAGACAACCCAGAACATAACACTACACTCCCGACCTCTCACACCCTTTCGCTCACTCACTCGTTTAAGTCCACACCAAGTACCACAGAGTCTATGTAAGTTCAAAAGGTTTATTTTCAACTAACAAGCTCTGTACATTGTTATATAATGCAGTATAGGAGCCAGCACCAACAGCAAAATGCATAAGATTAGAACAATAAACATTGTTACAACTGTAAGTCCATAGAAGACAAAAGGGGAAATCAATCATGTTGATTACTGAACATTGGCGGAAGAACCACCCTCCCCTTGGTAGGAATATAGTTTATATAAAATTATAAATGAAGATCTCTGAGCCAATTCTGAGGGACCACTTAGCTTAAAAGAACCTAGAAGTACTGGTTACATCATAAGCTCTGCAAAGCTCTGGTTCATAGAAGGGAATCTTCTGTCTGTTATGAGAAAAATGGTGTGCGTTAGTATAGTGTAGCATGTTATGGCTAAGCAATACGGACTAACCACCAGAACTCCATAACAAAGTGGCTTGTTTTTGCGACCTTGTACCCAGCACTCAGACTGTGGCAGTACTATGAGCTCATGTGGGCTCAAAGGCGTCTTACACAACAAGCTGCAAGGTAACATGCGCAAAAATACAAGACACATGGCTCAGGCTAACTTAGCAAAGACTAGAATGACACTAGAGACCATGACATAACACTACTAGTGTCTACTTTACTCTAGTACCCAATTTGTACTAGTCATGTATGCTGTGTATGTATTAACTTTTTTTTCAATCTTTCTAGCGAAAAAGAATAAATGGGGGAAAGTGTATATGGCATCTAAAAAATGTGTAATGTTTTTTGAGGCATACTACCGACCACCAGTGCCGGGGCCAGCGGCGATGGCCATTTCGGGGGGAGCAGGAGATGCAGCAGTTGCAGGAGCAGCGGGGGGTGAACCAGCAGCAGTGGCGGGCAGTGGTAAGTTATATTCCTTACTTATTGACATTACACTCACTGCAAGGGTGTACACGTACTACTGTTGATACTTAGTAAGTACCCTTTACCTAGCAATAGCGTTAGCGGCAGGAGTTGAGTAACCAATGGCCTCTTCTATCTGACTTCAACTCAGCTGTGAACATTTTATGGAGAAGACTTAGTCAGTTCAGATGACCGTGATGGATGTGTTGAATGAAAAGGGAAAGAAGGGTGGAAGGAGGAAGGACGGGCGAGATGTAATATTTACGACTGGCAGAGAAGGATACGTGGGATGCGAGCATAGGTGGCTGATGGGAATCAGATGCATGGGTGGTTGAAGGATAGACGGAAGGTAAAAGAAAAGATGCTTGCCTAGGTCAGTGAAAATATATGGGTGGATAGCAAGAATCCTCAGTGGTGTTTGAATCAAACTCAAAGCCAAGGCAAGGAAGGAAGTACGCATGAGTGGTGGTTTAGAAAAAAAGAAGAAATGTTTGTTGTTGGCGAAGCAAACTAAGGTTTGTTGAGAGATTAGGAAGAATGATAGACGTTTACTTTGAATGGATGGATGCCTGGATGGTATTCATCATAGATAGCATAGGTGGAGACTGTTACTGGATGAAGAGACTCAGTTTGAAGAGGATGTTAAAGAACCACACCAGAGTGGCAAAGCCGAGGAGAATTTTTTCAGAATGCTCCCTTGACTCACAGTAGTTTGCAAGCACAGCAGATATATTGTGCATGTATGTAGTTATCAAGCACCTTACTCCGACTAAGAGGACAGCTCCCTACCTATGTATATATTTTTTTCAACTGTGTCAGTCAGCCTGCCACTGTGGCCTATCGGCAGGCTACACAATCAATCAAAACAAAGTACCTCATGTTGTCCCATACATAAGCAATAATCAATGGATCAGATATAATTAGTTTTTTTGTAGTACTCAGGGCATGGTGAAAGTAAAATTAAGCAGTTGCCCATGATGTAACAGAGTATGGTCATTGGCCAGTTCCACCCGTAAAAGAAAAATATGAGCTTCCCCACCTGCCAACAGTAGTAAATAAAACTAATGTGAGTCTGCATCATGACTTGACTATATGTTTGTCTTGGGTGCAAGCTGACTGAGCTGGCATGCCGGCTACAAGGTTACGTTAATTTTGCAAAACAAGAGAGAAGAAGAAGACTGGTGTACTGTGTACTTAACTCGAGTACATACATAGTGCTAGTATAATGCCTGGAACTCCCACAAATGTTAGAGGCCGAGGAAGTGGGAGGATAGATACATACCACATATGTTATGTACTGTGCTTGCTACTGCTACTGTGCCACTATGTGTTGAATTAATTTGTGTTACTGTTTTGCTAAGAGTATTAGATAATCATTTTTCTTTCTTGATATAACTACTCCTCCCCAAGCAAAACCATCCAGGAAGGAGTTGGCAGTCATGACCCGGCGCCGGAAGCTGGAGGCCATCTGCCAAGAATACTGGCAGCTGGTGGCTCTGGTTGAAGAGGAAGAGCAGTCGGCGGCAGCTGCAGTCTCCTCCAATGCCGGGCTCCAGCCAGACCCCTCCAGAGGTACGGTGCCACGGTCAGGCAGCCACCTGCTGCTGCACTTCCACATCCAGCACTGCCGCCCCACCTGTGGATGCAACTACAGGGCATATGTGCGTCGCATGCTCCTCCAGAATACATCTCTAGAGGAGCAGTTAGAGGAGGTGAAGAAGAAGGCAAAGGTCCTAGAGAAGGAAATCCGAAGAGCCCGACGATTGCTTAATCCTGTTGGATTGGCCCTTTTTTAATCCTTTTTTTGGTGGGTGGGAATTGGGCATTGCATTGGGGTTTATTATTATGGACATTTTGGACATTGGTTGGACTTTCTCGTTTTGGACATTGGTTGGGGTTAAGGAGAGGGATGAGTCGGGTGTTGTGGGATTTTTTACAAAGTTTATTTTTGTTAGGGTATTAAATTATATTTATACTTAAACATAGCAATACGTTGTTAATGTTTTGCTGGGAATTACTGTTTTAGGTCACATGATTTTCGTGCTGCTGCAGGGCTGCACCCATGTTTGATTTAATAATCTGCCGATTTTATAACACACAAACAGATAGATGAGGTACCCCTCACTGAGTGACTTGTCCTACTAGTACTGTCAGCTTCTCCTCCTAGTCCATTATTATACCTCCCCCAAACTTCTTATCTTACCTGTGATTGAAGTTTAAGTTAGGCACAGCGATGGCTGCATGGCGATGATGTTTTGGTTTCCCAAGAGACTGGAGAAGATACCATAGTGTTGGTGGTAGTAGTAGACGTCTGGCAGTAGCATTTTCAAAAAAAGAAAATGAGACAGTCAGTCACATGAGAGAGACCCTGGGAGGACTAGTAGAGTGAAGTAAATAAAACATAATGATGGCGGGATATCCTAGTACGACAAGTTACAAACTGTAGTTGTGCTGAGTCACTTAACACAAGCGTAACCTTTAGTGCTGTGTAGGATGATGTTCATAAATGCAATTGATACCGGAAATTAATTATGATAGATTAGGTTTCTTTGAAAATAAAATGACTTGCAAAATATACTGAGCATGGGTGGGCAAGCAGAAGAAGATCCTCGCCTTGAAATTGAATTAGTGATGCTTTCACCACATCCAACCCAGCATGCGTGTGATCAATTATTGGTGGCAATTCATTTAGTCACACCTCAATATAAATCACACAGCCCGGGGGAAGAGGGTTATGGTTTGATATATAGTTGGGAAGGGGGATTTGGGGAAAAGTTTGACAAAGAAAAACATTACACATAGACAAACAACAAAACACTATCTTGGCACCTGCGACCAAACATTCACAATTTAGCGTACATTTTTTGACAGAGGCAGAAAAAGCACATATACAGCAACATTGCATTTTACAAATTAACTGAAACATCAATGCACAGCTGTCATTCATACCACTGCACTCGACTCTACCACTACACAGACATGTAGGTCTGCTGTGGTTGTTGTTGACTTGTTTACCTTTTATGCCAATCATGAAATGCCCTGACTTATTCCATCAATCATCTCCGATCCTACTGAGTGACTGTGAAGATACTATGTCACTGTGGTTATCATCATGGTGTTGTCCAACTCAGTGTGCTGTGCAGTGTACAAAGTGAGTCCACATTCCATATTCAAAATGCAATGGATCAGCCTGCAGTAGAAGTACAATTTTGCTATTAAAAAACAAGAAGTGAAACAGTTACTTGAGTTACATTTAGTGTATAGATTAAGTAATAGTACACAATGAATTCACTTCATGCACAACTAACAACAACGTATGACACCGAGTGCAGACGCCTGCTGAATAATCAGACCAATTATGTCCGTCTAACAAATGATCCTTCACTGCTTTTCCGTGATGACATCCTGGATATGGTGACTACAGCAGAACATGATGGCCATATTACCAAGCAAGAGGCAGATTTTTTGACAACCACCGTGGGCAAAGTAGCCTATTTTTACACACTGCCCAAACCCCATAAAAACAGGGTCCCTCCACCAGGTCGGCCTATAGTTTCAGGCATAGGTTCCTTACTTAAACCACTGTCTAAATACTGCGATTTCTTTTTGAGACCTTTGGTGCAGGAAACTAGCACCTATATTAAGGATACTAAAAGCCTACTGCTGACCCTAGGGATATTGTGATTCCGGAACCTTGCTTTCTGGTGTCCTTAGACATCAAAAGCCTTTACACTTGCATCCCACAGGATGACACCGGATGTACATTGTTACAACGCATGCTTTTACCACGCATGCTGTAACAACGCAAGTTTTAAAACGCATTCCATTACAACGCATTACACTTGGGGGTGCTGGATAGTGAATAGTTTAATTTACTATCCCAACACCAGTCCCCGTGGACACTAGGGAAGGTGTTGGATAGTAAATTAAAACTATTCCCTATCCTAGAGCGCCCCCCAGTGTAATGCGTTGTAATGGTTTTCGTTTTAAAGTCTGCGTTGTAATAGCACTGCGTGCTAAAAGTTGCGTTATAAAGGTTGTTCCCCGATGACACCATCAGGGTAATCCAAGAAACGCTTGATAATGCTCCTTGGGTTTTCCATACACCAAGGGAATTTGTGGTTGCCTGTGCAACACTGGCACTCAAGCGGAACTTTTTTGAGTCCCAAGGCGAGATTTACCTGCAAGCCACTGGTACATCGAAGGGCAGCATCTTTGCCTCAAGTGTGGCGGGGTTATATGTGTACGACTTCGAACTGAAACACATACTATCACCACACAACCCTTTCACCGCTTTTGTAACCTTCTGGCAAAGGTTCATTGATGATGTCCTGGTTATCTGGAAAGGTCCAGAAGACACCCTTTTGGATTTCTTACAATGGATCAACACATGTGACCCACATTTAAGGTTCACCCATTGCTACAACAAAGAGGAGATGATCTTCCTGGATGTAACTATCACTAAGGAGGGTAATCACCTCAAAACCAAGACCTACCACAAACCAACAGCAAAGAACACTCTTTTACACTACTCTAGTTTTCACACACGACCCTTAAGGGAGAACCTCCCCTTCGGGCAGTACTTACGTCTGAGACATAACTGTAGTGAAGTGAAGGACTTCAAGAGTCAATCCTAAGATCTCACAAACAAATTACAGAAGCGCAGTTATCCAACTCGGATCTTGAAGAAAAACAGTAAGAGAGCCAGGAACCAGCACAGAGACACTCTCTTGGAAAACAACCCGAAGGCAAGCACAGAGAACACCCCATTAACGTGTGTAACCACGTATAATTCAGCTTCCAATGCCGTAAGACGTTCCATCAGAAAACATTGGAAAATTCCGGAAAGTAACAAACATGACTGGGAGATACCTCTATTCTCCTACAAACGGGCCAGAAGTTTGAAGGACTCCGTTGTCCACACACGCCCCAGGAATCGGATGAGGGAGGAAGAACAAACGGTACTCAACGCATGGGGCATGCCCCCAGTTTCCGGTCATTTCCCTTGTGGAGGATGTAGCGTCTGCCATCTGACCAACCTCACGAAATTTCTGAATTTGGAACCCGGGAAACAATGGTTGCAACATAAACACACAAATTGTAATTCAACCGGTGTCGTCTATTTGATCAATTATCCATGCGGGCTCAGATATGTGGGCATGACCATTAGAAAGATTAAACAACGTATATGCAAACACCGTAGTAATATAAGATGTCGCAAGAACACTACAAACATGACTGAACATTTCCTGCAACAGAATCACACCAACCAACGATATCAGGTGGACTATCATCGAGTAACTTCAGATGAATACTGGTTCACAAAATGTACTTTTTGAGAAGGAACAAAGGTTGATTTATCGTTTGTCCACACACTTTTCAGGGTTAAATCATAATATACCTTGGGGTTCAGTGATGCGACGCTAGGAATAGACAAACTGATAGTCACCTTAACCCACAGCCATTCTTATACAACGTGGGTCCCTTCACTGACCATACCTTACTTCATTAACCATTGAGTAAGGGACACATAATATGATTGAACATCACCATTTACATATTATAGGTTATCTCATACTAATAGGATAACAGAATATTTATGGAGAAGAGGTGAGAAAGGGTCTGATGTCACAAAATAGCCAAATATTTATATATTTTTTGGTATTTAGATGACCTGTTCCTACCAACCTCAAAGGCCTCAGCTCACACATAGCCATGACCATAACCGCCTGTTCCTGTTAGCACTCTCTTGCCCCACACTATCGGGTAATGATTAAGTGTTTCCCTGTAAGGAGCGTGTTAAGATTTGTCTTGCCCATGTAAAGGGGGTATGCAGGCATATTTTCTTTTATATTTTCTTTCACTCTTGCGACCGCCTGGCACGCCCTGAATTTACATTGCTCGTCTTTTAGGATCGCAATAAAGTTTTAGAAGAGATGCCTGGCCCTTTAATTTGACTCCATCTGCGTCATGCCGCGCATTTCCGTGCGTGTTTCCCACGTGACTATTGACTTCTACCTCTTCCGCAGTGCAGCGCCCATCCAGTAACATTCAGGCCGCTGGCGTTTGAAATGCAGGTCGAGTGAGGGACTCTCCCAAAAATCAAGTAAGATAATCCGTATGTGAATGCATGTATGTCTGTAGCGGTAACCTATCAGAAGCCGGAACGACTACTTTTACGAAGTTTACACAGTCTTCCTTTTTGTTTACTCTAAGATGTTACATGGCGAATATTCCCCTGCCGCGGACCCCATGACGTGAAGCCATTCTTCCCTTCACGTAAGCCTTTCTAAGCGAACCGAGTTTCTTCCATGCAGCGAGGCACACTCTCTTGCGAAGTGTGTATCGCAAAAACGATCTTTTCCTTTTTAATTGTTGGGAGCTAATAATACACGAGTGGATACTCCATGGGCGGTATATTGCGCATCCATTTGCCCGAGTACGCTCATGAGCATTAATGTTGCTGAGTTAACTTAATTAATATACAGAAAAGCACTGTAATACCTGCCCTCTGGCTAGAGTACACATCAGAGGTTTCTGCACGAGTGTTACAGTATAACTTGTCACTAGGTGACCCAATCTGCAGGGATCCAAGATAGTTGAACACCTCTTTTAAATCTGAATGGATGTAAACGTTTGTAACTGTGGATGCCTTTACGTGTTCCCTTAAGTTTTTTCTGTTCAGATTAGGGCCTTTAGAAATGCCAGAAGAGCCCATTGAGTAAAACTGTGAGTTTTACCACACCACACACACACACTCCCCAGGTTAGGGTACGCCTTAGTGTGCGTATACCACCGGGGTTTGGTATTCTGTCCTGATGAAAGCTTTTCTGAATTAGCTGATACAAGCAGAAACATGTCGACGACCTCTGCACAGTAAATCTAGGATACAGCTGACTCACCTTACAGGTGAGCACGTGTCTGCACCACTGATTTTAACGATCACTGACTGCCCTTCTTTTAAAGTTGGTACAGGGTGCAGCCCGCCATCTTTTAATCCCCACACAACTCACTTTCGTTTTTTTGCACTATCATTCAGTCCCAAAAAACCCATCTCCGCTGTAATTCAGGCATTGCAGCACACCAGGGAGACACTCGGTTTCCCTGGTGGTAACCGGATGATGAAGCATGTCACAGTGAGGGTTCTTTTTAAAAAACAGAGGTTTTTCCCCTTCACACCCAGCCCCGTTTCCTTATATTGTTTTTTGTGCCATTAGTCCCCTCTTTTGTTTTTAAGGTACAACTAACAACAACAACACAAATCACTCAGTCAGCATCCAATCCATGCCATCATTCATTACCTGTTTCTTCTCATCTTAAGTTAAGGGGAGCTTTCTCTCGGCTCAGAAAGGAGGATTGCTATAGTAGTCATGATGTTCCACTTCTTTTCGAGGGACTCAACAAGGCAACATTGTCTTTTTTCTTATATTATTCTACAACCAATCATCATCTGGCTTCAGTTAAATGGATTAAAGGCGAGTCAGGAGGATGGAGGAGCAGGACTCAGAGGAGTGGACTTAAATGCAGACATATGCAACTGCAATATGACAATAAAAGACTAGAAGACGGTGGTGATGGATTTGTTGTGATTCGAAGTTTCGAACCAGAAAGACAGACACACACAAATAAAAGTTAATAAGGAAGGAAGAAAGTAAGAAGTTCAAGCCTAGTTGTCAGGGAAGTATAGCTCGTCCTCAAACTCTGGAGGTTCAACTAGAAGTGGGTAATCATCATCTAACACACTACTTCCATCATCTAAGTTGCTGTTCTCATCTTCCTGCGTTGATTCACGTATTGTGTCATTTGGTGGTATAAAGTGCTGATTCATTTTGATCATGGTTTACCTCTCCATGTTTTTGGGCAAGAGACTGGTCCTTTTCACTGTTACAATGGCACCAGCAGCACTGAAAACACATTCAGAGGAGACACTTGCGACAGGGCAAGCCAGACAGTTTATCGCCAGCCTGCTCGGCATTAGGCATTGGTTCCTTTTCCCATACCAATATCGCAATGGGTTTTGAACAATGCAGACCTCTGTTGGGTCATCCAGATAGGCCTGGATCATCCGCTCCATGTTCAGGGGTGTTACAGTTTGTTTGGCCTCTTTTGTCTTTGCGTCAGCACTGGACCTAGCAAGCCCTTGCTGTAAATACCAATTCTGTGCTGATTTTACTGGAGTTGATGATATGGTTCTTGCTGTTGTTGTCGATAGTGTTGGTGACCACTCTGAGCCAAATGCACTGCCCTTAGGCTCTGAAGTGGACCTTGACGCTGGATGCCCAGTTGAAGTACTTGTTGTGGGTTTGAGGAGTGGGCCCGTAATTGCCAGCCGTTCATTTTCAAAGTGAGTGGTTACCTCAGCTATCCAACTTTTGTATCGGGTAACGACTGCTTCTGAAAAAAGAATTAATGTCTTACTGTTCAGGGCTGTTTTGTACCGTGGATCCAGAATTGTGGCACAAAAGTAATGTTGTTCTGACACAATCATAGTTTGCACCCTTGTATTTTCAGCTAAGCGACGGGATAAGCTCTCCACCAACTCATATGCTTCTTTTTTTTCTCCACACCTATGTACACTTCAGACACCTACTTCAGCTGTTGCTCTAGCATGTGCAACAATGGGATTGCTTGGCCCATAATACAGTCCTCCTTGCTGACTTCACGTGTGAAGACCTCAAATGGAAGAAGCATCTCTGTCAGGCATTTAACTAGGCACCATTGGTCCATCTGATTGGCCATATCTTTCACAGTAGCATCCCCTCTTTGCATAACATATTCATTGATTGGTCTGTACTATTCAAACAGACCGTCAAGCATGTAATAAGATGAGTTCCAACGTGTTGCCACCTCCTGGATGAGTGATTTGACTGTCATTCTATATTCACTTTGAATATTCCTTAGCTGCTTTTGGGCTTTAAAAGAATGGCTGAAATGTGTGCATATTCTTCGGTAGGTGTTCAGTAAGTTGTTGACCATGGCTTCTTTTTTAAACAATAATGTTAATGCAGTGCACCAAACACGGGACCCTGAAATTGCCACCATCCTCCATGGCCTTAAGTACATTACTGCCCGTGGCAACAAAACCAATGTTAAGACCTCTTGGGCGCAGCCATTGAAAGACCTTGCTGTTAAACTCTTTAAAAATGTGTGTAGTAGTGTGAGATTTCTCCATGGCGAACATGGTTACAGTTACATGTTTCCGAGTAGCATGAAAAATCTCAGCAGTGTCAACAAGACCTGCTTCTGATATCTTTTCTCTAACCCCACAAAAGAGATCTAGTGTGCAGTGATGCACATGCAATCATTGGCTTGGCAACTGGTCCACATGTGTGTTGTCTGCTGCAAAGCTTGTCCAAGCAATTCCAGCACACCGTGATGTAGTGCTGGAACAGCAACTCTGGCACAATAGGACCGGCTGGGAGCCTTCCATTTAGGGCAGACGGCTGACACAAATTCAAGGAAACTCACCCCTTTCACAAAAGAAAAAGAGAGAAGGTCCAGCGCTAACATTTTAGCCAACTTCGCATTGTACAAACATGCTATTGGGTGGTTGTATTTGTACTGCCCCTCTGACCTAATCATGCTGACAATGGTAGGCTGGAATGTTTTCCTTTGTGGAGCAGCTGTCTTCTTGAACCCAGTTAGGCTCAACTACACACTTTTTTATTTCAGTACTCTGTTGCCTTGGTGTCTCAGCCTGACTCTTACTACGGTGCCACTGAGATGTTGCTGAGGATGTGGGCGGTACCACTACACTGCTGGTTACAGGCCTAGGAATGTCTCCCTCTTGTTCATCTTCCACTGCGACAATATCTTCTTCTACTTCTTCATCCCCCACCAACAGCAATGGCTGCAGTTTTACTTTTTTGTAAGCGAAGTAGGTGAGACTCCCACTGTATCATGTGGTGTTTTTTGAGACAACTTGTTTGGCCTCTGGTATCATAGTTTGTACCAAGCTTACCCCGCCTAACAGCGTCTCGACACATTGAGCATATAGCAATGTTCTCCTCCGTACTTCTAACCAAAAAGAACATTCTGGTGCTGCTTGAGGTGCCACTTTCAATGCCAGATGAACTGGAGGATGGGCCTGGAATTTGACTCTTTGCACTTACAGTACCACTACCCACTGAGGTAGTGGTTGAGCTTGATTTAGGTCCCTGCTGGGCCTTAGCCAATGCAAATATAGAAGCTGGAGGGGGTGTTACCTGTCTTGGTGGTAGCCGTGCTACATCCCTCGCAGAAATTTTGGATAGGGTAATAATGTTGGTCTCCATCTCCTCTGGGCCGGGAGTGATGTTCATGATGACTGGCTCGTCATCATCATCATCCTCCTCTTCTACATCTACCTCCATAACTCCAAGGTTTTCTGGAACCTTCCTTTTCACTTGCCTTGTCTTGTGGCGTGCATCACTCTCAGACTGAGCTGGTGGATTCCAAGTGGCATCTAGATCATCAGAAGCGGGGCTTGAAGAAGAAGTTGATGTACTAACCCTCCTTTTCCTTTTGGGGATCTGAAAGACAATGGATCTTCTGAAGTAGTGGCTTGCTCCTCTTCATCCGCAGGAAGCTCGATTTCCTGAACTGCCCCAACTATTGTGGGCTGTTGTTGCGGCTGTTGTTGCGGCTGTTGTTGTTGCGGTTGTTGCGGCTGCTGTTGTTGCAGCTGTTGTTGTTGCAGCTGTTGTTGTTGCTGCTGTTATTGCAGCTGTTTTTGCCCACTTATCTGCTGAGTTTCTGCCTGCATTGATTGGGTACTACTTTACAATAATGACATTTCAACATCACTGCTCGTTAGTAGACTGGCTACCTACGCGACACTCATGGGCTTGTGCCTAGGTTGGTGGGGTGGGCCCGCTGATGCAGAGGTGCCGCCCCCAGCTTGGTCCCTGCAGGACACCGCTGCTGCAGGTGTAAGTTTTTTTCCCCAAAAAACGAGGGCGTCAGACCAGTCTTGGCAAGTGCCACCTCCTTCTTCTATTCCATTTTCTCACTGGCAACTTTCTTGGTACTGGAGGACCTGGTAACTTTCTTTGGGGCCATCTTCTTCAGATGTCAGCAGGACGCTGTTGCACAAGCTGCAGAGATGTCTGTTGCCACACGTCACGTGACATTGTGCGCAGCAGGACTTCTGTCCGGCAGTACAACGGGTGATGAGCTGATGACACCTCCTCCTCTGTCTTTTGGGCACCTAAAAGCAAAGAAGCCAGGAGAAGAAATGTTGCATTTGTTGTTGTGGTTCAATTACTACTAGTACAAACAAACAACTATGATATATAACTTAGTGTGTACTGGTCATACTTGTTAGTGTTTCATCACTATTAGAATGGGTGACTGGCGATTCTTGCAAAATATACCCCCCTGGCCTCGCGTGGAGGAGGACACAACCTGCAGAGGGTGTGGCGAAGTAGCAGAAACGCTACTGCGTGTGGTCTGCATCTGTCCCGCCTTCGACCTCCAATGTAGGGTTAAGCTGAGGGGGGAATGGAATCGGCTGGGTGTTCGGACCTGTAGGCAAGCTATTATTGCAGCACTGAGTCTTGGCATTACTTAAACACACTTGTATTTTTACAATTTACAATGTCTGGCGATACATTTGACCCCCTTAACAACAGACAAAAGGGGGAGGAGGGTTGGAAGGACTTGAACAACTGCGGACCTTTGATGTCCTTAAAACAAAAGCTCACTTTAAACATTGTTTCTTACTTATCCAAAAAAAACACTCATCATATTTTTGCTGTACATTTCACTCGTGTAAGTGACATGCACATGCATTTGAAAAGTGATTGGGTGACACGATCGCGACACATTTTTACATGTAAAAGCTGACACTATGCATATTCAACTATACATTGCATGTTGCAGACAAAAGATAAGGAAACGCCTCAAATCATTCATGCACAAGGAAATACTGCTTTGGCATGTAGAGATATTGTGCTCAAAAAGGTGAAAGATCCTGACAGGGTGTAAAACTTTTAAACGGTTGCCGAGAGAGAAAAGTAAAGACCCTGCACCTCTATTTAGTTGTGCAATGTTGGATGATGTCTTGTCATGCGTATGTTAGAGCATACCTGTCTTCTGATAATGGCGTGTGTTTTATTTCCTATTGAAAATAGTTATATATAATGAGTACCTTAATTCGTATCAGGTTGACGCTAACCCCTATAAATCACAAATGAGAACTTATGTATTGAAACTTACAGCTTGACCGGTGATACTTCCAACCAGGTAATGGTATCTATTATGGTTTCTGTAAGTATAGATCTTCACTTATGTCTTCATCGGTGTGGCGCGTTACCCAAAGCGGTATATGTAATAAAAGTAAAATAAGGCCCAGTAAGCACATATTTCTCCCCAAGTTATTTTTATACTAATAAGTTCTTCAGATACTGTTAGCCTCTACACCTTTCAAAGTCTTGAAAAAACGTTTCTAGAACAGTTTACCGACCAGTGCCTCTCTCTCTGTTTTTCTGTTGCGATCCCACATTGTTATTCGATTTTTACCCTTTCAAACAACTTTGAACCGTACCTCAAACAATGTTACATCCCTAAAAAAGAGATCCTTGGCCATCTTATCCTCAATTCGATACTCCTCGAGCACATCTATGTGCATATTAGTACATTTATGTCTCGCTAATTAATAAAGAGTCTGTGACCCAAAAGCATGCCTAGATCCGTTACACCTATGTCCTTCTCAATCTCTGTGCACAAGTTATTTTCACTTTTAAGCAATCAATTTCGTAAAGTCCTAAAGTATCATTGTCCACCTCTATCATGCTCACTACATGATTTAACGTTAGTTTGTAGTGCTCACCTGTACACTATAATAATTATGTTCTAAGCGCCGTAATAGTGCGCAAAAACGGAACAGGAACACTCTTCTCGTTCCACTGATCAATGCCTAGAGGAACGCGTAAAGATATTTTGTAGCTGAAAGCAAGTTTAGCCAATTCAAAATGTCAGTGAAATTCTAGAAAAACACCCCTCTGGGCTCTTATGCTTACAATTGTGCTGGCCCAGTCTCCACTTGAAAACTATCTTGATACGGTAGTTCTCCGTAGTTGTTTTTCAATCCGTCCCAATATCCAAGGACCTATAATTGCACAAATGCCATTTGAGATCTGCTAACTATTTGCAATAAGTCTCCGAATTAACTAGAAAACAAAAATCCACCCATATCCCCTGTTCCGTGCTGCCGCGAATCCGGCGTGTCTCCGTGATGGTGTCTTTCGAATGCGGAAGGAATTATCCCGCCCGAGTGTTAAGGGGACACTCTACCCTGTTAGTTAACCCCTTGCGCGCTGATGACGAGCTGGGCTCGTCATGAGGTAGCCTCCTGCTACGCTGATGACGAGCCCAGCTCGTCACGTAACATGCGGTTTCGCAAAAGTCAGCGTACGAGCGGAATTCCGCCCGCACGCATGCGGTTAAAAGACTAGGACGTTGCGGATCACTTCCGTTTTTAGGGAATGATCAACACGGAAGTGTATAAGACGAAAACCATAGGTGCCATCTTGTGTGTTTACCAACCCGTTGCGATCAACTCAAAAAAGAGGGGGTCTATCCCTATTATTATACTTGACTAGGTGGAAATGTAAAGTATGCGCTCCGGAAAAAACACAGCAAGGGGCTGTACAACCCAAATCATGTTCTCTGGGAGACCGAAATCTTAATGCCACACAAACAGCCCTTGAACAGGACCAAAGGCTAATCCACAACTATTTCTTTTGAACATAGATCTCTGAAAAGCAATCTACAAAATGCTCAATAACAGGCCAAATTAGAATGGAACTGTGGCAATGGTGAAGTGCCCCATCGATTTCTGCTCCCTCCCCGCTCCAACCATACCGCATTTTCCAAGAAGACTTGCGATGCAGGGAACAAAGGTAAGATTAGAGTGGGGTGCGCACCCCCCGTGATATAGTGTTGGGGCGCGCCCCACAGATTGAAGAACTCTGCCCTAGACACTAGCCCAAACCAGGTACTAACTCCTAAATCTGCGACAACTCTTAGAAATGCCACCACAGCAAACACCGCATGTATCAATAACAGTGATTTAAGTGACATCAAGTTTCCGATTGCAAGCGTTGAAAATAAACCTGCCGGCAAGATTCTCAACGTGGGGAGGTCAGGTTTCTCATTGCGAGTGGTTGCGTATGCTTGCGACCGCTCTTGATCAGAAACTACCAGTCCGCGTTGAGAAAGCTGCCGCTCGAGTAAAAATCTACTTGGGTGGCAGAAAACTACAGCTCGCACTGTGCAAGATGCCGTTTTCAATGATTGCACAGTGCTGGATGCTTGTCCGCACTGTGCAATCATTGAAAATGGCATCTTGCACAGTGCGAACAGGGTACTACGCAGTTCGCGTAGTGCTACGCGTAGCTAACGTAGTGCGAAGTGCACTTCGCGTAGCTAAGCGTAGCGCTACTTCGCAAACTACGCCCAGGGTTAGTTTGGACCCAGCCATATGAAAATCAGTCTTGACCCTGCATTCAATGGGAACAGTCCAGCCCGAACTGCCAGGTCAGGTCCTCCCTCGACTGAAAGCAGGCATCCTAGGACCTGTTTCGGACTTTCAGCCCTCATTAGCCAGGATAGCTTGAATCCAGTAGCATGGAGAGCTCGGGACTCATGCCTGATCAGTTGACTGGGAGTGAGTGTTTATTTTATTTTTATTTATTTTCAGCTTTCTATGGCGCTGTGAATCGACTCCCGAAGGAGTATCTCCGCGCCTTAGGCCACAACCAGAGAACAGAAACTCGTCATCATTTTAATGAAATAGGCTAGAGATCAGTCAAATTAGAGATTTGAAGAGGAATGTTTTAAGTTTTTTCCTAAAAGGGAAATGTTCCCTACATACTCTAATTTCCTTCGGGAGTAGGTTCCACAACTTTGGACCCGCTACCTATAGGGCCCTTCCCCCCTTCCTCCCTTTGATTTGCTCAAACGCTCTGTCCATCATCCCCTTTGGTATCGCTTTGTTCGCCCTAAGTTGGCAGGGTATGCCCAGATGTGGGTCCCATGCTCACTCTGCCACTGGATTCAAGCTAGCCTGGCTGATAATGGCTGATTAGCCAGAAACCGGTCCTAGGATGCTTGTTTCTGGTCCAGGGAAGATCTGGGTTGGCAGTGGGGGCTGGACTGTTCCCATGAGGCACAGGGTCAGACTGATTTGCATGTGGCCATGTCTGAACTGGGGTGGTGTAGTGAGCTAAAGAATGTTGATGGATTAAACCCAGATCAGTTGACTGGGAGTCAGTGTGTGATTTGCTCAAGCGCTCCGTCCATCACCCCCTTTGGTATCGCTTTGTTCGGCCTAAGTTGGCAGGGTATGCCCAGACGTGGGTCCCATGCTCACTGTGCCACTGGATTCAAGCTAGCCTGGCTGATGACGGCTGATTAGCCAGAAACCGGTCCCAGGATGCTTGTTTCCGGTCCAGGGAAGACATGGGTTGGCAGTTGGGGCTGGACTGTTCCCATGAGGCACAGGGTTAGACTGATTTGTATATGGCCATGTCTGAACTGGGATGGTGGAGTGAGCTAAAGAATGATGATGGATTAAACCCAGATCAGTTGGCTGGGGGTGAGTGTTTGATTTGCTCTAAGGCTCTGTCCGTCATCCCCTTTGGTATCGCTTCATACTGCAAAAGGCAGCAAAAGACCCTTACCCCTACCTGTCTCACCACTAAAATCATGTAAATCTTTAGCCCTGGCCACATCCGGGGGCGTGCACCTAGACTTTCACTTCTTTGTCTGACATCTAGAAAGTTGTGAGTGGATTTTCCATATCCATGGATATGCTGATACCCCTAATATCAGTTGGAAAATCACCGCAATTTTTTGGGGCCACTCATAATGAAGTTTACTGGTATCATGTAAGAAAAGTAATAGGTTAGTTTCCTAGATTTCCAGAAGCTCTGAGACAGTTGTAATGGAGTTTCTAAACCATAACTCACCACAAAAAGGAGTACATTCTGATGTTTATCTGTTTAAGTGAACATCACAGCTTTCTTCTTTTCACTATGCAATATCAAAGTGTTACTCATATGCCATCATAATTCCTTAAATATGCACCTTGAAAGCATGACAATGTCACAAAAAATCTATCTGAAAAAATTACAGTTATGTTGTTCTCACAAATCATCTACTTATTTTACTGAATGCCACACTGATTTGTATGCACAATGTGCTGGTTGACATGCATACTGGTATTGAACAGATGCTTTAATATAATCTTTTATGTAATCCTGTGTTTTCTTTCAATCTAGCTGTTGTGATGGATAATCCTTCTGATCGATCCTACAATTGAAGTTCACTTAGGTGGGAGTGGGACCTCGCTTGTGGTGTCTTCTGTGTAAACCCATAAGTCTGCTACTAATACCACTACCATTTAGTAGGCTCCTTATGAAGCCCTGCATTTAGGCTTTGAAAGACTGAGAGACGTCGAATCCATCACGTCATCTATTCCAGTTTTGTATATCTAGATGTTTATAGGTTGTTGTAGGCAATATAGGCAGTGACATACCCCTTAAAGGTCAATATATTTACAGTGGGTAGTAGAACAAAGATATAACTAACTGGTATACATTTTGATAAGCAGATAAAAAAAACAGGCAGCACTAAAAGGCAGCAGTACAAAGTATAATGCCTGTACTGTGCCCATTCCAGGAATGGCACCATACTTATGCATCCGCATTACGAAACACAGCCAACAGTCATTGTATTTTGTGGTCATTTTTGGGCCAGGTTATTACCTATTTTATACCTCATACATATGCAAACTCCCCTGGACACCTTATTGTGGTCGGGGCCCTAAATCATCATCGCAAGTCACTGAAAATTGAGAATCAAGCTGTGTCAGTTGGACATCAGATATCACGGGTCATAAAAATTGTAGTACCACAAATCATTCTGTCACAATCGGTCATTATTTTGTTGTCATAAATCATTCTGCATGATCATCATAAATCATAAGTCATAAATCATTTGCTGGAAATAAGTCACTTGCTTGTCTTTGCTCATTTGCATATCCTAGGGTCTTAAATCATCCTGACAGTTCATAGATTGTTCTTGTTGTATTCCATGCCCCTCTGCGTGTGGGGAGTAGCCTCTCCCCAGAGTTAGGCCCCGACTCGCTACCTTGCTAGTCTCTTTTGTGCCCTGACATCTGGCGGGGGCTGGGCTGCGAGTGCCGATTCCGTTTTGTACCCCTTTTTGTCCGGCCTACTCTTTGTGTACAGCCTGCCAAGGACATTGCCTCCCACAGGTTGCTCCAGTAAATACACATCCCTTCCTCCCATAAGTGTACCTCTTCTCACCATAGAGCTCAGGGCGACCTGGGTGGATGAGGCCATGTCTGACACTCTGACACCGCTCAGCCCTCCACAGGGCTTGGTCGCCCCACTCACTGCTGCCGCTCCTGCCTGCCTTTGCCGCCTCCTGCCTGCAGATTCCTTCACTCGCTGCCCGCTGCTCCTGGGAATTTCCCGCTGCTCCTGGGAATTTCCCGCTGCCCGCTGCTTCTTGGAATTTCCCGCCGCTGCCTCCCTGCGGCCCCGCCCCCCTGTGATTCCATTCGCCACCCCGCTCCCGCCACCCAGCTGCTCCTCCCTCCCGGCTCCTTACTTATGACGCCCCCAGAGCGACCGCGCAGCGGACCCGCGCTGCGGGAGCGCCGATTGAGCGCAGAAGGCACGCCAAAGGTAAGCCCGTCTGCGCCCGTCCGCGCCTGGCTCGCGCCCAGCGCCAGGACCCCTGGCCCTCCCCGCCGAGGCAAGACGACCCGACTGACCTACGACGCCGCCACTCTCAACGCACTCAATGCCGGCCGGACCTACGCCTGCTGCCGAGCCACCCCGAGACGCACCCACGGACCCTTCACCTGCTGCACCTGCAAGTTCACCTGCCTCCGAACCTGCCCCGCACCCTCCAAGACAAACACCAGCAGCAACCGCCTCACGTGCATCCTGATCAACACCCGCTCCGTCCACAGACACGCCGTGGAAATCTGGAACCTCCTCGATGCTACATCACCGGACGTCGCCTTCCTCACGGAAACCTGGATGAACGCCTCCTCTGCACCTGACATCGCCATCGCCATCCCGGACGGGTACAAGATCACCAGGAGGGACCGCATCCACCAGACCGACGCCAACGACTCCTTCGCCGCAGCCGAACATCTCCACTTCCAGATTCACACCAACCCTAAGACGACCCTCAGAGGCACCCTCGTCTACAGACCCCCGGGACCACACACACAATTCAGCGAAGACATCACAGACATCATCAGCCCGCAGGCCCTCCCCTCCACTGACTACATCCTCCTCGGGGACCTCAACTTCCACCTGGAGAACAACAAGGACCGCAACACCACTGCCCTGCTGGAAAACCTCGCCAACATCGGACTCAAGCAACTGGTCAATACCCCCACCCACTACGCGGGCCACACGCTTGATTCCGTCTTCTCTTCCAGCAAGTACATCACCTTCAGCCACGCCACCGGACTCCACTGGACCGACCACAGCTGCGTCCACTTCAGCTTCAAAAGAACCACGACCCACCACCACCCGCAACAGGTACCTCACAGGAATTGAAGCAAGATCACCGGAGACCAGCTCACCACCTCCCTCAGCCAGAGCCCACCCGCCAACACAACGGACCCCAACGAAGCAGCCCGCAACTTCACATAGTGGCTGACCGCATGCGCCGACGACCTCGCGCCACTAAAGAACCCTCCCAGCAGACCCAGAAGCAAGAAGGCATCCTGGTTCACCGACGACCTCAAGGACTCCAAGAAGACCTGCCGCACCCTCGAGAAAGCCTGGCTCCTCGACCGGACCACCGACAACATGACCGCCCTCAAACACGCTACCCGCAAGCACCACCAGCTCATCCGCACCATCAAGAAGAAATCCCTGAAGGAACGACTGGACAACAATGCCCACGACAGCAAAGAGCTCTTCACTATCGTCAAGGAGTTCTCCAACCCCAGCACCGGCACCAACGACATCACTCCGTCACAAGACCTCTGCGACTCCCTCGCCTCGTTCTTCCACCGCAAGATCGCCGACATCCACAACAGCTTCGGCGCCCCACCCACGCACCCAACCGTCGAAACAACGCCCCCCACCGCCACCCTTCGCACCTGGACCACGGTGACCACCGAAGACACAGCACGCACGATGAACACCATCCACTCCGGATCACCGACCGACCCCTGCCCACACCACGTCTTCAACAAGGCCACTCCACCATCGCACCCCAACTCCGGAACATCATCAACGCCTCCTTCAACACCGCCACCTTCCCGGAGAGCTGGAAGCACGCCGAGATCAGCGCCCTCCTGAAGAAACCTACAGCGCACCCCACCGATCTCAAAAACTTCCGCCCCATCTCGCTCCTCCCTTTTCCTGCTAAAGTCATCGAGAAGATCGTCAACAGACAGCTGACCGCCTTCCTCGAGACGAACGGATCCCTCGACCCCTCGCAGTCCGGCTTCAGAGCCAACCACAGCACCGAGACCGACCTCATCGCAGCCACCGACGACATCCGGACCCTGCTCGACAAGGGGGAAACAGTGGCCCTCATCCTCCTGGACCTCTCCGCTGCGTTCGACACGGTCTGCCACTGCACCCTAGTCCAGCGCCTCAGCAACATCGGTATCCAAGAGAAGGCACTGGAGTGGATCATCTCGTTCCTCGCCGGAAGAACACAAAGAGTCCGCCTCCCCCCGTTTCGCTCCGAGGCCACCGAAATCATCTGCGGCGTCCCGCAAGGATCTTCACTCAGCCTCACCCTCTTCAACATCTACATGAAACCTCTCGCAGCCATCGCACGCCAGCACAACCTCAACATCATCTCTTACGCTGACGACACCCAGCTGACCCTCTCCCTCACCACCAGAACCTGCCTACACGAAGGGATGAAAGACGTCGCCGAGTGGATGAAGGACAGCCGCCTGAAACTGAACTCGGACAAGACGGAAGTCCTCATCCTGGGATCTTCGCCCTCCGCCTGGGACGACTCCTGGTGGCCCCCAGCCCTGGGCACCGCACCCAAGCCAACCGACCACGCACGCAACCTGGGCTTCATCCTGGACCCCTCCCTCTCGATGACCAGACAAGTCAACGCCGTCTCCTCATCGTGCTTCAACACCCTGCGTATGCTTCGCAGGATCTTCCGCTGGATCCCGACCGAGACCAGGAAGACTGTCACCCCGGCACTCGTCACCAGCCGACTGGACTACGGAAACGCCCTCTACGCCGGAACCACAGCCAAGCTACAGAAAAGACTCCAGCGCATCCAGAACGCCTCCGCCCGACTCATCCTGGATGTCCCCCGACGCAGCCACATCTCCAGCCACGTGAGGAACCTGCACTGGCTCCCCGTCGACAAGAGGATCACGTTCCGGCTCCTCACCCACGCACACAAGTCTCTCCACGACCTGGGCCCCAAGTACCTCAACGACCGCCTGACCTTCTACACGCCCACCCGCCAGCTACGGTCCACAAGCCTCGCCCTCGCAGCCGTACCACGCATCCGAAGAGCCACCGCCGGAGGAAGATCCTTCTCTTACCTGGCTGCCAAGACTTGGAACTCCCTCCCCATCCACCTTCGGCTGACCCAGGACCATCTCGCCTTCAGGAAACAAGTCAAGACCTGGCTGTTCGAGCAGTAGCATACCCCTCCCCCCAAGCGCCTTGAGACCCTCCCGGGTGAGTAGTGCGCTATACAAATGGCATGATTGATTGATTGATTGATTTAAGCTTATTGCGATATTCACTTTGCTTTTTGAGTTTTCTACTGCCTTATGTGACTCTGCCCCACGCCCCACCTGTCTACTAATCAGCTCAGACCAAATGATGGTGGTTCTCCCAAAGCGCCGAGCTGCCTCCGTTAGATCCACCTGGATGTCAAGGAGTATCTCTTTTCATCCCAGCCGCGCTAAATCGTTCCCCCCCAGGTAAATAATCAATACATTGGGGTGCGAAGCTGTGTCTCTGCACAGGTTGCCTAGCACCGCTGGTAGCTGATCCCATCAGATCCCTGGGTGGCTGAACCATCGGACGCATGTGTTGACCGGCCCACCTCTCAGCCTGTGGCCTCCCTGCTGCCACCATGAGTACATCCAGGAAACAAAAGTGTGACCCACTGCCCAAATGAGCCAAGGGCGCCGTCGTCCTGCTGAGGCAATATTCAAAGTGTCAAAAGAATGTCAAGCTCCTTGTGGCCCTGTATATTGTCGTGGGTGTTACAGCAGCTGGGATATCATGTAGCTCCTGTATACCTTGGACTGCTACCTGCTGATGGCCTTAATCCCTGCATTGGACATCCTATGTTGGGCTGCTGTGTTCGCTGCCCCAATCCTGAATGAATGCGAGCCGAAGGCTCCTGGCGTGAAGCTTGCCCTGCCCTGGGCTCTGAGCATCACTGCTGAGAACTGGAACTTCCTCAAGAGACTACCACTCTCGTGTTTAAACAGGGGGCCCTCCCCCGCCAGCCTGGATGCAATGTAAGTCAGCAGGCAGCATACTACGCAGTACCTAATGCATTCCAACGTTACTACTGCCCCTTTGACGGCCTAGTAAGTTTTTGACCGTCTCAACAACAGCTCCACTTTGGAAGCAATTATCCGTGGGGTCTACCCTCACTGGGGCCCCCAGTTCGCCGAGCCTACATGCCTCAAAGAAAGCAGTTGCAAAAGCTACCTTGAACAAGTTTAGCTCATATGTGTCTTTTACTATTCTCTTCAGCACATCCATTAGCAAGCCCAATTTATTGAAATCTATGGGCCTACAACTGTCTGTTTTCACCCCCTCCGTGCGCTGCCACCCATTCATTGCTGCTTTGATGTAGTAGGAGGCCATGGAGTCGTGCCCCGTGTTTAACTTGGAGAAGTGTGCTATTGCCAAAATGTGAGCTTGGGCCCAGGACCTAGTCTTTCCGTTCCCAAATGCCCATTGGATGAACTGCTGCGTTTCCCTCCTTGTCCCCTATGTCGCCTAGCAACTGGATATTTCCTATTTGCATCAGTGTCCCTGCATATGTCCTGTATCATTTGGCAGCGCCTTGAGAAAGAGCTTGATCTACTAGTATCGACAGGCCCATCCCGCCAGAGACCATATGTCTGCCAGAAATGGTGTCATCTCCATTTCTGCCCCCAGGACCAGCTCCCTGAATCTGTCCATCTGTGCCCTGGAAAGGGCATCGTCACTTTGTTCTCCACCCCTGGTACATACTACCCCTTCAGCTCTATATTCCCTTCCAACTGTAATTGAACCTAGCACAGCATTAGCCTTAGTGTGTCAGGCCACCTGGCTGTCCCTCTGTTAATCGCATGTATCACACCTTTGTTATCAGACCAGAACATCAGCTTCATGTCCCTCAACTCTTTCTTCCAGACAACCAGGGCAACTACGATGGAGAACAGCTCTAGAAATCTGCTGTTGCCGGTGACGCCCTGCTTCCGCCAGCTGTCCGGCCATAGGCCAGTGCACCACTTAGCCCCTAGCAGAGCCCCGAAACCTGTACTGCCAGATGCATCTGTGTAAAGGGCAAGGTGTCTGGCCAATACTCAGCCTTCTGTCCAAATCAACTGGCCATTGAAGTCCACCAGAAATGTGTCCCACATAACAAGGTTGTGCTTGACCCCTGCCCCCATTCTAACAGGATAGTGTTTGTGCGTAAGCCCTGCAGTTAGCTGGGTCAGGCGTCTGGCAAAGGGACTCCCCGTGATGATCACTCTGGCAGCGCAGTTGAGCTTCCCAATGAGCTGCTGCAATTTACGAAGGGTTGCTTCTCCCTACCGCATATGTTTCTAATGCCGTCTCTGAATTCTCTTACTTTCACCTCTGAAAGTCTGAACATTCCTGCAACTGAGTCTAACTCAATCCCTAAAAACATGAGCTGGGTGGAGGGGCCTACAGTTCTTTCTCCCGCCAGGGGGACTCCCAGCTCCTCTACTAAGTCTTGAAATACTGCCAATGTCTCATCACATGTTGCAGCCCCCACTGGGCCTACAAACAAGAAGTTTAAGCAGAAGTGCAGTTTACCCCCTGCAGGATGCTGGTTGTGCAGGACCCATTCCAAGAAGGGGCTAAGCTGTTCAAAATATACGCAGGATACTGCACGGTCCATTGGCATTTCCTTATCAAAATAAGTACCCCCTCCCATTAGAAGCCCAGTAGGTAAACATGTTCTGGGTGGACTGGGGGTAGGCGGAATGCTGATTCAATGTCTGCTTTGGCCATGGGGGCCCCCTTGCCTGCCACCCTCACTAGGTCAATTACGTCACACACTGTTGCATAGCCTACTGAGCACACCTTAAAGCTAATACCATAGTTGAGGGACTCCCCTTCCGGAAAAGAGAGCTGATGGATGATCCTGAAACTGGCCAGCTTCCTTTTTGGGCATTACCCCAATGGCCATACAAATAGACCCACTGGTAGAAGAGGGTAAAGGGGGCATTTGACCCTAGCTAGGGCTATTTCTTTGTTAATATTTTGCCTCACTATTTCTGGGTGCTGTGATGCTGATCTAAATTTTTTGCCTAAGACCGTGTGCAAGGGACTCACGCAAAGAATGATGAACACTTCTTCGAAACCCTTTACTTGCATCTGTGCGCTATCCTTGTGGTATTTGTTAGCTAGCCGCTTGAACTGGGGTGCGTTGATGAGGAATGTTGCAAGCTGGTAGCTATTCAAGTCCTTTAGTCCCCCTGCTGCTCCTGTGACTGTCCTATTGCTTCTTTTTTCCTCCTTCTTTTCCCCTCGCTGCTATTTTTCGCAAGATTCCCCCATGTGCACTCATTGGCTTCACATTTCCAGCATATGGCCTGCTGGAGGATGGAGGTTTCCTGTTATTGTATGTTTTTGAGCTTGTGGAAAAACCTCCCTTTGTTTTCTGAAAGGAACCCCGAAAGGGCTGCTCATTTTTTCCCACCCATGTTTTGACCTCTCTGGCCATCATCATCCTATAGATGAAACCAGACATGTCTTCTTTGTTCCATTCCATCTCTGGGTGGGCCTGTATTTTAATTTTCAGCCTGAAACCTTTATCATATTCTAACCATGCATCCCCCTCCCCTGGGAACTGCCTATGAGCCCCATGGATATTGGCTTCATACACACAGTCCACAGACTACATTCCCCTCGGGGACCTGGATTTTCACCTCTAGAAAACCAAAGACAGCAACTTCATTGCCCTGCTCAACAACCTCGCCAACCTCAGACTCAAACAGCTTATCAGGGTCCCCACCGACACCGCCGGACACACGCTAGACCCCTTCCTCACCACCAGCAAACACATCACCTTCAGCCACACTGCCGAACGCCACTGGACCGACAACCACTGCGTCCACTTCACCTTCAAGAAACCCACCACACAGCACCACCCACAACGAATCCCCACCGCAGCTGGAACAGGGTCACCGAAGACCATCTCGTCACCACCCTCACCTGCAACCCACCTACCGACATAGACACAGCCGCCTGCAACCTCAGGCAATGGATCGACGACTGCGCTAACACTTTCGCCCGATCAAAAAACCCTCAAACAGATGTACATACAGAAAGACCAGCTGGTTCACCAACGACCTCCAGGAGTCTAAACGGAATTGCCGCAAACTCGAAGAAGTGGCGACATGAGCAGATACTGGACAACCACGCCACCCTCAAGGACGTCAGCCGCAAGCTCCACAAACGCATTCGAGCCATCAAAAGGACCTCCTTCCAGGAGTGTATCAACAACAACGCACACCACAGCAAAGAGCTCTTCAACATCTTGAAGGAACTCTCCAACCCCAGCTCCAGCACCAACGACATCCCACCGTCGCAAGACCTCTGCGACTCACTAGCCTCCTTCTTTCACCACAACATCGCAGACATCCGTGACAGCTTCAACACCCAGACCCTTACAACAGCCACCGACACCACTGACCCTCCACCCCCCAGCCTCACCAACCTCCTGGTCTCCTCGATCCACATCAATGATGACACGACCATGAACACCATCCACTTCGACTCACCCTTCGACCCTGGCCCTCACCACATCTTTAACAAAGCCAACCGCATCCTTGCACCCCAACTCCAGAAGATCTTCAACAGTTCCTTGAGACCGCCACATTCCCGGAAAGCTTTAAGCACTCCGAGGTCAACGCACTTTTCAAGAAACCCACAGCGGATCCAAAGGACCAAAAGAACTTCCGGCTCAACTCCCTGCTCCCTTTCCCAGCAAAGGTCATCGAAAAGATCATCAACAAGCAACTGTCCCACTTCCTTGTGGAGAACAACATCCTGGACCCGTCCCAATTAGGATTCCGCAGCAAGCATAGCACCGAAACTGCCCTCATCGCTGCCACCAATGACATCAGGACAATTCTGAACAATGGCAAAGCCGCGGCCCTCATCCTCCTGGACCTCTCAGCCGCCTTCAACACTGTCTGCCACCACGACGCAGGAATCAGTGACAGGCCCTGGACTGGATCACCTCCTTCCTCAACGAAAGATCTGCCTCCCCCATTCCGCTCCAAAGCCACCAAGATCATCTGCGGCGTGCCCCAAGGATCATCACTCGCCAACATCGTCTGCTCGCACAACCTCAACATCGTTTCCTACACCGACGACACACAGCTGATCCTCTCACTCACCAAGGACCCTGCCACCCCAAATCTCCAGCTTCGCTCCACCGACCTCGCCCTCACCACTGTCCCACGCATACACAGAATCACCACCGGCAGCAGATCCTTCTCCTACCTTGCCGCCAAGACGTGGAACTCCTTTCCCAGCCATCTGCATCAGAGGCAGGACCTTCTGACCTTCAGGAGACATCTCAAGACCTGATTCCTTGAGCAGTAGCTGCTACTCCCTCCCCCTCAGTGCCTTGAGACCCTCACAGGTGAGTAGTGAACGTATACAAATGGTTGATTGATTGATTGATTGATTGATTGATACATCCACAGGTCCGCTGCCTTCTGCAGAGATTTCTCCACAATAATACAGGCCATAACTCTGAAGGCAACCAGCCAGTTAGCTGTATCTCTAACAATGAGGAGATATCTATGAACTCTGTCCTCCAAATCCTCTCCTTTATTGCCAACGGAATGAGGCTTGTTAACCCGGTGGCCCTTGTGACCAAGGACGCAGGGCCTGGAGATGGCCTGGTGTATGCCTCTGGGGGTTGACCTGTTCTATCTTGATTGCTCGCTCCGTTTGCACCACCCCACACCAGTATGGGGGATGTCACCCTACCCCTTGCTTCTTGAGCCTGGGTGCTGTGATAACCGGGTCTAGTTGGCTTGCTCTGCAAGCATTCCTGGCACGCGCTCTTCAGGTCAAGAAGATGCCATGGCAGCCCTGACACCCCTTCTTGTGGTGTAGCATCTACCGCAGCGAGCCCCTGAGCGCTTTGGCCACCCAATAACAATCGCATAAATAACTTCAGGCATTGCTGCACAAAGGCACCACCAACCACCGATATTCTATTTGGACGGCCTCCATCCGCAGCCATGGCCACTGGGTTGCTATCTCCTACTGAGATGGTGGACAAGCAGGAATAGCTATATCAAGAAAAAAAATTGGAAAAGGAAAAATTGGAAAGAATGCACAGTGCAAACACTTGTTCATATAGTGTCACAGTAGCAGAACACTGCTAGTACCCTAGGGCAGTGGGTCCCAAACTTTTTGACCCGTGGCTCCCTTGACCTAATTGTCAGTTGGCCGTGGCTCCCCACCATTTTTTTACCGGTGGGCAAAGGGGTGGTGGGATGTAAGCCACGGCCCTATAGGGTCACAGAACTTCTCTGTGACTTACAATATCTTTATACCATATGGCAGGCGGTATTTTATCCCTTTTATGCTATTTGGAAGCCTACAATCCTTGTATAAAAGCTACTCAGATGTAATAAGTTATTAGTGTTAAATTCTGACATCACAATGTCTTCAGCCAGACCCAGCAGTCAACTTTATAGAATTATCCTACACCTACTTTTTGGGAAGTACAACTTTGAGGGTTGGGGCACAACTTATTTAGCGCTGAGGTTTGTGAGTGGTTTCCCTTATTGTCTTTCTCCAGTCCATCTATGTATATTGGTGATCTTTAGCTGGGAAGTGAAAAGCATGTGCCACTGGCAATGACTGTGAGCCATTGTCAGTGAACAAGAACATCATTAGGTATCTACGAACTTCCCAGTGGCCAGAAACTCACCCACAGGGTTGGTGGTCCTAGTTGGTGACCGTGTGCTGCCCACTTGCTGCCCACCAATGAAGTGCAGGTCCAGCAACTACTATTCGTGTTCTGTGCCTTCATGGGCAGTGTCAAGACATTCTTCTAGAAATGAAGAGTCTCTGTGAATCAGGCCCTAGTGAGATCAACATCAACTACCTCGCCATCCGGTCCTTTTGTGGGCAAGATCTCTGCCTGCATTAGTGATTTCTCTTTGCTCCTGACAGGTATAGAAAAAAAATGTATATTTGAATTTCTGATATCCGAATCTGCAGCAGCACACTTGCAAGTCCTACACATGCCAAGGGACCTGATGCAGAAAACATTTTACGTAGAAGATCATATTTGAGTTTAACACTTTTAATGTTTAATGCAATACGCATTTTTATTTATAACATTGTCACGGCTTGTTTTTATGTAGTCCTTTGATTGACTTTAGAGTCACCACATTCCAATACTTGTTTACTTTAATATGTGCACTTAAATGTTATCGATTCCGCAGCGCCACCCTTTTTAACTTGCACACTTTGTTGAATCGCACCCCCTTGCTTTCAAGACCCATTTCCATTTTAAATAGTTTCCTCGAAGAACAGCATGGCTCTGTACGCCTTGGGTCTTACATTCAAAAGAAAGCAGCCCCCACCAGCAGTGGGGCCTTCCCTCGGGTTCATGGAAAGTTTGCTCAATAAACACAGACATTAAATGCCTGTTCATTAAGTGGTGCGGGTTGGAGTGAGCAGAGGTTAAGCACTTTCGCAGCTAAACCCCAAGTCGGTGAAAGCTGAAGGATTCAGACAGTAAAACCTGTCCGTGACTTCTTGGGTTAAAGGTTCTTACATCATTTGCCATCAGAATCTGTTTTTGTGTCAAATAGGTCAGGAAGGAGGAATCCGATGAGCTAGTAGTGGTGGTGGCCAGGGTCGGACTGGCTGCAGAAAAAAAAGGCTTCACTTTTCCATATTGTGGTCGCGGCGCCCCTGGCTCCTCATTACGGCGCACCGGGGCGCCGCGGCTCACAGTTTGGGAACCACGGCCCTAGGGCCTTTGGCATTATTTATGTGATCAGTCATTGGGACAAGATTTTCTCACACATACCTCACATAAAAACAAAGACTGTCTGCATGGAATTAAGCCATAATACTGCTAGATTAAATACATGTTTTTTTCCTTTTAGAAGATTTCCTAGTAAAACAATTAAACTACCTCTAATTAATGAGGAAAGCATTATGAACTATGCAGCATAATTAAAAGTATTCTTGTTGTGCTAAATTAATGAAGGTATGATGTTGTGTCAGGTACTTTGCTACTCACTGTAGTCTGCAGCTGGGGCAGCTGTAATTGCCAATGTATTAACGTACTTTAATTCCAGTGGCCCGCCTCTTTTCTAACTGCCTTTCTTTCAATTGTACCCTGATTCCAAATAAGCAGAGGAATAATAATAATACTACTACATCCCATGCGTAAAGCATAAAACGCAGACATCCTGTCTGCCATAATTAGATAGTGGAAAAAAGGATGCACTGCAGTACAGGGAGAGGAATTGGACATACATAATGTTAAGTTAAGCGCATAAGGCACAGAGTATCACATCCACCAAACTCTAAAGTCTAAATCTGGCACTTGGTCCTACTTTGCTCCTCCTCGTCCTCCACCAAAAATTATTTTCAACAAATACCTTTGCATGGCAATAAGAGAACTTAGCCCACTTCAGGGAAGTTAGAGGGATTAGGGTAGGTAGTGGTTTTGCTATAGAAGAGTGGGATGTCACTGATCATCATGTGCTAAGCTTTGGCTTAGTCGGCCCAGCCACTGTACAAATGACCAAAAGAGACAAATTTGAACAGACGTAAATCGGTTATGGACATGTAGCCATGAAATATATACACATGAATCAAAATCAATTTGTCAGAAAAATGTAGCACATGCCAGGTATGGATTTTTAAATTTGTTTGGTAGTCAGAACTTAGGAAAGAATAAAGGAGGGAAGTACTAATAGGAGGTAACTGGATGGGCACTGGGAAATACACCTAGTTTTAGGTTTGTAATGCATTGAAAACCTTGTAAATGCCACATTAACTGAAGCAGATGCACACTGCACAGCCAACACTGTAGTTCTGAATTAAACCATTCTGCAGATACTTCACAGGTGGTGAAATGCAAGGCATGGAGTTGATGAATGATGGTGGGTGGGATATCTGCCTGTCTTAACAAATACAGAGTGTGTACCTAATTTGTCAATGATCAAGCAAAATACAACCTCAAAATGTCACTATAGTTCTGTTAGCACTGTCTTCTATCAATACTATCACTTTGGTTGGATTGTTGATTGACAATGTTAGAAATCCAGTAAGTCAAGCGAACTTGAACCTTCTCATAATGGAGGGGCAGAGCAATGATGACTCTGAGCCTTTGAATCACATTAAATAGGTGGAATAATGGTCAATGAAGGACATATGGTCTTAGCTGCTAAATGCAATGGGACCTCATAATTTCCTTCCATGCTGCACTGTCATGAAACCTGCTGGTATACTGTATGCATTAATGATAACACAATATTGGGGGGGGGGGTCCACCATGACCATGGTTACTCTCTCATTTTGACTGTTTGAGCATGAGCAAGAAAAATAAAGCCTTTTCAACAAGCATGTGTGGTAAATTATAAATTATTAGGCCTGCAATAGATTACCAAAAATCTGTTCTAAGTCTTATAATACCACAAGATATATAAGGGGAGAGGGAAAGCCTAATAACAAAGCAGAAGAAAGCTACGGAATAGTACACACAGGAGAAAGTCAGCTATATCAACATAATATATATATAAAAAAAGGATAATGCGGGGATAACAAGAATTTAACAAACATTAAATAGATGACTTAAAAAAGGGAGACTATGAAAAAATGAATTCTAATCGAAGGGAGAGGTAAAAGTTGGGCACATATTAATAATAACAGGATTTACTGGGGCCAGCAGAACTATCAGCCGCAGAGCTTGTGGTGGTTTCATCCACCGCAACACTAGTGGTGGCAGCCCCTTCAACTGCCTTAAATTTAAATGCCCTCTTGCCCTTAGGTGCTGATGTAGGAAATAAAGAAGATAAACCAATAAAATAGATGAGTAGTACAGTTAATCTCTGCCAAAACATTTTGACAGGCAAACGCAGTAGCATTGTACATCTCTAAAATAGATTGTCTATAGTACTAGTATTGAGATGACATATTTCCAGTTTCCTAAACCTAAGCCCTATTCCTAGCTTCCTAAACTTAAACTACATTTGGAACTGCTAATGTATTGCAACAAATAATGTTAGCTTCTCAACCCCCTTTGATGGGCCAACTCAGTTTCCCTTTTTAATGCATAGATGCATACTACACAAAACTGGGAGAATAGGACTGAATGAGCTATATAAAGAAAAGCACAGAGAATACTAACTCATTGATATTATGACCACTATTTTAGGCAGTAGAGTCTACATAAATTCTTCAATAATCAGTTTAAGTGAGCGCCAGTGAGTATAATTAGGTCGCTCCAAGCACCTGGCTAGCTCAAGTTTGATTAGAAAATATTTTGTTTTGTCCTCATCTCACCTTTAAGCATAGTGCAGAATATTGCGGCCGTTTTTGTGTACCTAGGCTCCCTCTGGCCGACTGCGGAGGCTTAGGTCCCCTGACCAACTCCCCGTATTAGAGTCTTAAGGTGTTATCATAGGACAGGGGGGGCCATTCGTTTTTCGTTATCTACACAGTCTCAATTCTTTGCCCATGTTGATAAAAGGGTACCAGAGACTACTTGAAACATTACTGACACTGGCCACATCCAGGTGAGCCATCGCAAATGCAAAGTTCAGCCATTCCTCCTTTCTTGGGGGGTCGGGTCTTTCCATTTCAGGCAGATTTCCCTACGTGCAAATAAAATCAGACACAGTAACGGACCTCTGTCCCTTACTGCAAGAACCTTTGTTGATATACAGTCATCCGCAAAGAAGACTAGAGTCCTCATTAATGTGGTTCTGAAAATTCTGGACTCGTGAATAAAACTTCGTCGAAACATGATGAATTTGGTATCAAAAGACCGAGAATGGCTAGTACACTATGTACAAGCATTTTCGTCATATGCGAGTGACGATTTCACCTCGAAATCGTCATTTTCGTCCTGAACCCTTGGCTTCCATTTTGTGTACGGCAGCCATTTTGTGAGTTGCCCTCACATAGGCTTATAACTACAGCCAAATTCGATTCCAAAGGACACGTACACCTTAATGGACTTTTCTGTGACCTGGGCAAGCTGGAACCATTGCCCCAGGCCGAACCTGCCCGGCCAGTTCCTTTCCCAGTGGCCGAACAAGATAGCATCAAGGCACAGCCTGCCATAAACCTTTTCATCGCACACACACCCTGCCTAATCTTGCTCACACGTGTCCCTGCTCTCTTCTCTCTCACTTGCTTTATGATGAGGAGGTGCCCGGTTTTATTGGGGGTCCACCGATATCTGATGGAAATGTTGGGCCTTGCCGGGTAATTTGTTATGGGCTGGACGAACTGTGATGTGGGCTTGTCATCATGACTCTGCTTTTCCTTTGCAGTGAAAACATGTGAATGGTATACTAAAATGTGAAGAATGTTTGCCTAAAGCACAATATTTCGTATAAAAAGAGAAGCCAGACTTTGTAAGATGGAGCAGTCTCCTGAGAATATACACACCGTGTTGTTGTACTTCTAGGACGCCTGTTACTTGGTTGCAGCAAATAAATTTGATCTTTGACTTCACCTAGAAGACTCTGAGTTTCTGTGGTCTAAGCAGGAAAGTACCCGAGGTCTTAGGGTGTACCCTGACACAACTGGGTTACCGGTTCGGTACCGGTTCTGAAAAACCCAGTACCTCAGCTGGTGCCCAACGTGGGGCGATACCAACGGTACCGGTCCAAGCCTGAGGTTCGTGAGGAGCTTTGTGTGAAAATTCTGGAGGAAGGCCAACCACTTCATCGACCCCTGCATGTCGATGTGGTCCAAAAGTCTTTGCTGCGAGGTTCCCCACTTCCCGACGGCTACGAAGGACTGCTGCCCTGGCTATCACCCTGATTTGGACCCTTGATGTTTGGTAGAGCGAAACGATAGACGAGTCTTCTGGTGACGTCATCGATATCTCAGTTAAGTATAAGTGGAGCGTCTCCCAGTCCTTAGTTGGTCTTAGTTTGGGTATCCCCTTGGGATCTTTGATTTGGAACTTGCAAGTACCAAAGCCGAAGGACTCGTGTATTCACAAGAATATCGTAATCGATAATCCTTTGAAGTTTGAAGCTAGACTAGAGAGCGAAGATGCCTGGTCTTAGCAGACTTGGAAATTTGTTTTGTTGTGGTAGTAATAGGGAATCCCGGTTGGAGGACTCGTGTCCGGTTCCTACGATTGGAACTCTAACGTATGAACTGTATGTGAAACATGGAGTAGGCCCCATCACATATAATGAAGTGTGGATCAAATACACCAGAAAAGATGGTGTTTTAAAATGGCCCCAATATGGTAGCTTTGACACGGAAATCCTAGATAACCTCGAAGTTAAACTTTTGAAGAAGAAAGCCCGGCCGGCGATGTTTGACTCTTTCCGCCTATGGCGTAAGGAAGCCAAACAGAAAGAAATTAAATTAGCGAAGAAAAATAAGAGAGAAAGGGGTATTTCGATAATGCAAGCTGCTATGCAGTTTAAAGACAATGAAGAAGAACAGGTGAGTGAGCAGTTGCACAGGCAACGTAAAATGGTCATCGATAAATGCTATCCAGTTTTGCCGCCTCTTCAGCAAGATGCAGCAAAAGACCTTGAAAAAGATCCCCTAATGTCACATTTATTAAGTTCGCCACCCCCCTATGCGCAGAATGCTACGGCACCGCCGCAACCTTTAGTTGCGCAACTCGTGGTTGCATTGCCTCCTGCTCCTCCACAGCATCCACCAGCTGTTCTCCAGTTGGCTCCTGCTCCTCCGGTGCATCCTCCTCAAGGGCCACCGGCTTTTACATCTGCCCTTCCTATACTTCCTACAACTTTGACTACTATATCGACTACCACTCCTGGTATTCCTCCTGACACTGCCTCTACATCTGCCTTGACTCCTCCTGCTTTTCCGCTTGTCTTTTCATCGAATTCTCCCTCTGTTCGACAAAGAGTGACTAGCATGGTCACTAGCCTTCTATATCCTTTCTTTGGGGCAACAAGTACGACCCCTACTTTAGAGCGTACACAGTTGCGTAGCCAACTGCCTGATTCTAGGGAGAAGGAAACGTTGAATTATTTGGCACATAGATGGATGACCGAACTGACAAAATATAGTCTAGAGTCTGTTATGGATGTCTTCTATCAGTGGGAAGCATCGAAGCAGAGATACGTTTTTGAGAAAATGTGTGTTTTTCTATGTGAAGATTTAGAGGAAAATGATTTGGACTGTAATCCGCCCGAGTTGAGCCATGTACGGTTCGAGTTTTCAAAAGGTTCAAATGTTGAGAAAGCAGTTGCGATGTTGTTGTCGTTAAGGACTGAAGGTGTTTCTCGTTCGTTGTTTGAGTCTGATTCTTCTGTTAAGAAGAAGGGAAGACAATATCCCATGAGAGAAGTTTCTCCAGTATGGAAGGACGCAGTTGCCGCTGATGTAGCTAATCACGTTGATGCTGTTCCAGCACACTTTCAGCGTGTGTGGGTACATGTTCCATGGAAGCGAGCTGAAGTTTTGGCCCTTAAACAGACATTGCCTGATCCCCGTAAAAAATCCTGCAGGGTATTACAAGGAATTGTCACAGACTGCAGGATCATGCATCATGAATTTAGCTGACATAGACATGTTGTTTGGGAACGTTGTTCCACAGCCTTTATGGGGAAAGATTCGCCATGCGGATCATGATCAGGAGTTAGGTGACTCATGGGCTAATATTGCTGCTGCAGATTCCCGACAAGTTGGTGGTGCTAAACCTGAGCCTTTAGTAGTAGAACTTCCTGGTAAGATCATTGATTACATGAAGACTTTAATGCCTGCCATGCGAGTAAATTGGGATAAATTGTCTGCGTGTAAGCAGAAGAAAGATGAAACGGTGTCAGATTTCTTCACCAGGTTTGAAGAAACGTTTGTTGACCACAGTGGTCAGGATATGAGTACAGAAGGTGGGCAACGGTTATTCGTCGATAAGTTCCTGCACAATTTACTTCCCGAGTTGTGTAAAAAGTTAAAAGATTCAGAGAGTTCTTGGGCAGTTTCCTCTTCAGCACAGATATTGGCAACTGCACAGTATTACGAAAATAGAGACAAAGATGAGAAAGATAGAGCAGAAAAGAAAACTAAAGAGATAAAAACGAAGGTTCTGTTACAGCAAGCGTATCCGCCACGTGGTGGTCAAAATAATGGTGGTCAGAGTAACTATCAGAATAATTATCAACAACCTCAACAGTTTTAAAGGCAAAGAGTAGAGTATACTCAACCACGTGTTCCTGTAGGTCCCAACCAGTGTTCGTATTGCAAGGAAGAGGGTCATTTCAAGTATAGTTGCCCTGTCTTGTTACAGCGCGCGAATGGTGTGTCAAACACAAGAGGTAGAGGTGTTCAGCAAGCGCCCAGAGGTAGAGGACGTGGAAACGTCCCTCAGAACGCACGTTCCCTTCCGCCTCAAAATTCAATGAATAGTTTTGATCAGCAGAATAACACGTCTGGTAGGACGGCTCAGTACTATGCTGATGATTACTATGCAGAAGATGAGCATGTGGAAGGTAATGATTGCTAGGACAGCCATAGACAAAGAGAGGGAGTTGTTTCAGTTCCAGTAGATCAGAGTGGACCTTACGTTGAGGTGATTACATCAGGTGTGTCAGAACCTTTTCTGTTGGATACTGGTGCTACAAAGAGTTCTATTATGCACTCAAAACTTCCTGGCGCACCTTTGTCTGGCGAAATGAATGTTTCTGTAGGTTTTTCTGGCGCCCCGGTTAGGAACCCGATTTCTAGTCCTATGTCCCTTTCTGTTGGTCCTTGTGAATTAGAAGCACCCCTTATTCTGACAACAGGTTGTGGTGAAAACTTGTTGGGATTGGATCTGTTAAAAAGATTGTATGCGACTTTGTACTGTTCTCCTTCGGGAGTACAACTTACACTGGGTAAGAAAGTGGTTTCTCCAATGTATTTGTCAAGGGATAAACTTCCGACAGAATTGTCGTTTCTTCCTGATATTCTTTGGGCTACTGGTCCTAATGATGTGGGTCTTTTGGAAATACCACCATATGTTGTAACATTGAAAGCCAATGTTAAAATGCCACGCATCCCCCAATATAAAATTTCTAGTGAAGGTGAAAAAGCTTTGTTAGCGATCATTTACGGTCTGATTGAAAAAGATGTGATGAAAGAGACAAGAGGCAACGTTTGCAATAGTCCTGTTCTGCCTGTTTTGAAGCGAACTGACCCTTCCCAGCCACCTGTTTACAGATTTGTGATTGATCTTAGAGAGGTGAATAAAATAGTTGTGCCACAATTTGCAGTTGTTCCTGACATTACTGCCCTATTGACTATGATTCCAGTTTCTGCCACCTGGTTTTCGGTGATTGACTTGAAGAATGCTTTCTTCAGCATCCCGATTGCTGAGGAGAGTAGGGATATTTTTGGCTTCAGTTTAGGAGGTCGAAGCTTCCGCATTAAACGCGCTCCCCAGGGCTACTGTGAAAGTCCATCAATATATAGTCAAGCTTTAAAAACACAGCTTGATACGATTGTTTTACCTGAGGGCGCTACCCTCATTCAGTATGTTGATGATTTGCTTGTTGCTGCAGATACTGAGAAAATCTGTAAAGAAGCAACGTTGTCTTTATTGCGTCATCTGTGTGATATGCATCACAAGGTGTCACTTTCAAAATTGCAATATTGTTGACAAGAAGTGACCTACTTAGGTCATCTCTTATCGAAGGAGGGAAGGAAACTGACCCCAGAAAGAATTCAGGCAATAGCAAAATTGTGTGTGCCAAGAACACAGAGAGAAGTGCGTGCTTTTTTGGGTATTACATCGTATTGTAGACAATGGATACCAAATTTTTCCTTGTTGGCAAAACCTTTGCTGGCATTAACGTGTAAAGATACACCCAATCCCGTTCCTTGGTCTGAAGAGTGTCAGAAAAGTTTTTCTGAATTGCGCACAGCATTATGACTACAGTAAGCCCTTTACATTGTATGTCCATGAGAAAGAAGGTTGTGCATTGTCAGTGTTGACACAGTTGTTTGGAGACAAGCAGCGTCCATGTGCATATTTTTCGTCGACTTTGGATCCGGTAGCTAAAGCATTGCCGAGTTGTTTAAGAGCAACAGCGGCAGCAGCTGTTTCTATTCGACAGTCTGCTGGTTTAGTAATGAATAACACGTTAATTGTGATGGTTCCACATGCAGTGGACACGTTGTTAAACAGAACCAAGACACAGCACTTAACTAATGCTCGATTGTCAGGTTACGAGTTGACATTGTTAGCGAGTCATGTGCACATAAAAAGATGCAACACTCTTAACCCAGCTACGTTGTTGCGGAGTGTAGAAGAGTTAGATGCTTCAGAACAGCATGATTGTTTTCTCAGGACAGAAGAAGAAACGAAAGGGAGAGTAGATCTACAGGATACTCCTCTTGCAAAGTGTGATGGTACCTTATGGGTGGATGGTTCATGCTTCAAGCTTCCGAATGGTGACACGACTGCAGCATATGCTGTCACGACTTTGCATACAATTGTTGAAACTGCACGTATTCCACACAATTCAGCTCAAGCAGCAGAATTGATTGCACTTACACGAGCGTGTGTGTTGTCGAAAGGAATGAAAGTGACCATCTATACCGACAGCCAATACGCATTTGGAGTGGCTCACAGTTTTGGACGATTGTGGAAAGAGCGTGGGTTCCTGACTTCGCATGGAGCTAAGATACAGCATGGTCAGTTGGTGAATGAGCTTCCCCAACTCCAGCTGGTCATTTTGCGCCTCCTACGTATCCGTTCGAGGTTGTGCAGCTAGATTTCATCCACATGGAGAGGTGCAACAATTTAAAATACGTACTCGTTGTTGTTTGTGCCTTCTCAAGATGGGTAGAAGCATATCCCCTAAAGGACAATACTGCCTTGTCCACAGCGAAAGCCCTTGTGAAAGAGTTCTTCCCTAGATTTGGAATGCCTAGAATGGTCTGGAGTGACAACGGGAGTGAATTTGTGGGTCGAGTGATGAAGAAAGTATGTGATGGGCTAGGCATTCAACAGAAGTTCCACGCTGCAAATCACCCCCAATCAGTAGAATGCTATAATGGCACGTTAAAACTTAAGCTGGCCAAGATTCAAGCGAGCACTGGTCTTAAATGGCCTGACGCTCTGCCCATAGCACTCCTATCCACCAGAATGACTGTGCATTCGCGAGTGGGACTTAGTCCTTACGAAATCGTTTTTGGCCGCCCGGCCAACATATGGGGAGTGCCAAGGCCCACAAAATTCAGTGAAATCGAATACCCTGTTTTGCTTGACTATTTGTACGAATTGACGGCTAAATTGCGTGTTTTACACCAACAGGTCCACAACACTCTGCCTCAAGCCTCTGAAGCTCCAGGTCACCAAATTGATCCTGGATCCTGGGTTCTAGTAAAGAACTTCCAACGAACAAAGAAGGACCAGCCCAGGTGGACCGGCCCACACCTCGTCCTTCTGTCAACAAGATCAGCTGTTCGAGTAGAATGGAAAAAGCACTGGATCCACGGTGTACACTGTAAGAGGGTGCCTTTGCCTCTGCCGTACGACCGGTGGGTCCAGGAGGGTGTCGCCGTCTCAGAGACTGAAACTGTGCCACGTTTTTTGCCTTTAAGTGATGCACGAGTAAAAGGAACAATTACTGAAAAAGAGAGTGACAATATTTTGCAATCAGCTGTATCACCGTCAGTTCGATTGGACACTACAGAGCCTGAACTCCTGTTTCAGGACCAAGCAGTACCTGGAAAGAAGCGCTATAATTTGAGGCCGAGACCTATGGACAAATAAAAGGTTATTTTTTCGCTATTTTTGAAAGCGCAGCTCTCCCATCTGAGAAACTTGCTTATTTTTGCTTTTTGAACCACCATCCGGGTTCCGCTGCTAGGGTCGCGATTGCCCAAAGTGTTTGGGGTGCAGCTGACAACGTTAGGTCGACAGTTCTGGTTGGTCTAAGGGAGTTGCCCTAGACTGACAGAAGCATTCGTTAGCAGAAACAACCTACCATCGCGAGCAGCACTTTAGAGAGGATGGAGTTTTTCGAGATGGAGAGACCTGCCAAAGAAACGAACTTTAAAAGTAGAGTATGCAAAATGATGACAAAGAAAAGCTTTTTGATATTGTGCATTTTCATGTTATTCAGTGTGATGATATTTTTAATAGGATATGTTTTATTCTCTTTTCGAGTGACATTTGCGCCCACTACATCGCCCATACCTCCTCCTACTGTTTCCTCACATTCTTTTCAACCCCTTCCTGAACACGAATCAGCTAGGAGATTAGAGTTTATTAATAACTCCTTTGTTCAGCTCTTGAACCAACACCAACTTGTAATGTACATGACTAACTGTTGGGTGTGTGGTCTTATGCCTCACACAACGGATAAAGGTATCTCTTATCTGGTCCTACCATTCAGCCACAATGGTTCTGTGTGGGCATACAGAACAATGTTCATATATGCACATGAAGTCTACCCCCTACGTTCTGTAACAGACAATCCTAAGAATAGTGCTCTAGTTAAGGGTATAGTAGACATGATTAAGGAAGATATTTCTTATGAGACTATCCCGAGAGATGAAACACTAGTATACATAGGATGGAACGTAACTGGATATGGAGCTACTATGAGTGAGAAACAGCAAGCTAAGAGATCTTCCCCGTACTGGCAAGAATCCCAGAGCTCAGTTAGGGAAGAGTATCTGTACTGAAACGTATGTTTTTGTATCTCAGACTTCCCCTTCGTTTTTAGCAGCTAAGGGTACCTATTTCATCTGCCAGGAGAGAGCCTATACATGGTTGCCCCCTGACTTTTCGGGCTCATGTTTTGTTTTGTTCCTGTTGCCTCCCACCTACACAGCAGCGGCAGATTACCACAATACAAGGATAGTTAGAGGCGTCTTGAGTAAAGAAGACACTGCAGGACAAGAATTTGGGGACTTCGCAAAGGGTTTTCTGCTGTTCTGGGGACCCATGGTTAACAGCAGGAACATAAGGCAATTGACAAGGGTAGTTGAGTCCACAGTAGTTGAAACTGCCGGTGCCCTTAGTAACTTGACTGCTGAGCTCCAGTCGGATCGTCTTATGACCCTTCAGAACAGGGTCGCATTAGATGTCATACTTGCAGACCGAGGTGGGGTATGTAAATTGATCCAATCGAGTTGCTGTGTTTTCATTCCAGATAACGCTCCAACAGTGTACCAGGCCATTTCCAAACTGCATAAGATTTCCGAATCTATTCATGTGGATAAAAGAGATTGGTCATTAATGGGGTGGTTCTGGGAACTGATATCCGCCTGGGGATGTAAAATTATGATGGTCATTGGGATGGTCTTAGCCATTCTTTCCCTGTTCTGTCTGTGCGTGCAGTGTGCTCCTACAATATGTGGCCTCTGTGCTACATCATGTGTAAGGAAACCTGTATCAAGAGACGAGCTAAGTACTAGGATGATGTTACAGCAACATCTCAATGACTTTAGGAATATAGACCTGGACTCAGATTAGCATGAGGATAGGTTAATTGCCTATGTAAGGGCAAAAGGAGGGTTTGTGGTTCTGAAAATTCTGGACTCGTGAATAAAACTTCGTCGAAACATGACGAATTTGGTATCAAAAGACCGAGAATGGCTAGTACACTATGTACAAGCATTTTCGTCATATTCGAGTGACGATTTCACCTCGAAATCGTCATTTTTGTCCTGAACCCTTGGCTTCCATTTTGTGTACGGCAGCCATTTTGTGAGTTGCCATCACATAGGCTTATAACTACAGCCAAATTCGATTCCAAAGGACACGTACACCTTAATTGACTTTTCTGTGACCTGGGCAAGCTGGAACCATTGCCCCAGGCCAAACCTGCCCGGCCAGTTCCTTTCCCAGTGGCCGAACAAGATAGCATCAAGGCACAGCCTGCCATAAACCTTTTCATCGCACACACACCCTGCCTAATCTTGCTCACACCTGTCCCTGCTCTTTTCTCTCTCACTTGCTTTATGATGAGGAGGTGCCCGTTTTTATTGGGGGTCCACCGATATCTGATGGAAATGTTGGGCATTGCCGGGTAATTTGTTATGGGCTGTACGAACTGTGATGTGGGCTTGTCATCATGACTCTGCTTTTCCTTTGTAGTGAAAACATGTGAATGGTATACTAAAATGTGAAGAATGTTTGCCTAAAGCACAATATTTCGTATAAAAAGAGAAGCCTGACTTTGTAAGATGGAGCAGTCTCCTGAGAATATACACACCGTGTTGTTGTACTTCTAGGACGCCTGTTACTTGGTTGCAGCCAATAAATTCGATCTTTGACTTCACCTAGAAGACTCTGAGTTTCTGTGGTCTAAGCAGGAAAGTACCCGAGGTCTTAGGGTGTACCCTGACACCACTGGGTTACCGGTTCGGTACCGGTTCTGAAAAACCCAGTACCTCATTAACTACAATGTTAATAGCAAAAGTCCTGCGGAGATATCCTCCCACCCCCTCCCAAAATGCTACCAGTGTTGCACAGTAAAAAAAAACATGGATATCATTTGCTTTTGGGGCCATGCATCTATAACATTTCGGTTCCGGGATTGGGGCAAATGTAGCTATTTTAGCTGGGGTATAGTAGATGCGGTTGGATACAAAGAAATGGTTTTTCTTTAAGCTAGCACATTTGGTAAATTTATGTAATAGATTTAAAGAGGGCTCTAATAGCTCCGCGATTACTGCTTCAAAAGGAGTTTGTCTCCACACCAAGGCCTGAGATGGAGTATCCTTGTCGTCCTCTTCAACTAATTTTTTGTACCAAATTGATACCTCTCTCTTGATACGATTTTCTGACATAAAGAGGATCTCAGTTTCCCAGTCTCACACAATACCCCCGCTCTCTGCCTCGAACAAGGATTTTAGCTGTAAAAACTTAAATTTGGAGAACCCAGGACCTATCTTAGCTTCCAATACTTCCCACAAATGTATCCCGTTGATGTCCCCCAGATGCGACCAGATGGAAACCCCTGCCTCCCTAATAGGGGCAGCCAACCCGTCTTTAAGACAAAGTGGAGTCCCTGGGGAATCCCAAATAGGGGCGTGATCAGAGTAATACCCTATATTGCACCTTGTCCTTACTTTGCACCAACTTTCTAGTGCATTCTTCAAGATCGTTAGGCGCACCTTTTTGAAGAATTTTTGTGCCCCAAATGTATAAAGAAACCCTTCTGTTCTACCCCCTTCAATATCACTCGCACTGTTCCCTGAGGAGAACCCCCCAGGCAGAAGTTGTGGTTTTCGTTAGAAGCATCCTAAATTGAAACGCCACCAAGTACCAGATGATATCTGGAAGGGCTAACCCACCTTTAAGCAGCTTCCGCCTCAATTTCTTCCAGGACAATCTCACTCCCTTATCACCCCAAATTAAACTCCCGATCTTACCCTGTATTTTAGAGATTTCATGTTTGGGGAACTTCAGAGGGACAGCGTTAAAAATGTAAGTTAATTTGGGAAGAGCAATCATTTTGACCAGATTCACCTTACCAAAAATAGTCGACGGAAGATTTTTCCACCTACAAAGCAGACGATCCAGTTCATTAATAAATCTTTTCAGATTCACTGGGGCAATACTGTCCAGGTCCCTTACTACTGTAATGCCTAGGTATTTAAACTCTTTGCTGGTCTGCCCCGTCCAGTGAGTTATATTCCAGCACATTATCTCTGTCTTGGAGGAGTTGGCCAGGTAACCAGAAATTAACCTGAACTCCCCCAAGTGAGCTTCAACCCTTGGCATTGTTACCTCTGGATCACTCGTATAAAGAATAATATAGTCCGCATATAGTGCAATTTTAGATACATATTGCTGCGATCTAAAAGGCAGAATCTGATCATCTAGCTTTATAGCCTGAGCCAACTGCTCGATATATAAATCGAACACGAGGGGAGAGATGGGACAACCCTGCCTAGTTCCCCTTTTGATTTCAAAGCTAGAAGTAAGTGTCCCGTTCACCAATATTTTTGCCGACACTCCCTGATAACATTGTCTAAGCGTATTAACAAATATGGGTCCAAAACCCATAACCTCCAATACTTCCCATAGGTAAAACCAACAGACCCTATAGAACGCCTTGGCGGCTTCCAGAGCAACTACCGCCAAGGGTTCAGATTTTGCTACCGCCAAATCGTTATTATCAATAAGGAGTTGAGTCTGCTCCTCAATAGAACGCCCACTGATGAACCCCTTTTGATCAGAGCTAACCAAACCCGGGGCCAGTTTGGCCAATCTCCCTGCCAGAACACCCATGAAGATTCGGAATTTAGCAGGGAGATTGGCCGATAAGAATCAGACCTCTAAGGGTCCTTGCCTGGCTTAAGCAACAATACACTTGTTGCCTCTCGCCAAGAACTTGGTATAGCTCCCGAAAGACTATAAATTCATTGAAACAGAGAGCCCATGGTTGGAGCTATCTCATCCTCAAGAAGTTTATATATTTCATTCGGGAGAGCATCCAGACCCGATGCTTTCTTATTTTTGGATGATTTTATTTGCACTTTAACTTCCTCCAACGAGATCGGGATGTCCAAAAGGGCTCTACCCTCCTGTGTCAAAGCCGATAATGATTTAGAGCTCAGCCAGGACCAAATTTGATTTCTTGAGGGTTTCAAATCCTCTTTATACAGATCTGTGAAGAGAGAGAGAAGACAGTTCTTTATGTCCTCTATGTCTGTTGATTTATCTCCCCTATCATTGATGACTAACTCGCCTATATCATTTTTAGTGCGATCCAATCTAGCCTTCCATGCTAGCAAAGCACTGGCCTTCTCTCCGTATTCAAAGTTCTCCATGTTTTTGTTTAACCATTGGGCCCTACATTTCTCATCAAGCTTGCCTCTGTAATCTGATCTGGCATTGGCGAGGTCCTCCTGTATCTTACCAACTCTGTCCAGTGGGCCGCTACCTGACCAGAGAAGATCTGCTTCTAACGTCTTAATTTTATCTTCCCTCAATTTTAACCCACGGGATTCAATTTTGTTTTTTGAGGATATAAGACCAAGTAACCATGTTGATGTTGAACCAATATTAAACTCAAAGAACCCCAAAGAGGAGACCTTAATGGCCGAGATAATTTCAGGGTCTGATAACATTCTCCTATTGAGGGTCCATCTTGACTCAGCTACCTTCATTGATCTTTTGTATGAAACTAGAATAGGAGCATGGTCTGGGAGATGACTAGGAAGAATAGAAATAACCATGGTTTTAGGCAAAAAATCTCTGCTCATGAGTATATAGTCGATCCTCGAGAAGTGGTGGTGTCTTTTGCTATAAAACGTGAAACCTGCAACCTCTCTCTTCAACTCTCTCCAGACATCTACCAACCCCATATCGTGGATCAGATTTTTTATTACTCTCCGTATATGGGGTGTGCCTATATAATGGCTCTGATTTGACCTATCTTTGTTTGGGTCGAGGAGGACATTAAAATCCCCCTTATAATTATAGGGAGATTTTCCAGAATTAGCTTAGAATAAAGTTTCGAGACATATGTTGCGCCATCAACGTTAGGTCCGTAGAAAGATACACAGACCAACTCCATATCATCCAACACTAAATGTGCGATAACCCAACTCCTGGATTGGTCAGTCTGGAAAGATTTTATAGAGTACACTGACCACCGTTTTATTAGAATTGCTACTCCTCGGGTATTTGAAGTTTGACCTGAAACACAAAAGCTCTCGACCCAAAAGAAGCCCGAAACAATTTTCCTGCTTCCTCAGAGGTCAAGTGAGTCTCTTGTAGAATACATATCCGTGTCTCAGAAAGTTCTAAATACTCCATTACCAATCGCTGTCTTCTGGGACACCTCATTCCATTAACATTCCAGGAAACAAAGCATCTTTTCCTACCCTGAGTCTCTACTCCCGCCATATCATCTGAATTCTTTGCCCGAAAATCAACGGTCCCAAAGCCAAATCCTACAGTGAGATGAGTATTTTCCTATTTTTCCCCCTGCTCCCCACCCACTTGACCCCCACCCGTGCCCCCTGACTCCCAGGAGGAACCCTCCCTTCCAAATAGGCGAAGCCTATTTAGTCTCGCCCACCTCAACCTCAAAAGAGCAAATTAAACGTACTTAAGAAAAAAAGGATAAGCGACATTGAATACTGCTATAAAGAGCATTTCCTGTCTTTCCTGATATCTTGCAACTGCATTCTAACACACTGCCTCTATCAATTCCCGGGCTTCCCACATCTACTTTCTTTTATTTCTGTTATAAAATTATCAACCTCTTCAGTGGTACGAAACTGGTGTATTTTGTTATTAAACATAGCGCATATTTGAGCTGGGAACTTCAATTGGGCCTTAACCCCTAGTCCCTTCAATTCTTCGAGTCTGCTCCATAGCTACCACTGCCTGGTAGCTGTGGTGTGGGATATGTCAGATCTTATGTGGAAAATAATCGGTTCTTGCCCAGTAAGAGAAAATGATATGGAGCCTGCCTTAAGGCCTGCAGATAGTATTTGTTCTTTAACTGTGTATGAGAGAAAGTTAAACAGAATCTTCCGGGGTTTAAGTTGACCTTGCTTTCTCCTGAATGGGTCCCGATGGACCCTTTGAATCTCTTGAGAAAGATTTATTTCTGGGGAGCCATTTAGTACAGTACCCTGTAACAGTGAAATTATAAACCCCTTCATGTCAGACCCTACAATGGCCTCCGGGACATTCAAAAACCTCAAGTGGCTCTTCCTAGAATGGTTTTCCAATCTTTCCACCTCCTCCTGCAGTGTCTTATTCTGGGCTGCCAATTTTGCCATTCCTGAGGCGGCAGAAATTAATGCTTTCTTAACGACAGGAATCCCCGCCTCAATTTTATCTGTCCTTGTTACAACCTCCTCCAGTCTCTGAGCCAACACCTCGCAGGAAGATTTAATCGCCGTTTGGTTAGCTTCAGAGACGGAGAATCTACTCGCAAGTTCAGCTTGGTTTATCTCTCAGATCTTGAAACCCAATATCATTTCCCTCTTCATTATCAATAGAAAATCCGATAAGGAATGCGAAGCCCTTACGGTATCCCCTGCAGCTCCATGGTTTTCCAAATCTACTTCTGTTTCCCAAGCTCAGAGTCTGGTTCAGGCTCAAGCTCAGGATCCGGCTCGGGACCTGTGGTGGCATTCATAACTGTTATATCCTGCTTAAAAACCTCACCCAGATTTTCCTTGAACCTCCTGAAATTCCGCAGGAGGTTCACTCTGATCCTGAACTTCCAGCGCCTTAAACCTGTTAGACAAAAGCATCTCTGGATGTGGCTGTGGGCCAGAAAAGGCTGGTATAGAATCTATCTGACTCGTTCTAATCATAACTATAGGTTGCTTAATCCCCCTCTGTGTACATTTCTGAAACGAAGTCAGCAGGGGTGTTGAGTCTTTGTCAGTATCTGAATTTTTGGTTTTCGCCTTGGTTTTAGTTTTAACAGACCCTTTTTCCTGCTCTTGTAAACTATTTGTTTCGGCTGTTTTACTTGGACTTATTGTGGAGGACAATATTTTTCAGCGAGGGTGTTATTCTGGTTTTTACTGCTCCCACCTTCCTCCCCTTGCTCTTCCCTCTGTTTTTTGGGATTTCCCTTGACCTTTTTTCACCTTCTTTTGTGATGCTCTGACTCTTCCGCTGACCCCTTGTATTGATTTCTACAATAGGGGTGGATTTCCTTGGGGTAACTATAGGTAATGTTATATCTAGATTAGGGGCTACGAGTGCTGCTCGTGTCCTGAGCGTATACCGCCCTGTTTTTAAAGGGAATGTACCTCCTCTGCGCTCTTCCACCGATATTAGTTCCTCGTTACTCCCTCTTATCCCCTCCATATACTGCCGGGAACTACTACAGAGGAAACTCAGCTCGTAATGCTCATGCGGCAAAACAACCGTACCCTCAAACTCCTCTCCACAAAGATAGCCAAGATGTACCTCTGACTGGCCAACCCACTCCACATTCAGTGCCTTGTTTGATCTTGGACTCGTTCTTCGAGTCAAAAGAAAAAACTCACCGACCTCCAGTCCTGGTGGCAACATTAAGGACGACCTTACTGCAGCTGAAATGGAGCTCCTGACTCCAAAATAACCTGTTCTGAGCCAAAAACATAAGCAGGCAGAGTCTCGGCATTTCCGAAGCCGAGCTGGCTCCTCCCACCTCCAGTCACTCACCGCATCAGCTCCGTCAGCCATGTCCGCTGAGCCCACCGAGCCCAGTAAATCAACTGTACCCACTGCGCTTTGTCTCATTGAAGGAGGCCCCCACACACCAGACCGAAAAAACAGGAGAATCAACTCAAATCGAGCCGAAAACAGAAACAGGCAGCGTCTCAGTGTTTCCAGAACCGAGCTGCCTTTCCCCGCCTTCTGAACCCCATGAACACACCGTTCCACTCTCCCCCATTGTAGCCAACGGTGCCACTGGGAAAATCTTCTCACAGGCCTGCCACCAGCAGGGATAGGAAGTGACACTGCCCAGAAAAACAAGTAGAGCAATTTCTGGGGTGGGCTGCAGCCCAGGACCAAGCTTTTGACCACAATGTGTGCAGAATGTTGCAGCTGCACTGCACCACCGCTTGCCGCCTGTTGCTCACACATGGCACAGGGGTGATAAAAAAAGAAGAAGTAAGAAAAAGAAACAGAAACAGAAACAGAAAAGAAATAAAGGAAGTAGAAAAGAAAAACAAGAAAAACAAAAAGTCATATTAAAAGTAAAAGAAAGGCAATAACATAAAATACACAGAGTCACACATGATAAAAAGGTAAATCAGGGCTGGATGAGTGGGATTGGGGGAGGTTTAGAATAAAATTAGTAGGTTTGAAAAATTATGCCCAGCACCAAGCACAGAACAGAAACCAGATAAACAAAATGGCCAAGCCCATGCAGACCTTGTTATGCTGTTTGTGTTGATTTTTCAGCATGGAACGCGTTACTGGCCCCATAGAGCAGAACAAATAGGCGGGCAAGCATTCCTACACCCATTTGCAGTGTTCCAAGTAATCCGGTGAATTCATCTCTTGGCCTAACTGATTCTAAAGTACCGCAAGTTGAGGGCTTTACCAAGGAAGGAGAGTTGAATATGTACCAAATTCTCATTGCACTGTTACTTGCTTTGTAGCTTAATACCATTGGCAGAAGCAGCTGGGAAAGATAATCTGGAGTATTATGATAGCTTGCCCAAAGAAGCACACCTAAAGTACACCTCCTTTCAAAATATATGAGGCTAGTCTGGATCCTCGTGTGGTATGTTGAAGGTGTACAGATGATGCATGTTGTTTGTAGCTCATACTTAGGTCACGTCCAGTATTGGAGATATATTGGAGCTATGGAAGAAGATACAGTCTACCAGTTTTGTTCCTTTTCGTAGAGTCCGACACAGTTGTCTTGTTACACAATTTTGTAGCTTCACATAGTGAGACTTCTCAATAGCAGATATTGATGTTGACGGCCCTTATGATGTCTGAGATCTGCATATTACAGCATTGACATACAGCACATGTTGCCATGCAACAAGATAGCTGAGTATCAATGCTGGATTTATAAGGTTTAATATCAGGGCCAGGTATTTAATGAGAGTTGGGGTTCATTTTTGAACAAATGTGAATTTTAACTATCGTCCGCTTGTGTGTGGAACACTTTTTATCCACTCAAATGTGTAAGCAATGGGAGTGGTAATTATGTGTGGTAATAGGTTATCTTAGGCATTGCTTAAACTGTATTTCTCAAGTGAGATGGTTCTTTTTTTTACCTATTCAATTTGTATTTATATATTTATATTTCATGCTTACCCACGTTCTTTTTGTTCCTTCTTGGGGCTTTACTTAGTATAATATTTATGTTTGAGTGGAGTACTTTGAGGAGTACTTTGGATTTCATTATGGTGTATTTAATGTAAAATGAAAATATTAATAAAGAAATTTACACAAAGATATATAAATAACACGATTAAATGCTGATTTGTATGCATGATATACGGGTTCTAATGTACAACCTGTTAGGTTGCATGTTTCCTGTTCTGATAATACTGGTAGACATGATTAGTTGTATGAATGACACATTCGTTTTACCATACATGCAAATAGACTCGAGGTAGGTTAGAGATTTTTTTAACCAAACATTTCTTGATTTTTTTTGTCCCCACCACAAATGTCCTCTGCCTCAATGAACCTCAATAAGGGAAATGTTAGCCTGTATAGGTTGAGTCCATTTAATTTTTATAAACAATGTACTCTTTTGTAACCCCTTGTGTGCTTCGGACAGCTCCCGGCCATCCAACATCACAATGGGCGTGGGGGCAGTCCACTCAATAAAACCCCCGCACAGCGTGAAAACTCACGCAGCGAAAAGGGGCTACATTTTCCTATTTATTTGTGTGTACCACATACAAACACAACTTGGGCATGCTCATTGCATAATATTTGTTTTTTAGACAATCAGTGATTATTAATGGGCTAACGTAAGTTAGCTTGAATTGCACTATAGTTTGACTCAGCATATTTGGAGATGGAGAGAACATAGCTCACAAGGGGGCATATTACCAACAAGTAGCGATATTTATCGCTAAATAGGCTTAGCGACGTTTTTTTTATCGCTGCCTATCGCTGGATATTTTAGCGGAGAAAGAAAAACCAAAGGGAAGCTTAATTCCGGTCCAGGGAAGACATGGCTTGGCAGTTCGGGCTGGACTGTTCCCATGAGGCACAGGGTCAGACTGATTTGCATATGGGCAAGTCTGATCTGGGGTGGCGGAGATAGCTAAAGAACGGTGATGGATTAAACCCAGATCAGGGGCGTGGTTACGGCGCCGACCGGGATGGCTGCGTGAGCGAGTTGCTCCGCGCCGCGTCCCGTCTTTCATCCTGCCGAACGTTGCCCCGGATCGCCTGGTGACCGGAAATGAGGACCGGAGGGGCCGCTGCCCTACTGGGGAAGGTCTGAGCCCGAGCGGAACCCTGGCTGCTGGGCTCGGGTGGCCGTAGTGCCCAGCTCTCTCCGACGAGCGCACAAAGGCAAGATGGCGGCGCGACCGGCATGATCGCTCCGAAGGCAGAGCGGTGAGGAGCACAAGAGCAGCGGTGGGCGCCTGCGGCATCCCCGAGCAGCAGTGGTTGGTGCAGTGACCCGTCGGAGCGGGCCCCAGACTGTGGAGACGCTCGGTGGGGCTGTTGGTAGAAAGGTCCCCCCCCTCCCCCCACCCGGACCCTCGATCGAGGCGGGAGCGGTGCCTAGGAGGGCGCTGGGCCGGCAGAGGCACTGTTAAGCTGTGGGGCCGCTCACCAGCCAGCCGACCCGCGGTGGAGACCGACAGCGCACAGAGGCGAGCAGCGGACGGCTGGGGCGCTGTGAGTGTGTCCGCCCGGGGCGCCCGCGCGTCCCGGTTCAAGAGGGGCACGGCGGCAGACCTGGACCTTGCTGGGGGTCCTGCCCGGGGGAGAGCACAGAAGCGCTGACCGGACGACGAGGTGCTGGGTTGCACATGGTGTGGTGCAGTGACCTGTGTTACGGGGGCAGTGTGCTAGGTGTGCCCTGGGACCCACTCCATTGACTGGCGGCCTTTCGGCGGACTCTGCTCCCCCTGGCCGTAGCGAGCTTGGCAGACGCTCTATGAGAAGCTGAGGCGGCTTGGGAGGTCCCTCTGGTTCGGATACTGTCAACTGGCCGGGTGTGAGGGCAGTTGGTGCCACGCACTTCCCCTTGCCTGGGGCGTGGTAGACCGCTCTGGCTGGGGCTAAGCGTTCCTGGTGCGCTTGGCCATTCTCCGCGGGGGCGGCCTGGGAGGCTAAATCCCTACACGCAAGATGGCCGCGAAGGGAGATGGCGCCGCCGAATCGCTTGAGAGGGGAAGCCGGGGATCAGCGGATGCGAGTGGCGGCTCCCCAACGGAGGCCTCCACACAGGAACGGAGGCTGAACCTCCGCCTTGATACTATCCTGGCCGCGATCACTGCTACGAGGGATGAGTTGCGCCAGGACATTGCGCAGGTGGCGTCTGGCCTCGGCCTGCTGAGGGCAGACCACTCCAAATTATCTGATCGTGTGAAATCCAATGAACTACTGCTTCAGGAGCTGAAACCGGCGGTGGTCACGGCGGAACATAAACTCGATGACGTTGTCCGTCGACTAACGAATCTGGAGCGCCGCACGGAGGATGCGGAAGGCCGCAACCGCCGGAATAACGTGCGGGTGGTGGGGCTACCAGAGAAAATTGAGAAGGACGATGCGATATCCTACTTGGAGGACTGGTTCCGCACAGTGATGGCGCCGGAGGGCCTCTCCCCCTTCTTCTCCCTGGAAAGAGCGCATAGGGTGCCCGCGAGACCTCCTCTGGAGGGCCGACCGCCTCGGCCGATGGTGGCCAGACTGCTGCACTATAAAGACCGTGATCTGCTGATCCAAAGGGCGAGAGATCGTGGGCCCTTCCAGGTGGACAACAGTAAGGTGACGATCTTCCCGGACTATACGCAGGAGGTACAGAGGAATAGGGCCTCCTTCTTGCCGGTGAAAAAAGAACTGAGAGAGGAGGGGGTTCAATACTCCTTGCTTTTCCCGGCTAAGCTGCGGGTCATCGTTGATGAGAAGTCGCACTTTTTTCAAACACCTGACGAAGCGTGGTCATGGCTGGAACTATATCGTGCAGGAACGGATCGGGCGCATAGGCCCGCCAGGGAACGAGAACAGCCGATCAGGGTCAGGAAGTCGCAGCGCATTCGCTCCAGGAATAGGCGCCAACGGGCCGAGCGCGAGGCGCAGATGCTTGCAGATCGAAAGAGTGCGCTGGAGGCCACGGCGACCATCACGGGATCACAACGAGATGATGCCTCCAGGGGTTCGGCTTCAGGGGACGACGATGAGGATGAGAAGACCGGCGAGGAAGATTTGGAGGGGGGGGAGCGCAGGGGCCGGAGGTTACCCCGCAGACATCGGATGGTATCTTTAATGGATGAAGCTCGTGGTTGCTGAACTTTTATCGGGTATGGACGCTCATGCCTTCTTTTGGACTGCCAGGTATGGGGCTGCATTAGCAGCGTGGGACTGTGGGCGCGGGGTGGTTGCTCTGTCGTCCTGGCTCGGGGCTCCACAGCCCTCCTCAGACCCTTAAGGTCTTCTGTGGTGTCGACCACAGATTAGTGTGATGTGTTGGGTGTTTGAGGTTTGGAATGGGGCTGAAGCTGGGTTACTAGGCCCTGTCCTGGGGAGGGGAGGAGTGGGAGTTGTGGGGGGTGTTTTAAAGGGGTTGTTCAATTGCTGCAATGCGGGTCACAGTTTTTGGCGAGCGCCACTGTTGGGATTGATGCTCTATGGGGACGTTACCTGATTTGAAATGTGTCACATGGAATGTCCGGGGTATTCGAACTATGGTCAAGCGCCATAAGGTGCATGCCTACTTGGTGAGGCGGGGAGTGCAGATAGCGATGCTTCAAGAGACCCACCTGACGCAGCTGGAGTGTGGGGCGTTGCAGAGGAGGTGGCGGGGTCAGGTGTTCGGCACGACTTATTCGGCGTTCGCCAGAGGGGTGTTAATATGGATCAGGGCGGGCACGCCGTTCCAGGTCACAACTCAGAAGATTGATCCGGAGGGTCGTTATGTGGTGGTGGAGGGGAGGCTGTGTGGTAGGGAGGTGGTGCTGTGTAACATCTATGCCCCCAATGTTGATCAAGCCCATTTCTTTGAGGGATTGTCGCGCTCCCTAGCATATTATTTGGCGGGCCCGGTATTGCTGGCGGGGGATTTTAATTCTATTTCGGATGTGCTGTTGGACAGGTCGCACCCACCATTAGCTGACTCACCAGTGCGCAGGCTTGCTACTCATAGGAGGGACTGGCAGGAGAGGTGGGGCTTGGTGGATGTCTGGCGGGCGCAACACCCTGAATCTAGAGATTACTCTTATCACTCTGCCCTGCATGATCTGCATGTTCGACTGGATTCAGTACTCTGTTGCGAGTCTCTAGCGCCGATGGTAACTCATTCTGAGTATCTGGCTAGAACCATCTCGGACCATAACCCTCTGCTGATTTCTGTACAATGGCAGCTGGCGAGGTCGGCGGTCCCTTCATGGAGACTTCGCCCGGAGACGCTGGAGGATCCGGCGTTCTGTGACACGGTCCGACAGGGTATAGACGAATACTTCAGGGTTAATGCTGGGTCGACAGAGACTAGAGCGAATGAATGGGACGCGATGAAAGTGGTGGTGAGGGGGATATGTATGGGTCGGTTTCTGACTGTGAGAGGTACAGTGTTGAATGACCTCGCGAAGGCAGAGGCAGTGCTGAGAGGGGTGGAGCAGCGGCGCCCCGAGCGGCCGGAGCTGCAGGATAGCCTGTTGCGTGCTAGGGAGGCGGTGGCGACGGAGACTGAGAGACTGAGGTGTTATGATTATAAGCTGTATGCGGTGAAAGTGCATGACGAGCGGGATAAGGTGGGCACGCTCCTTGCGAAGTTGGCTGATCCGAACCCTAGAGGTTGTCCGGTTATGAGTGTGCGCCAGGAGGATGGGGAGGTGGTCTATTCGCAATCGGTGGTCCTGGGGCGCTTTCAGTCCTACTACGCGAACCTATACACCAGCCACCTCGAAATGAGTGCCGCGGATATAGGCGCTTACTTGGCTCGGATCCCTCTACCGGTGCTAGAGGAGGAGGACGCGCGGGATCTGGGGGGCCCAGTAACTCTAGCAGAAATCAGAGGAGCGATTAGTCATATGGCGCGGAACAAAACCCCTGGGGTGGATGGGTTGCCGATCGAGTTCTACGCCAGATTTATGGAAGTGTTGGCCCCCAGACTGCAGGTTGTGTATGCGGAGGCGAAACAATTAGGGAGGTTGCCTGACTCTATGACGGAGGCGCTGGTTGTACCCCTGCTGAAGCCGGGCAGGGATGCGTTGGATGTTTCTTCCTTTCGTCCGTTGTCTATGCTGACTGTAGACTATAAGATCTTGAGCCGCATCCTGGCCACCCGGCTCCTCCCACTGATGACCTCTCTGGTGCATAGGGATCAGGCGGGATTCATCCCCTCGAGGAGCACTTCGATGAATATCCGCCGGCTGATTGGGGTTATTGATAGTGCTGCCCTGGCAGATCCAGGCCCGGTAGTGCTGACGGTTGATATTGAGAAGGCGTTTGATAGTTTGGAATGGGATTTTTTGGATGGTGTGCTGTTGAAGTTCGGAGTTGGGGAGGGGTTCCGGAGTTGGACGAAGGTGCTTTATTCGTCGGCTAAGGCGAGGGTGCGGTTAGGGACATTGGTGTCCTCGGTTTATCCGGTCTGCAGGGGCACGAGGCAGGGTTGCTCGCTATCTCCGTTGCTCTTTGCTTTAGCAATGGAGCCGCTGGCGGCGCAGGCGAGGCAGGGAATCGTTTTTGAGGGGATTGCGCTGGGGCTCGACTCGCATTATATCTCGCTGTATGCCGACGACTTGCTCTTGTATTTGGCAGACTCTGGGAGGGCTCTTGAGGGTGCAGTGGATATGCTGGACAGGTTCGGGAGGCTCTCAGGTCTCAGGGTGAACTGGACTAAGACTTGTGTGTTTCCGCTACGGAAGACCACGCTCTGCCCCCAGCTCACGAGGCCGGTAGTGTGGGAGCCCTCTTGTTTTGTTTATTTGGGAGTGCGTATATACCATGACACGGCAGACCTCCTTGAGGGGAATGTGGGGCGCTGCGTTAGGGCGCTACGAGGCAGTATGGACTTTTGGGCCTCCCTCCCGCTCTCTGTACTGGGCCGTGTGGCGCTGCTGAAAATGGTGGCACTCCCGAGGCTCCTTTATTATTTTAGAACACTGCCGGTGTGGATCCCGCAGGGTGTCTTTCGGGAGTTGAGGTCACTGGTGACCGGCTTTCTATGGGGCCGCGGCCGCAGGCGAGTGGCACTGACCACCCTGATGCGACCCAAATGCGAGGGAGGTGTGGCGGTCCCTGATTATGAGCTATACTATTTGGCAGCGCAGCTCCAGATCCTGACGCAGAATGTGGCCAGAGAGTTCAGGGGACCTGAGGAGGGCCGGGAGGTAGGCATTCGGAGGTATGTCTTGTCATCTATTGTGATGCAACAGAACCTGGCCAGTAGGGACCTCACGATGGAGGAATGGACGCTCAGATTGTGTTGGAACAGGTACCTGAAGAGGGTTGGGAAACGCCGACCGTATGCGCCTGAGATTCCGTTAGGAATGCTTACTGCCTTACCGCATGGGGGTGATTGGTCCCAATTGTTAGTGTGGGAGGACCTGGGATTGCAGATGGTGGGTGATCTTTATGTGGACGGGGCGCTGGCCCCGTTCCAGACCTTGCAAGAACAATTCGGACTGCCGAGTGGTACCTTCCTGTTGCATGCGGCGGTTATTACGGCCCTGCAGCGGCATTGGGGGGGCGGATTGACGGAGCCGGAGGTGGCGACGGTGTGCCAATATGTAGTGATGGCCGCGGGCACCGTTAAGGCGGTGACCTGCCTCCACAATAGGATGTTGAATGACGGCCTCGCCCCGCTGGCTGAACTGAAATCGCGTTGGGAGACCAGTGTTGGCAGACAAATCCCGGACTCGGTATGGGGTCAGGTGCTCCACAGGACCTGGAAGGGGACGAGGAATGCGAGATTCCAACAGGTGCATTATTTTGTGCTCCATAGGGCATATTTGACTCCGGAGAGGTTGCGGCGACATTTCCAGGTGCTTGATGCCATGTGCCCGCGATGTCTAGAACCTGCGGTGGATTTTGACCATATGCTGTGGGGTTGCCCGAAGCTGGGGGACTACTGGTCTGAGATTGGGGACCTCTTGAATACAGTCACAGAGCGGGAGGTAGACTTTGACATGGCCGCGTGCCTCCTTCTTTGGTTTCAGCATACTAAAAAGACCAAAGTTACGAGCAAATTCATTGGGTTGGGACTGATATTAGCACAGCGTGAGATCACGTGGCATTGGAAGTCTAAGGAGGGGCCGTCTGCACGGAGGTGGAGGAATGAATTGGTGAGGTGGTCGGGCTGTGAGAGTGTGTTACGAATGCGCCAGGCGATTAGGGCTGGCAACGAGAAATGCTTGGAATTGGCGCGGTCCTGGGAGCTGGTGGTGCAGGCGTTGAGAGACTATCTCACCGAAAGCGAGGACACTGCTTAGTTATACCCTAGGGTTCCGTGTGGCTGCTTGCTTCTCGAAGCTTTCTGATAGTTGTCACCCGGGAGCAGTAAGGAGATGTTGGATCCCGCATTAGCAGCAGTTGGGGGGGAGGGCATTGGGAGGGTGTTGTATGGAGGAGTGGTTTGCCAACTAGCGGCAGCCTCCTAGAATGGACTGGCCCGGGATAGTACTTAAGAGGCTTTCGTGACATGACATCAGTGTAGCCTGGGCTCTGATGGAGAATGAGGGTTGGTTGTTGTGGGATAAAAGCGGAAACGGAATGTTATAATTGACCTGTGTCCCGAATGGGGCGTACACCATGGTGCCTCCAGTGTATTGATTTCTTGCGGTGCCGCCCAGCCTCCGGGATGTGGGCCGATCGGCTGTGTACTGTATGATTATTGCACTGTATGATGGGGACTGGTGGTGTACGGGTTGGCTTGTTGGATGTTTTTCTTCCTGTTCTGCAATAAAAATATATTTAAAAAAAAAATGGATTAAACCCAGATCAGTTGACTGGGGGTGAGTGTTTGTATTGTCAACGCTCCGTCCATCATCACCTTTGGTTTTTCTTTGTTCGCCCTAAGTTGGCAGGGTATGCTCAGACGTGAGTCCCTTGCTCACTTTGCTACTGGAGTCAAGCAAGCTCGGCTGAAGACGACTGTAATGCCAGAAACCGGTCCTGGGAAGCTTGATTCCGGTCCAGGGAAGACATGGCTTGGCAGTTCGGGCTGGACTGTTCCCATGAGGCACAGGGTCAGACTGATTTGCATATGGCCATGTCTGATCTGGGGTGGCGGAGTGAGCTAAAGAACGGTGATGGATTAAACCCAGATCAGTTGACTGGGGGTGAGTGTTTGTATTGTCAACGCTCCGTCCATCATCACCTTTGGTTTTTCTTTATTTTAGCGGAGAAAACATGCTATTAGCAACGTTTTTCTCCATTGTGCTAAAATATCCTGCGGTAGCAGCGAAATGCGTGAATATCGTTGAGAATACAGCGATATTCACGCATTAGCGACGAAATGCTCTTAGCCATGTTATCTACCTCCCATTGGATAACATTGCTAAGAACTGGTCTGAGTAGGCGTTGGTTTTTGGCGATAGCGGGAATATTTCCATCGCTACGCCTACCTTGCTAATAGGCGATAGCGACGTTAGCGACTGCTTTCAGTCGCTAACAGGTTGGGTACGCACACTTTTCATGTCATTAGCAATAAATATCGCTGACATGCAAAGCCGGCCCCAAAACGCTCGCTATCGCCTAAAAGCTGTCGCTAAAATCAGTTAGCGACAGCTTGCTAATAGAGCGATAGAAATATCGCCGCTTAGCGGCAGCTAAACCGGCGATAATTGCCTATCGCCACCCTTGGTAATATGCCCGAAGGTCTCTAGAAAATAAAAGCTTATGTTTTCAAACTATGGGGAAAAGCCAATCTTGTGATGGTGCGTAGAACTTGCAGTTAGCCTACAGAGAGAAACACATTAGATCTAACACCTGCTAGATATTCCCAACCCCAAGGTTATGTATTCAAATGTAATTTTTTATGTTTTGGATTTGCACATTGTAAGTATGACTTAGCCAATTGTTAATCATTTGGCATTTAAACATTGTTTAAACAATTTGATGTATGCTTCCAAAATCGGCAGCAGTGTTGAGTGTGGTGGATGGAAATTGCTTATAAAGGAGCTCTATATAGTTTACACAGAAAATAAATTGCACTGCTTTTAAATGTCCCTTCACAATTTGGCCAGTGGCAGCTTCTCCAATAAGGTGGAGCAGTGTTACCCCACTGGTGCAAAGCAGTGAAAGAAAGAATAAATACAGTGATAATACCTCAAGGTTATTATCATTGTATTTTGCTACTGATGCGCAGCTTTGTGGGTCGCATGATGTTGCTCTGCTCCCAGAGCAGGGAAGGAGTGGTTTTCCCACTCTAAGTGTGCAATGACTGTTTGGCTGGTCCTCTTTAGCCAGTCAAACAGTCATGCACACTTCGCATGTTCTTCATGCAGGCAGCATTACAGATTAGGAGAAGGAACCTGGCTGCTTCTTGTCCCGTCCTCAGAGAGACTGAGACGGCATGGGAGAGAGCGGAGAACGGCAAGGAGATAAGCTTTGATTCTTTTTTTTACATGGATATGGGGATATTGTCCTATTGCCTTGTTTGTTACTTTGACACTTCTAACTCTACAGTTAATGGTGCTCTGGCTGTGGTGTTTCAAAATACATATAGATGGTGAGCTTGTCTGCAAGATAGGTGTTTGGTGGTGATCATGGATGCTTTGTAAATTATGAAGCTTGATTTTAAGATGGTGCTGGATTGCAAGAGGAGCCACTGGAGTTCTATCAGGATAGATTTGATGTGCTTATATTTTCTCTGTCCTTCAATGAGATATTCTGTGTCTTGTAGAATGCCCTTAGACTGGTGCCAGTATGGATGCTGGGAAACCATAGAGTAAGACATTGCACCAAACAGATCCAAGAGTCTGAGATTTTGAACAGATGTTCTGCAGTTGATTTCTGGAATAAACAGTTCAACTTTCTTTAAAAGAGAGAGCTCCTATTGGCCATCCTCGTTTTGGCAGAGTGTTACCTTTAGTGGTCAAGGGTGAATACAAATGATGTGGCATTCAGTGAAAGTTGGAGTTTGAAGCTATCATGGTTCATGTCTTTGAGCACCTTTTGTAATGGTTCTTGTTATTTGATCAGAGTAAATAACTAGAATTCTGTCTTGCATGGTTAGATCTTCATGTAGGCACTAGAAAACCAGGTTTGGGTGAAATGCAGGCTAACTGGTATCGCTGGGAAAGGTAGGAGACGTAAAAGTGATGGACATTGCTGGGGAATCCCTTTCAAGACTCCATGGCGCATATGAGAGTGGAATGGTCAGCTGTGTTGAACACAACTGAGAGGTCCAGCAATATCAGGAGGTAGGGTTATCTACATCTGTTCTGGAGGTCATCCTTTGCACATTAGTAGCTTACATACTGCAGAGTGGTGGGAGCATGTAATAAGACAGGAACTTTGGCACACCCAGCTGGCCGCTTCTATCCAGTGGCATGCTGCCATGATCCAGAGTTGAGGGGACTGTCAGTGGGTGCCTGGGATCTTTGCACCCCTGTCAGAAAGTAAGACTCGGCCAGGGCATAGAACATGAAGTGACCGCACTCCCAAGACGGCGTCAGTGCAGAGATGAAGAAGCCCTGAGAGTGGGTCGAGGAATCACCAGATGAGGTGTGCTCTAGTGCATATGGTGCTGAGATGAACACCAGGACTCAGGGTCTGGGGTAAACTTTGCACCACAGGCGAAGCTTTCCCACTGCATGCTCTGCTTGGAGTGCAGAGTTGAGCAAAAACTCCAACTCCGCCTCATGGCAGAGTTCACCAGAGCCGCAGAGTCCTGCGCTGCTGCTCCTGATCTCCACTCCTTGGCTTTGAGTTCTCTGCTGCTCTCCATGGCCTCCTGAGCCTACATCCAATGGAAAATTAGAAACAACTCACAATAGAAACCTTTAGTGTATACTTTTAGGCTTATACAGCTAGTCAGCTAGAAAGAAGCTTCCTTCTGCCTCCAGCCATTTCAGCAGTCCCATATTCACCCCACTGACAAAAACAGACCCTGGACTGAAGGGGCCCCTAACTGACTGGAACAAGGTGTGAATCCCTTTAAACATTGGGATGTGTGCCTGAGGTGGGAGTGCTGACTTTACAAAGCAAAGTGCTTTCGGCTGATAAGAGGGCAGAAGAGTAGCCCCTGGTGTGAAGTACATGCTGCAGCATCACACAAAAGCAGGCTCGGCTGACAGAAGTGCTACTCATGATATAAAGCCAGTAACCTTTTTCTTAAAAGCTCTCATTTGAATACAGAGCTGTACATGCACTCTTGAGTTCTGTTAATGTAGCGATGTACATGAACTCTGCGGTCTGTCCTAGCAGTGTACATGCATTCGGAGGACAATCATTATAGCACTATGCATGCGCTCTGTGGTAAATCACTAACAAGTTTTATCTGCTGGAAATTTTTCTGTGCATGCCCAGTTCTTTGTTAGAACAGTGCAGTTAGTGCTGTATGGATTAACACAGTAATATACATTCACAAAGTAATGTATAGGAAAGGTGATGCACATACGCCCATTTCTTGTATTTAAACATGTTGTGGTGCAGTTTACCCTCTGTGCGCAGATGGCACTCACACATATCAATGCCCGGGCACACGAGCACCCTCTCCTTCCTCTGGGTCGCCTAACTTGCTTCAGTTATGATCCAGCGCCCCTATAGAAAATCTGTCTCAACAATGCTACCCAACACCAGATACTCACCATTAATCGCACATCACTCACAAGGCCCATAAACCAACGAGACAAATTTTGGGCAACTGAATCATGTGACCTAATTAATCAAAACCTATTCACAAACTATTTACACATTTATATACATCTGCAGTTTATCATTTCTTACCATGGTTTTTAAGCATATAACATTTATTTAAGTCACTAAGGTAAATTGATCAACTGATGGTAACAAGAACACAAATAAACAAGACCAGCTTGTCGTTTCAGAATCTTATTTATTAACTTTATTTTCAAAGAATGAGCATTTTCTTTATTAAATCATTTTTTTATTAGCAAATTAGCAGCTTTAATTGAAGAAAGGCATATTAGACTGGCAATTCAAAGCAAATCAATAAGTATGATTTTAATAAAAATTAATAGTTTCCATCCCCTAAGTTCTATTTTCCCTGTCTAAAACTCGCTTCACCTTAAGAAATAGTCATTAAGACTGTTATCCTTACATGCGCCAACAAGTCCTTCAGCACATCACGCCCTTCAGGAATCGGAAAGCGAGAAACGCTCTCCTGCCCATGGGGGCAATTTTTATACCTTTTTGCCTAGCTAATCTGACTAAAAGTATATTTTTCTCCTTCCATCCAGTGTTTTCATTGGCTGACTGATGTCAACTCATATGGTGTCAACATCTTTTTCGAAGCCTAAATCAGACTTTTCTTAGAGTCCATTGTCTCTTATTCACAAGTCACGCAGCTTCCTCAAAATGAAACATTTTGCAAATCACAGACTGTGACTTCCTTAGCTTGGCAATCTTTGCCGGTTTCCGTCCTTGATTCAGTCCTTCCAAGAGCACGTATAATACAATTCTCATTTGAGTTTGCAAATATTTTCAACGTGATAAAAGTTTCCATGCAGGGCTCTTGCTTTCTCTGGACAGGACTCGACAACACCATCTTTAAAACGCTAGGCCTTAAGCCTTTCTCTCGGTAACTATTATTTAAACAAACACAAGACAATAATTAATGAAAGAATTGGGATTCATTCTGTTACCCACCCCCTTTGCTAATTATTAACCCATTAATCTATGTTACCTAGCCGAAGCATATGAAGCAGCATTTATATTTACTATTCTTCTTCTAGGCCGCAAAATCCTCCACGAGCTTATGCCACAGAAAAGACAAAACATGAGCACACAAATAAGCACATGCCATTAGTTAAACAGCCGCATTTAATACTGACAAAGACAATAGACAAGGTTAGTTTATTATTTTTCACCAAGTTGCAGTTGCAACATAGAGCACATAAGTTTAGTCCCATGTGTCGTGTAATGCGTTTTAATCTAGGTTGATTAGTACATTTCATTTCAAACTCATTAATACGGTTATTCATTATGGAAGTTTAACTTTGCGAGTCAGAACAAAATATTATTCTAAACCTCGCTCCATCAACTCCCTCATCTGGTGATTTTAAAATCACCAAACTACACCCAAAATTTTCAGCAAAAATGTAAACCCACAAACATGTTTTGGACATCCACAATGTTGTTGTTTCTAAACTCTTGACTCAGCTGTTTGTCTGCAACTCTCATATTGGGTTCTACGAAACTCTTCCAATTCTATTTCCTTTTCTTGTTCTTTTCTAAGTTTATAGATCCTCTTCTTTTCCCTCAGATATTTCTTTTTCTTGTGTAACATGCAACTAATTTTCAACAAAAGTATCACAAAGACTATAACTAATAAAGGAGTCAGTATTTTGCCTAAAATTGAGCTACCAATCTCTTGAAACCAGGTTTTGATTGCTGCAAATCTTTTGCTCAGACGTTCTGAAAAATCTTCATCTTCTAAAGGTACAATTTTTGAATGTAATTCTGTAATGTTTTTAAAATGCATTTTAATGTTCTGACTCTTGTCTGGAATGTATGTACAGCAATGCTGGACATGTAATATTCCACAAACTCCTCCCTCTTTAGCTAACAGAATGTCAAGGGCAAGACGATTCTGCATTACCATGGATCTCATGGCAATAAGTTCAGTATCCACTAGCTGGAAACCACTGGCAGTATCAGTAGACAGTCTGTTAACTATTGTAGATAATTTTCTGATTTTAACTGCATTCAGGGTTATACCCACCAAAGGTATAACTGCACCAAAAATATCTCCCAAAATTTCTGAAAAACTTTCTCTTTTGTATCTATTCAGATGATTGCTTATTTCAAATGAACCTTTTACATTTCTGTCTACATTAAAAATCTTTGGAAAAACTAAACCAACATAGCATGTCCCATACCAGTGGTCTGGGAGATTGTAATATGCTTTGTCCCCACATACAAAATAAATTCCAGGGAAAATTGGATCTTTGCCACCTTTAAATCCCCATCCACCCAAGATTTGATAAGTATCCTCACACTGACTTGCACCCACAAAGTAATTGTCAAAAAGTGTATTGTCTCTCCTAATACAAAGCTTTCCACTAACAGGGTTATCCATGTGAATTGCAACATTCTCTATTCTACCATTGAGCTTTTCGTCTTCAATTTGCCAAAACTTAGATTTGGTCTGTTTCAGCATTTCATTTCTCTTATAAATTGCCCTTCTCTCTTCAACTAAGTTTCAGAAAGATTTCTATTCAGTTCTTAGCTTGCATGTTAAATTGTTTCTAAAAGCATACTCATAAGTAAGTTCATTAGTAACAATGAAAAATTCCCTCATCTGCTTAGCATGTTTATGTTTATTCAGGTTTTTATCAACTTTTAAATTTGCAAAAATCTCATCATAGTTCGAGTAATAGTACTCTAGACGACCTGTCTGATAAAACAGACAAGCTATCACACTGCAAGTAATGCCATAAGTAAGGGGAAGCATGTTGTACGTCACCCCCTCAGAAGCAGGTAGTTTCACACAAATGTAGCAGTCTTTCACTTCCATAACTTTAACATATTCAGAAAGAAGTCTCGAGAAGGTATAAATAGAAAAATCACCAACAGATCTATCTTGGTGGATCTCTGGCTTGTGATCAATAAATCTGTTAGTTTTGCCTATTGCACCATGGTTATCTTGTTTAGCCATAGCTTTACTAGTCATGTTAGCTTTGTACATCTCTTTGTCAACTCCAAAAGGGAAAATGACAGCTAAAATCAACCAGACCAAGATTAACAAAACCACACAAATGGAAGACATTTTACAGCATCTTTTAAGGATAGAACATCTCGAATTGGTATTAGTATAAGGCATCTTTACTCTGTAACAAAAGCCTTACAAAATTTTAAAAATTACTAAATATATCCCCCTGTTTTACTTTTTTTTTTTAAAAACCCTACTTTCTAACAGCTTTTCTTCGACCTTACGTCTTACATCAAATGTGTTTTTCCAGCTAACACAATTTCTTCGACCTTGTGTCACCTAACACAATTTCTTCAGCCTTATGCCAAATGCAAATTACAACTTTATTATTGAAACGAAATCAGTCATTATCACTTGTGTCATCTAAATCTTCCTGACTACTACAAAACACCTCCACCACAGGTGGGATGATGATGTAAGTCCATTCAGGAGACTTGTACTTTTTGTTAGGCTTTACAACTCTTTTTGCTCTATTGCTAATTACTTCTATTTTCTTTCCTGCTTGATCTTTCTTATCAGAATCTCCTTTTTGACTTGATATTTCGTTGACCTGCTCTTTTGATCTGTTAACTAATTTGAATTTTAGCCATTAATTTTCATTAGGCCAATTGTCTCCTTATCGAAACCATCCTCTGCTACCAAGGAATTGATCCAGCGCCCCTATAGAAAATCTGTCTCAACAATGCTACCAAACACCAGATACTCACCATTAATCATAAATCACTCACAAGGCCCATAAACCAACGAGACACATTTTGGGCAACTGAATCATGTGACCTAATTAATCAAAACCTATTCAAAAACTATTTACACATTTATATACATCTGCAGTTTATCATTTCTTACCATGGTTTTTAAGCATATAACATTTAATTAAGTCACTAAGGTAAATGGATCAACTGATGGTAACAAGACCATGAATAAACAAGACCAGCTTGTCGTTTCAGAACCTTATTTATTAACTTTATTTTCAAAGAAGGAGCATTTTCTTTATTAAATCATTATTTTATTAGCAAATTAGCAGCTTTAATTGAAGAAAGGCATATTAGACTGGCAATTCAAAGCAAATCAATCAGTATGATTTTAATAAAAATTAATAGTTTCCATCCACTAAGTTCTATTTTCCCTGTCTAAAACTCGCTTCACCTAAAGAAATAGTCATTAAGTCTGTTATCCTTACATGCGCCAACAAGTCCTTCAGCACATCACGCCCTTCAGGAATCAGAAAGCGAGAAGCGCCCTCCTGCCCATGGGGCAATTTTTATACCTTTTTGCCTAGCTAATCTCACTAAAAGTATATTTTTCTCCTGCCATCCAGTGTTTTCATTGGCTGACTGATGTTAGCTCATATGGTGTCATCATCTTTCTCGAAGCCTAAATCAGACTTTTCTTAGAGTCCATTGTCTCTTATTCACAAGTCACGCAGCTTCCTCAAAATGAAACATTTTGCAAATCACAGACTGTGACTTCCTTAGCTTGGCAATCTTTGCCGGTTTCCGTCCTTGATTCAGTCCTTCCAAGAGCACGTATAATACAATTCTCATTTGAGTTTGCAAATATTTTCAACGTGATAAAAGTTTCCATGCAGGGCTCTTGCTTTCTCTGGACAGGACTCGACAACACCATCTTTAAAACGCTAGGCCTTAAGCCTTTCTCTCGGTAACTGTTATTTAATCAAACACAAGACAATAATTAATGAAAGAATTGGGATTCATTCTGTTACCCACCCCCTTTGCTAATTATTAACCCATTAATCTATGCTACCTAGCCGAAGCATATGAAGCAGCATTTATATTTACTTTTCTTCTTCTAGGCCGCAGAATCCTCCACGAGCTAATGCCACAGAAAAGACAAAACATGAGCACACAAATAAGCACATGCCATTAGTTAAACAGCCGCATTTAATACTGACAAAGACGATAGACAAGGTTAGTTTATTATTTTTCACAAACTTGCAGTTGCAACATAGATCACATAATTTTAGTCTAATGTGTCATGTAATGCGTTTTAATCTAGGTTGATTAGTACATTTCATTTCAAACTCATTAATACGGTAATTCATTATGGAAGTTTAACTTTGCGAGTCAGAACAAAATATTATTCTAAACCTTGCTCCATCAGTTACAACGTGCCCCCCGATCTCCCTTCTGGAGGTCCCTGTCTCCGTTGGTCTCTATCATGGTGCTCTTGTGGAGAGCTCTCCACTGTAGCCCTCTGATCTCCACTTCTTATAGCTGATCCTGTGTGGCTGCTCTCCAAATTCACTTCACTTGATTGATTAACCCTGTACTCCTTGCTGCTGCTCTGTGACCTCCGTGATGGCTAAACTTTGCATAGAGTGCTCCATAGAGCCAGGAGAGAGGCCGCAGTATGAGGTGTGGCTGCAGAGCAGCGAGAGCACCGCAGGTGTGGCAGCCCTTGCTGGCCAACCCACTGGTTTGCTATGACAATGAGTGCTGAGCCAAAGTGGGGCCCTAGAAGTTGGCTACAGAGAACAGCATCAGTGGGGCTTCATTGCAGATGGTAGGCCCAAGTGACTTGGTAACTTGGTGCTGGTGATGATCCGATCAGCTGTAGCTGGGCAGTCTCTCTGGATTTGACCCTTGCAGAAGTGACCCGGCCCTGTAGATGCCCTGATTTTCTATTACAAAAAAGATAGGGAAGGGGTCCAGTAGGGATCCCACCTATCAGGAGAGGGGTGGAGACTGTGTTGTGAGGCAAAGGTTCAAGAGATACACTCACAATAAATGAGTAATACAACAATAAAATGGACTATCCCATGTCCTACAAAAGAAAAACTTCTATCTCACACAGCCACCCATTCAGTGTTCAATGAAGCAGGGTAATATTCTTTCTTTTGTATTATGACCCTCATTCACTCTAATAATGCCATGGTTCATTTGGAGAACCTGGTTGACTGAATGAAAGTGCTAGGCCTACTGACACCGGTAGGAACTGATGCTCTGGTAAAAGACAGATACAGTAAAGGGGTGGTGATGGACAGAGTATTCCGAATTAATGCAGAACACTCCTACCCAGTCAACAGATCAGGGCTTGATCCATCACCGTTTTTTAGCTCACTGCACCATCCCAGTTCAGAACCTGGCTACATGCAAATTAGTCTGTTCCTGGCCCAATGCACCATGGGAACAGGGCAGACCAAACTACCAAGCCAATTCTTCACTGGAAAAGAAACAAGCTTCCGGGGACCGGTTTCTGGCATTACAGCCGTCTTCGGCCCGGCTTGCTTGAATCCTGATGGTGCAGTGAGCAAGGGACTCACATCTGAGCATACCCTTCCACGCTTATGGTGGCCAAAACGATACAGTAAAGGGGTGGTGATGGACAGAGTATTCCGAATTAATGCAGAACACTCCTACCCAGTCAACAGATCAGGGCTTGATCCATCACCGTTTTTTAGCTCACTGCACCATCCCAGTTCAGAACCTGGCTACATGCAAATTAGTCTGTTCCTGGCCCAATGCACCATGGGAACAGGGCAGACCAAACTACCAAGCCAATTCTTCACTGGAAAGGAAACAAGCTTCCGGGGACCGGTTTCTGGCATTACAGCCGTCTTCGGCCCAGCTTGCTTGAATCCTGATGGTGCAGTGAGCAAGGGACTCACATCTGAGCATACCCTTCCACGCTTATGGTGGCCAAAACGATACAGTAAAGGGGTGGTGATGGACAGAGTATTCCGAATTAATGCAGAACACTCCTACCCAGTCAACAGATCAGGGCTTGATCCATCACCGTTTTTTAGCTCACTGCACCATCCCAGTTCAGAACCTGGCTACATGCAAATTAGTCTGTTCCTGGCCCAATGCACCATGGGAACAGGGCAGACCAAACTACCAAGCCAATTCTTCACTGGAAAGGAAACAAGCTTCCGGGGACCGGTTTCTGGCATTACAGCCGTCTTCGGCCCGGCTTGCTTGAATCCTGATGGTGCAGTGAGCAAGGGACTCACATCTGAGCATACCCTTCCACGCTTATGGTGGCCAAAACGATACAGTAAAGGGGTGGTGATGGACGGAGTATTCCGAATTAATGCAGAACACTCCTACCCAGTCAACAGATCAGGGCTTGATCCATCACCGTTTTTTAGCTCACTGCACCATCCCAGTTCAGAACCTGGCTACATGCAAATTAGTCTGTTCCTGGCCCAATGCACCATGGGAACAGGGCAGACCAAACTACCAAGCCAATTCTTCACTGGAAAGGAAACAAGCTTCCGGGGACCGGTTTCTGGCATTACAGCCGTCTTCGGCCCGGCTTGCTTGAATCCTGATGGTGCAGTGAGCAAGGGACTCACATCTGAGCATACCCTTCCACGCTTATGGTGGCCAAAACGATACAGTAAAGGGGTGGTGATGGACAGAGTATTCCGAATTAATGCAGAACACTCCTTCCCAGTCAACAGATCAGGGCTTGATCCATCACCGTTTTTTAGCTCACTGCACCATCCCAGTTCAGAACCTGGCTACATGCAAATTAGTCTGTTCCTGGCCCAATGCACCATGGGAACAGGGCAGACCAAACTACCAAGCCAATTCTTCACTGGAAAGGAAACAAGCTTCCGGGGACCGGTTTCTGGCATTACAGCCGTCTTCGGCCCGGCTTGCTTGAATCCTGATGGTGCAGTGAGCAAGGGACTCACATCTGAGCATACCCTTCCACGCTTATGGTGGCCAAAACGATACAGTAAAGGGGTGGTGATGGACAGAGTATTCCGAATTAATGCAGAACACTCCTACCCAGTCAACAGATCAGGGCTTGATCCATCACCGTTTTTTAGCTCACTGCACCATCCCAGTTCAGAACCTGGCTACATGCAAATTAGTCTGTTCCTGGCCCAATGCACCATGGGAACAGGGCAGACCAAACTTCCAAGCCAATTCTTCACTGGAAAGGAAACAAGCTTCTGGGGACCGGTTTCTGGCATTACAGCCGTCTTTGGCCCGGCTTGCTTGAATCCTGATGGTGCAGTGAGCAAGGGACTCACATCTGAGCATACCCTTCCACGCTTATGGTGGCCAAAACGATACAGTAAAGGGGTGGTGATGGACAGAGTATTCCGAATTAATGCAGAACACTCCTACCCAGTCAACAGATCAGGGCTTCATCCATCACCGTTTTTTAGCTCACTGCACCATCCCAGTTCAGAACCTGGCTACATGCAAATTAGTCTGTTCCTGGCCCAATGCACCATGGGAACAGGGCAGACCAAACTTCCAAGCCAATTCTTCACTGGAAAGGAAACAAGCTTCCGGGGACCGGTTTCTGGCATTACAGCCGTCTTCGGCCCGGCTTGCTTGAATCCTGATGGTGCAGTGAGCAAGGGACTCACATCTGAGCATACCCTTCCACGCTTATGGTGGCCAAAACGATACAGTAAAGGGGTGGTGATGGACAGAGTATTCCGAATTAATGCAGAACACTCCTACCCAGTCAACAGATCAGGGCTTGATCCATCACCGTTTTTTAGCTCACTGCACCATCCCAGTTCAGAACCTGGCTACATGCAAATTAGTCTGTTCCTGGCCCAATGCACCATGGGAACAGGGCAGACCAAACTACCAAGCCAATTCTTCACTGGAAAGGAAACAAGCTTCCGGGGACCGGTTTCTGGCATTACAGCCGTCTTCGGCCCGGCTTGCTTGAATCCTGATGGTGCAGTGAGCAAGGGACTCACATCTGAGCATACCCTTCCACGCTTATGGTGGCCAAAACGATACAGTAAAGGGGTGGTGATGGACAGAGTATTCCGAATTAATGCAGAACACTCCTACCCAGTCAACAGATCAGGGCTTGATCCATCACCGTTTTTTAGCTCACTGCACCATCCCAGTTCAGAACCTGGCTGCATGCAAATTAGTCTGTTCCTGGCCCAATGCACCATGGGAACAGGGCAGACCAAACTACCAAGCCAATTCTTCACTGGAAAGGAAACAAGCTTCAGGGGACCGGTTTCTGGCATTACAGCCGTCTTCGGCCCGGCTTGCTTGAATCCTGATGGTGCAGTGAGCAAGGGACTGAGCATACCCTTCCACGCTTATGGTGGCCAAAACGATACAGTAAAGGGGTGGTGATGGACAGAGACATCTGAGCATACCCTTCCACGCTTATGGTGGCCAAAACGATACAGTAAAGGGGTGGTGATGGACAGAGACAGAGCTTGACCAGGGTGGACCTGTAACAGAACTTTGGCATGGGTTGATACCTTATTTGTCCAGGTGAATGAGGAGGTTTCCCACTGAAGACATTTTTAACATCAGGACTTAATGCTAAAAGACATGTTCCAATTATGTACAGCATGGCTTTAGTTGTGGAGGGTCAGGGTCAAGACGGTCTACTCATATGTTGGTTGGTTGGCGATAGCATTGAATAGGTGGACAGGTGGAGGGGAATCTGTAACCCTGATATGTTTGATGTCATATTTTTTTTTGCAAGATAATAACATTTTGTAGAAATAAATACATGCTGCAGAGTGATCTGAAGCCGGACTGGTAGTCGAGAAGATTACCATTAATATGATGTGGAGTTGAATATAGACGGCTTATTCCATGATTTGTAGATGGATGGTGGGAAAGTAACAGGCCAGTATTTGGCAAGATGATCAGGGTCCAGTGTAGGTACCATAGGAGTAAGTAGATGTAGCCTGTTTTGAGACCTTCTGGGAGTATTGCCTTGAGTGAGGTAGGTAATGACAGTGTTGAGAAGAGAAGAACATCTCTACAGAGAGCTTTGATGAAGAATTAAGAGAAGAAAGCATCTTCTTAAGATATGCCTTTTAATTAGTTGAGTTTGTCTCTGTAAGATTTGGGCATTCTAAGAATGACCTTTGTGACATTCCACAGGGGTGGGAGTAAGAGATGAAGCAGGCTTCAAGCTCTCTATGTGCTGTCCGATCTTCTGTATTTTTTCTTTGTAAATGTGTTTCATTATGTTGCGCTTTTCTGAGGAGAAAGGGAATATATGAGTCTGGCATGGTGTCGATACAGTGCTTTGTTAATTTGAAATGCTTCTACTTCTCTAGTCGGGAATATTTATGGTGTTGGGAAAGTACATTGCTGTGGAGCAGGCTTAGAGTTGTTGATGTTGTGTCAGATGTTATGAAGAGTCTAATGGTACTTTTCAATGGAAACGGGGGGCTGATGGTTCTTATTCAGATTTGGGTTAGATAGTGCTCCAAAAGTTGTTAAGAATGGTTATGACCCTGGTTGTGAAGATGATATGGTGAAAATTTATTTCAAGCATTAGATTATCTCAAGAAATCTTGGAAGTTTCAGAAGGTTTGGTCATGTCTTTTGGGTTGACTTCGGCTTTTTGATAAGACACTCAGTATGCAGCAACACAGTGCTGCTGAATTTGATTTGCCGTAGGAAGAATTTGTATTACCAACAATTATGCATTTACAACTCCTTACACAATCAAGCATTATTTGGGGGGGGTAGACCCTATGTAAAATGCCATTGAGATATGGCACGGCAATGTGAACCACTGAAGAGTCAATAAAAGTGATGCTCAGCCGGCACCCAGGGCTTGAAAATGATGCCCATAGACTGGATGTGGAGGAGGGAAACATCGAGAGGATTGGTGGGTTTTCTTCACCAAAAGTGGGCTAAATGCTGAGAAGGACAAAGGCAACCTTTGATAAGAATGATATACACAAGAGGTAGATGTTATTTTCAGTATCCATGAAAAACTATTCACTATGTCACTAAGCTTGCCATATGTAAATCTTTAGGTCCTTATTTACAACAAAATGAAAGATTCAGACACATTCCTAGGTTTCCGAAAGAATGTAAATTTGGGATTGCGTCCAAAGCCATGGGTGTTGTTTGGAAACACCCACAGTAACACCCCTACCATGCCTCTTTTATTCAAAGTGATGTGCGAAAAGGAGCTGCATATACAAATATGACTATGGTTCAAATCACCCTTGGTATGAAATAGTTATCATTTCTGCTGCATAATCAAGATGACCCCAGTAATTGTGATTGCTTAGTTGTAGAAATTAAGAGTGAGAAGAAGCTTTCCTTTCAATTTTAGGACCAAAAATGTGGTCTTGAGTATTAACATCATACAGCTAATCAACATGTACTGCCCTGGATGAAGACTGTTAGGAGCTGCTTTACTTAACATGATAAAGGAGCATCGATTAAAGAAACTCTCGAACATTTACAGGGCAAGAGTTTGGTGATGCATATTTTTCTGCGTTCATTACTTGAATTCCTGAATTGATGAGCCCATTATTCACAATAACAGCCTGCAGATTAATTGCCTCCAAATTAATCGAGGAATGAATCAAACATCCCCCATTTCAAATAAGGTGTTTCCAATTTACTTGAAGCAATACATTTAATATGGGCTTAAGAATCAGTTCATTATCACATTCATAATGGGGTTGGGTTTTTGCGATTTAATTTCCATTCATAGTGATGAATAATTTAGTTGAGACAGCCACAGACACTGGGTATATACTGAATGTTTCTAAAACCCACATTATTCAATTATTCTGACCAATAAAATTGTTGCATCTGACTATCACATTGTTCCTGATGCCTAACATCATGGCAACAAACTGTGTGCAGATGTTGTGCTGTGAACTGGATCTTTACAGACCATTCACTGGAGTTCCAAAACTTAATTTCCCATTCAACCAAACATCATGAGGCTCAGTGTCCCCTAATATCAAAAGATTCATGCTTCCAAGAATATGCTAACAAATTGTCCTCAAAATATCACAATACCATCTTTCAAACTAAGAAGAAAACATTTCAGCTATGTCCTTTTTTCTAAATAATTTAAATGTGTAAGCTATCTAAAGCTGCTTTTAAAGCAGTTTCCATCTACCCAAATCAATTTCAACACTGTTACCAACCTTGGCAACATACATCACATGTGTTAAAAAAATCATGTTTAAATGCTATGGGAAATATTTATGAGAGGATTGTGTCACTCTTGAACCGCACAATATAGTGGAAGAGCAAAGCAAGTCCAAAAGTACGACTGATGAAGCCACGTAAGGCCATCTTGCTTGGCCCTGAGTTGCTTCATAAATAAGGAGTAACGCAACACAGAGCAAATCACTGCATTGTCTTACTCTGTCCTGGGAAGGCATTCCATGGGATTTGAGTGGGTGTTCTCAGATTTACTAGAACTGGTAGACCTGGGAATGCACCAAAATTTGCACCATCTCATGGGGGACGTAATAAAGAGAAATAGTTTTATTTCTCCTTGTTACTTCCTCTTTCAATGAGTGTTGCATCCTGCAGCACACACAGAAGGAGTAATTTTCCTCTCAGAATAGTTTTTGTGCAGGAAGGTGCTCCTTACTGCACAAAAACAATCCTGCATGTAATGGAGCCTGCACCGGCACTAGGCAGCCCATTGTGCACCAGAGCTGGAGAAAGGACAAAAATGCACCATATTGGGATGAATACGGCACATTCCTGCCTTTCCCTGTGACAGAGCCAGCACAGCAAGGTTACTTTCTGTGCCACAAAGTAATAAATATATCCCTAAGTATTTTGCAATTTACTAAATCACATTTCAAAAGGACAAACCAAAACAGATTAAACTGTAAAACATTTATTTTAACAACATAACCTTCCAGTTATAAACATATAACAAGTGAACCATCTGTTGTTTTAATGGGCAATGGACAGTATCATATTTACTATGTGTTGTGCAATAGTAATGCATAATACAAATCCTCATTGTGTGACAATTGTGATTGTGTGGCACAAAACACAGTTGCATAAACAAGTCATCATTGTGTTGCACTACATTTTAAAAGCTGGCCTCGATCTGATGACAATGTTCTTGATTGTGTCAACCAGGAAGATGTGAAACCAGGAGGAGGGCATAAGCTAGTAGAGCACCCTGGAACAAGAGGGTGGGATCTCATTAGAGTGTATGAAAGATGAAGCTTAAGTTTACAGAGGAGGAATTGAAATTGTTATAAGTGAAGTGACAAAGCAAGAAAAAGATGTTTTCATCTCCAAACTCCCACTAGCTTAAAAAGCTACTTTGTGGGCAGGATGAGTTAACAAAGTCAGCGCTGTAGCTCCAACTCACAGGCCTGGAAGAGTGTTAGAAAAGCAAGCATGACTACATTCACAGTGAAACAGGGAGTGGCTTCAAAGCAGCTGGTTCATTTTTCACATTAATTTGCTACCCTCGGGGCAGCACATTCCATGTAATAGGGTGTACTTTCCCTGTTTGTGCCTGGCACATCTGTTATGAGGTGTGCAAACAGGTAAAGTGCACCATTTACATAATAGGGCCCCAAGTGTTAGTACTCATAGAATGTAGCACTCACACTCAAAGTCACATACAAAAAAGGGAGTGCATGAAAAGTCCAGAAAAATTCACTTGAATGTTTCTGATTAAGCTTAGTGTTAACAAGTTTCTTGAGAGCCTTATCACCTGATGTACATAGTCTTTCTTAGAAATCCAGCAATCCAAAATGTTGTCTTTATTCTTTTAATATTCATCCAATCAACCAACATCAGCCCAGCCAAAGTGTTTCATCCCCAAATAGGACTTCCTCAGGCTTTTAATCCATTAATTGTTGATTCATCCTCATTAGTATACGTACAAATATAGTCTTGTGGAAGGCCTTGTAGGCAGCTTGAAGCTGCATCTTTTCTGGATGGGGAGCCGGTGGAGGTTCCTGATGTGGGTGGTGATGTGGGTCCACTAGGGCAATTCAAGGATGAGTCTAGCGGCTGCGTTCTGAATCTCCTGGAGTCTGTTCAGTAGTTAGGTGGTGATTCCTGTATAGAGTGCATTGCCATATTCTAGCTAGTTTGTAACAAGGGCTTGATTTATGGTTTTTCTGGTGCTGACAGGCAATCATTTTAGGATCTTTCAGAGCATGCAGAGGCTGTGGAAGCAGGTAGAGGAGACGGCATTGGTCTGACATTTTATGGAGAATATGCTGTCCATGATGATGCCAATGTTTTTCACACAGTCTGTGAAGGTGCGTGTCCAAGTTCAGGGGGCTACCTGGTGTCATTCCAGGGAGATGTGTTGTTACCAAAGATCAGCACTTCAGTCTTATCTGTTTACAGCTTCAGGCAGATGATCTTCATCCAGTCAGTGACTCTCGTCATGCAGCTGTGGAAGTTGGTCCTGGTGGTAGAGGAATATTCTGAGAGCAAGAGGATGCGCTGGGTGTCCTCTGCATTGGATATGATGTTGAAGCCATGGTTTCTGATGATATTGCCTGGTGGTTTCATGTAAGTTTTGAACAGGGTGGAACTGAGTGATGACCCTTGGGTGATGCCCCATTGAATACGACTTGGGATGCATTTAAGGCCACTCTACGGGGGTTTATTACATCTAAAGATATACCAAAACATAAAGCAAGAAAAGAGGAGAAGAGCAGATTACAAACAGATCTTATAGAGGCAACCCAAGTACACTACAGGGCCGGAACAATACATTCTAGTAAAAAACTCGTCGAGGCTAAGAGTAGAATGAGGGACTTCTATTATGTCCTGGGCGAAACCCATTTTAATTAATTGTTACGCCCAGAGGATGTACGAGGATAGTGAGTATACAGGGAAGCTCCTGGCGTGGCAAACTAAAGAAAAACAGGCTCGTAACAGAATTGACCAACTAACTGATCCAATCACTAAAATACAAGTTAAGACGACACCCTTAATTGGTGCATGATTTCTGAAACATTATGAGGGAATCTATCAAGCAACAGGAGAAACCTCAACTGATTCAATAGGGGAGTTTTTATCTCAACTTACAACCCCTATTTTAGATGCTGAAGAGAAGGAATGTCTCATTGAGACCTTCTCAGAGTCTGAGTTAGACGAGGTAATCGGTTCCCTCCCCAACGGAAAGGCCAATGGTGACGATGGTCTCCCAATTGAATTTTTTAAAAAAATTTGAAGGAACTCTACGCAAAGAACTTTTAATTTTAGTAAATGATTTACTTCAAGGAGGATCCCCCCCGGATTCTTTCCGCTCAGCTGTGGTAGTTAGTATTCTAAAAAAGGGAAAGGATAGTGAGAATATAAACTCGCATCGACCAATAAGTCTACTAAACACAGATTATAACATTTTTACTAAGCTTTTAGCAAATTGATTGAATAAAATAGTGGGAAGTCTGGTAGCTAATGATCAGTGCGGTTTTATTGCAGGTAGGCAGCTCCATACAAATACAAAGTTTGTTTTGGAGGCACTAGATTTTTTTTAAATCAATAAAGTGAAGGCCCAAATATGGTTCCTAGATGCTGAGGAAGCCTTCAACCTAGTGTCCTGGGACTGCCTATTTGCTATTTTGCACAGTTTTAATTTCCCGAATGTTTTTATCTCTCTTTTAAAACAACTATATTTAAACTCCAGGGCACAGATTATTATCAATAATTCTAATGTCGGTACATGTAAGGTCGCTAGAGGCACCCGACAAGGCTGTCCATTATCGCCAATATTATTTGCATTATTTATTGAACCTCTAGCGATTGCGATTAGAAATATACGAATTGATACAGTCCCGGTAACTGGTATGACTAATATAAAACTATACGCCGACGATATTGCCCTGTTTTTAGATTCCAACCCCCTAAGTCAAGCGAAAATTTTAAAAATATTTTCAGACTTTTAAAAACTAGGGGGCTATGAAATTAATGTTAAAAAGACGGAAATTATTTTATTAAACTGCACTGTAGACACTTTAATACCAGAATTTAGGCAAATTTATAACCCCACGCCGAAGAGATATCTAGGAATATTCATCTCGGACAATTTAGACGAGTTGTTCTCACTTAACTATTCACCGTTGCTAAAAAAGGTTGAGTCCCTTTTAGAACGCTGGAATTTATTACCTTTGTCCATAATGGGCCGAGCAGCACTGATACGTATGTCGATCCTACCTCTTTTTAATTTCTTATTTAATGCAGCACCCTGTGTTATTCAGGTCTCCTTTTTTAAAAAGATAGATTCCCTAATATCTTCATTCCTTTGGGCCAAAAAAGCTTCTAGACTGGCACTTAGCACTTTATATCTTCCATTTGAACAAGGAGGGTTATCCCTCCCAAACATAAGGGAATACTATTTTGCGTCTTTTGCACACCATAGTTTTAGGTTTTTCTTTTTAGACACGAATGAGGCAGACAATTTTTTTATGAAGAAGATGTTGACAGAGGTAAAGATAATCGATCCAATTAGAGTTACTAAGGATCCCAAAAAAATCCGCTACAAGTCCCTTCAATGGATTTTTAGACAGAAAACCCAGTTTTTGAAATCCCACTCTATTCCTAGGATAAGTAATACAACTGATTTAACAGAAAAACGACAAATCTTTGGAAAGAAAACGGTTTTGTTAAAATAGATGACTTCCTGGCTGGTAACAGGTGGAAGACATAGCATCAAATTGCCAGCCAGGTGAGCCATTCTCATTCCGTTCTGAAATGGTCCTTTTTTATGTTGAATCCAATACTCCGAGAGCTGGATATAGGAAATCTCTATTTTAAGGAAAATATATCCACAGCACTGAATAATAAAACTCAAAAAAAGATGAGTATTTGGATTAAAATATTAAAAGAGGACAAGAAACAGGAATCCTTGAATAAGATTACTGAGAGGTGGAAAAAAAGAGAGGATATTGAAATCAATCAACAAATTTGGGATAAAATAAACAAATTTAGTAAAACAATTTTTCGCGGCGCTAATGTTAAACGCATGCAATTTTATAATAAATGGTTGATCTACAGAACTCCCTCTTATCTCCACAATATTTTTCCTCTAGTTGCCGATAAATGTTTTCGATGTGAGGAAAAAGGGACCTGGAAACACATTGCCTGGGAATGTCCTAAAATCCAACCGCTATGGAGGGAAATTGAAAAATATCTCTCCTCTGAGCTTAAAGCTCCTATAATATTCGATGATCTAGTCCCGGTTCTTGGTTGCTCATCGATCAACACCAAACATGACGAATTTCTTTTCATAGCTTCTTTAATAGCTAAATCACTCATATTGCAGTTTTGGAAAACCAACCAAGTACCGACCTTTCAGGCATGGAAGGCTAAACTAATACGAACACAGGGCAGGGAAAGAAAATATGCGTTTAGATCAGGGGCTCTGAAAAAATATGAAAAGTTTTGGAGTGTTTTTGAATTGTAAAATATACCCTCATAATCATTAGTCTGCCTATATGCACTTTTAAGCACTTCTGCACATTACAATTATTTTTTACAGTTCATAATTATGACATGGATACTATATCGCTGATTATTTATGTATAACCACATGCCATGTATTGTACCAAAGTTTTTTTTACAAATGTATTCTGTAATGCTGATCTTGTTTTTATGAACTCTCAATAAAAATAATAATAAAAAAAAAGGATGAGTCTAGCGGCTGCATTCTGAATCTCCTGGAGTCTCTTCAGGAGTTAGGTGGTGATTCCTGTATAGAGTGCATTGCCATATTCTAGCAAGTTTGTAACAAGGGCTTGATTTATGGTTTTTCTGGTGCTGACAGGGAATCATTTTAGGATCTTTCAGAGCATGCAGAGGCTGTGGAAGCAGGCAGAGGAGACGGCATTGGTCTGACATTTTATGGAGAATATGCTGTCCATGATGATGCCAATGTTTTTCACACAGTCTGTGGAGGTGCGTGTCCGAGTTCAGGGGGCTACCTGGTGTAATTTCAGGGAGATGTGTTGTTACCAAAGATCAGCACTTCAGTCTTATCTGTTTACAGCTTCAGGCAGATGATCTTCATCCAGTCAGTGACTCTCGTCATGCAGTTGTGGAAGTTGGTCCTGGTGGTAGAGGAATATTCTGAGAGCAAGAGGATGCGCTGGGTGTCCTCTGCATTGGATATGATGTTGAAGCCATGGTTTCTGATTATATTGCCTGGTGGTTTCATGTAAGTTTTGAACAGGGTGGAACTGAGTGATGACCCTTGGGTGATGCCGCAGATGGTGCTCTTTGGTCCAGAGGTGAAGGTTGGTAAGCAGGTTCTCTGGGTTCATCCCATGAGGAATGATGCAATCCATTTTAGGGCATATTCTTGGATTTTAATCTGGTGGAGTCTCTTGATGAGTGTGTTGTGAGATACAGTGTTGAATGCTGCTAGGAGACCCAGAAGGATCAAATCCACTAATCTCCTCCACTCAAGGATAGTTCTGATGTCATCAGTGGCAGCAATTAGGGCAATCTCAGTACTGTGGTTGACTCAGAAGTCAGATTGAAAAGTATCCAGCAAGTTGTTCTCTTCACATTTTCCATTAGATGGCCTTCTTGAGGACATTGATGGGGAAAGGGAGAAGAGAGATGGAGCAGTACATTTTAAGCTCACTGGGGTCAGTGGCAGAGCTGGGCAGAACACGTGGAGCTTCACTATGTGAAATTCCATGGAATTGAATAAAATCTCAGTGAAGTTCCTCTCCGCTCTGCACGTTGAGACTGCGGCCAAGTTTGGCCGTGGTCAACTCACCGGAACTGCCCACTTCCTGCTCTCTCTCCCCTCTTCCTCTACAACCTATTATATAATTATTAAGAACTGTCTACTGACATCGATCGGTGGATGGGATACCTGGGGGGTGCGAACTCACCACTTACCATAACAAACACTTTCTGACGTGCATATGTATGACCACAAAATGTACTACTCACAAAACATTGCACTACACATGCATGACATATTACACTACCGGTATATGGCTACATAGTGGGGTCATCTTACGCAACTCACACACAGAAAAGCTGCTCACAAATCTCTACATCACACACACATGCAGACAACACCAATTCGTAGGCACAGGTCACAAACACTGACACAACCCAAGCCATTGTCCACTCACACTTAAATGAAACATTAGAACTCAAGTATATCTCTACAAAACAGTCACCTCACACAGCTCTCTCACACACAATACTTCTCACAAAGCATCTCTACCACCCACAACACACGTACATGCATGATGCAACGCAATTTTGTAGGCACAGGTTACAAACACACTGGCACACCTCAGGCAACATCTTATCCTCACCTCACACAGCCCAATCACAACTCAAAACACAGACTCAACTGAACAAGGCATTGCCACAGCAACAAAAGCACAAAACATTCCCCACGACATATGCACATCTCCCACAGCAGACCAACTCCTATGTTGCTCATGCTTTCCTGGCAGTTGATTGAGTTTTCATTGTAGAGGTGGAAGTTGAGGTCACCAAGGAAGATGTAGTCTTGAAGTCAACATCAAGTAGTCTGATGATTTTGGGAATGGCATTGCTGAAACTGGGGTGTGGTACTACGAATCTGTAGGTGATGGTGACTCTGATGGTAGTTTTGCCTTTAGTTTGGAGTTGCAAGTTGAGGTGCTCCATGATCGGTGTGGTGTTGTCTATGGTGGTAGTGTAGCAAATAGTTTCTTTGTGGTTGATGGTGATACCTCCGTTATTGATGGGGCAGTCCTAGGGAATCATCTTGTAGCCATTGAACATCTTGTAGCAATGTTGGCAGTGGAGGAGGGGATGAGCGAAGACATTCGAGGGTGGTGATGGTATCTCAGATTTTGGTGTTGTGTTTGCAGAGTGCTTAGACTTTGAGCAGGAGGCAGTAGAGTGATATGGGGTGGTCGTGTTTGGTGCGGTGGGTGTGGCATGGATTTTTGTGAGGGCGGTAGGAAAAAGAACCTACTGTTGATTGAGGAGATGCAATGCAGCAGTTCTTATTGCAGCAGCTGGAGTCCAAGGACCAGAGCTCCATAGCAGTATATGCGGGTGGCAGAAAGGCCATGGTTCCTAGTGCTGGCAACTGTCTAGGGTGGATGGGCACAAACAGACTTTCCTTGGGCGCTCCAGTGACATACCCACTGTACTCATCCACTGCATCCTTGTGGTGCAAAATCCATTCTGTATTTCCTGGGAGGTGGGTGGGTTACTGGGAGACAGTAAGCAGGAGTGGCAGAGGTGAGAGGGAACAAAAAAAATGCTTGAAGCGAGCAGGTGGCAGGTGAAACAAAAACCAAATAAACAACATTCAGCCAATGCAAAGTCAGCAAAACAGAGTGCAATCTGGGCATTACAAACAAAAAAGCAGCAGGAAAATCAACCGCAGGAAGAGCAAAAAGGAGGTAGCAGGGAGCGCAGACATGGGGACATGTTTAATGAGGCATCTAGCTAAGGGTGTGCCAAAAATGCTTTGAATAGAATTCTGTAGTCAAACTTTGTTTTCCACTGAGGATTTTCTCTGTGTTTGCACATAATATAGAATAAATAATAAAGTCTAACCAAAATATTGTGTCAAGATTATTGTGAGGTCAAACATATTGTGGACACATACACCAAAGGAATGAATACTATAGTGTTGTTTTTAATATTATCATAAAAAATGTTTTTAAAATGTATTGTATAAAATATAATTTTAATAGTTATTTTATTGTTTGGTATTCAATTAGCCTTGTATTTTTTATATGTTGTATTTCTGATGTATTTATTGCAATTTTAACATATTATACTTTTTGTATGATTTTGTATTTTTATAGAAGCAGAATGTTGTGTTTATAAAGGAAGGAGTGAATTTTTAATATAGGTTTGTTTTAATTTATGTTTAAGATTTGCTGCATCTGTTTTAATTTGCTTTTTCAATTAAAAACAAATGTTACATTTAATATATTTTAGTTTATGAAAAAATATTTTAATGTTTGTTTTTTATATTATAAACTTAGTTGAAATAAAAAAAGAAATATTTGGAATAAAAAAATGTTAAATTGTAAGTTAAGTTTTGCAAATAATTTTTATAATGACTTTATATTAGATTTGGTAGACTTTTTAATATTATACTTAAAGTGCTGTAAATATTATTATTAATATGCAAATTATGTATTTATTATTGCATTTTTGGTGTTGATTATTTATATTGTGTATATTATATTAACCCTTTCGCTGCTAGGCCTTACCCCTGTGCTAAGCCTTTGTTTGGCTTTTTGTGGTAGTTTGCGCTGAGGCCCCAGTAACCTTTTGTCTACATAAGGTATACATGCCAAATTTGCGCCTTTTTCTTCAAACATCAGGGGGATTTTGGAGGTACCCAAGAGTTTGTGAATTGTCCCAGAGAGGGCCCAGAAATTATCCAAAATACAGCTAAATTGAGGTTTTTTGGGTGGAGAAAAGGGGAAAAAGTGCTGCAGAAGAAAGCATCTATTGTTTCCCCGGCAAATGGTATCAAGAAAGGGTTTATAGTGCTGAAATCATTAGCTTCCCAGCTTTCAGGGATAAGCAGACGTTTGTAGGAAAACCAACATTTTTTGCACAGTTGTTGCATTTTACTTGGACATATCCTATGTTTGCTACTTTTTGAGCATTCAACCTTCTTCCAGTTAGTGGTAGAAATGGGTGTGAGAGCAATAATAGAACCTGGAAAGCGATACATTTTTAAAACGTAGATAAAATTCTGAACTCTGCACAGGGCCATTTGTGTACATCACAGGCATTTGGGCCAACGGTTTCACCAGTAACTTTTTCTACTTATGAAAGATGTTTGAAAGCAACATACTGTTACATCTGCTGGACCTGTCTGATTGTGGGGATAGATAGGACTTGTAGGTTCACCAAGAACCCGAGGAGCCCAGAGTCAATAACGGAGCAGCGCCAGGCAGTGGTTTTCATTATGTACTGGGTATTTAGCAATTAATTTGGTAAAATATAACAAGTGAAAAATAGGCATCAAAGACACATAGAAAGTGAATAGGTAATAACAGTTGCTTGACGATTCCGCGTTCCCCTAAGTTGTCCAATAAAAATGGCACCTCACTTGAATGGGTAGGTATAGTGCCTGCAACAGGAAACAACCCAAAACACAACGTGGACACACCACATTTTACAGTGAAAACAGACCCTTTTTTTGCACAGTGCCTAGCTGTAGATTTTGAACCCTAGCTCAGCCTGCACCCAAGGAAACCTAGCAAGCCTATACCTTTTTGAAGACTAGACACCTAGAGCAATCCATGTTGGGGTGATTTGAATGGCTCTCACTAGAATGTGGATCCACACTTTCCACCCACCCTGCATTTCCCACAGTTATGTAATAAAAATGGTACCTCACTTGTGTGGTTAGGCCTAGAGCTTGTGATGGGAAATGGTCTAACACGCAAAAAGGACACACCACATTTTTATAATGAAAATGGACCCTTTATTTGCAAAGTGCCTAGGTGTAGATTTTGAACGCTAGTTCTGCTGAAACCTACGGAAACCTAGCAACCCTATACATATTTTAAAACAAGACACCCCCAGGACTCCTGGAGGAGGTGACTTGTGTGGCTCTCTCCCAGTTCTGTTATGCAGAATCGCTTGCAAACTTCAAACTTTGTAAAACCTTTGTAAAACCTTCTGTGAGGAAATGTTCTGGAATCTGCGTGGTACCAGAAACTTCCAGTCACCCGGTATTCTCTCAAGTCTTCTGATCAAAATGGTACCTCACTTGTTTGGGTAGGCTAGTGCCCAGGACAGGAAATTGCCCAAAATGCAACGTAGACACACCACTTTTTTACAGTGAACACTGACCCTTTTTTCACAAAATGCTTACCTGTGGATTTGGAATGATAGCTCTGCCGGCACCAAGGGAAATCTAGCAAACCTATGCATTTTTGAAAGCAAGACACCCAGCAAGACACCCGGAGAAATCCAGGAGGTATGACTTGTGTAGCTCTCACCTAGTTCTGTTGCCCAGAATCCCTTGCAAACCTCAAATATTGTTAACAAAACCACATTTTCCTCACATTCCTGTGATGGAATGTTCTGGAATGTGTCGGGCTGCAAAATTCCACCAACCCTGAATTCCACAAAGTCTACCAATAAAAATTGTACCTCACTTGTGTGGGTAGGCCTTTTGCCCACTTCAGAAAACGATCCAGAATGCAACATGGACACACCACATTTTTACAGTGAAAACTGACCCTTTTTTTGAAAAGTGCCTAGCTGTAGATTTTGAAACTTAGTCTGCCGGCACCTAAGGAAACCTAGCTAACCTATATATTTTTTCAAACTAAAAACCCAGAGAAATCCAGGAGGGAGTGACTTGCGTGGCTCTTACCATGTTCTGTTACCCAGAATCCCTTGAAAACCTCATTCGTTGTAAAAAAAAAACAAATTTTCTCAAATTTCTGTGATGGAAAGTCCTGGAATCTGCAGAATTCCACCCGTCCCCATTCCCAAAAGTCTTCTGATAAAAATGGTACCTCACCTGTGTGGGTAGGCCTAGTGCCCGCAACAGGAAATGGCACAAAACGCTCGCAGGGAAACCTAGCAAACCAATACATTTTTAAAAACTAAACAACCAGGGAAATGCAGGAGGTGGTGACTTGTGTTGCTTCCTCCAGGTCCCTTTACACAGAATCCCCTCCAAACCTCAAACTTTATAAAAAAGCACACATTTTCCTCACATTTCGGTGATGGAAAGTTCTGGAATCTGCATGAATCCACAAAATTCCACCCACCCTCATTCCCCAGGGCCCAAAACATATTGAGGAGACATCAAAATTACCTATCACAAAACAACCTGGTTTTATAAGAGGAGGTCACCTAGGTTTTTCACCCCGGGCTCTGCAGCCATCTTGGGAAACTACCAAACCCACACATTTCTGACAGCTAAACACCCAGGGGAGTCCAGGGAGGTATGGGTTGAGTGGATCTCCCAACGTCTACCCAGAATCCCCTCAAACCTCAGATTTAGCTGAAAAATGTAGCATGACACACATTATACTGGTTATTTACTTACTTGAGGTTTCATTTGGGTCACTGATTACACTATTCATAGTTGTTTATAGCTTTGTACTTTTTGGTGGGCTTCTATGAGTTGGTAGACTGTAGGTTCAGTTCTCCCTAGTGATGCTTGGAAGGGTTTGAGAAATGTTTCTACTGGTATTTGTAATTTCTGTTGCTTCGAGTGTGGAGCTGTGTATTCTGCCCACCCAAGTGTCTTTAAAGTGGTACATTAGGAGACTTAGGGGCTCATTAGGATGGAGGAAGGACCGCCACCGCCAGCCATACAGTGGCGTTCCTTCACTCCTCCGACACACCAAATTGGAATGGCAGGGGAATCTCAGCGCAACCGTGGTGCTCGCAAAGACTTCCCCCACGAAACAACCACAGGCAATCCTTATGTTGCCAGGCAAAGCGGTCTCCATCAGCAAATTGATGATGGTGCCTAGCAGGCATTGTCTGCCAAATTACGATGTTGGCTGCAGACAGCCTTTCCATGGTGGTGGAACCATCATGGAAAGGCTGGCGGGGATTGGGTTTGGGGGCCCGTTGTGGGCCCCCCATGTGTTGGGGCAGGTGAGGGTGCATTTGGGCATACCCCCCTACATTTTACACCATTATGTGGCAAGCACCGTGTGGTGCCTGCCAAGTAGTGCTGTGAAATGCACAACATGGCATTTTAGCATTGGGCATGTGCTGCTGTCAGCAGCAACCGCCGCAATGTTAAAATGCAGAATATGACCGCCATGGTGGTTGTCGCATCCTGATCCGGTGTGCAGGACCGCTGCATGCATGGCGGACGGTCCCGGTTCACACCAGGATGACGGATGAACAGCAGCCTGTTCATTTACTTGGTAAAATGGGCTTTCCTTAAGTAAGCTGTAGTGATTAGCTTCCTCTGTTACAAATAGGCTAGTGGTACAAGTCTTTTTTATTTTATATCAAAGGCAAGCTGGCTGTTTGTTGCATATTTTACAATAAGTGCAGATTTTTTAAGACTTCTTCAAATGCTTTGATTAAATAACCACCTTGAATAGCTGCATGTGCGTAGAATTTAAGTATTGTGTGTATCATGGCATGATTATTGTTTTATGCGAGGAGTAGTTGTTTGCCTTATCTCTTAGTAGCTTGTAGTAAGTTCTACTTTTGTTGGATAGGTAGCAAGGTACATATGAGTTTTATATCGTTGTAGAAGTGTTTTCATATTAACCATTTATGGTGTATTTCCGAGTGAGTGGTTTAGGGTGAATTTGAAATGTTCCATTTATCATCCATGTTTGATTTTGGCTTAGTATCAATATATAATCTGCTACAGCAAATATAACAATGCATTTTTATTGTTTAGATCATCGTTTTGAAGGAAGTATTCATTTTTACGTGTGGTGGTTAAGTTCTCAGGTATTTGGATGTCTTTGTTACATCTAGGGGCAGCAGGAGTGTCTTTTTTAGTTTGTGCCATTAAAGTTGTTAAAGTTGGTAGATGCACTGTGATCAGTTCTTTAGAGAGTAAATCCTTTAGAATTTTAGTGGTGGACTCTTGCGAACTAATGCCTGCCTCTCCGAAATATTGAGCTACATGCCTTACTTCGATTTCAGTGACATGTGGGGTGGTTGTGGTATCTAACACTAATAACAACATAATTGTGTGTATCAACCCTCACATGACATGCATTAGCAGTGTTTTTGCCTTCTTGACTGTGCGTGTAGCCCTTGTGAGAGAGAAATGGTTTCCCTTTCTGTGAGATGATATATCTTGCTTTTTCTGTCTTTCTGTTTGTAAATATTGTAATAATATATTTAAATACATTGTTTGTTTTTTATTTAGTATTGCTAATGTACATAAAATATTACACAAATGGATTCTGATGTTATACTTGCATATCTGTTTTTGATTATAATTGCAATTCTTTTTTTTATATTTCCATTGAGGGTCTTGTAGTATGGATCAGCTGCTTTATTTTATGTTGGGAGATTGGTTAAATGTTAAACATGTGTTTGTGGGTACTGTGTAGTGGTTGAAGGTGGTTACTAAGTGGTTTATTCCTATGTATTTTCTCTGTGTCTTTTTCCAGGTCAGTTTGTAGGTTATATATGGTTTTGTACTTCTTCTGTAGTACCTAACGTTTTGTAGTTTGGTTAGGTATTTTTATTTTAGCATTTTTTTTGAGGACTTGGACATTTTATTTTTTAAATAAGTAAGGGCCATATGTATCATTGAAATTCGCATTCGCAAAGGCCGAAATTCGCAGAATTTCGGCCTTTGCGAATGCGAATTCACAATATGGTATGTATTAAGCAAATGTGGTTCAAAATAAGGAATCGCACAATTTGCCATTCCTTATTTTGCGATTGCATTTAAGGAATCGCAAAATTTGCGATTCCTTAAATGCAATGTATGATGCAAAAAAATATTGCTAATTGTCCCTAAGGAATCGCAAATTACCACCAACTTCAAGTTGGTGGTAAGTTGCGAATTTCTTTAAAAAAGCATTTTTTTCAAAAACAAAAGGTGCCATGTGACGCTCATTATGCCCTTAGGGCATGTATGTGCGCCATATGCGCACACATGACATTTTCAGGGGTGTAGCAGGGTGTCCTTTCGACACCCCTGCACCCTTGAAAATATTCTCAATTTGCGATTAGCTAATTGCTAATCGCACATTTCCCCTTCATTCCTATAGGCCTCCTGACCCATAGAAATGAATGGGAAATTATTCCTTAATTGCGATTAGCAATTTTCTAATCGCAATTAAGGAATATTAAGAAATCGCTAAAAAGAAGCTGATTTCTACATACATGCCATTTTGCGATTTCTAAATAGCGATTCCTTAAAAATCGCTATTTAGGAATCGCAAAAAGGAATGTTGATACATATGGCCCTTAATTTCAACTATGCTAAAAACAAATGTTTTACTTAGTTGTGAAGGTAGTTTTTCTTTTTTGGGTTTCTCTTGTCAATATGGCATGGTAGCATTGTCTTGCAGCTTTAGGCCTCAGGTGAGTTCAACACTATGCAACGTTGGTGTTTGCTGTGCTTATTTTTAATACTACTGCTGAAACAGAGCTTTGTGCACTCATTCTTTTACAAATGAAGCACTGTTAAGTGCACTGCCGTACGTGTGATGACTATGCCCAGACCTACGATGTTGTACTCACTGTGCCACATGAGCTATAGTTAACTGACCAGCCCTAACCAAAGCAAAACCATTCTGGAATTGCTTGTGTCTTCTTCAGAGGGGATTTTGTGCAGGCAGTTTGGGCAGGACAGTTCCTACTGGAGTATGACCAAGGCTGATTTGCATGTGGCTGGGTACTGTCTATAGAGATCTGGCTCACAAATGAGACAATGGGGGGTCTGGCCTGAGTATTTCCCAAGTAAAGATTAATTCAAGGGTGCCTGCTGCAAGCAGCATCGACACAGAGACCGGCCGAGGGAAGACTTCAACTCCCACACTTCCCTGTCCCCTGCAGTGCCATTTTTGTGCCTGGAGGTGTTTATTAGCATCACAGCGGCCTGCTGCCTTAGAATGCCCGCCGCAAGCCGCATCAACAAGGGGGTCAGGCCGGGGGAGGACTTTAACTCTCATACTCCCCGGTCCCCTGCAGTGCCATTTTCGTACCTGAAGGCGTTTATTAGCATCACCGTGGCCCTGTGGCGCTGGATGTTTGCGGGTCACACCTGGGCCACGGGCAGGTCCATCCACACCCAGAAGAGGCTGGGCCCCCCACAAACGTGGTAGTCCACAGCCGTCCAGGTGTAAGAGAATAGAGAAACAGAAATCTAATCCAGCAACACATGGAGGTGAGTTCATTAATACTCTGGACTCCTTCCTCCTGCAGGCTTCTGATGAACTGGATAAAGAAATCCAAATTGCCGGACGTAGGCTCTATATGGGGGAAATGTGTCTGACAAACGAGCATCTAAACATCAGGGGCCTCATTTATGAGGCCTTGCGTCAGTTTTGCGCTTCCAATGAGTCACTTTTTGTGACGCATCGGCGGCGTAAAACATGCCTCCTGTTGCACACTATTTACAAAGTGACGCATCTAAGCAGATGCGTCACTTTGTAAACCCCTGCGCTACATTATACCTGCGTCAGGTATAATGTATGCAGAGGGGGTGTTCCCCCGCAAAAAGCCTCGTAATAGTGACACAGTGAAATCTATGAGATTTCACTGCGTCACTTTTAGGACGCTGTTGCATCAAAATCTTGCGCCTGCCTCACAGCAGGCGTAAGACTGACGCAAGCCCTTTCACATGGGGCTTTCCCCATGTGAAAGGACGCATTGCTGGAGTTGCGTCACTTTTGTGACACGTTCCAGCAATGCGTGACTTTTGCGCTTACAGATACGTCAGAAATACTGACGTATCTGTAACACCTTGCGACATGATGCGTCATACTGTAAATGTGACGCATCATTGGTGTCGCAAGGAGGGTGCAATGAAAAGTGACGCATTGCTGTTTTCACGCAGCGATGCGTCACTTTTCATAAATGAGGCCCCGAGTCTTCATCTGTGCCTGCTAACGATTCCCCAAATCCCAAGCCCGTAATTACTCACTCTAAATGCCAGATTCCACAGAGCCCTTGACTGGGTAAAACTGTACTCTCCCCTACCGAACCCCTCTGCAAGAAAAAAAGGAGGGGGAGACTAAGTAAGTCAACTTCTGCTCGCCAAGGCTCTTTTGCAGCTACTCCCCCTGTTCTTGAGGCATTGATCTCCAGAATCAAACAGTTAATCATTAAATGATTACAACCCTTTTGGGGAGATTAATCAACATCATGGCTAATATTGCGCTACTCATTCCAATGGGAGGAGGAACATTACAGATTAACCTGATTGTTTGGGTACCTGTTTTCTTATATTGATTGGACAGTACCAACTTTGTGTCCCCTCAATAATCTCAAGGATAATCAGGTTTCAATGAATGCTGGAAATGACGATGAGTCCAAAGGCTATATAACAGGTCGCACTCCCCACACAGCGCCAAGGGACTTCACAAGCCCAGCCCATCACCCATTTGAGCGATCCAAGTGTCTGCCCTCTCAGCATGTTCCCATTTATCCCAACGCCCCACAGTCAGAGAGGAAATGGCCTTGAACTTACCAACCCCATCGAAGCGGCTAGAAGGAGAGTACTCAGCTGAATGAAGAGGCCAATCAGATAATCATACAAGACTGGCCCTTCCACCATCTGCTTGTCCAAACGTGATTATTTTGGAAAATATCCCCAAGTTAAATAGAAACCAAACGGAAGCAATTGACCAACTGATAACTAAAGCATGCCACCAGATCAGCAAACATGCGGGGGGAGATTCTCTCTCGAATTATGATGGCAAGAAGGGGGGGACTGTGTAGTAGTACACTTCAACTCGAATTTTATGATTCAGCAATTGCTAAGATCATTACCTACAGGGCCATCATTGAGCTTCCAGATGTTTGCATTACCATTAGGCTTTTTTATATAAACCAGCTTGGGCCAACTTTTGGGGTCAAGGCTCTGTGGCTTTCTCCAGTTTTTTTTACCCAGAGATTCAATCCTTCCCTCCGAGGCAAGCTATTACCCTCTCCCAATTCACGATCGATTCACTGCTTTGACAGATTTCGAAGCCTGCAACTGACAGAGGATGAATGGGAGGGCTTCCATCCTTGTAGCCAGCTGTGACATACTAGGGTTAGAGAATCCCGTGCAACCCATGGAAACAAATGATCAGATGAAGCTAATTGTTTGAAATATTGCCGGATTGAAAACTGTCCGATCAAGAATGGTTACAAATCGTCACTACTTATGATCTGATATGTTTACAAGAAACATGGGAAACCAGCCCCATTCACATAGATGGTTGCAGCTAATTTTTTACTCTTGCCCTCCCATCGTGCTAGTGGAGGGATTTTGACACTGCTGAAAAACACGCTTAGATTTGGAAGTGCAGTCCTCCCATTATGATGACCCTTACAATAACTGTTTACATTTAAAAGGCCCAGGAGGTAACGCCAGGCTCATAAGTAACTTTTCCAACAATAACTTTGTGGGCGATATAGAAAAGGTTGTTGACCTACTGGAAATCAACACACTTTTTAATACTTTTAAGCAGATACGTAATATCCTATGGCTGGTTAATTTTAAAATGCATGATTGTGTTTTTTTTTTTTTAAATAAAGCAGTGTGTGGCCAAACTGATGAGGCAGGCGAGTCTATTCCTCATTTCATGCACAATTCTTACAGAGATGCGCCGAACACACTCCTTATCATTATTGATTTAGAAATATGGAACCCTAGTGATACAAGCACAGGCATGTTTCAAAAAACACTTAGAAATCCCAGCCAGTGCTCAACTATTTACTGTGTATTATATTCGGATCCTCTTAAAAAAGCTTATCTTTAACGTCCACATAAAGATTTTTAACTATAGTGATCAAGCTGTCATCACTGGTCAATTGGCATGGGAAGGTATTTATACCAAGGAGATGAGGCATGTTAAACCCATATAACAAGGAAAAAACTGGATTATTCCTAAATGGACCACAATCGATAAAGTTAAAACTGTCCCTATGGTGGTTGCAAACAGACAATTATGACCTATCTACAATCTGATTGTGACCCAATTATGGTAATGACTGCATTTGAGCTAATATTAGTCGAGGTAACTAAGAAAACCCCCACTGCCAACCATGGCGCCCCTAGATGGTTTGACCAATCTTGTACAAGGTCCTTATCAAACCTACATCAGGCGCCAGTTCAAAGATTCTAGGTAGACCAGATTAAAAATCTTGAAGCAAGACACTTGGGAACGAACTTCATCAGGTCGCCATTTTAAAGAACTCTAGAGATTTCTGGATGATAATCAATGCTGTCATCTTAAAAGCATCTACAGACCCATGTTTAGATTGCCATGTGGACGAAGAATGTTGGGTTGCCCACTTTTCCAACTGGTGAGGAAGGGAATCCACTGTGGCAAGCCTATATGGAGAAGGGAATCCGTTAACCTTACTCAGGGGGTTATTGAAGACTGTCTTTCCCTGAAACATTCAAATAAGATCCCTTGGACTTTGTATGTCAAAAACAGTCTTATCCCACATTTATTTGAAATGCCAACAAAACTGCTCTACCATTTCCAAAAAGGAGATCAAAACTCGATTCTTAAACCAAATGGCAAATGAAAGACTCAATAATAGCAGCTTAAAATGCTCTGTACAATCCTTTCTAGAGGGACCAATTCACCATGAAGGGACAGCCCCATACTTTCTGTGATAAACCAATGCCATAGATTTATTTTACTTAGGTTTCTCCTAAATCTTTTCCCCTGTATGCTGGCCCATCCATCAGGAATGTTTGCCTTACTTGAACTTCCGCCCTGCCCAGGCGATGGGATGTCTACACAATCTAATTCTGTAAGTTTATGTTGTCCACAGTAAAAGATTTATACTGCCAATCAAGTGGAAATACAATTTTAGGCAATGCCGCCCAGGAATGTCTTTTTTACAATCATTGTCTGATCTATTAGTATTCTACGGCGCTGCATCTGTTTTTATCTCTTTCCTGCAAGACCAGGAGAATGCATAATATGCTAGAATTAATTGTACATTTTTAGTCTGTCTATAATGGATAGTTTTAACAGAATATTTTTACACTTCGTATAATGATGAATGTTTTGTATGCTTTGTGCTTTTATGAACTTATCAGATAAGGATTGAATAAAGTGATTTGACTGTCTGACTGACTGATTAATTTAGGCATTCCAACTATAATTTTGTTTGGGGGGGGGAGGGGCGTTAGAGTACCCGATCACAAGATGGCTGCAGTTGAGCGAGGCTCTGCAAGCTGGAGCTGTTCATCCAACAACAATCCCCCTAAACAGTGGCATCGGGTCAGTTGGAGGGCTGCCTGTATGTGCCTTGCATTGCAGCATTCTAGTCTTTGTGGGGATGATTAGTGCTGGTGTCCATGCAAAGGCCTGTACTGTTCTTGCTTCAAAGGGCGGGCCCAGTGATCGGAGCCAGGTTACCACCATTCCATGCTACTTGAGTTGTTTTAAAGTGGACTGCTGCTGCTGGTGCCCCTGTGGTTGGGATAAGGCTGTAAAGATGACCTCAGTGGCACTGATGGATGTATGACATTACAACACATATATTTGCATCGCGGTACATTACATCACGGTTTTTACAACGCAAGTCATTACAACGACTTGCGTTGGAGGTCCCTGGACTTAGGAGTAGTATAATTTACTATTCCAACTCCAGTCTACGTGCAGTAGGGAAAGGTGTTGGTTCGTAAATTATTCTATTCCTTGTCCTAGAGCCCCATCCAGCGCAAGTCGTTATAACGACTTGCGTTGTGAAAACCGTGATGTAATAGCATCGTGATGTAATCCCGCGTTGTAAACAATGTTTTCCGACACTGATGGGTGCGGGGATGACTATTTGAGACCATGAGCCTGGTGGTGGGGCCGCAGCTCCTGTGGTCTGCCCGAGGTACCAGGCTGCTCAGCTATCTGGGGGGCGCTGCCGAGGGCACATTGTCAAGTGAGGAGACAGGTTGCACCGACTTTCGTTTAAGTGTATCACAGTCCTCCGGCTCAGCTGGAGCTCTGTAAGTGGTAGGCATGGTGTGGGGAAGCTGGCCATGGGCTTGGCGCACCCTCCCCTGGGGACGGGCTGAGAGCTTTACCATGCAGACATCTGTGCTATGGCCAGGAGCTAAGAGGGTGCATTATCGACCCTGAAGATACATATAGGAGGCTGGTGCATGCTGGTTCCCTCCCCATGCGATCCTTGACCGAGGTCCAAGGTCTGTGTCTCAAGAGGTGGTCCCCTGACTGGGAGGTGCGGGACCTTCTTTTCTGACTGCCTTAAGCGGTGCCTAGCTCAGAGCCCTGCACATCTATTGTCTCTACCATTCCCACTGTACCAATTGTGAATGCTACTAAGGGTATCAATATAATTGAAGGAGGCTTGACTGCTACAAGTGGGACCCCTGGAATGGCTGGCTTGCACTTGCCCCCTGTGGTGCACTCCTGGGGTCCAACAAGGCCCTCGATAGAATCATGTGTGCATCCCCCTGAGTCACTGCAAGCTTGCTGGGCCCTCCCTTAGGTTATGCCACCACATCACCTAATGGCCCAGCGATTGGCCTCTGTTGGATGAAATCTACTCCCCCCTCTACCCACTTACATCTGGGGGGAGTTGAGGCCCTGGGATCTAGGACACTTGCTGGTGGTGCATGATGTGGAGGTGCCTTTTGTCACTACATAGCACATTGACTGTGTTTTCTGGAAGCCTGTCTACAGGTGTGGAGCTGGGACGTTGCACTTCAGAGGTGGAGGATTGCCACCAGACAGATTGGTGGGACACTGATGCAAAAATTCCTGGAAGTGATACGGAATAAGAATGCAGATTTGGAGGCATGGTCCAGATAGAATAATATACGAATTGCAGGTGGACCAGAGTCAACGGTGAGATATCAGGAAATCCTAAAAAGACATACTTCTCTCCTAGTCCACTACTAATATTAAATAAGGAGATACATAAACTTGTTAGGAAACAATATCTTAATAGATCTGGGGAAAATGAGCATCAGTTAGCCGTATTAAAAAGAAGGAGGGTAAGATTGAGATCTAAGATAAAAAGAGAAAAAGAAGATTCTCTATGGATCAAGTTAAGAGAGGCTTCGACATACAATAAATCTAGAGAATTCTGGTCCATAATAAGGAAAGGATGTGGCTCAATAACGACTCCCACTCCCATCGCTATTTCAGAAGATGTCTGGACTCTATTTGTGTCTACCTTATATGCACCTAATGGTGCAGGGGGGGATACATGGGATCCAGGCTCAAATAGTGACCATAATATGGAACTTCCTACAGAGAAATCCATAGCTACCGTGATAAAGAGTATGCGCTCTTCCGGAGCTATGGGTCCTGACGAACTGCCCATGTCTATAATTAAGCAAGATGTTACCATCTGGAGTAGGATTCTTCTTCCAGTTTTTCTAGCATGCTTTAAATCACGAACAGTCCCCGACTCTTGGAAGGGAAGTATATTAATCCCTATATTTAAAAAGGGTGATCGGGATAAACCTTCTAACTATCGTCTAATAGCCTTATTAGACTCAATAGGAAAAATTTTCGCTAAACTTCTTTTAATGTTAATAATAGAATGGGCAGACCGAAATTGTATTTTACCCATGGAACAGACAGGATTTCGAAAAGAGCATGGAACTTTAGATAATTTGACACTATTACAGGTGATTATGGATTTATTTATTTTATTTATTTATTTTATATGCTTATTAAGCGCCAGACTAGACTCCCGAAGGGGTATCTCCGCGCTATAACTGCAGATATGAGTGAGAATAAAAGTGTAACCAGAGATGATAGAATCATTGGTTGGCGGGAAACAGGTACGTTTTTAGATTTCTTCTAAAGTTCATATGATTGGTAGTGGACCTTAGTTCCAACGGCAGTGTGTTCCAGAGTGTGGGTCCGGTATAAGCCAATGCACGGCCACCCTGCCTGGCTTTCTTAACTCTGGGCACCTTCAGCAATTGCTGATTGCTGGAGCGTAAGGAGCGTCCTGGGATGTAGGGCTGAAAGATGTCAATAAAATATTTAGGGCCCATCCCTATTAGGCTCTTATGTATAGTACATAAGGTCTTGAACTGAACTCGCTTCTTCACAGGAAGCCAGTGTAAACGAGTCAATAGGGGGCAGGAAGGTGTCCTTGGTGGAGCATTCATGACAATCCTTGCTGCAGTGTTTTGAATAACCTGCAGTTTCTTGACTTGCTCCTCGTTAACTCCAAGGAGCAAACCATTGCAGTAGTCTACCCTACTGATAACAAGAGCATGGACCAATATTTTCCTGTAGTGGTCTGGTAGGTAGGGGAAGACCCGCCTTAGCATCCCGATAGCCCGAAAGCAGGTGCCAGCTACTTGATTAGTGTGATCCTTGAAAGTAAGTTGTTGGTCGAATAGTACTCCTAGGTTTTTGACCTTGCTATTAGGAGTAGGGACAGGACCTAGTTCTTGAGGCCACCAATCCGCTGACCAGAGTGCCGTCGCTTGACCGAACAACAGGGAGTCTTTCTCATTCTATCCCCTCTCTGAACGGATTAAAACAAGGGTGTATATTGGCGCCCATATTGTTTTCCTTGTATACGGCCGACCTTACATCTTCCATTGCAGTCTGTGAGGGATTAGCACCATTAATCGGAGGGTCAGCCATTTCGATTCTAATGTATGCGGACGATATACTGGTTTTAGATTTGACCCCGAAGGGTCTATCTAATCGTCTACATGCATTGAACCAATTTGCTGAAGCACACTATATGAAAATTAATAGTTCGAAAAGTAAAATTATGTGCATCTTTGGTAAAAAGAAATGCAGGTCTGGTAGTTATAATTGGACTATTAGCGGACAAAAACTCGAGGTGGTTAAAACCTATACCTTTTTAGGTAAAATAATATCTGCTAATCTTAGTGAGAAGCCCCACATTGAACATAACTCACGTAAAGCGCTGGCTCATGGTACGGGGTTATGTACTTTGTATAACGCTACCGGGAAGAGGCATTTCTCCCTCTTTCTGGATGTATTTAGAGCGAAAATTCCCGCAACTCTTCTATATGGAATTGAACTAGTGGAGTTGAAACAATGGGGTTTTATGCAAAAAATGGAAGGAAAGGTACTAAGAAAAATGTCTTCTCTTAACACAGCATGTTCTACATCCTCATGCAGGTTGGAATTCGGACTCCGAAGTTGTTGGGTACAGGGGTTGGCTGCCCTTGTAAGATGGGTAGCCTGTTTGGCCAGAGGTAAACCGGGTACCTTAAGAGAAATTATTAAAAAGGAACTCCTGGGCAACTTTAACGAGTACTCGCAGTTGGTAAAAAACTTTAGAAAAGCGGTATCTCTGCTTGAATTGGATGAAAGTATGTTATTTTTACTTTCACCATCTGAGCTAAAGCTTAAACTAAAAAGTACATCCTGGGAACTCTGTTATAAGTTAGATATACTTGCCCAACCTAGACAAAAAGAAAGGGAAGCCCTGGTAAAAACATATATCCCAAAATTAGCCCAACAATATCTCATTTGGAATATTCCCCATAGTGTCCGTAGATTATGGTACCTTTTAAGACATAATTTGCTTCCACTCAATATACTTTTAGCAAAATGGTACGGGGTATCTCCTCTATGCAATTTCTGTAATAATGCTGTACAGGATCGTAATCACGTCTTGTTTATCTGTCCTGCATTGCGCCCATTGCGCATCAAATGGTTAAAACCAATTTGTTTACAATTGGGAATTGTAAATGTAAAAATGTTCTTCCATGCACTTTATTCCCCCCCAAATGAAATGTTTTGTTCCAGAATTTTTAATTTTTTTAAAGGGATTTTAGATATTTATTAATGAAGTACAGGGAGACGTTGATGATTGCTTTACTCGCAGATATGTAGTGTTTTTTTTTTTTTCTTGCTTTATGTCGTCATTTATTCGTTATTTCTATGTATAATTGTGTGTATATTTTTATGTGGCCCTCAATGAGAGCCAAAACATAATAAATAAACTTTGACTTTGACTTTGACTTTGATGGGACGTATGGAGGTCTATGTTGAGGCCATGCTCTGGAAGCTGTTTGGAGATGCCCTCTCCTCCGTACTCATTGTCGAGTGCACCAACTGCTCCACCTAGAGGCTGCCCCCTGGAGCGCCTGCTAGACCAATCATTGTGCTCCTTCTCAATTATCAATATAAAGCTACAAGTGGTTCCATTGGGTAAGTGCCATAGGGTACTGGTTCAGAACCTGATTATTTCTTTAACAATCAATTGTGATTTTGTACTAGACTTTTATAAATGTACCACACCCAAGGTGGGTTTTTATCAAAAATATATATGTTTATTAAATTACTTGTTTTGTTTCTCTATTTTCTCACTAATTGTGTAAACATTTTTATACAAAAAGATAATACCAATGGGGTCTGTCTGAGAACGAAAACACCATAATAAATAAACAGACGATTTATTGGGAAACTGTGGTGACATTTAATGCAAATGGATGACCTGTTTCATCATATGGAGTGTAAGGACTCAATATGTGGCAAATGACTACTCACGCCTCTCATATGAGAGATGTGCAACACCCGCTCGCAGTTCTCTGACCCGAAGGCAGCAGTGAAATTCGTAAAAACTATTCTGCGGGCTGTGCTTCAAACATCACTGGTGGCTGAAAACTCTAAGACTGATCACCTTAGCGAGAATGACTAATTGTGCGCAACAAGCTTTCACCCCCTTCCTTGGGATTTGTCACTGGATAGGCATGTCCCTGCTGACACACTGCAGCAGCAATATATGCCTTAGACTGGTCTGGTGGCTTACCCTTGAGGGCCGCGGCTGCTCTGTGGTTCACCCAGCTGCTCTGTGGTTGGGAGTCTGTCAGACCTCTAGTTCACCCCCCTGGAATGAGTTCCTGGTTAATTTATATGTTCACTAGGTTGAAGATGTTAGGTGGAATGGACAGATTTGGCCTATTTGGGAGGCCAACGTGGGAGGTAAATTTGGGTAATGCTGTTGTTCGTAGCTGTTTGGATGCATGAAGTATCCCTTTTCTCTTCACCTCTGGCTCCTCGGCGCTGTGTAGTGATCTATCAGAGTAAAGACTCCTATCAAGCACATCAGGTGATCAACTTGCCTTCTCTTCTCCCGTATGAGTCTGCTTAAGTGCATGGAATGTATGTGGCCTGAATGAAAGGTGCAAGGCGCAACATGAGCTGGGTAACTGCAATGACATCAGATAAATATAGCTTGCGTACAAGAGCTCAACCTCACTGAACATACACTAGCACACTTGTGAGTGGGATGGGTGGGTGAACAGAATGTGTCCTGCTATTCATGCTTTGTACGAGGAATGGTGAATCTGTTTCAAAAGGGACTGCACTGATGCAATCCCCATGCCATTTGTGACCTCTTGGCCCGCTATATGCTGTTGGCAGGCAACCCACAGGGCACTTCATTGCTACTGTTGTCAATTTATGGTCCCAATGATGATGATTCGGGTGTGTTTTCTCAGGTTTAGCGGCTGGCTAGCACTCTGGGCCAAGGCCCAGTTTGTTGACGTGGAGACTTTAACATGGTATGCGACCCTACAGCTGTTCTTTCAGGAACCACCTAGAAATAGCATCTAGCTACATGCATCACAAGCTACACTCTTTACGCCTGGATAACCTCAAGTGTGATAAGTCATGCTCCACAAATACTGATTGATTGATTGATTGATTGATTGCATGTTCCAGTGATACCACTGCTAAATGTCCTTATATAATATCAAAGAAATGATGAGGAAGGTAATGCCAAGCCACCATTTAATGGCAAGTGTGCTGGTGTGTCTTAAAATTATTTAGAATGACTGGGTTTCTTTCTTTAAGAAGGACTTGGCTTCTTTATGAAGGATGAACTTATGCACCACAGAGGTGCATAGTAAGTGCCTTGCATGATTTTATTTGGGACCCAGATCCAACAAAAGCTTTTAACTAGTTTAAGTAGTGGGTGGGGATAGCATATCAATGGTTATGTGACTGATCCCAGCAAGGTCCCAGCACCTGGATATCCTCATGGATGATTAGTCAGGTTCTACAAATCCAACTTGATAAATTGAGTGATTTATCGAAACACTAAGATCTTAGGGAAATTAAGAGCAAAAAAACATCCAGAGGTGTGCTAGAAGAAACATATAAATGAATGAGGTTTGCAAGCAAGCAAATAATCAAAATTAGAATTTATACTATACGGGCAGAGCTACAAGAAAGTGCTGCAGCTCGGCACCGCAAGCCCTTTAGCTATGCCATGCTGCAGCACTTTCAGAGCACAGGAATGCAACATATTTACAATGATATGTCATATTCCTGTGCTCTCCCCTGTGCTGGTGCATAAACAGCTGCCATGAGCCGGCGCAGGCACCCGTGCACCCTGGTGCAAGGATGCCTGCGTCATGGGGAGATTGTTTCTGTTCAGGAAAACAATCACTACAGGCATTTTCCTCTTTCAAAGCGTGCTTTAGAATGCAGCACACTTTGAAAGAAGAATACAATTATTGGAAATGAAAACTATTCTCCTAGGGTGGCATAACATACTGACGCATTTCCAGGTTTACAATTCCTCATAAATCTGGAAATGTGTCTGGTTCCAGTGGTGGTGCATGGGAACAACCACAGCAACACCCATGGAACGCCCCTTTCACGCAAAGTGCTGCGTGTAAAGGGACTATATTTACAAGGACAGGGAATGCCATGCAGGGTGGCTTTTTCTCTCCTTGTAAATATGGGGCAGGGAAATTACGTTGCCAGTGAGTGACAACAAGTGATGTACTGGCAGTGTAAGGGGCATCAACATCTGCTCTCATGCTTTTGACTGCTGTCTCAAGAAGAAAAATTGTGACCTTCTGATACTGTCTGGGATAGTGTACAGACAGGATGGTATCCATAGCTACAAAGTGCCATGTGTTTAAGTGATCTCCTCAACCCTACATCCAGTTGAAATGTGGTGTTTTTAAACCATACATATTATTTACTATCTCTATTTGCTATTGCAGGTTTCTGATGATAATGGGGGAATCTTCTCCAGTCACTGAAATAGACGTCCGCACCTACTACTACTGTGTGCTAGCTTGCAAGTCAGCGTAATAAACAGATGAGCCCAGCAAACAACTGTTTCATGTGGATACAAATGTGTTATGAATATGTTTTTAATGAACACATATGATATGTTTGTTACTCACCGCACACTGCAATACAAAATAAAATAAAATGTGAATCTGGGACTGTACTTTGTTTTGTACTGCTATCTTGTGGCTATTTTCTGTAACTTCACGAAAGAAAATTGTAAAATAACAACCGTAAAATGACTCTATTCTCTTGAGTTACATGGTAATCTCCTACTGCCCTACACATGTTTTAAACATCAGTGTATCCTAGCATAAATGTTGTGTCAGCGTAAAATGTAGAAAGGAAATAAAAAATCTATTTTGATTGTATATAAAGAAATACGTTTGTTTTCAAGGAAATAGCCCAAATTTAGAAGTAGAAGATTCTTGGTTACCACAACTGTAATGCGTTTCCTATATAGTCCTTTGCCATGTTCCCTATGTTAGCATAATTATGCTGATTGTAGTCCACTTTTGTTTGGAACACTTTATTAAATATCAGGCTTGTATTTATGTCATATTTTATTTTCACATGGACAGCACATGTTTTTTTTTATTTTGTTCTTTTCCTTGGGTTTAGTCGGAACAGCCTAGGCAAGGTCAAACAGCATTGCTCCTTGCTAATCTGCCTAGTCAGCCACTAGCACCTATATATAACAGAGAAATCTAGCTGGAGTTTTTTAACACACATATTTAATTATATAACCTGCGACAGGTCATTCTAAAAAACACAGACCCATCTCTGTGTGCTAAATTATGGGGTCCGCTACTAAACCCAGAGGTATATAATCTATAATCCCTTAACTTTTGTAGTGAGGGTGGGTTTAGGCAAATCTGTCAGTAAATATGACAGGGCTTCTTTTTGTATATGGTCTGCTAATCATGCTAATGACATTACTGACCTGTATTTGTTTTATAGTTGTGACACATTTATTGCATTATAGAGCAATATAGTCAACCCCACCCCTGTCTCGAATTACCGTTCCCTGCCTTGACTGCGACCTTTGCCACCTAATTCCATAGATTTTTCTTCAGCCATCCACCGCTGTCTTCCCCTATTGGATGCTCCAATGCGGCACCTAGACAAGTGATATCCATCACTTGGACACGTGCCCCCCCCCTTAGTGCCTCCAGGTAATTTCTTTCGCCTAACCTGTCCCTCCACCCGTCTTTCTTTACCCCCTTCCCTGCTCTCCTCACTTCCCCCCTACGCCTTCCCCACCTCCCTACCACCCTTTTTCCTGGGCTTTATTCCATCTGACTATACCTCCATTCCCTCCTGATCCTATAGAGCACACTTCTAATCATGTAACCATTGTCCTGATGATGACCTCAAGTTAAAGAGGTTGAAACGCCGTCAACTTGACAACGCCATTCGCGGCAACCTAAGGGTCATTCGCAAATAACAAAATCAGGTTTTGTGATTGTAAATACGTTTGCTTGATCCATTGCTTTGTTTTTCGCTGCTTCACGTTGTTTTTCCTAATCAATTGTGTCACTGCGCCGTTTTTTCACTGTAACACTCCCAGTGCACATTTGGTTGATAGGGTTACTGCAATTTAATTGTAATTTGTGCTTCTATTTGCAAATATCAACCTTTCCACTCCTACCTGGTCTCCCGTGTACCCTTATTCATTACATAGACATGGCTTAAATCTTGGACAAACCATGCTGTTGCAATGGTCCTGGTGGAGTAGCCATCATTCTTTGACATACCTGCCAATAGAGCTCCTTTGATTTTACTTCTATCAAAGATGCTTAGAATCTTGGCTCTTGCCTTAAAACTAGTCTCTCTCAATCAATGGCAGGCCGCCAGGCTGCCATTTGAACATCATATCTACTCCACTGTAGCTGAGGCAATAACTACCTCCTAAATTAACTATACTACCTTGTTGGAAATGGGGGTTGCCCAAGTCTCAAAGGGGGTAGCATGGCATCAAGCGGGCAGGCCAAACTTGGAGGACATGTGAAGCACTCACGCAGTACCCTCAGTCAACACACCAGGCACACTACAAAAGAGGCAGGACACCAATTTGAGTTGGAAAAAGATACGTCATTTAGTAGGGTTTCCAACCTGCAAGGCAAAAGAATGCAAAACAGTAGTGTCACACAGGACGCCAAATGGCGCCAGAGCCAAGTGAATAAAGGGGGGAATTATTTACATAGGAAGTAGTCCATGCTGAAATAAAGAACAATTGTGATTAAATAACAGTAGTCCTGGGGCCAATCTGGCGGGGCCAACTCAGGCTCTCATCCTTAGGGGGTTGTAATTGCAAAATTCTACGTTAGCATAGAAATACATCATGCACATTAGCACCAACCCGCCCCTGTTAGGGAAAAACAACAACAGAGCATTACAGCACATACTAGTCAGGAGCACCTGTAAGAAATCAGTACGGCAGGCTCATTAATCAGGGGCATAACAGGGGCCTGGAATAACTCATCAGGCCAGCATAGGGGCACCACAGCACTAACAGGGCGCAAAAGCATACAATCACCCATCAGGTGTAAAACCACAGTATACCTAGGCCTCAATAACCTTAGTGTAGGCATAACATTTGCATAACCACATTAGCAGGGTAATCAGCAGACCATTAACACTAGGCGCAGTGGCGCATCACACCTGGACAGGTAACATGAAACGCTGCGTTACCCTAGGCAACCAGCATCCTGATCAGAAATGAACATGGCAAATAACCATTGCAGGGCTCAGGGGTCAACAAGCCATTAACAACCAGGCTGAGTTACCCAGCCCTTCACTCTGCAGGGCCTGACACCTAGCTAGGGGTTAACTTGTCCCTCTACCAATCCCGGGGGGGGTTTCAGTAATGTCCCAGCCCAGTCTAGAGGCTTAAAAAGGAGATCAATAGGGCCAATGAAGATCAGTACAGTTTCCAGGGGCTAGCACAAGTCCTGGGGCGAGCACCGACCCTGTGCCCCGACCTCCACACAGTTTAATCCAAGCCCCACTCACCAGGCTCAATAGGTTCTGCGGGGCGTCCTTTGGGATCTCCTCTGCAGGGGGGGACCAGGCACCGACAATATGCCTCGAGGCCCTCCTTTCCGCGGCGTCACCCGGGGCCCAGGGGTTCCAAAACGGCCTCTGGACGGCCACTCTCTCCTCACCCGGGGCCTCCTTCTCTCAGAGGGGCCTGGGGCTCCAACACGGTGTCTGGGCACCCGTGGGGGAAGCCTGCCTGGCTTTCCTCCCACGTTATAAGGCTCCTGCAGACGGCTTCGTTGGAGGGGGCGGGGCTGGCACCGACAATGTGCCCCGGCCCCTCACCTAGGACCGCAGACCGGCGGGGTGGCCTCCCGCTCCGGTCGCTCCAATTCGGGGCTCCCTCCTCGGCACGGGGGCCCCGCACCAACACTTCACCTGGGTCCCCTTCCCTCACGGGGACCCAGGGCTTGGCGACGCTCTCCTCGCTCTGGCGGGCCGGCACCGACAGCGTGCCCCGGCCCCGCCTTCTCCACCGGCCCCTCGCGTGGGGCACAGACCGGCGGGGTGGCCTCCCGCTCCGGTCGCTTCTCTCGGGGCTCCCTCTTCGTCACGGGGGCCCCGCAACGGAGCTTCACCCGGGTCCCCCTCCTACCTCACGGGGACCCGGGGCTTCGATTCCCCTTCTCCTGGCCTTCCCGGCCAATAGCCAATCCCTGCGCGGCCTTCAGGGGTCACGGCCGCGCAGGCCAATCAGTGCGTGGCGGGAGCGGGCCGATGACGCGGTCAGGCCCCCGTCACATGACGAGGTAGACGGCGGCTTCAGGGCCCAGCGCGTCCCTCACACCACTTCGGCGGCCCTCTCCTGGCACCGGGGGCCGCCGCGACGCTGCCCACAGCGGTGGGGGGGTCCCACACACGCCGGGCCGCGGCGGTGATTCACAGCGGCGATAAGGGGTAGGCTCCCTTGTAATTAATTAATTATATAATCTAATATAATCTACATATATCTCGGATCTTCCGCGCAGCGGTGACGCGCAGAGGAAGCGCCGAAGAGGCGCCTAAGAGAAGCCAGTCTGCGCCAGTCCGCGTCCAGACGCTTCCAGCCTTCTGCCTCTCACTGTCCTGACATCATGGTAGGAAACCACCTCAGTTATAGTTCTTCCTCCCTACACTCGCTATGCCCCCCTATTAACCCTCTGTGTTTCCATTCGATCTCCCCGCTCAATATTGGGTCGCAATGTCCCACATGTAGTTGGAGGTTGTCCTCAATGCACTCTGATAAACTCCTACCCCCACATAAGTGGAGAATGTTTCTCCTTAACTGTCGGTCCTTACCAAAACATCATACAGAGCTTTCTATGCTGATAGAGGAGCTACTTCCTGAAGCCCTATTTCTTACAGAAACCTGGCTTCAATTGGAAAACGACCCCGCTACGGTATGGGCGACACCGGAAGGCTACACTCTGAAACGCTTAGACCGTCAGACAGGGAGAGGTGGCGGTCTCGCCATCATATACAGAGATATTTTCAAATGCCGCATCACCCCCTCCACTATAACTAAGTGTGAGAGTTTCCATTTCTCCCTAGAACTCTCGCCCACCGCCACATTCTCCGGCATGTTGGCTTATCGCCCTCCTGGCGCCCTCAGTAACTTTATCCCCAACCTGACAGACACTGTCGCCAGTGCCCTGCTCTCCACAGCAAATTTCACTCTATTGGGGGATTTTAATTTGCACCTGGATGATCCGTGCGACTCCTCAGCTAATAACCTTAGGCTCAACCTGCAGGCCATGGACCTTTGCCAAAAGGGCTTTCTTGCAACTCACAATAAGGGACACCTCTTGGACCACATTTACAGCAACCTGGATACTCTAAAAGTGGAGACTCCCATTCCCCTCCCATGGACTGACCACTGCCTAATACCTTTTACCTGGTCTACGAACCCCTCTACTACCACTCATAAGTCCAACAAGCACTGGGGAAGGAAATGGCCCTCCCTACCGCTTCCTGAGTGGGAACGTGCCCTTATTGAACATCCACCACAGAGGTCCACTAATCCCACTGATGCCACGACCAACTTTGACACCTGGATCTCCAGTACCCTTGACCAGGTTCTCCCCCGCATCCCTCTAAAATCAATAACCAGATCCAAAGTGGCCCCGTGGTACACACCCGCACTCAGAACCATGAAGCAATCATGCCGCAGACTCGAGAGAGCGTGGAGGCAAGACTACTCTCAACAGAGGAAGGCTGACTATAAAGCCGCCATCAAACTATACAAGGGGGAAATTGTCGCCACTCAATCCCGCTTCTATAGTATGAAAATCAACATAGCGGCCAATGCGCCTAAGGAGATTTTCAGGATTGCTAAATCTTTGATATCTCCACCCTCTGAGCGACCATCTTCAGATGGCGCACAAACCCGGTGCAACAATCTTGCCACCTTTTTCTCTCAGAAAATCCAGGCAATCTACTCTTCATTCATCACCGGTGACGACAACGATAAATCTATCCCCCTTCCTGTCCCTGCTGGCCCTACCCCCTGCACACTTGAAACACTTCCACTACTTGATTTGGTATCATTAGACAAATTGATCCCTAAAATCACCTCGGGATCCCCTAATGACCATGCTCCCCCTCACGTGCTTACCAAGGTCTTGGACGTTATCCGCCCAGTCATCTTGGAGGTTCTGAATGCTTCCATTACCTCCAACACCGTCCCGCCCCCATGGAAGTGTGCAATGGTAAAAGCTTTGCTAAAAAAACCGACGTTGGACCAGAACAACTTAGCCAACTACCGTCCCATCTCCTTACTCCCATGGATGAGCAAGCTACTTGAGAGGCACGTCAATAACATCTTAGTAGACTTTCTTGAATCCAACTGTCTGCTCCGTTCCTCTCAAACAGGGTTCCGTCCACGACACGGCACCGAAACCGCTCTTTTGGCGGTGACGGAAGAGGCTAGAACTGTGTTGGACCGTGGAGGGAAGGCAGCCATCATTCTACTCGACCTCAGTGCCGCGTTCGACACGGTCAACCACTCGACTCTTCTCCATCGGTTGAGTGGTTTGGGCGTGTCGGGCGCGGCCCTGAAATGGCTTGCCTCATTCCTGGACGGTAGATTCTTCCAGGTGTTTGAGGGTGAGTTTGTCTCCCCAAAACACCCTCTTAGTTGTGGAGTACCTCAGGGTTCCTCCCTGAGTCCTACTCTTTTCAATGCCTATATGGAGCCCTTGGAGAGGATAGTCCACCCTTTCGGGGTGCGTATCGTCACCTACGCAGATGACACCCAATTGGTGGTCTCACTGGACGACTCCGCGGGATCCTCTTCCACCTTAGGCCCTTGTCTAGAGGCTGTGGCCAGATGGATGCAATCCTCATTCCTTAAACTGAATGGGGAGAAAACAGATATAATGCTGTTGGGCAACTCTTCTCCTTCTGCCCTAGCCTCCATCTGGCCTACATCTCTGGGCCCGCCCCCACCTCCCAAACCCCAGATTAAGAGCCTGGGAGTTTGGCTGGATAAGGCACTTGATTTCTCAGTACAGGCCACAAAAACTGCTTCCACCTGCATTGGAATGATGAAGATGCTCCGCAAGGTGCTACCCCTGCTCCCATTCCAGGCCAGGAGGATCATGGTCCAGGCCCTGATCCTCTCTCGCCTGGACTATGGGAATGCCCTGTACGTGGGAGCCCCAGTAGCTGTGACCCATAGACTCCAGGTCACACAGAACTGTGCTGCCCGCCTACTTTACAATATCCCCCGTTGGCAGTCAGCCAGGAAAGCTCTGAAGGAGCTTCATTGGCTCCCCATAACAGCCAGAGTTCAGTTCAAGGCCATGTGTATTACGCACAAATCCTTCCACCGCACCGGACCTGCAATTCTTCACACCATAGCCACCCCTTATGCTCCCTCCAGAGCCTTACGTTCCAGCTCCCTGAAATTGATAACTACCACTAAAATTAACAAAGCTCGCTGGGGCGGCCGCTCATTCTCCCATACTGCTGCTGGGTACTGGAACTCCCTTCCCCTCTCCCTTCGAGAAATCAATAACCATCTTTCATTTAGGAAGGCTTTAAAAACTCACCTGTTTGCAAAGACGTGTTGATCCCCGTGAGCCTGCACCAGAATTCAGCTTGAAGCGCTACGAGGCCTCCGGGTAGACACGCGCTATACAAGTGCAATTTCCATTCCATTCCATTCCATATAGCGGACAGCGCGCTGGAACGAGGGTAGGCTCCTCAGCGCTATTCCTCCTCGCAGTTTCCTCAGCGCCTGCACAGCGCGATTCTCCTCAGCAGATGGCGCTATTTACAGCGCACTGCTCCTCACACAGCTGGCAAAGGGGGCCACAGCTTCCTTGGGGGCACCAACCTCCCCAAAACAGCGCTTCCACAGCACAGCGTCCAGCAGGTACACCTCACAGGGGCTTAATCCTCCCCAGGCGGCTCCACCCGGCCCAGCACTTCCAAGGGGGGGCCACAGCTCCTCCAGAGGGGGTAGACAGTCCCACTGCAGTTCCTCAGGGGCAACTCCTCACCTCCTGGGGGGAATCCAATTAGCTCCTTCCCTTCCCAGTGCTCTTTCAGCGCGACGCTGGCATGGTTCAAGATCCCAACTGTGACAGGGACCTAGTCAGGGGCCCTCCCTTGTCAGGGGCCCATGGGGACAGCAGAGGGGGGGTTCTAGGGGTGCAGGGCCCAGCTCACAGGCCCATGTGGCGGTAGCACCTCACAGCAGGTCCCCTCTCTTCCTTGTCCCTGCGCTGACTGACTCTCTGGTGACACTTCTCCCTATTTATACCCTCCTCCCAGGCAGTGCCAGGACCTTCTAGAATGTTGGCACAGCTAGCCTAAACTGGTTCTAGGGGAGGGGGTGAGCACCCTGGGTGCCAGGCTTTCCCTCCAAAAGCTAGGGGTAGCTGGGTAATATTATCTAGACCGCTGACCTATGTCAGTCCAGTGGCAAAACCCATGGCCATGGCATCCATTTTAAAAGCAATACATTTCAGTCAGGTGCAGTTTTAAAATGGGGGTGCAGTTTTAAAATGGGGGATTTTACAAGTGTTCACATTATGTCAGGTAATTACATTTTCACAAGGTGTCTCACACCACTCATGGCCTATACAGGTTTAATCCCATGGGGGAGACAATCCAGATAAGGGGGTCAAAAGCGAAAAAATTTTGGGGGGAAAAGGCCAAGTCCAACATACCTTCTTTGCCATAGCAGATTTTAATTTCCTTTTTGATGACCATTTTAATGCGGATGTCATCAACCTCTCGAACACCTTTGAGATAGTGGGACTTTGACAAAGAGTAACTGCCACGACACATGCTTTCGCCCACACCATTGAAGGGATTTTTATTAACCATTCTGAGCTATCTAATAAGTGCCTGTTCCCCCAAAAATGGAAAGATCATGGCTTAATCCTATTTAACATGGCCAACACTAGCTATGATCTTACCCATGAACTTACTAGCACTGCATCTACCCTTACCAGTAATCTCGGTGTTCAACAGGTGGATTCTTAACCCTGCTCTAAACTAGCTCTACTTGTCCACTCCAAGAACTGTCACTTGAACGTTTCAGCTCGCTGGTTCTCCGCTGCCTTAGCTCAGTTAAAACTTAGCTCACAAAATTTGAACACCAATGGCGTCATGCTTACGAACAACAGTACAGAATGAACCAAAGACATACCACAAATCTATTTTAGAAGCAACAAACTGCCACTATACATGCCAAATCAAAGAAGCTCGTTGTGACTCAAAAGCGAAGTTTAATGTAGCTAAATCCTTTCTAAAACCAAAAGCTGTTACCCAAGAAGTTCCACCCCTCAAAGGCTCTTTGTAATCAAATCTCAGCTTTTTCTGAAGATAAAATCTCTGCTATTCAGCAAAGATTCAGTCTAACCCATCTCATTAACTGATGTGCCTGCACCTGTCAGCACATTTACTTTAAAGATGTAACTACTTCAATTTCAGAAGGTCTCTTTAGCACTCGCTCCACAAGCTATCCTGACATGTAAATAAGGATCACCATTTGAATCCTATTTCCCTTCCATAATAGATGCAGCCATCATTGTAGTAAATTATTTCATCAACTACATCATAAACTTCTCACTAGAAGAAATAACAGGCCCTGCCAAGTGGAAATTAGCAATTGTCAAGCCATTATAAACAAAACCCTGGCAGATCCAACCATTCTCTCTAATCTAAGACCTATTTCTCTCCATCCCATGCTTAGGAAGGTCCTAGAACAAATTGTCAACAAACAAGTGGTGACTTTTTTAGAGAATTCCGATTTACTTAATACATGGTAATCAGGTATTAGGCCCAATCATTCCTCAGAATCAACACTCCTTGAAGTCTCAGATATGACCAAAATGACTTTAGACTCAGGGAATAATGTGCTGCTAACTCTGTTGGGCCTTATTTTATTTATTTTTATTTAGCGGGTTTTGTAAAGCGCTTGGTGACGCACAGCGGCGTGTCCCCGCGCTAAGGAGCTGATGCTTACTGGAAACTACCGGAGCGGAATAGCTTATTGGGTGAATAGTACAGTTTTGAGCTTGGCTCTGAAAAGTGATTCTGATGGTTCTAGGCGCAACGCCATGGGTAGTTTGTTCCATCTAGATGCTGCTAGGTACCTAAAGGATCTGCCGCCCATCCGTGCTTTAGACACCTTGGGAATGGACAAGAGCCCCGTACCGGAAGATCTAAGGGAGCGGGACGGCTTGTAAGGTGTCAGCAGTCCTTTCAGAGGGAGGGGAGACCTCCCATTGATAATCCGATGGCAAGTACATAGTGCTTTAAAATCTACCCTGCTTCTAACCGGAAGCCAGTGCAGGGACCGGAGGGCCGCTGTAGAGGCAGCTCTTCTGGGTAGTCTGAGCACTAGTCGGGCAGCAGCGTTCTGTAAGACCTGTAAGCGGCTCAGATTCTTCTCCAAAGTCCCTAAATAGAGAAGGTTGCCATAGTCCATCTTAGATGTAACTAGTGCATGCACCAGGGTTTGACGGGTTTTAATCGGTAAGAACTTCAATACCTTCCTGAGACTTTTGAGTGTCCCAAAACATGATCCAACCACCCGATTAATCTGAGGGCCAAAGGTCAAGTCGGTATCAAACCAGATACCCAGGTTCTTTGCTTTTTGGCAAGGGGTAGGTGTTGGACCTAGGCATGGCGGCCACCATGCCGACGTCCACGCCGCCTGGTCTCCCCCCACGACCAGCACCTCGGTCTTGCCTCCATTGAGCTTGAGGCAATTGGCGGACATCCAGGCAGCTAGGTCTTGCATGCATGCTCTGAAGATGTCCGCCGAGAGACCGGGCGCACGCGACAGGGAGATGACCAGCTGCGTGTCGTCGGCGTATGACACCATGCGGAGGCCGTGACTCTCTACTACGGTGGCAATTGGGGCAACATAAAGATTGAAGAGAGTTGGACTCAGGGACGAGCCCTGCGGCACCCCCTGGTGCAAAGAAACTCGCTCCGAGTAGTAGTCACCTTGCCTCACTTGGAAGCCTCGGCCAGCTAGAAATGAGTGGATCCATTTCAACGCTGCCCCTCTCACCCCTCCTTTACTCAGACACTGTAGCAAGATGGAATGCGCTACAGTGTCGAACGCAGCGCTGAGGGCTAAGAGAATTAAGGCCATGGTTTGGACCTCGTCAGCACCCTGCCTGAGGGTTTCAGTAGCCATGAGAAGGGCAGACTCCGTGGAGTGACGAGGCCGAAACCCAAATTGGGTAGGATGAAGATGGTTGTTCTCCTCCACAAATTTCATTAGCTGTTTGTTAACCACCTTCTCCGCTACCTTAGAAAAATAAGGCAGCAGGGAGATGGGACGCAAGTTGTCCAGCTTCTCAAAGCTTATGTTGGGCTTCTTGCGGAGGGGGAGCACCACAGCCTGTTTCCAGTCCTCTGGTATGGAACTGGACCGGAAAGAGACATCCAGCAGGTGCCTAATGTAGGGTTCAAGTGTCTTCAGGCTGTCCCCCAACCTTTTTGGGGAGGCGGGATCACACGGGGAGCCTGATTTCACCGATCTACATATTTTAACTAGATCCTCGGGTGTGGGGGTGATGAAATTGAGTAGCAGGTTTTGACCAACTTCCTCTCTTACTGAGTCTGCTGGCTCTTCCACTGCTGGTGGTGTAGCGGGAAAAGCAGAATAAATCTTAGACATTTTGTCCCCAAAGTAGTTGGCAATGCGATTGCATGCTGCTACCGAGTGGTCTTCGGCTAGAGTGGAGGTTTTTGCTGCATTTGACACAATCGCCCATGCCCTTTTAATGCAGTGGATATAGAACATCAGAATTTTGCACACTGCTCTAGCGTGGCTAAAATCCTTCCTAAATAATAGAAGGTAAATGGTCACCATTAGACAATTTGTATTGCCAGAAAGGAAATTCTATCAGCTAATTTTTTTAAACATTTACATGGCTCTCCTGATTTCCCTGATTTCCCTAATTTCCTCATACAGGATTGCCATGACATCCTACGCGGACAATACCCCACTGATCCTGTCCCTAGACAAAAATTAATGTCAGAAACTAATTTTCAAAACTGCCTGACTGACACCATTGAATGGATGCAAGATAACCATCCTAAATGGAATTCTGATAAAACGGAAATCCTCCTTTTTGGAAAACCCAACAGTTTTTCCCTTATCAAAATAGTGGTCGGACTTATCCTTCCTCTCACAAGCATCAGCCGTCGCTGGCATGTGATTCAATCTCATAAAATCATTGAATTCTCCTCCCTCGCCCTCTAGGAAAATAGTTGCCTTTGCATTAATTTAATCTCAGTTAGAATACTGTGACAGTCTGTATGCAGGCTGTTCAAATGCATCATTCAGATGTCAACTTCAGATGGTACAGAATTAATTAACTAGACTGGTCTAATAACTGCCCAGTAGAATATCTGCATCAGCTGCACTTACTAAACTACACTTGCTCCTAATCCATAAAAGGATAATTTTCATACTATACCTATTTGCCTACAAAGCTTTCAATCATTCTAATGCAAAATACCTCATGACAGGTTTTGCCATTAAAGGCCCACATGAAAAAATAAGATTCTCTTTTGGGAACCTCTTGAAACTACCTCTGTTTTGACTAAAATCCTTTGGTGGAACGTCTTTTGCAGTCAGGCTCTGAAGCTTGGAATTTACTTCCTAGCAATATGCGTACCATTGGATCTGAAGCATCATTTAAAAAAGAACTAAAAACCTGGCTAATTCAGACTTCTAGGGGCATATTATCAAGGACCGGTGTTACAATTATCGCCGTTTTATCGGCAGGAAACTGCTGATAAAACGCCGATAATGGGCTTGATAATACGCCCTTGTTAATTCCCGTAGAAGCCCATGTTAACACAAGAACATGGGCTTCTTTGGGAATTAACAAGGGCGTATTATCAAGCCCGTTATCCCCGTTTTATCGGCAGTTTCCTGCCGAAAAAACTGCAATAATTTTAACACCGGTCCTTGATAATATGCCCCCTAGTTCCTTCTGTATTTCACTAACCTAACTCATTCTGGTACTTGTGGGAATTTATAATTTACCAGGCTGCTCGTTTTTGAGTGACACCTGTGCTTTATAAATAACTCATTAATTCATTCAAGTATAATGTACTGACTTCAGTTAATCTAACTACTGATGCCTTATTAAGGTTAATTTTACATCTTGGGGTTAAAAGGACAGTTTTCATTTTAAACTGTTGTCTTGCACAAGATATTCTTTTCTGCCACTGAAGATACTGTGTCTTTCCAGATGCCTTCTTGTACTTAGTGAATAGGCATTTTTTTATGGGTTTGATTACCAATAGTGAGTTTCTCATCTGGAGGAGAAGAGATGGCAGAAAATGCCTTTAATGGCAAGAACTGTCTGAGCATCAAGATGTGTACAAGGTATTGTTTCAAAGTTGGGATTCTGTGGCCAATTCTTAAGAAGTAAGGGAGGTCACCTGCTCCCAGAGATTGCTGAGAACTGATTGGGCACTGAGAACATGGAATGTGTCAATTGTTGCAGATATATTTTTGCAGATTTGTATTAGACTGTGTTCCTGTATCAGTAGTAGGATTCTTCTCTTCAGAAGAGAGTCCTGTACCACTTATTTTTTACGGTAAACATCACTTACAACGAAACTTTTACAACGCACTACCATTACAACGCAGTCATTACAACGCAAACCATTACAACGCATTGCGCTGGGGGGCGCTCTAGGATAGGGAATATATTTAATTTACTATCCAACACCTACCCTACTAACCACGGGGACTGGAGTTGGAATAGTAAATTAAATAAATCACTATCCAGCGCCTAAAAGCACTATGCGTTGTAAAGGTTTGCGATGTAAAAACCGCGTTGTAAAGGCAGGCGTTGTAATAGCCTGCGTTGTAACGTCATACATCCATTTTTTACACAGAAATATCTGCTGATTTATAGCTGTGAGTACTTTTCAGCTTTGTAATATTCTCTATTGTTTGAGTGCAAATGTTTCATACCTATTAATTTTTTTCTCTCATCAGAACTCTTCATTTGGTTTTTGAACTGACACCTTCCCTTGCCTTTATAAGAAATTGCCACTCTTGTGATTACAACTTGATCAATTTAGATTAGAGAATATTGTTATGGAAAAAACACTTGCCATATTTTTCTCTATTTTATTTTTAATACTCACTAATATTGTATTTTATCTTGTATTGAAATATTGACTAATGCATTATTAGAATCATCAATAATGATGACTGAAATTAATACTTTTTGAATTAATAAATCAAGCTGAATGAATTTGTTAATAAGGCCCTTTAACTCCCAATATTTCTTTTTAGTAGTTCTTGTGAAGTACCCAATGAATTTCACTATTCGATGAGTTTGATTTAAATGATTACTCCATCTCAGTTCAGCTTGTCGAAGACCAAAGGTCCATGCGACCAATTGTTGGGGTTATTTAAAGATTACACACGAAGACTGAGATACAAGAATCCCCACTCTGGCACAAGTAGAATGCTACGGCAGTATTTGCAGGAGTACTGTCAGTCACATGTACCTAACACTTCAGATGCCACCTTTCAGATGCTATTCAACATGCTACATTTTCTTGGGGTATAAAACAAATGACTGCAGAATAAGGCAAGGTTGATACAGACATTGCTCCCATACTTAATTGTTGTCAGTCTGAATTGGTGAACAACCTTTACGACGAAACTTTTACAATGCACTACCATTACAACGCGGTCATTACAACGCAAACTATTACAACGCATTGCTCTGGGGGGCGCTCTAGGATAGGGAATAGGTTAATTTACTATCCAATAACCTTCCCTAGTGTCCACGGGGACTTGAGTTGGAATAGTAAATTAAAGTATTCACTATCCAGCACCCCAAAGCGCTATGCGTTGTAATGGACTGCGATGTAAAAACCGCGTTGTAAAGGCAGGCGTTGTAATAGCCTGCGTTGTAACGTCATACATCCGTCTGAATGGTGTGTCAGCTGCTATTGCCTTTGAACTCCTATGATCAGTCCCAATTTTGGGGGAAAACGTAAATATCCAGGGATCTCAGACCGGAAACAGCAACATTCAAAATGTTGTGCTTTGATGCACATGCGCTATTGGGCCCAGACATCTATCTATTTAAGACACATGAAAGCAGTACAAACCGACTGACAGAAGATTTACAATCAAAGCGTAGAAGTAATTAGATCTAAGGCATGAGAGATGTGATGTGTTCTGGGAAAAACTCTGAATTTAACTATGTTAATGAGCTACAATGCACTGAAAACGAAAAAAAAAAATGTGGCCTGAAGAAGTGGCTTTTTGTAGCCTGAAGAAGGTATTGTGGTTGTTTAATTTTACGGATAACTATGATGTATTTTTCCATAATGTTAATCAATATTTATGTCACTGCTATGAATAAGTGTTTACTATAAAAGCCAACTTTTATTACATTCAGCCCAAAGGTTAAAAAAACAGCACACAATTCAGCTTCATGGCAGAAGTTAAAATGTGTACAATCCCTGTGGTCTGAGGCAGGTTGAGTTGAGGTTTTATTTATTATTGAGTATTAGTGTGTCTGTCTGGCGCCGGGGTTGTGCCGGTACGTTGCTTGTCTAGTGCCATATAATGAACACGTGCACAGTATGACAGAGAGCTTGGTTTTGAGACATTGCACTCTCTAAAGCACATACTTAACTTATTCTAGTTTGTATATGGGAAGAGTTGCAGACAGAACATTTCTATAATATGAAGCAGTGGTTACACGGGCGGCTCCGCCACTAAGGTGGAGGAGCGTCGCCCCACTGCCTTTCAACATGGCAAAAAAGGAAAAATAAAATGATGATTATGCACTGTTATTATAATTTTATTGTTCTGCGCTGGGGCAGGGCTGGGTTGTGCAGGGGGGAGGAGTGGTGACACCCTCCTAAGTGGCAATAAAGGGCCAGCCAAACATTCATGTGCCCGTAGCATATTCTGCACCGAGGCTGCTTAACAGCCTGGGCGGAGGACATGCCCAGTCTTCCATTCGCCATCGGAGTGCCTTGGGCGCTCAGACCAATCACAACACTGCATTGCATCTTTGTGGTTGGCATTGCTTCCTATTCCAACAGTAGCCTGGAAGAGGACTGAAGAGAGAGGGCTGCCGGCCAGCCAAAAGGTAAGTGATTTTTTTATTTTTCTCCCCTCTTCCAACTCCTCCCCTCACCCCACCCTCAACGCCCCGTCCCGCCTCACTAATGATTTGCGGAAACAGCCGCAAACTGAGTGGTTACTAAGCTAGTACAGCATGCAGGCTTTGTGTGGCACCGCAGAACAAAAACTGTTTGGTTTATTAAGATGGATTGTTGTGATTCATCGAGGGAGCTCAGAGGAAGTGATTCTTCAAGGGAGCTCAGAGAAAGTCGGGCCGCTTTTCAATTTTCGTTCACATTTTTTTCTGTTCAAAAGGAGGAAATGGAGTAAACGTGGACAAAATGGGAATTATTGCAGGACTCTTCTAGGAAAATTGGTTGTACTAAAAGAGTTTGAACAGATAAGAATATGCACAATATGCATTTAATTAGTGTGAATTCCTTTGATGGACAGTGTTGCAATTCTATATTTGTTCACTAGAAGGGAAAAGTGACTGTGCTATGAAAGAACCTGTTACAGATTGTTTCATTTTTAGGTCTCGGCTAAGCGCGCAGAAGCGCGTTCTCGCCGAGAACCTTTTGTTGCTGTGTCTGCTTTCCAGGAGACAATCCTGGCCGCGCGCATCGCCTTGGAGGCGATTTGAAATGCGCACGCGCACGCGAACGCGCTCGCTGTGGGCAGCTGCTGTCGCGCATTCACACAGACACACACACGAGCGCCCATGCACGCATGCACATACAGACACCCCCCACACATACACACGCACACAGACACGAGTGCTCCCCCCTTCTCCCCTCCCCCGTCGCACACAGACACACCCACAAGGTCACCAAGACCCCCCCCAGCCCTTTTTAACTTACCGGGCCAATCTCGGGGGACTCCGCCGCTGCGGCTCTTGCCAGCTCCTTTCACGGGGCTCCCTCTTGGTCAAGGGAGCCCCGCAACACTTGCGTAACCTCCTGCTGGCGGGCCGCGATACGCATTTACTCGCCTGCCTCCTCTTCCGGTCCGGACGCGGCCCCGCCCCCGTCAAAGGCGACATTGCCTGACTTCCGGTGCGTGCGCCAATGGAGACACAAGACTGCAGAAAGGTGTGTTTTATTTATGATTTTTTATATTTGTCTTTATGTTGCGCAATCTGCAGCTGAGTACTGTCTCGCGAGCAAGCCCCCTGACTGTTTGCTTGTTTTCGTGCACCCATATCTGCGCCATCTACGCAGCGTTCACTTGTAGTCATACTCTACTTAAAGCCATGTTATGTCGCAATTCTGCTGTTAAGAGTATTGTGGGAATTTCTCCTTCTCTCTAATTTTTCCGCTGCTTTGCATCGTAGATTTCCATCTCAGAATCGGACTGCTACAAAATAGCTTCTTTATTTTGGGGAAGTTTTATACAGCGCGAACTTGGGCCGAAGGCATCAGAGCGCTTTACACTAGCATCAGTTGCATTACCGAGGGACTCATTAATTGGAAGTTTAGCACGGGGAGGATTAAGCGATTTGCCCAGAATCACAGTATGATGAACGTCGCCGCCGAGACTCGAACCGCTTCCCCAGCGTCCAAGTCAACAGCTCTAGCAGTTAAGCCATATCCTCAGGTTGTGACCTCTGCGCTCCTCCTCCTTGAAATCAGCTTCATTTGGGGACAGGTAGCCGAGTGGGGGCTGCAGACAACCGACCAAGAAGGTGGGTTAGCCATGGGTAAAGCACTCCAGCCTGGCCTCCCAAAAACCACATCATGGGCCCAAAGTTCAAAGGTCTCACATATGCAAACAATTCAGCGATTGCCAATAGAAAAAACAATGCCATTTATGTAGGGATAAAAAAAAAAATACAAAAATTATGAGCAATGCCAATAGCTCTACCTATAATATTGCCGAGACCATTGCATTGTAAATGCTTGTTAAGGTTTGGCTACAGAGAGCTTTGTCAGTGCCCTGGGAGCAGGTCACCAACAGACACAAACATGCAGAGTGGGACTTTGTGTTGGCCGTTTCTTCATGTGAATGACTTTCACATTTTCGATTAGTCTAGGAGAGTATTGAGCAGTTATACAGTTTGTAATGGTAATTGTAACATGATTCACTGTTCAATCAATTAGGACATTTGTTAAGCGTGCTACCTACCCGTGAGGGTCTCAAGGTGCTGGGGGGCGAGGGGGCTCCTGCTACTGATCAAAGAGCCAGGTCTTGAGAAGTCGTCTGAAGGCCATGAGGTCTTGGGTCTGCTGTAGGTTGGTGGGGAGGGTGTTCCAGGTCTTGGTGGCGAGGTGGGAGAAGGATCCGCCTCCGGCTGTCGTTCTTCGGATGCGCGGCTCTTTAGCGAGCGTGAGGCCGGCAGAGCGGAGCTTGCCAGTAGGGGTGTAGAAGGTGAGCGGTTTGTTGAGGTATGTTGGGCCGGCGTAGTCGAGGGCCTTGTGTGCGTGGATGAGGAGCTTGAAGGTTATCCTCTTGTTGACGGGGAGCCAGTGTAGGTCTATCAGGTGGGGTGTGATGTGGCTGCTGCGGGAGATGTCGAGGATCAGTCGTCCCGAGGCGTTCTGGATGCTTTGCAGCATTACATATATACAGTGCAGCTCTAAATTAGACAGCATTATAACAGTGTGGACGCATTGGTTTATTCTCAAAATATATTGCATGGCTACATTGATAAAGGAAGGCAAGCTGTCCTTGCCTTTTACTTTTCAAAACTTCAAAGTACATCTTTTGTGAGGAGGTCATATGAAAGGACATCAGTTCTACAAGTGTGCAATTCGACTCGAAGGCATCATCGGTTTCCAATTGAAATATGGCATGACTGCTTTTCTTTGTAATGGAAGTAGATTCTATGCAGTCCTTTGCAATTTATAGTGAAGTAAAACGAGAATTCCTCCCTCATAAAATGAAAATAAATATGCTAAGTTTATGTTGCATATAAAAATGAAAAACGCTGCTGCTGATGTTAATTAAGCGTGAGATTCCACCTAAAGGTGGTTGTGTACCTAAATCTGGTTCTGCACCTAATATCGTTCTGCACTCCTGTTAATGTTGCACCAAGTGTGATACCCATTTGTGAATTTACACCTTAATGTGGTTCCTTCCACGTACGATTTGTACTCCATTTCTACTTATGTTGCACTGAGGATTGTGTTAAATCTACATGTAATTTTGCACCTCATGAATTTGCTCTTCAGTGTGATATCACCATCTTACTTATGTTGCACCGACAGAAACTCGGCACCTTAAGGTCATTTATCCTGAATGTAATTGTATGTGAGTCAGAAAGTAAGGAACATGGGTCAATCTTAAAACAAGGATTATAGAATGCAGTCCTGTAGGCCGCAGTTAATCTGTGTTTTAGATTTGTTGAATCATTTAACAAACTTATAAGGAAGAGGTGTTTCCCTCACATCTGGTTATGTCATCTTCCGAGCATCATATGGGCTGTCTCTTCAACACTCAAAAAATATAAGAAATAGTTCGAGAAACAGGGGGACCTGCTCAATCACTGTTTCCCAGTCAAGAGCCTGGTGAACTTTTGTACACACCTTATTGGGAACAGATTCGTTTTGAGCTCTGTTCCTCCTTGTTCGGACCTTTTCAGGAGTCACAGGGCAATCCGTAGTTACTAGGCTTACATTACAATAACCAAAGCCGGTTACCACTGGAATCCTGAAGGTTAACCTTGCTTTTGAGCAGAAAACTGAGCACCACGTTGAGAGCCCAAGGCCTACCTAGGAAGGTGGTGTGTTGCTAGAGACTCATAACTCATTAAACTACACGATACAATGCAATAACGTTTTGCTTAATCAATGTTTTATCTTAAAAGATAAAGCACCTTGCTGTTCACACAAAACACAGACCTGTGACTGAGTTTCTGAAGGCATTCTTTTTTTCTGCAATGTTTTAGCAATTCTTAAGCGTTCTTACTGAGGGGCAGATTACAACAGTACCTCAGTGCCAAGGGCAACAGCATCTAGGCCTCTCCTGGAGTTCGAGGATGAATACTATCTGTGGGGGGCTGACTTGCCTTCTGCCAACACACAAAATCATTCCCTACCCTATGGACGAATGCTGCATCTCTTTCCATTCTTGTGTAGCAACCTTTTCCTTGTCATTGTATTTCCTGTTTGTCCTGATGGATGTTTAAACTCATTGATCAGTGATTCTTAGTGAGAGTGCATTTGATATGGCCCAGCGAGAGGACACTCAGCTCTCAGTCCATGCTTGAGGTCAGCAAGTACTGCACCTGTAGCAATTTGAGACTGTGCCTTTGTTGTAGTGCTCATGGATTGTTAAACCTGACATCATTTGCGTGGTCTTACTCCTGATGTTTTCTTTTCACCTCTCTGGTTTTCTGAATTCACTTTTGTTGGCATGTGCCCTTTACCACTGCTAATGCGTTGCTAAAGTGCTAGTGCTCTCTTTCTAAAATAAACTTTTAGTACACCTGATTGACACATTTAACTTGCTTTTAAATCCCTGGTGTATGGCAGTACAAGTACCTAAGGCCTATAAAAGAATGCCATTAGTGGTACTGTAACACTCATTGTGTCACCTACTAAAGTAGAATTAAAAAAAATTCTCAGACCTGTCATTGCAGTCTTTAGTTCAGTTTTAAAGTGCTAAATTGACTTGTCAAAACAAGCCTATCATACTTGTCCCAAATAAGATCTGACAGAGACATGAAGATAGCTTAACAGATGTATTTTAACTAACGTTTTTTGTATACAAACTCACCCGTGTCCCATGGTAGAATCACAGTTCTCCCCTGTTAGGAAAACCTCTTTAACTTCACATAGACAGCGAAACGTGTATGGTAAAGACCACATTTCGTGTAGAAAGGTATTACCCAGGGGTTCAAATCTCCCTATAGGATATGCTTCAAGCATGCACTAAATTGAATGGGCAAAGAAATAACCCCATGTATTAACCATGCATAGGAATCTGAAATAACCCCATGTATTAACCATGCAGAGGAATCGGCCTCTGCTATAGAAAACAGCAGTTGTTCTAACTTCTCCATATGTAGCAAGGTGTATGTAGAATCTTTCATTGACATTAGCTTTTGTTTATCTGTCAAATTATAAGGTAAACACAGGGCAGGAGGGTTCAAATAATACCAAGGCACGTTCCCACTTTTTAATGTTTGTAAAGTCCAGCCAAATTGCATTACACAACTAAACTGATTTTGACCATGATACAAAACAACCACATCATTCTGCACAATGTCAATAACAGATGAAACAATATTTTCAAAAGTGTAAGTGTGAGAAGACAAAGTATTAATGCTGTTGTTTACCAAATCCAAAACGTATCGGAACGCTGCTTCCATTTGGGACAGCTTCCAGATTTCATTATACGCTACTTAAGCAAAAAAAAGGGGGGGTTTAGGACCTAAGAGGAAATCTGCCAGAATAATGTCTTCATTTAAATGTGAGAGATGTTGTTTCACAGATCTTAACGATGACTGTCCCAACCATTGTTGACACAACTTACCCACAGAATATGTAGTAACTGTATGTGTTTGTGGAAAGGGAGGGTCAGGTCTACTTAGCATAAACCTACCCCCATAGCAGTTGAAAAATGCAACTGCCAAGCATTAGAACTAAGCAGCCATACTAACCACCCCAATGGAGTAAAAGGGAACAAATTAAAGGGACAATTGCTGATCATACCATTTAGGTCCTCCGGAGAAAAGGTTGTATATTGTTGCCAGTCATCAATAGCTGCGGGAACGGAGGAGTATTCAAATTAGTTGCAGTAGCCAAACCAAAACATATAGTCTGCTGGACATTCTGATTCACGAACAACAGCTGTGACGGTATCAAACAAACACAATGCAATGATTTAGTTCGCTGCACCTGCCAATTTTTAGTATCCCATATTGATTTCAAATCAATCGTGTCTTTCCAATAATCATAACCGTTCATGAATAAATTGGTTATGAAAGTCAAAGTATATACAAATTTAGTATGGGTCAGCATGAATTTCTTGTGTTTTTGTGCAATCAATTTATAATAATATGATTTGAGGTCTGATAGATTATAGCTAGAAAATTATACAAACTTATTTTCTGTGTTTGTAAACTACCTTCAAGAAGGTACATATTTACGTGTCTGTCTATACACCCCACCCCACCAGTAATGCTGCTGCAAAAGAGACACCGTTGCTGAAATCCAGCATGAGCAGATGCCATGCCTTCATGCACAGAAACAATCAAAGGAAGCCTGCGGTCCTCGTTGGGAATCAGCCGTTCCGCAATGGACGGAATGGGTGCGAAGGGAACTTTATCCCAATAGGTACCCTTAATTACACGTTGAATATCTCCTTCGATTTGGAGGACAATGTCTTAAAGTCTATCAGGGTGTGCAACTCTTGTATCAGCTGTTTCTACTGTAATAAACGTGTCAGTAGCTCTCGCCTCTAGACAAGGACGGAGAACCTCCCGTACTATGGTAACTTCCGCTGCGCTGTCTAAGAGTGTCACAGCCCATCTCCAATCAAGGAGCTGAATTTTCACCATCTGAGGCATACTTCGCTGTTAAAGCAGCTACTTTTTTCTTTTGAAACCAGGCACAAAATGGCAATTGTCCTTCCGGTTTGGCCTTTATGTCAAACTCGTGTGGCGGATCATGTCGTTGTTGCGTAGTCTTGCCTTGTCTATGATCCTGGCGCTAACCTCCACCGGAATGCTGATCCAACGAGTCCTGCAAGGAACGAGGAGAGCGAGGTTTAGGGACTTGAAACCTCTCCAGTGTCTTAATCTTAAAGTGGTTTTGCAAATCATACCTTCGCTCTGAAGCATCAGGTGTTGGTGAACCTGCACGCAATCCCTGCTTCTGCTGTGGCTGTTGCTGTTGTTTATTCTTGGAAAGAATGGACATCCCTCCTTTTCAGGAGGGTGTTTATTCTGCAGTTGAGTAAAAGGTGTATTCCATAAAATATTATGTCCTAATGCTTTATACACCTTAGCAATATTCATAGCCATATCCCTTTGTTTATCAACATCTGCTACTGCCACAAGGCACTGACTCACTTGCAAACAAACTGCTTCACCATTAATATTGGCTAGTGTCTTAGCAGAGATTATAGGGAATACCCCAATCAGTCTCATCCCCAACTCCAGGGCGGCCTCTGCCCGTGCTCCTCCTGAACCTTCTTAAGAACTGTCGGAAGCAGTGTCATGGAGGGGGTGCTAATACATAGAGAATACAGCGCCGCAAACACTTTTCCCCAAGTAGTGCAGTCAGTCAAATTTGGAATAATACCTTTTGGAAAACTCATTGTAAGCATCCTATGTTTATCCAAAGGAGTAGTATTAGGAAATACAGCTTTGAGTTAGTCAAATCGTTCAGCTAACCAGAACGGCAAATTATCTCTATTTTGAGGATGCTTTGGGCAATTATGAGCAGCGATATTAATCACCATTATCTGAACAGAGAGGAAAATAAGGAAAACTGTAGCGCAACACTGGGTATTTAAATGAAAGGAAAAAAACCTTTTAAAATCCAAGCTTGAATAACCTATTATCTCTAATACATGATGTAAACATCCCGCACCAGAGACGTCTGCGGTAACTGGTGAGAGGATATTGTGGACAAGCACAAGCGCTACACATGGATCTCACGTATGAGTACCAGACCAAACATTGGTGGGCCATGTTGCAAGGAATCTGCTCATACACAGTACTATGCGCAGGAAAAAGTGACCTCGGTGCATAGGGGCTAAGCCTTCCTACCGCCTTAGGCCCAGGAGCCCAGGACCGACTAGCCATAGTGTCTCACTCACTCTCCTACTCTCAAACGGAGAAGCCAATGATTAGACAACCCAGAACACAACCCTCCAGTATCTCTCAGGAATCACGGTAACAAGAAACACCTTTTCCCTCACACTCTTGTACTTGTCCACGAAAAGATCTGACAGAGACACGAAGATAATTAAAATATTTATTTTAACTTCTGTGCTCTAAATTGCAGAATATGTGCCACAACCAACAGCAAAATTCCTAATAACAATACAGTTAGCATTGCAGCAAGGCCATATATCATAAAGGGGGATGTCATTTTATATAGACATTGGTAATGGACTATAATGCCTAACCACCCTCCCCCTGGTAAGCAGAATTATTATTGTATAATAAGAGATCTCTGGGCTTTGTCAGCAGACCCCATACCTCAGGCCATAGATCGTATTTCTATATCACAGGTGCTTGTTGCTCTTCTCCCTGTAAACGTCCCTCTCAAATTGTGTGTTACCTAAATGTGTAACCCCATAATATCAAAATATAAGCTGCCAGCAAAAATAGCTGCTTTGGTTTGTTTTGTCTAAGTGCTAGGGCCTGACCAGAACAGAATAACAAGAGTCAGTGTTTATCGACCTTGCTCAGAATGTTCAGATTAAACTCCAGGAACAGGCAGAGAACGTGCACAGCAGAGAATTCTCATGTGAAAGGCATAAACAGAGCATGTGCAAAAGCAGCATCATGGTTTCCTTAAAGATGTTGACAATGACTCTAACAACCACGTGGCAATAGGGACATAAACGTCCACAAACACAATAAACGCACTTGCAATTTTGTGCTTACCTTTAGTGAATGTCAGCTGCTTCTTTTACTACATCAGCTGGTCAACATTGATTATAGCTCAAATAATTATTTATGAAATATGAAATGACTAAAAGTACACAATATATGCATTTCAAACACACATTTAGGGCCAGATTCACAAAGGTAAAGTGAAACGAATGGTAGTTAGATTTAAGACCAAAACTTAAGTTAAACTGACACAAAAGTCTAACTTTACTACTCGTAAATACCCTTTGTGAATACTGAAAGTCATAAAATTAGACTTTTGTCTCAGTTTAACTTGCATTTTATTCTCAGTTAGACTTAAGACCAAAACTTAAGTTAAACGGTGACAAAAGTCTTACTTTCGTACTCGTAAATACCCTTTGTGAATACCGAAAGTTGTATAGTTAGACTTTTTGTCTCAATTCTCCTTTGTGAATTAGACCCTGCATTTTTAGGAACTGAGGAAAAGCTTTGCATTTCTGAAAAAGGACGTTTTGTTAAAAAAACAACATTAACTACTTTGTACATCAGAAAACTGTTGAATAAAAACATATTATAAAATAAACTGGCACACATTGCTTAAAATATAAGACATATTCATAAATGTTTATTTTATATTTTAGAGAGAAACCAAAACTTTATATTTTTAAGCAGGATTGGTATAATTGCTCAATAAATAAAGTATGTACTTATCTTTAAATACTGTATATGACACTCTGAGGTCCCTTGCCAGTCTATATAGTAGAAAACTAATAAATCAAATCTGAAAATCTGTTAAAAAGATGTTGTCTTGCGCCGAGCCACCTCTATTTGTGCCGGTGTAATGTCTGCCTTATCGAGGACTGCTTCGATTAGTCTACATCCTCATATGATTGCAACTGGTGTTGTCTAAGTTGTTTCTTTATGTGCAAACCAAAACTCATTATCTCCCCCCTGAGTCCTGCTTTCATTGCATCCCACACCGTACCCAGTTTAGTAGAGTCGCGATTTATGGCCAAAAATTCTGTCACCCATTTATGAATGTAGGTAACAAACTCTTCATTTGATAATAGTTTCTTATCAAAAGAGAATGTATTTCTAGGTCGCATTAGGCCATACATTACAAGTTTCAGCATAACTGGATTATGATCTGAGGTCAGCTTTTGATGAGGGCAGCAGTAGTTTGTATACCCGGGTTCAAGATGTTTTTAACCTAGGCCATACATCAATTAGTCCATGTTCATGGAGAAGCTGTTGTAGAGCTTTACCTTTGGTTTTCTACCATAATACTTATCTCCCCCGGGCCCGTTAATAATATCTTCAAGTTAAATATTAAAATCGCCAGTCAGAATCACAGGAGTTGCCTAATTAGCTAATTCTATTTTGAGATATTCAATAACTTGCTTCCCATCGTGATTGGAGCCGTATACAGAGCATATTGTGCAGTTCTTATTAGCTATAATACATTCCATCATGGCCCATCGCCCATATTTATCTGCAGAAGCTTTAGTCATTTTTAAAAGACCCTTTTTGGACAGTATAGCAACCCCACGAGTGGTAGTCCCTTGTGTGGTGCAAACCTGCATCTCCAAACCTAGCTCTCTCAGATACTTATGTTTGTTCCAAGGGATATGTGTCTCTTGGATACAAACTATATGGGGTGACATATTCTTTAATTTGTGGGCTACTCTTTGCCGTTTCCCCCTATCATTGAGGCCCCGCACATTAGGGGATCGATTGCGATTCGGGAAAGGAATCCGTACGACGATTTGTATTCGTAGCCATTTCCGTACGAATCGTACAAATCCGGCCAAATCACGTAGTACGATGCGTTGGTAAAATATATGTCAGAATCTTTGCAAACTGTACGAAAATCAAGCAAAAACGGACTCGGAAAGTGAACGGTACGATTCGTAAACATGCTGTACGACCCGACAAGTACGATCCAGACCGGGGACTGAGAACGTGATTCGTACGGGAAAACTTAGCGTATTATCTGCGATTTGTATGGAAAATATCGCGTATGAGAGAGCCAAAATCAAAATCAAATAAGAAACAAACACCCCTGAACGAAGCACACGCTAACCCCGTAAAAACCTTGCGTGTGAGCGAGCCACGAAATCAAATACGAAACAAACCACCCCTGAACGTAGCGCACGTGAACTCCGTAAAAACGTTGCATATGAGCGAGCCACAAAATCAAATACGAAGCGAACCCCCTGAACGAAGCGCACGCAAACCCCGTAAAAACGTCGGGTATGAGCGAGCCACAAAATCAAATACGAGACGAACCCCCTGAACAAAGCGCACGCGAACCCCGTAAAAACGTTGCATATGAGTGAGCCACAAAATCAAATACGAAACGAACCCCCTGAACGAAGCAGACGCGAACCCCTAAAAACAGCACAAGGAGCGTGCAAACGACTCGCACAACACCACAAAACATGTCTCCTGTGTACAAACCATTGGAAATGAATGTCCTGGTTGGATTCAAACAGGCAAACAGAGGGCCTAACTTAGACCCACCCCTTATAACACACCCACCAAAAATTCAAACTAAGCCCCACCCACAAATGGACCAATAAAAAGGTCCCACACACAAACCATGATCCTTTGCAACATACCCATTTAGCTACAGAGATTGACATCACACCAACAACTGCTCACATCCACCTTCACACATACCCCAATCACATTCAGACCCACACACCCCCATTCATATTCAGAGCCACACACCCACATCCATACACACCGTCACCCCCAATCACATTCACCCCACACCATGTCCGCACAAAAGAATCCAAAGTTCACAAAGGAGGAGATGGAGATCCTTGTAGATGAAGTCATCAGAGTCGAGCCACAGCTGTTTGGCGCATTGGTCAGACGGACCAGCATAGCTGAGAAAACACGCCTGTGGGAGAGGATCATCAATAGGGTGAATGCTGTTGCACCCATCAGACGCACTAGGAAGGAATGCCAGGCCAGGTGGTACGATCTGCGGAGAATAATCAAGCGGAAGATGGACGACGAGTACGCCCAGAGCCAGCACACTGGAGGTGGTGATCCCCGCAGACCAGTACAGTACCAGCCCTGGGAGGAGAAGGTCATGGCCTGCTACCGCGGGTGGGAGTACATGGAATTTAAGGAGTCGTAGAGCCTGGTGAGTACACAAACAACTCATATAACATGGGGGTAATGGCATCCACTCTCCAAATACAAAAAATGCCCGTAACAACCCCCAAGCGCCCGCCGCCCACAACTACAGGCAAAAACAATGCTAATGCCACTAACACGTGTATGCCCCATTGACAAACCAAGGTAATGCTAGTTCCATGCTACAGGAAGCACAGACCCAAGAATGGACATCCGGTATGCTGGGAGGGTGATTGTCACAAAATGCATCTTGGGACTCCAAATAAGACTCAATTCATGGGCCTCCTCAGGGGTGGCAAGGGGGGCTCTTGGCCCCCGCTGGATCGCCAGTGTGTCTGGTGTGGGGCCAGTCAGGGCTGACCCTACTCCATCATGATTTTGAAATGGTGCCATTGTCCAAGGTGGCAGCACCCTCCATTGGGTGAGAAGGGTGCAAGGGTGTTACAGAGAATTGTGCAAGGCAGAGGAGAGGAGGGTGCAAGGGGCAGTGCGAGAAGGGTGCAAGGGGGAGGGTGAGAAGAGTGCAAGGCAGAGGGGAGGAGGGTGCAATGGGGAGGGCGAGAGGGTGCAACGCGGAGGGTGAGAAGGGTGCAAGGAAGAGGGGAGGAAGGTGCAAGGGGGAAGGCGAGAAGGGTGCAAGGGGGAGGGCCAGAAGGGAGCAAGGCAGAGGGGAGGAGGGTGCAAGGGGAGGGCAAGATGGGTGCAAGGGGGAGGGCAAGAAGGGTGCAAGGTAGAGGGGAGGAGGGTGGAAGGTACAGGGCCAGAAGGGTGCAAGGCAGAGTGGATGAGGGTGCATGGCAGTGGGGAGAAGGGTGCAAAACAGAGGGCGAGAAGTGTGCAAGGCTGAGGGGTGGAGGGTGCAAGGGAGAGGGCAAGAAGGGTGCAAGACAGAGGGGAGGAGGGTGCAAGGCAGAGGCCCAGAAGGGGGAAAGGCAGAGGGGAGGAGGGTGCAAGGCAGAGGGCCAGAATGGTGCAAGGCAGTGGGGAGGAGGGTGCAAGGCAGAGGTCCAGAAGTATGAAAGGCAGAGGGAAGAAGGGTGCAAGGGAGAGGGCGAGAAGGGTGCAAGGGTGAGGGCAAGAAGTATGCAAGGCAGAGAGGAGGAGGGTGCAAGGCAGAGGGCCAGAAGGGTGCAAGGCAGAGGGGATGAGGGTGCAAGGCAGTATTGAGAAGGGTGCAAGGCAGAGGGGATGAGGGTGCAAGGCAGTGGGGAGAAGGGTGCATGGCAGAGGGCCAGAAGTGTGCAAGGCAGAGGGGATGAGGGTGCAAGGCAGTGTTGAGAAGGGTGCGAGGCAGAGGGGAGGAGGGTGCAAGGGGGAGGGCAAGAACTGAACAAGGCAGAGGGGAAGAGGGTGCAAGGCAGAGGGCCAGAAGGGTGCAAGGCAGAGGGGGGGGGGTGCAAGGCAGAGGGCCAGAAGGGTGCAAAGGGGAGGGCAAGGAGGGTGCAAGGCAGAGGGGATGAGGGTGCAAGGCAGTGGGGAGAAGGGTGCAAGGCAGACTGCGGGAAGTGTGCAAAGCAGAGGGGAGGAGAGTGCAAGGGGGAGGGCGAGAAGAGTGCAAGGTGGAGGGCCAGAAGGGTGCGAGGCAGAGGGGAGGAGGGTGCAAGGGGGAGGGTGAGAAGGGTGCAAGGGGGAGGGACAGAAGGGTGCAAGGCAGAGGGGCGGAGGGTGCAAGGCAGAGGGCCAGAAGGGTGCAAGGCAGAGGGGATGAGGGTACAAGGCAGTGGGGAGAAGTGTGCAAGGCAGAGGGGATGAGGGTGCAAGGCAGTGGGGAGAAGGGTGCAAGGCAGAGTGCGAGAAGTATGCATGGCAGAGGGGAGGAGGGTGCAAGGCAGAGGGGAGGAGGGTGCAAGGGGGAGGGCGGGAAGCGTGCAAGGGGGAGGGCAAGAAGGGTGCAAGGCAGAGAGGAGGAGGGTGCAAGGGGGAGGGCAAGAAGGGTGCAAGGTAGAGGGGAGGAGGGTGCAAGGCAGAGGGCCAGAAGGGTGCAAGGCAGAGGACAAGAAGGGTGCAAGGCTGAGGGGATGAGGGTGCAAGGCAATGAGGAGAAGGGTGAAAGCATAGTGCGAGAAGTGTGCAGGGCAGGGAGGGTGCAAGGGGAGGGTGAGAAGGGTGTAAGGGGGAGGGCGAGAAGGGTGCAAGAGAGAGTGGAGGAGGGTGCAAGGGGGAGGGCGAGAAGCGTTCAAGGGGGGGCGAGAAGGGTGCAAGTCAGAGGGGAGGAGGGAGCAAGGCAGAGGGTCAGAAGGGTGCAAGGCAGAGGGGAGGAGGGTGCAAGGGGAGGGCCAGAAGGGTGCAAGGCAGGGGGGATGAAGGTGCAAGGCAGAGGGTTAGAATGGTGCAAGGCAGAGGGCCAGAAGGGTGCAAGGCAGAGGGGAGGAGGGTGCAAGGCAGAGTGCGAGATGTGTGCAAGGCAGAGGGGAGGAGCGTGCAAGGGGGATGGTAATGATGCTAAAAATTTGGCCACCCTTTTATAAACATTTCTGTGGACGCCCATGCCCAATTGCACTCATCCCATATGGCCTAGGTACACACCCATGCACCATGTTCAATGCACATGGAGTGGGAATTTACTGACAAGATAGCTGACACTGGGCCATGGCGTAGGCAGCACAAGGCCCTCCTGTGACCAGTGCAAACACAAACACCAGGACAACAAGGTTAGATATATTGGACAGGAACTCACAACCACTGTCATAGCAGCATGCTCCATGGGGGGACAGGCACACCACAAGTGAGCCCAGTTCCAAATCAGACTCCAACTACTAGCACGGCCTGTCACACACACCCCTTACATAAACATAGCCTCCTGAGACAGGCAATGGAGTGCCCCACTGTCACAATCATCATGTAACACAACAAAACAAATACAGAAGTGCTGAACCATCCAAGCAAAAAATGCATGGTGCAGATTCACAAGTCCCTTGCGCTTATTTCACAACGCCGTTGCTTCACCTTTGTGACTCAGCGGACGCACAAAATTTGCGCCATGGTGCTGGGTATTTACAAGGCGATGCATCTGGGAGATGTGCCACGTTCTATAGCCCTGCACCAGAAGTAGGTGTTCTGGTCCGGGGGGGCGGTGGGTGGCCGTCACAGCACTGCAACACCTCCCAAAAGTGGCTGAGTGAAATCTTAATGATTTCACCTAGTCACTTTTATGCACATGCTGCCTCAAAAGCCTGTGCATGCTTGAAGCAGGTGTAAGGATTGATGCAGCATTGTGCAGATATGGCCCCACAGAGCATTTGTGGTGCTGCGTTGCGCCGGTGTCTCAACTCCAGCAATGTGCCTCCCCTATGGCACAGATGCGTGACGCAGCTGTGCCGTTTTTCCACCATGGTGATCCGCATTGTAAATGTGTTGCATCCATCCTGGCATAGCTGTGGTGCACAATGACTGGCGAATCCCTGCTGATATCCATAGCTGTGCCAACCATTGTAAATAGTCCCTCACATGTCAATGACTCCTGAGCACAGATCAATCTGACATCACAACATACCCATCGTCATATGGAGAGGTGGCACCAATTAATTATAGTGCTGCATAAAAGAGAGATTTGGAGGAGAACCCCTGACCTGCTAGTACATTCATCAAAGAAGTGGCACTGAGAGCTTCAGAGGCAAGGGAAACGGTCCCAAATATTTAGAAGAATTTTGGAAAGATTAAAATGACATGTTTAGATTGTGGTAAATTAATTTCATGTGGACAGATGAGTGTTACTCTAATAAATACAGCATATGAACATCATCATAGTCGATGGTTGGTAGAGACATTTTGACTATATCCTGGACCTGCCCGTCCTCGCCCAAAATGGCGCCGGAATAAATGGGACTCGTAACTCCTTGTTGTGTACTGGTTGCAGAACCTTGAAATCACGAGATACGTATGCAGTTTTGAAGCACATGGCGGGCGGGGACGAGAATTGATTGAATATTTCGACATCCCTATTGATATTAAGTTCTGATGTGTTATTGATTACTGTACTGTTGAAAATTCGAATTAACGTCACCCATGGTACTTGCCCGCAAATGTATATCTAGATAATTTTATTGTAACTGGCCCTGTCGTATTTTAATTATAAAATGTACGTCCACCGATTCCGTAACTGTTAGACACCTTAGTTCTTGCAACCTAATGGCCCGCCCGTTACGTTCCTCTACAGTGTAAATGTCTATTCATCATATACGATTACAGTTTGCTCCGTGGCAGGCCCACGTGGTTATAGGCTCGTATTTGTATAATGAAATTTTCACAATAAAGGTTTTTAAAAGAAAACATGGTAGTAGTATATACATTGGTAAAGTTTTTAATAATAGTCACTGTTTTAGAATCATTAAAAGGCAAGTGAAATAAAGCAGACCAATTACATGAAGGGTAAAAGGTATAATACGAAGGAACGCAGTAAAGATAAATGGTCAAGGGCTGTTGTGTTTTCTATTCCTGCAACATAAAGTGATCGATAAGAATCTCATATTCAGGCGTATCGGCGACTAAGACAGCAGGTCGACCCTCTTTTGCTCAACGGCTCCGTCATGGGACGAAGAAACGCTCTTTTTCTCGAAAAAAGAATATATTTTACTTGCAGGACAGTTGTAAAATTTCCGGGAAAGTACATTAGCCTGGAACATTATAACATATATTTAAGAAAAAATAATGTTCGGAAGTAATTAAAAGCGTAATTTTTAGGTGATATGACCAAGCCTTTCATCATTACAATAAGAAAAGTAAAATGAACCAATGAAAAGTTTTATTAACAAGTCACATGACTTGTTATGCTTACGTTACGCGCTGCGCGCCCCGGATGACTTCCGGATGCGCTAACGCGGCGCGTCATATGACGCATTACGCGACAACGCAGGTCCAGAATATAGTCAAAATGTCTCCACCAACCAGCGGTCGAAACACAACCCCTTTCAGCAGGCTAAATAGTTCTGTTAAATGACAACAGAAGGGACAGGCAACAAGAACCATCAGTCAAAGAGGGGAGGGCTAGTTCTTCTCTACCGGGTTACATTGGGGCGCTACCGGAACTGATCGAATTGGTAGTCTACAGTGTTTCTGGATGTTTCAGACTGAAGCTGGGGTTAGCATGAGAGCAGCACCATTTCGTAGCTCCGTTGTGGCCATTCCGCAACCAATCATGGCAGCCGCTCTTTATCGTTATTTTGGGCGGGGTGGGTGGCGGAGCCGAGCTGTTTTGCAGCCATCATTGTGTGGAGTTCAGTTCATCTCACTAGTTTTGTATTTGTCATGAGGGGTTGTTCCTAATGTTTCTATTTTAGCGAGGTCAAAAAGAGATCCCATTAGTGGCCTACTGATTTTACTCGATTCCTTTTCTTTTTTGTTTTACACGATTTTTCGTTATCTGCAAAGACTAAACAGAGTATTGCGACTCTGTGTTTGTTTGTAAATAGAGAATGAACCAAAGAGAACTAATTCTAAAACAGTAAATACTTGGATAACAATCAATCAAATGGAGAGAGAAGCAGGCACGACGGATTACAACGGGGGCAAAGGCCTGCGTTAACTACCTTTCACTATCTGCAAAGAGAGAGTACTCCTAATAGAAATGAGGGGGGGGGGCACCATTCAAAGCAGATCAGTGTGCATAAACACGAAAATGTTTTCACTTACCACGTACTTGACATTCGACAGCTTATGATATTTGCTATTAAAAAACCATTGAAATTCACTGAAAAAACCATAGGTTATAGACCATATATAGTTAGGAATTAGCATTTACAAAACCTTGAAAATTCACTGAAAAAACCATAGGTTATAGACCATATATAGTTAGGAATTAGCATTTAAAAAACCTTATTTTACTCACACAAAACCATTGAAATTCCATATATAGTTAGTTGCACTAACTATATATCGCGCACCCGCAATCCACTGCTGATCATGTCACATATTACATCATTCATGACATGGTCAGTGACATCACTGATGACATCACTGATGACATCTCAAATGACATCACTGATGACATCACTGATGACATCTCAAATGACATCACTGATGACATCACTGATGACATCTCAAATGACATCACTGATGACATCTCATTTGACATTACTGATCACATCACTGATGACATCATTCATGTGATAATACGATGAACCTCTTCAGACTCTAATATAACCTTAGATACACTCAGTGTAAACAGACACTCACAGACTGTCACTCATCCATGGAGTTACTCACACACCTAGTCAGTCATGCAAAGAATCAATCACACCTCCATTTCCTCAACTATACAGTTATACACACCTTACTTATTCAAACATATACTAACACATATTTACTCTATTATACAATCCCTGATACAAGTTCACAGTGATCCATACAGCCACTCACACATTCACTGGCTCTTATGCACAGTTATTTATATATGTCAACTCTCACATGTACTGTGTTTTACATATGTACTTACTTTGACATGCAGCACTGAGATATCCATTCACTCACCAATACACTCATGCACACAGTCAACCGCCCATACAGCTGTTTCCACATGCACTTTTGAACCCATACATCTAGTGAATCAACTGCTCACACATCTATGCACAGAGTCATACACCTCCCAGCCACCCACACACACACTCAGTCTCCCATACAAATACTTGGGCAACCAATCAATAACCCATATAGTTACTCATATAGCTACTGATCAACACATGCCGCAGTTTACAGAACAACAGACATAATGATGCACAAATTAAGACAGTTTAGTCACTAACCCATGCACTCAGTGAGACACATTTAATCACTCACTCATACAGTCAGGCATGCACCTACTAAATCCTTCATCCAGACACTTATACATCCACTCATTCTTCAATAAGTAAGACATATTTTAACTTTACAGAAACATAGTCACTGGATGTTGTCATCAGTGATGTCATCAGTGATGTCATTTGAGATGTCATCAGTGATGTCATCAGTGATGTCACTGACCATGTCATGAATGATGTAATATGTGACATGATCAGCAGTGGATTGCGGGTGCGCGATATATAGTTAGTGCAACTAACTATATATGGAATTTCAATGGTTTTGTGTGAGTAAAATAAGGTTTTTTAAATGCTAATTCCTAACTATATATGGTCTATAACCTATGGTTTTTTCAGTGAATATATATATATATATATATATTACCTACTGGCGGTCGCCAGTAGGTATATATAGTTAGGATTTTTTCTCTATGGGTTTTTTGAAAATTCTATGTCTAATAACTTTGGCGTTTGTGGACGGAATTGGCTGAAATTTTCAGGAAAATGGCACATTTTGTTTCTGAGTAGCCCCTTTTAGCCCGAACGGCTGAATGGATTTGCACGAAACTTGGCAAAATTGTAGGGAGTGGTAGCCCGATGTGCCTTTTGTAGGTCTCAATATATGTGCTTCAGTGGATTTTGAGAAATTAATGTTCAAAAAAAGATATATATCTGTAACAGCGGACTGGGCAGCGCTCCGCTACGCGTACTTTTCGCGCAACGGAGCTTTGTGAAGCGAAGCTGATTGGTTCTCCGGCGTCTGTCAACATTCCAAACAGTCCGTAGCGGCCGCCATCTTGTCTCTCGGTAGGATCGAACAGCTGAATGGATTTGCACGAAACTTGGCAAAATTGTAGGGACTGGTAGCCCGATGTGCCTTTGCTAGGTCTCAATATATGTGCTTCAGTGCATTTTGAGAAATTAACGTTCAGAAACAAGATATATATCTGTAACAGCGCTCCGCTTCGCGGAGATAAAATTATATGTGTATTACCTAGCTGTTGCTAACACCAGTTAGCGACGGCTAGTAGAAGATAGCGACCATCTTGGGCCCCACTTTGCATGTGAGTGATATTTATCACTAATGACATGCAAAGTGGGCATGCCAAGATGTTAGCGACTGGAAACAGTCGCTAACATCGCTATCTCCTATTATCAACTTTTGGAAATATTCGAGATAAGGGCGAATATCTCCAAAAGCTACCACCTGCCCTGAGCAGTTCTTAGCCATGTTATCCAATGGGAGGTGGATAACATGGCTAAGAGCATTAGCTCGGTAATGCATGAATATCGCTGAGTTTTCAGCGATATTAATGCATTGCGGTCGTTTTTTATCGTATTTCCGATAAACCTTGATAATAGCAAGGTTTATCTGCGATAATTTCTGACGGTAAAAAAATCGTTGCTAAGCATCGTTAGGGATAAATATCGCTTAACTTTGGTAATATGCCCCAACGTCTGTTAACGTTCGATTCGAAGGAAATCAGGAAGTGTTGAAAAACATAGTCTGCGCCATCTTGTCTTTTTTCAAATGCCACACTGTTGTCGTGCACGGCAGCCATTTTAGATGCCTTGACCAGACCCACTCTGTGCACGCTGTCGATCCTTAGCATGGCTCCCCACCCTCGCAAGCATCTCCCCCAGGCAGTGGTCACCCCCGCTCTCTGTCTTATGCATGGGTAATAAACCTCCCCCATCTGCGCTGCTGTTCCCTGAGAATCACACCCTGTGCCCGCCCGACACCTCCCTTTCGCCCTATTCACTACCGCACCCTCTGACACTCCTTTTCCTCTGTGTCCGATTGTCCAGGCTGGTCCTAGGGTATCAGCTAGCCCTGCAGATGTAGTTTATGGCCACAGCTGTAAAGAATCACCCCTCTTCAAAGGAGTTATAGTAGATCAAGGCCCACACTCGATGAGATCCGTCACAGCAGAAGCGTTGCTATTATCTGAAAACCATCCTGTATTGTGATTGGGGAGGGGACCGAGCCTGAAGCGGAAGATTCCAGGGATGACTGTTTGTACATCAAAGTTTTTACAATTATGTGTCACATTAAAAATACATAGCACTCCGACAAAGTAGTAAGATTATAAAACTTTAATAATTTATAAATATATACAAGAAAACAAAAATAGTAATAACATATAAACATTTTTAGGGAAAAACAACGAAGTAGCGGTCGGCTGTGCGAATAGTCCCAACGCAGCACAACGTCCAGATTTCCGGCGTGGGGCGTCGCGGGGGGTGGGTCATCAGTAGCAAACTGTTGTGCGAATAGTTCCAAGGCAGCAGAACGCGCCGAAATCTAGATGACACGAAAGTGATGTCTAGTAAGTTGCCACCCAGCAAATAACGGCATGGGGCGTCGCGGGGGTGGGTCATCAGTAGCAAACTGTTGCGCGAATAGTTCCAAGGCAGCAGAACGATGGCACCAAGGTGATGTCCAGTAAGTTGCCGCACTGGTTTTGGTATCCTACAATGCTGCTCCGAATAACGGCGTGGAGCGCCCCGGGGGAGGCGGCGTGAACGGGCCTCTCCAGGTGGAGTGTCATCTGTTGTAGTGGGGCGCCCCTTTACTGTTTCAGTTGCCATTCCGTCCGTTTTTGGTCCACTGTGTCAAAAGCCGCAATTCAGCTGAGTTGCGCCCACTCTTGCGGTGCAGCGATAGGCGGCTGTCACAGGACTCTCAAAATGGCGGCAGGCTGTTTCCTTTTTGGGCCTGGTCCACTGAAATGGCCCTGGGACACCTTGGAAATCGGACGCTTGTCTGCTAGGTCTTGGACCCCATTCTCGAAAGCGTCCCCTCCGCCTTGAGAATTCATCAAAAGTTTTGGGGGCTCCGACTCCTGCAGGCTTCTGGTGGGGAGCGGCTGCCATGATTGCTCGCGGAATGACCACGACTGAGCTACGAGATGGTGGTGCTTTCATGCTGACGCCAGCTTCAGTCTGAAACATCCAGAAACAAGGTGGGGCTTTCATCGTTTGGGAAAAAAAAAAAGTTTTCATCCTATGAAAAGTGTTGTTTTTAGGTCACATGATCATGCCTTCCATCATTAGGAAACCAAAAGTAAAATGAACCAATGAAAAGTTTTATAAACAAGTCACATGACCTGTTATGCGGCATAGGGTGTAAAATGCGGAGAAAATACGTTGGCACGTGAGGCGGCGTCAGTAGCGGACCGATGTGCGAATAGGCCGAAGGCAACACAACGCGCCAAGATCCGGATGGCACCGAGGTGGTGTCCAACAAGTTGCAGCACTGGTGTGGCCATCCTACAATGCTGAAAGTCGGCGTGGGGCGCCCCGTTGGCCTGTGAGTTTGCGTCAGTAGCGGACCGATGTGCGAATAGGCCGAAGGCAGCACAACGCGCCAAGATCCGGATGGCACCGAGGTGGTGTCTAGTAAGTTGCCGCACTGGTGTGGCTATCCAACAATGCTGAAAGTCGGCGTGGGGCGCCCCGTTGGCCTGTGAGTTTGCGTCAGTAGCGGACCGATGTGCGAATAGGCCGAAGGCAGCACAACGCGCCAAGATCCGGATGGCACCGAGGTGGTGTCTAGTAAGTTGCCGCACTGGTGTGGCCATCCAACAATGCTGAAAGTCGGCGTGGGGCGCCCCGTTGGCCTGTGAGTTTGCGTCAGTAGCGGACCGATGTGCGAATAGGCCGAAGGCAGCACAACGCGCCAAGATCCGGATGGCACCGAGGTGGTGTCTAGTAAGTTGCCGCACTGGTGTGGCCATCCTACAATGCTGAAAGTCGGCGTGGGGCGCCCCGTTGGCCTGTGAGTTTGCGTCAGTAGCGGACCGATGTGCGAATAGGCCGAAGGCAGCACAACGCGCCAAGATCCGGATGGCACCGAGGTGGTGTCTAGTAAGTTGCCGCACTGGTGTGGCCATCCTACAATGCTGAAAGTCGGCGTGGGGCGCCCCGTTGGCCTGTGAGATGGCGTCAGTAGCGGACCGATGTGCGAATGGGGCCAAAGGCAGCGCAACAATATTTTCTGATTTGAAGACACCACAAGGCGCTGAGATGCCAAGATCCGGATGGCACAGAGGTGGTGTCTAGCAAGTTGTGGCACTGGTGTGGCCATCGTACAATGGTAAAAGTCGGCGTGGGGCGCCCTGTTGGCCTGTGAGATGGTGTCAGTAGCGGACTGATGTGTGAATGGGGCCAAAGGCAGCGCAACAATATTTTCTACTATATTTTCGGAGTAGAAGACACCACAAGGCGCTGAGATGCCAAGATCCGGATGGCACCGAGGTGATGTGTAAGTTGCGGACCGATGTGCGAATGGGGCCAAAGGCAGCTCAACAATATTTTCTGAAGAGAATACACCACAAGGCGCTGAGATGCCAAGATCCGGATGGCACCGAGGTGATGTCTAAGTTGCGGACCGATGTGCGAATGGGGCCAAAGGTAGCGTAACAAGATTTTCTGTATGGAAGATACCACTAGGCGTTGAGATGCCAAGATTCGGATGGCACCGAGGTGATGTCTAGCAAGTTGTGCCACTGGTGTGGCCATCGTACAATGGTAAAAGTCGGCGTGGGGCGCCCTATTGGCCTGTGAGATGGTGTCAGTAGCGGACTGATGTGCGAATGGGGCCAAAGGCAGCGCAACAATATTTTCTGACTGACACCACAAGGCGCTGAGATGCCAAGATCCGGATGGCATCGAGGTGATGTCTAAGTTGCGGACTGATGTGCGAATGGGGCCAAAGGCAGCGTAACAATATTTTCTGTATGGAAGATACCACTAGGCGTTGAGATGCCAAGATTCGGATGGCACCGAGGTGATGTCTAGCAAGTTGGTGTGGTCATCCTACAATGCTGAAACTCGGCGTGGGTCACCCCATTAGCCTGTGAGATGGCGTCAGTAGCGGACCGATGTGCGAATAGGCCGAAGGCAGCACAACGTGCCAAGATCCGGATGTCACCGTGGTGGTTTCATAGTTGAGAGGCACTTCATCTGCAGTGGGGCGCCGAGATCCGGATGGCACCGAGGTGATGTCTAGCAAGTTGCTGTACTGGTGTGGTCATCCTACAATGCTGAAATGTAGTGGGGCGCCCATTTACCGTTTCAGTTGCCATTCAGCTGAGTTTCGGCTGCTCTTGATGCTACAGCGACAGGCGGCTGCAAGAGGACTCTCAAAATGGCGGCCTGTTCTTTGGATTTGGGCCTGGTCCACTAAAATGGCCCTGGGACACCTTAGAACTCGGACGCTCGATTTTTTTTTCCTTTCCTGTACATGCAAAAAAAGGTAAATGCCCGGTATGTTACACGCTTCATCTGCCACGATGAACTCTCCAGAGGAACCGAAAAAAAATATAGTTGTGGTAACTATACCATGCATCGTCATATGGAGAGGTGGCACCAATTAATTATAGTGCTGCATAAAAGAGAGATTTGGAGGAGAACCCCTGACCTGCTAGTACATTCATCAAAGAAGTGGCACTGAGAGCTTCAGAGGCAAGGGAAACGGTCCCAAATATTTAGAAGAACTTTGGAAAGATTAAAATGACATGTTTAGATTGTGGTAAATTAATTTCATGTGGGCAGATGAGTGTTACTCTAATAAATACAGCATATGAACATCATCATAGTCGATGGTTGGTAGAGACATTTTGACTATATCCTGGACCTGCCCGTCCTCGCCCAAAATGGCGCCGGAATAAATGGGACTCGTAACTCCTTGTTGTGTACTGGTTGCAGAACCTTGAAATCACGAGATACGTATGCAGTTTTGAAGCACATGGCGGGCGGGGACGAGAATTGATTGAATATTTCGACATCCCTATTGATATTAAGTTCTGATGTGTTATTGATTACTGTACTGTTGAAAATTCGAATTAACGTCACCCATGGTACTTGCCCGCAAATGTATATCTAGATAATTTTATTGTAACTGGCCCTGTCGTATTTTAATTATAAAATGTACGTCCACCGATTCCGTAACTGTTAGACACCTTAGTTTTTGCAACCTAATGGCCCGCCCGTTACGTTCCTCTACAGTGTAAATGTCTATTCATCATATACGATTACAGTTTGCTCCGTGGCAGGCCCACGTGGTTATAGGCTCGTATTTGTATAATGAAATTTTCACAATAAAGGTTTTTAAAAGAAAACATGGTAGTAGTGTATACATTGGTAAAGTTTTTAATAATAGTCACTGTTTTAGAATCATTAAAAGGCAAGTGAAATAAAGCAGACCAATTACATGAAGGGTAAAAGGTATAATTCGAAGGAACGCAGTAAAGATAAATGGTCAAGGGCTGTTGTGTTTTCTATTCCTGCAACATAAAGTGATCGTTAAGAATCTCATATTCAGGCATATCGGCGACTAAGACAGCAGGTCGACCCTCTTTTGCTCAACGGCTCCGTCATGGGACGAAGAAACGCTCTTTTTCTCGAAAAAAGAATATATTTTACTTGCAGGACAGTTGTAAAATTTCCGGGAAAGTACATTAGCCTGGAACATTATAACATATATTTAAGAGAAAATAATGTTCGGAAGTAATTAAAAGCGTAATTTTTAGGTGATATGACCAAGGCTTTCATCATTAGAATAAGAAAAGTAAAATGAACCAATGAAAAGTTTTATTAACAAGTCACATGACTTGTTATGCTTACGTTACGCGCTGCGCGCCCCGGATGACTTCCGGATGCGCTAACGCGGCGCGTCATATGACGCATTACGCGACAACGCAGGTCCAGAATATAGTCAAAATGTCTCCACCAACCAGCGGTCGAAACACAACCCCTTTCAGCAGGCTAAATAGTTCTGTTAAATGACAACAGAAGGGACAGGCAACAAGAACCATCAGTCAAAGAGGGGAGGGCTAGTTCTTCTCTACCGGGTTACATTGGGGCGCTACCGGAACTGATCGAATTGGTAGTCTACAGTGTTTCTGGATGTTTCAGACCGAAGCTGGGGTTAGCATGAGAGCAGCACCATTTCGTAGCTCCGTTGTGGCCATTCCGCAACCAATCATGGCAGCCGCTCTTTATCGTTATTTTGGGCGGGGTGGGTGGCGGAGCCGAGCTGTTTTGCAGCCATCATTGTGTGGAGTTCAGTTCATCTCACTAGTTTTGTATTTGTCATGAGGGGTTGTTCCTAATGTTTCTATTTTAGCGAGGTCAAAAAAAAATCCCATTAGTGGCCTACTGATTTTGCTCGATTCCTTTTCTTTTTTTTTACACGATTTTTCGTTATCTGCAAAGACTAAACAGAGTATTGCGACTCTGTGTTTGTTTGTAAATAGAGAATGAACCAAAGAGAACTAATTCTAAAACAGTAAATACTTGGATAACAATCAATCAAATGGAGAGAGAAGCAGGCACGACGGATTACAACGGGGGCAAAGGCCTGCGTTAACTACCTTTTACTATCTGCAAAGAGAGAGTACTCCTAATAGAAATGAGGGGGGGGGGGGGCACCATTCAAAGCAGATCAGTGTGCATAAACACGAAAATGTTTTCACTTACCACGTACTTGACATTCGACAGCTTATGATATTTGCTATTAAAAAACCATTGAAATTCACTGAAAAAACCATAGGTTATAGACCATATATAGTTAGGAATTAGCATTTACAAAACCTTGAAAATTCACTGAAAAAACCATAGGTTATAGACCATATATAGTTAGGAATTAGCATTTAAAAAACCTTATTTTACTCACACAAAACCATTGAAATTCCAAATATAGTTAGTTGCACTAACTATATATCGCGCACCCGCAATCCACTGCTGATCATGTCACATATTACATCATTCATGACATGGTCAGTGACATCACTGATGACATCACTGATGACATCTCAAATGACATCACTGATGACATCACTGATGACATCTCATTTGACATCAATGACCACATCACTGATGATATCATTCATGTGACAATACAATGCATCTCCTCACATTTTAATATAACCTCTGTGTCACCCAGTGTTAAATACAGAGTATAATTTTGGAAACCATTGACACACCAATACTAGTTACTACATACGTACTCACTGATTCCTACGTCTACACACACATTCACTCATTCACCCATACAATCATTCATACATACAATCACTCATCTTTACAACACTATCATATGCACTCATACACCTATACAGACACTCACACTCTGCCACTCATCCATGGAGTTACTCACACACCTAGTCAGTCCTGTAAAGAATCAATCACACTTCCATTTTCTTGTCTATACAGTTAAACATAGAGCACCTTTCATTTTCAAACATATAGTAACACATACTTACTTTCTTATACAATCATTGATACAAGTACACATTGATCTGCACAGAGTCACACACCTCCCAGCCAGCCACACACACACTCAGTCTCCCATACAAATACTTGGACAATCAATCAATAACCCATATAGTTAATCATATAGCTACTGATCAACACATGCAGTAGTTTACAGAACAACAGACATAATGATGCACAAATTAAGACAGTTTAGTCACTAACCCATGCACTCAGTGAGACACATTTAATCACTCACTCATACATTCAGTCATGCACCTACTAAATCCTTCGTCCAGACAGTTATACATCTACTCATTCTTCAATATCTAAAACATATTTAAACTTTACAGAAACACACAGTCACTGGATGATGTCATCAGTGATGTCATCAGTGATGTCATTTGAGATGTCATCAGTGATGTCATCAGTGATGTCACTGACCATGTCATGAATGATGTAATATGTGACATGATCAGCAGTGGATTGCGGGTGCGCGATATATAGTTAGTGCAACTAACTATATACGGAATTTCAATGGTTTTGTGTGAGTAAAATAAGGTTTTTTAAATGCTAATTCCTAACTATATATGGTCTATAACCTATGGTTTTTTCAGTGAATTTTCAAGGTTTTGTAAATGCTAATTCCTAACTATATATGGTCTATAACCTATGGTTTTTTCAGTGAATATATATATATATATATGACATTTCTATGGCAAAATGAACACCCTCATTTTGTTCCTTTGCAAATTAAATGTTTTAAGTGTTAACACTTTATTCCAATCAAGATGACTTCAGGTGTGCCATACTTTTGTCATAAGTAAGACTGTTAGCGCTCTAGTTGTTCTTTAGAACACTCTGGGACATTCTGTCACTGGGCTATAGTTGGGCTACATCTGGCTGATATTTGGGCTACATTTGGGCTCTTTTGTCTCTGGTGGCCATCTTTGGGCTACATTGGGCTACATTGGGCTACATTTGGGCTCCAACATATATATAGCCCAATGTAGCCCAATATATATTTTTCAAAGTTAATTTTCGTAAAAACCACTGGAGCATATATCTTGAGACATAGCAAAGGCACATCGGGCTACCAGTCCCTACAATTTTGCCAAGTTTTGTGGAAATCCATTCAGCCGTTCGAGCTAAAAGTGAGGCCAACCGCCCTATGGAAAACTCAATGTTAAAAACACGTTTTGGGACCCCCCTTTTTTCTCTGCCCCCCTTAACGAAACCCCCCTAAATTTTTAGGGGCTGCTCAGAAACAAAATGTGCCATTTTCCTGAAAATTTCAGCCAATTCCGTCCACAAACGCCAAAGTTATTAGACATAGAATTTTCAGAAATCCCATAGAGAAAAAATCCTAACTATATATACCTACTGGCTATCGCCAGTAGGTAATATATGTATATATGGGTTATAATAGTGTATTCAGCAATAATATGCTATATAATGTTGTATAGCCTCCTATGTTCTTTTTTTCGTACTGTGCTTTGGTTCTGCCTGTTTTCATTTCCTGTCATGTTGTGGATACCTTGTGTTTGTTTTTATTTTTCTTTGTAATGGTCTACAGGCCTAATACAAATATTTAAAAAAATACAATAAAAAGATGTTGTCATTTTTATAAAGTTTTAAGAAATTTCACCTGAAAAAAAAAAAGAAATTTTTAAACGCAGACAACAAACACATTTTAAATAAAAATAAACCAATAATTGGCCATAAATTATTACATTGCTAAAGGTTAAGATAAAGTGCAGGACACATATTCAATATTCAGAGAAATTAAGTGCCCTGCAGTACTCCCTAATGCTACAAAACGAAGCATAAGAAGCCCTAGCAATACACCCCTGAAACAATAATCACACATCAATATCATATTGTCCATTTACACTGAAATTTTGCTGGTCTATCTTTAATAAGAACAACCTATTCAGTTGTTCTTTTTTAGGTTTAACTTGCACAGTGCTTGTACCCTGTGTGTGAAATATATTTTATTTAATATAAATCTTAAAAGGGGCTGACATCCTGCCCTTACTTTGTATTTGTTCATGTGTTTGCTACTTAATTTCCTCCATTTCTATTTGATGTAGCATGCTATTTCCTGTTGTTCTTGTGTTTTATAGAGCTTGGCTCAAGTACTCCTTTTCATCCACTTTTGTTGACCTACTGTGTTCACTGTGAGCAAGCGTGTTATGCGGCTGCACTATCTTTTACTTTTGTCCTTCACCTAATCAGACCACGCTCCGTTGTATTTGTTTCCCAAAACCATCCCAATGTTCGTTGTTTCATTTTATCAAATTAATATAGTGCTACTCGATCCAAAAGGTTGAATTAAAAGGTTGAAGTAAAGTTGATGACAAGTCAGTGACTGTACTCATGTAAATTTAAAACTGGGCTGGCTGAGCAGAAGATATTGCCGTGAGAGATGTTACTTTAAATGTTGGCACAGGACCAGTTCCACAGAAACATTCACATGTATGGAGAGATTAAACGTGATCTGCCCAGAAAGACAGGATCTTGAGCCTCCTGCTTAGACTCGAAGCATGTTACCCGGCTTCAAGGTCAGCGCTCCAGCCCTTAAGTTACATTCTCTGCATGAATCAAGATGATCAGCATATAAGATCGCTGGCACTCTTTTGGAAAGCACAAAAAAATGCATTCCCAATATGTGTTCTAAAGCAGCACTGACCCTCTTTTTGTTGGCAAATGTATGTAGCGCAAACTAGAGGCAAAGGTATTAGAGCGCTTTTACGTGACTAAACCATTTCTTAGGCTGTAAGTAGAACCATTGCATTTTTTATTTACCTTGCAGACATTTAATTGTTTTTACGGAGTGCTGGAGAGTCTTCCTTGTAAGTACTATTCGGTGATAAAAGATCCAAACTGGGGGCCATATTATCAAGAAAGGGCGATACATTATCGCCGCTTTTATCGGCAGGAAACTGCAGCTAAAACAGCGATAATGGGCTTGATAATATGCCCTTGTGAAGTCCCTTAGAAGCCCAGGTTAACACCAGAACCTGGGCTTCTATGGGAATTCACAACGGTATATTATCAAGCCCATTATCGCCGCTTTAGCGGCAGTTTCCTGCCGATAAAAGCGGCGATAATGTATCGCCCTTTCTTGATAATATGACCCTTGATTTTTACTTTTGTGTTTCTTCAACTGAGAAGCTAAGCAGGAGGTGATAGCACCTCAAGAAACCAATAGGATAAGTAAGTAAAGAAAAGCTGAATAATGAAGAGGAAAATGTGTTTTCGCATAGTAAGTGATTGCTTGTCTGTGAACATTTGTTTCTGCATTTTTATCCTCAGCGGATTGCTTCACCAGTCTCATCGACAGGCTGACGTCAGGGAGGGGGGCCAGAACTACAATTCCTTGTAGCCCTTGCGGCGCGCATGCCGATTACGAGGAGGAGAGCGCCAGGGGGCGCTCAGAGCAGCCAGGGCTCCCGCAGCACGGGAGTCTTTGAACATTTGTTTCTGCATTTTTAGGTCTCGGCTTGGCAGCGCGCATGCGCTGTCTCGTCGAGAGATGCTGTATACAGTATTGTGGGGGGAAGCTCCGCCCACTTTCCATCAAGGTTTTCTAGGTTTTTCATTGGCTTCATTTTTAAATGTTGCCTTCTGATTGGATTTCCGTTGGTCCCTCCTCCTGACAGCCATGGCGTAATTTGTGCACATCCGAGGCTATTGGCCCCTTCACTCAAACATTATTTCACGCCCTATGTCCTCTCCCTGCCTCATCCCGCAGTTCGACACTTCTCGCCCCGCATCATCCCCTCCAATCCTGTTCTTCCTTTTTTATATGCCCGCAGTCCCATTTGTAATGCAATCAGGATAGGAAGGTTTTTGATCAGTTAGAACCGAGTGCACAGCCCGTATGTACGCACATCAGTGTAAAATTCTTAATTATTTTGGTGCAAGACGGCGAGTGGAAAAACCTTGAACCACTCAGTTGAGTAGAAAACAAAGAGAACTACCCATGTATGAACAGAATTGGTTGCCGTTGCACTCAAGACAGTGTATATGGTGTTAAGTAACACAATAAAACAGGCATATATCAAAATGACAGAATATCAAAACAAAAGAACTCTCAATGAGTAGATCTTGGAGTCTTTAATGTGATGAACAGCCAGCCGACACGTGTTTCATCGCACTCGCGATTCCTCAGGGCTAAATGGCTGTAATCCAGTCAGAAGGTCGCTCAGCTGGTGATACTTCCAACCCAGCTGGGCCCTTGACCCTAGATACTCCGGTCGAGTATCCGATATGAGAATAATTATTATTCAAGGTGTATCATAGAGTTTCCCCTTGTCGATATCAGAATTCTATGGTGTTCTATTTATTTTGCCCACGGCGAGTAGGATAATACTCCAATAGTGGTCTCTGTCGATATATTCAGCGTTCCCAGCTTTGTCAAGCGGAGAAGCGGCACGGAGAACGTCCGGATCCGACGGCCGTGTTCCTGTTTAAACAGGAACACGGCCGTCGGATCCGGACGTTCTCCGTGCCGCTTCTCCGCTTGACAAAGCTGGGAACGCTGAATATATCGACAGAGACCACGGCAATTGAACTTATCCTATACTATTGGAGTATTATCCTACTCGCCGTGGGCAAAATAAATAGAACACCATAGAATTCTGATATCGACAAGGGGAAACTCTATGATACACCTTGAATAATAATTATTCTCATATCGGATACTCGACCGGAGTATCTAGGGTCAAGGGCCCAGCTGGGTTGGAAGTATCACCAGCTGAGCGACCTTCTGACTGGATTACAGCCATTTAGCCCTGAGGAATCGCGAGTGCGATGAAACACGTGTCGGCTGGCTGTTCATCACATTAAAGACTCCAAGATCTACTCATTGAGAGTTCTTTTGTTTTGATATTCTGTCATTTTGATATATGCCTGTTTTATTGTGTTACTTAACACCATATACACTGTCTTGAGTGCAACGGCAACCAATTCTGTCCATTTGTAATGCAAAACGTCTCGCGTAAATGCAATTCGTATTGCATTGCAGATGCTTGTTTTAAAGTAGTCCCTGACGAAGCCGTAGTATACAGGGAGAGAACCCTCGGTTGCTCCGAAAGTCTTGTTTCGGTAGAGATTGAGCCTGCACGCTAGCGCTACTCTGCTACTGTTTTTTTTTTCGTTTGGTGCAGAGGGAGACCCGGAAACAGGATTGAGCGCCCCAAAATGGTGGAAGGAGAAATAATCATGGCCAGTCATCACCCGGCTACTGGAGGGTGAGTAACGGATGTTAGTGTATGGGGGCTTTACAGAGTGGGAGGCGTGCTTTTGTTTTCGTTTTTGCTACAGCATTTGTCACACTGCATTAATAGTGCTGTGTGTCTCTGCACCAACCCCTCTTGTAGATGGTTGGTGTCAGCCTGACTGGCGGACACCCCTGGCTCGGGCTTTGGATTCTTTGGAGGGGGCCCTGCCCCCGAGTCTCGAGACTCTTAAATGGAGTGGATGGTCATGGACGGTGTTGGTGCGGGGCAGCGGGGACCCAGACCCGGGCCCCTGAGGCACATATAAATGAATCCTGGGCCGGGCCACCCTGAGCTATTTCTAGTCTTTACAATCAATGGCGGTGGGACAGGATGGGATGCACGACTGAGCGCGGGTGCGGCGCACACTTTTTAACTCCTCCTGACTTTCACTTTCTGCCTTCCGGGACCAGTATGCGCGTGGGGGGGCGGGGGCAGGGCTGGCTGGTGACCAATGCACTCATTAAATTTGTCGGGGGACAGGGACAACACACGCGCATTGCGCAATGAGCTCATCATACACGCAATAAAAAATGCGCGTTACAGTAAGGTGTGGCATCAGGGGCGCGCAGCCGCATAGCCAAGAGAAGAGAAGAAAAAGCCACGTTCGGGTCAGGACTGTCCGAAGTCCGTCACCGTGACCGCGGGGCATTTATTTACAATAATTTAAATTCCCCGGGCCCTGGCCCCTACCTGGCTAGCCTTGCACTGCCCCCCCTGCCTCAGCCCCTGCCTGCCTTCTGCCTTTCCGCTTGCCTCGCGCCACTCTAACTCTGAGCTGCAGGCCAGGCCCAGCAGGCCCCGAGGCCCCAGCCCTCAAGTCAGGTGAGTGAGTCTTGTGACGAGTCATGCAGTGAGACCCTGGCATGTTGTCGAACGTTAGTGTGCAAGGCGCAGATGTGCTGTCAGCACTGAATACATTATATGCTAAGTAAGTTATCCCCCCGTACTATGCACTAGCAGTCAGAACGATCTTTCATAACATGTGTTAAATGTAATAACCCTGTATTGTATATGACAAGTACATGGTTCGTATCTAGTTGGTGTCATTGCTCGTCGCAGTCAGTTAAAGGAAAACTGGACTGAAGCGGGTTTCTCTGCCTATAATACATGTAAAACCTTCTTTCCATGTTTGAAAGTTCCCTGTTGCTGATATGATTTCCAGGTGTATTTTGACTATGAGGTTGATATTGAAAACAAGCATGGCAAAGAAATGAACTGTCGTGCACTTGGGTGTAACTCTGTGAGTTCACTGCGGCACGGAAGTGTACACGTTTGTACACGCCACGTCTACACAGGAATTCACAGAGAAAGGAAAAGAGAAACTTATTTTACAAGGACGGGAAAGTGTACTGTGTTGATTTCTTTGGAAGCGATGCAAAGACTGCGTTATTGGATTTGTGATAATGTTGTCCCAAATTTTAAATAATAGAATGAGCACTATAAATAAACATGATACACTAAGAAAAGAAAGGGAGGACTGTCCGAAGTCCATCACGTGGACTGCGGGCCTTTATTTACAATAATTTAAATTGCCCTGCCCCGGCCCCTACCTGGCTAGCCTTGCGCTGCCCCCGCCCCCTCCCAGCCCCTGCCTCTATTCTGCCCATCCGCTCGCCTCGCATCGTGCTGCCCTAACTCTGAGCTGCAGGCCAGGCCCAGAAGGCCCCCAGCCCTTAGGTCAGGTGAGTGAGTCTTGTGTCGAGTCATACAGTGAGACCCTGGCGTGTTGTAGAACGTTAGTGTGCATGACGCAGAAACGGCTATGACATGTGAGTGAAACTGTGGGGTACTGCAACTGCAGCTAGTCATAGACAGTAGACTGGGACTCAAGAGCATTGGAGTGCATGAGTGAGTGAGGCCTAGGACAGCTGTGGTGTAAGTGTGTGCGAGACTCAAAGAGGTGCACCCGTCAGCCATACCAAGAGGCCGGGAGTTATTGCAGCGAGTCAGTGAGGCAGAGGCACGGGGGGGAGGGGAGGAGTGCTTCTTTTGAATCCGTGAGACTCGGAAATAATGTAGGACATCAGTGGGAGACTGGCAGATGTGCTGTCAGTGGACTGAAGGCTGTTACTCTGTAGTTCAGCCGGGCATGGGACTCCACAGTGGTTCCGATCCAGCCTGCAACACTCTGAAGGCCTCACCAAGCGATAAAGAGGAACGTTGCATCTTGTCAATGAGTGGCTCTCGAATGTGATTGAGTGAGTCAAAGAGCTGCAGCCAGTAAGCCAAGGTTACTACGAACCAGTGACGTAGCCAGTGTGTCTCTGTCATGAGACCTAGAGCAAGGAAGGAAATGGGGCAGGGCGGCAGGCAAGTTTGAAATCAGAAAAACCAAGCACGAATGGAGTACGTGCTGCTTCGTGGGAAGCTACAAATGGGTCGAGGGGTTTCCTGAAGCTGCACTTTGCTTCTTGTTCAGTTCAATGATTAGCACTACCAATCAGCTCAAAAACTACAGAGCAACCACTCACTTTGCCAAGAAGATCCACTAGATAAACAGAATAGCCTCTCCTATCTGCTCCCAAACAGTGATCTGTTGGCCAAGAATTTCATAAAATACTTAAAGAAATTTAGCAATACATCTCTGAGCTTTTGCCTCACCAATGCAACCCTAATGATCAACTCCCTTGCCATCCTTCGGCTGACTCGCAGAACCTCAAACACATGTCCAGCCTACATTCCGTGTCACTTTGCATAAGATTTGCATAAAGACATCACAAAATACAACTACAGGAACGCCATTAGATACTAGTTTTCCAGGTTTATTCAAAGACCCAATGGCACTTCCATGCAATCCATGGATTTTCTATTCTCTCTACAACAACTTCTTAATTTTAATTAAGTCTATACACCACTTTCTTCAGGTGTGAATTAATTTGTTTATTTAAACGTCAGAAAAACAAATGAACTTAATGTAGCATATTTCCACTGATTAAAGTTTTAATTCTAAGTTAATTGAATAGTGCTGTGGCATTTATTCTATTTTGGTTCTACATTTGAATTAAATATATGAAATGGAGTTACATTAATATTTAACATAAAACTATTTGAGTTAAATAATTTTGAAAACATTTCCCTATTATTAGCCAAAGTGAAATCTCTGCTCCGACTGCCGAATCCCCCCCAGAATTTCTCTGATTCTTTTAATGAGGCCCTAAAGAATGTACAAATGAACTGGATGCCACTTTTTTCAAGTGCTCCTGACATTCTAATGCACTATCAATAGACTTGTGGTGTATACCACATCGTTACGGTTAATGCCAGATGGATATATTTCCAAGATGGTTACCGACTTGCTTATGGATAATGAAGGGGCACACTTACAAGGAATGTCTATATGACCTTCAAATGAAACATACATTGAATAGTACCAGAGCAGCAGTACCGTATACAGCACTTGCCAATATCAAGCTCACTAAAGGAACTCACCACCATCAAAACAAATTGTACAACCAACAGAAAGAAACATAAATGACAGGACCCAAACCTTCTCTTTGGAGAGCAGTGGGTAGAATAAGCAATATATGATCGTTGGTGGATCTGCCATACACATCTACAGCAGATGCTCTTAAACTCCCAACTCAAGAGCACTTGTTTTTTTATGCTCTGAAGAATGAAGTGTGAGTCACTCCATTTCGGGTTTGACACTGTTTTATCCATGTTATATGCAGACCTGCAGTGGGTGTTCAGCTTTAAGATCTGTTTCACTGGCTGTAACACAGATCCCAGCCTCTCCCATCTATGTCCTATTGCCAACTTTGGACCCAGGGGCCATTTATTTTCTACATCTGGTCACTGGCTCAGTGGATTGTGTCCAATGGGTAAGTGGAAAACATCATCATAACTGGTGCTCATGGGTCACTCTTGGACAATTCTATAGCAGATAAAGATTAATTGGCAGCCCAAGTTAACTAGTTCAACATCCCCAAGATGTAGTTTCCCATACAAGGCTGACACACATTGTGTTTGTATCAAATTGGTGGTGTATTATGAGTGGTTACCTCCTCAATCCCATCCCTTCTGCTATTTCCTTCTTGTTTTTTTTTCTGTTATTTTACTGAGTTTTATATAGCACGAACTTGACCCAAAGATATCTGCTATCAGAGCGTTTTACATCGCACCAGTTGTGTTGCATGAGGACACATTCATTTTGTTAGGCACGGGGAGATTAAGCGATTTTCACAGGATGTTCAGCGTCATTGTTTAGAGTCGGACCCAGTTCCCCAGATTCGAGGTCGACCACCCTAGCCATTAGGCCAACTCCTCTCCTCTCTTGTATCTCTCCCCTGAGTACTCCCCTTCTTGCGTCCATTCCTCCAGTGCCTGCCTTCAAGTATCCCTTACTTAACTCTCTACATCAATAGTTAGTATGGTTAAGCTACCGTAGTGTTTAATAATAATGCTTTGTATTTTCCTTCCTTTTAGGCAGTATTGGTGGAACGAAACCCACAATTACAATCTGTGTGGTGTACACAAATTATTCTTACTGCTACCTTCATATTCGTTGACTCTACTACTACATTGACTTTCTACAATGAAATTTTAATCAAAAGAAATGAGCAAACAACCGAGAAAGTATTTAAGGAGTGCTCAAAAGCAGCAAATTAAAACAAAACAAGAGCAGTTTAAAGGCAAATTTATGAAAATTGACTCTATGTTTAGGTCTCCAGGTGATCATGACGCATCATCATCTCATGCATCATTACCAGAAGGCTATGCAGCTGCATCATCCACAGGAGACAAAGCAGCATTGCCACAATTCCAAGTGGTCCCATCGCATGACAAAACATTACACTGCTCTGATCAAACCACAGATGTACCTTTTAGCATTGAAGCACTAATTGTGGCAGCACTGCATGCAACAACAACTACTATAGGAAACATAGAAAGCAAAAGTAAAAAAGCTGTGTCAGCGATGCCTCAATGTATTACAGAAGGAGTCTGAGACATTGCAGGTCCACCAGCTAGGCCTACACTGCTACCAGTGACTGAAGGAAGCTCAGAGACTGAGAATACAGCATCAGCAGCCAAATCTCTGAGTCTAATATTACAAACAAGTGAAGGAATTGCTGAAATTGTAAGTGCACCAGATGTATCACTGCTGCTACCAGTGGCTAAAGAAAGTGAAGAACCTTCAAATGTGCTACTTGTTTCTGAAGTATTGCCAAACATTGAAGAAGAAACTGAAGACCATATGAGTAAGGATGTGGAATTCGACTTAGAAGAACTAGAATCAAGCAGTACCCAGTTTTGCCAGGATTTGTACTCGAGTGATAGAGGGAACTTTTTAGACCAACCTTGGCATGATACCGAGTAACAAAGGTTTGTCATTAGAAGTGGCCCATGCAAGCCTAGAGGACCCTTCCCATGAGATAATAAAAACAGGTGCTTTTCCACCAACTACTACTACAAGAAAAATAGGACTGGAGTTAAGACTCCAAGACTGTGGTTGTGCTACTCTTTAAAAATAGACAGTCCATACTGTGAACCTTGTTGGCTTTTTGGTGATAGAAAACTTTCATCCTATCAGCAAGCATGGGCTAATGGTATAAAAGATTGGCAAGGCATGTCTCGAAAAATTAAAGAACATGAAATGAAAAAGCGGCTTGTGCTGTACATGGAAGATGGAGGCAGGATGAGACGATCGATACACAACTGGAATCTGACTATAAAGAGCAGGTGAACTATTGGACACAAATTTTGAGAAGGATCATGGATGTTACACTTCTGTTGTCAACTTGCAATTTACCTTTCAGAGGACATAGAGAAAAACTGAAAGAAAAAGATGGTAGGTACTTTCTGGCAGTCATTGAACTTTTGGCCAAATATGATCCTGTTTTAAACCATATGATTACAAGAGAGAGTAGAGTTAAATACTTTAGTCCTGCTATTCAAAATGAGCTGATTGAAATGCGTTCAAATAAAGTGCAAAATGAGATAGTAAGTGAAATAAAAAATGCACCATTTTACTCTGTTATAATGGACACAATGCAGGACAATAAATATGTACAGTGTGCTGCTCATAATCTAAATTTAGTGTTGAATGATGCCTGCATGCACATTCCTGAAATTGCAGAATTTTATGACATTATACAGAAAGTGTATTTATTTTTCAGCCAAAGCATCAAACGGTGGGAACTTCTTACAATTAGAAAAGAGAGCAAAACTCATTCAAAGCCAACACTGAAGATACTCTGTCCAACACGTTGGGCATCCAGACATGATGCTCTCCATGCTCTATGATATCGTTTTATGGACATCATGAAAGCACTCACTACAATTTTACTGCAGTCTAAAAAGGTTGAGGAGCGCACAGAAGCTCAGGGTCTTAGGCAGTGCATGGAGACTTTTGAGTGTGTGGTAATGGTTGTAATCCAGTCCAAAGTGCTGGAGACAATAAATATTGTGTCCAAACTGCTTCAGTCTATAGATCTGGACATTTTACAAGCATCAAATATGATAGTGCAGCGAATACTTTTGCCAGTTTCAGAGAACAGTTTGACGATGTTAAAAGCTCAGCATCTTTACGTGCAGCTGCATGGGGAATTCAATTGCATTTTACACAAAAACGACCATGACGCAAAAAAAAGCACTTTGATGAACTCTGTGAAGACCAAATGCTGTGCAATCCTGAAGACAATTTTAAGGTGTCTGTTTTTTATGCTAACATAGATATGGTTGTAAATCAGATAAAAACTAGTTTTTCTGGTATGAACACCATAATCCAATGCTTTCATTTCATGATGCCTTCAGAAATCCTCAGAGCTAGTGAGGAGAAGTTGTTTGAAGCAGCCATGACCCTGGCAGCTCATTACAGAAAAGACTTGTCCCCAGAGTTTCCACAACAACTCATCGCTTTCAAGGCAGTGTTGAAAGAACAAATAAAACGTATCTAAGGTGGCACAATAAAGGATCTGGCTGACTTTTTATTTTTGGGAAACCGTGCAATTCTGCCCAGTGTTTTGGATGTTGCAACAGCACTGAAACTTTTTCTAACAATTCCAGTTACTGTAGCCAGTGCAGAAAGGTCATTTTCCAAGCTAGAATTAATCAAAAACTATCTTCGAAGCACAATAACTCAGGAAAGGCTGTCGGGCTTGCAACTTTAAGCATCGAGAGCGATCAAGCAAAAAAAATAAATGTGAAAGCTTTAACAGAAGACTTTGCACGAAGAAAGGCCAAGAGGCAAACATTCTTTCAGTCAAGTACATCTCTCCAGTTCAGTGAACCAAGCAGTAGTAGCCTTCAGCTACCGGTCTAATTTGCCAGTCACTCTTCCTGGTGTAAGCAGTCTTCAGCCTTGTGTATTGTTTTCTGCTGTATCACTATTCAAGCTCTGCAATATATTTCACCAGGCTCCTGCAAGTAATGTTCCTACTTCATGTACCTGTCCTGTGAGTCCCATGAGGAAGCAGTAAGTTATATGGTATTCTGCCTGTATATCATACTTTAAAAATTGTCCGCTTATATATATGCTACCTCAATATTCTGAACATGGGTTTATGGAGGCAAGAAGAAATGTATTCAGTTTAACCTGACATATATGCACCCCCTTGACACTTTTCTTTTGCACAGACAAAAGGGGCATTATTTGAGTAAACAGCTTTCTTTATTTTGCTGCTGAACTTGTTATTCTTTTGGCGGTCCCTTAAATATTTGCGCCTTTATGCCCAAACTAAAGGGGCATACTTTGTCGAAACTGGTTTAAGGTTTATGCTCCTAAACTTGTTGTTTTTATCACTCACATTGAAATATTTGCACCTTTATGCAAAAATAAAAGGGGCATTGTTTGACTGGATGGGTTTGATGTTTATGCTGCTAAATTGTTATTACTTTACCAGGCACTGTGAAATATTTATGCTTTCATGCACAAACAAAGGGGATTAGTCTGACTAAATAGGTTTGATGTATGCATACTGCTTTGCTGTCTGCTGCACTTGTTAATGTTTTGCTAGTCACTTTGAAATATTTAAGCCTTCAAAAAGGGAATTGTTAGTTTAAACTGGTTTGATTATTGATTGTGCAGTAGTTGTTCTTTATCAGTTGCTTTGAAATATATGTGCCTTTATGCACACACCAAACAGGGAATTGTTTAACTAACCTGGCTTCATTTTTGCATACTGCTGGACTTGTTTTTACCATGCACTTTGAAAGTATTCTCACCTTGATGCAAGAAAAAAGTTGGATTGTTTTCCAAAACATGCTTGATTTATGTATATTGCTGGACTGGTGATTGCTTTATTTTGCACTTTGAAAGTATTTGCACTTTTTCTTTTCCTTTACCAACTACAGTTTGTATAGATTGTCATTAGGTACTTGCTGATATGGTTTGTTTTTATTCTACATACAGTGTTATTTAAGTGCTTGCACTTGTCTGTAATATGTGTACCCTAAATCTTATATTTAGCATTGTTTACACTACAGAAATGATAAATTAAAACAAACATCTGCATCAGTGTTATGAAGCATCCAAACCGTTTTCTTCCTCAGCCTTGTTTGCCTGCCTGTTTTGCAGTGCTTACTAATAAAGACATTATGATTGAAATTGCTTCCTCAGTTCACGTTATTATCATGCACAACCCTTGACAGTCGCTAGTGTGTAGCATGCAGATAATTCAACAGTCTATTTCTCTTGACTTTCGCAGGATACTGAGTTATAGCTTGTGTACTTCTCATGTATATTGTCAGTCGAGTTTTTATGGAATTGCAGGTTTGGGTTTCTCTTTCAAATTTTCAAGGTATTGTCAATTCTATATCAGACCCTTTATAGTCGTTCTTTGTTCTTCAGCCATAGGCAGTTCCTGAGACAATAGGATCACCCCTTGGCATTGTTCTGATCGCTGCCTCAGTTAAATAATCTGCTTTTGACAGTATTGTTGCAAATGGCATAGCGTGTATGTTGAGAGTGTTTCCCACTTTCTCGCTAGAACTTATAGAAAGACAATATAGAGGTATTTCATTTAAATGTTGGAGGTTTCAAATCAGAATATGCTAGATTTCTGGATGGTAGGGCAAAGTGGTACATGGTGGGATGCGCCGCCGGGGGGGGCCCTCCATGTACTTTGCAGGGGGGGGGGCCTCAAGTTTCGTTACGCCACTGGTGTAATAGTTAGTAATTCCGGCCGGGCATGGTGCTGAGCAGCGCTGCGTTAGTCAGCAGCACAACACTGTTCCCAGCGGGGACAGGGCCTCGGCAGCAGAGTCGGTGGGAGAAGCCGAGCTCCAAGGATGCTCCTTCCAGTGGAAAACGACTTCTTTTGTGGGCATGTCTTTTCTGGCAAAGTTCTAAAAACATAACTTTGTCTTTTTCCCTAGCACGCATTTATTTTATAGTTTCATTAGACATAACTACCGTGAATGTGCCAGGATGCTGTACAGAGTAACAATATAGAGATGCAGGTATGCTTTCCCGAGCACTGTCATTTACAATATTGTGAACATAACAGCGAACAGAGAGGACAATGAAATGTACTGAGGGACATTAAAGAGGGGGAACAGAGGTAGGAGGGAAGTAGAGAGGTGCGGATTCTATGAAGTGTAGTGAAGCTTTCCAAAACAATTGAATTCACCAATGATTGTTGAACCTTGGAAGGAATCTCAGCGTCTCCTGCACAGCGCAATCATCTTCTTTTTTAGGCCATGGAGGCTTAATTGCACATTTGTGCTAGTGTCTCCCGGAAAGTATTTCAGCAAGTATGCTTTCAAAATCGCCCTGAAGTCTGCTGTCAGCTTCGAACTTGCGATTGTACTGCAGTGCATGGCAGAATGTACATAATAAGAATATTATTTGAATCACAATTGCATAAGTGCAAGCCATGATTGTGTATCTTTTTTTTAGCTAATTAAGCCCTTGCTCCTCTATGCCCTAGGGATCGTGATCTCCTCTGCCTATTAGGAGGCATAACCCCTGCTGCTCTTTTCATAGCCATCAGAAAGATTGCTTGTCTTTGGCAAAACAGATGCATTCATTTGACAGGGCACAGCCTTCGCCCGGGCAGAAGGGAGGCTGTGTGGTCTCAGTTTTGCTATAATCATGACCTTCGCCACCCCTCACTTCCATCGGAGGGCACAGCAGGAAAAGCACCTTCCCACTGTGGGGAGCATCCTTTACAACGCAACTTTTACAACGAAGTGCCTTTACGACGCAACCATTACAACGCAACTTTTACAACGGCTTGCGCTGGGGGGCGCTCTAGGATAGGGAATAGTTTCCAACACCTTCTCTACTATCCACGGGGACTGGAGTTGGAATACTATTCACTATCCAGCGCCCCCCAACACAAGTCATTGTAACGACTTGTATTGTAAAACTTGCGTCGTAAAGGCATGCGTTGTAATAGCATGCGTTGTAACGTCATACATCTTCCCAGTGTCTGCAGGAGCTGTTGCTAGGATTCCCAGGGGGCACAGGTATTTCCCGGGCCCCTGACATCTAATGACAAGCGTTGCTCCCTCAGACTTTACCACTTGGATGCCTCCTCCCCACAGGAACCGGAGGACTAGGGTAGAGGTGTAATGCAAAACGATGGGGTCTTCCAAACGAGGAGCTTTGCGGCACGAGGCAGTTATTGCATCTCACTCATTGTGGCCCCGCACGGACACTGTCATTGCTGGGCTTCTTTGTGTCCCTGCGAGGACACCGTCCCACCTGCACTGGCACCGAGCGGTCAGCTGATGACTCAGGTGGAGCCGTTCACTACCCCGGCCTGTCGGAGCCTGCCTTGGTGAACTAAGGAAAGAAACCTTTGTTGGAACGACTTCTGACCTCAAAGCTCTCTTCCTTCAAAGACACCTCCAAATGTAATTCACACCCTCTCTGCTATCTGAAGGAAGAGCCCCCATCATGTTAAGTAAGGGGGAACATCACTTACAACGCAACTTTTACCACGCAGTGCCTTTACGACGCAACAATTACAACGCAAACCATTACAAAGAATTGCGCTGGGGGGCGCTCTAGGATAGGGAATGTGTTTAATGTACTATCCAACACCTTCCCTACTATTCACGGCGACTGGAGTTGGAATAGTAAATTAAACAATTCACTATCCAGGGCCTAAAAGCATTATGCGTTGTAATGGTATGCGTTGTAAAACTCGCGTTGTAAAAGCATGCGATGTAAAAGCATGCGTTGTAATGTCGTACATCCTAAGTAAGGTGATAGCAGCCATCACCCCTAAACCGAACCTTTGTTACAGCTCCATACTTCATGAGACTTGCAGCCTTCTCTTGCAGAAACACGTCACATTCACAGTTTTTCCACCATTTCTATAGTGATCATACTGTTTTTGTTTGTTTATACTGCTCTGTGCAGCGACAGGGGATCAGCGGTATAAAGGTGTAGAAGGATGATATAAATTCCACTATTTCCTTGTACCGTTCTAGAGTAGTTTGCTACTTGCCAAAAGAGCGCTTCGACTTCTCACCTCTTTAATGTGTGAAACACAAAAAAGGCACTCATGACCTTTGTGAATCACCATTTTCCTGGAGATCAACATATCTCATCACATAATCCTATCACAATCCTTTTCACACCTTAACGTCAGCGGAACCTGTAATAACGATGGCCACTTTTCTACACTCTTCTGAACTCTAACACATCTGTCAGAATCCTTTTACGTGACTACCCTTCTACCTAATCCCTAACTGAGCTAGATTGGGCAAAACATGGGAAACTGACACTGGAACTAACTCACATAACATGGATTAGCTGAACATTTATTATATTCATTGTTCAGAAATCGTTAGTAGATTGCCCTTTAAAGTGAAAGATATAACGCACGAATATATGTCTCGATAGGGACACGTTTCATTATCCGTTGTAAAATACCATGGGTCAGAGGCCCAGAAGGACCTGGACCACTTAAAACCAAGCCTCCCAAATGCAGGCTGCCTACGTGGCTTGGATGGATTCCACAAAGTGTCTCTTTCAAACCCCTCCCGCCCCCTTTGCTACGTATACTGGGGCAGATTTATGATGACTGGCGCATCCCAAGGGATGCGCCAGTTATTTTGCGCCGCTGCTCCGCCACCCATGGTGCGCCGCATTTACAATGCGGCGCACCATGGGGCAAAAACGGCACAGATGCGTGACGCATCTGTGCCGTAAAGGTGGCGCATTGCTGGAGTTGCGTCGCAAGCGCGAGGCAGTTCCAGCAAGGCTCGGGGGTGCCCTATCTTTACAATGCTGCGTCAAGACCTACGCCTGCTTCAAGCAGGCGCAGGGTTTTGATGCAGCATTGGCCTGAAAGTGACTGAGTGAAATCTTATAGATTTCACTCAGCCACTTTTGCAAGGCGCACCTGCCCCGGAACGCCCACCCTGCGCCGGAACGCCCACAAGTGGCGCAGGGCTTTACAACGTGACGCATCTGCCTAGATGCGTCACGTTGTAAATGGGTCATAGGGATGCACCACGTTTACGCCGCAGTTGCGTGACGCAAACGTGGTGCATTCCCAACATAAATCTGCCCCACTGTCTCTTTACTTCTTTCACAATGGAGGTTCCTCTTCCTTATACCTTTTTCACCTTTTTCGAAAATGTTCCTGCATTTATCTTCCTTCCCTTTTCTGTCTTCATCTCCAGTTCAGAGTGGGCAAAAGTCGAATCATAAAATATAAATGCCAAATACACAGTGTTGTGCACGGGTGGGCCCTGCCAACATTTATCCACTTAAATTAAACCCTGTATCAATCCAGCCACGGGGAACGAACCACCATGAGAAGCAGAACCACCACCAGAAGTCTGTGCCAACCACTAAGAGGCCAACCCATGGGCAAGCTGCTCCACAAAATACCCTTAACCAAGAAAGAGGTCTTCTGTCTGCATGCTCATTCACCAGCTCTTGGCCTCTCTGTGAGCGCGCCCCACTAAATATGTGACAATGGTACGGAGTCTGTAATGAAACAGGACTTGTGGAAGTGATGGAGGAAGGGGGATGAAGTAGCGGGGAGCTCCCATACTCTCCCAGTAATGCATACGGTGCGGTGGCACCGGGCCACAGCAGGAGTGAGGGGTCCTCTGCAAACCAATGGGGGTGTTCTTTACTAAAGCCATGGAATAGGGGACCCGACTTCCTTGCTAACCACTGGAATGGTGAATTTGGGCTCCACCTCTATAACCCCTGTTGTCCCCCCTGTGCAGCGACAGCCTCGGCCTCACACTACTATAACTGTTGATTTACTAACACTACTATTAATGCTCTCTTGCTAACTTTTTTACCTCAGCGGATTGCTTCACTAGTCTCAACTACAGGCTAACACCACTGAGGGGGGCCAGAACTACAACTCCCTGTAGCCCTTGCGGTGCACACGCTGATTATGAGGAGGAGAGCGCCAGGAGGTGCTCAAATAGAAGCCGGGGCTCCAGCAGGGTGGGATGCGCGTGGATGTGCCAGGGCCGTGCCCGGGCAAAGTTCAGGCCAAGGGCGGGCCAGTCTGCTCCCGTACAAGACCGGACAAGGTGAGGCCGGGCCATATCTCTTGGTCAAGTGATTCTGAAACCAACCTATCGGTAAGGAGTTTGTTTAATGTTTAAATCTGTTAGGTTGGAGTGACATTAGATAAATGGGGAAAAGAAAATTATCCTCAAATAAAGGAAAGTTAACTGGGAAAACAGACCCCATTACAAATTATTTAAAGAGTGCCATGGGGATACTAAATGAATACATTTTTAAAGTTGAAGAGCATCTGGCAGCCACTAAAATGGCCTTAAATGTAGCACAAAGGAAGGCCAAGACTATAACAGAGGATCATGATCGTGATAATAGCGTTGGTCCAGAGTCCAGGGGGCGGGGAACAAGACCATGAACAGAGGAACAGTAGTAATTGGAGTAATAGCCTTGATATCCCCAAGTTAAAATCTACAATGATCACAGGCCCATGTGTTTCAAATACTCCATTAGAAATCTCCACAGCATCTGATGTACTTGACCTGGTCTCTCCACCGTCCAAAAGGAGCAAACAGCACATTACACCGGCAAAGACTTGCCCTGAGAAATCAAAACAAAAAAAAGGGAAAGGTCTAAAACATGACGGTGGGGAGAGGGGGACAGGATGTTGGGACCTACCATTTAATATGCTTGGCATCAATTCGACACCCTCTTTAAGAAATTACACGGGAAAATCAACACCATTGAAGTGCGTATAATGACTGAAATAAAATCAGTTCGTACGGACATTTGCCAATTAACAGAGATGATTACAGACCTAAGGCAACAAAATATCCTCAAAACATGCCCTACAACCGCGCTAAGTTGAGACCCGGTTAAGCTACCACCACCAGATAAATATAAAGAAACTGACACTGAAACGGGAATGCTGATCTTGATAAATGTGCAGTGAAGTGTGCAGTGGGAACATCTGGTATATCTGGTTTGAGTACTGCTTATAAAGGGACAAATGGAAGACTACAAAAACGTTCTATTTGTAAAACTGGGTCTGAGTTATTATCTTAAAAAATGTTCCTAAATTGCCTAAGAATCGTATAGAAACCTGGGGTTTATTGAAAAATCGTGTGGTACATTCGTTTGCTGTAAATACCTCTTGCAACACTAGGTTTCTGTCCCAGGCAATAATAATGCTAAGGAGAGTGAGTTTGGTGGGTAACATGGGAGAAGACCTGTGAGGGGGACTGTGTTGTTGTAAATTTTCAACATCCAGATTTTGTGGCCTGTTTACTAGATGAGGCCTTAAGAAAACAAGGATGGCCAAGTGAACATCAATATGCTGCCCTTACTGCTGTACCCCTTGGGTACTTCTATAGACCTAGAACTGTGCAATATTCTAAACCCGGCAGTGCCCAATACTGGACTATTAATGAACTAATTCCATCCATGCCAAATAGGTTTGATCTGAGAAGATGCAGTGAGGTGGATTGACTGAATATAAAAGCAGCTCAATCGGTTGATAATCAGCCGGTAAGAGGACCCCTGGGTAGCCCTATTGAACTAACCAGTATAAATGTACCCTTTTTGGAAGAAGAAAATTCCCCCTTCCCCAATGGTACTGGGAAATTGACAGTAGGATGTAACACTTCCCGTCATTGTATCAGCAATGTAGCTTCGCAAGCAGAAGTCATGCCGCCCTCTACCTATAATGACTCCACACTTTTTAGCATCCCTATCGGTACTGACCCAGAAAGTAGCCGACTGGCTGGATCATTGCAAATCCTGTCATGGAATGTTGCTGGGGGTAAAAATAAATTGTCCGATATATCATGGCTTAATAGCATAAAGAACTGACATGTGATCTTAATGCAGGAAACATGGCTTGTAAAACCCTTTTCATGTAAATTGTTTTAAAACTTCTTTTACCAAAGCAACCCCATCCAAGGCATGGTGAGCGAGTGGAGGTCTGGCTGTGCTACTTTCGATAACTTCCCCACTGACCTTACAGAAAATGTTACTAACTCACAGCACTTCCAATTGCTACTCTTTAGTGTTAAGGGAAAGCAAAATATTGTAGTGATGAACTATTATAATAACATTTTTAATAAAACAAGATCAGAGATAATCACTATGCTGGAGGAAGAACTTGATAAATGTTTTAACAGGCTGGGAGGTGAGTGTATAGTGATATGGGGTGGTGATTTTAATATTGAACTTTGCAAGTCTTCGAAAATGAATCAATGTGACCATATAGATGATTTAGGGGACCACATTACTAATTTCTCACATAATCCCGATGGTAAAACACTTAATTATGTCACATATAAATATGGCCTGGACAGGGCCGGAGTGGCCATAGCGGGCACCGGGCAATCCCCCGGTGGCCCGCACGGGTGGGGGCCGGATTTGGGCCCCTGGGGGGCATTTTTGCTACAGGGCCGTTTTTGCAGCATAGCAGCAAAACCGGCCCTGTACTAAAATCGGCCGAAAACCGGCCCGGCAAAGACCTCGGCAGCACCTCCAACCCCCCAGTGGGGAGGGGGGCTACCGAGCACTTTGCCAGGGCCTGTTGTGGTTCCCAGTCCGGCCCTGGGCCTGGAAGTTCGAAATTAGGTGTCAATGACAGAGTTATTGATGAATATACTTATGAGGGGGCTAGATCTTCTTCAAGTGTTGATCACTTTTTGAGATCAAGGAATAGTAGGCCTTTTGTATATGATTGTATTATACTGCATAGTTTACTATGTGATCACCACCCTCTCCTGTTAACGTTAAATTCCAGCTTATATTTTACCAAAAAGATATGTGCCTCTGCAGCTGACATCAGAACACAAGGAGAAAATGGGATCTCAATTAAATGGACGGGTGTTAGTCCTGTAAATTTTATGGAAAACTTAGCTGCAAGCAATAACCATGACAATGAAGTTTGTTTAGATGAATCCTCTAACAATCTTGATACCGTTATGACTTTTAATAACAATTCTATAGGAATCAATACAAATCTGAAAGTAAAAAACAAAAATTATAAAGATAAAAGAGATTATTGCCCACGTTGGTTTAACCAATAATGCTCGAAATTAAATAGAGATTTGAAGGAAGCCTTGAAAGTTAAACCTGGGGGAGTTTTCTATGTGCGGAGGCAAGATGGCGCCCGGCTGACCTTGCCTAAGTGCAGCTCCGCTGAGCCTCCCCACATGAACAGCCGATCATAAACCCCACGACTTACCCTGCAACACTGTAACAGCCGGTTGACAGCAGATAAGATCACGAGATGCCGTTGAAGTTTCTTTCCTGCACCCTGGATGTTTTCTTGGTGAAAGAACATCGGAAGCCTTTACCTTTGCTGCGAGGAGCCTCACGTCTCTGCTCTTCTCTGACTTCACTGATTACCGCTGACCTGCGCAGCCCCTGCCCGGACTCAGAGCCACCCCGCGATCTAGGCGAGGCATGGAAAGCACAAACAGATCTCCCCACCGGCTGCCCCAGAGGAGTGTCTGCATTGGGATAGAGCTCCTGCTGCTTAGCGCTAAGAATAAAGTCGACATGACGGGTAAGAGGGGGCGGAGTGGGAGGTTCAAGTCAACCCCTAGCTCCCTGCTGGGGACCTATTTCGGCATTCTTCAAAGAGGGAAAATGATCGAGGCCACAGGTGCAAGGCCCAGGATAGGAGCTATAGGAAAGAAGCTTAAAAAATACGTTATTTTGCCCTCTGTAGATAATGAACTAGAACCAGAGACTAAACTGATATCTTGCGAAAAAAGCCAAGCCTGCTGCATTAAGAACCCCAATGGCGCTCAGCTACTAACAACTACAAAATTCACCACATTCGATCAAATAGTGAATGCAGGAACTGGAAATGGAAATGATCTCCAGGCAGAGGAAACTCTTAAGGAAGGATCAACTGTAATGACATTAAATAAGGAAAATGGAAAAATAAAGGAAACCGTTATCCCTCCCACAATTTCCCAAGGCGGTTTGCCTGAGGGGATGGCAGCAGGTTCAGAGCAGGGGGATATCGTGAACAAAATTCTGAATGCAAACCCAGTCTCTGTAATTGCTCCCCCAGACCCTTATGACTCTGATCTCTTGGGCTCTATCGGTGAGCCGAAAACACCGGCTCTGGATGAATCTTGCTCTTTGACCAAGGACTCTGAGCTTTCTGACATTGGCGTTATTGGCGTCTCGGCTTCTGATGGGGGCAAGGAGGGGAGCAGATGGAGCGGCAGTTCAAACACCGATCCCTCTAAGAACAGAGGGTCTATTGTGAGAGCTAGGAGGGGGAGCTATAGGAGACGGCGCAGGTCTAAGGAAGTCCTTTCCTCCAACAGCGATGATGACACTGACACTCACACTAAAACTGACTTGGGATGGTACTGTGAGGAAACAAGACTCGAAGCTTTGCCCGGTTCTGGGTCATCTCATCTTAACATGGGGGTTACTGCTGGAAGCAATAACCCATAACAGAAGCCCACTCAAGGCCCTCCTTTAGCGGTCATCCTACAGTCCATCAAGAGTTTTCAAGCCGAGGTCAAAATTGACAACCGAGGATCGCGCCTAGCAGTTAACAAAACTACACGGGAAAGTCCAGAAGGTGAGAAAGACCTGTGCTGCAATAGCGGGATGCGTGGCTTCAGTTTAAGCAAGGATGGACCAACTCGAGGAAGATGCCAGCAACTTGCAGAAATCCAGCGAGGAACAGGAGTGCGCTGTTATTGATCTGCTGTTGAAGATGGAACAACAGGAAAACAAACAGAGAAGGAACAATCTTAGATTTCTAGGGGTCCCCGAAGGAATCGAGAAGGATGACCCTAGGAAATTCATGATTTCCCTTCTCAGGGAAACTTCCCCCCTAGCTTAAAGACTGGGACTGGGACAGAGAAGTACAAAGGCCGCACCGATTCCCTCTGTCTCTTAACAAATGAGTACAGGCCCCACAACAATACCCTCGGGCTATGCTGGTGTCTCTCGGCAACTCTCTTCTCCGAGATGCCATATTTGATCTGGCAAGACCTAACAGTAAAAAATCATTTGAAGGTTTCACCTTCTTCACCAGACCAGATCTCGCGCACGCTACAGTCAAAAGAAGGTGGAAACTGAAGCCGTTTTTTGATCCCCTACAGAAGCTGGGGGCTATTGTGTACCTGCAAAATCCAGCCAGACTCAAGGTCATCTTTAATGGGAACACTCGTAGCTTTGTCTCTGAGATACAAGCTAGGGCATATCTTGAGGAAATTTCAGCTCAGGGATATGGTTAATACTATTGTGTTCTAATAGGGGATTAAGGCAAATGAATTAGAATCTTTTATTTTCCTCTCCTTTTTTCCTTCCTCTATCCTTCTTAGGTGCAGGGTCTTTGTCTCGGTTCAAGGTATTCTGAAAGAGAAATGTTAATCTATATGTTCTCAAAAATAAGAGCCCTGCTCTTAACTTACTCTATTCTTTTCTTAACTTTAGTAGAAATGGTATTAGGTTGTTCAAGCCTTCAAACTAGAATTTGTGAATATGATTCATAGGATTATAGATTACTAGAACGGGCACCGCCTGGGGTTTATGTGTTGTCCTTAATTATTCTTTTTGTAAATCTTCTACTCATGCGGGAAAGGCTCAGGGGAGGCACGGTGGGGCCTCCGGACGGACGCTACACCCCTGGCGACGCAGCTAGGTAACCTCCAAGGTTGGTGGGTCTTGGGGTGGGGGGGGAGAATGGGAGAATGGGAATGACGGACAGGCTATTAAAATCCATGTAAAAAAAGAATAGGAAAACGCACGTAGGGTTCAGAGGAAATCTGAAAGAAGGGGTCAACAGCTTTGGCACTCTTACATCAGTAGTATGGCCAGGATAAAAATAATATCTTTAAATATATGTGGTCTAAACGATCTTAAAAAGAGACAAACAGTGGCAATTGGTCTACAAAACTGGGGAGCAAATATTGTATGCATGCAAGAGACTCATATCGAAGGAACACAGAGCCATATTTTGAATACACTAGGGTATACATTGGTCTGTGCTACCTCACAAGGGGCTAATACACGGGGGGTCGCTATCTTGGCTAAAGGGAGTGGGTATGCTTTTAGCAAATCCAAAACTGACAAATTTGGCCGCTGGGCTATCACCGAATGAAACTATCAAACATGCCAAAAAATGACCCTCAGTGCTATTTATGGGAGTAACTTAGATGATACTCTGGTCTCTTCCGCTCCTGGTTTGTGGGGATCTCAACATAAATCTCCCGTCCAACTGGACTCTGAATGACGATTGGGTTTATAAAGGGCGTAAACCAAAGGTATTTCGTGCTATCAAGAATCTATGTTTAGCACATGGGCTTGTGGACAGTTGGCAGACTTCCAACACTAATAGTAGTGATGTAGGCTGCACTTATTACTCTAATTCACACCATACACACACCAGATTAGACTATATGTTTATATAAAACTCGCTTAGGCAGGACTGTCAAATTGTGAAATTGCCCCGCGTACTATCAGATCATAATCCCCTTTTTTGTACTTTAACTACTAGATTGGCTAAACTAGAACCAACACCGTGGACATTTGAAAAAGCCCTATTGAATGACTCCCAATATTGTCTCCATAGGAAAGATTGGATCCCCAAATTTCTAGCAGAGAATATTAACAGCACTTCAACAGAAATTGTATGGGACGCCCTAAAAGCCGGGATCCGGGGCGAGACCATGCTATTCTCAGTAAGATCAAAAAAACAGGAGAAGGAGGAGATACGGAGGTTACAGGATAAGCTCATGATAGCAGAAGTAGATCTTGTTAGAGCCACCAGCGATGGTGATCCAACTGGAGATATCTTGCGTAGCTTAGCCCAAGTAGCAGTTGCTAAAGCAGCAATTACTAATATTTTTACAGACAAAGCAATTCGGAAAGCCACTGCACGAAAAGAACTAGTATATGAAGTAAATGAACAAGTGGGTCATCAATTGGCGGTTCGAATGCGGCAACAAACTAATCTTAACTTAATTAGGGAGATTAAAGACCCAGTGGCAGGACAACTAAAAGATCCAGAATTAATCAAGGATGCCTTTTATCGGTTTTATACAGAATTATACTCTGAAGATGGCAGTGGGGACATAGCCGAAATGGAAAGGTATCTAAAGAACTGTGAAAGCGGCTGCCTTGAGGAAAACACATAGCAGGCCCTAGAGGAAACTCCTAGTATGGAGGAGATGTTAACGGCTGTCAAGAGTCTCCCGAAAGGGAAGGCAACAGGACTTGACAGTATCCCCTCAGAGTTCTATAGCACATGTATAGATCAAATCAAGCATGTATTGATTGATTTGATTATTCATATGTTCTCTGGGGGTCAACCACCTAGTTCCTGGTCCAGGGCTAAAATTGTGATCTTTGCCAAAAAAGGGAAGCCCCCTGAACTCCTGGGGTCATATCGCCCCATAACTCTTATAAACGCCGACTCCAAAATATACTCAAAAATTTTAACAAACCGGGTAGCACCAATTATACAAAAAGTAGTTGCCAGTAGCCAACATGGTTTTGTTCCCGGGAGGTCGACAATAAATCATATCCAGAGGGTAATCGCGCTTTATGATGGAACAGGAACTGCAGGAGACCCTATGGCCCTAATCATTCTGGATGCAGAGAAGGCCTTTGATAGGGTCTCCTGGCAGTTTCTCTGGAAAGCAATGGCAAAGATGGGATTTCGAACTGGGTTTATCCAGGCTACACAAAAAATGTACGTTAATCCTAAGGCTGTAGTATCCGTTAATGGAAACTTAACTAACAAATTCCTTATATCCAGAGGCACTCGCCAGGGCAGCCCTTGCTCGCCATTGCTCTTTGCAATATACATAGACTCTTTTATTCGCTACCTGGAAAAAAATGACAGCAATGCACCTATCATATCACAGGGACACGCTACAAAAACGTTAGCATATGCTGACGATATTGCTATAGTCCCCCAGATCCTATAGGTGCAATGCTGAATATCGAGGCCGAGGCGGTGAAATTTGGACTTGTCTCTGGTTATGCACTCAATCAGGGGAAGACACAAATTGTTTTAAATCAAAAAACTGTGATGGACGACCCTAGAGTAGTAAAGGGAGCAACTTACCTGGGGGTTACCATCTCCTCAAGGAAGGAGGAAGTTGTGGATATTAATGTCAAGCCAATGCTGAACTCAATGCATAAGGATTTACGACGCCTAGATAACCTTCATCTTTCCATAATTGGGAGAGCAAATGCAATCAAAATGGTGTTTTTTCCAAAAATATTATATTTATTTAGGGCAATTTGCTTAGAATTTTCTAACCAGTGGCTTACCTCAATTGAACGTACTTTCTCAAGATTTATATGGGCATATGCACAACCCCGACGAGCATATAAATATCTCACTTTTCCTAAAGATAGAGGCGGGCTAGCCCTTCCTGATCTGAGAAGATAATATTGGTCATGTGTATTACTTTATAGTAAGGAATTACTACAAGAGGGGGATAACACAGAAGATCATACAGTATCGATTTTCCAACTGCTAGTTGGAAATTCTAGTAATGGCTATCTATGGAGGCATATTCATGACAGCTATCACAAAAAGGTCAAATTTAAGACTCTCTATAGCTGTTTTAAAGTATGGAAGGCCGTAAGAGAAGCCTTTGGAATAGGACAAATCTCACACTACACACCGATATGGAACAATCCGATTCTTCCACAATTCTACAAAACCTGCTTTTTTCTTTATTATACACCTGACAAGATTGCAAAACGGGGAACCGACAAAGGGACCTGTTGCCCGAGAAGCAACTTACCTATAGCCGATTCAATACATATCTTTGCTTCTTGACCCGGATTAATCTCTTTAAAGCAAGACATAGAGAGGTTCTTATCTTCCGTTCTTCATAGAGAGGTGACTTTGTCGAAAGAGGCAATGGTGCTTGGGGCAGACGAACCAGATAGCACTGAAAGTGGCTAAGAGTTCATATTTATAGCGATGGCTGTCCTACGGTTATGCCTAGCCTCCGCTTGGCTCGACCCGTTAGCACCCTCTTTCCAGCAGTGGCTAGCTAGGCTATTGGCGGAACATAATATTGAGATAGCCATTTATCAACGGAAAGGTAATCAGCGGCGCAAAAGGGGTATGAAAATCTGGACCCCTCTTACACAATGGCGGGATTCACAAACATAATTTAATCTAATGTACCTACAAGGCTGTAATGTATATAGGATTTTGTTTTCTAAGCTTGGTTTATGTAACGATGGGTTAAACAAAAAGGAAAAACAATGTAATACTCATGATGTTAATGTGCGTATAATTACTGTCCGTCATACGGGGGATTGGGGGGGGGGGAATAAATGTAAAACCATGAATAAAAACATTAAAAAAAAAGAGAAAGTTAAACCTAGAAATGAGGAAATAATAGAAGCCTTAGAAAATGCTACAAACAAGCCCTCAAAGCAAGGGGGCGCTAGAGGGCGCACTGCGGGATGGTTGGCTAGACAGTCAGCTCCGCCGGACGGGTGCATCAACAGAGAATTTGAGCCTCTCAACCTACTGCCAGAATATCGACAAGGGTACTGCTAAAAATCTGAACATGCTGCCCACGCGATGCAAGTGAAGTGACTTCTGCAGGAGGATCGGATCTAGCGAAAAGGAGGAAAAACGGCACGACAACACAACGAGAGTCAAGATGTCCGCTCCAAGCGCTCGGCACTACTGGCTGTAGTATTGCAACCACAAGCTGCTGTGAGGTACAAGTTAACTCAACTGCCTCGCGAACGCACTGCGTCTTAATGCTGCCACAGCGACATGTGTTAAAAGCTGTAAGCGAGGTCGAAAAACTGCGCTGAGGGATTGCGTTCCACGATAGTCAAGATGGTGGCGGCAGTGGAACACAAACGTTGAAAGGCGGGTGGGAGCTACTGCGGGACCGCAGGACGACGCGGCAAACATTAACGTGCTGACAACTGAGGAGGCTGCAGGGACCCAAGGGAATGAGGCAGTACGGAGAGGTGCGGTACTCTCAATCGTATTTATACAACGCTGCCTAGATGCGCTGGATGACAGACTCTGAGCACAATATGGCGCCCGCCATCGCTTTCTGAATGGCGGGAAGAATTGAGCGTACCCCACAGAGGCCCCCACACTGGCCGCGACAGTGAAAGCTGACATTAGGCGCGCTGCGCTCACGACCAATGCACTTTACTAACGCTACGAGAGACAAAGGAAGCAGCACAAGGTGCACAGAGCCGGGCGGGCAGTGACTTGGCGGCGAATCCATCATGGCGCGAGGGCTATAACGTACACCATATAAAGATAGCGAAGAGAAGGTATAGAGGGCCTCCTGCAGGACCATTCCACTCCTACAGCCAAAGGGCGCCGCAACATTGGGGAACATGCTGAGGAGAGAGGCGGCAGATGCATAACTCGACATTGCCGAGGACGGCGAAAACACCCCAACGGCGAAACCACCCTAAAGCACAAGACACGTCAACGGTAGGCCTGGGGAAGACGCAACTCAGCCCCGCGCAGCACGCAGGTACCATGGGAAAACCAGACAAGCAACAAACTACACTGCCATTTGCGACGCGCAAGCAGACAAAAAACAACACCACTGCTTCGGATGCAGAAGGGGAGCAAGACGCAACAGAAGGATCGGGCATGGAGGCAGTGCTGAGAGCAATCCAACAGAGCCTACAAGAAATGAATAACAAACTAGATAATGTAGTGCAGCGCGTGGACCATATGGCAGCGAAGATAGAAAAGCACGACGAGCAAATTGAAGAGGCGGAACAAAGGATCTCCAAAGTGGAGGACGAATCTAGAACCACATCGAAAACCTGTGGAGGCATGGAAAAAACATTAGAAGTCCTACGAGCAAGGGTGGAGGACCAGGAAGCAAGATCGAGACGGAACAACGTCCGCATATCGGGACTGCCAGAATCAACAAACACGGGCAAAATGGAAAACTACATCGAGAGGTTGCTGACGGACATATTTGGGGCTGAAAATCTATCCTCAGTGTTCCTCGTAGAGCGTGCACACCGCTCCCTGGCGCCTACACCGAAACCAGGTGCAACTCCACGCCTGATAATAGCCCGCCTACTCAACTATAGAGACAGAGATACCGTCCTCAGGCTGGCCAGAGAAAAGGGTACAATCACACATCAAGGCAATGCCCTGGAATTTTACCCTGACCACACGATGGCGGTACAGATGGCACGCAAGGAATTTGCACCAGTTAGAAAGAAGCTGCGAGAACTAGGAGTTGAATATGCAATGTTATATCCCGCGAAGCTCAAAATCACGAACGCGGGCAAGCCCATGATTCTACCCTCGGTAAGGCGGCGCAGGACTATGTCAAGAAATTGGGCAAGCATCGCAATGCACAGGACCGGGAATGTCGAACAAGTGATAATGATTGATACACTGGAAAGGCAGCTGCCGAGGACATATGAAAGACTACAAGTTGACGACGATGCCCTTCGAAGTGGGACTGCGCCGAACGTTTCAAAGTGAATGACATGGTGCTTGGAATCTTATAGACATGAACAACGGTTGGGGAGCGGCTTACACCCCGGGACACAGGTAGCCGCTTGCACAGGCAATGTTGATGTGCAGCGCACAAGATCGGAAGTTGCGCAACGAATCAGCAGACATTACATGCAAGGTATGGGATGTGAGAGGGTACTAGCTGCTGGAACATGTGTGAGCGACGCCGCTACAGCGGCATTCTATGACAGCACCGCACGTGTGAACTGGCGAACATTGGGCCTAGCTTGCGCGACTAACCAGGTGAGACGCATTGCAAAGTAAAGAGGGTGGGTGCGGAAAAGAATGTACTCATACATCACGTCTGACCTCAGAGTCTCTATTGTACCATGGAACACCGTATAATTGCAGATATGGATTACTAGTAAATAACCAACTTATGGCGGGAAAAGAGAGGTGAAAAGGATATAACGGATTACAGATGTGACATACGCACCTGTCCACATCCACAATGTGGATGGAGACGTGTGCACCTGGCGACACCCCCAGGCGGGTGCGCCCCACTTACAGTTCTGTTACTAGTTTTGTTAACACATGGGGATGGCTTTGGCAAAGTTGGGGTGCTAAAGTGGGAGGAGGGTGGAGGGGGGAACTGGGAAATGTTCGTTTTAAATCACTGTGTCTGAGAAGCATTGCAACCTCTTTGAAACCAGACTGCACTGCATTAGATGATTAACTCATTGTTATAAAATGTACACTCGAATGGGGGACAGACCACGAGGGGGACCTAACATACGGGGTGGAAGACTTTACCACGATGTGCTGCACCTTCCATTTGGTAAGATGACGTCCTCCGCCACACTGAAGTGAATCACGTGGAATATCAGGGGTTTAGGTAATCCGAAAAAAATTAGGCAGATGTTTGCATATTTTGACAGGTTACGTGTTGATGTGGCTTTCCTACAAGAAACGCACATAGCGGCTACTGACTCTTCCACTATGGGAGCTAGATGGGCAGAATCAGTCCACAACTCCAATTACTCTTCAAACGCCCGAGGGGTTAGCATATTAATAAAAAAGGGGGTGCACTTTAAGATCTCGCACACACATAAAGATGTTGAAGGTAGAAGTGTGATAGTGGTGGGCACAGTTAGACAACACACGATGGCACTGGTGAACACTTACGGCCCGAACGTAGACGACCCAGGTTTTTATGAGACATTATGGGGCAAATTAGCGGATATCCAGGTTGAAAACGTGCTATGGGGAGGAGACTTCAACGTAGCGTTGAGGGAGGGACTTGATAGGTCCCCAAACACACTGGAGCCACACGTAAAGGCGAGAGCGACACTCCAGGAGGCTATAGAAGACTTAAAGTTGGTGGACATATGGAGGGTTCAGCACCCTGGGGAGATGGTGGCGACACACATAAATGCAGCACACGCAAGCTGGTCTAGACTGGACTACTGGCTGGCCACACAGGAGGTAACGTCATGGGTAACACATATAAAACACCTCCCACGAACACTATCTGACCACAGCCCGGTGGTATTGGAGATTGAAATACCGAGATATGCACCTCCGCCATTTACATGGATATTTAATGCAGTAGCCCTACGCAACCCAGTGTATGCAGACACCATACATAAAGCAATAGTAGACTATTTTGACCTAAATAGCCCCACGACGGAAAGCCGATGCCTATTATGGGAAGCTTTCAAAGCTACATTGCGAGGGGTGTGCATTAGCACGACTACGGGCATATTAAGAGACATTAGGCAACAATAAAAAATGCGCGAGAGCACAATACACGCACTAGAACAAAGATATACACAAAAAAGGGATGCGGCAGTGCTGGGGGAAATACAGGTTCTCCTAACTGAGCACCGACAGTTTGCTGCAGATGAGCTTCAATATATCCACAAACGTAAAACGGCTAGGCGATAAGGTGAGGCGGGTCGGCCGGGTAGGGCCCTGGCCGAGAAGATATGTACCGGGCACGCGCCGCAACACATCACAGCTATCAGAACCCGTGCAGGACAAATGACACATGACATGCAAGGGATAATGGGTGAATTTATGGACACATATGGCAAACTATATGAAGCTCGCCCCTCACTGCCACAAGAGGAATTATTGTCTTACATGGTAGATGTAGAACTGGCATGGCTGTCTGACGGCCATAGAGAATACCTAGCTCGCCCTATCACGGTAGAGGATGTAGTGGACACTATCAAGCGTCTGCCGAATGGCAAAGCACTGGGGCCCGATGGCTTCAGGATAGAGTTTTACAAAACATTCGCGGACCTGTTGGCCCCACATTTAGTGAGACTATACGGGAGGCACACGAGGCACAGACACTTCCGGCATCCATGAGGGAAGCCTTACTGATTGCATTACTAAAACCGGGCTAAGAGGAGGAATACTGCGACTCGTACCGCCCGCTATCCCTCATAAATGTGGATACCAAAATCATAGCCAGCCTCCTAGCTGACAGACTTAAACCGCTCATGCCGCTACTGATAAGACCCGACCAATCTGGCTTCATACCGGAAAGGTCAACGACACATAAAACGCACACTTTATTTGCGCTAGCTCCTTATCTGGCACCTGAAGTAAATGCTGTGGCTGTCTCATTGGATGCGGCCAAAGCGTTCGACACAATAGATTGGCCTTTCTTATATGCAGTGCTAGTGAGTATGGGTTTTCCTCCGATCTTCATAGGATGGATCACAATGATCTACACAAATTTGACAGCACGCATTAGAGTGAACAAACACATATCAGAACCAATCGCAATATGTCGCGGCACTAGGCAGGGATGTCCACTCTCCCCAATGCTTTTTGCTCTGGTACTGGAACCCCTAGCCTGCAAAATTCGACAGCACCACCACTACTCGGCCATACATCTACCGGCACGCCCGATTCATATCTCACTGTACGCGCACGATATGGTGCTTTATGTTAAAAATCCGGAACAGCACCTTAACCCACTACTGCGCGAATATATCAAATTCGGCCAACACTCAGGGCTCCAGATCAACTGGACTAAGTCCCTCATACTGGCATTAACAGATGGCACACACTCAACGGCCATGGATTATCCCCTTGAATGGCAGGAAGAACCGACCAAATACTTAGGAGTGTGGTTTCACAGGGACCCTGAACTTGTAATCCGAACCAATTATGGGAGAGCGATCTCAACATTAGACGACAAGATTAAAAGGTGGAATAAGCTACCACTGTCGCTAGCAGACAGAGTGGCAATTGTGAAAATGGTAATACTCCCCAAGTTCTTATACTTGTTTATTAATATCCCAATTAAGCCGCCAGCAGAGGTATTCCGAAATATCAGGAAACTAGTACTAAATCTAATTTGGGCAGGGAAACAAGCGAGATTAGATTTGCAAACGATGACACTACCATACGCTAAAGGGGGTTTCAAAGTACCAGATCTCTATCTGTACTACTTATGCGCGCAAGCGCAATTTGTGCATTACTGGTATCACGAGATTCCATTCATGACTCATGTGGCGGTGGAGGCTGGAGATGCAGACCCGATTCCCTTAACTAGCATAATGACACACAAACGTAGCAGATTACATGACCGTGACATAAACCCAGTGAACACCACAACGGATGCATGGAGACGGATGGGGAAGGTGGCTAAACGACTCCCACTCTATGCACCAGCTCTCCCCCTAGCGCACCACCCAGCGCTATCAGTCACACAAGAAAAGATTGGGGTGGACCTCCTAAGAAACGTCGGCATAGATAAGCTGGGAGATTTGTATAAAGAAGGAACCTACCAAACGCTAGACAAATTAGACTACATTAGCAACCCTACATTATTATTTAACTTTAACTACTATAGATTACAGAGAGCGATCAAAGAGCACTTTCCCACATTTCCGGAGGAACCCCAGACCCTGTCTCCCTTACAACTGCTTCTCACCATGCCTAATGCCTCTCGTCTAGTGTCCAGACTCTACACGAGCATACAAACTGACATAGGGGGAAACACAGACAAGATGAGAGATAAATGGAGCGATGTCCTGGGAGGTGCATTGTCAGACGAGGACTGGGAAACAACATGCCTACTCACTGGCATGTTACCAGCGAATGGGAACCTAAGGATCATACATTACAAATACATACATCAAATGTACCACACGCCACAAAGGCTTCACAGATACGGGTTAAGGGACGACTCCAAATGTGTACGGTGTAAGCAAGAAAATGCGGACTTCCTGCATTTAGCATGGAACTGTGGCTCTGTGGCTAATTACTGGGAACAGGTGACACGGGCATTAAGTGACATGTTAGGGGTATCACTAGAATGCGAAGCTAAGATCTGCTTGTTAGGCATAGTCCCGCAACTGCGAGCGACACGGTGAAGGTTCTGTGTGGTAGCGCTTTTGATGGCGAAAAGGAGGGTCTCCCTACATTGGAATAGTAAAGCAGGGCCGAAGATGACAAGCTGGCTGGAAGATTTGACGTACTGTTGTGACACACTGGCCACGTATGAGGAGGAGTTACCGATTAGTTCACGCCCCAGGGACTATTGGATGTATTTGCGTGACTACTTACTAAAGCATACGCCGGAATAACCAGTGTAGAGTGAACAGCCATGATACGCGACGGAATATATAATGATGAGTTATACATACTTACTATAAAAGAGGAAGAATGTTGTGACACAATGTTTGACGTTACGGAACTACAGGTTGTTTTATTACAGGTTTTTGGTACGATTTAAAAAAAATATATAAAATGTAAGAACATAGACGGGCTCTGGAATGTATACAGTTCTGTTTACTGATATAAATGCCTTTACATGACACGCCGCCGGTCCTAATGATGTCCGCTGATGGGCTGTGTACGAATATCAATGTATTACATGTATTGCACCACTATGTGGCCGGCCTAATAAGGCTGTAGGCGCAAACTTGTATACTACTTATGCGAAATGTGCAAAAAACATCTTACAAAAAAAAACAAGCCCTCAAGCAGGGAAAATAGAAATTAGACAGATTGCATGGGACAACTTGTTCTAGGCAGCTGAGACCCAGAACTCCATCCTATTTTGGAAAACTATAGATCATACCCTGTTTAAGGATATCGCCTCGGCAAGGGTTGATACAGTAGTTACCACAGAAGAATGGCTACTGCACTTTGAAGATACTTTTAACCCCACTAAATGTTGCAATAAAATGGATAATGATGGCAACATCATTTTATTTAAAATTAGTAACATTTTAACTATTACTGCAGATGAGATGGGAACTGCCTTACAAAATAACGCAAGCGGGAAAGCTGCTGGCCCGGATGGGTTCCCAATTCATATTTTTAAATATAATGTTGATTTTTCGTCCCCCATTTTAGGTAACCTTATTTACGCTTTTACTGACGGGATGCTACCCGCAACTTGGGCTGAAAGTGTGATTGTCCCGATTTTTAAAAAAGGTAATAGAACTAGCGCATAATGTTACCGGACGATTTCCCTTCTTAATTCCACATTTAAACTCAAGGGCAGAATTCTGCTAGCCATATTAGAATGTTGGGTTAAGGACAAAAACATTGTAACTGAAGCCCAATATGGCTTTAGAAGGTGAATCAGTAGGGTTGAGCAGTGTGTCAACCTAGAGCTGCTCATAGGAAAATACACCCTTGCAAAAGCGGGCTTACTTCATCTTTGCTTTGTAGACCTTTCCAGCGCATTTGATTTAGTAAACCATACTATGTTATGGCAGACGCTGGAAGGGATGGGTGCCTCACACAATATTGTCAGTCTTTTGTCAAAAATGTATTGCCATCTAACAGCCAAGGTTCTATATGGAGAAAACGGGGAATGCACAACGTACTTTAAAGTAACCCTAGGGATCAGACAAGGTTGTTTTCTTGCCCCACTTTTAATTTCATTGTATATCAATGGAGTTGATGTTTTACTGCAGAGTTTAAAGTCTGATGCCCCTGTCGTTGGTAAATGTGTTACACCATTTTCATTATATGCTGACAATGCAGTCCCGATTTCCAGGACTTCTAACAGCCTTCAACTCCTGGTTGATAAATTTACACATTTTATGACTGATAAAAATGTAACTATTAATTTGTCTAAGACTCTAGTTATGACGAGTGAGAAAAGTAAAGCCAAAAGCAGAAGCCACTACGTTGATGGTGTACCAATTGAAAGGACATCAACTTTTTCTTACCTGTGGTTACTTCTTAATAGTAAAGGTACTTGGAATGCACATATTAATTTATGCAAATTTAAAGGGACTCGGAAGAAAGTTTGTGGGCAAGACTGGTACACGATTCAAACTCCAACAACAGCGCAAGATTCTGGCGTACAATAAACAGTTTAACCAACCCGAACGCTCTAAGAATCAATTCACAACTGACAGAGGAAGCTTGGGCCTCTTACCTGTTTCATCATTTCAACTCCGATCAGGAGCGCAGCTTACATCATATCTCAGACGGATCTACTATTAACCAAAATGTCTCAGCAGGAAATGAACATTTCTCGTTTGCAATCCACCAGATCTTGGAAAGGATAGCCAAAGGCAAAAGGGAGGGCCACTGGGCCCCAATGGGATCCCATCAGGCCTATTTAAAAAAGATCTGGAATTTTGGGCCTCCAACTTGCTACCTTTGTTCACACAAATCACAAGAGGATCCATCATTCTGTACTCATGGAGGGGGTCAATCATATCCCCAAAACACAAAAAAGAGAATAAGAGTTCAGCAAGCAGTTATAGGCTGGTGGTCTTAATTTATATTGAGGCAAAATATTACGCTAGCTTACTCCTGGATGATCTCACTGCCTGGATAGACGAAAAAGCAAGCGTACCCATCAACCAAACAGGATTCTGGAAGGGCATGGGTACAATAACAAACATACTTGCCCTGTCCCTATTGATTGATGGGGCTGATGTACTGGACAAATAACATAAGGAGCTATACCTACCAATAGCATCAATACCAATTACCAAATAACCAGTCTGTTGGCAGTGAAGAAGGTTCAACCATTTATTAAATAAAATATTCTATAGAGGAGCCTCTTTGTCCTAACCCATCCGGTGCGTAGAGAAGACTGCTTACACTCAAAATAGAACATATATACTTTCAGATCAACACATGAAGTCACCATGAAAGGAAAACCCCCACTTGGACCCCTTGCTCCAGGAAGGGACCATATATGGCACAGCTCGGAATGGAACAAAGGCATAGCTATCTGTTACTGGGGAGGGCATGAAGAGTGACTCCCTTTCGTATCGGTACTGGGGAGTGTAGGCACGGCGCCTCCAGGAATGTGCTTATCACCTCTGAAGCCAGATGCGACCCTGGGTCTCAGGACAGGGAAAGAATAGTGTGCATTCAGCTGCTTTATATAACTCAACTAACAGGGGCCTACTGACTACTGGAGGACAGCACATGACAGCTACTCAAGTCTGACGTGAGCAAAACAAAGATGGTGTCTGTGTGGTTTTTTGGCCTACTCTATTAGCAGCAGATTTACAAGAGAAGGAAAAAAAGGGTTTCTTTCTAGCAAAAGACATATATATATATATCAAGCAGAAAGTATATATATAGATACATCATGCTAACATAACATAGGTCCAGTACCCCTTATGCACGGGATTATAATTTTTATCCCTCAGGGTGAAATCAGCCAAATATCCGCTATTTATGTGTTTCATTGATTGCTCGTCAGCGTTTGACAAAATTGACAGGAGGAAACTCTGGCGCAAGCTTTAAGACAAAAAAACACCTCTTGCTCTCCTAAACCAGCTAATACTTCTCCACACACACACGTGGGTTCAAGTTAAACTAGGAGATGGGAAATTCCTGTCCCGGAGGATCCCAACAACCGTGGGGTTCAAACAGGGATGTGTCCTGGCTCTGAACTTGACTCATTTAACTTGCATGTGCCTAACATAGGAGGGCTGCCACTGTTGAACCTCCTGTGGCAGATGATCTTGTACAGGTTAGTGGAACACCCATCAGCCTTCAACACCTACTAGACATGACTAGCTGATATTCGGTAGATAATGGTTTCACCATCAATTACGACAAACCCAAGATAATGAAGATTCAGCCAAGAAAGAAAATTCCGCTGGCATATGTCTAACTCAAAAATAGAAGTAGTCAAACAATATAAGTAATTAGGAGTGATAATGGACAACTGCTGCTCCTACAGCCTACATAAAGATGTAATCAAAAGAGGAGGCAGCTCCATTGCTACAGCAATGCGATCCATCAAGGACAAAACCACTGGCTTAAACCTTACTCCTTTTTTAAATGTTTGACAAGCAAAACTCATTCCAGCAATCACTTATGGGAGCGAATGCATGAGGGGAAGAGATGCAGCCTTATTAAATAGCACTGTTTCAAAGGCTGCCAGAATGATCTTCAATTTACTTAAGTACGCCTCGCCAGGCCAGATAAGGCTGGAATTCGGCATACAGCGCCAAGATATAGCTCGCAAAGGAGCTTACGCCAAGAGCTGGTACCGGATTAAAAATGCCAAACCAGGATCTCTGAACTCCTACCTATGGAATGAAATGCCCCAAAAGAGAGACTGCGCAGCTAGGAGCTATCTGACAGCAGCATAAGAGTGTTTAGGCTTGGATGAACTTTGGGCGACCTTGGGGTCTTATCACTGCTTCAAACAACTTGTAAACAAGACAGTGAAAAATCTATCCCTATTAGAAGACAAGGCAGCACTCACAGAAAGATCACATGAATGGTTTATTGTGCAAAGCTACGTCAAGCCCTCTCCGCAGCCTTACCCAGGGGTAGGTTTCAATTGGAGGAAGAAAGAAAAATACTTCCCCTTTGGAATGGGCATTCTACCAGTCCTGCAGCATCTACCCCCCTGGAAACGTCTGCCGTTCCAGACATTCTGTTGTTTATGCTATGAAACCATAAAAAGCGTATTGCACCTCCTGTGTATCTGCAGAGAACTAGAAGTCGAAAGACGTCAGCTATTGAAGCCTTCTTTTTTAAGTAAGGGGATAAGAACCTGCAGATAAGCAGTGAAGGTCTGCATCGGAGGAGGAGACGTTCAGTTAGCATGCAGCTTCATGCAATTTATAGAAGCGGTGGGGAAGAAATTCTGTCGCCCTTGTACGGCATGCCTTACCACTGCAACAAAAGTCCTCTTTTAAGGGCAGATTCTCACAAGGAAACTATTTGGTAGCTGATTTTTGCACTGAAAGTCTGGAACCCTTTACCATTGTACTGCATCCCACGACAACTACGGACAATAGCCAGAATAATGTAGAGATGTTTTTATGAGACGTTGTTTTTAATGTATTTTATCAAAGCAATGAACAATAATTTCTGATATATGTCCCATTGCAGCCAATACTAGGAATAGAAGTTTAAGATATTGTTATTGTTAATCTGTTTAAATTGTGAACCCTGCTGCTATAACTCTTCTTTTATGGATTTGTACAGGTTTTAATTAACCAGACAATAAATGACTTACTTACTAGTTCCATGGCCACCTACATTGTCCACAGGGAAACAGATGTACCATTCCTAAGTGACTTGATTAGTATGTCTGCCCTAACACTACGGTATCGAATTCGAACAAAGGATGAAACTCACTTCACTAAGGAAATAATACGTGATTGCCTAACTCTTGATCATTCGAAGAAAATACCATGGTTAAAATACATCCATGGTCTACTTTCTGATTGTGATGCAAAATCTGATTTTAGAGATCCAATGAGTATAGAGAATTTTAGTAAGGTGGAGCTAAAAAGATTTTTCAATGGGGACACAGCCATACCTTATCTTCATCAGAAATACTCAACATAGATTTTATTTTACTAGAATAAGGTTGAGTATGCTGCATTTTCAGATAGCATTCCCAAAGATGGGTAAATGGAACGCAAATCTCACTATGTTCCTGTGTGATGGAAAATCTGTCCAAAGCACTCTGGACTTTGTACTATTTTGCAATTTCTTTAGGGATTTCGGGAAACACTTTAACGCCCACTCTTTATTTCTAATAGACTGTACTCCTAAAAAACTGCATTTTATTTTATTTGTGATTTAGAACATATTTCGATGTGTAATGTCGTAATTTCCTATACCCAATTGGCGATCAAGCGCAGGAAGGAACTCTCTTTTTTGGAACCACTTGTTTATGAAACTGAGTAGGTTTACACTCTATTATTCAAAGTTTTTTTGGTCTTTTAATAATATATCAAATGTATTTTTATGAATTTGTAGTTTTATGTGCTGATATGAAGAATTAATTGATTGCCATGATGCTATTATTAAAATATTTGACTATTTTAAAATAATTTTATCAGGGGGAAAAGGACATAGGAGAATGGATACTGGAGAAATAATTTGACTATTGTAAAATCCACGATGATTTGTCCATGTTTTATAGAATGCTTTTATGGATATATTTTTAATACACCGAATAAAGCTTGTTTTTACTTTGACTCTGGCTGCGGGAGATCGAAAGTACGTTGCACGAGTGTGTCACTCAGCATCACTACTGATGGATATCAAAAGAGGTCTCTATGTGAGAAGCTTGCTCCGTGTACAATTTTGATGTTAGCATCAGCTACTAGGAGATTAATTAAATGTCTAGATTTAAATTAAACAGGTAATGATCAACTACTGTAAATCAGTGTCTAAAACAAGATTTGGATTAAGCATCCCAATCTTTACTTTTAAATATACCCAGGCATAGTGTCTTCAAGATAGAGCCCCACGATGGACTTGTGATGCTGGACTCCCTAACTGATGTTCTGACACAGTAGTGTAAAAAAGAAACCATGAGACCTGATACATGGAAGAACAATCATTGGCAAAGCAAATAGGTTTTGTCTGTGCGAAATCTATAGCTTTTGTCAATGGTTTTTAGATATGTTACTCAAAATCTCTAGCTGCTGTGCAGCATGTCTAAAAGTTAAAAAGAAAAGCAGAATGTGCGTTCAATCCATAGACATGTTCCAACAATGTCTCAAGCTGCTGTACAACATGGCTTCAAGTTCAAAAAGGACACGGACAGCATTGACCACGTCGCAGTGCTTTTTTTAAACTCTAAGACATGCTGCATTGCATCTAGAGCTGCTGTCCAACATGGATTAAAATGGAAAATTCGCAATAAAAAGGAAAGCATTGTACGTGGCATATCAATTGTTTTTTAACTTTAGCCCATGTTGTACAGCAGCACAAAATCAATAGAATTTGGATAGGCAAATCCTATTGGTGTTGCCAGTGTTTGTTTGAGTTCCAGTATTTTATTGCATTAAGTAGTGCATCAGTCATTGTATTCTTCAATAAAGTCTTTCTTGTAGAAAAACATTGCACAGAATCTCCTGTTATGATGGGGGAAGTGACAACAACATTTAATTGCTTTATGGTCTCAGATAAATGATTTCTGTAAATTGTTCTCACAAAAGAACTAACTAAAGCCATGGCACCACCAGTAAAGTGATATACGTGATGTATTCCATTCAGTCCTGAAAGTGTAGTGCTCAATCTTGTTTATCACAGATTGCACTTGCGTTTGTACAACTGCTTCACCTAGAAATGATTTACCATGTCTTTCAAAAAGGTCACTTCACTGGAGTTTTTCAATGGCAAGATGCTTTGTGAATGTAAAATGCTTTCTGGGTTGGACCAAAATTATGTTGCAGATTTATTTGGCTTCTTGTATCCAACATTTGGATTTCTGTAGTAGTGTAAAATTTACACTGTCAATTGATTTGTGTACTTTGTTGATGCTTGTGACAAAGTCTGAACATAGCTTTCCGAACAAATACAGTATCAATGTCTCTCTCTTGTAACTGATTATGTAAGTGTTAATGTAGAGCATAATTTCTAAGGAAAAGAAACAAAAAGAATAAAATAAATGTATTTTACGGATTCCTAAATAACAAATTTTACGGATTCGGTATTCTGGAATCGGTAAATGAGATGTACCAAAATATTCAGTAACCTTTACCGAATCGGAAAAATTCAGAACATTTTGCCGAATCAGTATTTTCCGAATCGGTATTCACTGAATCGGTAAATACCGGTTCTGTAAATACCGAATCGGAGATTCAAAATACAAGCAGTTGAGGATTCAACCAATCTTGTGCATCCACCCCCCACCCCCACAACCCAGAAGTTGCCACGCCCATGCAGGTGCAGACAAATAGTAACCTTCTGGAGAGCTGTGAGCAACTGAGCCACTGGCTGAACTGTGCTGAGCAGAACTGCAGGATGGCATCCCAAGATTCACAGAGGGAAGGAACTAATAGAAAAAGAAAGCTGATGTTCAGCACAAGTGGTCTTCAGGTGCTTGTGGAGGAGGTTGTGAAACCAACACTACAAAACTTTTAGAAATAGGGTCCTAGGGAAAACTTTAGAGACCAAGTAGCATTCAATCCCCACTCTATCACTAAACAACAAAACAAGAAAATACCGGTCTAACCAAAAGAAAGAAGTAATAAGAGAACAGGAAACTCTCAAGAGTCTAGGTCAAAGAAAGAGCAAAATCTATTGAAAAAAGGATCCCACCAGCCCACACAAGTGGCTACTCTTCGTCATCTGGGATTGTTTTGGGGGGTCGCCGTATTCATGCAACCCAACAAGTTGGATATCAAAACTCAGCTACTTTAGTATCCCAAAGATCGGTGCAGCCACTTGCGAGTAATGATGTGAGATGCCGAGGGTTTCTCCTTTAGCCCTGCTTTGCTTTCCTATGTTTGTACTGACATCCAACATAGTTTTTGGACAATGATATGTTATAATTGAAGCACTGTCAGTTTCTTTACGATTTAGGCTACTTATAATGCCTATATGCAAAGTCTACTGACTGATAATTACATATCGAGGCACGACTGAGGAATGACTTTACTAGTTACAGTCCTATTGAAATATGGTTACCTTGATGACAGAGCCTTTTATATTTAGGGCCCATCGAACGAGTTGCCAAAGATTGTTAACTTACTGGCCAGTATTTTTCATGGCAATACAAGTTTTCTCCCAAACTGGCTTGTATATAGCGCAAATAATAAGCTTCATCACTATTGGCACCTATGATTGGGAGGTCCCAAGATACATCAATACGAGGGATTTCCTGCAATGAGTTTATGTTCATTTGGGGTGTTTTTAATTGTACTAAGGTTTGGTTAGGAATTGATCCACAGAGAGAGTCTCTCCTAGTGTGATCTGTTATCTTTACCTACTTTTAGAGCGCGGCCTCATCCCCTGAGCAGTCGCCAGGAGAGGTGAGGAGTACTTGCACATAAAGTTGGGTAAGTGCATTTACTTTTCTAATGTTTAATGGTTTTGTGAAACAATGGATGTCACAACAAAGTGGTTGGTTGTACATGTTTACCAATGCATGTAATGAGAGAGAATCTGAGTAATAAGGTTCTAGGAAGGTCTGGGTCAAGAAAGAAAAGGATGATATCTAATCCTCTTGGTTGTAATACACTTCTTTATCATTTTTGTAGGAATGAATTTACCGGTTCCAGTATGACAAGCTTACCCGAGGGAAGCTACAGGATATTGGTAGGCTGTATTGTACCAATTCATTCTGTTTGGTCTTTTTGCACATTATATTTTTGCAGTAGCGTGATTTTGGTCCTGACGAAAGCCTAACGGCTGAAACATGTAGACCTCTTTGTCCATTGCAATTGACAGTTATTCTTTAAAACTGCCAGTGCACTGTTTTTAGGTTTGGCACTAGGATAATGCTTATTAAAGTCTCAGATGTTATCCGAGTAGCCAATTTTATTGTATTCACTGTATAATTTTCACTTTTTGCACTGCAAACCCTCAGCACCCCACATCATTACTCGCAAGTGGCTGTACCGATCTTTGGGGTACTAAACTAGCTGAGTTTTGATATCCAACTTGGTGGGTTGCATGAATACGGTGACCCCTCAAAAAATCCCAGATGACGAAGAGTAGCCACTTGTCTGGGCTGATGGGATCCTTTTTTCAATAGATTTTGCTTTTTCTTTGACCTAGACTCTTGAGGGTTTCCTGTTCTCTTATTTCTCCTTTCTTTTGGTTAGACGGTTAGTTTCTTGTTTTGTTGTTTGGAGGTTGTGAAACACCACACCGATCTTTTTCAGGAACAGTCCCTGCAGGTAGCAGAGGCTGTGAAGAGGAAGATCTGGCTGAGAATCTAGGCGAAGGTGAATGCCATAGGGGTGAGCCCACGAGAAATTGATGATTTCAAAAAGAGTTGGAATGATCTCAGGATCATAACGAAGAAGAAGCTGGCTACACAGAGGAAAGGGGGAGAAGGAGCAGGGCACCTGCCCTCACTAACCTGGAGCAGCTGGTCGAGTTGACCCTGGACCCCGAGAGTGTGTTTGGGATCGGGGATGCAGACAGCTCAGCCAGAGCTGCCACAATACAAGGTAAGGAGCATGCCCAGCAATCCTCCCCCCCTTCCCTGTCCCCCTTACCCAATATGACTGTATGACTCACACTCCAGTACAGGTTTTGGTATACACCAGCAATGCATCATGGGGGATGTAGTCATTGAAACACCCATCATGACAGTCAACACACCAAACAACAAGGTATGCCACACACATCAGTCAGAAGCAGTAGAGGACATTAAGATAGTGTGATAGGATTGTAATTTCATTGTGAAATACAGGGTTGGTGGACCAATCTGTCCACAGGAGAGTCATCGCGCAGGACAGCGCAGGAGAAGGAAGGAAGGGCACCCCGTACGAGAAGGACTGAGGATGCCAGCACGAGTGCAGGCCACAGCACTGAGCTACCACCCAAACCAACACCACAGGCAGCTTCACCATCAGAGCCAGCATCGCCACAGCTGATCGAATCACCACAGCAGGACTCTCAAGGACAGTCAGCCTCACCAGCTTCAACTGCACCGGTAGTGGTAAGACCCAGGAGGCATCATGTACCCACACTTCATGTCATGGAGTTGTCTTCTGATGACACAAGGGAGGGTGAGACGCCAACTGTTCTCCTGGAGATAATGGCGGGCTGCAGTCCACCTATGAGGGTGTGCACACAGATGGGAGATGCCGTAGGGTCCGGGAGCGCAGCACAACTCATCAGGGTGACGGGGACTTCGGAGGGCTGGAGGCCACCATGGTTCAAGTGCAGCGCCTGCAGGGCAAGGCCATACAATCAGTGCAAAGACAAATGCGGCACTTAAATCAAAACATGGGCAACATTGACCGGGACATCAGCTCTATGGCGGAGGGCATCAGGGAAATGGCAGAGGGAATGCGGGACATGTCCCAGTCCTTGATGGTGACAAACTTGATGAGGACAGCGCAAAAAGGCGCAGGGAGAGGCAGTACATGCAGCAGCACACCAAGGTGGTTAACCGTCTGGCAACTGCCACTTCCCTGCTCTGCAGGCGCTCTGTGGCAATGCAGGAGGGGCTTTTGCAATGCTGCACAGATGTCTCCATGGGGATGGGGATGGTGACATCCGCTATGGAACTGCTGCTGACCACCCAGTCAGCCAATGCTGGTGCTCTAGGTGTGGGGGAGAGTGAAGAGACCACCAGTAGGAGCAGCAATACACCACCTGTTCCTGACATATGGAGGAGCAGCAGGCGGCATGCTGCAGGCCCTACCTCAACATCCAGTCAGGATAGCCAGCTGCAGGCATCAAGCACTGCTGTGCGTGGGCACAGACATTAATGCTGCTCACACCTTAATGTACAAATTTTGGGTGAAGTAACCCCTGACTACCTCTTAAGGTTGTCACCAATTTAACTGGCATGATGTGCCATTTGTTAAGTGTCGTAGTGCCCAGTTATTAAACTACGTCATGCACATGCAACGCCTGGCTGTGTCTCCTTACTCACTTAAAAATAGTTGTGTGTGATCTCTGCCCATCTTCGTCTCCCATCTGTTGCTGGTGCTACTCCTGCTGCGTAGGGCTCTGGCGGTTCAGGTCCATCATCAATGTCCTCATGATAAGTTATTTAAACTTCTGAACCTTTCTTTGTGGCAAGGTTGTGCAGCATAGCACAGGTTGCAATGATTTTACAACAGATGATGGGTGTGTACTGCCGTGCACCTCAGCTGTTGTGGAGGCAGCGGAACCTGCTTTTCAAAAGTCCAAAGGTGCGCTCCACAACGTTGCGTCTTGATTTGTGAGCCACATTGTAACGTCTCTCACTCCGGGTTGATGGGTTCAGGTAGGGAGTGAAGAGAATGGACTGCACAGCATAAGCACTGTTGCCTAGGTGGGAAAGAGAGTGCTATTAGTTACATACAAAATAACACATTCAGCTGCAGTATCTATCATGGTGTCTCACACTGATTTACCTAGCAGGTATCCTTCCCCAAAACCTCCAGCAACCAGCCATGTGTAGATCCCACTGTTCTGGAATACTTACAAGTCGTGGGTGCTCCCAGGAAATTTGGCCACAATGCCAGTGATTGTGTTACCTGCGTCACAGATCACCTGCACTTTTATTGAGTGTGTGGACTTACTGTTACTGTAGATATACTCAGTGGCTGCAGGAGGGCAGATTGGAATGTGTGTCCCATCAATACAGCCTATGATGTGCGGGAACTGTGCAATCTGATAAAAGTCTGTCTTGGTTTTCTGCAGTTCCGCCTGTGTGTTTGGAAAGCTGATATAGTGGTGCATTCTCTGGATCATGGCATCCTGAAACTTCCTAAAGAAACGGGACAGGCAACTCTGAGACACCCCGCCTACCGCAGCTATCACCCCCTGGTAACTGCCAGATGCAAGCAGATGTAGGCTACAGAGCACCTGCACATGTGGTGGTATGGCGGGCAACCTTGGTGTTGGGTGCTCCAGGAGTGGGTGCAGGTCCCTTATCAAGTCCAGGATGGTGTGGGGGTGTAGCTTGTACCTTTCATGGATCACTGCCTAAGTAAGTTGTAAGAGTGTGATCCGCTGTCTTTAGACTTGCTCCTCCCTTCTCCAGATCCTCTCTCCTGCTGCCTGCAGCCGTAGCCACCTTGCAATGACATAGAAAGCCGCCATAGTGAACACAATGTTGCATTTTGGGATTGCTTATATACCATGTGGCTGATTACCACCTGCTTCCAGTTGGTGTTAATTACCGACTCTTAAATACCGAATTTCCTGAAATTCGGTATTTCTGATATTACCTACATAGCTTTTCTCATTTTACCGCTTCATATTTACTGATTCTGTAAATACCAATTCGGTAATTTTCAATTCGGTAATGATGAATCGGTATTTACCGATTCATATTTACCGAATCGTTTATACTGGCCACCTCAATCTCAAATGCTTAAATACTGGTCGGTAACGGCAAATTTACCAAATGTCCCGCCTTACCGACCGGTATTTAGCTACCTACATATGGCCCCCTATCTTCTAAAGTTCTTCCAAATGACTGAGCTTCACATATAGCATTGGGCTTAAATTCACTGCTGTTTGCATTGCATTCTACAAGATCATCCCTATGTTCATCAATTGTATTGTCCTCTCAAATATTGAAATTCCAGGAAGTTGCAGACCTTCTTGAAAGTCGTCTTGATAACACCTGTTCAAAACGTCAGTTCTTTTAGCCGAACATGCAAAGAATGCTAAAATACTACACACCTCTGAAAAGATATACTTTATGTTATTTTTGATGAAGCCTGGTCCATGATTAGGTTCAGTTGTTGGGCATAACAATAAATAGAATGAGCATTTGGGAACACACCCCTGACTTTCCTTGTGCCCCACCAGGAACAGTAAACATTACCCCGGCAATATTGTACCTTTCAGTAATTTTTACTTAACACATTGCTCAGGTAAGCTACAAAGTATAGCTGTACAAATACTTTCTGCAGATGAAGCTTTCAGATGTGTGAGGCAATAAAATATTTGAAATAACTTGCAATTGCCATTAAAATGATGAAATACAAGCACTGCCTACGTCTTAATAGAGACATCAGTGTATCATCTGTTTCTATGGAGACATAGTCAGTGCTTGTCATTTGTTGTAAAAGATATTCAGCCAGATTCATTAACACAAATTGCGATTGCAATAGCTGCGAAATAGCTATTGCGATCGCAATACCAAGAATCGTAATTCATGAAACAAAACCTGACCCAAATGCGAACTCGCAAAACATAACTTGCGACTTCGCAAAGATAATCGCAGAATCAAGCTGGAACCCCCTTTGCGAATCGGAAATTGCGAGTCCCCAATGATTCTGCGATTCCAATTGCGAAATCGCAAAAAATGATCGCAAACCAAATGCATGAAATATCGCAAATAGCGAAAATCCTCAAAATCGCTATTTGCGAGGTGCAAATTAAGGAGAACCCAAACCAGGTGGCAACCATGTAGTAAAAAAAAAAAGGACAAATAATTCCAAACGAGCCACAGGTGCGGCGCTGACCAAACACACTTAAGGAGACACAGTAGGAGCATGAGGACAATCACAATGCCAGGACTCTACATGGTGGTTAGGCGGCAAAGGCTCCAGGCTGCAGCAAGGAACAGACGCAGGATCCAGGAGGGAATTTTCCGCCAGCGGGTCACACTACTGGGACAAACTGAGGAGGAAATCTACTCTAAGTACCGGCTGAATGGGGCAATGATTACAAAGCTCATCCGGGACCTTGACCCCCTGATGCAGCACCCAACGAGGAGGACCAAAGCCGTGCCCACCCATGTCCAGGTCCTGTGCAGCCTGTACCTCCTGGCTTCCGGAAGCTTCCATGGGATAGTTTCCGTTGCAGGGGGGATCTCCCAGAGCACCATGTCCCGCTGCCTGAGAAGTTTCCTGGATGCCATGTTGACCCACCTACACCATTACATTAAATTGCCAACCACCCAACAGGACTTGAATCAAACAAAGCTAGAATTTTACAACGTAGCGCAATTCCCCCATGTAATTGGATGCATTGACTGTACCCACATCCACATCTGCCCACCCGCAGAGACAGAATACATGTACCGGAACCGCAAGTCCTACCACTCACTGAACATCCAGATGGTGTGCAACGCTAAGACAATCATAACTGACCTAGTGGCACAATACCCGGGGAGCACGCATGACTCCTTCATATTCCGACACAGCGGCATGCACACACGACTGGCCAGGGGAGACTATGGCGAAGGACACCTTCTAGGTCAGTACACGTGCCAACAAACAGTACATCGAGACCATGTAGCTGCGCATGACAGGCACTCACCCTCTGCTCCTTTCATTCAGGTGACAGCGCCTCACCCCATTCCTAAACCCTGCCACACCACAGCAACGGCGTTACAATGCTGCACACATTCGCACTCGGAATTGCATTGAGCGGACATTAAAGAGCCGATTCCGCATCCTACACAAGACTGGTTGGGCCCTCAAATACAAGCCTGAGGTCTGCTGCTGCATCGTGGCCGTGTGTGCAATACTCCACAACATTGCTACCAAGCGGAGGATACCTGTGGATATCTCTGGTAGTGAGTCAGAAGGGGACAACCTCCAACCTGCACATGTGCATCATGCACGCGGGGAGAATCCTGCTGAAGGGCACAGGCGCCGCAACCAAATCACAATGAACTGTTTCTAGTGCACCCATTCCCCTAACACAACACTGCACTCATGCATGACAAATGTAATAATGACATGAGTCAGATATACGTGAGACCATAAAATCTTATTGTTAATTCACAATAATGTGTCCTATTTTTTTCCTTGATATGACATGCAAACTGTATTCCGTCATACAGCCCCGTGAAGGGGTAGAGGGCTTGCTTGTGGAATAAGCATGGCCCTGCAGGTAGAGTTCAATGTGTCACTGGCGCCTCCGGCTGGGTGCACCCAGTCGCCTCTCCGTGTCCTCCACAACACTGTTGGCCCGTGATGCTGCAGTGGGCCTGCTGCTGCGGCGGCATTCCGGTACCAGCGGCAAGGACATGCTACTGTGACTGGAAGTGCCCTTGCTTGCATAATCCCCCCCACCTGCTTCACCATGGCCAGTCAGCTGCAGACTCTGCACAGCTGCTGTCTCCTGTTCAAGGGCCTTGGCAACGTCCTGGCAACATTGGACCATCTGCACCTGCATCGCAAGGGAGCGACGGGAAAGTTGTGAGGTGGCATTTCCAAAGATGTGATTGGACCTGGTGTAGGCTGACAGGCGGGTCAGCAGCTGGCGGTGGCGGCGGCGGGTGATACCCTGCTGGGATACCAGGATCTGGCTGTTCTCACGAACAGCTGCGGTCATTATGTGAGCTGGCCCACATTTTGCGCCGTCTTATGCAGCTGCAGGTGGATGGCTGCCAAGTGACGCGCTTGCCTCTGGTGTACTGCGAGCATGGGGCGTTCTATGGCCAGGCCAGGATCCCCTACATGTACCCCCCTGCCAGCGCGTGTTGAGGCGTCACGCTGTTTGCACGTCAGTCTGCTGGACTGGGATCTTACTGTGGCTGTCCGCCTTGACTGCCGCCTGGCTGCTGGTGGTGTGGCCTGTACCACTGCCATGGGTGTCACTTGGCGTGGTTGCTGGGCACCTGTGGCTGCAGGGGTGGCCCTGTCCACATGGGGAGGTGGTGGTACTGCTGGTGGTGGCTGAGATGGTCCTGGTCGTGGTGCAGGATGGCCCTCACCCTCGGTGTCCTCCGGGTTCTCCTCTATGTGTAGGGCCTCACTGTCGGTGCTGGGTTGTTCAGACGCACCTGTGATGTAAATGGGTGCATGATTAATGATATGTATCTTGCACATGAGATGTTGCTACATGCACCCAGGCTTGCATTCCCTGACTGGCTTTAGGAATTACTTTCAATTGACAGGTCTGGCTGTGTGGTGCTATCTGGGAATTTTGGTCACACTACAAGTCCCACAATGCAAAAGGGCATTTCAGGTGTGCATGGCCTGCAATACTGGGGTTATGAAATGAAATGAAACGTATATTTGTAAAGTGCGATTGCTGCCCTGAGGCGTCCAAGCGCTGATTAGAAGGTGTGGTTGCTTGACAGAGGTATTTCGCTGGGAAATTAGTGGTGGACATTAAAAAGGAAAGTCTTCAATTGCTTCCGGAAGGAGGAAAGATTAGGGTTAGACCTGAGTTGAAGGGGAAGTGAGTTCCACAGCTTGGCGGCATTGTAAGAAAACATCCTGCCGCCAGCTCTTGCCTTTTTTATTCAAGGGACTGTGGCCAGGAAGGCCTGGTTTGAGCGGAGGTTTCTATTGCGATGGTACTGTTTTATTAGTTTGCGGCTGATTGCCGGTACTGTGTGCCAAAAGGCCTGATGGGATATGCACATTGCCTTAAAGGCAATTCTTTGCCCAACCGGTAGCCAATGCAGCCAATGCTGACAGTCTACGAGGCAGCTGGAGCAGTGTGCGGGCCGTGCAGTTTTGGACTATCTGCAACTTGCGCAGTGTATATTCAGGGGCACCGAGATACAGGACATTGCTAAAGTACAATCGGCACTGGATCATGCCCTGAACGGCCGCTTGTTGGACCTACATAGGTAAGAGTGGGAGAACTTTTTTCAGCATCCTAAGGAGACCGAAACAGTTTGCAGAGAGTTTAGTGGCCTGGATGTTAAAAGATAAAGCTTTGTCCAGCCAGACCCCCAAGCTCTTTATGTTGTCCTTGGGGGCTGGAGGGGTGCCTAGGCATGGGGGCCAGAGGGAGTTAAAAAGTATAGGAGTTGTGGGGCTCAGAAGCATCAGCTCCTTTTTATCCCCATTAATTTTAAGGGAGGATGTCATCATCCATCCCTTTACTTCCTCCAGGCAATTCATTAGCCCCGATGGTGCTGATAGGCCATCCTCCTGCACCAAGGAGACCACTAGCTGAGTGTCATCCGCGTAAGAGATTGTTAGACCTGGCACCTTGGCGTGAGTCTCCCTTCCTCTTTTTGCTGATGTGCCTCAGATGTTTTGCTGGTGTTCGATGCTCAGGGCACTGCGCCATGGTCAATCTGTGCCGCAGTGCAAGTGCTCCCAATGTAAAGTGTATGTGCAATTGATTTCCACGTTTGGCTTATTTGGTTTACTGTCAGTCCCCAGTAACGTGCACGAGGAGTGCCGGGGCTTGTAGATACAAATGCTGCTAGTGGGCCTGCAGCGCTGGTTGCGCCACCCACAGAAGCGGCCTCGTAAGACATGACTCGGGTCCGCCATTGCAGACCCCGCGTACAGTCCCGTACTGTCACGCTGACTGCGCAAGTGCCCACACTTGCCAGTCCCTGAACCTTCCCTAACCTCCATATCAGTCGCCCCTATGGTAGGCCTACGGGCAGGGTGCATTGAGGCGTAAGGTAGGACAAGCCTCGAGTGTGGCATGTCCTCATAGTGAATTACCGCCCTTTTCGTTCTTCACTATGGAAGGGCTACCGGTTCTCTTAGGCCAAGATGAGCTGTCGGAGCTATTACACGCTATAGTCCCGGCAGACTCAGGGAACACGGTAGCATGTCGAGTTTAGTATGCCTGAACTCAGAATAATAAAATACTTCCTTTAGTAAGGTTTATTTTAATATCCTGTGTTTGCAAATGCTACTTTTAGAAAGATAGCCTTTGCGCGCCTAACTATTTATCCCGCCTCTGCCAGGATGTGTATCTGTTGTCTGGGTTTGTGTGAGCGACAGGGCTGGGAGATTCCCGGGGACAGTTGGGACCCCCAGGTATGGAATAGGGTGCTTGCACCAGGATGGGTGGGCGGAGTAGTCCTTGACTCTGAGTAGGGTTGTGCTCCACCACCACAATGCTGGCTCCACCCCCCTGCGGAGCGTCTGATGTCCCTGCCCGCACTCTGAAAGAAGACGGCAGCTTCCTGTAAACAGAGTACTCCAGAACCGGTTTGAACTAGGCTCAGGCCCCCGGGCCTGCAAATACAAAAGAATCTCAGTATAAAGCTAGGAGCTCCGCTCCTTACAAATCAGATCCAGTTTTGACCACGACGAACCTCTGCCTGACTAGAAGGACCAAGAGAAGCTGAAGGACGGAAACCGGTCTGAATCCTGTAAGACTGGCCTGCAGTGGTGCCTTGCTTAGAACGGAGAGGAAAGGACCAGAAAGGACTTTGTAGACGTGTGCCTGAAACGATCTCCAAGGGCTTGATCGAGAGCTTGCCCCCTGAACGGAAACCCAGGACCATTGGGATCTATCTGCTTGTGCCCGTCTGCTGCTGGGCCTTAGTTCTTATTCCCTCGCCGGAGTTGTGACTCGGGTGCCTTCGCCCCCTCCCAGGTCGTGACAGCTCCGAGCCTGGTCGCCCCGCCGTAGCGAGCCCGCTCATCTCTGAGTCGCTCTCCCCTTCAGTGCCGGGCCGCCCGCTCTCCTGTCACCTCGCCGCTAACGGAGCGCGTTGTGCACCTCTCGTCTTCTCCCGCCGGAATCTGCATGGAGCGCATTCCATAGCCTCGGACGGTCCGTACGTCGTAACGTACCCGACTGTCTCGCTTTGCCCTCCTGCATCCCAAGACCCGTGACGCACCTCAAGACAGGCCTCCCCGTACTGTGGTACCGGAAGCCTGGTGTTGCACCCGTCTGCCGTAGAACGCGAAGCCCCCTCACAGATCCACGAGTACGACCCAGCGTGCTAAGAAGTAGTACGCTCCGCAGGCCTGAACGGCGCCTCGCCCCATGAGCTGCATCGATCCCGGATCGCCGCAACCCTCCACAGTCCTGCTCCTCCAACTCGCACCCCGAGGGGGACCTGAGCCAGAGAGATCCTCTGGAGAACCGTCGGCCTCGTTCGGAGTCCGCCCTCACCAGCCGCGCCTGAAACGCCTCGGACTTCCACAAGCAAGGTACACTTGAACTCCGTCCCGAGTTCATATCGGATCCAGGGTCCGCAACGTTCTTATTTCCCTGTCATCGTACCTTGCAGAACCACAAACATTTAAAGACTAAAGCTTGCCTAAGTATCTTCTGTTGGCCTCGAATCGTTACATGTTATATGGTCTTGTGATAATCCTGCTTGAATCTATCTTTTATATAAAGTATACGTATTTTTGATACAATTACACGACTGGTGTCCATTTGTGGTGGGTCAGTGGGTATACTGTGTGTGATCATAAATGCTTAACTTACTATAGCCCTGAGGATTAGCCTTGTCTGCTCGCACCACACTACCTAGAGGGGGAGCAGGGGTTATTCGAAGGTGTAGTTACCTTGCCCTGACGTGGAGCTGAGGGTCCCTGCTTGTCACAAGTGCATACCTGTGCCAACCAGAGACCTCCGGTTCCAACAGAGATGATTTTAATACCAAACGGACGGACAACCTCAGCCAGTGGTCTCATATAGATGTTAAATAGCGCAGGGCTTAGGGAGGAGCCCTGCGGGACCCCGCAGCTCAGTGGCCTGCTCGCGGAGGCCATGTCTCCGTCTAAGATCTGGAAGGACCTGTTTCTCAGAAATGATTCGAGCCACTGCCATGCCCTGCCTGATATTCCGGCATTCGAGAGACGGCTCAGCAAGGTGTCATGGCTGACCGTGTCGAATGCCGCGCTCAGATCAAGGAGGATCACTGCCACTGATCCCCCTTGGTCTAAGATCCTTCTGGTTTCCTCGGTGACCGCTAACAAACCGTCCCATGTCTAGGTCGGAAGCCCGTCTGGGTGGCATCTAATAGCTGATTATTCTTTAGAAAGTCCATCAGATGGATGTTGATGTGCTTTTCGAGAATTTTGCTCACCCAGGGGAGCAGGGAGATCGGGCGATAGCTATTAAAGTCACCGGGGTCTAGGTTCGGTTTTTTAAGTAGAGCACGGACCATGGCCCGCTTCCAGGCAGGCGGGACGGTGCCAGAGGTGATGGAGGCGTTCAGGAAGTTCATGATGGTAGGCAGAACAGCCTGGGGTGCCAACATCATTACCTTTGGTTGTGCTGGGTCGCATGGTGACCCAGATTTTACTTGGCGAGCTAGGGAATCTAGGGACTCGAGATCTAGCAGTGGTAAGTGTTCCAAAATTGCCAGGGGTTGCGATGGAACATCCCCTGGGTTTGCCTGTCCCTGAACCCTGGTGCTACGGTGGAAAAGGAGGAGTAGATTAGGTTGACTTTATGATGGAAAAATTCTGCCAGGTCGTTGCAGTGGACTATGGTTTTAGCCGGATACGTAGCAGGAGGGGGAAGTTTGGTGAGGCTTTTCACTATTTGGAAGATTTCCTTCGGTTTAGACTTGGCTCGCATGATTTTTCCAGAGAAGTAGATTGACTGGGCGGTTTTTACCTCGTCCTTGTAGGCATTAATTGCCTCTCTATATTGGGTCTTCTCATCCAGTGAATAGTCCATGTGCCACCGTCTTTCTAGTTTCCTACAGTGACGTTTCTTTTCCCTGAGGGCCTCCGAGAACCAGGGGGCAGTTTTTTGTGATCGTTTCGATGTGAATTTACAGAGGGGGAGGGTGACCACGAGGGATTTTACAATCCACTCTTCATATTCTTGATTGGCCACACACGGGTCCCCGTTATGGGAGCGACAGGAGGTCACAAGTCTATTGGACCAGGAGTCGAGTGGTAGTCTGGCCCAATTTCTGGAGTTCCTTACGGTGGGGGTAGGAGGGGGTGACTTACGTGTGGTCCAGGTGAGGGGAACAAGTGAGTGGTCAGTCCAAGGGAGGAAAATTGGTCGCCCGACCATGAGCTCGGTACAATTACTAAAAACTGGCTCCAGGAGGTGACCTTTAATGTGGGTGGGTGCCTCGACCCGTTGAACTAACTGTAGGGCCGCTAAATCATCCGCCAATTCCGTGGCGGTATGATCAAGGATGGCATCGAAATGAAGATTGAGGTCACCTAACAGTGTATAATTCGAGGCGGTTGTAACCCGTTCGGCTACAATGGCTGGGAGAGACTTATGGAACAGTTTAGAGGGGCCCGGAGGGCGGTAAACAATGGTACCTGAGAAACAGTCGTTGGGGGAGAATTCAATGCTAAATGCTAAACTCTCACACTCTGGGATTGAATCAGAGATTGCTCAGCAGCGATGCTGCTCTTTATATATGATTGTCAGGCCTCCTCCTCTCCCTCCAGGGCGGTCTTGGCGAGTAATTTGGAAGCATGGGGGAAGTGCTGTCACTATGTCAGGATCGGAGTCTGGCGTAAGCCAGGTTTCTGTTAGAAAAACTGCATCTGGCATGCGCTCTTCTAGCATGAGAGCGGCTTCCGTCCTATGTTTTGGTAGGGATCTGCATTTTAACAGAAGCATACTGTAGTCCTGTTTCACATCGTGTAGCTGATTAGATTTAAGGGTCTGTTTACACACTGGGCAGACCGCTGGCAGATCTATGGCCAGGAGTGAGTGCAGACAGCCTTTTTTTCCTGTAGTCCTCATACTAAGGAGGGCTTCCGAGCTGTAATACATAGTCTTTGTAGGCTGAAATGCAGGAGGTATGGCCCTGGGTCTCGCGCGGTCGCGGACGGGCGCAGACGGGCTTCACTTAGGCGCAACTTCGGCGCGACTCCGGCGCGCCTGCTGCGCTCGTCTGCTGCGCGTTCGTTATAGGGGGTCCAATTTTATGGCGTCGAGGGCGGGAGGGGCCGAGCGCTTGACTGCTCGCCCTAATCCTCACCCAAGATGGCGGTTTGTATTCAGGGTCCCGGCAGCCCCTAATCGGCTGCAGAAGGGGCTATCGGTAAGGTAACGCTATCAATTTTCAGATCGCTACCATCCGTTACAGGTAGTGCAAGTATTAAAGTACAGGGGTACAAGTTTTAAAAACGTGCAAAGTGAGTGCCAATAACATCGCACAGTGCAGATTAAAAACGCAATTTCACGCACACACCAAGTCCTGGCTTCCGCCTCAGGACCTCACAACAACACACTATCAATCGTGCGCTGCGGTCAGTACTGGGTTTTTATGGCGTCGAGGGCGGGAGGGGCCGAGCGCTGGACTGCTCGCCCTAATCCTCACCCAAGATGGCGGCTTGTATTCAGGGTCCCAGCAGCATCTAATCGGCTGCAGAGGGGGCTATCGGTAAGGAAGTGCTATCAATTTTCAGATCGCTACCATCCGTTACAGGTCGTGCGAATATTAAAGTACAGGGGTACAAGTTTTAAAAACGTGCAAAGTGAGTGCCAATAACGTCGCACAGTGCAGATTAAAAACGCAATTTCACGCACACACCAAGTCCCGGATTCCGCCTCGGGACCTCACAACAACACACTATCAGTTATGAAATAGCTAGCTCTGGAGTCATGGGCATTGTTAGAGGACGGGGTCGCAGTCGCATGGCACTTACCTTGGGATTGTTGGGTGGGTCGGAAGGAGTCCAGCAGGGTAACCCCCACGCAGGCTTCAGGATTTATGGTGTCCTCCACAAGGTCTTCCAGTGGAGTGTTGGGTGCAACAGTGTGCTCTCCTCCACCGGTGGCAAGTCGCTCCCCCAGCCTCTCAGCGATACGCTCTTTGGCACGCCCTCTGAGGTCGTACCACCTCTTTTTTAATTCGTCGATGAAGCGCTGGGTCACCCCGACTGAATTGACCTTTGTGCGGATGTGCAGCCAGATGCGGCACTTGTCCGCCTCAGGCACCCTCCGGGAGTCCTTTCCAAAAAGGCGAGCATTGTCCTTAGAGACTCCTTCAATGAGGAACTCCAGTTCCCGCTCAGAGAATTTTATCTTCCTCTTTCTTCCTGTGGCACTGCTCCCTGCTGCTTCCTGGGACATTTTGACAGTAGTTAGTGTCCTGGTGTGGAGCTGCAGGTAGTCTGTAGTGGAGCTCTGGCCAGTACTGCTTCCACTTTCAGGCTCAGTGATCAGAATGAGGGAGGGAACAGCCTACTTCCTGGTTGTGATGTCATCATTGGGCTCGAAATGCGACTTCCCATTTTTGCGATCTCACAATTAGCAAGATCGCAATTTGGGATTTCGGTATTTGCGAGTTCGCAATTTCAACATGGTCAACGGGCAATTCTGCGATTTTTCAGCGATTTACCGGAAATCGCAATCGGCAATTGCGGCCGATTGCGATTCGCTTTTTGTAATCGCTTTTGTTGATGCATCCCATTCTGCAAATTCTAAATTGCGATTCGGTATTTTTCACAATTTAAAATCCTCAGAATATGGGATTGATGCATCTGGGTAATTGTCCTGTTAACACCAGCATCCAGCCCAGCAACCATTCTTAATAGTTTTAAAAGTGACTTTAAACAGTTGCATTTTTCAAATGTGTCGATATTGTACAGAGGACAAAACCAGCTAACCCCTGAACAATCCAATATTTAGAGATACTCCTGTTTAACATGGCCTTGTGATGCCAACTCTTTAGCACCACAATATCAAATAGCCAATCAATTTCAATAAAATGTATTGTTTTTTATTAATGTCTGCCTTATGTTTGCTTACTCCTGCATGCTATGCTTCAGGAGTATTTCAGTGCATTTGTCAAATGGTATTTATAGGAATTCGTTTTTTAAAAATTGTTCTATAGTTGAGGTCAAAAACTCTTGTATTTGTGTAGATAACTTCACTCTAAATTAACAAGTGAGGAACATTGAACAAGACATCTTTAGAAGTGCTTCCAGTATCCACTGTATTTTTTCATACTATGTTCTTTTAAACCTAAGTGTGTAGTCCTTTTATCCTTTGCAGACTGTTAGATGTGTATTTCATGTTTACTGATTTATCAATTGAGGTTTATTTGCATGTGTCAATCCAAAAACTTATTTACAAGTAAATTATCAACTGTGTTCATTGTGTCCAACAGACTGCAACAATACACTCAAGACACCCTATTTTCAAACAAATACAATACAGATAGTTATACAAACTATTATGGGCACACAAATATCGACAATGTAGTCGTTAGTGATACATCCTTATTCTGAAAGGAATACAATTGCAGCCACACGTACTTCTTTTCTCCTCATCCCTCTCATTCCTCTCTGGTGCTTGTTAGTAATTGAAATATGATGTAAGTTTTGAAACTAGACCCCATTGTAAAAAACAAAGAAAAAGCTTTAGCATGTCCAATTAGTGAACTGCCATGATTTTAAAAGATGTAAGGCAAATTCCAGTTACATGTGGCCCTAGATGTGCTTTTATGAGGATAACATGAATCAATTCTTTAATATAAACAAAAACAATATATTCATAAATGTTGACTTGTTTTTGAGTGGGAATTAAAATAATTGTATGCAATTTAACTTTAAAATGTTTAGCTTGGGGGAGGAGCCAAGCTCGCGTCCGAGATGGCCGCATTTTAGCTCGGCTCCGTTCACTCTCCTGTCTACAACAACTATCCTGTCCTTTATCCTGCCCCGGGAAGTATTCTGCGATGTGCAGTGGAACGACGATACCTCACAGGCACTTACCGTTTGCTCCGGTGGTTCCTGGGTGTCACGGATCCTGAGTTACGCCCCTGTCTGCTTCGGGGCCTCCGGAGCAGCCGGGCCTGGCGCTCCTCGGCGGCGCCCGGGCTGGGCGGGGCGCGGTGGCCGGCCCTTGGTGGTGGTGTGGAGTCGGTCGGAGAGGCCGATGTGCTAATAGACCGATTGCGGCCCCCCGGGCCTGGTCCGGCGGTCCTGCGGCCTGGTGTTGGGGCGCTGCCTTCCATGGACGGGGTTAACCGTACATCTGGCTCATCTCCCCTTTGTTCTCCGGCCCGGCCATTTTGAGTTCCTCCGCCCGGGCTCGGAGAACGGTGCCGGCGGCGTGTGGGGTGCCGGCGCATCGCCTTCTTCTGGTGACCCCCCTTCCTGCCCTGGTTGCGCCTCGGCTGGTGGCTGCCGGTATCCTGTTTTGCCCCGCTGGTATCCAGGCGGGGGTCAGTGTTCGCAGCGGCCCCGCCGGGCTTCTAAGATGGCGGCCGGCCCCATGACTCTCGGCCTTGCTGGAACTGGCGATGCGGGTCTGCCGCGCGGCACGCCTTCTGAATACTGCAAAGGTGAGCCTACACTTGGCGACATCCTCGCCGCCCTGCGCTCCTGGGGTGCGCCCATGACCGCACCCATCGCTATCCTGGAGAGAGGTCCCTTGGCTGGGACTGCTGGGCCCCCCCCGGTTTGTGCGGCTTCATCTCTGTTGTGTGCTGCTGGAACTTTCATTGGGGTCGTGGTCCAGGAGGCTGCTGTTGGTGTGGTTATACGGAAGTCCGCTGCCCTTCTTCATCCTGTGCCTCCTTCTGCTCCGGAGGTTCGCCAGCCGGATCCCGTCTGGGCCGGCCTCGATGGGTCTCCTTTTCCTCCTTTGCCTCACATGGCCGACCGAAGATCCTGTGACTGTGCTGCTGGACCGGCTTTCTCCGTGTTCTCATCGGAACTGTGCCTGCGTTACCTGAGGTGGTTACTGTACTTTCTGGATCATCCGGATCGCGATCGCTATGACTTGAGTGTATTTTTGATTCGACTCCCTGTTATTCACCTCCGGCTCCTTGTGATCTGGTTCCTGGTTCGTTGGACTGCTACAGTTTGCGAAAAACGAGGACAGGGTTGAGCTGATCTTGCCTCTGTGGGCTGTTATTTTGTGGTATGGTTGGGTGATCCGTTTATAATTGTATGAGTATGTTTGATACTTCTTTACGTTCCTGGAGCTTATCCGTGTGTTTACTAGCTTCCCGTGGGCTCTGAGTATTTTTGGGCGGGAGGGTGGGAGCTGAAGGGATTTTGTTTCTGTGGCTCCTCTCCCGCTGTTTTTTCCCTCTTCTCCCTTCCCCCCATTTTTATCTAAGTGATTCTTTCTTTCCATATTTCTTCTATATTTCGGGTTCTAATTAGGGCGACAGGCACGCTGCTGGGGGGTAGGCCATAGCCTTCTGCAGGGGTGCAGGGTGGGCTGTGCGGGGTGGTGGGGGGGTCTGTTTTATTGTATTTTCCCTTGTTCCCTTTTTCGGTTCTATGGCTCTTGTGTATCCCCTTATTTCGTGGCGCGGTATCGGCACGTCGCCCCCCGGGGTGTTTGTGCTGGCGTGGCCCTTTTGGTATGTCTACGTTCACGGTTTACTACGCATTCATTTCTCCTGTTGCCACTAGTCCCTTGTGCCGAATTAGTATTGGGTGCTTTGTTAGCCGTGGGGGGCGTGCACTGACGCTGCGCCTTCACTTTCTCCCTCTTTTTTCTGATGTCCTTCTCCCTTGTTTTCCCTTTCCCCCCCCAATTTTTTTTTTTTCTTCTCTCCTCTCATGGGTTGTTGTACCGGAGGGCTTTTAGTTTTGTAGCGTACTTTTCGCTGTTTTACTATTATAGGCCATGGTAGCGGTGGGAGGGCGTTGAGCAGCGATTGTGATTGTTATTGATGTGGGACTCACGTTCTGCCTTTGCCAAAATGTGTTTGTTCTTTTGGTCTTTTCCTGTATTCGAAACTTTGGCTTGCTCACGGCCCACCGCGGCCCTCTGGACCTTGCAGATTGTCATTATCCGACGAAACCCCCCCTTTTTCTCTATTATAAAATTAACCTACTCTTATCCTGTCCGTGATGGCGGCTCGAAGACTTGTTGCCTTTGCCTTCATATGAGCTATTTCGAAATCCTGTTGTCACTCCTGTATTGCCTCGTATGCCTCTTCATTGTGGTGGCCGGCCCGGTGGGTTGTAGGCCCGTATCTGTGAGCGCCTTCTGTACAATAAAGGTTTAAAAAAAAAAAATATTTAGCTTTTCATTTGTGTTTCATAACAATTCCAAGCACATCCCTGATACATCCATAATCCATTTGTACCAAGCATATTAAAATAATTTCAATTACACCATTTCTAATACTGCACAATTTTGAATTGAGGTTCTGTACAGACAAGTGCACAACAAATCATATAGCTCTTATTGGGAAAACCCCATTTTTTGTTTGATACTGGTTGGTAAGTGACTCTGACTGTGCAGTGGGTTTTGCTTACCAGACCCAGACCCAGTGCTCTGTATATAAGGCATATAGTAATGAGGCCTAATTACAATTAGTACTGACAGCATTAGCTGAAAGACCCTAGTATATAATATGGCATGTAGGTCAAGAGGCCCAGTAGATGTAATGCACATAAGTGTGCACTACTGTGTTGCCTGCTGTCATTTTAAAGGCTCCACTACTTTTCAGGCTATATTTACAATTAATGTATATGCAAATTCGACTTTGGATATAAAGCTGCTTCCAAAGTCTCAAACTATCTTATTTATACATATAAGTCACCCCTGCGGTCTCCCCAAGGTGCCCCAGGGGTGGGGTGCCTTGTAACTTTCAGCAGAGCCATTATAAAAGATATTTTTTTAATCCCTCGTGAGGGAAATCTGCCAATTTAATTGTTCCCCATTGTAGAAAACTAGCTCCACAGGCTAATATGGGAATAGTTTAGGTATAAATATTGACAGGAGTGAGCTATACATGTCAATCAAAGACAGAAAGTTGACATAAGTCCAACAACTTGCCACTGTTAGATTTATGATAACTATTACAGAAAAGAAGCTATGGAAATGCATTTTCTGCAAGCCAAAGTCCAGCCTTCCAGCTTCCCTCCCCTGATCGACCAGCCTTTACCAGGCTGAGCCAAGCTGTCTTCATGAGGTGGAAGTTCCCTGCTGGAGAGACAAATAATTTCCTGTGGGTGGAGAACTGCAGCTGCAGAGTTACAAGGCAGGGTGTTGGTGGAGTTGCCAGAATAGTCCTTAAAGGAAGAATTATACTTTAGGACAGCACTGGCTCACTCCCACATCCAGCACCCATAGCCACACAGGAGCCCAGGGATGGATTAACCATATATAACCCTCTAAGTAATAGTGTTTCCATCTTGGATTTTAGGAGACTAGTGCTTCCTGGGAAAATAAAATGCCACACTTTGTTGAAAGTAGTCATACCTAAGGGTGGTTCCTGCTTCCCATTGGTCAGGGGTGCCCCCTGCTTAACACCTATGTACACTGCAAAAATATGGAAGAGTTGCTAAGCAACTCAGATCTAATTTCTGAAACAACAAGGAGAAGAGGTACTGGCCTGCTGAAATCCTGATCTGCACTCAAAGTACTTTACTCTAAAGGACTACACTACAGCCCTAAGCACTTTGCCTTACTTTATAATGATTAAGGAGTGGACTACCTGTAAACTACATATTAACAAAGCCCACCTGCATCATCTCTACCAAGAAATCCCCATCCTGGAGTGCGTCTAGTGAACTTATTAGTACTATCTAAGTCCTGCATCCAGCCTGCACCCCATCGTAGTCAGTTAGAACTTGGCATTACCCTGGTCTAGTGCGACCTCAAGTAAAATGTTAGCGCTATTGACTTGTATGTACTATTTTAGTTTATTCTTTAAAAATGTATACAGCAGGTTCTACCTATTGGATTTTTGTCATTTTGTTCATTTTTTTCTCACAAAATAATTTTCTATTTTTCTAAAGATGTATGGAGTCATTTTGTAATGTTTTCATTGAGTTACTGTGTGTGTATGTTGCAAAAATACTTTACACACTTTTTACTTTTAATTTTTAGATAAGCCTGACTGCTGTCTGCCAAGAGTGTGAGCACAGGTTATATTTTTGTGTAAATCTAGCTTACCCTGACTAGAATAGTTGTTCCTGCTTGGACAGGGGGTATACCCCTGCCCACCAGAAACCCCTCTGTCCCACTTAGGGTGACACATTACATTGTGCAAAAAAGTGACAGATGGGGTGCTTGAATTATTCTCAGCCACTGATAATTACTTGGGCTGCATCCCAATCCATAATTACATTGCATGTCATGTCAATTCATTTTGGACCCACTTATATGCAAATTATTAATATTATAAAACATTTATAGAGCGCACTATAACCCTGCGGGCATCCTGGCGCTAAGAGAACTATCCAGCACAGGAGCTGTCGGCTACATGATGAAAAGCGGCCTATCATCCAGAAAATCTACTCTACCCTCAAGTGGAGGCATAGTATATCCTGGGGAAGAGACAGGTCTTCATTTTCTTATGGAACAGCAGCAGGCCTTGTGTTCTCCTGATATCTAAAGGGAGATCATTCCAAAGGCGAGCCGCTGCCACGCTGAAGGCTCTTCATCCCAGGGTCACCCTCCTTATTTTGGGCACTCTTGCACAGTTGGAAGTGGAAGAGCGAAGATTACAGGTAGGCTTATACCACTGAAACCTATCCTGAAGTGGCTTAGGTCCTTGTTCATGAAGTGCTCTGAACACAATGCACAATGATTTAAACGGGATCCGTTGAGCTACTGGGAGCCAATGTAGATCCGCCAGTGCTTCGCTGCTGCCGCCTGGATACTTTGTAATCTGTTAATCAGGTATCCCGGGGATTCCAAAGGAAAGGCATTACAATAGTCCAGGTGGCTAAGAATGGTACTCCTAACTACCGTTGCTCTGACCTGAGTGGGTAGAAGCGGCAGCACCTTCCGGAGACCTCGAATTAAGGAGAAATAAGTTCCCACTAGTTTATTAACGTGGGTCTCCATTCAGAACAGTCCAAACTGAACTTCTAAGCCCAGTCCTCCATGAACTAAAACACAAGCATGGGTGGATGCATGGTAATGCCCATGCTCTACCCATGTAAAGCCCCCACCATGCGGAGTAACACAAAGGAGTGACTTGTGCCGCGCTTAGTTACTCTAGATTTTATCATACCATGCTGGGCCACAGAGAGGGACAAAAATGGGTGGTGATGGACGGGACCTTACATGGCTAAGTAAATATCATTCTAGGTTTTGTTTCATCCTGTGCCCCTTTGAATGGTGCAAGAAAGGTGCAAAACCTTATTAAGTCTGGTCCTCAGAGTTATTGGTCTGCAGGAGAGTATACTAGATTAATAAATAGTGCCCTCCCACATCTAACAGTAAATCCTAGACAGAAGACTGGTAGGACAAAGGCAGGGTCCTGCAGCACTCAGATAGGGAATACACAAGAATTTACCTGACATCCTGTTTAGGTCTGGGCCAGCCGATTTGGAGGAATTCGGTAATTTCATGTTATTCTTTTTTTTGTAAATCTTTTTATTAATCCATGGCATGTTCGTACATACGAAGAGTATACCAATAGTCACTCCAGTATTTTGTACATTCAAATTTACTATACATGTCAGCCATTGAAAGTCACCATTTATTAACCGTACAAACTGTCCCCACCTCCCTTTCAAAGTCCCCAGTGTACCCTCCATACTTCCCAGATTTTCTCTCCCTTCTTGGGAAACCCTCTACTTTTGTAAATCACCGTCTGGGCTTGCTAGCACCAATCAAAGTAATTTTTCTATTCCTCCAGCATCGGGGTGGATGTAGCCCCCCACTTCCTAGCGAGATTTTGCTTGGATACTCTTGCTCCCAATCCTAACCAAGTCTGCATATATCTAGGCCAATCCTCATTCGCCTCCGTAAGTAGGAGGAACCCCTTGGGGTCCAGCGTACCCCTAAGCCCCACCACCTCCGACATTGCTCGGGCAACCTTTCTCCAAAATTCACGAATGCTTGGGCACTCCCACAGGAGGTGATAAAAGGATCCATCCAACCCACATCCACTTTGGCAACTTGTATCTGCACACCTGCTCATTCTAGAAAAGCACTGAGCCGGGTTTAGTATACTCTATGTAAAAATGTTATTTGGATGTACCTGAATCTGGCCTGAATCACCACTTCCCTCAGAACTTGGAGTACTTCCACCCATTGTTCATCTTCTAAAGTATCCATGTCTTGTTCCCAACGTAGTATAAGAGTGGCCATGGGGTCTGAAGCAATGTTGATTTATTTTTTATAGAATATCAAGATTGTCTTGTCTCGTATCTGCTTTGTGAGTACTCGATCTTCTAACGTGCAGGCCTCTTTTACTGTATCTCTTTCCCTGATATGTTTCCTAAGCCAATTGCGAGCCCGATAATAATCTCGGATTGTTTCAGCGATTCTGCGCATAAACAGAACTATGCACAGGAAAACAGGACCTCAGTGAATAGGGGTGTACCAACCTGCCACATTAGTACCCAAAATCCCAAAACCGACTAGCTATTGTGTCTCATTTGTTCTCCGTCTACAGCAAAACTACCAATGATTAGACAACCCAGAACACGTCACTCTAGCTTGGGAATCCCCGGAGCCAGTCACTCTTTCACTCACTCACTCGTACTTGTACACAATGCGAGTAATCTGAGACGCAGTATGTAGGGGAGTAGGGTCTGCTATCCTATGGTCACCCCAAATTTTTGCTTTTTGCTTCACTGGTTTATGACTTAATGTGGCTGTGGGCCTGCTAATCAGACCCACAGCCTGCTGTTCTCTCTCTAAATTGTTACCCATGTACTTTAGGTGCATAACGAAATTGGAACTGGTTCACCTTATTGGCCCCTGTAACAGTGTACCCAGGTACCCAGGGTATAGGTGCTTCCAAGGCCTACCAGGGGCTGCAGCACGTATTGTGCCACCCCTGGCTGGCCTCCATATTTGACACAACTGGCTGATCACTCAGCTGGGGTAGGTCGGTGTAACCACCCCTTACTTAGGTGTAGTATGCCTATACCTAACCTAAAATGGACACATATGTTCCTATCAGTCACTCCTATGGAAGGCCTCATCAATCCTGGAGGCAGAGTGCTTGGAAATATGTGAGATGGTGCTCTGGCATGAGCTGAGCCTGTCTGCAGCTTTCGGAACCATGTCCTTTAGCTGTTTCATGATACTGCCATACCATATACTCTTAAGTGCATTATAATCCTCGCGGTTAAATGCTATCTTAGGTTTGGCTTTATCAAAACATGTCGAGTAAGGTGTCATACGAATTGGAATACTACCCCCTCGCCAATTCTAGCGACGGGGGTAGCATTCCACCCTTCTAGAGGGACACGACATGTACCTAACCTGAACCCCGGTTAAAGTTAAACAAAGCCTCAGCATCACGAAATGGATGCTGCCACCACAGACACAAGTATGACCTCCTGCTGCTGGGAGTCCTTCCAGCGAAGAAGGCTTGGACAAAGGGTTTCCTGCCTTGGGAGGTGCTAGCACCACCCCAGACAGGATTTTGTGTATTGGGTAGGACAGGGCTGAATAGAATCAGACATGCCTGGGGCACACAAGGTGTCCCTGTGCATAGGCCAGTTCAAACCGGTGCTGGGGCATTCCAGCCCCAGTCCTGGCGCGAACTGGACAAAGGAAAGGGGGTGTAACCACTCCCCTTCCTGGTCCCACCCAGAGGAGGGACCTAGTAGGTGATCCGGCCCCCCAGATTCGAATAAGAGTGGGAGCTGTGTCCTGAGACTTCAGATCATCCTGAATCAACTTGAAACTAAGAAGACGACTGGACTTCGACATTCTGCTGCACAGAAGACTGAAGAGCATCTCCCTTGCGGCCTAGGAGTGGCCACCCTGTGAACACAGGCACCATCCAGCAACTTGACGTCTGCTTTGCCGCCGCCTCCCGCCGGAGCCCGAGCCCAGAGCCTGACAAGACCCAGACTTCTCACAGCCCGATCCACAGTCCCTGCAAAGAAGGGACCCATGGAGGCACCGAGAGACGTGGGACCGGACCTCTTGAAAGACCACCGAGAAGCTGACTGTGCAGCATCCGAGGCACCCTCGGCGCTGTGCTTTGGGGTTTGAGAAGCCCTAACCTCGAGCAGCCCTTGCACCGAAGATTAGCCCCGCAGCATCTGCACGATCTGCGTGGGGCCCTTTTGCACTGTGCCACTCGACGCGCCATCCCGGCCACTTGCCACGCGACTAGCGGCCAACTACACCACTGGTCTGGTTGCCCCAGACTGGCCCTTGCTCCCCTGAAACGGAGCACCCGCTCTGACCTTGCTGGTCCGGGTTAGAAGCTTGAATCACTTCCTGCGTGGCTTGCTTTAGCCAAGGCCTGTTTGCTCCAATCAAGTTGCCGACACCGCCATCAGCGAGAGCCTACGTGGACCAGCTAGTGACCAACGCCTGGACGTCCTTGACCTCTTCGTGTCCATGTGGCTGCAGAGACAATCTTCACGACATCGCCTGTTTGCACCCGACATCGCCTGGTTCCTTCCTGGTTCCACGGTAGTCACTGGCTAGTGACTTTAAACATTGTCCCCTCTGCTTTCAGGTCTTCACCTCTTCAGATCCACCCTTGGATCCACCGGAACTCTTCACATCGAGCCGCCTGCAGCATCTTCAGCTCCAAGCACCATCGACCAGCGTGACGAAACCCGACACTACTTCGACCCTACGCACCCGCTTCCTGTGGGTGAGGTAACTCAGCACCGCCAGTGTTCCCACACTGGTACACACCTCGAGTGTCTGTGTCTAAAGTTTCATCCTTCTAGGTCACTCGGAAGGTTCCTTAATAACTAACTTTGTAACTTTTACGCACCATTGACATTGCATTGGTGCGTGCGTGCACTTTCCGCACTGCACCCGAGTCCCGCGGGCCTTTCCCGACTTCATCACTGCTAGTCTCGAACAGCTCCAGCGATTCCCCAGGCCCTAGGCCTCTTCACTTTCCCCATAGTGGTTCTTATACCACTATTTTTGTATATGGTTTAGGTGGCCCCTAGGGCTCATCCATATTCGTGCAACTTTTGTATATTTAAACTGTGTTTTGTTTTAACGCATTTGCTTCTGTGCTCATAAAGAGTAAAGGGGATATTTGTAGAAATAAATCTATATATATTTTCAATATATATCTTTGTGGTGTCCTTTCATTTGGTATTCAAGGGATTGTGTATGGTAAAACAGCTTGCTTCACATGCCTTTACAGAGTTTAGCCTAAGACTGCTTAGTCCATGCTACCCCTAGGATAGCTTGTCTATAAGGTTGACTTAACAACCTGCACCAAGGGGGTTGCTTGGCATGGTACAAGGTGATCACTAGAACTAGTGAGCATCATATACCAGGCCAACTTCTCACATTGGTGAGCAGCGGATTGGGATTTGAGCTTGCTGTTGTTTTACCATTACAATCTTTGAGAGTATCATTTGAAAGATCATACAGGTACCTGATAGGTACACTAAAACAAGACTAGTATACTTAAGTTCTACTGAACTTAGTTGTTGTAGAGGATAGGGAGTAGCACACCCTGACTACAACTACTAGATAGGTTTTGTAGGAAAACACAAGTGTAGGTAGATTGAAACACATCCACCACACTAGAGCAATGTCTGGAGCAGAGGGATCCACTGGACCTATCTCTGTTGAGAGTGACCCTCCAAGGGCACCATCCAAATTTGCTATCTTTCCTTTTAAGGAACTGAGGCAGCTGTGTTCCATGAGAGGAATCAAAACAGGTCCTACTCCTACAGCAGGACACCTCAGAGAGCTTTTAGACCAGTCTGAAGCTCTAAAGTACTCCAAACCAGGCCCCTCGGGGACTGGTGATGGAGGCTCTCCTTCTGAAGAAGAAAACACTGATGTCCCTGTTATCCACATAGATGAGGAAGACCAGGTCACTGGAGATACTCAGCCAGAGGATGAGGAAGAAGAGGAGGAGGAGGAGGAAAGTGGGTCTGATGATGAGAGAAATAGCCAGGTGTTAGTCAGCAGGCTTAACCAGGCTAATCTAAGCTTATTTGGGACTGAAGGTGGGTCCAACCCATTCAGACCCCCAAATGGACTTAACCAGGAGCATAGGAGGAGGAGGAATCACTCAGGTGAATCCAATACTTCCCATGTTTCTAGAGGTTCTCATGGCAACTCCAGAAGGGAGTTGACTAGCCCTCAGAGAAGGGAACATGAGGCTAAAATGAGAGAGGCTGAACTTAGGATCCAGAAGCAAGAATTAGAAGTTGCCCTGGCCAAAGAGAATCTTGCTGGAGCAAGGCAGCCTAGAGAGAGTGGATTAGGCAGCACTATCCCTAAGGATAAAGACAGGTCCTATGACAATAGAAACCTGAGTAAGATTGTGCCCCCCTACAAAGTTGGGGATGATATCCACAAATGGATGACTGCACTTGAGAGAGCCTGCAAAGTACAGCAGGTTCCTCAGGATCAGTGGACAGCAATCTTGTGGCTCTCCTTTGAAGGTAGAGGCCGAGACAGACTCCTCACAGTTAGTGATGGGGATTCTTGAAACTACCTGGTCCTGAAGAGTGCTCTGATTGATGGGTTAGGCTTAACCACTGAACAGTACAGGATAATGTTCAGAGATAACCAGAAGACACAGACTCAGGACTCGTCTGAATTTGTTGAATGTGCCACTAAGGCTCTGGACGGCTGGTTGCTGGGAAGTAAGGTTACAGACTATGAAGGATTGTACAATTTGCTTATGAGAGAACAGATTTTAAATAACTGTCAGAACCAGCAGTTGAATCAACATTTGGTTGACTCAGATCTAACCTCTCCCCAAGAATTGGGAAAGAGGGCAGACAAATGGGTTAGAACCAGAGTTAAGCAAAAGAACCAGAACCAGAACCAGGGTGGTGACCAAAAGAAAACAGACCAGAAGGGTGGGGAGCAGAAAGCTAAAGACCAGAAGTCTTCAACAGGGCCCCAAACTAATACTGAGGGTGGGTCCCAAACTTCCAAGAAGAAGAAGAACGAAGGTCAAAGGAAACCCTGGTGTAGCTTTTGCAAAAACACCACTCACTGGACATGTGATTGTAAAAAGGGTGGAGCCCCCAACACTGCAGCCCCTAAGGCACCTGCACCCACTAGTACAGTTGGCAGTGTTGGTCCACAGACTAAGGGGGTAGTGGGTATCACCTTGGGAACTGAGGGAGATTCTGGCCTAGTCAGAATCCCCACACAGGCTGTTCTGATTTGTGATGGGGAGATTGATTTTTCCCCTACTGTCAGTCCCAATAATCTGGGCAAGTACAGACAGACACCTTTGATTAATGAAAAGGTGGCTCAAGCATACAGGGACACATGTGCCAGTGTCACTATGGTGACGCCTAGCTTTGTGGACCCCGGGCAGTACATACCAGGTGATAATTACCTGGTGACCAATGCCAGCAATGTCACTACTACACATAGTGTGGCAATTGTTAACTTTTCCTGGGGAGGGGTAACTGGCCTAAAAAGAGTTGTGGTTAGTGCTGATCTCCCAGTAGAATGTTTGTTGGGCAATGACCTGGAGAGCTCTCTATGGTCAGAAGTTGAGTACAGGACTCATGCAGAGATGTTAGGGATATCATCACATGTCCTTGCTGTGACCAGGTCACAGGCCAAAAAGTGCCTCTCTGAACCTCAGGTCTTGGATCCTGGAACAATGGACCAAGTACCTTCCAAGACAAGGAACAGGAGGGTAAAGGCTGTGCCTTCCCAAATGCCTACAAGTGAGGATCAGCCTTCACAGGAAGATGATCTTGAGACCCCTGAAGGAACTGTCCCTATAGAGCTTGAACCTGATCAGGTTGAGTTTCTGGGGACAGGGGGACCTTCTAGGGCAGGCTTGGGCCAGGCTCAGTTATCCTGTCCTTCTCTTGAACCCCTCAGACAGCAGGCTTCTGCTGAGGCTGCTGGGAATGCTCAAGGTACCCATAAAGTTTATTGGGATGATGGGCTCCTTTATTCAGAGGGTAGAGACCCCAAGCCTGGTACAACCAGGAGGTTGGTCATACCTCTGCAATTTAGGGGCTTCCTTCTTATCTTGGCACACAATATTCCCTTAGCAGGACACCTAGGCCAGAACAAAACATGGGACAGACTTGTCTGTCACTTTCACTGGCATCACATGTCAGAAGATACAAAGGAGTTTTGTCGCTCCTGTGTAACCTGCCAAGCAAGTGGCAAAGCAGGTGGTACCACAAAGGCCCCCCTGATACCACTACCTGTGGTGGGGGTGCCCTTTGAAAGGGTAGGGATTGACATTGTTGGACCAATGGATCCCCCTACAGCATCTGGGCACAGATTCATACTGGTGGTGGTGGACCATGCCACCAGGTACCCAGAGGCAATTCCACTTAGGACCACAACAGCTCCTGTTGTGGCCAGAGCCTTACTTGGAGTTTTCTCCAGAGTGGGGTTTCCTAAGGAGGTAGTATCTGATAGAGGTGCAAACTTCATGTCAGGATACTTGACAGCTATGTGGAAGGAATGTGGTGTCAACTACAAGTTCACCACTCCCTATCATCCACAATGCAATGGGCTTGTTGAAAGATTTAACAAGACCCTGAAGGGCATGATCAAAGGATTACCTGAAAAGCTCAGGCGAAGATGGGATATCCTTCTGCCCTGCCTTCTGTTTGCTTACAGAGAGGTCCCACAAAAGGGGGTTGGCTTCAGCCCCTTTGAATTGTTGTTTGGGCACCCTGTAAGAGGACCCCTTTGTCTGGTGAGGGAAGGATGGGAGTTACCTCTCAAAAAGCCCAAACAAGACATAGTGGACTATGTACTTGGTCTCCGCTCCAGGATGGCTGAGTATATGGAGAAGGCATCCAAAAACCTTGAGGCTAGCCAGGAATTACAGAAAGTTGGCATGACCAAAAGGCTGTCTTGACTGAGTACCAGCCTGGACAGAAAGTATGGGTGTTGGAGCAAGTGGCCCCAGCAGCACTCCAAGACAAATGGTCTGGACCCCATACAATCATTGAGAAAAAGGGAGAGGTTACCTACTTGGTGGATCTAGGAACTCCCAGGAGCCCCCACAGGGTGCTCCATGTTAACAGGCTGAAAGCATATGTTGACAGGAGAGACATGGGCTTGCTCATGGCTACAGATGAGGGGCAGGAGGAAGAGAGTGACCCTCTCCCAGACCTGCTGACTCAGAATCCTGAGGATGGCTCAGTTGATGGTGTGGCCTTAGATGGCAGCCTCACTGAACATCAGCAACATGACTGTAGACAGGTTTTGCAGTCATACCGACATATGTTCTCCCTGACACCCAGTCAGACTAACTGGTGTACCCATGTGGTGGACACTGGTGATAGTCTTCCTGTAAAGAACAACATTTACAGGCAGCCTGACCATGTCAGAGACTGTATCAAGGCTGAGGTACAAAAGATGCTGGAATTAGGTGTCATTGAGCCTTCAGAGAGCCCCTGGGCTAGCCCAGTGGTTCTGGTCCCCAAACCTCACACCAAAGATGGAAAGAGAGAGATGAGGTTCTGTGTGGATTACGGAGGACTCAATGCTGTCACCAGGACAGATGCACACCCAATTCCAAGGGCAGATGAGCTCATAGACAAATTGGCTTCTGCCAAATATTTGAGCACATTTGACTTGACAGCTGGCTACTGGCAAATCAGGTTAGCTGAGGAGTCTAAAGCCAAGACAGCATTTTCTACCCCCAGTGGGCATTATCAGTTTGTGGTGATGCCCTTTTAGTTTGAAAAATGCACCTGCCACCTTCCAACGGTTGGTGAATCAAGTCCTCACTGGGTTGGAGGAATTTTGTGCAGCATATCTGGACGATATTGCTGTCTTTAGCTCCACCTGGGAGGATCACCTGGTCCACCTGAAGGAAGTGCTAGAGGTTTTGCAAAAGGCAGGCCTCACTATCAAGGCAACCAAGTGCCAGATAGGGCAGAGTAAGGTTGTATACTTGGGCCACCTTGTGGGTGGAGGCCAAGTTCAACCACTGGAGAGTAAGATTCAGACCATAAAGGACTGTACTCCTTCGACTACCCAGACTCAGGTCTAAGCTTTCTTGGGCCTGACTGGGTACTACAGGAAGTTTGTTAAGAACTATGGGTCCATTGTGACTCCTCTTAATGATCTGACATCCAAGAAGATGCCCAAAAAGGTTCAGTGGACAGTAAGCTGTCAAAAGGCATTTGATGACCTGAAGAAGGCCATGTGCTCTGCACCTATCCTGAAGAGTCCTGACTACTCAAGAGAGTTTATTGTCCAAACAGATGCTTCTGAGTTGGGAGTGGGAGCTGTGCTTTCACAACTTAATGTAGATGGTCAAGACCAGCCCATTGCTTTCATTAGCAGAAGGCTGACCCCCAGAGAGAAACGTTGGTCAGCCATTGAGAGGGAGGCCTTTGCTGTGGTGTGGGCCCTGAAGAAGTTGAGACCATACTTGTTTGGCACTCACTTCAAGATTCAGACCGACCATAAGCCCCTCTTATGGCTTAATCAGATGAAGGGTGAAAACACCAAACTGCTCAGGTGGTCCATTTCCCTACAAGGGATGGACTTTACAGTGGAGCACCGCCCAGGGACTGACCATGGTAATGCAGATAGTCTCTCCAGGTACTTCCACTTAGAACATGAAGACACAACTGGTCAAGGTTAGTCTAATGTCCCTGCGTTTGGGGGGGTTGTGTAGGAGAGTAGGGTCTGCTATCCTATGGTCACCCCAAATTTTTGCTTTTTGCTTCACTGGTTTATGACTTAATGTGGCTGTGGGCCTGCTAATCAGACCCACAGCCTGCTGTTCTCTCTCTAAATTGTTACCCATGTACTTTAGGTGCATAACGAAATTGGAACTGGTTCACCTTATTGGCCCCTGTAACAGTGTACCCAGGTACCCAGGGCATAGGTGCTTCCAAGGCCTACCAGGGGCTGCAGCACGTATTGTGCCACCCCTGGCCTGGCCTCCATATTTGACATAACTGGCTGATCACTCAGCTGGGGTAAGTCGGTGTAACCACCCCTTACTTAGGTGTAGTATGCCTACACCTAACCTAAAATGGACACATATGTTTCTATCAGTCACTCCTATGGAAGGCCTCATCAATCCTGGAGGCAGAGTGCTTGGAAATATGTGAGATGGTGCTCTGGCATGAGCTGAGCCTGTCTGCAGCTTTCGGAACCATGTCCTTTAGCTGTTTCATGATACTGCCATACCATATACTCTTAAGTGCATTATAATCCTCGCGGTTAAATGCTATCTTAGGTTTGGCTTTATCAAAACATGTTGAGTAAGGTGTCATACGAATTGGAATACTACCCCCTCGCCAATTCTGGCGACAGGGGTAGCATTCCACCCTCCTAGAGGGACACGACATGTACCTAACCTGAACCCCGGTTAAAGTTAAACAGAGCCTCAGCATCACAAAATGGATGCTGCCACCACAGACACAAGTCTGACCTCCTGTTGCTGGGAGTCCTTCCAGCGAGGGCAGCTTGGACAAAGGGTTTCCTGCCTTGGGAGGTGCTAGCACCACCCCCGACAGGATTTTGTGTATTGGGTCGGACAGGGCTGAATAGAATCAGACATGCCTGGGGCACACAAGGTGTCCCTGTGCATAGGCCAGTCCAAACCGGTGCTGGGGCTTTCCAGCCCCAGTCCTGGCGCGAACTGGACAAAGGAAAGGGGGTGTAACCACTACCCTTCCTGGTCCCACCCAGAGGAGGGACCTAGTAGGTGATCAGGCCCCCCAGATTCGAATAAGAGTGGGAGCTGTGTCCTGAGACTTCAGATCATCCTGAATCAACTTGAAACTAAAAAGACGACTGGACTTCGACATTCTGCTGCACAGAAGACTGAAGAGCATCTCCCTTGTGGCCTAGGAGTGGCCACCCTGTGAACACAGGCACCATCCAGCAACTCGATGTCTGCTTTGCCACCGCCTCCCGCCGGAGCCCAAGCCCAGAGCCTGACAAGACCCAAACTCCCAGACTTCCCACAGCCCGATCCACAGTTCCTGCAAAGAAGAGACCCGTGGAGGCACCGAGAGACGTGGGACCGGACCTCTTGAAAGACCCCCGAGAATCTGACTGCGCAGCATCCAAGGCACCCTTGATGCTGTGCTTCAGGGTTTGAGAAGCCCCAACCTCGAGCAGCCCTTGCACCGAAGAGTAGCCCCCCAGCATTTCCACGATCTGCGTGGGGCCCTTTTGCACTGTGCCACTCGACGTGCCATCCCGGCCACTTGCCACGCGGCTAGCGGCCATCTTGGCGACGTAATCTACAAACTACACCGCTGGTCTGGTTGCCCCAGACTAGCCCTTGCTCCCCTGAAACGGAGCACCCGCTCTGACCTTGCTGGTCCGGGTGAGAAGCTTGAAACACTTCCTGCGTGGCTTGCTTTAGCCAAGGCCTGTTTGCTCCAATCAAGTTGCCAACACCGCCATCAGCGAGAGCCTACGTGGCACAGCTCGTGACCAACGCCTGGACGTCCTTGACCTCTTCGTGTCCACGTGGCTGCAGAGACAATCTTCACGACATCGCCTGTTTGCACCCGACATCGCCTGGTTCCTTCCTGGTTCCACGGTAGTCACTGGCTAGTGACTTTGAACATTGTCCCCTCTGCTTTCAGGTCTTCATCTCTTCAGATCCACCCTTGGATCCACCGGAACTCTTCACATCGAGCCGCCTGCAGCATCTTCAGCTCCAAGCACCATCGACCTGCGTGACGAAACCCGACACTACTTCGACCCTACGCACCCGCTTCCTGTGGGTGAGGTAACTCAGCACCGCCGGTGTTCCCACACTGGTACGCACCTCTAGTGTCTGTGTCTAAAGTTTCATCCTTCTAGGTCACTCGGAAGGTTCCTTAATAACTAACTTTGTAACGTTTACGCACCATTGACATTGCATTGGTGCGTGCGTGCACTTTCCGCACTGCACCCGAGTCCCGCGGGCCTTTCCCGACTTCATAACTGCTAGTCTCGAACAGCTCCAGCAATTCCCCAGGCCCTAGGCCTCTTCACTTTCCCCATAATGGTTCTTATACCACTATTTGTGTATATGGTTTAGGTGGCCCCTAGGGCTCATCCATATTCGTGCAACTTTTGTATATTTAAACTGTGTTTTGTTTTAACGCATTTGCTTCTGTGCTCATAAAGAGTATAGGGGATATTTGTAGAAATAAATCTATATATATTTTCATTATATATCTGTGTGGTGTCCTTTCATTTGGTATTCAAGGGATTGTGTATGGTAAAACAGCTTGCTTCACATGCCTTTACAGAGTTTAGCCTAAGACTGCTTAGTCCATGCTACCCCTAGAATAGCTTGTCTATAAGGTTGACTTTACAACCTGCACCAAGGGGGTTGCTTGGCATGGTACAAGGTGATCACTAGAACTAGTGAGCATCATATACCAGGCCAACTTCTCACACAGTATAGTTTAAAATGTTTATTTTAACTAATGTGCTCTATGGTGCAGTACACATGCCAATGCTCGCAGCAAAATGCTCAAACACAATATAGTCAGCATTGTTACAATACCATAGAATACAACCGGGGATATCATTTTCTAAAAAACAGTGGAAAAGGATTAAATGACCTAACCACCCTCCCCGTGTTAAGAGATAGTTTATTAAAAAAGAAGACCTCTGGGCTTTGTCAGCAGACCCCCATACCTCAAGGCTTGAATGCAATGTTCACAAGGCAGGAGAAACACAGCTCTTTTCTTAGGAAAGGTGTCTCTTCAAGTGCCTCAAAACAAGTTGTACTTGAACTATTAAAGCACATGATTTCCAGTAGTGCAGCTGTGTGTAGCATATTATATCTAGGTGCGAGGGACTGACCAGAACAGAATAACAAGGGGCATTGTTATTCGACTTTGAACATCGTGTGCAGACTAAATCTCAAAGCACAGCAGAGAACTGGCAAGGTAAACAGTTCCCATGTGAAAGGGGCGCAAACAGAGTCTTGCGAAAGATATGCATGCAGTGTTGTGTGCAAAACCCGCCTCATGGCAGAGAAGCTCATGCTAACTTAGAAAATGTCGACAATGGACCTATAAGGCATACTACAGGATATACGACACCACCAGACCCCCGTCAAAAACTCCCCGCCGAAAGTTAACACAAAGCAATATGTGGGGCAACCCCACTCCACAGCAGCGTCCTGATTTCCAACTTCTCTCTCTTAACTGCTTTGCTGCAGGCGGAATCCCCCACTGTGCTGGAAAATCTGACAAATACGCGTTTTGGACAGCCCCCGGCCGTCCTACGCACATGCCCACCGGGGCGTCGGACGCCCTGGGGCCGTCCTACGCACCAAAGCGGTTTAAGAATCCGGGGGATACCTCAAATGGCATATTCTGCAACACGTATAACAGGCGGGGAGGCGCCATCATCTTGAACAGGGCCACACAGCCCATCAATATCAATGGTAGCGTTCGCCAGTCCTTGGTGTCAGTAATAGACCAATCGAGTTGTCACCCCAGGTTTTGTTTGTAAAATTCAATCGGATTGCGCATGACATATATTCCTAAGCACTTGAAACAGCTTTTGGTCACAGGGCACGAACATCTGGAGGTCAGGGCTGGAGGCTCCCTAGCCAAGAGAAATAATACACACTTGTTCCAATTGATACGGTACCCCGAGTACTCTCTAAAGATGCAAAAAATCTGCAATATGCTGTCTACTGACTGCCTCGACCTCCTCACGAACAACAATATGTCGTCCGCATATGAAGATAGGTGGTCTTCCCACTCTTCCTGATTCGGATCCCCCATATCAGCGGGTCCTGCGGACCCACGCCACCAACGGCTCGAGGGCTAAAGCAAACAAAATAGGGGAGAGCGGGCAACGCTGTCTTGTACCCCTGCGTAAAATCAGTATGAATCATCTCCCCTACTGAGGATTAGGAGATATTATCCAAAAGAGCGCATGGCTGGATCACACTGCAACCTACTGCGTACCTTAACATTGGAATTAATCTAAAGTTGAAAGAAAACTTTTTAAAATTACGCCTTGGGGTACTTCCAGCTGCCCCTCACTTGCCGCCTTGGGAAAGAAAAAAATGCCCACAATAGTGTCGCTTGTGTAAAACTGGCAAAGAAGATATGATTCATGTAATTTGCAGTAAAGGACCTGAGGTACAATTTATTACGTCCATCTTTTAAACTACATGGTGTTTGAACATGCAGGCAAAAGGACTAACTGTGTTTTAACCCAACCAAAACATAATTGAACTGTCCAGTCACAAAGTTCTTTGAATTAGTAGCAGAAAGATATAAGAGCATGCCGAACGCTGATCAACAAATGCAAGACTGAACAGTTCTGTGATGGCTCACTGAAGCTTTTGAACTTTTAATTACAATGATGATTAAAAATCGAGATTAAGTACATTTTTAAGTTTTAGAAAGATGCACAAAATGAATGTTTAGTAGTTTTTAGCAATGTTCTAATTGTTTTGTAAAGGTTTTAATTAATCAAGTACAAATAAAAATTACCTTACCCTGCATAAAGCAAAGGCCCAGGAGACCATAGCGTTAACCATTACAGTGGCTAAGGCTTGATTATACAGAAGTTTAACAAAGGCGGTAAACTTGGGGCAAGAGCCAGCGTACAGATGGTTCTACTCCATCCAGTCAAAAGCCATCCTCGCGTCCAGGGAAATGAGTGCTGCCTGCTCTTCCGCACCAGTTTGCATGGCATGAAGTATCCCGAACAGTCGGCGTAAATTCAATCTGGTGCTATGATGTGGCATAAATCCGGACTGATCCAGGTGTACAAGCGTCTCTATCACCCCTGCAAGTCTCGTGGCCAAAAGCTTATCCAGGACTTTGACATCAAAATTTGACAAAGAAATTGGTCTATAAGACTCGCAACACGACGGTAGTTTGTCAGGTTTCAGTATAACTGCTATTACCGCCGCGCGCGGGTCTGCAGGCAATATACCATGTGACAATGCCTGATTAAACATATTTAAAATGAGTTCTGCCGTAATGTCCAGCAGAGCCTTGTGTAGTTCAGCTGGCAGACCGTTGGGGCCAGCTGCCTTCCCGGATTGAAGGGCTCTGGCTGCTGCCTTAACCTCATCAACTGTTAAATGATGATCCAGTAGGGCGCTATCCTCGTTGCTAAGGCTCGGCATAGAAATGTCTTTAGAAAGGCCCTACAATCCTCCTCTGAGTATGTAGATTGAGGTGTGTAAACTTCTTCATGATATCTGGCGATACCCTCCGCTATTTGTGCCCCTGAGAACCTCAGCTTCCCTGAATTGTCATCTATTCCGAGAACCCACCCACCCCCTACCCTCCGCTTTTCTATCCATGCTAAAAGTTTAGCCGCCTTATCTCTACCGTCATATAGCTTATATTGCGTGGGAACAGCCCGAGCCCTGGCACTGTCCTCCTCTAGATCCCTGTGTTCCTTCTGTCAGATTTGAAGGAGGTATCTCCCATCAGGTGTTTGTGGGTCCCAATTCGTTACCTGCACCTCTAGATTAATTATTGCAGTTTCTAGCTCCGCACCTTTAGCCTATTTGAAATTGAACACAAACTCTAAAGACCATTTTAAAGGTCTCCCATAAAATAACTGTTGAATCTACCGTCTCAAGGTTTTCGACAAAGTACTGCTCTGCTGCATCCCGGGTTACTTCCCGGAAGGCCTCATCCTTAAAATGCCAGAATTTGATTCTTGGTGGCAAAATAAAATCCTTCCTTGGGCCCTCTAGTTTGACTTCGACTGGGTAGTGATACAATAATCCCCTAGCTATATGGGCTGTCTCCCTGAACTTCCCAATCCCTCGCTGCTTGTGTCAGTATGTAGTCTATTCTAGAGAGACTGCCTATCCCTGCCGAAAGGTGCTTGTACTGCCTCGTAATGGGATTTTGATGCCTCCAGGCGTCCCCCAGGCCCAGGGCCTCCAGGAACCTCTTGAGTTGGCTACCCTGCTGTGTGATGCCTGAACCTCCCTGGGTCCTGCTCAACGCATCCAGTTCTGGCAACTCTATGTCATTCATATCTCCTCCCATTATTAATCTCCCTGCCGGGAACTGTAGAATTAAGGTGCCCAGTGTATCTAGCATCAAGGATTGCAGCCCTGGGGGTGAATATACTGACCAGAGGTTGACTTTTCAGTCCGTCCCACATCCTGCTCATCACCACATATCTGCCCAAGATGTCATGCACAACGTTACCCTGTACAAAGGGGCATGAGCGCTTAAGCAGAATTCCCACACCCCTGGAACCCGAGGTATACCCTGCATGCTCTTTGAGGGTGTAACCAAACCAGTCTAAGGCCCTGCAGTAATTGCCTCTCAAATGTGTTTCTTGCAGAAGGATTACGTAGGGCGAATGCCGTTTGATAAACAATAATACAGTAGATCCTTTCAATTTCCCATTCAGGCCATTAAAGCTCCAGGACCAAATTTGCAGGGAGGAATGCTCATGGCTACCACTCTCCATTCTTATTGGAATCCCCTGCACCCCATCTATAGCAACGTGAATTTTAACACTAGATGCTCTTCGTTCTTTACTCCCGTAGTACATGTACAAACTATCTAAACAGTCTAACACCCCCCCACAGCCCAACTCCCACCCACCTCCTTGCTACCCTGCTGAAAAGGGTATGGAAACCTCAACTCTCCAACTTGCAGAGCACCTGTCATCCCAGAAAAACCATTACAATAATAGTTTTACAGATACAGGTGGGTGTTGAATCAAGCGGACCTGCAGACAAGTTGGATAGCAAACGAGTCCCTCCCCCCAGCCACACAATATAAAAAGTGTTATAAGCGTCCTGAATTACAGTTATTGTCATCTCTATTTATCCAGCTCCAACAAAGTCTTGGACATTTATGCCTCATTACCCTAATTTTCTGCCCCTGCTGCTGCATGCGGGGTCATCCTCTACCAAATGTCTAAAGTTAGTTCACCCACTCGGAGTGTCTTTCACCCCGATCAGTTCCGCAGGTCCCTGCGAGGAGGCACCAGGCCCCTGCTTTATCGGTGGATCTCTCCCCACGCTCAACTGCTCAGGACTCCTGCGAGGGTCCTGGTCTCATCTCTTTCCTGCTGTACTCCACCCATCAAGCCATTCCCAGGCCTCGTCCGGTGTTGCAAAAAACTATGAATTAGTAGTAGTAGAATTAGAAAATAGTCATTGGTTATGTCTTTCCAAAATGAGTTTAATACTATTAGTAAAATGCAGTTCTGAAATATATGGAATACATGCTTGATGTTTTTGCAGACAAATAAGTACATGTAGTCTTGCAGTGACACTACCCCTAGTATGATTTCCTACATTACCCAAACACCACTGCACTACTGTAAATCCTTAATCTCCTTCCAGCGTGACCCCCCATACTACCTATTAACGACTTTACTACCCTAAACTTTAAATCTACTCCAGCAGAACCTCCTACATTATCCAAACACCACTTTACTTTCCTAGAACATTGCTCCAGCACAACCCTCTATACTAGATAAATACCACTGTACTACCTTAAAAGACTAATTCAGCACAATGTTCTACAGTACATAAACACAACTGCACAACCCTAAACCCTAAATCTACCCGCAGCACGACCCCTACCCTACCCATTCACGGCTGCACTAAACTAAATGGTAAAAGATAACCCCAGCACAATCCCCTACACTTCCCAAACACCATTGCAATATCCTATATGTTAAATCGACCACAGCATGACAGTCTACAGTACTGAAACACTACTGAACTACCTTAGAACACTATCCCAGTATGTCCTCCTATATACCCAAACACCAGTGCACTATCCTAAACCTTAAACCTAAACAAGCACAATCTCTTACACTACCCAAACACCACTGTACTTTCCTAGCCCTGCACGACCCCCTGCACTACACAAACACCCCTGCTCTACCTTAAACCCTAACATTATCCGCCCCTACCCTGTACATGACATAAACACCAGTACACTACCCTAGAACACTAACCCAGTACAATGTCCTACACTACACCACTGTACTACACTACTAATCCATTTATAAGAAATATTGTTATTTGTCTAGAATCACACTGTGAGTCAGTGTCCATTTGGGAAAATTGAGAGAAAGATTGTGTTACTTTATATGTTTGCAGATATATAAATGCATGCACTCTTGCCATTGACCATTTGCTCCTGAGGCTCAGCCGGGAGTTGCTGTGTGCATTTTTGTAACTGTAAATGTGATATCTTTTAAAAAAACTTGAAAATTGTTGCTGTTTTAAATAACTCTCCCCTTACCTGCTACACGAGTGAGGTGTGCAGGCTCCTGTTCCTTAGGCAAAACGAGCGCTGTAAAGGGTGGAAATCGCCGCTTTCCTAAGCGCTATCCTCCTCGGTTGGAGTAGGATACGCCCACCACGAGGCCACGCCCCCTTCTCACGTCGCTACTTAATGCGCCCTGATTACCAGCGCGCTGATGACCATTTGCTCCTGAGGCTCAGCCGGGAGTTGCTGTGTGCATTTTTGTAACTGTAAATGTGATATCTTTTAAAAAAACTTGAAAATTGTTGCTGTTTTAAATAACTCTCCCCTTACCTGCTACACGAGTGAGGTGTGCAGGCTCCTGTTCCTTAGGCAAAACGAGCGCTGTAAAGGGTGGAAATCGCCGCTTTCCTAAGCGCTATCCTCCTCGGTTGGAGTAGGACACGCCCACCACGAGGCCACGCCCCCTTCTCACGTCGCTACTTAATGCGCCCTGATTACCAGCGCGCTGATGACCATTTGCTCCTGAGGCTCAGCCGGGAGTTGCTGTGTGCATTTTTGTAACTGTAAATGTGATATCTTTTAAAAAAACTTGAAAATTGTTGCTGTTTTAAATAACTCTCCCCTTACCTGCTACACGAGTGAGGTGTGCAGGCTCCTGTTCCTTAGGCAAAACGAGCGCTGTAAAGGGTGGAAATCGCCGCTTTCCTAAGCGCTATCCTCCTCGGTTGGAGTAGGACACGCCCACCACGAGGCCACGCCCCCTTCTCACGTCGCTACTTAATGCGCCCTGATTACCAGCGCGCTGATGACCATTTGCTCCTGAGGCTCAGCCGGGAGTTGCTGTGTGCATTTTTGTAACTGTAAATGTGATATCTTTTAAAAAAACTTGAAAATTGTTGCTGTTTTAACTAACTCTCCCCTTACCTGCTACACGAGTGAGGTGTGCAGGCTCCTGTTCCTTAGGCAAAACGAGCGCTGTAAAGGGTGGAAATCGCCGCTTTCCTAAGCGCTATCCTCCTCGGTTGGAGTAGGACACGCCCACCACGAGGCCACGCCCCCTTTTCTTCTCCTGTCTATAAAGATGTGCTTGTTCAGGAAGCGCAGCGGACGAGCGCAGCGGGCGCGACGATTGCGCGCCGAAGGCGCGCCCAAGGCAAGCCCGTCTGCGCCTGTCCGCGACTGTCCGGGACTAGGGGCGCGTTATTCTGCCCCGCTCACCACCTATACCGCGGACCAACTGCACAAGCTCCGGGGATCCTGGCCTATCGCTACCTCCACCTGTGCACGCATCCTCTCCCTTGGTCTTTCTCCTGCCGCCCTCTCTCACATCCCCTTTCCCACAGTTGACGCCTCTTTCTCGTCCAGTAGCATCACTCCTCCCACTACCCCTAAATCGCTCACGGTGTTTTATCTCAACACTCGATCAGCAGTCGCCCATGCACACGAACTCTCAGTCCTGCTCGATCTTCATGCCCCTCATCTTCTTTTCCTAACGGAGACCTGGTTTAGCGACGACTCCCTCCCCGCCCTATTAGCCACCTTACCGGCCTCTCACTACGCCCTTCGGGCTGATCGCCCTCCTGGCAGGGCTGGAGGCGGTGTGGCGGTCATCGCACGCACCGATCTCCCCTTTCAAATTCTGCCCCTGCCTGATATCGCGACCACTGAATACTTGGTTATTCGTACTACCTCCACTATGCCTCCCCTGACCTGTTTTCTCACCTACCGCCCTCCTCAATCTCCTTTACAGTTTCTTTCTGACTTCTTGGACGTCCTGGCCACCATTACAGTCAACAACTCTTCCATCCTAATCCTAGGCGACTTCAACTTCTGGCCTTCCGACCCAGCTGAATGTTCGTCCTCTAAGGAATTCTCTGAAACCCTCCAGTCCCTCAATTTCACTTCCCATGTCCACTCCCCCACCCACATCAAGGGTCACACGCTTGACCAGATCTGGTCCCTAAACTGTCCCGTGGAATCCCTCTCTATTTCACCTTGCACATGGTCCGACCACCACCTCATCTCCTTTTCCTTACCCATTCACCCCCCAGCCAAACCCCCCCGCCCCAAAAACATCTGGGTTCGAGCATGGGGCCGTGTCAATCTGGAAGACCTCTCTTCCCTTCTTACCACTTCCCTCCCCTCCCTGCAGGGCCTCTCTACCCTTTCCCAGGTTGAGGCCATAGATCAGTGGCTCTCCGCTGGCAGTGACTCTGTTGCCCCGCTCAAACGTATTACTTCCAAGCGCGACAAGGATGCCAACCGGTGGTTCACCGCAGAGCTTAAAGCCACCAAACTTACTGTACGCCGCGCGGAGCGGGCTTGGAGGAGAAGTTATTGCCCCACTTTAAGACTGGAGTATACTCACATCCTTGCCCAGTACAAAAAAGACATCTTGGCGGCCAAAACCGCCTACTTCTCCTCCAAAATCCTTGCGGCTGAAAATCAGCCCAAGGAGATTTTCACGATTGTCCAGAACCTGGCGTTCTCTGATAGAACAACTTTGAAGCCCGCCCCCTCCGAGGAACTCTGCCATTCCCTCAACAACTACTTCATCCATAAAATCTCTACTATCAAAGCCAATATCCCACCCCCCTCACCCACCTTTGTTGACCCCCAATGCCCCCCTCCCAAGGGACTACTCACTGCCCTCCCCCTCATATCTAAGGAAGCCCTGTCTTCCTTGGTACCTTTGGTTAAATCTGGCTCTCCACTCGACCCCTGTCCTGCTCATATTCTCCGTCACATCTTTGTTTCCTGCCCGGATCCTCCCCTTCACCTCCTCAACAGTTCTCTGGCTAAAGGTGTGGTCCCCTCCCCCTTGAAGTCTGCAGTTATTGTGCCGATTTTAAAAAAACCCGGGGCAGACCCCTCTGTCCCTGCCAATTTCCGCCCCATCTCCCTTTTACCCTTTCTGGCAAAGGTGCTCGAGCGCCATGTCACCGGCGCTTTGAGCTCCTTTGTAGAGACTCACGGAGCTCTTGCTCCCCGCCAGGCCGGCTTCCGCCCCGCACACTCTACGGAGTCCGTTGTTATTTCGGTCTTGGACAACCTCAGGGAGGGTATGGATACCAACCGGCGCCAGGCCCTTGTGCTCCTCGATCTCTCAGCCGCCTTTGACACGGTGGATCATACCATCTTGCTTTCCCGTGTCAGGGCGGCCGGGATCGGAGGGACTGCCTTGGTCTGGCTATCATCCTTCCTGAGTGACCGCACCCAGGCCGTTCGCCTGGGTGATTTCACAGCGGACGTCTGAAAAGTTCAGTGCGGGGTTCCCCAAGGCTCCTCCCTTTCCCCCCTCTTGTTCAATCTCTATATTGCCCCTCTTATCTTTTCTCTTCAACAAATGGAGGTCGCCGTATTTAATTATGCGGATGACCTCCAGCTGGTCTTTAACCCCTTCAGCGCTAATGACAAGGGTAACTCGTCATGGACTTTCCATTGATTTCAATGGAAAGTCAATGGAAGCTCATCAGGTGCCTTAGCAGCCAAGTGGTTAACCTTTCCTCTTCTCCCTCTTCTGTCCTTAATTTTCAATCTGTCATGCTCCACATCCGGGACTGGATGAACCACAATCACCTTAAACTCAACCCCGATAAGACCGAGCTGGTGTTGACGGGTGGTTCATCCAGCCCCTGGTCCCCTCTCTTCTGGCCCCCTTCTCTTGGCCCCTCTCCAGAACCCTCTACCTCTGTTAAAACCCTTGGCATAAAGCTCAACTCTCAACTCACTCTTCACTCCCAGGTCAGCTCTGTGGTATCTTCCTCTTTCCTTTCACTGCGTACTATACGCAGGGTGTCCCGTTTATTCACCTTCTCTGCTCTCAAACTCATCACCTTAGCCATGGTGGTGTCCCGCCTGGACTATGGCAACGCCCTATATGCAGGTATCCCGGCATATAGTTTACGGCGTTTGCAGCAGATACAAAACCAGGCGGCCCGCCTGGTTTTCAATCTTCCCAAATTTCACCGTTCTTCCCCTCTCTTGAAATCCCTGCACTGGCTCCCTGTGCGAGCCCGAATTCAATCCAAGCTCGCCTCCATCACCTTCTTGGCCCGACTGGACCTGGCTCCAGCATTTATCTCCTCAGAGATCACCCCTTATGTACCCACCAGGGAACTCCGCTCGTCCTCTCAGTCCCTCCTCACTATCCCACGCTACCGGACAAAGAAGTGGGGAGGCTCGAAATTTGCTACCCTTGCCCCGATCCTCTGGAATTCCCTTCCCTTGGATCTGCGATCCATCGTCCTGTACCCGCAATTTCGCAAACATCTCAAAGCCCATTTGTTCACAAAATCTTTTGATTAAATCCCCAGCAGTCTCCCCTGTTTTTAGCCCTGGACCTGGTCAGCAGTAGCGCCAAGAAACCGCAGGTGTATGAGCGCTTTACAAGTATTTTAAAACTCAAACTCAAACTCTTGCAGTGACACTATCCCTAGCATTATTCCCTACACTATAGAAAGACCATTGCTCTACCCTATACGCTTAATCTACCTCTAGCATGATAACCTACAGTAGCCCTTCACCAATGCACTGCCCTAAACTCTAAAACACTATACCAGCACAACTCACTACACTACCCACTACACTACCCAAACACGATTGCACTACCTTAAACCTCAAATCTACCTCAGCACGACCTCCTCCAATACCCAAGCACCACTGTACTTTCATAGAACACTACCCCAGCACGACCTCCTACATAACACAAACACCACTGCACTATGTTAAAACCTAAAACACTATACTTACTATGATCCTGTACACTACATAAACACCACCGCACTACCCAAGAACACTATCCCAGCACAACCTCCTACACTATGTATTAACCACTGCACTACCCTAAACTCTAAATCACTATACCAGCAAGAGCCACTACAGTACCGAAATACCATTACACTACCCAAAACCTTAAATCTACACTAGCATGACCCCCTACACTATCCAAACAATACTGCACTACCCTAAAACACTACCACAGCATGACCATCTACACTACACAGACCAATGCACTACTCTAAACTCTAAATGTACCCCTAAAACGACCCACTACACTACATAAACACCACTGTACTATCGGAAACAGTAAAACACTACCCAGCATGACCCTTTACATTATTCAAACCATAAACTTTAAATCTACCTCAGCATGACCTCTTACACTACCCAAATACAACTCTAGTATCCTAGAACACTACCCCAGCATGACTCCCTACACTACACAAACACTACTGAACTACCCTAAAAACACTACCCCAGCACGACCCCATACACTACACAAACACAACTGCAGTACCTTAAACCCTAAAACACTATCCCTGTTATGACCCCATGCACTACATAAACAACACTGCACTACCCTAGAACACTACCCCAGCATGACCTACTACCATACTCTAACACTATTGCACTACCCCACCATGACCCTCTACACTACACAAACACCACTGCACTATCCTAGTAGAAAATCCCAGCATGACCGCCTATACTATCCAAACACCATTTCAGTACCCTAAACGTTAAATCTATCCCAGCACAACCTGTTACACTACCCAAACACCAGTGTAGTATCCTAAACTCTAAAACACTATCTTAGCATGATCCCCCACACAATTGAAACACTATTACACTACCCTAAACCTTAAATCTACTCCAGCACGACCTCCTACACTACTGAAATACCACTGCAGCACCCTAGAACAGTACCTCAGCACGACTCCCTACACAAGACAAACAACACTGCACTATTCTAAATTCTAAATCTGTACTGTTGCAAAACCATAGTGACTGTCTATGTACCATGTAGTAATGTATTTACTAAAGTACTAGTGAACCAAATATAAATTCACTCATTTTCTTTCCGTATGGTATTGTGATCTTTTAGTAAATATGCATGTACTCTTACAGTGTTTCAGGTTTTAGTGTTATGGAGTGCTTCAAACTGGTATGCACTTTGTATGTAGTGCTCTTACAATCTTCACAGTTGAGCTTCAGGGCTACAATTTGTTAGTCAGAATTTATATGAAATGTGTTTGTATAGTAATAAAAATGTATCATTTTTTAAAGTTGTTAATAAATACTTATTTAGTTTTTTTTTACAGATACTGTTTATCATCCTCAAATTAAAGTTATCATGCCAGAGAAACAAAGAAGAAGAAAAGGTCAGAAAAAGGATACTTACTTGAAAAAAACTCAACCACAAGTTTTGGAAAGCCAACATAATGTGGCTAAAAAGAGAAAAATGTCTGGTAAGACCACAAAACACTTCATAAAAAAATATTACTAGATTTAGAAAAAAATTTAATGTGGAAAGCAGTGGAAATGTTCCAAGCATAAAAAATTGCCAACTATAGAAAAGGAAAAAAAGGCAATGAAAAAAAAGGATACAGCTTATAGTAAAAGAAGAGAAAATCAATATAAAGAATTGCGCAAGAAAATATTTTACAATAGAGTGGTCCATAATTTACTAAAACATACAAAGAAATATAGAAAGAGAACTCAATTTTATAAACAGAAGAAGCATATAGAATCCATTGTTGAAAAGGCGTTTGAAGTATAGAAGTAATTACTCTTCAAGTCCAGAGCCTTTTTTAAATGAAGAGAGTTATTTACAGAGCAATAATTTGTTGCATGCAGTTGACACCAGTGGTCGAGCTTTATGAGGTTAAAAATGGTTGTCCACTTGAGAAAGAGCAAATGGTTCCTAGAAATGCAGAAGCAGTTATAGCTGATGAAGTTCTAGGCCGACGTCCTAAAGCTTCAGTGTACACTTGGGATTGTAGTATTATTTGTAGTGTACAACAAGAATCTATTGATAAATTACGCAATTTATTACCTGCATATTGTAAAAAAAGTGTTAAAAAAAGATGAAGTTATTGCAAGGACTAGACCCTTGCAGAGTGAGAAAATATACTGGTTTACATGGTCATTCTCTGGCTTGTCTTTCTAGGAAAGTATGTCAAAGTGTTTGTCAACATTTTAGGATGTTGGCAGTACATCATACTCAAATGGGGAAGTTAGTGAGAAGATTGTATTATGCAAAAAGCCCAGCACTAAAGTTAAATGAGTTGAACAGTGCTCTTTTGCATGGGTCAGTATCAGATGTGAAGAAGGTTTGTGATGATATTGAGTTTTGTTACTTTGATCCTGAACAAGAGAGTGCAGAAACGGAGGCATTAATAGAAGAAAATGTTGTAGAGAATGTTGAACATATTTGTACAAAACATTTTGAAAATGAAATTACAAAGTTTAAGGTGATTTCAGCTGAAAGGCCAAATTATTCTTGTATTTATTGTTGCCGGACTCATTACAAAAATCAGACTAGGAGTTTTAATCTGTATTTAAAACGTGAAAAAGGAAATAATGATAAATGGAATGAATTTGCAACTTATTTGATGGTAGAGAATTGTTTTGATTTGGGTTCTGATCAGCATATTTGTAAATATTGCTATAACAAATTAGATGAGAATAAAATGCCCGCTAGAGGTGTTCATAATAATCTAGAGTTGGTTGCTATTCCTCCAGAATTGATATATTTAAACACCTATCAGTCTATTCTCATTCAATGTGTGCACCCGTTTCAGGCTATTGTTGGTATGGAGCCTAAAACAGGTAAATTGCCTCTTTCAGATTTACAAAGAGGATTAACAGGAAGAGTTGTGTATTTACTGTTAGATTTAAAGAAAAATATTGAACAATTGATGTAGAGAGTGTAGAAAGTGAACCACTAGTTATTCTTGATAATGGTGTGCCGACTAAGAATAAGAAAAACTGGCAGGATTAGTGGATGTTAGGAAACTTCAAAAGGCAACATTGTATTTGATAAAGAACAATACATAATATAAGGCTGTTTATATGGGAGAAGAACAAGTAGTTTTAGCAGAAGATTCTGAAACATCAAGCGGACAAATTGAAAAAGTGGATATGTTAAGATGTGAAGAAATCCATGAACATTGCAGTGTGCATCCACAACATTCAAAAGTAGTGATGGGGAACACTATTGATTTGTTCCAAATGAAAAAATCAAAAGGAACTCCAATGAGTGCATGGGAAGAGAGCTTGGAAGCTCATTATTGTCCACAGTTGTTCCCAACTCGAAAAGGAGGACGATATGATGAACGTTCTGTGCAAATCCCTGCATCTGAATATCGGACAACAAGATTATATGCAGAAGATCCAAGATTTCGGCAATGTATCCCTTATATATTTCATCTTTTGTTTGAAAGGGACTTGTCTGGACTTTCATATGCAGTCAACCATATTCTAAAATCTAGAATACATCTGCAAAATGTATCTGCAAAAGATTTTATGGATAAAGTGCACCAGAGAGATGATCATCTAGAATCTCAGCTTATTCATTTGATGGCATGTCAGCGTGGCACTAATGAATATTGGTACGCTCGTCATGGAGAACTGAAATGTATGCTACGGAACTTAGGAACTCTAAAATGGTTCCTTACCCTATGCTGTGCTGAGTACGCTTGGGATGATTTACTAGGATTTCTTCGAGAGGCAAATTCTAATATAAATAATATTGAATACAAGACACCTTGAAAATTGTGCTCTTTGGATCCTGTTAATGTATGCAGGTATTACAATTATAGATTTGAGGCTATGATGTCTTTTATCTGCAATAAAAAAATCCTCCTCTTGGAGAAGTTGTGGATTTCTTTTGGAGAAAGGAGTATCAAGCAAGAGGTGCTCCTCATATACATATGCTGTAAGGGATTAAGGACGCTCCCACATTTGTAACAGATGCGGATGATACTGTATTAAGTTTTATTGAACAATATGCAACATGTGCTGTACCCAAAAGCAGAGAAGAAAACAACTTAAGAGCACAAGTCTTACGATTCCAAAGCCACCAATATGGAAAACACTGTTGACAAAAGTTCAAATCTAGGGACAAGTTCTACACAAAATGTCATTTTGGATTTCCACGTCCTGTAATATCAAAAGGAAGAGTGAACAGTTTTATGTCATCTTTGCGTCATACTATAACAAGAAAGCCTCTAAAAAATACCTACAACTTAAGAATAAATGAAGAGTCAAAATGCATACATGACTACAATCCAGTGTTTTTGTCCATGTGGAATGCTAAAATGGATATTCAATTTGTTGCAGAATATTCCATTGCTGTTGCTCGATATGTAACATCTTATATTACAAAATCAGAAAAAACGGAATTGAAAGAAATGTGGGAAGAGATTTCTGACGAGAAGACTCTGAGTAAGAAATCATACAGTTTCAGTTTGAAGATGTTATTGCATCGAGAAATCGGAGCATATGAATGCTCAGATCGGTTATCATCTGTAAGTCTATACTCCAAATCTAGAAGAATCCTTTATGTGAGTCTAGGTCTTGCAGCAATGCGAAATCGAGTACTGAAATCTGTACAAGAAATTGAATATTTAGCAGGAAAAGATCCAGAAAGTACAGATATTTTGGAAACAAATATGTTGGACACATATTACCCAAACAGAAGTCATCATCTTGAGAACATGTGTCTCTATGAAGTGCTGCAAAACTACACTTTTAAACGAGAACATCAATGATGGAAAATATGGAGTAATTGATTCTGAAGGATGTTTGGTGAAACAAACGAAAGGAAATTTGATTAATCATAGGAAGCTGAGTTGTGACACTGCTGATAAAAGGGAGTTTTACTATTTAGCCCTTTTACAACTATTCAAACCATGGCATTCAGAACTGGAATTACTAGGAGATTTTCAGAGCTATGAAGTTTCCTTTAATGCTTGTAAAGATAGCATAAAATGCAGTGCTTTTGCAAATTATGTGAAAATGTTGAACGATGAAATTGACCATGAAGCTACAATCACAGCTGAGATTGCTAGAGACAGTTCTCAAGACAGTCAAAGTTCTCCTGCGCTGAGTCAAGATCCACTAGGACAACCAATTGTTGAAAATGAAGCAGCAATCACCATGAATGAGGTGGAAACAGCAATGCATCAAGCTCAAGAAGATGTAACAAACTTATTAAAGTTAGAAGAACAATTAAATGTTGAGCAAAAACAAATATATGAGCAAGTGAGACAACAGATTGACCATGGATTACTTCATGAAAAGAAAGAGTGCTCATGCACCTCATTTGAACCTATCGGAATGTACGTAAGTGGAGAAGCTGGAACAGGAAAACGTTTTTTAACACCTTGGCTGCTAGGGAGATGTTCCTGCTGTGCTGAAGACCATTGATTACCATTGTTCATGACGAGCTCAGCTCGTCATGACCACACAATCAGTGTACTGCATGACGAGCTGAGCTCGTCATGAGCATCGAAGGGGTTAATTAAAGTAATTACAAGTTATCTACAGGAAACAACTAAGACACATTTGTCTTGTGTTGTCACTGCTCCAACTGGGTTGGCAGCACACAACATTAATGGAATTAAATTACATTGTTTATTAATGGTACCAGTAGAGCATGAAAACAAATTGGAATACCACAAACTATCTGGAGAAGCTTGTTGTGAAGTTTCAATAGTCTTGAAGAAAATGAAACTTCTCATTATTGATGAGGTAAGCATGGTATCAAACTTAATGCTTGCCTTTGTGCATTTAGGAACAGCAACTTCTTAAAACAGAGTATGACGTGTTATGTGGAGGTAAACACCTCATAGTTTTTGGAGATCTACTGCAACTGACTCCTGTAAAAGGACAACCAGTATTTAAAACACTTGCGCATGAAGACACCAGAAAGTCTCTGGGTAGTGTTGCAAACGTGAACATTTGGTCATATTTTGAATACAAAGAACTCATTACAGATATGCGACAGGCAAATGATGTTGATTATGGAACTATTCTCCAAGATATAAGAATTGGACTACTGACTGATCATGGCAAACAAGCTTTGCAGAGTCGAATACTTTCAAATGTGTTTCCAAATAAAGATACAGTTCCTGACAAAATATACATTGAATTTGCAGAAAAGAAATCTGTAATCTGCTTAATGCCAACACTGCCTGAGTGTTCTATATTCAATGAACAACTTTTGAAACTGGAAAAGTAAGAAAAAATAAAAATGGAAGACATTGATAAAATAGAGCATGAAGGAATCACTATTATTTTGACAGAAAAATTGAAGACAAAATTGGATTCTTTAAAAAAATCTATATCTAAAATTGCTGGTTTAGAAAAAAATCTATGTGCATGTAGAAACTGTCAAGTAATTTTAGGGCGTAATTTGGATGTAGAAAAAGGTTTAGTTAATGGAGCAATGGGCAAAGTTGTGGGTTTTGTTAATTATCAAAATAAAGATGGTATTGAATTCTTAAAAATACAATTTTATCAGATTGAAGAAGTTAAACAAATTGGTTGTTGTTCAGTTCGCTTTTTGCTTGTTAAAGATTTATATATTCGTAGAAAACAGTTTCCAGTTTCTCTGGCATATGCAGTGACTATTCATAAATCTCATGGTTTGTATTGACAGTGCTTTGGTGAACATTAGAAATACTGTGTTTAAAGAGGGTATGGCATTTGTTGCTTTGTCGCAAGTCAGAACATTATCTAGTTTGTTTTTTATTGAATTTGATGATAAAAAAAAGGTTACTGCAGATGCCAACTGTGTCAAAGAATATAATAGGTTAAGAATAACATATGCTCCTAATTTAGGTCAATATCCTGTATTCGAAAAGCGTGTGGGTGGTCGAAAAAGAAGGCATGAGAATATCTGTACTGAAGGTGTAGGGAAGGGAAAAAAAGATAATGTAATTTGAAGCCAAAAGAAAAAGGATGCTGTTGAAGAGATTGTTGGTTATCAGTTTGAAAATATAAGCAATCGCAATGGAGCGCAAACCGCTAGCCCCTCCTCCGGATCGCCCCTCGGGAATCTGGTACATGGAGTTCTTGAGTGGTTCACCCATGTGGGTGCAAGTAGGTACTTGTAAAACTGATGATCTCTAGACCCGATATATGTCCCGGGTTTTTGGATATCGCCCGAGACATGGCTCGGGTTTCGGGATAACTTCCCTCATCAGTAGAGAAAATAGTTAGGGGTGGAAGAGAAGGCTGCCAAACAACCGTCAATGGCCTCGATGCCCGAACCGGCACGCAGGTGCGTCGTCCAGAAGCCCGTCGGCTCAAAGCTCAAGGGAGCCAATTTGTATAAGCAATCGCAATGGAGCGCACACCGCTAGCCCCTCCTCCGGATCGCCCCTTGGGAATCTGGTACATGGAGTTCTTGAGTGGTTCACCCATGTGGGTGCAAGTAGGTACTTGTAAAACTGATGATCTCTAGACCCGATACATGTCCCGGGTTTTTGGATATCGCCCGAGACATGGCTCGGGTTTCGGGATAGCTTCCCTCATCAGTAGAGAAAATAGTTAGGGGTGGAAGAGAAGGCCGCCAAACAACCGTCAATGGCCTCGATGCCCTAACCGGCAGGCAGGTGCGTCGTCCAGAAGCCCGTCGGCTCAAAGCTCAAGGGAGCCAATTTGTATAAGCAATCGCAATGGAGCGCACACCGCTAGCCCCTCCTCCGGATCGCTCCTCGGGAATCTGGTACATGGAGTTCTTGAGTGGTTCACCCATGTGGGTGCAAGTAGGTACTTGTAAAACTGATGATCTCTAGACCCGATACATGTCCCGGGTTTTTGGATATCGCCCGAGACATGGCTCGGGTTTCGGGATAACTTCCCTCATCAGTAGAGAAAATAGTTAGGGGTGGAAGAGAAGGCCGCCAAACAACCGTCAATGGCCTCGATGCCCGAACCGGCACGCAGGTGCGTTGTCCAGAAGCCCGTCGGCTCAAAGCTCAAGGGAGCCAATTTGTATAAGCAATCGCAATGGAGCGCACACCGCTAGCCCCTCCTCCGGATCGCCCCTCGGGAATCTGGTACATGGAGTTCTTGAGTGGTTCACCCATGTGGCTGCAAGTAGGTACTTGTAAAACTGATGATCTCTAGACCCGATACATGTCCTGGGTTTTTGGATATCGCCCGAGACATGGCTCAGGTTTAGGGATAACTTCCCTCATCAGTAGAGAAAATAGTTAGGGGTGGAAGAGAAGGCCGCCTAACAACCGTCAATGGCCTCGATGCCCGAACCGGCACGCAGGTGCGTCGTCCAGAAGCCCGTCGGCTCAAAGCTCAAGGGAGCCAATTTGTATAAGCAATCGCAATGGAGCGCACATCGCTAGCCCCTCCTCCGGATCGCCCCTCGGGAATCTGGTACATGGAGTTCTTGAGTGGTTCACCCATGTCGGTGCAAGTAGGTACTTGTAAAACTGATGATCTCTAGACCCGATACATGTCCCGGGTTTTTGGATATCGCCCGAGACATGGCTCGGGTTTCGGGATAACTTCCCTCATCAGTAGAGAAAATAGTTAGGGGTGGAAGAGAAGGCCGCCAAACAACCGTCAATGGCCTCGATGCCCGAACCGGCACGCAGGTGCGTGGTCCAGAAGCCCGTCGGCTCAAAGCTCAAGGGAGCCAATTTGTATAAGCAATCGCAATGGAGCGCACACCGCTAGCCCCTCCTCCGGATCGCCCCTCGAGAATCTGGTACATGGAGTTCTTGAGTGGTTCACCCATGTGGGTGCAAGTAGGTACTTGTAAAACTGATGATCTCTAGACCCGATACATGTCCCGGGTTTTTGGATATCGCCCGAGACATGGCTCGGGTTTCGGGATAACTTCCCTCATCAGTAGAGAAAATAGTTAGGGGTTGAAGAGATGGCCGCCAAACAACCGCCAATGGTCTCGATGCCCAAATCGGCACGCAGGTGCGTCGTCCAGAAGCCCGTCGGCTCAAAGCTCAAGGGAGCCAATTTGTATAAGCAATCGCAATGGAGCGTACACCGCTAGCCCCTCCTCCGGATCGCCCCTCGGGAATCTGGTACATGGAGTTCTTGAGTGGTTCACCCATGTGGGTGCAAGTAGGTACTTGTAAAACTGATGATCTCTAGACCCGATACATGTCCCAGGTTTTTGGATATCGCCCGAGACATGGCTCGGGTTTCGGGATAACTTCCTTCATAAGTAGAGAAAATAGTTAGGGGTGGAAGAGAAGGCCGCCAAACAACCGTCAATGGCCTCGATGCCCGAACCGGCACGCAGGTGCGTCGTCCAGAAGCCCGTCGGCTCAAAGCTCAAGGGAGCCAATTTGTATAAGCAATCGCAATGGAGCGCACACCGCTAGCCCCTTCTCCTGATCGCCCCTCGGGAATCTGGTACATGGAGTTCTTGATTGGTTCACCCATGTGGGTGCAAGTAGGTACTTGTAAAACTGATGATCTCTAGACCCGATACATGTCCCAGGTTTTTGGATATCGCCCGAGACATGGCTCGGGTTTCGGGATAACTTCCCTCATCAGTAGAGAAAATAGTTAGGGGTGGAAGAGAAGGCCGCCAAACAACCGTCAATGGCCTCGATGCCCGAAACGGCACGCAGGTGCGTCGTCCAGAAGCCCGTCGACTCAAAGCTCAAGGGAGCCAATTTGTATAAGCAATCGCAATGGAGCGCACACTGCTAGCCCCTCCTCCGGATCGCCCCTCGGGAATCTGGTACATGGAGTTCTTGAGTGGTTCACCCATGTGGGTGCAAGTAGGTACTTGTAAAACTGATGATCTCTAGACCCGATACATGTCCCGGGTTTTTGGATATCGCCCGAGACATGGCTCGGGTTTCGGGATAACTTCCCTCATCAGTAGAGAAAATAGTTAGGGGTGGAAGAGAAGGCCGCCAAACAACCGTCAATGGCCTCGATGCCCGAACCGGCACGCAGGTGCGTCGTCCAGAAGCCCGTCGGCTCAAAGCTCAAGGGAGCCAATTTGTATAAGCAATCGCAATGGACCGCACACCGCTAGCCCCTCCTCCGGATTGCCCCTCGGGAATCTGGTACATGGAGTTCTTGAGTGGTTCACCCATGTGGGTGCAAGTAGGTACTTGTAAAACTAAAGATCTCTAGACCCGATACATGTCCCGGGTTTTTGGATATCGCCCGAGACATGGCTCGGGTTTCGGGATAACTTAGCTCATCAGTAGAGAAAATAGTTAGGGGTGGAAGAGAAGGCCGCCAAACAACCGTCAATGGCCTCGATGCCCGAACCGGCACGCAGGTGCGTCGTCCAGAAGCCCGTCGGCTCAAAGCTCAAGGGAGCCAATTTGTATAAGCTATCGCAATAGAGCGCACACCGCTAGCCCCTCCTCCGGATCGCCCCTCGGGAATCTGGTACATGGAGTTCTTGAGTGGTTCACCCATGTGGGTGCAAGTAGGTACCTGTAAAACTGATGATCTCTAGACCCGATACATGTCCCGGGATATCGCCCGAGACATGGCTCGGGTTTCGGGATAACTACCCTCATCAGTAGAGAAAATAGTTAGGGGTGGAAGAGCATGCCGCCAAACAACCGCTAATGGCCTCGATGCCCGAACCGGCACGCAGGTGCGTCGTCCAGAAGCCCGTTGGCTCAAAGCTCAAGGGAGCCAATTTGTATAAGAAATCGCAATGGAGCGCACACCGCTAGCCCCTCCTCCGGATCGCCCCTCGGGAATCTGGTACATGGAGTTCTTGAGTGGTTCACCCATGTGGGTGCAAGTAGGTAGAGAGAGATCATCAGTTCAACAAGTACCTACTTGCACCCACTGGGGTGAACCACTCAAGAACTCCATGGACCAGAGTCCCTAGGGGCGATCCGGAGGAGGGGCTAGCGGTGTGCGGTCCATTGCGATGGTTTCTACAAATTGGCTCCCTCCAGCTTTGAGCTGTCGGGCTCCTGGACGACGCACCTGCGTGCCGGTTCGGGCATCGAGGCCATTGACGGTTGTTTGACGGCCTTCTCTTCCACCCTAACTATTTTCTCTACTGATGAGGGAAGTTATACCGAAACCCGAGCCATGTCTCGGGCGATATCCAAAAACCCGGGACATGTATCGGGTCTAGAGATCATCAGTTCAACAAGTACCTACTTGCACCCACTGGGGTGAACCACTCAAGAACTCCATGTACCAGAGTCCCTAGGGGCGATCTGGAGGAGGGGCTAGCGGTGTGCGGTCCATTGCGATGATTTCTACAAATTGGCTCCCTCGAGCTTTGAGCCGACGGGCTCCTGGACGACGCACCTGCGTGCCGGTTCGGGCATCGAGGCCATTGACGGTTAATTGGCGGCCTTCTCTTCCACCCCTATCTATTTTCTCTACTGATGACGGAAGTTATCCCGAAACCCGAGCCATGTCTCGGGCGATATCCAAAAACCCGGGACATGTATCGGGTCTAGAGATCATCAGTTCAACAAGTACCTACTCGCACCCACGGGGGTGAACCACTCAAGAACTCCATGTACCAGAGTCCCTAGGGGCGATCCGGAGGAGGGGCTAGCGGTGTGCGGTTTATTGCGATGGTTTCTACAAATTGGCTCCCTCGAGCTTTGAGCCGACGGGATCCTGGACGAAGCACCTGCGTGCCGGTTCGGGCATCGAGGCCATTGACGGTTGTTTGGCGGCCTTCTCTTCCACCCCTTACTATTTTCTCTACTGATGAGGGAAGTTATCCCGAAACCCGAGCCATGTCTTTGGCGATATCCAAAAACCCGGGACATGTATCGGGTCTAGAGATCATCAGTTCAACAAGTACCTACTTGCACCCACTGGGGTGAACCACTCAAGAACTCAAGGTACCAGAGTCCCTAGGGGCGATCCGGAGGAGGGGCTAGAGGTGTGCGGTCCATTGCGATGGTTTCTACAAATTGGCTCCCTCGAGCTTTGAGCCGACGGGCTCCTGGACGACGCACTTGCGTGCCGGTTCGGGCATCGAGGCCATTGACGGTTGTTTGGCGGCCTTCTCTTCCACCCCTAACTATTTTCTCTACTGATGAGGGAAGTTATCCCGAAACCCGAGCCATGTCTCGGGCGATATTCAAAAACCCGGGACATGTATCGGGTCTAGAGATCATCAGTTCAACAAGTACCTACTTGCACCCACTGGGATGAACCACTCAAGAACTCAATGTACCAGAGTCCCTAGGGGCGATCCGGAGGAGGGGCTAGCGGTGTGCGGTCCATTGCGATGGTTTCTACAAATTGGCTCCCTCGAGCTTTGAGCCGACGGGCTCCTGGACGACGCCCCTGCGTGCCGGTTCGGGCATCGAGGCCATTGACGGTTGTTTGGCGGCCTTCTCTTCCACCCCTAACTATTTTCTCTACTGATGAGGGAAGTTATCCCGAAACCCGAGCCATGTCTCGGGCGATATCCAAAAACCCGGGACATGTATCGGGTCTAGAGATCATCAGTTCAACAAGTACCTACTTGCACCCACTGGGGTGAACCACTCAAGAACTCCATGTACCAGAGTCCCTAGGGGCGATCCGGAGGAGGGGCTAGCGGTGTGCGGTCCATTGCGATGGTTTCTACAAATTAGCTCCCTCGAGCTTTGAGCCGACGGGCTCCTGGACGACGCACCTGCGTGCCGGTTCGGGCATCGAGGCCATTGACGGTTGTTTGGCGGCCTTCTCTTCCACCCTAACTATTTTCTCTACTGATGAGGGAAGTTATCCCGAAACCCGAGCCATGTCTCGGGCGATATTCAAAAACCCGGGACATGTATCGGGTCTAGAGATCATCAGTTCAACAAGTACCTACTTGCACCCACTGGGGTGAACCACTCAAGAACTCCATGTACCAGAGTCCCTAGGGGCGATCCGGAGAAGGGGCTAGCAGTGTGCGGTCCATTGCGATGGTTTCTACAAATTGGCTCCCTCGAGCTTTAAGCCGACGGGCTCCTGGACGATGCACCTGCTTGCCGGTTCGGGCATTGAGGCCATTGACGGTTGTTTGGCGGCCTTCTCTTCCACCCCTAATTATTTTCTCTACTGATGAAGGAAGTTATCCCGAAACCCGAGCCATGTCTCGGGCGATATCCAAAAACCCGGGACATGTATCGGGTCTAGAGATCATCAGTTCAACAAGTACCTACTTGCACCCGGGACATGTATCGGGTCTAGAGATCATCAGTTCAACAAGTACCTACTTGCACCCACTGGGGTGAACCACTCAAGAACTCCATGTACCTGAGTCCGTAGGGGCGATCCGGAGGAGGGGCTAGCGGTGTGCGGTCCATTGCGATGGTTTCTACAAATTGGCTCCCTCGAGCTTTGAGCCGACGGGCTCCTGGACGACGCACCTGCGTGCCGGTTCGGGCATCGAGGCCATTGACGGTTGTTTGGCGGCCTTCTCTTCCACCCTAACTATTTTCTCTACTGATGAGGGAAGTTATACCGAAACCTGAGCCATGTCTCGGGCGATATCCAAAAACCCGGGACATGTATCGGGTCTAGAGATCATCAGTTCAACAAGTACCTACTTGCACCCACTGGGGTGAACCACTCAAGAACTCCATGTACCAGAGTCCCTAGGGGCGATCCGGAGGAGGGGCTAGCGGTGTGCGGTCCATTGCGATGATTTCTACAAATTGGCTCCCTCGAGCTTTGAGCCGACGGGCTCCTGGACGACGCACCTGCGTGCCGGTTCAGGCATCGAGGCCATTGACGGTTAATTGGCGGCCTTCTCTTCCACCCTAACTATTTTCTCTACTGATGAGGGAAGTTATCCCGAAACCCGAGCCATGTTTTGGGCGATATCCAAAAACCCGGGACATGTATCGGGTCTAGAGATCCTCAGTTCAACAAGTACCTACTCGCACCCACTGGGGTGAACCACTCAAGAACTCCATGTACCAGAGTCCCTAGGGGCGATCCGGAGGAGGGGCTAGCGGTGTGCGGTTTATTGCGATGGTTTCTACAAATTGGCTCCCTCGAGCTTTGAGCCGACGGGCTCCTGGACGACGCACCTGCGTGCCGGTTCGGGCATCGAGGCCATTGACGGTTCTTTGGCGGCCTTCTCTTCCACCCCTAACTATTTTCTCTACTGATGAGGGAAGTTATCCCGAAACCCGAGCCATGTCTCGGGCGATATCCAAAAACCCGGGACATGTATTGGGTCTAGAGATCATCAGTTCAACAAGTACCTACTTGCACCCACTGGGGTGAACCACTCAAGAACTCAAGGTACCAGAGTCCCTAGGGGCGATCCGGAGGAGGGGCTAGCGGTGTGCGGTCCATTGCGATGGTTTCTACAAATTGGCTCCCTCGAGCTTTGAGCCGACGGGCTCCTGGACGACGCACCTGCGTGCCGGTTTGGGAATCGAGGCCATTGACGGTTGTTTGGCGGCCTTCTCTTCCACCCCTAACTATTTTCTCTACTGATGAGGGAATTTATCCCGAAAGATATCCAAAAACCCGGGACATGTATCGGGTCTAGAGATCATCAGTTCAACAAGTACCTACTTGCACCCACTGGGGTGAACCACTCAAGAACTCAATGTACCAGAGTCCCTAGGGGTGATCCGGAGGAGGGGCTAGCGGTGTGCGGTCCATTGCGATGGTTTCTACAAATTGGCTCCCTCGAGCTTTGAGCCGACGGGCTCCTGGAAGACGCACCTGCATTACGGTTCGGGCATCGAGGCCATTGACGGTTGTTTGGCGGCCTTCTCTTCCACCCCTAACTATTTTCTCTACTGATGAGGGAAGTTATCCCGAAACCCGAGCCATGTCTCGGGCGATATCCAAAAACCCGGGACATGTATCGGGTCTAGAGATCATCAGTTCAACAAGTACCTACTTGCACCCACTGGGGTGAACCACTCAAGAACTCCATGTACCAGAGTCCCTAGGGGCAATCCGGAGGAGGGGCTAGCGGTGTGTGGTCCATTGCGATGGTTTCTACAAATTGGCTCCCTCGAGCTTTGAGCCGACGGGCTCCTGGAAGACGCACCTGCATTACGGTTCGGGCATCGAGGCCATTGACGGTTGTTTGGCGGCCTTCTCTTCCACCCCTAACTATTTTCTCTACTGATGAGGGAATTTATCCCGAAAGATATCCAAAAACCCGGGACATGTATCGGGTCTAGAGATCATCAGTTCAACAAGTACCTACTTGCACCCACTGGGGTGAACCACTCAAGAACTCAATGTACCAGAGTCCCTAGGGGTGATCCGGAGGAGGGGCTAGCGGTGTGCGGTCCATTGCGATGGTTTCTACAAATTGGCTCCCTCGAGCTTTGAGCCGACGGGCTCCTGGAAGACGCACCTGCATTACGGTTCGGGCATCGAGGCCATTGACGGTTGTTTGGCGGCCTTCTCTTCCACCCCTAACTATTTTCTCTACTGATGAGGGAAGTTATCCCGAAACCCGAGCCATGTCTCGGGCGATATCCAAAAACCCGGGACATGTATCGGGTCTAGAGATCATCAGTTCAACAAGTACCTACTTGCACCCACTGGGGTGAACCACTCAAGAACTCCATGTACCAGAGTCCCTAGGGGCAATCCGGAGGAGGGGCTAGCGGTGTGTGGTCCATTGCGATGGTTTCTACAAATTGGCTCCCTCGAGCTTTGAGCCGACGGGCTCCTGGAAGACGCACCTGCATTACGGTTCGGGCATCGAGGCCATTGACGGTTGTTTGGCGGCCTTCTCTTCCACCCCTAACTATTTTCTCTACTGATGAGGGAAGTTATCCCGAAACCCGAGCCATGTCTCAGGCGATATCCAAAAACCCGAGACATGTATCGGGTCTAGAGATCATCAGTTCAACAAGTACCTACTTGCACCCACTGGGATGAACCACTCAAGAACTCCATGTACCAGAGTCCCTAGGGGCGATCCGGAGGAGGGGCTAGCGGTGTGCGGTTTATTGCGATGGTTTCTACAAATTGGCTCCCTCGAGCTTTGAGCCGACGGGCTCCTGGACGACGCCCCTGCGTGCCGGTTCGGGCATCGAGGCCATTGACGGTTGTTTGGCGGCCTTCTCTTCCACCCCTAACTATTTTCTCTACTGATGAGGGAAGTTATCCCGAAACCCGAGCCATGTCTCGGGCGATATCCAAAAACCCGGGACATGTATCGGGTCTAGAGATCATCAGTTCAACAAGTAACTACTTGCACCCACTGGGGTGAACCACTCAAGAACTCCATGTACCAGAGTCCCTAGGGGCGATCCGGAGGCGGGGCTAGCGGTGTGCGGTCCATTGCGATGGTTTCTATCAGTTTGAAAATAGTTCTGGTGTCAACTGCTATGCTAATGTAGCGGTCAATGGTTTTTTTTTTCTTGAAGGTTTAAAACACCAAATTATGGAGAATTGAGAAAAACAGATACAAGTAAAATACAAATCATTTCTGATGTTCATATTGTTTTGGATGTATGTTCTGGTACTACACAATTTACACAAAATATCCAACAGGATGCTCATGAATTTTTAATGTATATGCTTACTGTTTTGTAAAATGAAGGTGTAGACTTAGAGAGTATTTTTGGCCTTTGTTAAGAATGTGATCATTATTGGGAGAATTGTATGTATACATGTAGCACTAATGTAGAAACTGAAAGATTTTTATATTTGACATTACCGGACTGTAAATCAGTGTCTTTCAATAAATTAGTTAAAGCTGCAAATCAAAACATGGAGTGTAGCCAATGCAAATCTTAAATGTTATCAACAGTATTTATACAAAGATATGGACAATATATAAATTTAATGATGCAACGTTGTACAGCTGACGGAAGAAAATTGGACACTTTAATAAAACATTTTGTAGCCACACAACTATCAATATCAGGAAGGACATTTGTAGCAGTAGCAATTATTTTCCATTGTGGTCCTTCAACAACATCTGAACATTACACTGCCTATTAAAAAATGAGAAAGGCTGGAGTCTTTATAATGATCCTTAGTTGGTTTTTAAACAACGTTTGCCTTCTGAATTACCAAATTCCTACCTAATATTTTGAAAGCCAAAGTTTTAGAAAGATAATTCAGCTTCTAAGGAATTCATTATCACGATTTAACAGCATTACCATTGGACACTTTATATACAAATGACTGCAAAAATACAATTTGGCCTCAAGGAAATGTATTTCTTTAAAGTATGGACTTTTTGTTGCACATTGTCTGGGTGTATACTTTTAACTGGCATCATTTATAGTGTTTATAAATTTAAGTTATAACATTTTCTTAGCAGTAATCATTTTTATAAGTGTGATTTGTATTATCTAATATTTTACTATAGAATAATTATTGTCTTTTTTTTAAACAATCTAAGTGATTGGTTTTCTTTGGCTGCTGTATTATTACATGTCATAACTATTTTTTCTTTTTTTTTACAGATCGTAATTTTAGGATATCAAATTTAGCATCATTTACATTATAAAAAAACAAGTGAATTAAATGTGTACCGTTTTTTACGTGTATTACTGTTAAGGTAAGATGTAATGAGTCTTAAAATGCACAATGGACTGTGGTTCCACACAGTTGAAGAAATGGAACATGGCTGGACTAGACTTGTGCCAGAAAATTGCAACACAGACAGGTATAAAATAGGTGACAGCTTCAGAACACCTGTCTGCAAGATACATGGTATAGTACAGAATAGACTGATATGGTTCTTTTGCAGGTCTTGGTAATTTAAGAATTAAAAGAAATTAAACTCTTCAACTTAAACCACACCAGTCAGTGTTTTACCAAATGTCCTATTAGGTCGCATCCATTTCCTTCAGTAATATATAAACATGTCCTTTCAGTTCCCTAAAACGTAAGCAGTTGTAAATGTATCTGGTTCTCTGTTATCAGTACAGAAATGTACTCCTATAATACCAATTGGCCTAGCCATTAACTCTCTTTCTTATTTATAAGGTGAGGAAAAGGCATTCTGGATACCTTTACTTTTCCATGTAAATATATTCTCATCATATACAGTACTTGCGTTGAAAAGGTTTTGCTGTGCGTGTTTGAACAGAACACTCATAGAACAAGACATCAGAAATCATAAATCTGGACATGTTTGTGAATACTACACCATCTTGCAATTGGTGTAGCAAAGCACAATGAGGAAAATTGTTTTCACTTCTCATTTTTTCACTTTCAATATATGCTGTAATGCACAGCATTTAATGAAGGAGAACAATGACTTTACTTATTGTTTTTGTGCAGGAAGATGTTCCTGCCTGCCAAAAAAGAATCTCTGCATGACACAGACATCCTTGCACCATGGTGCAAGGGTACCTGTGTCACCACAAGGCTGCAGTTTGTGTGGAGGAAAGCACAGAGTTGCAAAATATGTATGTACATATATTACATCCTTGTGCTTCGGAAGTACCACAGCATGCTGTATTAAACAGTTTACAGTGTCATGCTGCAGCACTTACTCATAATTCTGCACTTACGCATTCAACACACATCACAATTGTATTTTTACAGTCAATTATGTACTACACATACATTCATCTAAACGTTCTCACACTAGCATACTAGTGTAGCTCTTTCTTTAACCAGAGTATTAGTTCTGAAAAGAACTTTTTTATGGGGTTTTTTTTCATTTGTTTTTTTGGAATGATTTTGTATTTGTTTTGTTTTTTTTAAACGGGAAAAAATGTGAACTGGGAGAAGAGAACTAAAAACTGGGAAGAGAGGAGAAAAGAAAACTAACAATGGTGGTGGTCAACAGCTCGACACACCAGATCCACTGACTGCTCCCCATATGCAATCAAGCGTCCACATTTTATACATGACATTCTTAGTTTCCCCAATTGGGGACGAATATCAGGCTGTGAGGTAGAGCTTGTTGGTGTTGCTTCACTGGTACTCGGGCCTTCTGATGAAGCAGGAGGAGCCTCTTAGAATCTCCTTAACTCCTTGCTTGCAAAGTTGACCAGATGCTTGTATTACAAATGCTTCTGCATACTTGCAGTTCCGCAGGAGTACTTTTTGTTGGGGTCTCCCTATGAAAGCATTTCCTTGCATATGCGGCAAGTGACTTTTGTTGCATTCACCTTTTTTAAGACAGGTGGAAAGGTGAAAAAATTCCAGACAATGCTGGTATATTTTTCCTTTGGTGGAGGCTCAGGAACAAATTCTTGCTCTGATGAGTTCTCTGAATCAGAGGATGATGGTGGATTAGCAGCCATGGTATCTTTAACTGAATCTCTTCTCCAAAAAAGAAAGAGCAGCAGATCTTCTCAGGAGGACATTCCCTAAGAAAAGTTCAAAGAAGAGTGATTGTAATGGGTTAGATCCTTCAATAGTTTCAATGGGAGGTGTAATGAACCAATCAATTCTCTTTTTTTGAGGTCACATGGGGTGCATGTAGGATGCGCGTAGGATGCGCGCACTCAAAACACACCCTGCTCGCACCGTGCTAGCACCCAGTGCGACTTTGCAAAATTGCGTTAAAACGTGATGTACTTTGTAAGAAAGATAAGGAATAATATTTTTATAATAACCTCAGATAATCTCTTGTCTTAATATTTATATTAAATATAAATAAATACGTTTTTCAACATTAAAAAAATCACAGAAGTCGGGCATCCACCGCGACCGATATGCATATGACTTCACGCGCTACCGCGCGTCTGCCACGCCGCGTAGTACCTACATCTTGCGTATGTGCCAGAAGTCGCGCACAAGTTGCAAAGCAAACACGTTGAAGAAGTCGTATCCGTCGCACAACCTATCCGGATCCTAGACAGCGATCCTAAAATGGCAGACACGTTTTGCGCAGTATAATAATTTAATTATATCATAAACAATATAATAAATAATAAACAATAATATAAAATAATATCTTATGGGGAAAAAAAAATGTGAAATATAATTAAAAAAATAACATATCTAATAATAAAAAGATTTAAAAAATGTTGTTAAAAAAACAACAATAAACATATTTAAAAATTATCATTTAAAAACCCCTTGAAATTCACTGAAAAAATCATAGGGATCAGACATGTTATAGTTAGGAATTAGCATTTAAAAAAACATAGAAATTCACTGAAAAAGCCATAGGTTTCAGGGGTGTTATAGTTAGCTAGATATTTCACTCGTATCAAACCATTGAAATTCCCCCATTATAGTTAGTTGTACTAACTATAACTCGCGCGCCCGCAATCCACTGCTGATGATGTCACATATTACATCATTCATGGCATGGTCAGTGACATCACTGATGACATCATCCACGTGATATACTGATATATCTCATGATACAGTAGCATGACCTTTAAACACTCATTACAAAATATGAAGTATCATGTTTGAAGCTATTGACACAGTAATACAAGTTTCCAAAAACCCACTTAGTGAGTCCTACATCTACACACACATCTAAACAATTATCTATATATTCACTCATACATGCTAACAAAGATCATTAGAACACTTTTAAATATACTTGTACACCTACATCGACATTACACACTAGCACACATCCTATTCACTTATGCAGTCATCCTACTCACTTATGCAAATAATTGATCATACTTACATTTACTAAGCTACACACTAACACAAACACCACTTTCATTATTCATATACTTAGAAAGTCATACTTAGTGTGTTATAAAATCACTATTACAGGTATACAGTTATCCATACAGTCACTCATACAATCACTGAGACTAAGGTATACTTATTTATACACAACAACTGTCACATACACTGCCTTTTATATTTCTAGTTTGTTGAACATGTATCATTGAGAAATATATTTACTCACTTAACTAATTAATAACTAATATAGACGTTCACATAGCTAGTAATCAACTTATGTCGTAATTTACACAACAAGAGATAGAGTGATACAGGTATTCACACAGTTCAATCACTAACCCATGTATTTAGTGAGACAGTTTAAATTCGTTACTTAGATAATCACATTGCTACTAAATCCTCCATTCAGACACTTATACATCCACTCACTCTTCAAGGCAGATTGATATATATATATATATATATATATATATATATATATATATATATATATATATATATATATATATATTACCTACTGGCGATAGCCAGTAGGTATATATAGTTAGGATTTTTTCTCTATGGGATTTCTGAAAATTCTATGTCTAATAACTTTGGCGTTTGTGGACGGAATTGGCTGAAATTTTCTGGAAAATGGAACATTTTGTTTCTGAGCAGCCCCTGAAAATTTGGGGGGGTTTCGTCAAGCGGGGGCCGAGAAAAAAGGGGGGTCCCAAAACGTGTTTTTAACATTGAGTTTTCCATAGGGCGGTTGGCCTCACTTTTAGCTCGAACGGCTGAATGGATTTCCACAAAACTTGGCAAAATTGTAGGGACTGGTAGCCCGATGTGCCTTTGCTATGTCTCAAGATATATGCTCCAGTGGTTTTTACGAAAATGTACTTTGAAAAATATATATTGGGTTACATTGGGCTATATATATGTTGGAGCCCAAATGTAGCCCAATGTAGCCCAATGTAGCCCAATGTAGCCCAATGTAGCCCAATGTAGCCCAAAGATGGCCACCAGAGACAAAAGAGCCCAAATGTAGCCCAAATATCAGCCAGATGTAGCCCAACTATAGCCCAGTGACAGAATGTCCCAGAGTGTTCTAAAGAACAACTAGAGCGCTAACAGTCTTACTTATGACAAAAGTATGGCACACCTGAAGTCATCTTGATTGGAATAAAGTGTTAACACTTAAAACATTTAATTTGCAAAGGAACAAAATGAGGGGGTTCATTTTGCCATAGAAATGTTTTATATATATATATATATTACCTACTGGCGGTCGCCAGTAGGTATATATAGTTAGGATTTTTTTCCTATGGGATTTTTGAAAATTCTATGTTGAATAACTTTGGCGTTTGAGGACGGAATTGGCTGAAATTTTCTGGAAAATGGAACATTTTGTTTCTGAGCAGCCCCTGAAAATTTGGGGGGGTTTCGTCAAGCGGGGGCCGAGAAAAAAGGGGGGTCCCAAAACGTGTTTTTAACATTGAGTTTTCCATAGGGCGGTTGGACTCACTTTTAGCTCGATCGGCTGAATGGATTTCCACGAAACTTGGCAAAAGTGTAGGGACTGGTAGCCCGATGTGCCTTTGCTATGTCTCAAGATATATGCTCCAGTGGTTTTTACGAAAATTAACTTTGAAAAATATATATTGGGCTACATTGGGCTATATATATGTTGGAGCCCAGATGTAGCCCAATGTAGCCCAATGAAGCCCAATGAAGCCCAATGTAGCCCAAAGATGGCCGCCAGAGACAAAAAAAACAAATGTAGCCCAAATATCAGCCAGATGTAGCCCAACTATAGCCCAGTGACAGAATGTCCCAGAGTGTTTTAAAGAACAACTAGAACGCTAACAGTCTTACTTATGACAAAAGTATGGCACACCTGAAGTCATCTTGATTGGAATAAAGTGGTAACACTTAATACATTTAATTTGAAAAGGAACAAAGTAAGGGGTTTCATTTTGCCATAGAAATGTTATATATATATATATTTGTTATGTTATGTTATGTTAATTTGTATTTATATAGCGCACGGCTACTCCGACAGAGTAACCCGGCGCTTTCCACAAACAACTCAATGCGTAATAACATAACACGAAACAATACAGAAAAGAAAGACCACAAAAAAACCACTAAGCATTAAAAAGCCATGTCTTTAAGCTCTTCCTAAATTGAAACAAATTGGGAGTACTGCGTAGCGCCAGTGGTAAGGAGTTCCACAACTGAGGTGCCTTGAAGCCAAAGGAACGGCCCCCAGTGCGGGCCTTGTGCACGCGAGGAACCACGGCAGTAAAAAGAGCTGCAGATCGCAGTAGGCGAGCAGGGCGGTAAAAGACCAACCTGCGCCGTAAATATCCGGCCCCAGAGCCAAACAGTGCCTTGTGCATCAACGTAAGGGATTTGAACATAATCCGCTTACGGATAGGCAACCAATGGAGCTTCTGGAGCAGCCCCAAGGCTCGCGATCGCCTATGCAGGCCAAAAATCGCGCGGGCAGCAGAGTTTTGCGCCACCTGTAGACGCTGGACCAGATAGTCTGGGAGGCCGAGGAAAAGGGCATTGGCATAGTCCAGCCTGGATCCAATGAGCGCCTGCACGGTAATCCGCCTATGCTCCGCAGAGAGCAATGGTAGAAACTTGCGGAGCATCTTCAGAACATATTATAATATATATATATATATTCACTGAAAAAACCATAGGTTATAGACCATATATAGTTAGGAATTAGCATTTACAAAACCTTGAAAATTCACTGAAAAAACCATAGGTTATAAACCATATATAGTTAGGAATTAGCATTTAAAAAACCTTACTTTACTCACACAAAACCATTGAAATTCCATATATAGTTAGTTGTACTAACTATATATCGCGCACCCGCAATCCACTGCTGATCATGTCACATATTACATCATTCATGACATGGTCAGTGACATCACTGATGACATCACTGATGACATCTCAAATGACATCACTGATGACATCACTGATGACATCTCAAATGACATCACTGATGACATCACTGATGACAACATCCAGTGACTGTATGTTTCTGTAAAGTTAAAATATGTCTTACATATTGAAGAATGGGTGGATGTAGAAGTGTCTGAACAAAGGATTTAGTAGGTGCATGACTCACTGTATGAGTGAGTGATTAAATGTGTCTCACTGAGTGCATGGGTTAGTGACTAAACTGTCTTAATTTGTGCATCATTATGTCTGTTGTTCTGTAAACTGCTGCATGTGTTGATCAGTAGCTATATGATTAACTATATGGGTTATTGATTGGTTGCCCAAGTATTTGTATGGGAGACTGAGAGTGTGTATGGGTGGCTGGGAGGTGTATGACTCTCTGCATAGATGTATGGGTTCAAAAGTGCATGTGGAAACAGCTGTATGGGCGGTTGACTGTGTGCATGACTGTATTGGTGAGTGAATAGATATCTCAGTGCTAAATGTCAAAGTAAGTACATATGTAAAATACAGTACATGTGAGAGTTGACATATATAAATAACTGTGCATAAGAGCCAGTGAATGTGTGAGTGGCTGTATGGATCATTGTGAACTTGTATCCAGGATTGTATAAGTGAGTAAATATGTTTTAGTATATGTTTGAATAAGTAAGGTGTGTTTAACTGTATAGTTAAGGAAATGGAGGTGTGATTGATTGTTTGCATGACTGACTAGGTGTGTGTGTAACTTCATGGATGAGTGACAATCTGTGAGTCTGTGTTTACACTGAGTGTATCTAAGGTTATATTAGAGTCTGAAGAGGTTCATCGTATTATCACATGAATGATGTCATCAGTGATGTGATCAGTAATGTCAAATGAGATGTCATCAGTGATGTCATCAGTGATGTCATTTGAGATGTCATCAGTGATGTCATTTGAGATGTCATCAGTGATGTCATCAGTGATGTCACTGACCATGTCATGAATGATGTAATATGTGACATGATCAGCAGTGGATTGCGGGTGCGCGATATATAGTTAGTACAACTAACTATATATGGAATTTCAATGGTTTTGTGTGAGTAAAGTAAGGTTTTTTAAATGCTAATTCCTAACTATATATGGTTTATAACCTATGATTTTTTCAGTGAATATATATATATATATATATATATATATATATATATATATATATATATATATATATATATATATATATTCACTGAAAAAACCATAGGTTATAGACCATATATAGTTAGGAAGTAAAGTAAGGTTTTTTAAATGCTAATTCCTAACTATATATGGTTTATAACCTATGATTTTTTCAGTGAATATATATATATATATATATATATATATATATATATATATATATATATTCACTGAAAAAACCATAGGTTATAGACCATATATAGTTAGGAATTAGCATTTAAAAAACCTTATTTTACTCACACAAAACCATTGAAATTCCATATATAGTTAGTTGCACTAAGTGAATATATATATATATATATATATATATATATATATATATATATATATATATATTCACTGAAAAAAACATAGGTTATAGACCATATATAGTTAGGAATTAGCATTTAAAAAACCTTATTTTACTCACACAAAACCATTGAAATTCCATATATAGTTAGTTGCACTAACTATATATCGCGCACCCGCAATCCACTGCTGATCATGTCACATATTACATCATTCATGACATGGTCAGTGACATCACTGATGACATCACTGATGACATCATCTAGTGTCTGTGTGTTTTTGTAAAGTTTAAATACGTTTTACATATTGAAGAATGACTGGATGGATGGAAGACTGAGTGTGTGTGTGGCTGGCTGGGAGGTGTGTGACGCTGTGCATATCAATGTGTACTTGTATCAGTGATTGTATAAGAGAGTAAGTATGTGTTAGTATATGTGTGAAAAGTATGGTGTTCTGTGTTTAACTATAGATGAGGAAATCGAAGTGTGATTGATTCTTCACAGGACTGACTAGGTGTATGAGTGCATATGATAGTGTTCTAATAATAACTGACTGTATGTATGAGTAATTGTATGGGTGAATGAGTGAATGTGTGTGTAGACGTACGAATCAGTTAGTGCGTATGTAGTAACTGGTATTGGTGTGTCATGATGTCATCAGTGATGTCATTTGAGATGTCATCAGTGATGTCATTTCAGATGTCATTAGTGATGTCATCAGTGATGTCACTGAAGTATGGTGTTCTGTGTTTAACTGTATAGATGCAGAAATGGAAGTGTGATTGATTCTTTACAGGACTGACTTGGTGTGTGAGTAACTCCATGGATGAGTGGCAGTGTGTGACTGTCTGCATAGGTGTATGAGTGCATATGATAGTGTTGTAATAATGAGTGACTGTATTTATGAGTGATTGTATGGGTGAATGAGTGAATGTGTGTGTAGACGTAGGAATCAGTGAGTGCGTATGTAGTAACTGGTATTGGTGTGTCATGATGTCATCAGTGATGTCATTTGAGATGTCATCAGTGATGTCATCAGTGATGTCATCAGTGATGTCATTTGAGATGTCATCAGTGATGTCATCAGTGATGTCACTGACCATGTCATGAATGATGTAATATGTGACATCATCAGCAGTGGATTGCGGGTGCGCGATATATAGTTAGTGCAACTAACTATATATGGAATTTCAATGGTTTTGTGTGAGTAAAATAAGGTTTTTTAAATGCTAATTCCTAACTATATATGGTCTATATGGTCTATAACCTATGGTTTTTTCAGTGAACTTTCAAGGTTTTGTAAATGCTAATTCCTAACTATATATGGTCTATAACCTATGGTTTTTTCAGTGAATTTCAATGGTTTTTTAATAGCAAATATCATAAGCTGTCGAATGTCAAGTACGTGGTAAGTGAAAACATTTTCGTGTTTATGCACACTGATCTGCTTTGAATGGTGCCCCCCCCCCCTCATTTCTATTAGGAGTACTCTCTCTTTGCAGATAGTGAAAGGTAGTTAACGCAGGCCTTTGCCCCCGTTGTAATCCGTCGTGCCTGCTTCTCTCTCCATTTGATTGATTGTTATCCAAGTATTTACTGTTTTAGAATTAGTTCTCTTTGGTTCATTCTCTATTTACAAACAAACACAGAGTCGCAATACTCTGTTTAGTCTTTGCAGATAACGAAAAATCGTGTAAAAAAAAAGAAAAGGAATCGAGCAAAATCAGTAGGCCACTAATGGGATCTCTTTTTGACCTCGCTAAAATAGAAACATTAGGAACAACCCCTCATGACAAATACAAAACTAGTGAGATGAACTGAACTCCACACAATGATGGCTGCAAAACAGCTCGGCTCCGCCACCCACCCCGCCCAAAATAACGATAAAGAGCGGCTGCCATGATTGGTTGCGGAATGGCCACAACGGAGCTACGAAATGGTGCTGCTCTCATGCTAACCCCAGCTTCGGTCTGAAACATCCAGAAACACTGTAGACTACCAATTCGATCAGTTCCGGTAGCGCCCCAATGTAACCCGGTAGAGAAGAACTAGCCCTCCCCTCTTTGACTGATGGTTCTTGTTGCCTGTCCTTTCTGTTGTCATTTAACAGAACTATTTAGCCTGCTGAAAGGGGTTGTGTTTCGACCGCTGGTTGGTGGAGACATTTTGACTATATTCTGGACCTGCGTTGTCGCGTAATGCGTCATATGACGCGCCGCGTTAGCGCATCCGGAAGTCATCCGGGGCGCGCAGCGCGTAACGTAAGCATAACAAGTCATGTGACTTGTTAATAAAACTTTTCATTGGTTCATTTTACTTTTCTTATTCTAATGATGAAAGCCTTGGTCATATCACCTAAAAATTACGCTTTTAATTACTTCCGAACATTATTTTCTCTTAAATATATGTGATAATGTTCCAGGCTAATGTACTTTCCCGGAAATTTTACAACTGTCCTGCAAGTAAAATATATTCTTTTTTCGAGAAAAAGAGCGTTTCTTCGTCCCATGACGGAGCCGTTGAGCAAAAGAGGGTCGACCTGCTGTCTTAGTCGCCGATACGCCTGAATATGAGATTCTTATCGATCACTTTATGTTGCAGGAATAGAAAACACAACAGCCCTTGACCATTTATCTTTACTGCGTTCCTTCGTATTATACCTTTTACCCTTCATGTAATTGGTCTGCTTTATTTCACTTGCCTTTTAATGATTCTAAAACAGTGACTATTATTAAAAACTTTACCAATGTATACACTACTACCATGTTTTCTTTTAAAAACCTTTATTGTGAAAATTTCATTATACAAATACGAGCCTATAACCACGTGGGCCTGCCACGGAGCAAACTGTAATCGTATATGATGAATAGACATTTACACTGTAGAGGAACGTAACGGGCGGGCCATTAGGTTGCAAAAACTAAGGTGTCTAACAGTTACGGAATCGGTGGATGTACATTTTATAATTAAAATACGACAGGGCCAGTTACAATAAAATTATCTAGATATACATTTGCGGGCAAGTACCATGGGTGACGTTAATTCGAATTTTCAACAGTACAGTAATCAATAACACATCAGAACTTAATATCAATAGGGATGTCGAAATATTCAATCAATTCTCGTCCCCGCCCGCCATGTGCTTCAAAACTGCATACGTATCTCGTGATTTCAAGGTTCTGCAACCAGTACACAACAAGGAGTTACGAGTCCCATTTATTCCGGCGCCATTTTGGGCGAGGACGGGCAGGTCCAGGATATAGTCAAAATGTCTCTACCAACCATCGACTATGATGATGTTCATATGCTGTATTTATTAGAGTAACACTCATCTGCCCACATGAAATTAATTTACCACAATCTAAACATGTCATTTTAATCTTTCCAAAGTTCTTCTAAATATTTGGGACCGTTTCCCTTGCCTCTGAAGCTCTCAGTGCCACTTCTTTGATGAATGTACTAGCAGGTCAGGGGTTCTCCTCCAAATCTCTCTTTTATGCAGCACTATAATTAATTGGTGCCACCTCTCCATATGACGATGCATGGTATAGTTACCACAACTATATATTTTTTCGGTTCCTCTGGAGAGTTCATCGTGGCAGATGAAGCGTGTAACATACCGGGCATTTACCTTTTTTTGCATGTACAGGAAAGGAAAAAAAAATCGAGCGTTCGAGTTCTTAAGTGTCCCAGGGCCATTTTAGTGGACCAGGCCCACATCCAAAGAACAGCTATCTCACAGGCTAATGGGGCGACCCACGCCGAGTTTCAGCATTGTAGGATGACCACACAAGTACAGCAACTTGCTAGACATCACCTCGGTGCCATCCGGATCTCGGCGCCCCACTGCAGATGAAGTGCCTCTCAACTATGAAACCACCACGGTGACATCCGGATCTTGGCGCGTTGTGCTGCCTTCGGCCTATTCGCACATCGGTCCGCTACTGACGCCATCTCACAGGCTAATGGGGTGACCCACGCCGAGTTTCAGCATTGTAGGATGACCACACCAACTTGCTAGACATCACCTCGGTGCCATCCGAATCTTTGCATCTCAACGCCTAGTGGTATCTTCCATACAGAAAATATTGTTACGCTGCCTTTGGCCCCATTCGCACATCAGTCCGCAACTTAGACATCACCTCGATGCCATCCGGATCTTGGCATCTCAGCGCCTTGTGGTGTCAGTCAGAAAATATTGTTGCGCTGCCTTTGGCCCCATTCGCACATCAGTCCGCTACTGACACCATCTCACAGGCCAATAGGGCGCCCCACGCCGACTTTTACCATTGTACGATGGCCACACCAGTGGCACAACTTCCTAGACATCACCTCGGTGCCATCCGAATCTTGGCATCTCAACGCCTAGTGGTATCTTCCATACAGAAAATCTTGTTACGCTACCTTTGGCCCCATTCGCACATCGGTCCGCAACTTAGACATCACCTCGGTGCCATCCGGATCTTGGCATCTCAGCGCCTTGTGGTGTATTCTCTTCAGAAAATATTGTTGAGCTGCCTTTGGCCCCATTCGCACATCCGTCCGCAACTTACACATCACCTCGGTGCCATCCGGATCTTGGCATCTCAGCGCCTTGTGGTGTCTTCTACTCCGAAAATATAGTAGAAAATATTGTTGCGCTGCCTTTGGCCCCATTCACACATCAGTCCGCTACTGACACCATCTCACAGGCCAACAGGGCGCCCCACGCCGACTTTTACCATTGTACGATGGCCACACCAGTGCCACAACTTGCTAGACACCACCTCGGTGCCATCCGGATCTTGGCATCTCAGCGCCTTGTGGTGTCTTCAAATCAGAAAATATTGTTGCGCTGCCTTTGGCCCCATTCGCACATCGGTCCGCTACTGACGCCATCTCACAGGCCAACGGGGCGCCCCACGCCGACTTTCAGCATTGTAGGATGGCCACACCAGTGCGGCAACTTACTAGACACCACCTCGGTGCCATCCGGATCTTGGCGCGTTGTGCTGCCTTCGGCCTATTCGCACATCGGTCCGCTACTGACGCAAACTCACAGGCCAACGGGGCGCCCCACGCCGACTTTCAGCATTGTTGGATGGCCACACCAGTGCGGCAACTTACTAGACACCACCTCGGTGCCATCCGGATCTTGGCGCGTTGTGCTGCCTTCGGCCTATTCGCACATCGGTCCGCTACTGACGCAAACTCACAGGCCAACGGGGCGCCCCACGCCGACTTTCAGCATTGTTGGATGGCCACACCAGTGCGACAACTTACTAGACACCACCTCGGTGCCATCCGGATCTTGGCGCGTTGTGCTGCCTTCGGCCTATTCGCACATCGGTCCGCTACTGACGCAAACTCACAGGCCAACGGGGCGCCCCACGCCGACTTTCAGCATTGTAGGATGGCCACACCAGTGCTGCAACTTGCTGGACACCACCTCGGTGCCATCCAGATCTTGGCGCGTTGTGTTGCCTTCGGCCTATTCGCACATCGGTCCGCTACTGACGCCGCCTCACGTGCCAACGTATTTTCTCCTAATTTTACACCCTATGCCGCATAACAGGTCATGTGACTTGTTTATAAAACTTTTCATTGGTTCATTTTACTTTTGGTTTCCTAATGATGGAAGGCTTGATCATGTGACCTAAAAACAACACTTTTCATAGGATGAAAACTTTTTTTTTTCCCCAAACGATGAAAGCCCCACCTTGTTTCTGGATGTTTCAGACTGAAGCTGGCGTCAGCATGAAAGCACCACCATCTCGTAGCTCAGTCGTGGTCATTCCGCGAGCAATCATGGCAGCCGCTCCCCACCAGAAGCCTGCAGGAGTCGCAGCCCCCAAAACTTTTGATGAATTCTCAAGGCGGAGGGGACGCTTCCGAGAATGAGGTCCAAGACCTAGCAGACAAGCGTCCGATTTCCAAGGTGTCCCAGGGCCATTTCAGTGGACCAGGCCCAAAAAGGAAACAGCCTGCCGCCATTTTGAGAGTCCTGTGACAGCCGCCTATCGCTGCACCGCAAGAGTGGGCGCAACTCAGCTGAATTGCGGCTTTTGACACAGTGGACCAAAAACGGACGGAATGGCAACTGAAACGGTAAAGGGGCGCCCCACTACAACAGATGACACTCCACCTGGAGAGGCCCGTTCACGCCGCCTCCCCCGGGGCGCTCCACGCCGTTATTCGGAGCAGCATTGTAGGATACCAAAACCAGTGCGGCAACTTACTGGACATCACCTTGGTGCCATCGTTCTGCTGCCTTGGAACTATTCGCGCAACAGTTTGCTACTGATGACCCACCCCCCGCGACGCCCCATGCCGTTATTTGCTGGGTGGCAACTTACTAGACATCACTTTCGTGTCATCTAGATTTCAACGCGTTCTGCTGCCTTGGAACTATTCGCACAACAGTTTGCTACTGATGACCCACCCCCCGCGACGCCCCACGCCGGAAATCTGGACGTTGTGCTGCGTTGGGACTATTCGCACAGCCGACCGCTACTTCGTTGTTTTTCCCTAAAAATGTTTATATGTTATTACTATTTTTGTTTTCTTGTATATATTTATAAATTATTAAAGTTTTATAATCTTACTACTTTGTCGGAGTGCTATATATTTTTAATGTGACACATAATTGTAAAAACTTTGATGTACAAACAGTCATCCCTGGAATCTTCCGCTTCAGGCTCGGTCCCCTCCCCAATCACAATACAGGATGGTTTTCAGATAATAGCAACGCTTCTGCTGTGATGAATCTCATCGAGTGTGGGCCTTGATCTACTATAACTCCTTTGAAGAGGGGTGATTCTTTACAGCTGTGGCCATAAACTACATCTGCAGGGCTAGCTGATACCCTAGGACCAGCCTGGACAATCGGACACAGAGGAAAAGGAGTGTCAGAGGGTGCGGTAGTGAATAGGGCGAAAGGGAGGTGTCGGGCCGGCACAGGGTGTGATTCTCAGGGAACAGCAGCGCAGATGGGGGAGGTTTATTACCCATGCATAAGACAGAGAGCGGGGGTGACCACTGCCTGGGGGAGATGTTTGCGAGGGTGGGGAGCCATGCTAAGGATCGACAGCGTGCACAGAGTGGGTCTGGTCAAGGCATCTAAAATGGCTGCCGTGCACGACAAAAGTGTGGCATTTGAAAAAAGACAAGATGGCGCAGACAATGTTTTTCAACACTTCCTGATTTCCTTCGAATCGAACGCTAACAGACGTTGGGGCATATTACCAAAGTTAAGCGATATTTATCCCTAACGATGCTTAGTAACTATTTTTTTACCGTCAGAAATTATCGCAGATAAACCTTGCTATTATCAAGGTTTATCGGAAATACGATAAAAAACGACCGCAATGCATTAATATCGCTGAAAACTCAGCGATATTCATGCATTACCGAGCTAATGCTCTTAGCCATGTTATCCACCTCCCATTGGATAACATGGCTAAGAACTGCTCAGGGCAGGTGGTAGCTTTTAGAGATATTCGCCCTTATCTCGAATATTTCCAAAAGTTGATAATAGGAGATAGCGATGTTAGCGACTGTTTCCAGTCGCTAACATCTTGGCATGCCCACTTTGATTGTCATTAGTGATAAATATCACTCACATGCAAAGTGGGGCCCAAGATGGTCGCTATCTTCTACTAGCCGTCGCTAACTGGTGTTAGCAACAGCTAGGTAATACACATATAATTTTATCTCCGCGAAGCGGAGCGCTGTTACAGATATATATCTTGTTTCTGAACGTTAATTTCTCAAAATGCACTGAAGCACATATATTGAGACCTAGCAAAGGCACATCGGGCTACCAGTCCCTACAATTTTGCCAAGTTTCGTGCAAATCCATTCAGCTGTTCGATCCTACCGAGAGACAAGATGGCGGCCGCTACGGACTGTTTGGAATGTTTACAGACACCGGAGAGCCAATCAGCTTCGCTTCGCAAAGCTCCGTAACGCGAAAAGTACGCGAAGCGGTGCGCTGTTACAGATGTATACCTTTTTTTGAATGTTAATTTCTCAAAATCCACTGGAGCACATATATTGAGATCTAGCAAAGGCACATCGGGCTACCAGTCCCTACAATTTTGCCAAGTTTCGTGCAAATCCAATTCAGCTGTTCGATTATTATTATTTTTATTTTTTTTTGCCCCGCGGGGCCCTTTTAAAACCTCCACATCAAACCTAGGGGGTGAGCGACAATGTACTATGCCCTCTTATGGTAATTTGCCCCTTCGCTTCGGCCTCCTCTTGTCTCTCGATCCTACCGAGAGACAAGATGGCGGCCGCTACGGACTGTTTGGAATGTTGACAGACGCCGGAGAACCAATCAGCTTCGCTTCACAAAGCTCCGTTGCGCGAAAAGTCCGCGAACCAGAGCGATGCCCGGTCCGCTGTTACAGATATATATCTTTTTTTAAACGTTAATTTCTCAAAATCCACTGGAGCACATATATTGAGACCTACAAAAGGCACATCGGGCTACCAGTCCCTACAATTTTGCCAAGTTTCGTGCAAATCCATTCAGCCGTTCGGGCTAAAAGTGAGGCCAACCGCCCTATGGAAAACTCAATGTTAAAAACACGTTTTGGGACCCCCCTTTTTTCTTGGCCCCCACTAGACGAACCCCCCCCAAATTTTCAAGGGCTGCTCAGAAACAAAATGTGCCATTTTCCTGAAAATTTCAGCCAATTCCGTCCACAAACGCCAAAGTTATTAGACATAGAATTTTCAAAGAACCCATAGAGAAAAAATCCTAACTATATATACCTACTGGCGACCGCCAGTAGGTAATATATATATATATATATATATACATACATATTACCTACTGGCGGTCGCCAGTAGGTATATATAGTTAGGATTTTTTTCCTATGGGATTTTTGAAAATTCTATGTTGAATAACTTTGGCGTTTGCGGACAAAATTGGCTGAAATTCTCAGGAAAATGGAACATTTTGTTTCTGAGCAGCCCCTGAAAATTTGGGGGGTTTTCGTCAAGGGGGGGCCGAGAAAAAAGGGGGGTCCCAAAACGTGTTTTCCCCATGTTAATTTCCATAGGGCGGTTGGACTCACTTTTAGCCCGAACGGCTGAATGGATTTCAACCAAACTTGCCAAAATTGTAGGGACTGGTACCCCGATGTGCCTTTGCTATGTCTCAAGATATATGCTCCAGTGGTTTTTACGAAAATTAACTTTGAAAAATATATATTGGGCTACATTGGGCTATATATATGTTGGAGCCCAAATGTAGCCCAATGTAGCCCAATGCAGCCCAATGTAGCCCAAAGATGGCCACCAGAGACCAAAAAAACCAAATGTAGCCCAAATATCAGCCAGATGTAGCCCAACTATAGCCCAATGGCAGAATGTCCCAGAGTGTTCTAAAGAACAACTAGAGCGCTAACAGTCTTACTTATGACAAAAGTATGGCACACCTCAAGTCATCTTGATTGGAATAAAGTGGTAACACTTAAAACATTTAATTTGCAAAGGAACAAAATGAGGGGGTTCATTTTGCCATAGAAATTATGATTAGTGCTGAAGAAAGAAAAATTAGGGCACATTTTGATTTTCAGTGAATATATATATATATACATACATATATATATAAATATTTGTGTGTGTGTGTTTGTGTGTGCTATAAAGAAATATATATTATAAATTTGTATATATATATATATATATATATATATATATATATATATTGAAGCTCTAAAAGCACCAAAGCGTCGCACTCACAGGCGGGTGCTCCCGTTGCGAGGGTGCACTCGCAAAACCAGTACCGCTCAGCCTCCCAACGCGGCAATCATCCGCAGGACGAAGGAAGCACTCACAGGGGTGTAATTTCACAAATATATATATTTATATTCACTGAAAAAACCATAGGTTATACACTATATATAGTTAGGAATTAGCATTTACAAAACCTAGAAAATTCACTGAAAAAACCATAGGTTATAGACCATATATAGTTAGGAATTAGCATTATCAAAACCTTATTTTACTCACACAAAACCATTGAAATTCGCATATATAGTTAGTTGCACTAACTATATATCGCGCACCCGCAATCCACTGCTGATGATGTCACATATTACATCATTCATGACATGGTCAGTGACATCACTGATGACATCACTGATGACATCGCAAATGACATCACTGATGACATCATCCAGTGACTGTGTTTCTGTATAGTTTAAATATGTTTTACATATTGAAGAATGAGTGGATGTATAAGTGTCTGAATGAAGGTTTTAGTAGTTGTGTGGTTGACTGTATGAGTGAGTGATTAAATGCGTCTTACTGAATGCATGGGTTAGTGACTAAACTGTCTGAAAGTGTGCATCAGTATGTCTGTTGTTGTGCAAGCTGCTGCATGTGTTGATCAGTAGCTATGTGAGTGGCTATATGGGTTATTGATTGGTTGCCCAAGTATTTGTATGGGAGACTGAGTGTGTGTGTGGCTGGCTGGGAGGTGTTTGACTCTGTGCAGATCAATGTGTACTTGTATCAGTGATTGTATAAGAGAGTAAGTATGTGTTAGTATATGTTTGAAAATGTAAGGTGTTCTATGTTTAACTGTATAGATGAGAAAATGGAAGTGTGATTGATTCTTTACAGGACTGACTAGGTGTGTGAGTAACTCCATGGATGAGTGGCAGAGTGTGAGTGTCTGTATAGGTGTATGAGTGCATATGATAGTGTTGTAAAGATGAGTGATTGTATGTATGAATGATTGTATGGGTGAATGAGTGAATGTGTGTGTAGACGTAGGAATCAGTGAGTGCGTATGTAGTAACTAGTATTGGTGTGTCAATGGTTTCAAAAAATATACTCTGTATTTAACACTGGGTGTAACAGAGGTTATATTAGAGTGTGAGGAGATGCATTGTATTATCACATTAATGATATCATCAGTGATGTGATCATTGATGTCAAATGAGATGTCATCAGTGATGTCATCAGTGATGTCATTTGCGATGTCATCAGTGATGTCATCAGTGATGTCACTGACCATGTCATGAACGATGTAATATGTGACATCATCAGCAGTGGATTGCGGGTGCGCGATATATAGTTAGTGCAACTAACTATATATGCGAATTTCAATGGTTTTGTGTGAGTAAAATAAGGTTTTGATAATGCTAATTCCTAACTATATATGGTCTATAACCTATGGTTTTTTCAGTGAATATATATATATATATATATATATATATATATATATATTCAATGAAAAAACCATAGGTTATAGACCATATATAGTTAGGAATTAGCATTTAAAAAACCTTATTTTACTCACACAAAACCATTGAAATTCCATATATAGTTAGTTGTACTAACTATATATCGCGCACCCGCAATCCACTGCTGATCATGTCACATATTACATCATTCATGACATGGTCAGTGACATCACTGATGACATCACTGATGACATCTCAAATGACATCACTGATGACATCACTGATGACATCTCAAATGACATCACTGATGACATCACTGATGACAACATCCAGTGACTGTATTTTTCTGTAAAGTTAAAATATGTCTTGAGTGGATGTAGGATTTAGTAGGTGCATGACTGACTGTATGAGTGAGTGATTAAATGTGTCTCACTGAGTGCATGGGTTAGTGACTAAACTGTCTTAATTTGTGCATCATTATGTCTGTTGTTCTGTAAACTGCTGCATGTGTTGATCAGTAGCTATATGAGTAACTATATGGGTTATTGATTGGTTGCCCAAGTATTTGTATGGGCGACTGAGTGTGTGTGTGGGTGGCTGGGAGGTGTATGACTCTGTGCATAGATGTGTGAGCAGTTTATTCACTAGATGTATGGGTTCAAAAGTGCATGTGGAAACAGCTGTATGGGCGGTTGACTGTGTGCATGAGTGTATTGGTGAGTGAATGGATATCTCAGTGTTACATGTCAAAGTAAGTACATATGTAAAACACAGTACATGTGAGAGTTGACATATATAAATAACTGTGCATAAGAGCCAGTGAATGTGTGAGTGGCTGTATGGATCATTGTGAACTTGTATCAGGGATTGTATAAGAGAGTAAATATGTTTTAGTATATGTTTGAATAAGTAAGGTGTGTATAACTGTATAGTTGAGAAAATGGAGGTATGATTGATTTTTGCATGACTGACTAGGTGTGTGAGTAACTCCATGGATGAGTGACAGTCTGTGAGTGTCTGTTTACACTGAGTGTATCTAAGGTTATATTAGAGTCTGAAGAGGTTAATTGTATTATCACATGAATGATGTCATCAGTGATGTGATCAGTAATGTCAAATGAGATGTCATCAGTGATGTCATTTGAGATGTTATCAGTGATGTCATTTGAGATGTCATCAGTGATGTCATCAGTGATGTCATTTATGATGTCATCAGTGATGTCATCAGTGATGTCATTTGAGATGTCATCAGTGATGTCATCAGTGATGTCACTGACCATGTCATGAATGATGTAATATGTGACATGATCAGCAGTGGATTGCTGGTGCGCGATATATAGTTAGTACAACTAACTATATATGGAATTTCAATGGTTTTGTGTGAGCAAAATAAGGTTTTTTAAATGCTAATTCCTAACTATATATGGTCTATAACCTATGGTTTTTTCATTGAATTTTCAAGGTTTTGTAAATGCAAATTCCTAACTATATATGGTCTATAACCTATGGTTTTTTCAGTGAATTTCATTGGTTTTTTAAAAGCTAATATCTGTAGCTGTAAAATGTATTCTTCTTTAAATCCAAAAATATATTTTATATGTTTATTAATAATTTTTTTTTTAAAATATTTTTTTTTCTTCGCTCCCGGTTCGCGAACCGGGAAGCTTCCCGTTAGCTCACCTTGATGCCGCGACCCAGTCCGCGAACCGGTAAACGTTCCGTTTGTGGAACTGCCGCGTTAGAAATGAACATCGTGACGCGTCGCGGAAGCGCGACATATCACGTTGTCGCGTAATGCGTCTTATGACGTGCCGCGTTAGCGCACCCGGAAGTGCTCCGGTACGCGAACTGAGACGCGAAGCGCAGCTCCCCGGAAGCGATCCGCGGCGCGTCGCGAAACCGCGACGTATCGCGTTGCCGCGTAATGCGTCTTATGACGCGCCGCGTTAGCGCACCCGGAAGTGCTCCGGAGCGCGAACCGAGGCGCGAAGCGCAGCGACCCGGAAGCGATCCGGGGCGCGTTCCGCAGCGCGTAACATAAGCGTGAGAGGTCATGTGACTTGTTAATAAAACTTTTCATTGGTTCATTTCACTTTTGGTTTCATAATGATGTAAGGCTAGGTCAGGTGACCTAAAAATAACACTTTTCATTGGTTTAGAACTATTGTTTTTCCCAAATGATGAAAACCCCTCCTTCTTTCCTCACTCTGACTTTCATCTTTGTGAGAGGAAGACCTTATTTCATACTTGAGCAATGGCTTCAGTAGTTGCTTCAGCTGGTGCACCCCCACCACCACCTCCACCTCCTCATGGGAAGAGAGGACCACCTCCCCAGGTCATCACCAACACAGAGGAGGAAGAGGAAGAACTAGAGGAAGAACTGTGGAGTAGTGTGGCTCACTGGTTAGAGGCGGCAGGCCTGAGAGCAGAAGTCAGCCCGGGACCAGGGTTCAATTCCCGACGCGGCAGGGTCGTGGACCTTGGTCAGCGGACTCGATAATTCTCGCTTCGGTGCTTACTATAATCAGGGGTTCCACTCGGCAACTCTGGGCATTAGCTTGCCTAATCTCCACAACGGCCCCACCAATTCCGGGGATGCCTGGCTCCACCTTGGGGACTCCCAGCAAGGGACCATCCCACAGGGAAAGCCAGGACGGGTTCCCCAGAGTTATACAGCGCCGGGACGCCCCGTTGCTGGGGCAGCTGTGCGCTTTACAAGTATACTACATTTTTTACAAGTATACTACACAAGAGGAGAGAGAAGGACCACAGTTCTTGGAAGAGGTGCCCCGGGTTTCCCATAGGAAAGCCAGTTTCATTTGGCAGTTTTTTTCACTCCCTCCAGGGCAGAAGAAAGTAAATGCGAGGTATGTCACCTGCCTCATTTGCAAAGACAAGTTATCAAGAGGGACTGATAAAAAGTATAGCTATGGGAACTATACCATGCATCGGCACATGAACAGGTGGCATCCATTGAATTACAGCCGGGCAGAGATACGTGACCTGCAGGAGAACCCAACAACAACTCCTGTGGCCAGGGCAACTTCTCAAATATCGTTGTCAGGAGCAGAGGCACGGGAAACCGTGCCAAACATTCAAGAGAACTTTGCACACATCAAGTTCACCTGTTTGTATTGTGTTGCATTGCTTTCCTGTGGAAACATGAGCATAACGTTAATCAACGTAGCTTATGAAAATCATAATTGCCCTAACCGCCCCAGACAGTAATTTTATTTTTGCTCCTGTTGAGCCCTTTTCAATGCCTGTTTTTTGTTGTTTCCCCCCCAAAAAACCCCAAAAAATATAAAATTGTTCAAAAAATACAAAAAAAACAAAAAATGTTCAAAAAAAAAAAAAATATATAAAACAACAAAAACATTAAAAAAAAAGTTCTTTTCAGAACTACCTCCCCTTTCAAAAAAAATTGCTAGAATGTTTAGCACTCTGGCAAGCTCTATTTCTTTTAGTTCGCTTCCCAGTTCGCTTCCCGGTTCGAGAACCGGGAGCGAACCAAAACATTTAAAAAAAAAAAAAAAGAAGAGTAAGTATAAGGAAAGTAAACAGAGAGTGATGTTAAAAGAAAGACAGCTATAGGGAGTAAACCAGAGATACTGTTTAATAGATCTATTTACCGAAGAAAAGATTTAAGAGGGTATAATTGTGAAAAACAAAATAGATAAGGAAGTGAAAGAAAAAAAGAGAGTAGAACAATAACAAAGAAGAGTTTCTTGGACAATGTGAGTGAATGTTCAAACTCAGAGTAAAACATGTGGAATAACAGAGAGAAAAAACAGAAAACAAAAAAGAAAAAATAACAGAAAAAGATTAATTGAAACAGCAAAGAAATGTAAATAACATAGAGCCATATCATCAACATAGGCAATAAAAGTTTTGCAGCTTTTATCGGCAGAAATGTGTCGCTAAAGCCGCTTTTGCGGCGGAAAACTGCCGCTAAAACAACTTTTGCAACACTTTTCTGCCAATAAAAACAGCAATAATTTTATTGGCTGTGTTGATAATATGCCCCTTAGTGTGCTTCAACTACACAGAAGAAGCATAATGAACAAGTAGTGAAAGAGTGACCAGTCAAAGACACTAAGAGTAATAGAGACGGAGTGAGTGAACAAAGTGAAGAACTATGAGAAGAGAGGGACTGAGAAAAGGAGTGGAAGGAGTAGAGTAAGTAGGTAATAGAGAAAGGAATGAGGGAAGTAGCAAAGGCAGGAAACTGAGGGTTAAAGAAATGAAGCTGTCAAACTACTAGTAGGTGAATGTGATAGAAATGTAACGAAAAGAGTACAAAACATTTACCTTATAATTGTCATTAACTTACTCACTTTTTGTTTTTATACTTTCAATCTGTGAAAGAGAGAACAAACATTTGAAAAATATTAAAACATGTATTTAAAAATTAGAAAAGACAAGGGAAAAGATTGAAGGACAAACAGTTTTTCAACAGCTTTGACACTTACAGAAGCTTCTGCTTCTCCAGGCCCCGTACACAGTCCTAAAGATATACATTTTAAACTAACAGTATCTTGATGCAGATGAAGTGAGGCCTATCTTAAAAAATGGTGCATCTTTTGCACTGCTGTTGTTTCACAAAAGTGTCGCAAGACACTAACATTTTAAATGTTTGTTTCAGGATGCCAATAAGATGTGTCCTATCCAGAGGTTTGTTTGAGGTGAGGCCTACTCAGGGTTCCAAATGAAATTTTGAGTTGTTGAAGAATACAGAAGAGATAATACATGTGAAGGCCTACCAATGAAGTAAGTCATGTCCACTTCACTCTTGAACAAAGGCCAGACCTCGTCTGTGTCCGTGGACAGACCTAAACTTCATCTGCACAATGTCATTCGTAAACTTAGGAAACACAGGTGATGTAATTGAAAAATGTGGAGTTTCTTTTCCTCATTTCACAATCACATCACCTGTGTTGCCTAGGCTAAGGTATCTCATAGTGCAGATGTAGTGCAGCATATTAAACAGTACCCAGAAGTGCACCACTGCATGCAACAACTTTGACACTTACAAAAGCTTCAGCTTCTGCATGCCCCCTACACAGTGCTAATTATATACATTTTAAACTGATGGTATCTTGCTGGAGATTAACTGAAATCTATCTTGCAACATGGTGCATCTTTTACACAAAAGTGACCCACAATGCAGCAAAAGAGGCGCACGGCCACCATAAATCTGACCCTAACATTTTAAATGATTGTTTCAAGATGCCAATAAGGTGTAACCTATGCACAGATTTGTTTCAGGTAAGTCCTACTCAGGGTTGCAGATGGAATTTAGGTTTGTTGAAGAATACAGAGGAGATAATACATGTGGAGGCCTACCAACGAAGTGAGTCATGTCCACTGCACTCTTGAACAAATGTCAGACCTCCTCTGTCTCCAGGAACAGGCCTAAACCTCACCTACACAATGTGATGTGTAATGTTAGGAAACACAGGTAATATAATTGAAAAACGTGCAATTTATTTTGCTCATTCCACAATCATATCACCTGTGTTTCCTTTGCTTAGGTATCTCATTGTGGAAATGTAGTCTATCATATGAAAGACTACGTAGAATATGAGCACTGTATGCAACAACTTTGACACTTACAGAAGCCTCACCTTCTCCATGCCTCCTACACAGTTCTACATGTACATCATAAATGCAAACAGTACAGAATTAATTATACATGTTAAATGGTTTATTTTTGCTCTTCTCAGAATGTATCAAATTTCACTAAAAACAGTGACTTGAAGGTATTCATCATATAACAGCGGGGAAAAAAAAACACAATCAAAATGATTGTGTTTAAAAAACCCATACAACATAACAAATCAGAATTCAAAACTCCTTAAACTTAACTTACTTTCCATGACGTCAAAGGATGTCCTATGAACAGCTTACACTCTGTTGTGCTGTTATTACTTTCAGCCCGCCACTTTCTGAAAGAAAACCTCCTTCGTTTTGAAAAACATGTTACATACAATAAATGACTTCTCGCTCTCTACCACACGTTTCCACAAGGCCAAATCGTGTCAGAGCCATTTATAACTCTTGGAATTCTTGTAAGCCAATCCCGTCATGTTGTATTTCCGCAACTTTCACAATTAAAATGTTGAAGATCATTTTCACAATCCTGGACTAGTAATATCTTCCCCTTCTTGCTCAGTCATGTTCTACATTTCCTATGACACTGATACTGCTTACTATGAAGCAGACTTACACTACCTCTATGACTACTACAATTATTTAATTCTCTACATCACTTTTAATCACAAAGCAATGTAAAACAGTAGACAGCATTACAGACTTACATTCCCTCTACTCTATGTTTTGATTGGCTGCTTCAATTAGCTTATAAAAAGAAACAGTTTTTCTGAACTCATTCAAAGTGCACTTATTTCTCCATGACATCCAGTCTTATGGTTAGAAGTTATGTCTCTGAACTACACTTATCCTCAAGGCCAAATCATGTAGGAGCCATTAGAACTTCTTGAAATTCCTCAGAGCACATCCCGAGATTCTTTCCCTAAAATGTTGGTTTTAAAAACACCAGGTAAGAGTTTTTAAGGTCATACGGCAATTTTTTTTTAAAATTAAAACAGAATCATTGCAGAATGACCAGCCATTTCTAGACTTTAAATAAGCTGTGTAATGTCCTGATGTTATTGAAGGACCATCATGATATATGATTGCTGCAGTTACAAAAGTCCTTCCTGATATTGACAACTGTGAAGCCACAACATTTTTAATTAAAGTTGTCAATTTTGTTCCATCAGGCCTACATCGTTGGAACATTAAAATGACATACTGGCCATATGTTCGTATAAATAATGTGGACATCATTTCAGATTTACATTGGCTACACTCCATGTTGTGATCAGCTGCTTTTACTAGCTTATTAAAGGAGACTGATTTACTGTCTGGCAAAGTTAAATATATAAATCTTTCTGAGTCTACACTAGTGGTACTTGATACCCTACAGTTCTCGCAGTCATGCTGCCATTGATAAGAAAGCCCAAACAGCTGATCTACATCTACACCTTCAGCATGCAATACATCAAGCATATACATTAAAAACTCCTTACAATCTTGCTGAATATTTTGAGAGAATTGTGTTTGGCCTGAACATCTGTCTAACAGATTTCGAATTTCAGACACACTTTCTATGTTTGTTCTATCAGTGCTACATTTTTCTAAGACAGAATTTAACAAACTGCAAAATCTTTGATCAGAATTGACCACAATCTCTTCTTTTACATTTTCTAGAGAAAACAAAACATTAACCACTACATTAGCATAGCAGTTGACACCAGAACTGTTTTCAAATTGAAAACCAACAACATCTTCAACAGAATCCTTTTTGTTTCTGCTTATAATTTCAGGTTCATCGTCTTTTCGTCTTTTTGCTACAACCTCCCCAGTATTGGTCACATTTCTTCGTTTCCGGCCTACCACACGTTTCTCAAACAAAGGATATTGAGGCAAATGTGGCACATACTCTCTTCTTAACCTATTGTATTCCTTAACACAATCTAGATCCGCACAAATGTTTGTGACATCACACTCAATCAAGTACAATCCCGATAAAGTTCTAACTCGTGACAATGCCACATATGCCATACCCTCCTTGAACACAGAACTGCCAATATTCACCAATGCACTGTCTACACTTAATCCTTGCGATTTATGGATTGTCACCGCATATGCCAAGCAAACAGGAAACTGCTTACGGCGAACATATAAGTCTTTTACAAGCAAAAATCTAGCAGAACTTCCTCAATGCCATCAAATTTAATTTTTAAAAATTCAATTCCATCTCTATTTCTGTATTTTACAAAATCAACAACATTACCCATTGATCCATTTACCAGACCTCTTTCAACATGTAAATTCCTTCTTAAAATTGTACGGCAGTTCAAGCACACATTCAGAGTCTTTTCAAAACCTGCAGTTTTAGATATACTCTTCTCTAATGAATCCAATTTTGTTTTCAAATTCTCAGACAAAATAATTATTGATCCCATATGCTCTACTCTGTCAATAGCTTCCAGTTTAACAATCTCTTGCTTTTCTAAATGCAACATTTTGTTGTTGAATTTGGCACATTCTGCAAGAGTTGGCATCAAACATATTCCAGATTTGTTCTCAGTAATTTTCTGAAAAATATTCTCAGGCACAACATCTTGTTCTGGATATAAATTTGACAGTAATCGTGCATGTAAAGCTTCTTTCCCATGCTCGGTCACTTTTCCAATTCTAACATCTTGTAGAATAGTCTTGTAAACTTCATCCTTCGCCTGACGCATATTTTCATGCAGTTCAGCATAATTGAAGTTTAACCAAATATTGACGTTGCCAATGCTCCCTAGGCACTTCCTGGTATCTTCATGCGTGAGCATTTTGAACACAGGTTGCCCTTTCACTGGTGTCAGCTGCAGAAGATCTCCGAAAACAATGATGTGTTTGCCACCAAATAACACATCATACTCTGTTTTGAGAACTTCTTGCATTCTCAAATGCACAAAAGCAAGCATGACATTGGAAACCATGCTTACGTCGTCAATGATAAGAAGTTTCATTTTCCTCAAGACTCTTGAAACTTCACAACAAGCATCTCCAGATAGCTTGTGATATTGTAATTTGTTGTCATGCTCCACTGGCAGCATCAGTAAACGATGTAAAGTAATCCCTTTAATGTTATGTGCTGCCAGTCCAGTTGGAGCGGTGACAACACAAGACAGCGATGACTCTGTCCTTTCCTGCAAATAACATGAAATTGCTTTAATAAGGAAACTTTTTCCAGTTCCAGCTTCTCCACTCACGTACAGTCGGACAGGCTTCAACGACGTACATGAGCACTCTTTCTTGTCATGACTTAATCCATGATCAATTTGCATGGTAACTTCGTCATATATTTTCCTCTGCTCAACGTTGAGATGTCTTTCCAACTCTTCTGAGTTAACCGCATCCTCCTGAGCATGTGCCATGGCTCTTTCCACTTCATTCATAGCAGTGGCAGCTTCATTTTCGATAACAGGTCCTCCTAGTGGATCCTGACTCAATGAAGCAGAACTCTGACTGTCCTGAGAACTGTCTCTGGCAATCTCGGCTGCAATCGTTGCTTCCTGCTCGATTTCCACATTCAACATTTCTACATATTTGGGAAAAGCAGGACATTCTATGGTCTCCTTGGCGGCATTGAAAGAGTCTTCGTAACAGAGGAAATCTCCAAGCAGTTCCTCTTCTGCACGCCAAGGCTTGAAAAGTTGCAAAAGTGCTAAATAGAAAAACTCCTTTTTTTCAGGAGATTCGCCACTCAATTTTCGATGGTTTATCAAGTGGCATTTTCTTTGCTTGACCAGACATCCCTCACTTCCTATTACAGCATACACTCCTTTCTCAGTATCTTCTTTGATGTTCCTCTTGAATATGTAATTTTGAAGAACCTCATACAGACAAACATTCTTGAGGTGACTGCTTCGATTTGGATAATATGTATCCAACATGTTTGTCTTCAAAATGTCGGTACTGTTTGGCTCCTTTTCCGCCAAATACTCAATTTCCCGCACAGGTTTGAGAACTCGATTACGCGTTGCAGCAAGACCAAGACTCGCCCAAACGATACTCCTGGACTTGGCATAGAGACTTGCTGAAGACAACCGGTCAGAACATTCGTAAGCTCCGATTTCTCGATGCGACAACATCTTCAGACTGAAACTGTACAACTTCTTGCTGAGGCTCTTTTCATGGGAAATGTCCTCCCACATATCCTTCAATTCTGTCTTCTCTTTTTTGGTGATGTAAGATGTCACATACCGAGCCACAGCCCTACAGTTATCAGCCACAAACTGTATATCCATGTTAGCATTCCACATGGACAAAATCACCGGGTTGTAGTCGTTGATGTACTTAGACTCTTCGTTCCTCTTCAAATTGTATGTGTTTTTAGGTGATTTCTTCATCACATTATGTCGCAGCGAAGACATCAAACTGTTCACTCTTCTTTTAGAAATCACCGGTCGTGGAAAGCCGAAATGACATTTGGTGTAGAACTTGTCTTTGTTTCAGAATTTACGACGACAGTACTTTCCACATCGATGGCTTTGGAAACGTAGAACTTTTTCTCTTAGGCTTTTCTTCTCCTTTGCGTTTGGAACAGCACACGTAGAATACTGTTGTATGAAACTCATCACTGAGTCTTCTGGATCCGTTCCAAATTTAGGTGCATCCTTGATCCACAGCAACATATGTATATGAGGAGCACCTCTTGCTTGGTACTCCTTTCTCCAGAAGAAATCCAACACCTCTCCAAGAGGTGGATTCTTCTTATTCATGATGAAAGACATCATAGCTTCAAATCTATGATTGAAGTACCTACATACATTGACTGGATCCAAAGAGCACAGTTCTCCGGGTGTCTTGAATTCGATGTTTTCTACGTTAGCATTTGCCTCTCGTAGAAATTCAAGTAAGTCTTCCCAGCCATACTCGGCACAGCTCAGAGTGAGGAACCATGTGGGAGTTCCTAAATTCCTCAGCATACATTTTAAATCACCATGACGACGGTACCAGTACTCATTAGTACCACGCTGACACGCCATGAGATTAATCAGGTGAGAATCCAAAATACTGTCTTGGACATTGACTTTATCCATAAAGTCACTTGCCGAGATGTTTTGCATGTGTATACCACTTTTCAAGATGTGGTTCACTGCATATGACAGTCCAGACAGATCGCTTTCAAACAGGAGATGAAACAAATAAGGAATGCATTGTCGAAACCTAGCATCTCCTGCATACAATCGCAAAGTCTGGTATTCAGAAGCAGGAATTTGATGAGGTCGCTCATCATATCTTCCTCCGTGACCTGTTGGAAAAAGCTGTGGGAAACACCGAGCTTCCAAACTTTCCTCCCAAACACTAATGGGACTCCCTTTGGCTTGTTTCATTTGAAACAACTCAATAGCATTCCCCATGACTTCCTTGGAATGCAAAGGATGAACACTATAATGTTCATATATTTCTTCACTAGTAGAGGGTTCTACTTTCTCAATTTGACCAGCACACAAATCACTATCCTCTTCCTCACTTACTTCCTCTTCTGCAACATATACATTCTTATAATACTTATTTTTTTTTTCAAGTACAATGTTGCCTTTCTGACTTTCCTAACATCCACTAAATCTTGCCATATTTTCTTATTCTTTGTCGGAACCCCATTAACTAAGATAACCAGAGGTTCCTCTTCCACTTTTTCTACTCCAATTGTGTTAATGTTTTTCTTAAAATCTAGAGGCAAATAAACAACTCTTCCCTTTAATCCTCTCTGTAAATCTGATGGAGGCAATTTCCCTGTCTGTGGCTCCATTCTTACAATAGCCTGAAAGGGATGGATACTTTGAATCAAAATAGATTCATAAGTATTTAAATCCTTCAATTCAGAAGGAATCTCAACAAATTCCAGATTATTATGAACTGCTCTAGCAGGCATCTGGTTTTGATTTAATTTATTACAACAATAAGTACACACACGTTGATCCAATCCCAAATCAAAACAATTTTCTACCATCAAGTATGTTGCGAAATCCTTCCATTCACTATTATTTTCCCTTTCACTTTTTGCATATAAATCCACTAACTTAGTCTGATTCTTATAATAAGTGCGTCGACAACACACACAAGTGAAATTTGGCCTCTCACTTGATTTGACCTGAAACGTCGCAATTTCCCTCTGGAAATTATCTGTACTGGAAACCTGTACACTATCTTCCACATTACCCGCTTCTTCTTGGTCAATTTCAACATTCTCCTCTTTACTTCCAAAGTAACAAAACTCAATTTCTTCACATATATTCTTCACATCTATTTCAGAACCATGCAAAAGAGCAGCGCATAATTGTTTAAGCATAATTGCTGGACTCTTAGCATAATACAACATTCTAACTAATTTCCTCACTTTATTATGATGCACTGCTAGCATCCTGAAATGATGAAAAACACTCTGGCATACTCTCCTGGAAAGACAAGCCAGTGAATGACCATGCAAACCTGTCACTTCTCTCACTCTGCAAGGATCTAATTCTTGCAACAACTTCATTTTCTGCTTCAAACTTTTCTTATTAAATGACCGTACAAAATCACAAAGCAAATTGATGGAATCCTGTCGCACACTGCAAATACTACTACACTTCCAGGTGTACACAGGACCCTTAAGATGTCTTCCTAAAACCTCATTACCTAACACCTCTTCTGCCTCTGTTGTCACAAGTTTTTCTTTTTCAACTGGACAACCATCTTTCACTTCATAAGCTCGACCACTGGTGTCAACTGCATGCACCGAATCATTATCCTGGAAATAACTCTCCTCATTAAAAAATGCCTCACAGCTTGAACTATGCATCCATTCTCCAGAAAAAACTTCACAAAAATTATTACGATTAACTATTCTCTTCCATCTACTATTTCTTTTGAAATCATAAATTGCCTTGTTTAGCTTCCTAATTCTATTGATTATCAAAATAAATAACTTACGTTTAATTTCAAATGCCTGATCAATAACTTTCTCAACTTTTTTTTTCTCTTATAAAAAACCACTTTCTGTTGACCTTTCTTAATATTTTTTAACAAATTGCCAATTATCCTGTTGCGGAACATTCGTTTACGAATGTCCCTAAACTGTTGTTTCCTTCTACTATCATGCACAGAGTTATCTCTTGCTCTAGCAGTAACATTTTTCATTGGCCTTTCCTTTCCGTTTGAATTGCTTCTCTTTTTCTGGACTGAAACATTTTCTGTAGTAATATTTTTTTTACTACAGATATTTCTTATGAATGTTTTTGTACTCTTACCCGGTGCTTTCTTGGTGACTTGACAAATCTTTTTGTTAGAGGACTGCTGCTTTTTTTCATTGACCTGCTGTCTTTGACGTTTTGCAGCCTTTCTCAGTCTTTCTTTGGTTGGCATGGTGAAATCTTGAAATGATCTGCAGTTGAATCTGTGGTAAAATATATTAAAAAATGTTATTAACCACTATTACCCAGCAGTAAATCAATAACAGTAATCAAAAACTTAAAACACTACTTGACATTTTTACATAGAAGATTTTTTAGTCCTTGGCAAATTTAGAATACAGAAATAGCAGAAAAGAAATGGAATTTATATTCATTTTACCTGTGCTATTTTATATGTGAATCTGATCTAATTTTATGAGCATATTTTAATATTTTATTGAAGACACTACACATAACCTGTTTTTGAAGGTGTCTTTATTTTTAAATTAAACGGTTTACATTTTTACTTTTTATTTATTATACATTTTTAAAATAAATGTTTATAGTTCCATAGGCTCAAGCACGTCAGCTTCCCATCCTATGTCATATAATTCTGACAAATCTGCATCCTCATCACGTTCTTCTTCATCCTCAGGATTTAAATCATCCAAGGGATCAACATCCACTGATGTTTCAATTACAAGTTCAATGATGAGGTCGAAATCAACTGATTGCTGATTGTCGCTCATGTTGATGTTGTCTTTATCTTTAAAGAAAGATAACAACAATGAGATGTTGCAGAGTAAGAGACAAATCTCAGAGATTATAATAGTAAAATTGTTTAACAAGAGTAACATTTTGCAGCTATTATTTAGCCATGTCCAGCGATGCTGAGCAGGTGAAGCCTATGTCTAATTTTTCACTGAACAGGACTCATCTCTTCTTAACCTTGGATAAGCCTCACCGACTCTGTGTCCCCTGCACATACATAAATGTAAAGGGGCACATTTATGTTAACTGGCACATCCCCAGGCATGCACCAGTTAACGTGCACCACTGCTCTGCCACCCATGGTGTGCCGCATTTACAATCAGATAGGAGAAAGCTGCGTCAAAACCCTGCGCCTGCTTGAAGCAGGCATAGGTCTTGATGCAACATTGTGGAGATGGGGCACCCCTGAGCGTTGCTGGAGCTGCATCGCACTTGCGATACAACTCCAGCAATGCGCCACCTTAACGGCACAGATGCGTCACGCATCTGTGCCATTTTTGCCCCATGCTGCGCCGCATTGTAAATGCAGCACACCATGGGTGGCGGAACAGCGGCACAGGATGACTGGCACATCCCTGGTGATGCGCCAGTCATCATAAATCTATCCCTAAGCTTCTTATCTTGTTAGAGATAAACTGCCATATGTATCATCAAAATATTTTGCATTTCCTAAATAGCGAATTTTAAGGAATAAATAGCGATTCTTTACCATTCCTAATTTGCGATGAGCAAATTGTTAATTGCAAATTACTCATTCATTTCCATGGGCCAGGAGGCCCATAGGAATGAAGGTGCAATTTGCGATTAGCAATTAGCTCATCGCAAATTAGGAATTTTTCCAAAGGTGCAGGGGTGTCTCAAGAACACCCTGCTGCACCCCTGAAAAAGAAATTTGGGGGCATATGGCGCACATACATGCCCTAAGGGCATGTATGGGCATCATATGGCACCTTTTGTTTTTTGAAAAAAAGCTTTTTGAAAAGAATTCGCAAATTACCACCAACTAGAAGTTGGTGGTAATTTGCAAATCCGTAATGGCATTTTTTGCATATTTTTTGTTTGATACATTGCATTTAAGGAATCGCAAAATTTGCTAATCCTTAAGTGCAATCGCAAAATAAGGAATAGCAAATTTTGCTATTCCTTATTTTGCATCAAACTTGTTAGATACATACCATTTGTCTAATTAGCATTCGCAAAGGCCGAAATTCGCAGAATTTTGGCCTTTGCGAATGCTAATTAGCTTGATACATATGGCCCCAAGTGAGGCCTGTCTTGCAACATGGTGCATCTTTTGCATCACTGCTGCATCGGTTTCATGTAGCACGTTTTTTTTACACCATGACACATCTGCCTAAATGCATCAATTTGTAATTTTGTTGTCTCATAGCAAATCTTTTGCACCGCCGCTGCATCACAAAAGTGACACACAGTGGCGCAAAAGAGGCATACACCTATCATAAATCTGTCCCTAGCATTTTAAATGATTAATTCAGGATGACGATAAGGTGTGGCCTATCCAGAGGTTTGTTTAAGGTGAGGCCTACTCAGGATTGCAGATGAAAGTTACGCTTGATGAAGAATACAGAGGAGATAATACATGTAAAGGTCTACCAATGAAGTAAGTTATGTCCACTTCATTGCGCCAGTCATCATAAATGTATCCCTAAGCTTCTTATCTTGTTAGAGATGAACCGCCATATGTATCATCATACTATTTTGCATTTCCTAAATAGCGAATTTTAAGGAATAAATAGCGATTCTTTACCATTCCGAATTTGCGATGAGCAAATTGCTAATTGCAAATTACCCATTCATTTCCATGGGCCAGGAGGCCCATAGGAATGAAGGTGCAATTTGCGATTAGCAATTAGCTCATCGCAAATTAGGAATTTTTCCAAAGGTGCAGGGGTGTCTCAAGAACACCCTGCTGCACCCCTGAAAAAGAAATTTGGGGGCATATGGCGCACATAAATTTTGAAAACATTCCATTACCTCAAAAACGATTTTCAACTCATAATTTGAAAACACTGCCCACGGGGAAATGACTTAAAATGTCCTCAAGACACATGAAAGTGTTTTTTTAAAGCCTTTGCAACTTTTTTTGGTCACTTTTAACATGGCTATGTAACTCAAACAGTCAAAATCTAAATTTACCATGCACAGGTGGGACCATATTTACAAGGAATGTGCTCCACGGGGAAAGGTCTTTTAATGTAATATGGGAAAAATGACATCAGAGACACTGAAATGCCTTATAAAGAAGCATACACCATTAGGTCCTTGTCATAAATTTAAAAACCATTCCTTTTCCCCAAAAACGATTTTCAAATCATAATTTGAAAACACTGCACATGGGGAAATGACTTAAAATGTCCTTAAGACACATGAAAGCGTTTTTTGATTGCCTTTCCAGCATGGTTGGGTCACTTTTAACATGGTTATGTAACACAAACATTCAAAATCTAAATTTGCCATGCACAGGTGGGAGCATATTTACAAGGAATTTGCTCCACAGGGAAAGGTCTTACATTAAAATGGGAAAAATAACATCAGATACACTCAATTGCCTTATAAAGAAGCATACACCATTATGTCCTTGTCATAAATATTAAAACCATTCCTTTTCCCAAAAAACGATTTTCAAATCATAATTTGAAAACACTGCACATGGGGAAATGACTTAAAATGTCCTTAAGACACATAAAAGCGTTTTTTGATTGCCTTTGCAGCATGTTTGTGTCACTTTTAACATGGCTATGTAACGCAAACATTCAAAATCTAAATTTGCCATGCACAGGTGGGAGCATATTTACAAGCAATTTGCTCCACAGGGAAAGGTCTTACATTAAAATGGGAAAAATAACATTAGAGACACTCAATTGCCTTATAAAGAAGCATACACCATTATGTCCTTGTCATAAATATTATAACCATTCCTTTTCCTCAAAAACGATTTTCAAGTCATAATTTGAAAACACTCCACAGCTCCTATGCACAAAAAAACCCTGTCAGTACTAATACTTCATATTTTCTCCAATTACAATTTCTCAAAGAAACAAAATCTATTTGTAAAACACTTGAGACAAAGCAACATTTGAAAAACACAACTTTCTTCATAATTTTCTCCTTAAAGCACACTATTCTCTATCTAAATTAAAGAAATCTTTTCTCACCTTAGCAAATACTTTGAGTTTCAAAACAGTCTCAGAAACACACCAATTTGTCTTCAGCAGAGCAAAAGGTATGCACTCCAGAGTCTGCAGCTATCAAAAGCACAGAAATGCTGTAATTCTTCTCACATATCTCTCATGTCACCCAATCAAAACTCTTCCCTCACTTTTTTTCAAATCAAAACCCTTCCCCCCTCTGCCCTTTCTGCCTTTTTTGCATAGCAACCACCTCTTGGAAGACCTCTGGTGTTTGCAAGTTCACACAACAATGTTGCAATTGAACTCTGAACTCTCAGTGCACCTCATATCCAGTGCATTCTTTCATTTAATGATTTTTTCTTGACCACTCAAAATACATCTTTCAAAGAACTCATCCATGCACCCTAACTTTCTGTTTTCAGCAATCAAAATCCACCAATCACTGTTACTGCTTCATTAACACAGAAACTCCACAGTTATTTTCATTTTAAACTCTTATTTTTTCAACTGCCATTTCATTGCCACACTTCATCTGACTGCAGGAGAACCTTCTCTCACCATGTTTTCTGTCTGGATTGTTGGACATAGTTACATCTATTGGGCTCAGAGGTATGCTGAGAACAGGAATTTACCTAACCTCAATTTACAAGATGTGGAAATCAAGTGGTTTGGCCACAGAGGATTAAAATGTCACCAATTGATACCATTGGTGAAAACCTTTATGCATTTGCCAAAACCTGACCTGTTAATTGTGCACTGTGGAGGTAATGATTTGGGCACTTTGACTGGGGTAGGTCTGGAAATGCTTTTAAAGGACACCTTTGAGCAATTAATGGCACTTTTTCCTCAGACTGCCTTGGTATATTCAAATATATGCCAAAGACAGAAATGGAGGTGGTCAAACCAATTTTGTCCAAAAATTGAGAAGTCGAGGAAGCATGTAAACAAATCTGTTTCAGCTTACATGAGAGACCATGGAATGGGCTCCGTGTACAACAATAACTTGCGTTACTACATGCAAGATATCTACAGAGGAGATGGAGTTCACTTCTCAGATGAGGGCAACAGAATTTTCATTCTGAATTTAAGACTATGCATTGGTACCTACTTATAAGTACCTAAATGTACCATAAACCCAAAAGCTCTTCTCAGAGCTACCCTACATCTGATCACTCACAATTATTATTTTACTCTAACTTTTTTCACTAATTTTCAACAAAGTACGCTCCCCAGAACGCTTCCCGGTTCGCGAACCGGGCGCACTCCACGCAAAAAAACAAAAAAAACGATATTTATTTTTTTGCCCTGCGAGACCCTTTTAAAGCCTCCACATCAAACCTAGGGGGTCAGGGAGGATCTACTATGCCCCCTTATGGTCATTTGCCCCTTCGCTTTGGCCTCCTCTTGTCTCTCGATCCTACCGAGAGACAAGATGGCGGCCGCTACGGACTGTTTGGAATGTTTACAGACGCCGAAGAACCAATCAGCTTCGCAAAGCTCCGTAACGCGAAAAGTACGCGAAGCGGAGCGCTGTTACAGATATATATCTTTTTTTGAACATTAATTTCTCAAAATCCACTGGAGCACATATATTGAGACCTAGCAAAGGCACATCGGGCTACCAGTCCCTACAATTTTGCCAAGTTTCGTGCAAATCCATTCAGCCGTTCGATTATTATAAATTTTTTTTTTTTGCCCCGCGGGGCCCTTTTAAAACCTCCACATCAAACCTAGAGGGTCAGGGAGGATTTACTATGCCCCCTTATGGTCATTTGCCCCTTCGCTTTGGCCTCCTCTTGTCTCTCGATCCTACCGAGAGACAAGATGGCGGCCGCTACGGACTGTTTGGAATGTTTACAGACGCCAGAGAACCAATCACCTTCGCTTCACAAAGCTCCGTAACGCGTAAAGTCAGCGAACCGGAGCGCTGCCCGGTCCGCTGTTACAGATATATATCTTTTTTTGAACGTTAATTTCTCAAAATCCACTGGAGCGCATATATTGAGACCTACAAAAGGCACATCGGGCTACCAGTCCCAACAATTTTGCCAAGTTTCGTGCAAATCCATTCAGCCGTTCGGGCTAAAAGTTCGTAATTTGCGATGAGGTAATTGCTAATCGCAAATTGCACCTTCATTCCTATGGGCCTCCTGCTCCATGGAAATGAATGGGTAATTTGTAATTAGCAAATAGCTCATCGCAAACTAGGAATGGTAAAGAATCGCTATTTATTCCTTAAAGTTCGCTATTTAGGAAATGTAAAAAACTTTGATGATACATATGGCGGTTCATCTCTAACAAGATAAGAAGCATAGGGATAGATTTATGATGACTGGCCCATCACCAGGGATGTGTTAGTCATCCTGTGCCGCTGTTCCGCCACCTATGGTGTGCTGCATTTACAATGCAGCGCATCATGGGGCAAAAACAGCACAGATGCGTGACGTATCTGTGCCGTAAAGGTGGCGCATTGCTGGAGTTGTATCGCAAGTGTGATGAAGCTCCAGCAAGGCTCAGGGGTGCCCCTGTCGCAGGGTTTCTGTTCTCGCACAGAACTGTGCACAGAGGATTGGAACCTCGGCGAATTAGGGTGCCCCAAAACTCACCTTAGTACTCAAAAACCCCTTAGCAAGCTAGGTACAGTGTCACATTCGATATAACAAACTCTCAATGTTTAGACAATCCAGAATATGAACTTATAGTACCTCAGGATACGTGGAACTCATGAACACTCGGTCGTTATATATTTATTAGAAACCAGAACATGGAGTTAAGAAGAACACATGTGCATTTGAAATGTTTATTTACTAATGCCGTCTTCTCAGGCGAAGTATCTTAGATAATACAAGTACACATCCTCGTCGCTATTGGAATAATGTGAGAACGCACGCCTTTAAATGCTTTTTAGTTATCTTTATTCCGGAGCGCCGGGGCTAAGCTGTTGCTCAACGGTCGGCGTCAAGCAAACAATATGGCCGCCTTCTGCTTTCTGTTTCCTCACATCCTGTTCCTGTGCAGGAACACTAGAACGGTACCACAATTATCAGTAGCAAAATTACCAGCATAGTTACTAGTACATAAAAAGCGAATGGTGACAGTATGTTAACATGCTGTAAATGAATAAGAGTTAGCAATACTTATAAGCAGCCGCGGGCCGTGGAGGGAGTTACGGTGGGGCAGGGAGGCGGGGAGGGGGAGGGGCAGGGTGGAGAGGGCCAAAAAACGGCAACTGGATAATTACAGCTAAGTAAACAATTTAAATAATAAAACGAATTTCGTAGCGCGTACTGCATCGCAAAATGCGATGCAGTGCGCGCTACGAAATTCGTTTTATTAATCAAATTGTTTACTTACCTGTAATTATCCAGGTGCCGTTTTTTAGCCCTCTCCACCCTGCCCCTCCCCCTCCCCGCCTCCCTGCCCCACCGTAACTCCCTCCACGGCCCGCGGCTGCTTATATCTCACCCTCCCTAATACACATATTATATTATTTGCTAAGAAGGTCTCTTTGTGTTGGTTTAGGGCGTGCCCATACTTTAGTGTCTTAGATTTGAAGGAATCACATCAGCATACACCAGCTCTCTCTTCATGTGAACCGCATCAAGTGTTGTGTATGTGTGTTCGGCAAAGCAATATAAAACCCGCCTCATGTCCAGAATTGGCAGAAGCTGCACTTATGTTATGAGTATGAAGTCGTGGAGATCAGACCTCATAACAATTCTGTATCGTGTTGTTCTTGAAACTTCAGCACTCGCTGTACAGATATAGTTTAACAAGCAAAGCAGATAGTAGAGCAATAACATATTATTCTCATGTAAACCACGATGAACTACTAGGTTGAAAGCTAAAGCAACAACTAAGTGTCGTGTGCAGAAGTTGCAAAAAAGGAAAAATGGCGTTAAGTGTGTTAAGTTTTTGATGACTGTTATTAATTTACTGTTGGGTAATAGTGCTTAATAACATTTTTTATTATATTTTACCACAGATTCAACTGCAGATCATTTCAAGATTTCAGCATGCCAACCAAAGAAAGAGTGAGAAAGGCTGCAAAACGTCAAAGACAGCAGGTGAATGAAAAAAAGCAGCACCAAGAAAGCACCGGGTAAGAGTACAAAAACATTCATAAGAAATATCTGTAGTAAAAAAAATATTACTACAGAAAATGTTTCAGTCCAGAAAAGGAGAAGCAATTCAAACGGTAAGGAAAGGCCAATGAAAAATGTTAATGCTAGAGTAAGAGATAACTCTATGCATGAAAGTAGAAGGAAACAACAGTTTAGGGACATTCGTAAACGAATGTTCCGCAACAGGATAATTGGCAATTTGTTAAAAAATATTAAGAAAGGTCAACAGAAAGTGGTTTTTTATAAGAGAAAAAAAATAGTTGAGAAAGTTATTGATCAGGCATTTGAAATTAAACGTAAGTTATTTATTTTGACAATCAATAGAATTAGGAAGCTAAACAAGGCAATTTATGATTTCAAAAGAAATAGTAGATGGAAGAGAATAGTTAATCGTAGTAATTTTTGTGAAGTTTTTTCTGGAGAATGGATGCATAGTTCAAGCTCTGAGGCATATTTTAATGAGGAGAGTTATTTCCAGGATAATGATTTGGTGCATGCAGTTGACACCAGTGGTCGAGCTTATGAAGTGAAAGATGGTTGTCCAGTTGAAAAAGAATAACTTGTGACAACAGAGATAGAAGAGGTGTTAGGTAATGAGGTTTTAGGGAGACGTCCTAAGGGTCCTGTGTACACCTGGAAGTGTAGTAGTATTTGCAGTGTACGACAGGATTCCATCAATTTGCTTTGTGATTTTATACGGTCATTTAATAAGAAAAGTTTGAAGCAGAAAATGAAGTTGTTGCAAGAATTAGATCCTTGCAGAGTGAGAGAAGTGATAGGTTTGCATGGTCATTCACTGGCTTGTCTTTCCAGGAGAGTATGCCAGAGTGTTTTTCATCATTTCAGGATGCTAGCAGTGCATCATAATAAAGTGAGGAAATTAGTTAGAATGTTGTATTATGCTAAGAGTCCAGCAATTATGCTTAAACAATTATGCGCTGCTCTTTTGCATGGTTCTGAAATAGATGTGAAGAATATATGTGAAGAAATTGGGTTTTGTTACTTTGGAAGTAAAGAGGAGAATGTTGAAATTGACCAAGAAGAAGAGAGTAATGTGGAAGATAGTGTACAGGTTTCCAGTACAGATAATTTCCAGAGGGAAATTGCGACGTTTGAGGTGAAATCAAGTGAGAGGCCAAATTTCACTTGTGTGTGTTGTCGACGCACTTATTATAAGAATCAGACTAAGTTACTGGATTTATATGGAAAAAGTGAAAGGGAAAATAATAGTGAATGGAAGGATTTTACAACATACTTGATGGTAGAAAATTGTTTTGATTTGGGATTGGATCAACGTGTGTGTACTTATTGTTGTAACAAATTAAATCAAAACCAGATGCCTGCTAGAGCAGTTCATAATAATCTGGAATTGGTTGAGATTCCTTCTGAATTGAAGGATTTAAATACTTATGAATCTATTTTGATTCAAAGTATCCATCCCTTTCAGGCTATTGTAAGAATGGAGCAAAAGACAGGGAAATTGACTCCATCAGATTTACAGAGAGGATTAAAGGGAAGAGTTGTTTATTTGCCTCTAGATTTGAAGAAAAACATTAACACAATTGGAGTAGAAAAAGTGGAAGAGGAACCTCTTGTTATCTTAGTTAATGGGGTTCCGACAAAGAAAAAGAAAATATGGCAAGATTTAGTAGATGTTAGGAAAGTCAAAAGGGCAACATTGTATTTGAAAAAAAAAAAAATACTATAAAAATGTATATGTTGCAGAAGAGGAAGTAAGTGAGGAAGAGGATAGCGATTTGTGTGCTGGTCAAATTGAGAAAGTAGAACCCTGTACTAGTGAAGAAATATATGAACATTATAGTGTTCATCCTTTGCATTCCAAGGAAGTCATGGGGAATGCTATTGAGTTGTTTCAAATGAAACAAGCGAAAGGGAGTCCCATTAGTGTTTGGGAGGAAAGTTTGGAAGCTCGGTGTTTCCCACAGCTTTTTCCAACAGGTCAGGGAGGAAGATATGATGAGCGACCTCATCAAATTCCTGCTTCTGAATACCGGACTTTGCGATTGTATGCAGGAGATCCTAGGTTTCGACAATGCATTCCTTATTTGTTTCATCTCCTGTTTGAAAGCGATCTGTCTGGACTGTCATATGCAGTGAACCACATCTTGAAAAGTGGTATACACATGCAAAACATCTCGGCAAGTGACTTTATGGATAAAGTCAATGTCCAAGACAGTATTTTGGATTCTCACCTGATTAATCTCATGGCGTGTCAGCGTGGTACTAATGAGTACTGGTACCGTCGTCATGGTGATTTAAAATGTATGCTGAGGAACTTAGGAACTCCCACATGGTTCCTCACTCTGAGCTGTGCTGAGTATGGCTGGGAAGACTTACTTGAATTTCTACGAGAGGCAAATGCTAACATAGAAAACATCGAATTCAAGACACCCGGAGAACTGTGCTCTTTGGATCCAGTCAATGTATGTAGGTACTTCAATCATAGATTTGAAGGTATGATGTCTTTCATCATGAATAAGAAGAATCCACCTCTTGGAGAGGTGTTGGATTTCTTCTGGAGGAAGGAGTACCAAGCAAGAGGTGCTCCTCATATACATATGTTGCTGTGGATCAAGGATGCACCTACATTTGGAACGGATGCAGAAGACTCAGTGATGAGTTTCATAGAACAGTATTCTACGTGTGCTGTTCCAAACGCAAAGGAGAAAAAAAGCCTAAGAGAAAAAGTTCTACGTTTCCAAAGCCATCGATGTGGAAAGTACTGTCGTCGTAAATTCCGGAACAAAGACAAGTTCTACACCAAATGTCGTTTCGGCTTTCCACGACCGGTGATTTCTAAAGGAAGAGTGAACAGTTTGATGTCTTCACTGCGACATAATGTGATGAAGAAATCACCTAAAAACACATACAATTTGAAGAGGAACGAAGAGTCTAAGTACATCAACGACTACAACCCGGTGATTTTGTCCATGTGGAATGCTAACATGGATATACAGTTTGTGGCTGATAACTGTATGGCTGTGGCTCGGTATGTGACATCTTACATCACCAAAAAAGAGAAGACAGAATTGAAGGATATGTGGGAGGACATTTCCCATGAAAAGAGCCTCAGCAAGAAGTTGTACAGTTTCAGTCTGAAGATGTTGTCGCATCGAGAAATCGGAGCTTACGAATGTTCTGACCGGTTGTCTTCAGCAAGTCTCTATGCCAAGTCCAGGAGTATCGTTTGGGCGAGTGTTGGTCTTGCTGCAACGCGTAATCGAGTTCTCAAACCTGTGCGGGAAATTGAGTATTTGGCGGAAAAGGAGCCAAATAGTACCGACATTTTGAAGACCAACATGTTGGATACATATTATCCAAATCGAAGCAGTCACCTCGAGAATGTTTGTCTGTATGAGGTTCTGCAAAATTACATATTCAAGAGGAACATCAAAGAAGATACTGAGAAAGGAGTGTATGCTGTAATAGGAAGTGAGGGATGTCTGGTCAAGCAAAGAAAATGCCACTTGATAAACCATCGAAAATTGAGTGGCGAATCTCCTGAAAAAAAGGAGTTTTTCTATTTAGCACATTTGCAACTTTTTAAGCCTTGGCGTGCAGAAGAGGAACTGCTTGGAGATTTCCTTTGTTACGAAGACTCTTTCAATGCTGCCAAGGAGACCATAGAATGTCCTGCTTTTCCCAAATATGTAGAAATGTTGAATGTGGAAATTGAGCAGGAAGCAACGATTGCAGCCGAGATTGGCAGAGACAGTTCTCAGGACAGTCAGAGTTCTGCTTCATTGAGTCAGGATCCACTAGGAGGACCTGTTATCGAAAATGAAGCTGCCACTGCTATGAATGAAGTGGAAAGAGCCATGGCACATGCTCAGGAGGATGCGGTTAACTTAGAAGAGTTGGAAAGACAACTCAACGTTGAGCAGAGGAAAATATATGACGAAGTTACCATGCAAATTGATCATGGATTAAGTCATGACAAGAAAGAGTGCTCATGTACGTCGTTGAAGCCTGTCCGACTGTACGTGAGTGGAGAAGCGGGAACTGGAAAAAGTTTCCTTATTAAAGCAATTTCATGTTATTTGCAGGAAAGGACAGAGTCATCGCTGTCTTGTGTTGTCACCGCTCCAACTGGACTGGCAGCACATAACATTAAAGGGATTACTTTACATCGTTTACTGATGCTGCCAGTGGAGCATGACAACAAATTAGAATATCACAAGCTATCTGGAGATGCTTGTTTTGAAGTTTCAAGAGTCTTGAGGAAAATTAAACTTCTTATCATTGACGAAGTAAGCATGGTTTTCAATGTCATGCTTGCCTTTGTGCATTTGAGAATGCAAGAAGTTCTCAAAACAGAGTATGATGAGTTATTTGGTGGCAAACACATCATTGTTTTCGGAGCTCTTCTGCAGCTGACACCAGTGAAAGGGCAACCTGTGTTCAAAATGCTCACGCATGAAGATACCAGGAAGTGCTTAGGGAGCATTGGCAACGTCAATATATGGTTAAATTTCAATTATGTTGAACTGCATGAAAATATGCGTCAGGCAAAGGATGAAGTTTACAAGACTATTCTACAAGATGTTAGAATTGGAAAAGTGACCGAGCATGGGAAAAAAGCTTTACATGCACGATTACTGACAAATTTATATCCAGACCAAGATGTTGTGCCTGAGAATATTTTTCAGAAAATTACTGAGAAAAAATCTGGAATATGTTTGATGCCAACTCTTGCAGAATGTGCCAAATTCAACAACAAAATGTTGCATTTAGAAAAGCAAGAGATTGTGAAACTGGAAGCTATTGACAGAGTAGAGCATATGGGATCAACAATTATTTTGTCTGAGAATCTGAAAACAAAATTGGATTCATTAGAGAAGAGTATATCTAAAACTGCAGGTTTTGAAAAGACTCTGAATGTGTGCTTGAACTGCCGTATAATTTTAAGAAGGAATTTACATGTTGAAAGAGGTCTGGTAAATGGATCAATGGGTAATGTTGTTGATTTTGTGAAATACAGAAATAGAGATGGAATTGAATTTTTAAAAATTAAATTTGATGGCATTGAGGAAGTACAGCTAATTGGTCGTTGTTCTGCTAGATTTTTGCTTGTAAAAGACTTATATGTTCGTCGTAAGCAGTTTCCTGTTTGCTTGGCATATGCGGTGACAATCCATAAATCGCAAGGTTTAAGTGTAGACTGTGCATTGGTGAATATTGGCAGTTCTGTGTTCAAGGAGGGTATGGCATATGTGGCATTGTCACGAGTTCGAACTTTATCGGGATTGTACTTGATTGAGTGTGATGTCACAAACATTTGTGCGGATCTAGATTGTGTTAAGGAATACAATAGGTTAAGAAGAGAGTATGCGCCACATTTGCCTCAGTATCCTTTGTTTGAGAAACGTGTGGTAGGCCGGAAACGAAGAAATGTGACCAATACTGGGGAGGTTGTAGCAAAAAGACGAAAAGTCGATGAACCTGAAATTATAAGCAGAAACAAAAAGGATTCTGTTGAAGATGTTGTTGGTTTTCAATATGAAAACAGTTCTGGTGTCAACTGCTATGCTAATGTAGTGGTTAATGTTTTGTTTTCTCTAGAAAATGTAAAAGAAGAGATTGTGGTCAATTCTGATCAAAGATTTTGCAGTTTGTTAAATTCTGTGTTATAGAAATGTAGCACTGATAGAACAAACATAGAAAGTGTGTCTGAAATTCGAAATCTGTTAGACAGATGTTCAGGCCCAACACAATTCCCTCAAAATAGTCAGCAAGATTGTCAGGAGTTTTTAATGTATATGCTTGATGTATTGCATGATGAAGGTGTAGATGTAGATCACCTGTTTGGGCTTTCTTATCAATGGCAGCATGACTGCAAGAACTGTAGGGTATCAAGTACTACTAGTGTAGACTCAGAAAGATTTATATATTTAACTTTGCCAGACAGTAAATCAGTCTCTTTTAATAAGCTAGTAAAAGCAGCTGATCACAACATGGAGTGTAGCCAATGTAAATCTGAAATGATGTCCACATTATTTATATGAACATATGGCCAGTATGTCATTTTAATGTTCCACCGATGTAGGCCTGATGGAACAAAATTGACAACTTTAATTAAAAATTTTGTGGCTTCACAGTTGTCAATATCAGGAAGGACTTTTGTAACTGTAGCAATTATATATCATGATGGTCCTTCAATAACATCAGGACATTACACAGCTTATTTAAAGTGTAGAAATGGCTGGTCATTCTGCAATGATTCTGTTTTAATTTTCAAAAAAAAATTGCCGTATGACCTTAAAAACTCTTACCTGGTGTTTTTAAAACCAAAATTTTAGGGAAAGAATCTCGGGATGTGCTCTGAGGAATTTCAAGAAGTTCTAATGGCTCCTACACGATTTGGCCTTGAGGATAAGTGTAGTACAGAGACATAACTTCTTACCATAACACTGGACGTCATGGAGAAATACGTGCACTTTGAATGAGTTCAGAAAAACTGTTTCTTTTTATAAGCTAATTGAAGCAGCCAATCAAAACATGGAGTAGAGGGAATGTAAGTCTGCAATGCTGTCTACTGTTTTACATTGCTTTGTGATTAAAAGTGATGTAGAGAATTAAATAATTGTACTAGTCATAAAGGTAGTGTAAGTCTGCTTCATAGTAAGCAGTATCAGTGTGATAGGAAATGTAGAACATGATTGAGCAAGAAGGGGAAGATATTACTAGTCCAGGATTGTGAAAATGATCTTCAACATTTTAATTGTGAAAGTTGCGGAAATACAACATGATGGGATTGGCTTACAAGAATTCTAAGAGTTATAAATGGCTCAGACACGATTTGGCCTTGTGGAAACGTGTGGTAGAGAGCGAGAAGTCATTTATTGTATGTAACATGTTTTTGAAAACGATGGAGGTTTTCTTTCAGAAAGTGGCGGGTTGAAAGTAATAACAGCACAACAGAGTGTAAGCTGTTCATAGGACATCCTTCGCCGTCATGGAAAGTAAGTTAACTTTAAGGAGTTCTGAATTCTGATTTGTTATGTTGTATGGGTTTTTTAAACACAATCATTTTGATTGTGTTTTTTTTTCCCCGCTGTTATATGATGAATACCTTCAAGTCACTGTTTTAGTGAAATTTGATACATTCTGAGAACAGCAAAAATAAACCATTTAACATGTATAATTAATTCTGTTCTGTTTGCATTTATGATGTACATGTAGAACTGTGTAGGAGGCATGGAGAAGGTGAGGCTTTTGTAAGTGTCAAAGTTGTTGCATACAGTGCTCATATTCTACGTAGTCTTTTATATTTCATTACTTTCACTGTTTCTGACTGATCTAAATTTTTTTTTTTAAAAAGAACAGTAAGTATAAGGGAAGGAAACAAACAGTTATATTAAAAGAAAGACAGCTATAGGGAGTAAACTAGGGATACTGTTACCCGCAATCCTCTGCTGATGATGTCACTGACCATGTCATGAATGATGTAATATGTGACATCATCAGCAGTGGATTACGGGTAATAGTATCTCTAGTTTACTCCCCTATAGCTGTCTTTCTTTTAACATAACTGTCTGTTTCCTTCCCTTATACTTACTGTTCTTTTTTAAAAAAAAACAATTTTTGGTTCGCTCCCGGTTCGCGTACCGGCGAGCGAACTGGGAAGCGAACTAAGAGAAATAGAGGTTGGCACAGTTCCAAATATTGTACCAATTTTTTAATAACGGGGAGGTAGTTCTGAAAAGAACTTTTTTTTAATTGTTTTTGTTGTTTTATATTTTTTTTATTATTTTTCTGAACATTTTTTTACTTTTTTTGAATTTTTCTGAACGGTTTTATATTTTTTTTGTTTTTTTTTCAGGGGGGGAACGAAAACGATTCATTGTAAAGGGCTCAACAGGAGCAACAAAAAAAAAAAGAATTTATTGTTTGGGGCGTTTCGTACAAACTTGCATATGATTGTCAATAGCTCTGTTGATCAGAGTGATGCTACTTTCTCTGTAGCAAATGAATCCACTGCAATGTACGCAGACTTGTTTTACTTCACCAAATCTCATTTGTATATTTGGCACCATCTCCCTGCCCTCTGGTCCCGTCACTTCCTGTACAACAGATCTTCTGGCCATAATAGGGAGATTATCTAGGTCGTTACGAAGCTGTGCAGCACTGTAGTTGTTAGGATGCCACCTAGTCATATGGCGATGCATTGTGTAGTTTCCGTAACTGTATTTTTTCTCGGTCCCTCTGGACAGTCTATCTTGACATATAAGGCAAGTTACGTATCTTGCATTTACTTTTTTTTTACCTTTGGGAAATTAAAAAAATTGCCAAATGAAGTTTCCTTTCCGGTGAGACGTCCTGGGCTCCTCAGGCAAAAAGTGCCTCTCTTCTTGCTCTTCTTCCTCTTCCTCTTCTTCCTCTTCTTGCTGAATTATAACTTCAGCAGGTGGTCCTCTCTTCCTTGGATGTGGTGGAGGTGGTGGGGAAGCACCAGCTGAAGCTACTAAAGAAGCCATTGCTCACTGGTAACAAAGGGTCTTTCTCTCACAATGATGAAAGTCAGAGTGAGGAAAGAAGGAGGGATTTTCATCATTTGGGAAAAACAATAGTTCTCAACCAATGAAAAGTGTTCATTTGAGATTATATGACCTAGTCTTACATCATTAGGAAACCAAAAGTGAAATGAACCAATGAAAAGTGTTATTACCAAGTCACATGACCTGCTGTGTTTACGTTACGCGCTTTGCGCCGCCTCCCGGTTTGCTTCCAGGAACCTGCGCTTCGGGCCTCGGTTCGCGTACCAGTTCGCTAACGTAGCACGTCATATGACGTATCATGCGATAACGCGAAACGTCATGCGGACGCGAGGCGTCACGATGTTGTTTTCTAACGCGGCAGTTGCGGTAAAGGAACGTTTATCGGCTCGCGGTCTATTTCGCGGTATCAAGGTCAGCTAACAGGAAGCTTCCCGATTCGCGAAGCGGGAGCGAAGAAAAAAAAATATTAATTTTTTTTTTTATTAATAAACATATAAAATATATTTTTGGATTTAAAGAAGAATACATTTTACAGCTACAGATATTAGCTGTTAAAAAACCAATGAAATTCACTGAAAAAACCATAGGTTATAGACCATATATAGTTAGGAATTAGCATTTACAAAACCTTGAAAATTCACTGAAAAAACCATAGGTTATAGACCATATATAGTTAGGAATTAGCATTTAGAAAACCTTATTTTACTCACACAAAACCATTGAAATTCCATATATAGTTAGTTGCACTAACTATATATCGCGCACCCGCAATCCACTGCTGGTGATGTCACATATTACATCATTCATGACATGGTCAGTGACATCACTGATGACATCTCAAATGACATCACTGATGACATCACTGATGACATCTCAAATGACATCACTGATGACATCATGACACACCAATACAAGTTACTACATACGCACTCACTGATTCCTACGTCTACACACACATTCACTCATTCACCCATACAATCACTCATACATACAGTCACTCATTATTACAACACTATCATATGCACTCATACACCTAGTCAGTCCTGTGAAGAATCAATCACACTTCGATTTCCTCATCTATAGTTAAACACAGAACACCATACTTTTCACACATATACTAACACATACTTACTCTCTTATACAATCATTGATACAAGTACACATTGATATGCACAGAGTCACACACCTCCCAGCCAGCCACACACACACTCAGTCTTCCATACATCCACTCATTCTTCAATATGTAAAACGTATTTAAACTTTACAAAAACACACAGACACTAGATGATGTCATCAGTGATGTCATTTGAGATGTCATCAGTGATGTCATCAGTGATGTCATTTGAGATGTCATCAGTGATGTCATCAGTGATGTCACTGACCATGTCATGAATGATGTAATATGTGACATCATCAGCAGTGGATTGCGGGTGCGCGATATATAGTTAGTGCAACAAACTATATATGGAATTTCAATGGTTTTGTGTGAGTAAAATAAGGTTTTCTAAATGCTAATTCCTAACTATATATGGTCTATAACCTATGGTTTTTTCAGTGAATTTTCAAGGTTTTGTAAATGCTAATTCCTAACTATATATGGTCTATAACCTATGGTTTTTTCAGTGAATATATATATATATATATATATATATATTTTCTTCCAAGTTTTGCAAGTTAAGCACCACACGCACTCGGAAAACGTACAGCTATAGGCGTTTATTTTCCAAAATAACGCTACGCGTTTCAACACCGAAGTGCCTTGCTCACACGTTAACCTGAATTTGTGAGGAACACATTTAAGTACAGACTTCCCAATTAGCGGTAGTAAACATAAAAGAAGTACATAAACATCATGTTACAACGGCGGCCATTAATAAATGTCAATTTCACCGTGTGTCTCTATGTAAACAAAGTATCATACATTGGAAACCACATGTACATATATCTACAGGCTGGTATGTTGGTCAAAATAACTTCACATTTGTCAAATGAAAAGGAAAACGCAGTCAATGGGCCAGTGGATGTTGGAACTAACACCATTACTCGTATATATCCACCATTTTGGAACAGGGTATCGCGATCGATTCCACGTAAGGAATAGACCTATCAGTTATCCAAAATAAAAATAAAAATAAAATAACAGTGGTGGAAGGCCGGGATAGAAATTATATGCAACAATACACTTTCTTGGTACATATTCCCGTGGATAATTCTTAAAGATTCACTCGGTCTAGTGCCCGACAGTGATGACCATTCCCATAATCAGTCTTAGGGTAAAAAACCAGTCTGTGCAAAAAATTAAATGAAAATTCTAGGTCTGTCACAAGTTGTTCCTACACAAACAAATGGAGTGCAGGGTGCAATACAAGAAAAGTTTTGAATCCCAATTGATCAATATCAAAAAAAGTGAAGGTGAGTGTCTTATCTTAACGTGGTAGAGTGTTTCTCTTCATTAGATGGGAGCCTTAGGGGGTCAGTGCAGTACTCAATTAATAAGTGACGTCCCTCAACTTGCTCCTGGAAGGAAAATTACAAAGATTACAAAAATTATTAAAATGGATTAAAAACATTTTCTAGAAACATAACACATTGCAAAGTTAACTCAATTACCATGTCTCCTTATATCACAAAAGGGGACACTATTATGCCAGATTTACATAAGTACAGTTAGTGCTTGAACATTACAGACCTTTTTAATCTATATGCAGATGGGTTGCAAGTTCTTCATCCCAGTTATGTCCCCCGGGGAATTTAGTTTCCAATTCTAATATCCATTTGGATTCTTTTTTCCTCAGAGCAAGCTCACGATTACCACCCCTTCTGCCAACATTGACCTGTTCAATCACATAGTACCTCAATAGGTCGATATTTGATTGATGTTGGCTTTGAAAATGTCTGGCAATAGGGTACTTAGGATCTTTATTGGTAATGGCCCTCAAATGCTCTTGAACCCTTTTCTGTGCAGTGCAGGACGTACTACCCACATACTTTTTCTGACAGGGGCATTCCAAGACATAAATCACATAGGTAGAGCTGCAAGTCAGAAATTGTTTGATTTGCCACCTTTTGTCAGTGCCTGGTATTGCAAGGTCTTTAACCATGACACTTCTTTGGCACGCCGTACAGTGGCCACAGGGAAAAAATCCCTGAAGCCCTTGAATGTGTTGGCTCTTTTTATCACCGATATCTCCTTTAACCAACATATCTCTCAAGTTGCGCCCTCTCCTGTATGTTATACGAGGCCTGTTGGTGAGTTTAGGACCTATGATGGTGTCTGCTTTAAGGATTTTCCAATTGTCAGCCATGATTTTCTGAACCTTTTTGGACTTCTGATTAAATGTAGTGATGATTCTAGGAGATTCTGGATTGTCACTCGATTTCTGCTTTGACACTAAGGTATCTGGTCTAAGGACTGCCGATGCTTTGGTGACTGCCTTAGTAAGTACCCATTCAGGATAACCCCTTTCTCTAAAGCGTTTGACGATGTTGTTTTTTTCTTGTTCGTAATCCTCCTCTCACGTGCAATTTCTTTTAGCCCTGAGCAATTCCCCGTACGGAATGCTCCATTTCAGGGGGTCAGGGTGGGCACTGAGGGCATGTAGGAGGCTATTGCCTGAGGTTTCCTTTCTATGTAACTTGGAAATCAGTTTGCCTTCTTGGACCTCAATGCTGGTGTCCAAGAACTCAACGTGACTTCTATTGATGTTATAAGTGAGTTGGATGTTATAGCTATTTTGATTAAGTTTGGCAATGAAATTTACCGCTTCTGTTTCAGTGCCCTGCCAGATGACAAAAAGGTCATCGATATACCTAATCCACGTATGGACTTTCCCAAAATCTTCCTTAAGTTCTTCATTACTCATGATTTCTTCCTCCCACTTGCCCAAGAAAAGATTGGCAAAGTTGGGAGAAAAGGCTGAACCCATAGCTGCGCCGCGGATTTGTTTGAATAGAACTCCATCAAACATAAATATGTTATTCCGCAGGCATAATTTCATCATCTCGATGATCATAACAGTATGGTTGGTAAATCCTAGTTCTCTACTCTTCAGAAAATTATAGCATGCTTCCATGCCTTGAATGTGGTCGATGATAGTGTATAATGCACTGACGTCCATGGTTATTAGTATGGAACCCTCTGTCCACACAATGGTGTCTATTTTACTTAAGAAATCTGTCGTGTCTTTTATGTAAGATGGAAGTTTGATGACATATTCACGAAGGAAGTAATCAATGTATACTGAAAGATTTTCATTGACACTTCCTTCCGAGATTTACACGCCACCTGACCACGGGAACCAGATCCCAGTAACCTACCCCGGTTTTTGAACTTATTGAAATGGAGGGATCTACACCGGCCGGTAAAAGAACAAACGACTGACGTTTTCAACCCGACGAGGAAGGGCTACCGCTGCTTTCATCCCTGACGGTAAGACCCGCTTTTGGATCGCCGCTTCTGCTGAGCGAAGCTCCGTCGTTTACGCGACGGAGCATCAGCTTAAGCGTTGTGGGTTTCTGAGAGCGAGTTGTTGCCTAGGGAAAGCGGGACAGAGACGGGTGGAAGTTTGGAGGTCACGAAAATATACCCAGTGATACGGTTATAAACTTCATTCACCTGCAATTCTCTTGCCACATCCCCGGGGAGTCTGTAAAACCATACGGCATCAGGAACTGCTCATTTTGAACAGGGAATTCGTACAGCACTACTAATACCACTGTAACACGGTGTTGCACACCGGGACTTTTCCAAATATATACCTACGAGTGCATTTTTCCAACAGCAATACACGTGGTATTATTGCAAAGAAAGACCTAGATCACTAAGTATAATGGAAGAAGAAGATGAACGGAGGAGGGAGGCGGCAACCTTGTTTGCTAGAGGACCAGGCAAAGGGGGAATGGGTCCAGCTGTCTTTGAAAAAACAGATAATAGTTCTCTAATCTCCCAGCTGCGTAAATATGAAAGACTTAAGAAACAAGAAATATCTAAATGGTGGGAGGCCATATCTCTCCAAGATTATGTGGACAAAAAAATGATACCACGAGGACTGAGAATTTATATAACCCCGTCACATGAATCCCCCAACGCTAAAATGCTAGAGGAATGGTCTGAGAATTCAGCTACCAGCAGCAGAAATATGCTGTGCATATTAATAAAATACGCTTGGGAAGATCGCGAGATAATACTGAAACAACTGAAAGAATTAGAAGACGAATTCAGCAACCACCCCAACCAGGATACCATAAACAAATTTAAGGATGACCTAAAGGGACGCCTTAAGAAAAATGAAGAAGATATAAAATATCGGAAACAACGCAAGTTACACAGAGACTGTGGGGATTATGATAGTGGTAGAATACTAACCTATAGTCCAAAATATGACTATCTGTACAAACAAAGCAGCACGACAATAACAACAGTGGAGTCTCTTGAGGCTACAGGAGAAAGCTCACCAACTATCGTTGCAAGCGAACCCGATTCAGATGTCTCACGACAATCAACTAGCACAGCCTCTGATATAGAAATCACCAAGAAACCGGCTTCTTTTTTAGAGGAGTTCAGGGTACTCAGAACAAGAAGGAAAAAGGAGGCGGAAATGCAACAACAGCAATCCTTCCAGAAGACACCAACACGGGGGAGACCACGAGGACAAGCAAGAGGAAGAGCCGATCACAAAAGAGATGACTCAAGTTCAAGCAGAGAAGACAAAAAGAATACAAAGCCGGTGGGATCCAAAAGGGGCGGCTACAAAAGAAGACGTTAATCATGGATGATACAATGGTAAATAAAACAATAATTAACTTATCTTCCAGAACTCTTAGTCTCAAAGAAAAACGCATTCTATGTTTAGGACTGACTTTTTGCCCCAGTGAATTGTTTAATTACTCTGATACCCGCATAGACATTTACAAGTTTGTGAGGAAACTCAAGTTACAGAAATGGCATCACCTTAAACCTAGACAATGTGCTGAAAGACCGGCTGTGGAGATACGCCTCCCTGAACTTGCTATTAATGACCAGGAACTGTTATTGGACATGTATGATCTGGGGGAAGTGAGGGCGGAAAATGAGCAGGATGTTCAAATCGTGGGGGTAAGGGAAACCAACACGAATAGGTCAGCAGGTACGAACTTCAAACCTAAATCAATATTTTATCCCATCATGCCACATGACCCAATTGATACTTTCCAGGAAGTTGTTTCCAAAGAACTGGTCAAATTGAAACACAAACAGTATAACAGAAATTCGGGGGATATGAACTTATCGAAACAAGAACAAGACTTTATATCTTCCCTAGCAAATGATAAATCTATTGTGTTAAGACCTTCAGATAAAGGGGGAAATATTGTTCTATGGGGCAGGGATTTATACATTATGGAAGCCCTACGACAACTAGAAGGCAATATCTTTTACACTAAATCAAACCCCAATGAATATCACCAGAGTATTGAGGAGACTTGGAACAGACTTCATGACTGGCAAATAGAGGGGCTCCTCTCCTGGCATGAATTCTGTTTTCTCAAACGTGACTACCCCAAACTACCTATTTCCTATTTACTCCCCAAGATCCATAAAAATCTCTTGGAACCGCCAGGGAGACCTATTATATCCTCCATAGGAAGTGTCAATGAAAATCTTTCAGTATACATTGATTACTTCCTTCGTGAATATGTCATCAAACTTCCATCTTACATAAAAGACACGACAGATTTCTTAAGTAAAATAGACACCATTGTGTGGACAGAGGGTTCCATACTAATAATCATGGACGTCAATGCATTATACACTATCATCGACCACATTCAAGGCATGGAAGCATGCTATAATTTTCTGAAGAGTAGAGAACTAGGATTTACCAACCATACTGTTATGATCATCGAGATGATGAAATTATGCCTGCGGAATAACATATTTATGTTTGATGGAGTTCTATTCAAACAAATCCGCGGCGCAGCTATGGGTTCAGCCTTTTCTCCCAACTTTGCCAATCTTTTCTTGGGCAAGTGGGAGGAAGAAATCATGAGTAATGAAGAACTTAAGGAAGATTTTGGGAAAGTCCATACGTGGATTAGGTATATCGATGACCTTTTTGTCATCTGGCAGGGCACTGAAACAGAAGCGGTGAATTTCATTGCCAAACTTAATCAAAATAGCTATAACATCCAACTCACTTATAACATCAATAGAAGTCACGTTGAGTTCTTGGACACCAGCATTGAGGTCCAAGAAGGCAAACTGATTTCCAAGTTACATAGAAAGGAAACCTCAGGCAATAGCCTCCTACATGCCCTCAGTGCCCACCCTGACCCCCTGAAATGGAGCATTCCGTACGGGGAATTGCTCAGGGCTAAAAGAAATTGCACGTGAGAGGAGGATTACGAACAAGAAAAAAACAACACTGTCAAACGCTTTAGAGAAAGGGGTTATCCTGAATGGGTACTTACTAAGGCAGTCACCAAAGCATCGGCAGTCCTTAGACCAGATACCTTAGTGTCAAAGCAGAAATCGAGTGACAATCCAGAATCTCCTAGAATCATCACTACATTTAATCAGAAGTCCAAAAAGGTTCAGAAAATCATGGCTGACAATTGGAAAATCCTTAAAGCAGACACCATCATAGGTCCTAAACTCACCAACAGGCCTCGTATAACATACAGGAGAGGGCGCAACTTGAGAGATATGTTGGTTAAAGGAGATATCGGTGATAAAAAGAGCCAACACATTCAAGGGCTTCAGGGATTTTTTCCCTGTGGCCACTGTACGGCGTGCCAAAGAAGTGTCATGGTTAAAGACCTTGCAATACCAGGCACTGACAAAAGGTGGCAAATCAAACAATTTCTGACTTGCAGCTCTACCTATGTGATTTATGTCTTGGAATGCCCCTGTCAGAAAAAGTATGTGGGTAGTACGTCCTGCACTGCACAGAAAAGGGTTCAAGAGCATTTGAGGGCCATTACCAATAAAGATCCTAAGTACCCTATTGCCAGACATTTTCAAAGCCAACATCAATCAAATATCGACCTATTGAGGTACTATGTGATTGAACAGGTCAATGTTGGCAGAAGGGGTGGTAATCGTGAGCTTGCTCTGAGGAAAAAAGAATCCAAATGGATATTAGAATTGGAAACTAAATTCCCCGGGGGACATAACTGGGATGAAGAACTTGCAACCCATCTGCATATAGATTAAAAAGGTCTGTAATGTTCAAGCACTAACTGTACTTATGTAAATCTGGCATAATAGTGTCCCCTTTTGTGATATAAGGAGACATGGTAATTGAGTTAACTTTGCAATGTGTTATGTTTCTAGAAAATGTTTTTAATCCATTTTAATAATTTTTGTAATCTTTGTAATTTTCCTTCCAGGAGCAAGTTGAGGGACGTCACTTATTAATTGAGCACTGCACTGACCCCCTAAGGCTCCCATCTAATGAAGAGAAACACTCTACCACGTTAAGATAAGACACTCACCTTCACTTTTTTTGATATTGATCAATTGGGACTCAAAACTTTATGTATTGCACCCTGCACTCCATTTGTTTGTGTAGGAACAACTTGTGACAGACCTAGAATTTTCATTTAATTTTTTGCACAGACTGGTTTTTTACCCTAAGACTGATTATGGGAATGGTCATCACTGTCGGGCACTAGACCGAGTGAATCTTTAAGAATTATCCACGGGAATATGTACCAAGAAAGTGTATTGTTGCATATAATTTCTATCCCGGCCTTCCACCACTGTTATTTTATTTTTATTTTTATTTTGGATAACTGATAGGTCTATTCCTTACGTGGAATCGATCGCGATACCCTGTTCCAAAATGGTGGATATATACGAGTAATGGTGTTAGTTCCAACATCCACTGGCCCATTGACTGCGTTTTCCTTTTCATTTGACAAATGTGAAGTTATTTAGACCAACATACCAGCCTGTAGATATATGTACATGTGGTTTCCAATGTATGATACTTTGTTTACATAGAGACACACGGTGAAATTGACATTTATTAATGGCCGCCGTTGTAACATGATGTTTATGTACTTCTTTTATGTTTACTACCGCTAATTGGGAAGTCTGTACTTAAATGTGTTCCTCACGAATTCAGGTTAACGTGTGAGCAAGGCACTTCGATGTTGAAACGCGTAGCGTTATTTTGGAAAATAAACGCCTATAGCTGTACGTTTTCCGAGTGCGTGTGGTGCTTAACTTGCAAAACTTGGAAGAAATTGGAATTTCTCGGCGGCGGGGGTGCCGAGATTTACACGCCACCTGACCACGGGAACCAGATCCCAGTACCCTACCCCGGTTTTTGAACTTATATATATATATATATATATATATATATGTATATATATATATATATATATATATATATATTCACTGAAAAAAACATAGGTTATAGACCATATATAGTTAGGAATTAGCATTCAAAAAACTTATTTTACTCACACAAAACCATTGAAATTCCATATATAGTTAGTTGTACTAACTATATATCGCGCACCCGCAATCCACTGCTGATCATGTCACATATTACATCATTCATGACATGGTCAGTGACATCACTGATGACATCACTGATGACATCTCAAATGACATCACTGATGACATCACTGATGACATCTCAAATGACATCACTGATGACATCACTGATGACAACATCCAGTGAATGTATTTTTCTGTAAAGTTAAAATATGTCTTACATATTTAAGAATGAGTGGATGTATAAGTAACTGGATGAAGGATTTAGTAGGTGCATGACTGACTGTATGAGTGAGTGATTAAATGTGTCTCACTGAGTGCATGGGTTAGTGACTAAACTGTCTTAATTTGTGCATCATTATGTCTGTTGTTCTGAAAACTGCTGCATGTGTTGTTCAGTAGCTATATGAGTAACTATATGGGTTATTGATTGGTTGCCCAAGTATTTGTATGGGAGACTGAGTGTGTGTGTGGGTGGCTGGGAGGTGTATGACTCTGTGCATAGATGTGTGAGCAGTTGATTCACTAGATGTATGGGTTCAAAAGTGCATGTGGAAACAGCTGTATGGGCGGTTGACTGTGTGCATCAGTGTATTGGTGAGTGAATGGATATCTCAGTGCTACATGTCAAAGTAAGTACATATGTAAAACACAGTACATGTGAGATTTGACATATATAAATAACTGTGCATAAGAGCCAGTGAATGTGTGAGTGGCTGTATGCATCATTGTGAACTTGTATCCAGGATTGTATAAGAGAGTAAATATGTTTTAGTATATGTTTAAATAAGTAAGGTGTGTATAACTGTATAGTTGGGAAAATGGAGGTGTGATTGATTGTTTGCATGACTGACTAGGTGTGTGTGTAACTTCATGGATGAGTGACAATCTGTGAGTCTGTGTTTACACTGAGTGTATCTAAGGTTATATTAGAGTCTGAAGAGGTTCATCGTATTATCACATGAATGATGTCATCAGTGATGTGATCAGTAATGTCAAATGAGATGTCATCAGTGATGTCATCAGTGATGTCATTTGAGATGTCATCAGTGATGTCATTTGAGATGTCATCAGTGATGTCATTTGAGATGTCATCAGTGATGTCATCAGTGATGTCACTGACCATGTCATGAATGATGTAATATGTGACATGATCAGCAGTGGATTGCGGGTGCGCGATATATAGTTAGTACAACTAACTATATATGGAATTTCAATGGTTTTGTGTGAGTAAAATAAGGTTTTTTAAATGCTAATTCCTAACTATATATGGTCTATAACCTATGGTTTTTTCAGTGAATTTTCAAGGTTTTGTAAATGCTAATTCCTAAATATATATGGTCTATAACCTATGGTTTTTTCAGTGAATTTCAATGGTTTTTTAATAGCAAATATCATAAGCTGTCGATTGTCAAGTACGTGGTAAGAAAAAACATTTTCGTGTTTATGCACACTGATCTGCTTTCAATGCTGCCCCCCCCCTCATTTCTATTAGGAGTAATCTCTCTTTGCAGATAGTGAAGGGTAGTTAACGCAGGCCTTTGCCCCCGTTGTAATCCGTCGTGCCTGCTTCTCTCTCCATTTGATTGATTGTTATCCAAGCATTTACTGTTTTAGAATTGGTTCTCTTTGGTTCATTCTCTATTTACAAACAAGCACAGAGTCGCAATACTCTGTTTAGTCTTTGCAGATAGCGTAAAATCGTGTAAAAAAACAAAAGGAATCGAGCAAAATCAGTAGGCCACTAATGGGATCTCTTTTTGACCTCGCTAAAATAGAAACATTAGGAACAACCTGTTGAAAATAGCAATGTTTATGTACATAAGCGGCGTTCATTTGTGTTCACAGTACCCCTTGTTGTAAGCAGAACAGATATCGCTAAAACACTGACTGTGTTATCCCGCTAGCATAGACCCATCTTCTCTGCCTGCAAACGGGGAAGAATAGGAATATTCTCTCTCCCTTTGCAGATAGTGAAGGGTAGATAACGCAAACCTTTAACACGTCGTGCCTATTTCGTTCCTCATTGATTGATTGTTTGCCCGAACATTGACTGTTTGGGAATTGGTTCTTTTTGGAGGTATTCCCTGTTTGGAAATAATTGTAGGAAAATCTTTGCAAGTAGTGAAAGGGTAGGTAATGCGGACCTTTGTCCCCCGTTGTAATATGTCATGCCTATCTACTCCCCACTGATTGATGCACCTGTTTCACCCGGACCATTTACTAGAGATAGGTCATCTGGCCCGACCAGAGAGCACCCCTAGTGAAAAGGACATATGCAATAATAACGAAGTGATCACTGTATCCTGTTAACAGAAACTTTAGCATGAAACAACCTGGAAAGAAAGGAATAGGAAAACGAAAATCAGTAGGCCACTGATGAACTTTTTATTAAATAACAAACAAAGAAACGATAACAATACGTAATGATAAAACCTATTATTGTCCTAGAAACAAGAAACGTTAGAAGTAAGCCCGTAATAAGAAACCTGAAAACAGTAAGAGAAACCAAGTGTGACATTGCAACGGCCACAAGGCAACGAGGCTTCATCGCCCCTCACTACCCCAAAACGTGTCTGTCCCACCGCCTGCCACGCCCAAATAACGGCAAACTGGGAAAGATACAAGTCAGCAGACATCCGCCCCATTCTGGAAATTTCCAAAGTGCAACAGGTTTGCGGCTACGCCCAGCCGGAAGCAACCCATATGAGGCGGGTCCTGCTGCCAACCGTCGGCCAGGAGATCATCACGTAGGGTGTAGCCGGAGGAGAGGCCGAGGCCAGCGGGACCCGGCCAGGGGGATTGCTTTGACAACACTGGAGAGTTGCAGGGGGGGGAATGTCCGTGTCCTCGACCCTCCCCTCTCTCTCCCAGTCCGGCCGCGGTGGCAGCTGCGGTAACCCTGGGGAGTTGCAGGTTTTCCCTCTCTCCCTCTCTCACTCCCAGTCTGGACCAGCATCCATGGAGGGCCTGGGAGTGGAGAGGCCACTGCACGAAAGGCCCAGGAGAGGCACCACACGCCAAGGCCTGCCCCACCGGATGAGCCAAGGAACCCGTTCATGGGGCCAGAGCAAAGGGCGTCCGGCCACCATCCACCAGAAGCCCGGCCCGAAGAAGGACGGGACATTTCTTCTTTCTTCTATAATTGCTGCAACAACCCTGGGGGGGGGATGTCTTGCACATGCCTCCGACCCCCCCCCCTCGTCCTCATCGCCTGGTCCGGCCATAACAAATGTCAGGCGAGACGCCGTGGGGTGCACTGGGAGGGAGAGACGGTGCGAACAGGCCTCTCCCGCCTCCCCAGGTGGAGGCTTCCCAGCTGCACCCTCAGCGCTCCAGGCGCCCGGAAAAGGGTTCTTCCACTGTGGCGATGCTGCAACGCCTCGCCCGGCAGGGTGGAGCCCGTCCGCTCATTTGACCCCGCGATCGTCGGTAGCTGCCGAACTCTCAAAATGGCGATCGACCTGGCAAGAGCGGGCCCAGCATGAAGGAATGGCCCGGTCACTTGTTGACTCCACCGTCATAGTTCTCCACAACCTTGAAGATTCTAGAGGAGCCGCGGGAGTCCCCGACTCCCGCAAATACCCCCGATGGGGAATGACTGCCATGATTGCCCACGGAACGATGGAAATGTAGCCGCGGGACGTCGGCGCTCCCATGCTGGCACCAGCCTCAGTTTGAATGACTAGAATCCTGCAGACCACAGTTCGGATCAGTTCCGGTGAAAGCACAGTGTGACCCGGTAGGAAAAATTGTTGCACCCCCTCCCCTTTTTGACTGATGGTTCAATCCACCGATCCTTTCTTTTGCCCTTTTAACGGAACTTTGGACTGCCAAAGGAAGCTCTGGGCCAACCACGAGTTAATAGAGATTTAGACTATGCCTGGTTCTGCCTCACTGCACCCAAAATGGCGCCGATGCAAATGAAACCCTCAACTCCTTATTGTACCCCGATTGCTCAGCCTCGGTGTCATAGGATATGTATGAAGTTTTTAAACATATAGATTGATATAGGATGTGTACTGATTATGAGTTCGGACAATGGATTGATAAAGGATGTATACTGTCAGCTCGGACAATGAATTGATATGAGATGGGTACTGATTAGGTGTTCGGACAATGAAGGACAATGAATTAGCATAAGATGGGTACCGATTGAACATTCGGACAATGAATTGTTGTTGAGTTTGGCGCATCATGATTATTGAAAGTTCGAAATTTCGATGCTTATGATATTCGCTCACACTAAAGATTCAATATGATTTTTATTGCACTTGGCGCACTTTTTATGAAATTAACGACCACTGACTGCATTAAGTTTTCCACTAATAAAGTATCCCCACATCTACAGTTCCAGCCTGCTCCATGTCCGGCCCACGGGGTTGTAGGCCCGTATTTGTGCACCAACATTCTCATTAAAGATTGTTTTTGAGAAAGCAAATATAGTTGTCCGCGTAAATTGATAACTTTCGAATAAATGATCCGATATAACTTAAGTACAGGTGAAACGACTCAGCTTGATTAAAAAAAAAGTGTTAAAAGGGTATAGTACGCAGAAATACTGCAAACATGAACGGTCCAGGTTTTTGTTGTATGTACTTTGCACATTTTTGTACAGCCAAAGGCAACCGCTAAAGATCCTGGTAGTTAGCCTATACTTTATATGCTGCCTGTATAAGAAAAATCACACTAACGGTCCACCTGGGCTTGAACGCCCAGTTGGCAGTGACTGCATCCCGTGGAGATAGGCCGAGTACGCAGTAAGTAAAAGCCTTTCTGGGTTTATGCGCGCTAGTGTGTCTATCAATGTAGCCCCTGCCTCCCTTCTTTTTCCCTCTCTCTGCAGGTCACATCGGAATGTCGACTAATGTACGAAAATGGTGATCTAACGAACGACGAGACGGGAAAAAGGCGTTTGATTATGGTGCCTGACCACGACAAACCCAGAATAGTGCAACGAAAAATAACATACAATAATGAATACATTCCTACTTTTAACTAAAGTAGGGAAAAGTTTAGGGTATTTCGAGGTAAGGGTTACACAAGTATCTTCCGCTGAGAGGACTAGGGATATTGCCAATATTTGAAAACCTACTACCTCCTTTTTCGCATCCTCATAGGCATGTAACTCAAAGCTGCCCCATTGTTCACCAACTGACACCGACTATTGTCTCAGCCTGGAAACACATTTGCTAAAATGACTCGAAAATACCACCGTGAGCACTAGCCCGATCAGGTTAGTTCATGACCAAGTGGCAGAGACGTAAGTGTGCGCAACCACAACCTCCAGTAAAGGCAGCCGACAATAAAGAGAGAAGAACAAGTAAAGAGAGCTTAAGATACTGAGAATGCGCAGCGTACCGGAGGAGATCATTGTTGGCCAATAACTGTTCTATGTTTGTCTTGGATTTCTGTATATAATACATGTACTGTCTCCCCCGTCTGAGTTTGTGTGTATGTGATGCATGAATATACGTCATCCCTCTGCCTGTGTTTTTGTGTCACTTAACCCCTGTTGTTCTGTGTTGTGCGCGCACTGAATGGCCCATTATTGTACACGTCTCTCTCTCTCTTTCTCTCTCCATGTCATACGTGTACCGAATGGACCATTTAGGGTTCGGTCTCTCTCTCTCTCTCTCTCTCTCTCTCTCTCTCTCTCCCTCTCTCTCTTTCTCTCTCTCCCTCTCTCTCTCTCTCTCTCTTTCTCTCTCCAAAAGCCCCCTGTTTCCTCTTTTCCTTGTATGGTGACGTTGTGCCCCTCCGGCACAAAACATAATTGGGTTTCCTCGAACGCAAAGGTGTTCAGCAAAATTGACCAAAACCAAAACGATTGTGACTTGCCATATTACTACCTCTCCTTTCTGCAAACGATAGAACCCGAGTTGGTAATGAAGGAAAGGACAGGTAAGACGACGGATGTCCCCTAATCTGGCCTTTTATAAGGGAACTATAACGTCAATGGTCTTCTGTTCCTCAGTTCGTTAGAAATGCGATCCCCAATGCCCCGATTGCCCCTCCCCCTGCACCTAAGTGCGGATGTCCAGAGTACCCCACTCCTCCCGATCGACCCCAGCTCCCTGTCCAAAGCACCCACGCGCCCCCGATCAACCCTAGCCCCATGTCAGCTACCCACGAAACGTAATTGATGACCTTGATTAACGGTCATTCCCCAGGAAAGCCATGTTTTACATCTGCCCCTTCCCCCTTCTTCATGACGATAACGCCCCTGCTTGCAATAATTAGCCGACCCCGAAGGGAGATGTAAGATTGTCGATACTTGGGTTAAAGGGAAGGACGAGTCTCTACATAAGGACTCGATTTTGAATGTGACGTAATACATTGTGTATAAAAGTCCAACTTCTCTCATCATATGTCGCAAATGACCGCTAAGCAAGTCTATGAATTCAATAAGCAATGTAAATTACAGACTCCATAAGTGACGACCTCTGACTGTGACCGATGAACCTATTCCCCACCTACATAGGATTGGGGACGGAATTGAGATGGATGAATGTCTTCTCCTGCCAGTTTCTCTAAAAACTTGTTTTTTTACCCATTCAAAGATATAATCACCGGAGGAGAGGAGCTGGACGTGACGCACAGCCTGGCCACAGGGGTCAGGGAGGATCTACTATGCCCCCTTATGGTCATTTGCCCCTTCGCTTTGGCCTCCTCTTGTCTCTCGATCCTACCGAGAGACAAGATGGCGGCCGCTCCGTACTGCTTAGAATGTTTACAGACACCGGAGAGCCAATCAGCTTCGCCAAGCTCCGTAACGCGAAAAGTACGCGAAGCGGAGCGCTGCCCGGAGCGCTGTTACAGATATATATCTTTTTTTGAACGTTAATTTCTCAAAATCCACTGGAGCACATATATTGAGACCTAGCAAAGGCACATCGGGCTACCAGTCCCTACAATTTTGCCAAGTTTCGAGCAAATCCATTCAGCCGTTCGATTATTATTATTTATTTTTTTTTGCCCTGCGGGGCCCTTTTAAAACCTCCACATCAAACCTAGGGGGTCAGGGAGGATCTACTATGCCCCCTTATGGTCATTTGCCCCTTCGCTTTGGCCTCCTCTTGTCTCTCGATCCTACCGAGAGACAAGATGGCGGCAGCTACGGACTGTTTGGAATGTTTACAGATGCCGGAGAGCCAATCAGCTTCGCTTCACAAAGCTCCGTAACGCGAAAAGTACGCGAAGCGGAGCGCTGCCCGGAGCGCTGTTACAGATATATATCTTTTTTTAAACGTTAATTTCTCAAAATCCACTGGAGCACATATATTGAGACCTAGCAAAGGCACATCGGGCTACCAGTCCCTACAATTTTGCCAAGTTTCGTGCAAATCCATTCAGCCGTTCGGGCTAAAAGTGAGGCCAACCGCCCTATGGAAAACTCAATGTTAAAAAACGCGTTTTGGGACCCCCCTTTTTTCTCGGCCCCCCCTTGACGAACCCCCCCCACATTTTCAGGGGCTGCTCAGAAACAAAATGTTCCATTTTCCTGAAAATGTCAGCCAATTCCGTCCACAAACGCCAAAGTTATTAGACATAGAATTTTCAAAAATCCCATAGAGAAAAAATCCTAACTATATATACCTACTGGCGACCGCCAGTAGGTAATATATATATATATATATATATATATATATATATATATATATATATATATATATATATATATATATATATATTACCTACTGGCGGTCGCCAGTAGGTAGTTATAATTAGGACCTAGTTTCCATAGGAAATCCGCAACATTCTATTGGGAATAACGTTTGCGCAGGTGGACGAATCTTCGCAAATTTCTCAAAGAAGATGGCCCGCTCCACTGTAAAGTGGGGGCTAAGAAAAAAGGGGGGTCCCAAACGTGTTTTCCCCATTTTATTTTCCATAGGACGATTAGACACGGCTACAGCCTGAACGGCTAAACGGAATTACAAGAAATTTGGCAAAATGGAAGAGTGTGGTTCGCAGACTTCGCTTTTACTTAAATGGTGTAAATCGCTCTAGTAGTTCTTGAGAAAATCAAAAGGAAAAAAATATATATATTTATAAGCGCACACCCGTGCGCGCACCGTTACGCGCACCTTTGCGCGCGAGCGGAATTCTGATTTGCTGTTAGACGTCTGTCAACATTCGATTCGGTGGAAACCAGGATGTTTTGGCTGCCATTTTGTCAGTGCGAGGCAGAAGAGAGGCCAAAATAAAAGTAAAGACTAAGAAAAAGGGGCAGGGTAGAGACTCCCTGACCCCCTAGGTCTTCTCAGGGGGTTCCTGAAGGACCCCGAAGGCGCAAAAAAAAAAAAAAAATTTAAATCGTGGGGTGTGTGCACGTTGCACGCACCCACGGAGGCAGAGGTGAGCTCAAAACAAAAGTGGAGAACGTGAAAAGGGGGTAGGGTAGAGACTCCCTGACCCCCTAGGACTTCTCAGGGAGTCCCTGAAGGATAAAAAAACTTTTTTTTTTTTTAAATCGCGAGGTGCGCGCACGTTGCAAGCACCCTTGAGGCAGAAGTGAGGCAAAAAGAAAAGTGGAAAATGTGAAAAGGGGGCAGGGTAGAGACTTCCTGACCCCCTAGGCCTTCTCAGGGGGTCCCCAAAGGACCCCAAAGGGTAAAAAACCCTTTTTTGGGGGGAAAAGAAAACGCGAGGTGCGCACATGTTGCACACACCCTCGAGGCAGAAGTGAGTCAAAAAGAAAAGTGGAAAACGTGAAAAGGGGGCAGGGTAGAGACTTCCTGACCCCCTAGGCCTTCTCAGGGGGTCCCTGAAGGACCCAGAAGGTGAAAAAAAAATATATATATATATATATTTTTAAATCGTGAGGTGCGCGCACGTTGCACGCACCCTTGAGGTTAAAGATCGCGAGGTGCGCATACGTTGCGCACACGTCAGAAATAAAAAAACAAAAAAAGTACTGTTAAATAACAAGTTTGAGTGTTTAGATGTTGGTTGGCTCTAAAAAGAGCCGTTGTGTTCATTGAGTGTTTTTTGTACCTACAAGTAAGTACCGATGCAGAGTCTAAAATTCAAGAGGAAGACTCTGTTTCCCTCATCTGTGAAATGTACACTGTCTCCTCTATAAAAGCCTTGCATGGTGCAACGCAAGTTGTTGTGGTATATAGAACCCATACCATAGTCTCTGAGGAAAGCAGAAACAGACTTATTCACATGTTTCCTTGCTTTCTCAATCTGCGTACAATATTGGTTGGACCAGTTCCATTTTTGCCTTTGGCATATATTAGAATATACAAAGGCAGTTTGTGGAAAAAGTGACATCAATTGCCCAAAGGTGTCCTTTAAAAGCATTTCCAGTCCTACCCAGTTAAAGTGCCTAGGTCATTGCCACAACAGTGCACAATTATGAGGTAAGGGTGTGGGAGATGCAAAAAGGATTTTACCAATGGCATCAATTGGTGACTACTCAATCCTCTCTGGACAATCCACATAATATCCACATTTGGTAAATCAAGTTTGAGAAAGCATCTATTTGCTGCATACCTTTCACTCCAGAAAATGTAGCTGTGTCCTACAATCCACACTCAAAGCATCTTGAAGGCAGATCTGGTTGTACTCAGATGGGCTCTGGAAATTAAATGGCAGTTTGAAAAGTAGGTGTTTAGAAAAAAATGTGGATGAGATTCAGTGCACTTGAAAAAAAAAATGATTGGTGGTTTCTGAAAATTTAACATTGAAAACTAGGGTGCATGCAACTGTTGTTTTTTAAGGAGAAATGCTAATGGTTGAGAGAAAGTGATTGAAAGGATTCGCTGCTGTATTGAAAGGTCAAACACCCTTGCTGGTTTGCTTTGCAGATGAACCTTTCACCTGTGTGTTCAGTTAGGTGTTCCATGGAGTGATACCATGGTAACAGGCAGAGAGAGCAGTGGGGGAAGGTTGAATTTCATGTGAGATTGAAAGTGTTTCAATGTAGAACCAATTAAAATGTTAGTTTGGTTTTAAATTTGTGTGGGAAGATATTTGATTGGTTATCTTCAAGAATATGAGTGTAAAATGAGAGGGAAGCTATGACATTCTGGGGTTGCAGGAAATGGTGCACTATTCAGAGATTCTGCTTAAGAAAATCTACTGTGAGATTGACACTGTTCTAAAACTACAAAAGCATTTTTAAACGTGAGTTGTTAATTTGTAAGGGGATCTATGTTGTGCAGTTTAAGTTAAATTGAAAAATGTATTCTAATGTGGAAGCAGGAGTTTATTTGTACAGAGTCTGATTTTGAATTTGTCTGCTTTAGGAAAAACATTGTGAAAGGAGCATTTGGTATGTTGATGTGTTTGAGGAGATATTTGTTTGCAGTACAGTGCTGTTGTTAAAAATGATATAATAATTTGCTTAGTTGATGTGTTTTATAATATGGCAAAAGATGTGGTCATGGAGTGAGTCATTCCTTAGGACAGTTAGTGCTATAAAGTCCAATGCTGCATGTGTGTCAGGCCTCTGAATTCCCAAATAGTCTCCATGCTTTGTAGTAAAGATTCTGGGTGTTCTGTAGAAATTGCATACCAACTTTTTCAGTAGCATGTAGAAATCATTTCAGTGAATTCTCATTTCTACATTCTCAGTCCCACCTTGAGCCCCTGCACTGCCTGTACACCACTGCACTGTCCTAAATTGTTAAACAGCACTCCTAGCTAGACTATTTGTCACTGTAGTAATCATTTTACTGAATTGCAAGGCATACTGTCATGTGTCTAAGATCACAGTGAGAGTGAGAATTCATTTCAGAAAAATGTGGCAGAATAATTTGCTTAGTTGATGTGTTTGAAAATATGGCAAAAGATGTAGTCATGGAGTGAGTTATTCCTTAGGACAGTTAGTGCTATAAAGTCCAAAGCAGCATGTGTGTCAGGCATCTGAATTCCCAAATAGTCTCCATGCTGTGTAATAAAGATCCTGGGTGTGCTGTTGAAATTGCATGCCAACTTTTTCTGTAGCATGTAGAAATCATTTCAGTGAATTCTCATTTCTACATTCTCAGTCCCACCTTGAGCCCCTACACTGCCTGAACACCACTGCACGGGAAACAACCTTTACAACGCAACTTTTACAACACACTACCATTACAACAAAACTTTTACAATGCAACATCGATTACATAGCATGCCATTACAACGCAACTATTACAATGCATGACACTACAACGCATATTATTACAATGCATGTCATTATAACGCAGTCATTACAACGCATACCATTACAATGCATACCATTACCATTCAACACTTACCCTACAGTTGTAGCCCCTGGAGTTAGAAGATACATTTTTACCCCTGCACTATCCAACACTTACCCTACTGTTGCACCCTCTGGAGTTAGAATAGTAAATTTTTACCTCTAAACTATCCAATACTTACCATACATGCAATGTAATGTTATGCGTTGTAATGGTATGCATTGTAAAGGTAGTATGCGTTGTAATGGAGTGCGTTGTAAAGGTACATTTTGAAAATTCATTGTAATGGTATGTGTTGTAATGAAATGAGTTGTAATGGATGTTGCGTTGTAAAAAATGTGTTGTAAAGGTGTGCGTTGTAAAAGTATGCGTTGTAACATCATATAACCCCACTGCACTGTCCTAAAATCTGAAACAGCACTCCCAGCAAGGCTCTCTTTCACTGTAGTAATCATTTTACAGAATTGAAAGGCATACTGTCATGTATCTAAGATAACAGTGTGAGTCAGAATTCATTTCAGAAAAATGTGGCAGAATAATTTGCTTAGATGATGTGTTTTTAAATTATGGTAATACATGTAGTTATGGAGTGAGTCAGTCCTTAGAACAGTTAGTGCTAAAAAGTCCAAAGCAGCATGTGTGAATTCCCAAATAGTCTCCATGCTGTGTAATAAAGATCCTAGGTGTGCTGTAGAAACTGCATATCAAATCTCTCTGTAGTATGTAGAAATCGTTTCAGTGAATTCTCATTTCTACATTCTCAGTCCCAGCTTAAGCCCCTCACTGCCTGAACACCACTGCACGGGAAACAACCTTTACAACACAACTTTTACAACGCACTACCATTACAAGGAAACTTTTACAATGCAACATCTATTACATAGCATGCCATTACAACGGAACCATTACAACGCATGACACTACAACGTATACCATTACAATGCATGCCATTACAACACAGTCATTACAATGCATACCATTACAATGCATACCATTACCATCCAACACTTACCCTACTGTTGCACCCCTGGAGTTAGAATAGTAATTTTTACCCCTACACTATCCAACACTTACCCTACTGTAGCACCCCCTGGAGTTATAATAGTAATTGTTACCCCTACACTATCCAATACTTAATATACATGCAATGTAATGTTATGCGTTGTAATGGTATGCATTGTAAAGGTAGTATGCGTTGTAATGGAATGCGTTGTAAAGGTAGTTTTTAAAAATTCGTTGTAATGGTATGCGTTGTATTGAAATGAGTTGTAATGGATGTTGCATTGTAAAAAATGCGTTGTAAAGGTGTGTGTTATAAAAGTATGCATTGTAACGTCATATAACCCCACTGCACTGTCCTAAAATCTGAAACAGCACTCCCAGCAAGACTCTCTTTCACCGTTGTAATCATTTTATGGAATTGCAAGGCATACTGTCATGTGTCTAAGATCACAGTGTGAGTCAGAATTCATTTCAGAAAAATGTGGCCGAATAATTTGCTTAGTTGATGTGTTTTTAAATTATGGTAATACATAAAGTCATGGAGTGAGTCAGTCCTTAGGACAGTTAGTGCTATAAAGTCCAAAGCCACATGTGTGCCAGGCCTCTGAATTCCCAAATAGTCTCCATGCTGTGTAATAAAGATCCTGGGTGTGCTGTAGAAACTGCGTTTCAAAACTCTCTGTAGCATGTAGAAATCATTTCAGTGAATTCTCATTTCTACATTCTCAGTCCCACCTTGACCCCTACACTGCCTGAACACCACTGCACGGGAAACAACCTTTAAATATGCAACTTTTACATCGCACTACCATTACAACAAAACTTTTACAACGCAAAATCTATTACATAGCATGCCATTACAACTGAACCATTACAACGCATGACACTACAATGCATACCATTACAATGCATGTCATTACAATGCAGTCATTACAACGCATACCATTACAATGCATACCATTACCATCCAACACTTACCCTACTGTTGCATCCCCTGGAGTTAGAATAGTCATTTTTACCCCTACACTATCCAACACTTACCCTATTGTTGCACCACCTGGAGTTAAAATAGTAATTTTTACCCCTACACTATCCAATACTTACCATACATGCAATGTAATGTTATGCGTTGTAATGGTATGCGTTGTAAAGGTAGTATGCATTGTAATGGAATGCATTGTAAAGGTATATTTTTAAATTTGTTGTAATGGTATGCGTTGTAATGAAATGAGTTGTAATGGATGTTGCGTTGTAAAAAATGCGTTTTAAAGGTGTGTGTTGTAAAAGTAAAAATCTGGATGTGGATGTGTCCAGAACTGAAGAAATGTATGAACATTATAGTGTGCATCCACTTCACTCTACAGAAGTGATGGGGAATACTATTGAGTTATTTCAAATGAAAGAAGCGGATGGAAGTCCCATTACTGTATGGGAAGAAAGCTTGGAAACTCGTTGTTTCCTCAGTTATTTCCAACAGGCAAAGGTGGACGATATGATGAATGACCTGTGCAGATTCCTGCATCTGAACACCGGACTTCAAGATTATATGCAGAAGATCCAAGGTTTAACCAATGTTTTCCATATTTGTTTCATCTACTGTTTAAGAGTGTAAATTTGTAATTTTTTTTATTGCACAGTTAATTAAAACTCACAATTTAAAATGCATAAAAATTGGTTATCAAACATTTAAAATTATTTGCGTAGTTCGTGTTATCGATAAGTCAGTTAATGTACTTCTTTTGGATCGTGAGCTCAGAGTTGCTCAGGGCAGTGACTGGCTATTGCACATTTACATCTTTTTGTGCTTCATTAATTCTTTTTGCCACTGCGTCAAGGTATTTTGTAACTCTGCAGTTTAATTGGGTCTCTTGTGGGTTGAAGCACAGTTTGACTGCCTGTCGGCAGGATCTAATCCCCTTCTGATTCCATATTGAACGTAATAGTGTTCTCCTTAGGTCCGTTAAACTGGGACAAATACATATTGTGTGGACTAGATCTTCAGGGCCTGTTTTGCAGAGTCGACAAATTTGGTCGTCCTGAGTCCTCTTCCATGGAGCCAGATGAGGGAGAATTGGTAGAATGCCTAACCGCAGCTTTAGGAATTTTTCTTTAATATTCTGTTTAAATCCTCGATCTAAGTACTCTTGAGGCTTTAAAATTTTATAGTCGTTTAAGACTATCCATCCGTGTGCCCTTTTTGCCAGAGTTTCTTTGTCTTCCAGCAATGATGTTATTTTAGTTACTTTTGTTACCAGCTTTTTAAAGTGTTTGTGTTCAACTGGGCTGTTCCAAAGGCCAGTCAGCTCCAGATTTTGTAGAGATTCCGTCAGGTACTCTCTAGCGTTTGATCGTTCGTGTCTTTGCAGTTCAGTCCAGAGGTGGGAATTTAGGGTGCCCGGCTCTGCGTTTCTGATCTTGTGCCAGCATTTTATGAAGCTGCCCCTTCTTTCCGCTGTTTGCTTTTGTACCCCAAACTCCAAACGGATTTGTGCTGCTGAGACATAACTAGGAAGCTGAAAGATTGACCTGTAGGTTCTGGTGATTACTTTGTCTATTGTCAGAGCGTCTTTTCCAAAAGTTGGTTCACTTCCATCTGTGAGAGTCGGTTGGAGACGAGCTCTCAGTACCTGCAAAAAAGGGTCGAGCGTGTGGTCAGGCAGAAGCTTCTTCAAGGGTTTCATCGCAAGGAAGGTCATGGTTCCTTTTTGGTGTAGCGATTCTAATTGAGGTTTAAACGACCCTCTGCTGTCCAATAGGACACCCAGGTACTTGTAGCACGTCACTTGGCCCAATTAGTGTCCATCCAGGAGCCAATTGTTCTTCCTGGCCTTCTTGTAGTTCACAGCCATGATTCTTATTTTTTTCAAATTGATGGTTAGGCCGTTACAATTCGAGAATGAGCTAGTAGTGTTCAAAAGATGTTGGAGGCCTGTTGGAGTGCGGCTTATTAGGACAAGATCATCGGCATAGAGGAGGTTGGTCAGCGTAATGTCCCCTAGCCGCGGGGCGTGCGAATTGGTACCGTCCAGTTCCCCTGGTAGATCTGCCAGGTAGAGGTTGAACAGGGTCGGGGCTAGGACGCACCCTTGTTTCAGGCCTTTGGTGGTGTTAATTCGCCTTAAAAGGTGCGTCCTGTCTCCCAGCTTGATCTTGAGCCACGTATTGGTGTGAAGTAAGATGAGTTGCCTCAAGAGGGGGTGGGGTATCCCCCATTTTTCAAGCTTTTGCCATAGTTTGCCCCGGTCCACGTGGTCAAAGGCTGAGCTATAGTCTATGAAGCACAGAAACAGCAAGTTTTTTCCTAATTTTGCCGCGTCTATAAGTAGGGAAAGAGCCATGATATTTGTGGAAGTGCCCTGTCCTCTGCGGAATCCTGTTTGGGTCGGTGGAATTATGTGCATTGTCTCTGCCCATGAAGTCAGTTCTTCTAATAGTATGCCAGCGTAATATTTGGCCTCTATATCTAGTAAGGCTATCAGCCGGTAGTTGGTAGGATTGCTCCTGTCTCCTTGCTTATAGATAGGGCTTACGATAGATCCTTTCCAGGATTCCGGGCATGTCTCTAATTCCAGTGTGCTCGAAAAAAGTGGCACTAAGATATTTCTCCAGAATTCGATGTCATGCTTGAATATTGACGGTGGTATCCCGTTTGGGCCCGGGGCTCCTTCTGTTTTCCCTTTCTTTATTTGAGCTTTTATCTGATTATTAGTTATTTTGATGTCATTTTCAGTGTTAAATGTTGATGTGCTGTTTTTCTTTTCTCCCCCTGCCTTCTGTTGGTCATGTTGTGCTCTGATGTTTTCTCCTGCGTTTCTGGGCCCTTTGTCTACCTTCCTTGTTTCGTTGATCTCCGTGATAAGCTCATTTCCTTGTGTTGTTGAACCTGTAGAGTTGTCTACGTTTGGTTGATTAAAATGATTGTGCAGGTAGTCTGCCCAAACTGGCTCTGATATATATGAGCTTATCCCGTGGTGCCCTGGCCGCTGCAGGCTATGTATTTGTTTCCAAAAGTTTGTGCTGTTTTTTTGTTTTGAATCGTGCTTTATTTTTACCCAGAGCTCGTCATTCATCTGCCTTTTCTTCTCCCAGATTGCCTTTTTCAGACTTGCTTTTAAACCGCATAGTATGTAATGTAGGGGCTCTTTTATAGGCTGTGTGCGCAATTACTTCAAAGTTTGCTTGATGTCCCTTTTGAGGCTTTTTATCTCCGGTGTGCTTGTCTTTCTCGTTGTAGCCTTCAAGGGTTTGCCTTTAGACGCCATTGGTTTTGTTGCATGTTTGATCCCAAGGGCCTTCGTAAACCCTTCCCAGACCTCTATTTGGTTTCCGGCCGAGGTCCCTTGATGTATTAGTTCCTTTGCGTCAATAGACAGCGCCTCAATGTTGTCTTGTTTGAATCTGATGCGTTTGAAGTCTGTTGTATGTTCAGAGCCTGCGGTTGCCCAGGCTTCTTTGGGGTTCCCACTAAGAGGTTTTAAGACTATTTCTTGTGGTAGGTGGTCGCTTTGGTCACTGGCGCCCAGTTGATATGTGCTGATGACGTCAAATAGCGGGAGTGTTACAAATGCGTAGTCTAAATAGGAGGAGGTTGTGGCGGAGTGGTAAGTTGATGCTGGGGGGGTGTCTTCTGTGTACCGTCCGTTCAGTGCCCTTAAGTTTAATTCCTCTAGATCTTTTAGCAATTGTGTTGAGCACTTTGTTTGTTTAGTTGCCAGCACTTGTACTTGCGCTGGGATTCCCCATGCTCTGTCGAGTTCTCGTGATAGTTCCTCATCCGCGGCAGTTCCAAGGAGAAAAAAATTGAAGTCTCCTGCCAGGATTAAGTCTCAGCTTCCCCCTCGTCCAGGATTCTTGCTGTTTCCTTGGCCAGCACTCTTGCACCCTTCTGCTTGTGCTTCGGGTGTATGTAAGAGTTGATTATTACAAGAGGGCGGTCCGGCTTCCTAGTGTTGAGTGTAATAACTGCCGCCTGTAGCACATTAGGAGTTATGGTTTTAGTTTTTATTTCCCTCATCGATCTAATTGATGATATTGAGGCGAAAATCGTCAGTCCTCCTGAGCTGTGACCAAAGGTTGATGTCCTGGTCGCTGGGGAAGTTTGCATCATATATCCTTCCAGGGATATTTCTTCTACTTCCCAAGTTTCCTGGAGTAGTATTAGGTCAAATGACCTTAGTTACCTTAATGTGTTCTGTTTAAGAGTGACTTGTCTGGACTTTCTTATGCAGTGAACCATATACTAAAAAGTGGAGTACATTTGCAAAATGTTTCGGCAAAGGACTTTATGGATAAAGTGCAACAGAAAGATACTGTTTTGGAATCTCAGCTAATTAATCTCATGGCAAGTCAGCGTGATACTAATGAGTATTGGTACCATTGTCATGGGGAATTGAAATGTATGCTAAGAAACTTAGGAACTCCTACATGGTTCCTTACTGTAAGCTGTGCAGAGTATGCTTGGGAAGATTTACTTCAATTTCTTCGAGAGGCAAATGCTAACATAGAAAATATAGTATACAAGTCACCTGGAGAACTGTGCTCTTTGGATCCAGTTAATGTATGCAGTTATTTCAATCATAGATTTGAAGCTATAATGTCTTTTATAACAAACAAAAAAAATCCTCCTCTTGGAGAGGTTCTGGATTTCTTTTGGAGAAAGGAGTATCAAGCAAGAGGTGCTCCTCACGTAAATATGCTGCTACGGATCAAAGATGCCCCAAAATTTGGAACAGATTCAGATGACACAGTGATGAGTTTTATTGAACAATATTCTGCATGTGCCGTACCCAAAAGTACAGTAGAAAACAATTTAAGACATCAAATCTTACGGTTTCAAACCCATCGTTGTGGAAAATACTGTTGTCAAAAGTACAAATCTAAGGATAAGTTCTACACAAAATGTCGATTTGCATTTCCACTTCCAGTATTATCAAAAGGATGAGTGAACAATTTTATGTCATCTTTGCAACACACTCTCACAAGAAAATCACCGAAAAATACCTACAACTTAAGAAGAAGTCAAAATACATAAATGACTATAACCCAGTCCTTTTGTCCATGTGGAATGCTAACATTGATATTCAATATGTTGCAGACAACTCCATTGCTGTGGCTCGATATGTAACGTCTTACATTACTAAATCTGAAAAGACGGAACTAAAGGAAATGTGGGAAGAAATTTCTCATGAATAGAGCCTAAGTAAGAAATTGTACAGACACAGTTTGAAGATGTTTACTCATCGAGAAATCGGAGCATATCAATGCTCAGATCGTTTATCATCTGCGAGTCTATACTCCAAATCTAGAACAATCATTTGGGTGAGTTTAGGTCTTCCAAGAACACGAAACCGAGTTTTGAAATCTGTACAAGAAATTGAGTATTTAGCAGAGAGGGAACCAGACAGTACAGATATTTTGAAGACAAATATGTTGGATACATACTATCCAAATATAAGTAGTCATCTCGAGAATGTTTGTCTCAATGAAGTACTGCAAAACTATACTTTTAAGAGGAATATTACAGAAGATATCAATAAAGGAGTATATGCTGTGATTCAATCTGAAGGATGTTTAGTGAAACAAAGAAAAGGACATTTGATTAATCACCGAAAACTGAGTTGCGAAACTCCTGACAAAAGGGAATTTTACTATTTAGCTCTTTTGCAACTCTTTAAGCCATGGCGAACAGAACTGGAACTACTTGGAGATTTTGACAGTTATGAAGATTCATTCAACGCAACTGAAAATACTATAGAATGTCCAGCTTTTACTAATTATCTGAAAATGCTGAACGGCGAAATACAGCAAGAAGCTACAATTGCAGCAGCAGAGATTGCTAGAGACAGTTCTCAAGACAGTCAAAGTTCTCCTTTGTTGAGTCAGGAACCACTAGGAGAACCAATTATTCAAAATGAAGCAGCAACTGCCAAGGGTGAGGTGGAAACAGCAATGCAACAAGCTCAAGAGGATAACTAAATGTTGAACAAAAACAAATATACGATCAAGTGACAGAATAGATTGAGCATGGTTTAAATCACGAGAAAAAAGAGTGCTCATGTACGTCATTTAAACCTGTCTGACTGTACGTGAGTGGAGAAGCAGGAACTGGAAAAAGTTATCTAATTAAAGGAAATGCAACTTATCTACAGAGTCGTCACTCTCTTGTGTTGTTACTGCTCCAGCTGGGTTGGCAGCACATAAAATTAAAGGGATTACTTTACATCGTTTATCGATACTGCCAGTAGAGCATGAAAATAAATTAGAGTACCACAAGCTATCTGGAGAAGCTTGTTGTGAAGTTTCTAGAGTCTTGAAAAAAATGAAACTTCTCATTATTGATGAGGTAAGCACGGTATCAAATTTAATGCTTGCCTTTGTGCATTTAAGAATGCAACAATTCCTTAAAACAGAGTGTGATGTGTTATTTGGAGGCAAACACGTCATAGTGTTTGGAGATCTACTACAACTAACTCCTGTGAAAGGACAGCCAGTATTTAAAACAGTTAAACATGAAGATACTAGAAAGTGCCTAGGAAGCATTGGAAATGTTAATATTAGGTCATATTTTGAATATTCAGAACTCATTACAAATATGCAACAGGCAAAGGACGCTGATTATAAAAGTATTCTTGAAGATATAAGAATTGGAAAAGCGAGTAAACACGGCAAAGAAGCTTTACAGGCACGATTACTTACAAATTTGTTTCCAAATGAAAATATTCTCCCAGAGAATATATATGGAAAAATTGCAGAAAAGAAATCAGTGATATGCTTGATGCCAACTCTGCAAGAATGTTCAATATTTAATGAAAAAATTCTAAAGTTAGAAAATCAAGAAATTATTAAACTGGAAGCTATTGATAGAATAGAGCATGAAGGAGCTACTATTATTTTGTCAGAAAACTTGAAGTCAAAATTGGATTCTTTAGAAAAATCAATATCTAAAACTGCTGGCTTAGAAAAGAATCTAAATGCATGTATAAATTGTCGGATAATTTTACTGTTAGGAGAAGGGCCAACTTCCACGGGAGCGAAGACAAATCCCCACACCTCCAAGACACAGCAGCAGGAATGCGCTAACAAGGTAGACCACACTCCTATCTGCTGTATCCTAAAAGTATGAGGGAATTTACCCAAGGAGTGTCCACCACTCTCCTCATACGTGGGGTAACAGAATAGTAGAAAAGGCGTCTCCGGGGGGGGGGTGGTCCAGGCTAGGAAACAAAGATCAAGTTAGGAATAGACACAATCCCTATGCTTACATGAAACACCATAAAACATTGACAAGTGTGATCACTCATGGATCTTACCCCAAGTGTAGATCGGGCCGACGTCAACGATGAGTCCAGGCAATCAGGGAGGGGTCCAAACAGGACTCACGAAGGACTCAACACACCTCTGACGCAAAGCAAATGGTAAGGGTAGGTGAGGTGAACTGGCCGGCTGACTAAAGAGGACCAGGCCAGCGGAGCAGTAACACCAAAACACCAGACAAAACACACACAAAACAGAAAAGGAGTGAGGAGCACCGACCGGCTGCACAGGGGGTGAATACAGCGGAGCAGCACCCACTCAGGAGGTGAGACACCCGGCCCCTAGGAGGATAAGGCGGAGCGCTCACTCTCAAGAGGAAAACCACTAAAGCAAAGGGGCAAACCAAAGAGGTAACAGTGGTAGCAAAACCAGTATAAAGCAGAGAGTGAACCGATTACGCCCGCAAAATGCGTGAGGAATAGCAGGGCGTCGCGTTCACTGAAAACGAAGCGGCAAAGAATACCGCTTTCACAACCAGACACCACACGCACTCTCACAGGGCAGAAAAGCGAGTAGCAGAGGGTCAGGAGAATCAGGTATCAGGCGACTAGAAGACAGAGCCCAGCAGAGCTCTAGACGGCAGCAAAGCAACTCGAACAGGAACCAGGAAGTGGGAAGGGGGCGTGGTCACAGCAAGTAAGCCAAGCAATGATGGGAGGGCCCAGCTCCTCCTTATCCCACTTAGGGAGCGTCAGGAAAGTACGGATTTTGACGCTAAGGGTTCAACTGAAAATGCACGAACCAGAATGAAGCACACTTGCCAATGTTAATTCCTAACAGTACCCCTCCTTAAAGATCTATTCACAGGACCTGGCTTTGTGGGGTGCAATCTGTGGAACTGTCGGATCAACCGCACTGCATGTATGTTTTCAGCAGGTTCCCAAGACCTTTCTTCCGGGGGATATCCCACCCAATCAATGAAGTACTGGAGTTTGCCTCGGATTCGTCTGGAATTCAATATTTTGCTGACTTCATATTCTGTTTCTCCGTCTATCTGTACTGGAGGGGGAGGGATTTCAGGGACAAGGGAAGGTATGTATTTTTTGATCAAGGAACTGTGGAACACAGGATGGATCTTCATACATGAGGGGAGCTGGAGTTTAAGTGTGACAGGAGAGAGAATTTTCTCTATTGGGTAGGGTCCTATGAAGCGGGGTTGGAACTTTTTTGACCCTTCCATTCTAAGGTTTTTTGTGGACAGCCACACCTTCTCTCCTATCACGTATACTGGTTCCGTTCTACGATGTTTATCTGCTTGTCTCTTCATTGCTTCTTTAGCCTTTTCTAGCTCTGTCTTGGCTTCTTCCCATGTGCTCTGTATGCGGGCATGTTGTTCCTCTAAAGCGGGTACTGTGTCATCAGGGGGTAACACAATGGGGAGCATTCTAGGGTGTTGGGCTTGAACAAAGTAAAAGGGAGAGACCTTGGTGGCTGCATGACTGGAATTATTATAAGCAAATTCAGCTAAAGGGAGTGCTTGAACCCAGGTAGATGGAATAGTAGTTAACAAACACCTCAGAAACTGTTCTAAAGTTTGGTTGGTTCTTTCGGTTTGCCCATCTGTTTGAGGGTGATATGCGGTAGAAAGCCTGTGATCAATTCCCAACACCTCACACATTCCTCTCCAGAACTTAGAGACAAATTGGGGACCGCGGTCGGAAATGATAACTGTGGGCAACCCATGTAGTTTCACCACAGAGTCCAAGAAAACAGCCACCAGTTCTTTAGAGGAAGGCACTTTCTTTAGAGGGATGAAATGACTCATTTTAGACAAGAGATCTACTACTACGTAAATGGTGGTATAGCCCTGACATGGTGGTAAATCAGTCATAAAGTCCATACTGATAGTATGCCAGGGTGCAGGGGGTATGGCTATATGTTTTAACAGCCCTGTAGGAGCACAATGAGAAGCCTTTTGGCGGGCGCATATGGCGCAAGCGTGTACATATTCCAAGACGTCTTGAGACAATGACTCCCACCAAAACCATCGGCGGCATAACTCAAGAGTCTTCCGCCCACCCGTATGGCCGGCCAAAGGGCTACTATGACACCATACAATGATCTTTTGTCTCAAGGGTGAATCAGGCACAAACATCTTGTTATCATGGTAATAAATCCCTTCCTTGATGGTGTGAAGAGGATTTTGTAACCATTCATCCGATGGGATGGTGGGTAGTTGGCTTTTGAGGTCTTCTAGAAGTGTGTGATCTTTCTCTCCCACCCCAAGGATCTTATTTTCTGGGATGATGGGAAGCGGTTGTTCTCTGTTGGAATGGTCAGCTAGTCTTAGCCGGGATAACGCATCTGCTTTCCCCTGTTGTGTGCCGGGCCTGTAAGTGATCACAAAATCATATTCACTAAAAAACAATAACCACCTCATCTGTCTGGGCGTGAGCGCTCTGGCGGATTTGAAAAATTGCAGATTTTTATGATCGGAATAAATGGTGACCACATGAGGAGACCCTAACAAATGATGTCGCCATTCTTGAAAGGACAATTTGATGGCCAACAGTTCACGCTCCCCTATGGTGTAGTTTCTTTCTGCAGGCAGCAAGGTCTTGGAATAATAAGCTATGGGATGCATTTGACCTGTATCTGTGTCTCGCTGGGATAGAATCCCTCCTACAGCATATTGTCATGCGTCAGCCTCCACATAAAAAGGTTGAGAGTTGTCTGCGTGACGGAGAATAGGAGCTGAAGTGAACTTCTCTTTTAAGGCACAAAATGCTTGTTCTGCCTCCAATGTCCAAACAAACGGTACCCCTTTTTTCAATAGTCTTGTGATGGGGGAAACCGTGTCAGAAAACCGATCAATAAAGCGCCGATAAAAATTGGCGAATCCTAGAAAGGATTGTATTTCTCGAACTGAAGTGGGGCTTTTCCATAGTGTCAATGCCTCTACCTTTTTAGGGTCCATTTGAAGGCCACCAGGTTTGATGGTGAAACCCAAGAAATCAACTTCTGAGGTATGAAAGGTGCTTTTGTCCAGTTTGGCATATAACTGATTCTCCTGCAACTTCTGTAAGATTTTCCGGACATGCTCTATGTGTTCTGCTTCGTTTTGCGAGAATATAAGAATATCATCGATATAAACTATAACGAAAACATCGATGTACTCCCTCAGAATGTCGTTAATAAAATATTGGAATGCCGCCGGGGCATTGCATAACCCGAACGGCATTACACAATATTCATAGAGACCATATTTTGTGCGAAAGGCAGTTTTCCACTCGTCGCCCGGTTTTATCCAGATCAAATGGTAGGCACCCCTGAGATCGATTTTAGTGAAGATTTTCGCCCCTTTTATCTGGTCTAGAAGGACAGGAATAAGAGGAAGGGGATACTTGTTCTTTATGGTGATTTTGTTCAGGGCTCTATAATCCAGGCATGCCCTGAGCCCCCCTTCCTTCTTATCAATAAAAAACAAAGGGGAAGAAACAGGCGACGAGGAAGGACGGATGAAGCCTTTAGCAAGCATTTCCTCCAGATAATTTTTTAGATAGTCATTCTCTGAGGGAGTCAAGGCATAAATGCGACTGCAGGGTAAGTCAGCACCGGGTATCAGGTCAATCCTACAATCATAGCTCCTGTGTGGAGGCAATTTGGTGGCTTCCTGCTCACTGAATACGTTTGAGTATTCGGCATACTGGTCAGGTAAGCATGCATCCACCCCTGCTTGTACTGCACAACATAGTGGCAAATCTGGTTCCTGGGCTTCTTGGTAGCAGTGTTGCCTACAGAAAGAAGAACCCAACGTAACCGTTCGTTTTCCCCAATCTATCGCAGGGTTGTGGATCTGCAACCAAGGGACACCCAAGATGACACCAAAATTGGGAGCATCAATTAGGTCAAATACAAGGGACTCCGAATGTCCGTTATTGAACACAATGGTCAGTGGAGATGTTTGGTAACTAATCATTCCAGAGGATAATTCCGAACCGTCTACGGCCCAAATGGCTTCAGGCTGAGGTTTAGCTACAAAGGCAAGCCCCAATTGTTTGGCTAGGTGGATGTCAAAAAAATTACCTGTAGCACCGGAATCTAAGAGAACTGACATGGTGTATGGTTTGTTCTCTAAGTACGTGAGAGTAATGGGTACAATAAAATGTTTAACCACTAGGACGGGTTTAGAGGAGATCTGTGGAGGTTTTGAGCTTAAGGAATCGATCTCTCTGTTCCTCAAGCTTTCGAGTTTTCCGAACTAGTAAGACTGCTTACTGATTGCCTTGGATTTTTTGGACGCACAGGACATTCTCGAGCAAAATGCCCTCCCTTGCCACAGTATAGACACAGATTGAGCTTCCTTCTTTTCTCTTTTTCCTCCGAGGATAGAGGCCCGCGTATTCCCCCTATTTGCATGGGCTCAGGGGCGTCTCTGGTTATGGGTTTCTCAGTTCTGTGGAAAACCATTTTGGGCCCAACAGTGCGAGGCCTTTCTCCTTTTCTCTCATGCAATCTATGGTCTAATTTAACAACCAGGTCAATAAAGGAAGCACAATCCTCTGGTGGATCTACTATCTGGGAGAGTAGGTCTTTAAGTTCTTCACCCAACCCCCTGTAAAACAAAGAAGTTCTCTTGTCTTCAGGCCAGTGGGTTTCGGCTACTAGGCGATTAAATTGTGTTATGTACGAGAGCAAATCCTTCGACCCTTGTCGAAGGTTTAGTAACTCAGTGTCACTGGCTTGCATGTAGGCGTGCTTAGCAAAAAGACTTCTCATTTTTTCTTTGAACAGGTCAAGGTCATATAACAAGGGATCGTTATTCCGTACCAGCGGCACCGCCCATTCTGCCGCATTCCCGACTAGATAGGATATGATAAACGCTACCTTAGCAGAATCGTCCGGAAAGGACGCAGCTTTGCACAAGAACTGGAGTTGGCACTGGTTCATGAAAACTTCGTATTTAGAGCTATCCCCTGTAAATCTTTCGGGCATGGCTAGGGGCACAGGGTTAGGGGTGTTTACCGTGACTTGCACAGGGGAGGCCTGAGGATCAGGGCTAGCTCGTGGGTCTTGTTCTGTTGGGGAAAGTGTAAATTTGGCAGGCTGGATATAACTTTTGCGGACTTTAGGGATGGTGCCTGTTCTCAATTGATGGACTTCCGCAACTAGCCTCTGATTTTCTGTACCTAATCTTCCTACTTCTGTCTGTAGGGCCACAAAAGCTGCCATTAAGTCTTCCATGGAAAGGGTCTGTGGGACAGGGCCTGACGCCTCCATAGATGTGTCGGAATTCATCCTCGCTCAGGGGAAGGAAAATTCGTGGGCTTGGCTTTCTGTTAGGAGAAGGGCCAACTTCCACGGGAGCGAAGACAAATCCCCACACCTCCGCAGGAATGCGCTAACAAGGTAGACCACACTCCTATCTGCTGTATCCTAAAAGTATGAGGGAATTTACCCAAGGAGTGTCCACCACTCTCCTCATACGTGGGGTAACAGAATAGTAGAAAAGGCGTCTCCGGGGGAGGGTGGTCCAGGCTAGGAAACAAAGATCAAGTTAGGAATAGACACAATCCCTATGCTTACATGAAACACCATAAAACATTGACAAGTGTGATCACTCATGGATCTTACCCCAAGTGTAGATCGGGCCGGCGTCAACGATGAGTCCAGGCAATCAGGGAGGGGTCCAAACAGGACTCACGAAGGACTCAACACACCTCTGACGCAAAGCAAATGGTAAGGGTAGGTGAGGTGAACTGGCCGGCTGACTAAAGAGGACCAGGCCAGCGGAGCAGTAACACCAAAACACCAGACAAAACACACACAAAACAGAAAAGGAGTGAGGGGCACCGACCGGCTGCACAGGGGGTGAATACAGCGGAGCAGCACCCACTCAGGAGGTGAGACACCCGGCCCCTAGGAGGATAAGGCGGAGCACTCACTCTCAAGAGGAAAACCACTAAAGCAAAGGGGCAAACCGAAGAGGTAACAGTGGTAGCAAAACCAGTATAAAGCAGAGAGTGAACCGATTACGCCCGCAAAATGCGTGAGGAATAGCAGGGCGTCGCGTTCACTGAAAACGAAGCGGCAAAGAATACCGCTTTCACAACCAGACACCACACGCACTCTCACAGGGCAGAAAAGCGAGTAGCAGAGGGTCAGGAGAATCAGGTATCAGGCGACTAGAAGACAGAGCCCAGCAGAGGTCTAGACGGCAGCAAAGCAACTCGAACAGGAACCAGGAAGTGGGAAGGGGGCGTGGTCACAGCAAGTAAGCCAAGCAATGATGGGAGGGCCCAGCTCCTCCTTATCCCACTTAGGGAGCGTCAGGAAAGTACGGATTTTGACGCTAAGGGTTCAACTGAAAATGCACGAACCAGAATGAAGCACACTTGCCAATGTTAATTCCTAACATTTACGACAAAATTTACATGTGGAAAGAGGTTTAGTAAATGGAGCAATGGGTAATGTTGTTGATTTTGTGAATTATCCAAATAGAGATGAAATTGAATTTTTTAAAATCAAATTTGATGAAATTGAAGAAGTACAACAATTGAGTCGTTGTTCAGCTCGATTTTTGCTTGTAAAAGATTTGTATGTCCGCCGAAAACAGTTTCCTGTTTGTTTGGCATATGCGGTGACTATTCATAAATCTCAAGGTTTAAGTGTAGATTGTGCTTTGGTGAATATTGGAAGTACTGTGTTTAAAGAGGATATGGCATATGTTGCTTTATCTCGAGTCAGAACTTTATCCGGATTATACCTGATTGATTTTGATGATACAAAGATTAGTGCAGATGTAAATTGTGTAAGAGAGTATAATAGGTTAAGAAGAGAACATGCTCCTAATGTAACTCAATATCCAGTACTTGAAAAGTGTGTGGTATGTCAAAAAAGAACATATGAGAAAAATTGTAGCCAGGTTGCAGAGTAAAGAAAAAAACTAGATGAACCAGTGATAGTAAGCAAAAAGAAAAAGGATTCTATTGAAGAGGTTGTTGGTTTTCAGTTTGAAAACAGTTCTGGTGTCAACTGCTATGCTAATGTAGTGGTTAATGTTGTTTTTTCCTTGAAACTTTACTACAACAAATTGTTGAAAATCGGGACAAAAGATTTTGTTGTTTGTTGAATTCTGTGTTTGAGAAGTGTAGTAGTGATAAAACTAAAATAGAAAGTGTTTCTGATATTCGAAATGTTTTAGACATATGTTCTGGTTTAAATCAATTTTCACAGAATATTCAGCAAAATTGTCAGGAATTTCTAATGCATATTGTTGTATCCTTAGATTTACATTCTATGTGAATCAGCCTAGGTCTACCTAGCTGCTCAGCCAGAGCGAGAGATGGTGACGGAATGTTGGTGTGCCTGTGATGAATGGAATGCCTGGGTGCCTGTGTGGATGTGTGTGTGACAGTTGGAGATGGGCTGAGCAGCTAGGCAGGCTGCTCCTGGTGGGGCTGGCATAGGAGTTACTAGAGCTGGATTAAGAGCTGTACTTGGATGATCCCTGTTTGATGTTATAGACATGGATTAATAAAGAAGACTACAAGAAACTTACAACGTGGCTACCAGTGTCTTCATATGTAAAGTACAACACATATGCTTGTTGTATTGCAAGATGAAGGTATAGAAATTGAAAATCTTTTTGGCCTTTCTCATAAATGGCAACCTGACTGTGACAATTGTTCGGTTTCAAGTAGTACTGAAATAGACACTGAAAGATTTATATATTTGACTTTACCAGACTGCAAATCAGTGTCTTTTAATAATCTAGTTAGAGAAGCAAATCAAAACATGGTTTGTACCCAATGTAACTTACAAATGTAATCAACATTATTTATACAAAGATATGGACAGTATGTAATTTTAATGCCGCAACGATGCATACCTGATGGAAGAAAACTGACAACTTTAATACAAAAATGTGTGGCTTCTCAACTATCAATATCAGGAAAAACTTTTGGAACTGTAGCAATTATTTTCCATGATGGTCCTTCTACAACATCAGGACATTACACAGCTTATTTAAAATGTACGAAAGGCTTGACTCATTGTAATGATACTCATTTGATTTTTAAACAACATTTGCCTTATGACTTACCATATTCTTACCTAGTGTTTTTACAACCCAAATTTTATGGAAAATATTTGGCCTGGGAAAATTACTGCTGTTAAGAAAGGGTAGTCTGGTGTTGAAAATTACTTTGAGAGTGAGGGTGATGACGTTCAAAAAATTCTTGTAGTTGACATAGAGGTAGTGTAAGTGTATCAGATAGTGGGTGATGGGGCTATCACAGGAGATGTTGATCATCAGTGAGGAAGAGGTGTTTTAGATTTGTTGTAGTTGTTGCAGATGTTGCTGACATTTTTCATTCCCTTGTAGAGGTTTCTTTTAATGGTATACAGTTCCTTGTTGAAATAATGAATGAGCAGAGTGTTATCGGTATACCAGATGATGTTGAGGTTCTGATAGCATGCTAGTTGTTTAAGGTTCTATGTACATGATAAAAAGCATCGGGTGGAGGTATAACCATCGTTAGATGGTCCAAAAGATGTTGGTGCTTTTGATTAAGAAGGTTGGGATACGGACACTTAAGAGTACTATTAAGTGTCTTCCAACTTAAGGATTTCACAAATACTATTTGGCTATGAAGAATGGTATTTGAAACAATAAATGACTATTTCGGGTAAATGTTGTTAGTATATCTTTGTAAATTACTTTCTTTAGAGTGTATAAAAAAAAGTAATATTGTTTTGTTACTTTGTGAATGTTGGTGATGTCCTTTCCTTACGTCAAAAATTGGGGTTTATAAAAGACATTTAGGATATGTTTTTTTCTAATTGTTACATTCTTAATGAAAATGTTGAATGGGTTTTTTAAAGACAATCTTATTGATTGTCTTTTTTTTTGCCCGCTATTATATGATGAGTACTATTGAACTCACTGAATTCTGTGAAATTCAATATATTCTGAGAACAGCAAAATAAAATACATAACATATTGTACAAATTATTTTGTATTGTTAAATATATATTATGACTCAATTTTTTCTTCTCTTTCACAGATATTATATTTATTAAAAATAGATTATTAACTTTTCATTACTTATAAGGTGAGTATGACAAACAAAAAATACTTTCTCATCACTCTCTTACTTCTCTTTCCCTTTTTCACTTTCTTCACTTTGTCTCTTATTCCACTTCCTTTGCTCATGTTACTCTTCTTCCCTCACACTCTTTACTCCCCTTAATTTACCTTTACACTCCTTCTCTCACCATCAGTACCCTTTCCCTTACCCTCACTTACCTTCTCCTGCTCCCTCTTTCCTCTCTGTGATGCTCACTTTTCTTTTCTTTCCTCCTCCATCACTACCCTTCTTTTGCTCTATCCCTCACTCTTTTCTCTCTTCCCCCTTACTCTCTTTCCTTCACACCATCCCTCACTCACTTTCAGTCACTCCCCTTCTGTTATTACCTCACTTCCTTTTGCTCACTCCTCTTCCTTTATTCCCTCCCCTACTCCCCTTTCCTCCATCTGTCTCTAAGTCTCTTCCTCTGTCTCAGTCACTATAACTGCCTCACTCTCTCACAGTCCCTCACTCTCCCTCTCTTTCTCTCTTTCACTGTCTCCCTCTCTCTCCACCAATCTTCCTTTTCTTTCCTCTCTCTTTCCATAAATTCTTCTCTCTCACTCACTACTTTTTCCTCTATCTTAATATGCTTCTTTTTCCCCTCCTGTCACTGCCCTTCACTCAATATCACTCCTCTTCTCCTTCTTCATATTCTCCTCTCGGTGCATCACTCCTATTCTCTCTAACCTGCTTCCATTCTCTCACTCCCCCTTACTCTCTTTCCCTCACTCCATCCGTCAATCCTCTTCCCTTACTTCCCTTTCCTCATTCACTTTTGCTAACTCCCATTCATTTAGTCCCCCACTCCCCTTCACTCCATTTTTCTCTCCCTCTCTTCCTCTGTCTCACTCAGTCTAACCGCCTCACTCCATCTCAGTCACTTGCTCTCCCTCTCTTTCTCTCTCACTCTCTCTCTCTCTCCCTCACCCTTACTGTCTTTCTATTTCTGTTTCCTTCACTCCTACTTTATCCCTCAGTCCCCTTTCCTCTCTCTTAATATCCTTCCTTCTCTCTCATTCCCCTTTCGTCACCCTCATACCCCATCTCTCACTGTTACTGCCTTTCACTCAACCTCAGTACTTTTCCTTCACTCACCTACCCTCACTCCCCGTCCTTCACTCCTCTTTGTTCACTCCCTCACTTCATCTCACTTTCTCCCGTTTGTTTATCCTTCCCTCACTTTTTTTTATCCATTTTTCTCTCCCTGTCTCACTCACTCTAACTGCCTCACTGCTTCTCAGTTCCTTGCTCTCCCTCTCTCTCATTCTGTCCCTCTCTCTCCGTTACCCTTAAACTCCTTTCCTCTCTATTTATATCACTCCTCCTCTCTTCCTCACTCAATTTCCCTCTCTCTTAATTTTGTTCCTTCTTTCTCATTCATCTTCCCTCACCCTCATACTCCTTCCCCAACTGTCACTGCCCTTCAGTCACCGTCACTCACTTTCCCCTCTGCACTTTATCCTATCAGTATTTCTCACCCCTTCACTTTCCTGCTCCCTTTTCCTCACTCCCCCTCACTCTGCTTCTCTCACTCCCCTTCCCTCACTCTCCTTCCTTTACTCCTCTTTTGTCACTCCCTCACTCCATCTCACTTACTCCCCTTCGTTCACTCCCTCACTCACTTTTTTTTCATCCATGTTTCTCTCCCTGTCTCTATTTGTCTCACTCACTCTAACTGCCTCACTCATTCTCAGTTCCTTGCTCTCACTCTCTCCCTCTCTCTCCTTTACCCTTAATCTTCTTTCCTCTGTCTTTCTATCACTCCTCCTCTCTCTCTCACTCACTTTCCCTCTCTCTTAATTTTCTTCCTTCTCCCTCATTCCCCTTCCCTCACCCTCATACCCCTTCCCTAACTGTCACTGCACTTCACTCACCGTCACTCCCCTTCCCCCACTCCACTTCCTCCTGTCTGTATTTCTCACCCTTTCACTTTCCCGTTCCCTTTTCCTCACTCCCCCTCGCTCTCCTTCTCTCACTCCATTCCTTACTCCCCTTCTCTCACTCCCCTTTTCTAACTCCCTCCATCCCCTCACTCCACTTCTCTCTCCCTCACTCCCCATCTCTCACTTTCCCTTACTCCTCTTTTCTCATCCTCATACCCCTTCCCTCACCGTCACTCCACTTCTCTTACCTTCACTCCCTTTATTCTGCTCTACTTCTCCCTCTCCATCTCTTACTCCCCTTCCCTGTCTCCGTTCCATGCTCCCCTTTTCTCACTCCTCCTCCCTCACTTTCCTTTCCTTACTGCCCTTCCCTTACTCTTTCTCTCCCCTTACCTCACTCCCCTTCCCTTAGTCCCCTTGTTTCAGTCACTATTTGACTCCCCTTTCCTCACTCACCATACTACCCTTTCCTCACTCATTCCATCAATCCTTTCCTCCTTTTCACTCAGTCATTTCAGTCATTCATTTATACACTACACATTCATTCAAAAAAAGTATGACACAGTATATAAGAGATATAGCTCTCTTTGGAGAAGTGAAGTTAGTTCTGAAAAGAACTGGGTTTGTTTGTCTTTTTTGTTTTGTATTTTTTTTGTAGTTTTTTAACAATTTTATATTTTTGGGGGATTTTTTTGAAACAAAAATTAAACAGGTAACGAAAAACTGCCACTGAGCGAGTATTGATGGGTAGAAGCCCTCCCCTCACAGGCCTGCTGTTGCGATAGTGTCATGACATGTGTGTAGACTTTGGTTTTCAACTTACCAGCTGTCTTTGCATCTTCAGGAGGATGCATCACAATTTGTTTAATGAGAAGGTTCCAGATGATGCTGTTGTGTATTTCCTATAAATCTATATATAGGATATGTGTGTTAAGACAACATAAACTGTGGGATCAGTGCTCAGACTTATTCCAGACATCCCGACCGGATAAATTTGCCTATATACCAGCCAGCTCACACAGCCACTATGAACGCCTCTTACCAAGGAGAGTATAGTTTCTGGCAACTATCGAACATAACAACCTTGACCCTTCAGGGATCATGGAAACAGGACAGTACTTTTCGCTCAGTCGGTGGAAACGCTTTCAATAAGCTTTTTTGGAACCAGTGTCAGTCAAGTATAAAATATGTGTGCTCCAACAACCATAAGAAAGAAGCAGAAATAAACGATTATAAGCACCAACAAAGTAAAAGGATCATAGATTTCTACCATAGTGCTAGGACAATAGATATGACAATAATACTGCTTACTCCTACAATGCTAAGTCTAACTAGATGTACCTAAATGTACCTAGCCTGTATGTAGATGTATAGCCAAGAACCACCCTAGGATAGAGCCAACCCCATTACCTGATGTGACAGAACAAATGACCCCATCTTAGTCTCGAGTTTGACACCTGCGAGGGATGTCAGACCACTGCATGCTGGGGTGTGTATGTGCAAGAGCTTCAGCGTCTTGTGTCAGCTTAGAAGTCTTTTCTCCTCTGCCTGCACCAACAAATTATGGTGTTCATATATCCAAAAATGTACCCTCAGGGACTGTGATTCTGAGAGTCCTCATGCATAATAAATGAGGTTCGTTTTTGGGGAAAACCACATGACATGTATGTATGCAGCACCTAACTAGGTAAAAGGTCAGTACCTAAACCGTTTTGTAGTAAAAAACAGGAAAAATGTAGCTGAAATGTTGGGTGACTACCTAAGCCTATATTGGGGTGCATATATGAATCATAACACTGCAAGGGCAACCGGTAAAGTGTTAAAGGTTTGACTTTCTTTTAAAAATGTTGTACATAGAATGCCTCTGAACTGGTTGTTGGTTGGCCAGTTGCAGGAACAGCATGGACCATCTCGCCCAAGCTGCCACACCCCCATTACCAGAAAGTCAACAAGGAGAATGAGTCTGGAACAAACAATAAACTAATATACCAAGTTAAAACAAGGAACTAAAATAGCAAGCTAGAATAATAAAGGATTCCAGGAAGGTAAGTAGAGCAGTTCTCCACAATCCTCAGTTTGCTCCCTGTACCGTGGTGCCAAGAAAGGAGGTTGTTAGACTCAAGTACTCTCCCTATTATGATGAATTTACCTCAGTAGAAGGAGATTGTCCTTCAATGGTTTAGTAACTAAGAAAAACAGGTAGCAGGTTACACCCTAGAGGGCCTTCACAGACTTACACACACAATCAATATATCAGTGCATGTCATTAGAAACTGTGTATTCCTGTATTCACAATGTTCTGGGAGACGTCTGCTGTGCGTCCCAAGCAGGAGAACTAGACCGCAATACCACAGTGTGTCCTCATGTAACGTAACTAAAAAATATGTACAGCGCTCTGATACCTGATTCGGTTTGGGTCTAGTTCGTGCTATATAAAACTCTGCAAAAAAAAGAATAGGTGCCCTAGGTCCACACCACCCACCTCCAGCAGTCTTCTAGGTGATGTGATGAAGCACAGTGACATTAGAGACACCAGGAGCTGTGCTTCCAGGAGCCTGATGACATAAACCACAAGGTTCATGCTCCTTTGCACATGTGTTTTATTTGTATTATCGACCCTACCCGATTGTTCATGCTCCCTCTTATTTGTACTACTTGCATTGTTGACCCACCTTCCTAACTATGCTCCCTCGTGTACCCACCCTACCTCCTACCTCCTGCCTATGTAAAGCGCTCTGTTATCTGCAAAGATCGTGTTCGCGCTAAATAAAACTTTCAAAATAAATAAATAAATAAAATAAATAAGGTGGAAGGGAGCAGATAGTTGGCGGGGTGAGACTGCAACGCGGCCATGTGTAAGGAGTTCCTGTCACAATGCAGCTGCAACATCCATGTTTGTATTCATACAGAATTATTTTTCTTTTCTTAAAAAATAAGAATTTGTAGAACTGAGTGGGTCCTCACAATTTTGTATTTTTCTAGCCTAGGTAATAGAACAGTTAGATAACTTGGCACTCTGGGGTTGAAAGACTATTTGCAATGGATTTAGTAACTGAACTGTGTCATTCCTTGATTACCGCCCACAACAGATGTGATGATTATGTGCTGCTCATTGACCTGAGGAATGTTGTGTTTGTCTTTGACTCACCTTTCCTAAAGTCCCTGTTCCCATCCATTCATCAAACCCCTAATGCTCTTCACCCAGGTTGTATGATCTATTGCGGTGTGACTTGAAAATTTACACCATGAATGGATCACACACATTGAAGGGTAGATGCGGTGAAAGTGAGACCAACCCACTATTGTAGGATCTTTTTAACTAACTTATAGCCCACAGCAGCCCAATGTGCCCATCCAGGCTTGAAAGGGGCATCATCATCCTAGTGCTGAGTCTTAGTTTAAAAGAAGTGTATTTATTACGAAAATAAGATATAAATCAATAAACAAGGATTTTACATATACATAGAATAATATCATAAAAATAAGAGGTAAAAGAAGAGGGATGTAAAGAAGAGGGTTGAGAAGTTAAGAAAACAAGAGGGAGAATGCTCTAATTGTTTAATACGTGAATTAAGCGAACGCATGGTTTGGGCAGAGGCCTTCCACTTTTGAGAGACAAATGAAATAATGAAATCCCTAGAAGCAGGTTTGAAAATGTCCTAAATAAGAGGAGATGAGATATGAGGGGATTCATTCTCTAAAAAGAAAGTGTTTGCGAATTTCTGCAAAGCGGGCGTGAAGTGTGGGTCTAATAGAAGAGCATTATTAAATATCCATCTCTTAGTCCCTTCAATGGGGGAAACTGTAACCCATCTACCTTCAGAATCAGCATCTTGATATATAATTTGAATATTTAATCGCTTATGGCAGAGGATAGCTATATCATTAGGTTTGCCTGAACCCAGTGATGCATAAACTTGACCCACCCATCGGCGTTGATGCTTGGTAATTTCTTTACTTGTTACATGAATTTCTTGTAATAAAACGATATCACCTTTTAATCCAGCAATATGTGATAAAACCTGTTGACGTTTTATGTGGGAACCCAAACCTTTAACATTCCAGGATATAACCTTTAACAACATTTATACAAATAAAACATTGAAGAAAAACTTAAAATTAAGTACAAATAGTAAAATACAATAATGCATCGTAATCAAAGCTTTCAATAAGAAGCACCCAAGAAGAAAAGCATTATGCACAGGAGAGATAGGAAGTAGGAAAGAGTATCATAGTGAGACAAAAAAATGAGTAATATGAAAGAAACAAAGAAAGTCAGTGAACGAAATAAAGAGGAAAAAATAGATGAGAAGAAAAATGTAGAATCTATGTGAAAAGAGGTGAAAACAAAAGAGAGGAGAAGACAAAGCAAATAAGGACAAAGGAATAATGGAAATACAATGGAAAAAAGTCAATATAAAAAGAGAGTGATATAGGAACAATAACAAAAAGACATACCACTAACATATATTGAACATGGGGGTGGTGGAACCACCTGAGGAAGACTGTACAATCTAGCGGGAAGCTCCAAGACGAAGACAAGGAAGGGCGACATCATCCAAGTAAGAAAAAGGGGGATCAAATAACAGAGGACCATGATTAACTGCACCTGACATTAAATAAGAAATAACTGATTATAACAAACATAGCAATGGCAATAAAAACAAGTATGGCAGCTTGTAGAATTTTAACCAAGAGAGTGTATTCTACAAAATACAAGATAATGCCTCTTGGTTTAGCTGAGGAAGATGATGTTCTTGGCCATGGCCCCAAGCGATGCGCTCTTTGAATATTCAATTTTGGAGTCTCAGGAAGACATAGGAGATTCAGAAGGAAGGATTGGAAAAGGAGAGTGGATCTGTACCTTCAAGTCCTTCAGCAAGACCATAAATGCGCAGGTTATAGCACCTATTAAGGTTTTTCAAATTCTCTAGTTGCTGTTTAAGGAGTGAAATCTCCAACTATAAAGAGGGTACTTGAGCAGTAACACTTTGAATAGAGTCCACTCACTGTTCTACATGAGTAACTTTTCGATCCGTTCCATACCATTTGTGTCCTCCATATAAGGCTTGAAAGTATGTATTTCCTCCAAAAGCAGTTCCATGGAGAGTGCTGTCGAAAAGTTGGAAGAACAAAGTGGGTCTTTTTTGACACGTTACGGATGTAATGTAATGTAATGTAATGTAAATTGATACTTGTATAGCGCACTACTCACCCGCAAGGGTCTCAAGGCGCTTGTACGAATACCGCTGTGGAACCCATCCTGGCTTTCCCTGTGAGGTGTCCACTCCTGGGCACCCCCAAGGTGGAGGCCAGGCATCCTTAGCGTTGTGGGGGCCATTGTGGAGATTAAGCAAGCTATTGCCCAGAGTTGCAGAGTGGGACTCCATGATTGGAATAGGCACCGAGGCGAGAATTATCGGGTATGTGGAATTTTGAGCCCAAGACCCGCCGAGGCGGGGAATTGAACCCTGGTCCCGGGCTAGATCTCTGCATCAGGGTCTGCCGCTCTAACCATTGAGCCACACTTCTCCAACTGATGTTGAGGCAGCGGGTATTTTAGAGTTTTGTTTGGGTGTAGTGCGAGGCACAGTGGGACTCATACTTCCGATAGCCGTAGAGCCAGTAACTAGCTCTTCCATATTTTCTTGTAAAATACTGAAGGTTTATAATCCTCCAATGAGGAAGAACTAGCAGAAATAACACCACCACGAGAGGAGCGTGGTTTTGCCATATGATAAGCAAAGCAGGAGCAGTATATAACAAAAGAGGCTGTTTGAGGTAAGTATTACTGAACAAAGTTGTCAGGAGCTGAAAAGAAACAATTCTCTGTGGAAGGGTATTTCCTCAGTAAAGCTAAGTGCTGTATATCATCCATGGGAAAAACACCTTGTGAAGGAATGCTCAATGGTGTTAGCCAAGCTAAGTCTTAGTTAGGACAATGTCCGTTTCAAGATAAGGAGTACTTGTGTGCACTATGTGGCCTGATTCACAAAGGTAAAGTTACACTTTTGATGTGAGTTTACTCCTGAAATGTAACTGTACTACCACCAGGAGCTACATGAGGAGTATCCTTTTGAGTAGTAACTAACTAATAGTAACACCTTTTAAAGTGTGACGTCCCTTTCTACTTGCAAGTTACTACTCATAATGTTACTGCTGGAAAATTTATTAGTCGTAAACCTACACTGGAATAGTAAAGTAACACCAAAATGGTAACTTACTTTACCTTTGTGAATCAGACCTTGTGTTGTTTGGCTTATGCAACATGTAGGGCCCAATTCACAAAGGCAATCTGAGACAAATTCCAACTTCATAACTTTTGGTATTCACAGAGGTAATTTACGAGTCGTATCTTTACGTCTGCCGTGGGGCCAGAATTTCCACACCTGGAATGTACTCTCCACAACCGGGCGGTACTCTCTGGCTCCTGACATACTCTCCAGCTCCAGACATTCTTGGGTCAGATGAAGAGTAATCAATGGGCTGGAATACCATTTTATACAAAAAGTAACATTAGGAGCGTAAGATAAATTGTAGAGGAAATCATAAAAAAATCAGTTTGGGCAGGGAAAACTGTGTGCCCAGACACTATATCACATCAAATTTGCTCCTTTGCATCATGGTACATGGAGTCCATGATTTACACTCCCCTCAGTGTTGAGCAGTCCATGATTTGCGCTCCCCTCAGTGTTGACTGCAGTGTGACAGTACAGTCAACACTGAGAGCAAATGCAGCACACATTGAAAAATGAATTATGAACTGCACCTCCCTGGGGAGCAATAGGAATCTGATACATACCCAGGTTTACGAAACCTTGTAAATCTTGGATTGCATCAGATTCCATGGATGTTGCGTAGGAACACCCACAGCAACACCCATGGAATGCCCCTTTCACACACGGTAATGCATGAAATGGTGCCATATTTACAAGGCCATGAAAAGACACGCATGGAGGTTTTACATGGCCTTTTTTGATATGGGCAGGCGCACTGCACTGTCAGTGCATCCAAAGTGATGCACCTGTGGTGCAATGGGCTTGTAAATAACCCCCCTAGATTTGGAAGGCTTCTTCATTACCTTTGTTTAGCTGGAAGAAGAATCTGCCCTGGACCCATTCCAATATTAGAGATATAACCAACTCAAACATTGCCTTCTTATCAGATTGGAAATATAACTAATAGATGGAATGCTTGAACTAATCTCAGCCACTGAAAGCTACTTGGGGCAACTTCATGTGCATCAGTATTACCTTATGGCTAGATGTCCACACCCAGGGGCATATTTATGAGAGAATTGTGTCATGTTTGCATCACGCAAATTGGTACATGAATAACGCAAGCATGGCTTTGAATGGCTTCAAAAATATGGAATAAGGCACACAGCGCAAATCACTGCTTCACCTACGCAAGGGAGGCGTTTCAGGGGCATTGTGATGCTTGTTTACACGCAACTCCCATGAATTGTGATTCATTCCCAGATTTAAAAGCACTTGTGAACCTGGGAATGAGTCAAAATTGAAGAAGCAGAAATATCTTTATTTTTCCTCTTTCTATGTTTGCTGCATTCAACAGCACACATAGAGGGAGGAAAACATCTCTATGGATTGTTTTTGTGCTGGAAGGTGCCCGTACCTACAGAAACACAGTCCTACCTACTACACAGGCGCACTTGCACCATGGTGCAAAGGTGCCTGCATTGGTGCTAGACTGCCAAATTGGTGCCAGGAAGGGGGAAAGGACAGGAATGTGCAGTTGCGTAGCTAGCCCGTCGAGCGCCCGGGGTGGTCTCTGCAGCCACATTGAGGCATTGAGTCGGGGGTGGTGGCAGTTTTGTCAGCTTCTTGATGCCCCCTTGACAGCCGCACTAAAGAGTGGGGGGAGAGATTGCTGCCCTGAAATGGCACGTAAGAGCTGAGGGGAGGCTCCGCCCCATAATTTGTGCCACCCAGGGCGGACAATCCCCCAGCCTCCTCTTGCTATGCCACTGGGAATGGTGCATATTCGATACCCATGCTGCATTCCAGTCCTTTCCTGTGGCACAGGGCAGCTCAGCATGGTAACTTGCTGCACTGCCCAACACCACCTTTCCCATATATGTATCCTGGTGCCTGGCTATTGAAGTTAACTACACGCACGTGGAATCCACATGACAGAGCATCTTTGTGAGATAATAGCAGGATTGTCACAAGGAGAAGATAGCCAGTGCTCTTTGCCCGGGCATTACACGTTTTTGAGATCTCAATCGCCAGGTATATTACAATAGAAGGGCCGATCTGTTCCTTCTTATTGTATATTTCTCTTTCCCTGAGGTACATCTATTCCTAATTCTGAGTTGCACTTTGGGGCACACACCAAAGAGAGGCACCACAAAACTTGAGGCTCACAACCATGTAAAAGCTTCTGATGTCTGCGGGTAACGAAACCAATAAGCTACTTCTTTGCTTTAAGACAAGTTTTTTTGTTTAATTATCATTTCAGAAAAGTCTATTATAGTTTAATAAAGGAGAAGCCAGTTGTGGTGCTCTCTTTCTAAGTGGTATGTTGTCTATGAAAGGGACTAATGCTAATTGCAGCAAATTTGTAATCGTTAGATAGGGGTGACCCTAACTTGCGTCATTTTCTATAGTGTAATTACATGAAATTAAAGCAGAATGACAAGATACTTAGCGGAATTACTTGAGGAACATTACCCATCATTTCACACAATTTTCTTGGTAGCAAAATGCACCCTTGTGTACAAAATAAAATTGAAGAAGCATTTGTGCTAAGAGAATAGATGCAAAATGCAACAGAGCATGAACAACAGCACCCAGTAGCCACACAAGCTCGCTAAATTAATTGGTGCTATGCTCCTGTGGTAGGATGTTTGTGCCAATTTACTCTTAATAACACCAACATATGTATTTGTATATGTAACAAGAAATTACAAAATTACTCTGATCACTCCGGAATAACCAACATTTCACCCAGATCTAATATCCACCTCTGCGTGTTACCTATTGGTGTGTAGTGTGTTATTTCTGTCATCCAGCATAAAGTTTAAAGTCTAAGGGGTACACTTACAAGAAACAAATGCATTGCAGCAACCAAAGTTGTTGTGCTGCATAATGTGACAGGGAGAGGACAGAACAACACCTTATCTGTGAAGGATTGGTACTGTTTCTCTCTCCCGATTCCCTATTGCATCTTTGGTGGTCTTGCACCATGCACATACATTTGCACTGCAGTGCATTGGTGAGTGCTTCATTTCCAGCATGCGTTTTGTACCAGAGAGATATCCTTTTAGTACAAAATACTATGCTTAGAGATATTTTTAAAATGTTCACGTTTGTTTGTGAGTTATAAGTTACAGTATACTTGCAAAGATGGATTCGTTTGGAGAAAAGAAAGATTTTCCTTGCCTCAATCGTGTGAGATTTTTGTGTCACAAAGCCCTGTCTACCATTTCAGTAGAGCTTTTGAGATGCCATTTTGACAAAACGTAGCTCACAACAGCACATCAACCTACTTTTTATTGCTTTAGGATTATTTGTTAAATATCTGTGTTCTTCACTCTTTTGCAGTCTGTACCATTGCAAAGCCTTGATAAACCAGGGCATATAAGCTGATAATACTTTTTTGATTGCAGACTTCAATTTTATTAAGAGGTGTAGGGGCGGATGTACTAATGTGCTACCCAACGCAGAGCAGCATCCAAAAAAGGTTGCACTGTGCGTGAAAGGGAGGGAGCAGGAGAACACCATATCTACAGAGAACACCGTAGCAGGAGAACACCATATCTACAGAGATATTGCTCTCTCCTATCCTGTCTCTAGAACATGCACATAATTTTGGTGCCAAGCGCTACAGACACACCTTTTTGCCACTTTTCAAGTATGAGTGCATGAGTCTAGCACAGGTTTTGCACTGGAATGGTTCTCTATCAGTACAAAAAACTACGCCAATACAACATATAACACTTTTCCTACTTTGTACATGTGCTGTACAGTGAAATACCCTTGCAAAGTTGGAAAAGCAAGAAGTGACAACATTGTTGTTGTTGAATAGATTCTGTATTGCAGAGTGCAGCCAGCTAGCATCCTATGTTACATCTGAATTAATTGATGAATTCTACTACTGTTTTACCCTGCTTGCATGTCCGGAAAGAACTAACCACCACATTTATCAAGGGATTACATTGTCTTTGTGCTATGCAATGTGTTGCAGGGGAAAAACAAACCCTAAGTCTGATTTACCTAGCAAAGCATGGACACCTTGTGTTGCCCTGCATTGCTTAGTTTAATATGGATTACCGCAAGGCAGCACAAGTTGCTTCCTTGCGCTGCTCCGCACTGAGTATTTTGCCCCCACACATCCGCCCATGGATTTTGGTGCATTACCCGAATTAGCAACACTGGTAAACCTGGGACTGCGTCAAAATGTTATGCCTACCAAGGTGAGGCACAAGGAGGAGAAATATCTTTATTTCCCTCTTGTTGCTGTTTTCTTTCATTCTGCAGCACACTTAGAGAGAGAAAACACACTAAGATGTTTGTTTTTCTGCAGGAATGTGTCCCTGCACAAAAACAACCCTGCCTGTAATGCATGCACCCTTGCACATGGAGCAAGGGTGTCTGTAACAGTTCGTGTGCCAGCAGAGGCAGAGAGTAGGAATGCACCATATACTGGAAAATATGTCTCATTCTTGCCCTTCCCATTTCAATTGCAGTGCAGCAAGTCTTTAATGATGTGACATTAAATGCAAGGAGAACTGATTACTAGATAGCTGTTAAGTTCTAAAGAACACAGCCTAATGCTGTCTGTTTGAGATGTGAATGGCCTTTCTTCAATATTCTTTAGACACTAAAGTAATTACTTTTTTTCCAATTTAATTAGTAATATTTAGTTTATTAGCAGTGTGTTTGATTTGTAATGGTTTAGGGTTGGAAATTATGTATAATATAAATTATTGTTGTTTATGTTTAATATATCTTTTATGTAAATTTAATTATTGATTAATCATTAATTTTGCAAAATATTTACTTGTTTTTTTAAATATTTGAATTGTAATTCTTAATTGCTTAATCAGTTTATTTTATTCTACAATGTTTGAAAAAAGTTGGTGTCTACTATTTGTTTTAATTTGAATAGTTTTATTTAATACATAATATTTTTAATGTGTTTTTATTTTCATTTATTGTGTAATATGAAAGGAAAATATATTTTGATTCAATTTAGTACTTTTACCTATAATGAAAACATTTATTTCCAATGTATTTTTAATTTATTTTATATTCAAGTTTTTTTTTTAAATGGCTAGGAGTTAAGACTGGAGAAAGAAAAATAAATCTAATCCTTCCAGAGTCTAACACTGTTAGCAGCTAGGCGATCTGTGGAAAACAAAGGGCTTCGATAGGAGTGATCTAATCGGTATCACGGCGATTAAGGATATCTGGGGAAGATAGGGGGTCAAGTCCTTCAGTACACTTCAGAGCGAATACAAGCTTGCAGGCACCGAGTACTTCTGTTATGCCCAGGTCTCACACTCACTCCAATCTTTTCTGCCTAGAGGTTCTGATCCCCCGGTTAGTACATATGGGGTTGTCCGACACAGGCGAATGAAAATGGGGTTGCGGCCTCACCGGAACATTCATGCACACCATCTGGGAATGCACACATAGTAGCCCCTACTGGCTCCAGATCCTTGATACAATCAATGATGTGCTGCGCATCTCTCTTCGCACGGAGTCGAGGCGATGTATTTTAAACATTTGGGAGCCCACAGATTTAAACACTTCTCAGACGCAATGGGTCACACTGGGGTTCATGTCGGCCAAACGAAAAATCGCTCAATTGTGAGAGCCAGCACAACCGCCCACTCTGGAGGCTTGGGAGCAGAACCTTAATTGTTGTATATTCAGAGAAAAAACTGAATATTTGGCGAGGGGGTGCCCCAGGAAATGGTCCCGTATTTGGAATCCGTGGAATGTCTATAGAGGGGAGATCTGTGTACTGCCTCAAAGTATTGAGCAGGATGACCCTATGACCCCATGATGTATCTCTCTATGATGTAATCAATGTATCCATCCTCCCAAGCGTACTGTAATGTGTAACCTGCATGACCCTCCACACTGCACTGCTTTACTGATGAATATTTCAATAAAAAGATTTATTAAAAAAACAATACTATTGAAACTAGAAATAGTGACTCCCTAAATATTGTACAAACACATACAAACTTACCGCTACAATTCATCAAATTTTACATTTATAAAACAAATACAACTATAAAAAACTCACTAATATAAATAAATACATTTCATTTAAATAAATCATCTTTTCACATTTAGAAATATCACTCGACATTTTATAAAATTGATTATTTACCAATAATAAATATGATATATAAACATCACGAGAAAAATTGAATATACTTCTTAAAATAATTATTTTGTTTTTCAGAATAAATAAATACTTTTAATATAATAAATATATATTCAAAACACTCATTTGCGATCAAACAAAATTAAATAGCTTTTTCTAAATAAGGACAACACTGACATAACAATTAAGCAGAAGCTATAGCAACCAATGAGATAAAACTGCAAGCAATAAAAGTCACTAAAACTCTTCCAACAAATATAAAAACAATTTAAGAGATGACAAAGAATTAAGAACAAGCTACATCTAAAACTGCAAACACTAGAGGCCTACTTTATGAGGCCTTGTGACACTTTTGCACAAACGTTCTATCACTTTTTGGGACATATCGGGAGCGAAAAAATGTGCCATGTCGCACCCTATTTCCAAAGTCATTCATCTAAGCAGATGCATCACTTTGTAAAGCCTTGCCCTACATTATACCTGGTTCAAGTATAATGTATGCAGAATGGGCATTCTGCCGCAAAAAGCCTCATAGAAGTGGCATAGTGAACTCTATCAGATTTCATTGAGCCACTTGTAGGACGCCCCTGCGTCAACACTGCTCATTTAGCATGGGATTTGCCCATGTGTCATGACCCACTGCTGGAGTTGTGTCACTTTTGCAATGCGTCATTACCACACCTACAGATACGTCTGAAAAACGGATATATCTGTAACTCCTTGCGACATGGAGCACTGTACTTTGAATACGGTGCATTCTTCGTGTCGCAAGGAGGGCGGAGTGAGAACGGTTGCATCACTGTTTTCATGCAGTGATGTGACAGTTTTCACAAATGAAGCCCTAGAGAAGAATGAAACTCTGCCGGATTTCCATCAGAACACAGCAACTTTGATGAAATATTTTACACATAAATTTAACAAAGAAAGTATACTCTCTAACTTATTACAACCTTTAACTAAATAAAAGTAAAAGCAATATAAAATAAATAGTATATTTAATACTTTAATTTCAATACATTTTCTCTTCTCTACAGACTATTGCAACCTATCAACTAAAATTCTAAAAGATATTTTACCCCTTGTCCCAGAGCTCGTAATTGGCCAGTTACCTGCTGGATGTATGTCATTACCGCATGTGTTTTTACTATGCGCATCTTTACTGCGTGGATTTTACAATGCATACCAATATCACACTTTAACATTTACACACCTTATAAATACAATTGCCACACAAACGACTATCACGAACACTGTCGCCACACACTTCTTTAGTACAGTTCCTTAATAATATTACTTTTGTGAATGGATATGCTAACCAGTTCAAATTTCACTGACAGAATAACACTGCCACCTTCTGGACTTTGAAGTTTCAAAACCGCAGAGTTAAAAAAAGTAGTAGTAACAGCAATATACTATAAGTAAATTTAATCATTGCCCATAAATGTCTGGGGAATATATTTTTTAGAGAACATTCAGTTCGTCTGAAGAAGGGCACCTTGTTTGGTGTTAATCTCAACTGCAGGTTAATGGGTTAATTTGCTCAACAAATCTGAAGTGGAACTCTCTCCCCAAGGTGTGCACTGTCCTTTTTTATTTTTGTTATCTGTTTTATTTTTCCAAACATGTCCCTAATGCTTAATAAGTGAAGGGGCAAATACGCTTTCCTTTCCTCTGGGGATTACATGCTGCTTCCTCCTCCATGTACATCTTGGAGGAAAGGAAACAAGGAGAGGAAACAAAGAGGGCCCTAGAGGGCCTCCTGTGCCTCCTCCGCTTGTGCATGCACACAGGGGGGCATAACGTGTGCTCCCGTGTATGCCTGTGCAAAAGTTCCTGCATGGCATGTACCTTCGAGGCGATGCCATGCAGAAACCTTCAAAGGCATTCTCGTTGTGATGCCTTTTTCAAAGCCACGGCATCCTTTAGAAAAGGCACTGCCCTGGGAGCACCAAGCCGCCAGCTTGTCAGACTACAAATAACTTGTACTCTGGCGGGCACACAGCAAGTCTCAGCAATGCTGGGGTGCAGTGGTGGAGTCCCACCCTCCCCAGCACAGCTCAAACTCATAATCGGCCCCTAAGTGTAGAAAATGGAACAAATATTCACTTTGCATATAAAATAAAAAAATATAACATCCCAGCTGAGGCGGCTGCTGGTAAAATACCTCATTGTCGTATCTCGAAATCCCCCTCTCCTTGCCCCTCCACCACACCGCTCTTACCTGCAGCAGCTGCAGATGCTACAGCCTATGTCCCCAAAAGAGAAGTAACAAATCACTACTACCTATTGATAGGAAGTCCCTTCTCCCGAGCCTATTTAATTATTTTGAAGGTACCTGGGTAGGAAGACTACACAGATCTGGACATAGACGTCAACCAAAATTTCACATTCCATTCCTTGAGCCCGTGAGATGTGTGGCGGTCGGAGAGACCGCGAACCATCTGCCAGCATCACAATCAGGCTCTTAATTAACAGGAACTTAGACTAGAACAATCCTTAACACAACTATTCCCTAAACTAACAAAACAAACAAAAACAATGTATGAACATGTACAATTAGACTATATGCAAACACCAAAGGAATAGAATACCCATACACCATACCAAATTCTATACTCTAAACAAAACCTGTAACCAACAAAAAATGTATCAATCAAACATTGATTTGAAAAAATGTGTATATATTTTTCCATAATGTTTGACATAGGAAAAATATTTTTGACATTAAAAACAAAAATACAAAAAGCTGAAAACAATAAAAAATCACCAAACAGAGGCAATATAAATCTCCATAGATATTAAATAAAACAATACATATCATATGCAATTATCAAAAAAACAACAAACAAATACCATTTCTCACCAGACCCCCATTGAAAGGCTTACTGAACCATGCATCATCATCTCTATGGTGGTGTCTGAACAGGCAGTGCCCGATTGTAGGGGATTACTTTCTACCCTCTGCCCTGATGGGCTCCATGAACCTACGCCCTACGCGGTTGATCCCTACGCCCCTTGCCTCTGCATCATAATGCAGTGGTCGGACTGCATGTAAAGATGTCAGTTGGATTGCATCTGACAGGCCGTCGATTGCGATCAGACCGACATTGAAATCGGCCCCTTAATATTTTCTAATTTAATTCTTATATTGTCAAATAAAAAATATTACAACATTTATGTGTCTCTTTTCAATACATATAATTAAATATATAAATATACTGCAACTAAAACATAATCAAATAATTATAATAATGTAATAATATACACAAATACTTATTCTAACACAAAATAGAATGCAAAAGAGAAAATACTCATCTTTAAAACACACAAAATATACTATTATCACTACAAATACAAATGAATTTAATTAAAGTGCTTACCACTAAACATACTAAATTTACTATTACCACTCCAATATGACTTAAATCGGAGAAGGTTCTGTACACTACAGGCCTGGTTACGGGCCCTGGAATAGGAGCAGTGGCCTAAGGTCGCAATATGCTTGGCACCACCATGCATATTACAAGTTTCCTCTCAGCCAGGCTTTAATTGTGGTTACACTACCCATTAAAAGAGTGGCAGAGAGGATACATGTATGGCCCCCTGTGCTTCAAACATATGTGGATGCACACAGGGGGAAAGAATATGCGACGTCCATGCCGTGCTGCAAAGGGGGGAATAGAGAATGGGGGGCACAGGTTGTTGCCCCCTGATTGTATCCCCATGGCATGGGTTCATTGGGGCCCTATAAGGCCCCTTTTGTTCTAGCACCACCTGCTTTTTCATGGTGTCGCTCCACCATGAGGAAGTGCAAGAATTCAAAGGGCATATTTATGTGGCAGAGAGTGGTGTTAACCTCCTTGGCATTACACCACCCTCCGTCACTTCTGAAATGCAGAGCTGCACCATATATACAACAATGTGGTGCAGCCCTGCATCTCCCCCTGCTCTTGTGCTAAATTTAACAGCCTAGAGCCAATACTTGAACCATTGTGAATATTGTTTATATGCAGGAAGGTGTCACTTTCTGCATATTAACAATCTTTAACTGGCATTTTGCAACGTCTATATGTGCTGCCTAATGAATCACACATGGAAACAGCATAAACAAGGAGAAATTAAACATTTCTCCTTGATGCATCTGTTTAAGACCAGGTTTTTCCTTTTCTTAATTCAGGCGCAGCCCTTGTAATTATGGGACAGCGTCAAAATCAATGGGTGTTACGGTGAAACGCCCACCATAACACCCATTGCCCACCCCTTTCACACTAAATATTGCATGAAATGGGGCATTATTTACAAGGCAACGTTGAGCCACGTTAAGTAACTTTACGCCGCCTTGTAAATAAGACAAAGTATATATTGCCACAGGATCGTCACTAAAAGTGATGTTCCTGTGGCGATAGGGGTTTGTAAATATGCCCCAAAATACGCTGAGCAGTATTGGGTCGGTTACTGCTCAGCATAATGCTTTGTGGTGCTCCTGCACCACTGCCAGAGAATGACTGTTCCCTTGCGCACAAGGTGGTCCACCTCCAATGTGATAATGGTAGACACCCCTGCGCCACAGCGAGTCTGGTGGACTCAAGACCACAAGACTCATAATCAGACCCACGGTTATCTCAAGTAACTATAACTTGTGCCCTATAGTAACTATAACTTGTGCCCTCACACCGCAGATTACACCATATATTACATTACTCATGACATGTGCCATAACCCTTGACCCTGCTTGCAGGTCAGGCCGCCCCCACACCGCAAAGCTCCGCCTGTGTGCTCCCGCCTCCCAGCCAGCTGCTGCCGCCTCGAGAGTTCGCCGCTGGTATCCCTGCTGTGCCTGCCTCTCGTTCTGCGCTCTGCGCTCCAGTTTTGTTCCTGACTTTTCTTTTTACTTATCATCATTTTATTTTTCTTCTTTTTACTGTGCCTTCTGTTGTTTTTTGCATTTAGTGTTGCCCTGCGTCGCCTCCCCCGTCCCGCTCTACCCGCCGCTGCCCCCCTTCGGCCCCGCCCCCCTGCGCTCCCATTCGCTGCCCCGCTCCCATCTCCCAGCTGCCCCTCCCTCCCACATCCCCTTATATGGCAAGGCCATCTGCACCCATCCACGCCTGGACCGCGCCCAGCGCCTGAACCCGTGGACCCCGAAGCCACCACAACACCAGACTGCACTACGACCGCAGCACCCTCGACGCACTCAACCCCAGACGAGATCACTCCTGCTACCGGGCCACCCCAAAGCGCACCCTTAACCTGCCGGAACTGCAGCTTCACCAGCATCCGGCCCGCCAAACCATCAGCAAGCAAACCCAACCACCTCCGATGCATCCTCCTCAACACCCGCTCCGCCCGCAAGCACGCCATCAAACTCTGGGACCTCCTAGACTAAACTACGCCCGACGTCGCCTTCCTGACGGAGACCTGGCTGAACATCACCTCAGCACCAGACATCGCCATCGCCCTCCCAGAAGGCTATAAGATCTCCCGCAGATACCGCACCAACGGAGTGGGAGGAGAAATCGCCATCATCCACAAGAACACTCTCAGAGTCACTACCAACACCAACGACACCCTCACCACCGCCGAGCACATGCACTTCCAGATCCACACCGACCCCAACACCACCCTCAGAGGAACACTCATCTACAGACCACCCGGATCCCGACCACAATTCAGCGACTCCATCGCAGGCCTCATTAGCTCGCACGCACTCGCATCCACGGATTACATCCTCCTGGGGGACCTGAACTTCCACTTCGAGAACAACAACGACGCCAACTCCACCACCCTGATTGCCAACCACGCCAACCTCGGACTCAAACAACTCGTGACGACACCCACCCACACTGCTGGACACACACTGGACACCATCTTCTCCACAAGTCCCCACGCCTCCTTCATCCACACCACTGAACACCACTGGACAGACCACAGATGCGTCCACTACACCTTCAGGAAACCCACCACACACGACCGCAGCCAACAGATGCCACACCGCTGCTGGGACAAGGTCACCGAAGACCAAGTGACCACCACCCGCCAACCTCAGTGACCCCGACACTGCCGCCATCAACCTCAACGAGTGGATCAACGACTGCACCGACACCCTCGCCCCACTGTGGACCTCCGCCACCAATCACACCGACAAGAAAGCCGCATGGTTCACCAAAGGCCTCCGGACCTCCAAGCGCACCTGTCGGAAGTTGGAGAAGAACTGGCCCTGCGACCGAACACCAGCCAGCTACACTGCCCACAAGAGCGCCACCCACAGACACCACCAACTCATCAGGACCGCCAAGAGGACAGCCTTTAAGGACCGCCTAGACAGCAACGCACACAACAGCAAAGAGCTCTTCACCATCGTGAAAGAACTCTCCAACCCCAGCTCCAGCACCAAAGACATTCCACCATCACAAGACCGGTGTGACTCACTGGCCACCTTTTTTCAGCGTAAGATCATCGACATCCATGACAGCATCGACTCCGCTACCCCCACATCCACAACCAAGACCACCCCCCCTATGACCAACACCTGCACCAATCGCCTGACCGACTGGTCCAACGTCAGCGACAAAGACACCGTCAGGACCATGAACTCCATCCACTCCGGATCCCCATCTGACCCATGCCCTCACCACGTTTTCAACAAAGCCAGCACAGCCATTGCACCCCATCTCCAGAAAACAATCAACATTATTATTATTATTATTATTATTAAATCGGTTTTGTATAGCGCCAGGTTACCCTGGAGCATCCCTGCGCTTTTGCCAACTACCGACATCAGAGATAGCAAAAAACGAAGAAAAATTAACAGAATAGGAGGGTCTTAAGTTGTTTTCGGAAGCGCAGGAGACATGGTTCCGCGCGAAGACCTAGAGGAAGGGCGTTCCAAAGAGTGGAAACATTGACCGAAAATCTCCTACCTCCCGATCGGGCCTTTTTTACCCTGGGGACGACCGTCAGATGTAATGTAATGTAATGTAATGTAATGTAATGTAATGTAAGCACACATTTTTATAGCGCGGCTATCGCTCCGAGGAGCATCTTGGCGCTCCACACCCAACCCTGATGAAGATGAGTTGGTAGACAGAAGGCAGTGACAGACTGTACAATTATTACACCAAAGCTCTGCAGGCTGCGTCAGAGAGCGAAAAGATCCATGTTTTCAATGATCTTCTGAAGTCAACCTCCTTGACTATACAACGGAGCTGAGCTGGCAGTTTATTCCAGGCTTTTGAACCTAGCACAAAGAGGGACTTCCCTCCCTTAGTGGCTAATCTAAATCTAGGGACAACTAAAAGGTTTTGATTAGCAGACCTCAAACATCGCGTTGGCGTGTAGTGTTGAAATCCCCTCCGAAGATATTTAGGGCCTTGAGACTGAAAGGCTCTGAAAGCAATCACGAGAATTTTAAAAAGAACTTGCTTATGGATTGGCAACCAATGTAAAGTTTTTAGTGCTGCCGAAGCCGATGATCTTTTTGGCCAGCGTAAAACCAGGCGAGCTGCAGCATGCTGAACCATCTGCAGCCTATGCAGCACCGTTTTATTGGTGCCTGCATAAAGACTGTTGCAGTAGTCCAGTCTGGATGTTATAAGGGCCACTGCAACAGTCTTCCTGGCCTCTAAAGGCAGCAAATCAAAAAACTTCCTCAGTGATCTGATGATCTGGAAACACGAGCCCGCCACAGCTACTGCCTGCGGTTTAAAAGAAAGTTGGGCATCAAATTTGACTCCCAAATTTCGTGCAGAGGCAATAGTGTTAGGGGGGGCTTCAGCGCCCTCAGGCCACCATTGTGAGGGGGAAAACGTGTTTAGAGGACCAAAAGATATTATTTCTGTCTTCCCCGAGTTACACTTGAGGTGATTGTTGGTCATCCACTCAAAAGTTGCCCGGAGACAGTTCCTCAAGTTTTCTTCTGCCCCTGGCAGCTCCCTGTCCAGCACCAGGATCAACTGAGTGTCGTCAGCGTACGCTATGACTTCAATCCGATAGGACACAATCAGCTCGAACAAGGGGACCATATAAAGATTGAATAAGACAGGACTCAAACTAGCGCCCTGTGGCACCCCTGAGTTGATAGTCTTTTCCTCCGATTTGTAGTCACCTAGTACTATTACCTGACGACGCAGAGACAGGAAGTTAGCAAGCCATGCCAGCACAGTTCCACCCACACCTGCATTCTTCAAGCGGTCGATCAAGATTGGATGGGCGACCGTATCGAAGGCCGCCGATAGATCGAGTAAAATCAAGACGGCCTTCTTCCCCTGGTCCAATGCCATGCGTAATGTCTCGGCCGAGAACAAAAGAGCGGACTCAGTCGAGTGCTTGGACCGAAACCCCGATTAGTTGGAGTGAAGGATGTTATTCTCCTCTAGGAAATTTGACAGTTGATGATTGACAAACTTCTCCGTCAGTTTAAATACTGCGGGTAATAGGGAAATTGGTCGCAGGTTAGACAGGGTGGTTGGGTCTGACAGGGCTTTCTTTTGCAGATGTTGCTGGTCTGAACGTAACGTTCTGCTCGCTTTGTACGGGATCACCATCTTCTGAAGGATGGGGGGGCCTTTGCCTTGCAAGATTTTGTGTGCGAGGCATAGGGATTTAAATTTCACTCTTTCCCGTATTGGCAGCCAGTGTAGTGCCCTCAGTGCTGGTTTAGCAGAGCGGGACATGGGGGATGTTGTAGAGCGTTCGTGCTGCCGCATTTTGAACTTGTTGGAGTCTGTTCAAAGTGCTCTCGGGGGCCCCAAGGTAGATCGCGTTGTTAAAGTCCAACCTGGACATAATTAGACCCTGAATCAAGAGCTTTCTCGATAGAAAAGGGATGAGGGGCAGTATCTTACTTAATGATCTAAGGAGACCAAAACAGACACCCGCTAATTTGGATGCCTGGGCTCTGAAGGAGAGATCTCGTTCCATCCAGATGCCCAGGCTCTTGGTCTCATCCTTAGGTTCAGGGAGACACCCTAGACAACTAGGCCAGGCTAAGCTGGAAAGGGAGGGGTTTTTAGGTCCCATCACCATGATCTCCGTTTTGGACCCGTTCAGTTTGAGTGCTGAGTCCCCCATCCAGGAGTGGACCTGTGAGAGGCAGGTTTGGAGTATCTGGGAATTCTCCAAGGATTGGGAGAGGGCAAACACCAGTTGGGTGTCGTCGGCATAGCTCACGATCTTGATGTTGAATGGAGCCACCACCTCCTCCAAGGGAGCCATATACACGTTGAATAGTGTAGGACTCAGGGAGGAGCCCTGAGGCACACCGCAATGGAGGTGGGTGGATGCCGATCGTGCGCTCCCTTTCCCATACCTGAAAAGATCTTTCGCTAAGAAAATACCTAAGCCAGTTTAGCGCTGTTCCTCTCACTCCGGCATCTGATAGTCTCTGGAGTAACACTTGGTGGTTCACAGTGTCGAATGCTGCACTCAGGTCCAGGAGGATCACTGCCACTGATCCCCCCGAGTCTAGAATGCAGCGTGCCTCCTCCATGACTGCCAACAAGGCGGTGTCAGTGCCTTGGCCCGGACGAAAGCCAGTTTGGGAGCTTTTTAGAACTCCATTGGTCTCGACAAAATTGGATAACCCTAGAGTTAACCAATTTTTCTGAGATTTTACTCAGCCCTGGATGGAGCGAAATGGGCCTATAATTGGCCATGTCTAAAGGGTCCAGAGAGGGTTTTTTCAGAAGGGCTTTCACTATTGCACTCTTCCAATTAGGTGGAACAATGCCAGTGCTTAACGAGGCATTGATGACTTTGGCGATGGGTTCCACAATGGAGGGGGCCACCTGTTTGAGAATTCTCATGGGGGCAACATCCCGGGGGGAGCCACTCTTAATAAAGCATAGGGCTTTGAGGACTTCGTCCCTGGTGACTGGCCCAAAGGATTCCAACGTTGTCTGGGGACATCCCTCCTCCTCCCAACGCCCGGGTCCAATCTTGGGCGGGGGAAGTGAAATAAGAATTTTTTCAATCTTCGTATGAAAGTATTCCGCCAGATTCTTACATTTGGCCTCCAAGTTCTCCGTAGGGGCAGATGGTGTTAGAGCTTTCAGGAGTTCTTTGACCACCAGGAAGGTTTCTCTTGAGGAGTTAGAGGCATTGTTAATTCTCTCCTCGAAAAACTGAGTTTTAGCCAACCGGATGGCGTTTTTATACCTCCTCATTGCCGTTCGATATTCCGTTTTACTGGCTTCCTCCCAGTCCTTCCTCCAGGAGCGCTCCAATTTTTTGCACGCCCTCCGCATGGCCCTTAGCTCAGATTTATACCATGGAGCGGTGTGAAGTCTTTTCTCCCTTATGCCTGCCGATCTTATAGGAAGGACAGCGTCTAAAGTGTTCGAGATCCACCTGCAGAGATCTGCTTCAGCCAAGATAGGATCCTGTGGAAGAGATGGACGTGAGGCTTCTAGGCTGCAAGTAAAATTCTCCACTGAAAGCCTAGCCCATGGTCTGTCAGGTACACCAACATTGGAGGGGGGGATGCTTTCGCGTTTAATTTCCCAGGTGAAGGGGATCAGAAGATGATCCGTCCAAGGCAGAGGAATAGGGGGGGATGCTTTCATGGTGGGACTATTTGCAAATATGGGATCTAGCAGGTGGCCTTTGTTGTGAGTCGGACCTAGATTAATAAGATCTATTCCATAAGTTTTGAGGTCACATAGGAGGGCAGTCGCCAGCCGCTCTTCCTGGTCGTCGAAATGGAGATTAAAGTCTCCCAGGGCGATGAAGTTTGTAGCAGAGGCAGCATCCACCGTTACCGTTTCCATAAGAGAACTGATAAAATTACCCGACTTTCCAGGGGGGCGGTAGACTAACAGCCCAGACAAGGTGCTGGTAGGTGAGACTTGGAATGAGAACTTACAGCTCTCACAGTCTTCCAGTTCACCTTTCTGAGTTCTGCAGGTCAATGAGTTCATATACAGAATGGCTACGCCTCCTCCTCGACCAAGTGGCCGGTCCTGTGAAAGGATATGAAAGCCAGGGGGGAGAGCGTTAACCATATCTGCCTCTGCACCCTGTGTGAGCCATGTTTCTGTTAGAAACAAGATATCTAGCTCCTGCTCCCGGATGAGGAGGTTCACCTCAAGCGAGTGTCTGGGGAGGGATCTGCAGTTCAGCAGTCCAAGGCGAATTGTGTGTTTTCCCAATGCTGGGATAGGGGGGTGGCATCGGGCGCAATGAGTAAAAGGTGCCGAATCCGTATTGAACAAGGAGCAATATGAAGGTGGCAGAGAGCGTAACTGAAGTAATGCTTCTCTAAAATAGGTGCGAGGGGTACCTGGGGAAATCGGCAGAGTGGGTGGCCCTAGGCTCGTCTGGGCTCGGACGGGCGCAGACGGGCTGGACTCTGGCGTGACTCCGGCAGTAATCCGGCGTTCCCGCCGCGCGTGACCGCTGCGCGTCAGCATGACTTCCTTAAGAGGAGGTCGAGCTTCCTTAGGCGCTAGAGCATGTACTGCACGCCCAGCGTCCTTCCCCTCACCCAATATGGCCGCCGAACTTCCCAACTGCCGAGGGGCAGCAACTAAAGGACCCAGGACCCGCAAAACGCGGTGGTTTGACAATTATAATGCAGGTATGAGGAGCAGCTATTAAAAGCAAGGGAAAACGAAATTAAAATTAAAGAAAATACAAAAAACGAAGGTTTGTTAAAATTGCTTGAGAATCAAGCTAGATGCCCCACAGAGCGAGCAATGCGGTATGACCGCTCTGCTCAGGTCAGATGTTCCAATAAATCAGCAAGACCGAGCCCTGCTCTTACCTTCCTTTAGAGGAGGTCGAGCTTCCTTAGGCGCTAGAGCGTGTGCTGCACGCCCAGCGTCCTTCCCCTCACCCAATATGGCCGCCGAACTTCCCAACTGCCGAGGGGCAGCAACTAAAGGACCCAGGACCCGCAAAACGCGGTGGTTTGACAATTATAATGCAGGTATGAGGAGCAGCTATTAAGAGCAAGGGAAAACGAAATTAAAATTAAAGAAAATACAAAAAACGAAGGTTTGTTAAAATTGCTTGAGAATCAAGCTAGATGCCCCACAGAGCGAGCAATGCGGTATGACCTCTCTGCTCAGGTCAGATGTTCCAATAAATCAGCAAGACCGAGCCCTGCTCTTACCTTCCTTTAGAGGAGGTCGAGCTTCCTTAGGCGCTAGAGCGTGTACTGCACGCCCAGCGTCCTTCCCCTCACCCAATATGGCCGCCGAACTTCCCAACTGCCGAGGGGCAGCAACTAAAGGACCCAGGACCCGCAAAACGCGGTGGTTTGACAATTATAATGCAGGTATGAGGAGCAGCTATTAAAAGCAAGGGAAAACAAAATTAAAATTAAAGAAAATACAAAAAACGAAGGTTTGTTAAAATTGCTTGAGAATCAAGCTAGATGCCCCACAGAGCGAGCAATGCGGTATGACCGCTCTGCTCAGGTCAGATGTTCCAATAAATCAGCAAGCATCTCCTTCGAGACAGCAACCATCCCAGAGAGCGGGAAGCACGCTGAGATCAACGCCCTACTGAAGAAATGCAGGCGGACCCCAACGACCTCAAGAACTTCCAGCCCATCTCCCTGCTCCTCTTCCCGACGAAAGTCATGGAGAAGATCGTCAACAGCTGACCCGCTACCTCGAAGACAACAACATCCTGGACCCATCCCAGTCCGGATTCTGCAGCAACCACAGCAGGGAGACCGCCCTCATCGCCGCCACCGACGACATCAGGATCCTCATGGACAAAGGAGAAATAGCCGCCCTCATCCTTCTGGACCTATCAGCAGCCTTCGACACGGTCTGCCACCATACCCTAACAGCTCGCCTCCATGACGCCGGAATCCAAGAGAAGGCCCTGGCCTGGACCACATCCTTGCTCTCCGGCAGAACCCAGAGCATCCGCCTCCCACCCTTCCACTCCAAGACCACCGAGATCATCTGTGGCGTCCCACCGGGATCATCACTCAGCCCGACGCTGTTCAGTATCTACATGGCACCACTCGCCCACGTCGCCCGACAACATAGCCTCAACATCATCTCCTACGCCGACGAAACTCAGCTGATCATATCCCTCACCGAAGACCCCCACACCGCCAAAACCATCCTCTACAGAGGAATGAAGGCCGTCGCTGAATGGATGAAGGACAGCAGGCTGAAGCTGAATGGAGGTCCTCATCCTCGGCCCCAGCCCCTCAGCCTGGGACGACTCCTTTTGGCCAACATTGCTAGGAACAGCCCCAGGACCCACCGACCACGCACGCAACCTAGGGGTCATCCTCGACTCCTCCCTCTCCATGACCAAGCAGGTCAACGCCGTCTCTGCTTCCTGCTTCAACAACCTCCCAATGCTCCGCGGGATCTTCAAATGGATCCCCTCCGACATGAGAAAAACAGTCACCCAGGCCCTCGTCACCAGCAGACTGGATTACGGGAGCGCCCTTTATGCAGGAACAACAACCAAGCTCCTGAGATGGCTGCAACGCATCCAGAACGCCTCGGCACGACTGGTCCTCGATATCCCCGACACGGCAACATCACACCACATCTGAGAGGCCTGCACTGGCTCCCCGTCAACAACAAGATCACCTTCAAACTCCTCATCCACGCACACAAAGCTCTACACAATGCCGGACCAGCATACCTCAGCGACCGACCCAGCTTCTACACCCCCACCCGCAGCCTTTACTCGACCAACCTCGCCCTCGCCACAGTCCCTTGCATCCGGAAAACCACCGCCGGTGGCAGATCCTTCTCCTACCTCGCCGCCAAGACCTGGAACACCCTCCCTACACGCCTACGACAGACCCAGGACCTGCTGGCCTTCAGAAGACTTCTCAAGACCTGGCTTTTCGATCAGTAGCAGCTCCCCCCTCCCTCCCCCTCTCAGTGCCTTGAGACCCTCACGGGTAGGTAGCGCGCTTTACAAATGAATTGATTATTTATAACATCACTGCAACAATAGAAATAACATAATTGAGGACAAGATTGTGCATGGTGGAGGCACGATTTATAGTTACCTTAGGGCCCAGCGTTTGATGATCTTTGATGATAAAGAACGCATCCGCACGACTTATCCTCGACATCCCTTGCCACAGCCACATATCCGCCCACCTGAGAAACCTGCACTGGCTCCCCGTCAACAAGAGGACCACGTTCAGGCTGCTCACCCACGCACACAAAGCGCTCCACAACATGGGCCACGAATACCTCAACAGCCACCTCTCGTTCCAAACTCCCTCTCGAGAGCTCCGCTCCACCAGCCTCGCCCTTGCCAGCGTCCCACAGATTCGCAGAACCACCCCCGGAGGAATATCGTTCTCCTACCTAGCAGCTAGGAAATGGAACTCCCTCCCCGCACACCTACGACTGACCCAAGACCATCTCACCTTCAGGAAACACATCAAGAACTGGCTATTCTAGCAGTAGTACGCACCCCCCCCTCATCACCTTGAGACCCTCAAGGGTGAGTAGAGCGCTTTACAAATGGATTGATTGATTGATTGATTGATTTTCTGATCTCCAATATATATTTTTTCGATATATTTGTAGTTTACTTCTGAATGTAATATTCAATAATATTTTTTGCCTCCTTTGGTATTTGGAAAAAGTGCTTTAAAACTTATATTAGTAAACAAATTCTGCAAGCTCTATCTTCTTTATTATATGGCCACTGTTAGCAGGAGTGGTAGCTTGCGCAGCTATCCCATTACAACAATGATGTTTTACTAGTGCTCCCTAAATATCTCATTTTGAGATTACAAATAATTCAGAACATTTCCCTGAACCTTTCCCTTAACCTGACTCTGTTCACCTCTGTTAGCTGTCATCTAGTAAGCGAGTACTGGTTTCCAGTTGGCAAGAGCATCATCGTCAAATCCATCAGCCTAGTTCTCTATGCTTTCTCAGATATATGTCCTTCTTTGCTGTAGTCCCGTTCCCTACGCTCAATGCATCCCCGTCTTATAAGTTTACCACCTTTAGTGCTGCTGAAAATCCCTAATGCCGGACTCTCATATAGGTAAATGGTTCTTGAGCCACGAACTTTCAACCTTCAAGAATCGTTTTGCTGTCTAGCTTATATACATTCACAATTTACCAAAATATTCAATGTAAAATTATCTTAGGATAATAGAACATTTTCAATAGTATAATGAATCAATCAGAGATGAATCAGTGATGTCTGACTTTATCTATTATATTGAATTGTAGGTTAATTATGTTCCATATGCACCTGTCAATGATCAGTTTTTTGACATCATGAATAACATCAAATGTATTTTACTGTGCAATATTACCTCTGTCGCTATTGTATAGGGTCTACCCTGGTGCTCCCTGGACTATATAACTTTATAGCATTAACTGTAGTCACTTTCACTTTACTTTGTTTTTCTGTACTGGAGCAAATGTGGTGAATCTCGAACTAGCAAAGGTTTCAGAAAAGCGCCTAATGCTCTCGCGTTTATCACTATTTTCCCTGGCACCCCTTAAGGGCATCATACATGCCACAGCACGTCCCATCCAACAAGTGAAGAAATATGAAGTCACTGCCCCCACCCTGATGGAACTCAATAGGCTCGCCTTGAAAGTCCACAACAGTAGGATCATTTACAAAGCCATTATGAGCAGTACATCCATGGCAGACAAGCTCTCCATCTCTGGTGGTTCTTGGCACACTTGGAGCCAGAATACAATCAGACTTCATAGAAAGAAGTGTGGAAAAAAATGCTTCCACTGACTTTGTTTCCAGTCCTGAGATTGTAACCTATAAATTAGAGCTATGTTTGTTAAACCTCCATATCTTTGCTATTGTTTGGGAGTCTTATTAGAATTAGCTAAAGGACACCAGGACTACAATTCCCAGAACGGATTTACCCCAGGACTGAAACACGGGTCTGTGATCACATGACATGAAATGGCTATCGTTCTATTTGTAGTCTTCAACATTAAGAAGTCCGGAATAGGAAGATGATATTTTCTGCTACGATGTCCAAGGACAGAATATTCCCTCTCTTCTCAAAGTGATGGAAGACCATTGGTCCTTTCTGAAATAAGTAAAAATCTCATGGTTCCAAGAATAAACCCCCTCTGTGCAAACACCATGACCTGATACGTGTGTACCCCATGTTTGGTTTCTGAATGCCAAGAGGTCAAAAACAGTACTAATAATAATAATTCTGAATTTTTAAAGCGCCTGGTTACACCTATCGGTGTGTCCCCGCGCTATCCAGACTGAGCAGCATCTAGAGGAGGTGGCGCAGGACATGCGCCGATAGTTTAAGATTTTGGAAACAGAAAAGTTTTCAATTCTTTCCGGAATAATGCCTCAGAGGGCTCCAAACAGAGCTTCTGTGGGAGGGAGTTCCATGTTCGTGCGGCTAAAAAGTGAAAGGAGCGCCCTCCCATTCTTGCCCTATTAATTCTAGGGACCAAGAACAGGCCGGTGCCCATAGATCGCAGGAGCCGGATAGGCTTATATGGGAAGAGCAGATTGCGCAGAAAACCCGTCCCCTTTCCATGGGCAATCCTGTGGCTAATACAGAGTGCTTTAAAATCTATGCGTTCCCTAACAGGGAGCCAGTGTAGCGTCTCCAAGGCTCTTTTTGAGGAAGATCTCCTGGGGAGCTGTAGCACTAGTCGTGCCGCTGCGTTCTGGATACGCTGCAATCTTAAAACGCAGCTCGCGTTAGCTCCCAGGTAGAGGACATTCCCGTAATCGAGCCTCGATGTAACCAAGGCATGGACCAGGGCACCTCTGGCAGACGCTGGGAGAAGGTCAAGTGTCTTTCTTAGACTGCGGAGGATTCCGAAGCACGTCCCTGCGACACGCCGAGTATGGTAATCGTGGGACATTTTGGAGTCCAGCCACATGCCCAAGTTCTTCACATGTTCTTTGGGGACAGGTAATGGGCCCAAAGCCTGAGGCCACCAGGCAGAGGTCCACAACGAGGGGGACTTGCCAACAATAAGCACCTCGGTTTTGTCCCCGTTCAATCTGAGAATTTTTTTTACCATCCATCCTGCCAGATCTTGAAGGCAGGATGCGAATCTGTTGGCTGCATGCTCAGCTGGCTGCGACAGAGCCACAACCAGCTGAGTATCATCGGCATAGGTTACCACCTCTACCCCATACTGCTCAGTAATAGCAGCCACCGGCGCTACGTACAAATTGAACAGGGTCGGGCTGAGGCTGGATCCCTTGGGGACACCCTGCCTTAGGTCCAGAACCTCTGACCTATGAACACCCTGTGCCACATAGAAGTTACGGTCATGGAGGAAGGATTCCAACCATGACCATGCTCTCCCAGTCACTCCCCTTTTCCTCAGACACTGTAGCAGAGTGTGATGAGCTACAGTGTCGAACGCAGCGCTGAGATCGAGAAGAATCAGCGCTGCTGTCTGACCCTCATCGACATGTTTCCTCAGGGCCTCTGTGGAAAAGAGAAGGGCAGATTTGGTGGAGTGATAGGCCCGAAAGCCAGCCTGGGTAGGGTGGTAGAGCCTGTGCGTCTCAATGTGAGCTGTCAATTTTTGATTAGCCAGCTTTTTGGCTATTTTAGAAAAATAGGGGAGAAGGGAGATCGGGCATAAATTATTTAGTTGGGTTATGCTGATTTGTGGCTTTTTCTTAAGTGGGAGTACAACAGCCTGCTCCCATGTGTTTGGCACCCTGCCAGATTCGAATGACAGGGCTAAGAGGTGCTTAACATAAGGGGCTAGCACCTCCATGCCACCACTCAGAATCTTGGCAGGGGCTGGGTCCCTGAGGGAGCCAGATTTGACCCCCCTCGCTACTGCAATAAGCATAGCCTCATCCGGGACCGAGAAGGCGCTAATGCTCTCCTTCTCCAATATAACACCTTCCATTGGCGGATCACCGCTGAGGCCAGTCCTGGCCTCATTAGGAAAGGTGGTATAAATATCCTGTACTTTCTTATGGAAGAAAGCAGCAATTTGGTTGCATAGTTGTACAGAGGAATCAACTTGTTCACTTCTTGAAGCCAGCACTGATATCTCCTTATAGACTACAAAGAGTTCCTTAGTCGAACACTCAGCCTTATCAATGCGATCAGCATAATAGATTGAGTGGGTTTTCCTAATCAAGGCGTGATAGGGCCTGAGGCTATCTTTATATGCCATTCCTGGCTCCGGAAGGTAGCCCTTTCTCCAGGCTCTTTCCATGCGTTTACATGCTGTCTTAGCTTCTTTCAACTCCGCATTAAACCATGCAGCTGATTTAGTTCGGCGCACTGGGCCGTTCATCGACCAGGGGGCAGTCAGATCTAAGGCCATCTCAATGCGTTTGTCCAGTGCTGCACAGGCTCCCTCAATGGTGGTACCTAGCCCATCCGGAGCGCCCCCCTGTTTTAGGCAGGCATAAAAGTTATCTAGAGAGAATTTAGCCCACTTCCTCTGTTTCTTTTTATTGTCGCTACCATTCTTCGGGTTGCTGCCCTCCGTAAATTTAAAACAGAACGGAACTAAATAATGATCTGTCCAGACCATCGGGACAGGGCGCCCGACCTTAATGCCATCCCAATTGCAAAAGAGAGGGTCCAATTGATGACCCAATCGATGAGTAGGAAGTGTCGACTGCAGTGTTAGTTGCATGCTCGACAGCTCTTGGCGTACCTCTTGGGCCGCCATATTGGATTCATCATTGAAATGCATGTTGAGATCGCCAAGTACGAGGAATTTATCATATCTCATAGCAGAGGATAGCAGATTGCATATTAAGCTCTCCACAAACTTGCTGCTGCTACCCGAGGGTCTATAAATTAGAATAATAGTGTTAGTAGTCACTATTATGGAGAACGCCCCTGTCTCACTGCCCGCTATGCTAGTGGGCTCCATAGTGCAGATGATATTGTCCCTGTGGATCAATGCAATCCCACCTCCCCTTCCTCGGGGTCTATCCTGCCTGCAGATGCCATATCTCTGGGGCAGGGCCCCTAGTATTTCAGGGTCTGACTCACCATCGAGCCAAGTCTCTGTTACTGTGTCAGCCAGTAGCATAACTTTAGTTTTGATATCCCGTTAAGTGCCTCACGAAAGAAGCACTAATTTATGCAACAGTTAAAATTAATTACCCTCGCACAGCAAATTTAAATGAGGCATAGGAACACAAAAATCAGAAAAGAAGATATGCCCTTCAAAATCAATAGATACATTGAATGCATTTGTATTTAAGAAAAGTCATAAAGCATTCACTGGGATTCTAAGCCCAAGTATTTTGAACATTGCAGTCTTATGCACATATTGCTCACACTGCAAGTACAGTTGCCTATTTGGAAACCCTCTTTGTGAAAAAAATGCATCTGAAAATAGAGTATACCAACTCAAAAGTGAATGGAAATGTGATTGTTCATCGACCACAGGCACATATATGTAAAAATATGATGAATGTATTCATATTTTTGTGTTTAGTAAGCTTTATTAAGTAAGTAACAATTACATGAGAATAGGCCATGAAAAACAAAAATATATGTAGTGTAATAGAAATATAAAAACAGACAAAAAAGCAGAGTAGAAAGCTGTTTTCATTTTTGTAATAATAAAGGAAAAAGGGAGGAAAATAAAAGAGGGGTATATGATACAACTCTATAATTGAAGATCATGAGATAAAATTATAAATTTATTAAACCTATTCAACCTATTAAACTTATTATACTTATTAAACATATCCGAGAGGCAGGCAAATACTCAAAACATACAAAATAGAATATACAAAAAAGGTAAAAGTAATGTTGGGGAGAAATCATGAATCAAATGGGATCACTGACATAATATCGAATACAGAAATATTGAATTACCAAAATATCAAAGAAAAAATATAGAATGCAAAAATATCGAATTCCTATCTACCAACAGGTAAGTACAAAAATATCAAATCAAAAATATCGTTTTAAAAAATATAGTTAGTCAAAATATCATTTTTTTTAAATGTCCTTAAATGTATTTAAAATTAATGAAATAATACATATAATTAACTAAAACATACTTAAAAATACTTAACCTTAAAATGATTAAATAATTAATTTAAGTTAAAAAAACATACAATTTTATTTTTTAATACATATATATATATTAACATAATATTAATAAAAATATACAATATGTTTGCCGTAGGATAACGGGAGGGTAACATTTACTATTACCACTCCAGTGAGTGCAACAGTAGGGAAAATGTTGTACAGTGTAGGGGTAAAAGTTACTATTCCCACTCCAGTGAGTGCAGCAGTAGGGAAAGCGTTGGATAGCGGGAGGGTAAAAGTTGCTAATCCCACTCCAGAGAGCGCAACAGTAGGGAAAGGGTTGGATAGCGGGAGGGTAAAAATTACTATTTTCACTCCACAGAGTGCAACAGTAGGGAAAGCGTTGGATAGCGGGAGGGTAAAATTACTATTCTCACTTCAGAGAGTGCAACAGTAGGGAAGGCGTTGGATAGCGTAGGGGTAAAAATGACTGTTCCCACTCCTGAGAGTTCAACAGTAAGGAAAGCGTTGGATAGCGGGAGGGTAAAAATTACTATTCCCACTCCAGTGAGGGCAACAGTAGGGAAAGCGTTGTATAGCGGGAGGGTAAAAATTACTATTCCCACTCCAGAGAGTGCAACAGTAGGGAAAGCATTGGATGGCGGGAGGGTAAAAATTAAAATTCCCACTCCAGAGAGTGCAACTGTAGGAAAAGTGTTGGATAGCGTAGGGGTAAAATTACTATTCCCACTCTAGTGAATTTAACAGTAGAAAAAATAATGATTTATTATATTAATAAAAATAAATTAAATATCAATACCAATAAAACATTAATTAACATTAATTGCCAATGTAATATTATGTAATAATTAATCAATTATAAATACAAATAAATATTAGTTATTAAAATTAATTACCTATTCATAATTCATTAACAACTAATTAATTGTAAATAACAAAAACTAATTGATAATAAAAATAAATACCAATAAATAATTAATTAACAGTAAATTAATTATCAATACACAAAAAGTATTTTAATATGTAATTAATTACAATTAAATTACTTCCCACCCTATTCCCCTATAAACCCACAATCCGTTACAGAAAATAAATTGATACAATTAACATATTAACAATTAACAATACATAACAAATCAATACCAATAAATAAATACAAATTATTTACCTAATTACAAATACATTACTTCCCACCCTATTCCCTTATAAACCCACAACCCACTACAGAAAATAAATTAATAAAATTAACATATTTATCAATTAATCAATTAATATAAATTAATTGCCAATTAAAAATTAATTAACAATTAATTCAAAATGAATACCAAAAAATAACTGAAAAATATTTAATTAATTACAATTAAATTACTCCCACCCTATTCCCTTATAAACCCACAAACTGCTACAGAACTAAAACGCTAAATTAAATTAAAAATAATTAGTAATTTAAAAAAAATTATATTTCATTTAATATAATTAAATTACTTCCCACCCTATTTCCCTATAAACCCACAACCCGCTACAGAATTACATTACGCAAAAATTAAATAACATAAAATTCATTACTTAAAATAAATAATAAAATAATATACACTTTTCACTTATATACTAACATACAAAACACTTTAAAAAATTCAATATTATAAAAAATTCGAAATAATTTAATACCTATATTATATACTTCAATATTGTGACGTTCTATATTTTAAAAAATCGATATTATATTACTTACCTTCTATTCAATATTTTTCACCACTATATTCTGTCCATTCAATATTTTGTCCATTCTATATTACGTCTATCCTATATTTTGGTAATTCTATATTTTGAATTTGATATTTTGTCTTGTTACCGTTAAGGACAACCAATAAGCTTCGCTATTAACATTTGTTTAACAGAAGAAGCAGATGCAATGTCTAATCTATTGTAATGACAAACATTGTTCCACCCGGATTTTACAGAAAGTTTATTTGAACATTTCCAATTTAGTGAGATCTGCTGCAAAGCTAAGGACAACATTAAATCAAATAAACCCTTCTCATGTAAAAACTATACCAATGAATCAGATAGACTTCAAATAAAGAGATGAATGTGTGATAAATGAGTCTTTATTTTAAAAATAAGTGGGAGCTACTTCCAAACATACTTCCAAAAGGAATCGTCAGCGGGCAAGAAAAAAGAAGAGGTATCAGATCAGCCAAGGGAGATTGACAGGACCAGCAAACCTCATCATTAGAGTGTCTAAACTTAGCTTAGTGATAAAGAAAGAACATGGACTGAGTAGTCGAGGCAGATCTAGATATGTTCAAAGACCTACCCCATAGTTTGTTCCAGAAATCTATGTTCCAATCACAGCCCAAGTCCGCTTCCCAGGCAGTCTCTATTTTAGATTTAGAGCAAACAAGATCAGGAAAAAGAAGAACTTTATACATCAAGGAAGCTATGTGAAATTTAGTTATTACTTTGAGTAGTGGATCTGCTATGAGAATGGGATTAGTAGAAGGTAGAGAATAAAAAAACATTTTGTGCCAGAACGAGCGAGGGCATTTGAAGGTGTCTTGAAATTGAGGGAAGGAGCATGGAGATAAGCCATCAAATAGATCCTGAACCCATATAATCCCCTTACTTCTCCAGGATTTCCCAAAAAGAGGTCTGTTATTGAAGGTAATTAGACAATTGTACCAAAGGAGAGAGTGAGGGAAAGTATTCCTAGATATAATTTCCAATCGATAATGAGGCTTTAATAATGAACAAGTGTGTTTAAATAACGGAAGAGAGGTACTGTTGACCTTTGTTGAGAAAGCAAGGACTTCTTAAAAGAAAACGGTGCAATAAGAATCATTCAATTGTGACCCATAAAGGTGTAAAGTGGGAAACTTCGGAAAATCAATCAGAGCATTTGTAAAGCGCACTAACCTGCGAGGGTCTAAAGGTGCTGAGGGGGGGGGGTGGGGAGGGGTGCTGCTACTGCTTGAATTGCCAGGTCTTGAGTAGCCTCCTGAAGGTTAGTAGGTCTGCTGTAGGAGGATGGGGATGGTGTTCCAGGTTTTGGCGGCAAGGTGGGAGAACGATCTGCCGCTGGTGGTCGCTCTTCTGATGCGGGGGACGGTGGCGAGGGTGAAGCCGGCAGAGCGGAGCTGACGGTTCGGGTGTAGAAGGTGAGTCGTCTGTTGAGGTATGCCGGTCTGGTGTTGTGGAGTGCCTTGTGTATGTGGGTGAGGAGCTTGAAAGTGATCCGCTTGTTGGCGGGAAGCCAGTGCAGGTCTGCCGGGTGGAGTGTGATGTGGCTGTGGCGGGGGATGTCGCGGATCAGGTGTGCAGAGGCGTCTGTATGCGTTGTAGTTGTTTCAGGAGTTTGGCCAAGGCTCCTGCATAGAGGGTGTTTCGGTAGTTCAGCCTGCTGCTGATGAGGGCATGGGTGACCATTCTTCTAGTTTTGGTGAGGATCCATCTGTAGATCTTTCGGAGCATGCGGAGGGTGTTGAAGCAGGAAGACGAGACGGCATTGACTTGCTTGTTCATGGAGAGTGTTGAGGATGAACCTCAGGTTGTGTGCGTGGTCAGTGGGTGTTGGTGCTGTTCCCAGTGCAGTCGGCCACCAGGATTCGTCCCAGGCCAAGAGGGTGGAGCTGAGGATGAGGACTTCTGTCTTGTCCGAGTTCAGCTTCAGACAGCTGTTCTTCATCCATTTATGGCTTTTATTCTTTTGTGGAGGTTGGATTTTGTGGTGAGGGGGGTTGTGGTGAGGGAGAGGATCAGCTGGGTGCCGTCGGCGTAGGAGATGATGTTGAGGTCGTACAGTTGGGCGACGTGAGCGAGCAGTGCCATGTAGACATTGAACAATGTCGGGCTGAGGGATTATCCTTGGAGTGGTGCTGGGGTTGGAGAGTTCCTCCACAATGTTGAAGAGCCCTTTGCTGTTGTGTTCGTTGTTGTCTGGGCGGTATTTGATGGATGCCCTTTGGGCAGATCTGATGAGATGATGGTGCTCGCGGATGGCGTGCTGCGTAGCTGTTCGGTGTCTGCTTGCAGTGCCATTTCTTCTCTATATTCTGGCAGGTTTGCTTGGAAGCCTGGAGGTCCGCTGTGAACCAGCTGGCTTTCTTGTTGGTGTGCCTGTTGGAGGGTTTCTTGAACATGGTGAGAGTGTTGGCGCAGTCCTCGATCTACTTTCTGAGGTTGCGGGTGGCAGTGTCTGCGACCGGAGGGCCGGTGGGTAGGTTTTGGGCAAGGGTGGTGTTCAGTTGGTCTTCAGTGACTTTGCTCCAACAGCGGCGGGGGATCTGTTGAGTGTGGTGGTGCGTGGTGGGTTTCTGGAAGGTGAAGTGGATGACGCAGATGTTGGTCCAGTGGATTTCGGTGGTGTGGCTGAAGGAGAAGTGGGGGCTTGCGGAGAAGATGGGGTCAAGCCTGTGGCTGGGAGAGTGGGTGGGTGTTGTGACAAGCTGTCTGAGTCTGAGGCTGGCAAGGTTGTCGATCAGGGTGGTGGAGTTGGTGTCGTTGTTGTTCTCCAGGTGGAAGTTCAGGTCCCCGAGGAGGATGTAGTCTGTGGAGGCAAGGGCGTACATGCTGATGAAGTCGGTGATGGAGTCGCTGCACTGTGGCCGTCGTCCGGGGGTTGTCAATGAGGGATCTTCTGAGGGTGGTGTTGGGATCAGTATGGATCAAGAAGTGCAGATGTTTGGCGGTGCTGAGTGTGTCGTCGGTGCTGATCGAGACTCAGAGGATGTTCCTGTGGACAATGATGATTGCTCCTCCTGTTCCGTTGGTGCGATCCCTGTGGGTGATCTTGCAGCCATCAGGGATGGCTATGGAAATGTCGGGTGACAAAGAGGGGTTCATCTAGGTATCCATCAGGAAGGCGATGTCTGGGGAGGTAGAGTCGAGTAGTTCCCAGAGTTCGATGGAGTTTTTGCGGGCAGAGCGGGTGTAAAGTAAAATGCATCTGAGGTGGTTGCGTCCTTTATCGGTGGGTGGTTTGGTGGCTCAGAGGCTGGTGAAGCTGCAGATCCGGCAGGAGAAGGGTCCTTGTGTGTGCTTCGGGGCGGCCAGGAAGCAGGTGTGGGATCGTCCGGTGTTGAGTGCGTGGAAAACAGCCATATACAAGCTAATCGAAGACAAAAGACCTTATGATAAAGGTTAAAAATCGGGAAAATTCACCCTTCCATAGATTTAGGATGAGGAAGATGTGCCAAGAAAAGTCTAGATTTTTTATTGTTGCATAAAAATTTAGAGGGGAGGGAGTCAAATTTTTATTAAATAGATATTTGGGATAAGATAGAAGGTCATAGAAAAATATATAATAAAATAGAAGTAATCAATAGAATCAAGCCGTCCCCACCAAGAAAGAAAGGGAGGGATCCAGGAGGAAATAAGCTTAGAGATACGATCTAGTACATCCTTCATGTTAATTTTAACTGAATCTAATATGGATTTGTTAAACCAAATGCCTATGTATTTGATTTTAGAACTGTTCCAATGGAAGCCAGTGGCATCAAAGTGCTGTTTAAAACAGAATTTGGTGATGGGAAGAAATTCTTTCTTGTCAGAATTCATTGTATGGCCTGAAACAAGAAAAAAATCTGAAATTTCTTGTAAAAGACGTACAATAGAAGTTTCAGGACGAGATAGAAAGAGTGAGATATCATCCACAGATGCGGATAATTTCAATTGTTGTTCACCATATACAAAACCAGCAATATACAAATTCTGTTGGATATGCATAAAAAGGGTTCAAGTGATAAAATAAAAAGAAGAGGCAAAAGAGGGCAACCTTGACGTACACAGCGTTGTAAGTTAAAAGATTGAGAAACAAGACCATTAACTGCTGCGGAAGCTTTCGGAGTCGAATATGACCAAGATATCAAAGAAAATAATTTAGGACCAAAACCATGCCAATGGAGGGCTTTAAATAAAAAGGACCAATTAACTCTGTCAAAAGCCTTCTCTGCACTGATAGAGAGTGCATCAAGAGGGTATAAAATAGAAGCGGCCTCATTTAAAACTTTAAAAAAATAAACAAGAGTTGTCAGATGGTAATCTACCTTTGTGGAAACCACAATGCTTTAAACCAATTAGTTCCCATAAAAGAGGCCAAAGACATATCGCAATGTATTATTTTTAAACAAACAAGGGGGACCCGAAATAATGGCTGAGGACCACGGGTTGCAATTCTATTTCAGAGAACAAAGGTCCTGAGCGAACAATAGAGGTACAAAAATGATAAAATATAGACTGCGTTTGGTTACTATATTAATCCAATGTCCAGCCGGACATGGAGTTTTATTCATACAATGGGGAAAATAAAGTCAAAAATTATTTGGAACAACAATAATAGTGGGGCACAAGCCTGTACCTTGAAATGAACGGGAAGTGTGGGGGAATGGGGTAAAATACAAACAGTAAAATCAGAAAACAAATACAGGCAAAAGACTTTGAGCGGTGGTAACTTGCATTCAGAGGTAAATAGCAGCAAGTTCAACCAAAATAGATACCACAATAGTTAGACACAGTGGGCATTTGTGGCACTATTTAGAAATGTCGACTTTTCGATCCCATGCTCATTAGTTAAAACGGGATCATCATCAGGACTAGAACATAACATTTGCCTGGTTTAGAACATTTTAGTGCCTGTCAGAATAAAAACAGGGAGAAAAAAGAAGAAAATGGCCTATGAGAACCAATGAAAGACATTTTGAAAGTACATAGCTGGCAGCAAGTTGGTTGCGTAATTAAACCTAGTGACCATTCGGACATTTGTGGGTAAACAAGAATAAGATCAATGGAGTGGCCGCGTATCGGAAACTGAACAGCCGGTACTAATTGTGGCCGGTGGATTCGGGAGTGCGGCGAGAGTGCGACATGGAGCGGATGAGGTCTTTGAGCCGTAGAGAATGTAAATCACGTCGGGAAGTGATTTACAATAGCAACGGGTTGTACCTGAATAATTGCAAGATGTGTTGAACAAGTGGAATGGATTCGTTCGGCAACAGGTGGTAGCAGTTACGTTCGGCAACAGGTGGTAACAGTTACAGGCAAAAATACTTTAATCATACACATGGTGTCATAAGTTTTGCTGACGGTACTGATACGCCTAATGTTATAAGTGTGAGTGACCTGATAGTGAAGGCCTATGTGCCTAGCGCAAAGGTATGACCATCCCGGGGTTGTGACTGCCTGGTCGGGTGTGGGGTAGGACCGCTAGGTTTGCTGGGTTTGTGACTCGTGCTCTAGACAGAGAAGCAAAAGAAAGGGTGCGCTTACCAATCGGCAGGAGTATCAAGGAATCAGGTGGGTGGAAGGATACTGGGGCGTGGAACAGATAATCGTTGCTGAAAGGAAAAGGGGGGTATGGTGGTTATTAACCTAGTGATAGTGATGGTGAGGGGCAAGGGGAGTCGGTGCACAGGGGTGCATACCTTTAGTTATCCACGATAATACAATGATGAAGGCTCCTGCCCGGGATGAAGGGAGGCAGGGTGGAGAAGGCGTCCGCCGTTCTCCTCAAGTGGCTCGTGGGACCACAGGTATGGGTAGGTGGGGTGCCATACCTGGTTAGGTAGTAGGCTTGCTGCAGAGAGATAATTAAGGAGCCAGTGAGTCTCTCATGTTAAATACCGGGAGGCGGTTTAAGACTGCGCGCAGACTCGAGATGGGGCTAACCTTAAGTGGCGCGGTGGCGGGGTCCTTGGACAGCAAGTATTTGCTGTTCGGTACCATGCGGGATAGCAGGCACTGAATAGTGTGAGAGCAACACTCGTATAAGTAGAGCGAGCATGGGCACCCTTGTGGGCGAGTCAGGAAGTTGAGTAAAAGAGAAGAAGGACTGCCCCGCGATTGATGTGCGCCAGATCCACCATCTTGAGATGGTGTTTCCGAATTGAAGAATCGTGGTGAGGGGGTGAGGGAAGTGATGTGCGTAGCGCGTAGCTGGAGTGCTTAGTGATTTAGTCTCCCATGCAAGATAACTCGAGATAGTAGGTTACAACCAAGAGTGTGATCATTACAATGGGAGAAGCAATGCCATGATAACAATAAAAGTGGCAGACCAATGTTAATTATGAAAGTGAGATGTAAAGAAGACAAGTTATCATTTACGGTTTTGATGTTAGCAACATAATGAATTTTCAATTGAAAATAAAAACTTTACGCAGAGGTGGTCCATGGTAAAGTGACATAGGTAGCATGCATCTTGGCATTGTCTGGTTCCATTAAGGAAACCAGTTGCAGACGGGTTTTCTATTGAAGTGGATAAAAGTCAAGAGTCGAGGCAGTATTTGTAGATAGTTCAAAACAACGTGGCCCAATCTTCGTTTCTTTTCAGGCCATTTCTGATTGAATCAAAGAGGATTATAGCTTTAGTTCTTCACGATTTAGTGGTTGTGCCATGTTGCCTCCTCTTTGCGGCAATTTGAGTGCTTTCAAGACAGTCCAGCGGATATCGTCTTCATCGTGGTTGGCATCCATGAAGTGCTCGACCAGTGGTGCGTTGGGCGTTTTGAACCTGACTCGACTTCTGTGCTGCCCAATTCTGGTTTTGACCTTTTGGGTAGTTTGACCAATATACAGTTTTATGCAGGGACAGTGAATTAAGTAAATGACATTGCTGGTGTTACAATTTGTGAATGCACGACCGTTGACAGTGATATTGTTGAAAGTAAAACTTCTGCCTTCAATAGTGAATTGACACACATTACATCCGCCGCATTTTACATGTCCCCAATAGGGGCCGTACCCCAGACAGAGTCAAGTGTTGTGTTGGGTACAGTGTGTGGTAGAGCTGCTCTGACCTGATGGTCTTTCAGATTCCTGCTCCTACGGAATTAGGTCTTGTTAGCGCTGGGATGCCCAAGGGTAGCTATGCGCTCTATAAATCCAAATCCAAAATCCAAATCCAAATGCGAACAGAGGTTTTTCAATATTAAGGCTACCTGCATTGATGATTGGCCAGTGCATTATTATCATTTTGCGTACTTGATTTGATACTGGCAAGAAGGTGGTGACGCAGGCTATCCTTTCCTGATCAGTTTTAGGTTTGGGGGTCAGCAGGACATCACGTGGGCAGTACGACGCCCGTTTGGAGGCGTTTCTGACTATCTGTTTCGGGTAGCCCCGGTCTTTGTGTTTGGATGAGAGGATGGAGGGTTCTCTAAAGTAATCCTCTTTAGAGGAACAATTGTGTCTTATTCTCAGGAATTGAGAATAGGGCAGTGAATATCTTAGGGCTCTGGGGTGGTTGCTGGCATAGCTCAAAAGTGTGTTACGCTCTGTTGGTTTTCTATACAGCCGTGTAAGAAGTTTGCCCTCAGAGTGGAAAATTGTAAGGTCATGAAAGGGAATTGAGGAGTTATCAAAAGTGATGGTAAAGGATAAACCAGAGCAGTTATTGTTTAGCCAATGGAGAAATTGTTGTAACGCATTGGTGTCATGTTGCCATATGATAAAAATATCATCGATGTATCTCCGCCACATGGCGATGCCAGAGAAGAAAGGGTTGGTGTGGCAAAGAATGGAGCCTGTCTCTAATTGGTCCATGAACAGAATAGCTACGTTTGGTGCGAAAATTGCCCCCATTGAGGTACCTTTGATTTGTTGGTAAAAAAGGTTATCAAAGGTGAAGAAATTCCTTGTGAGGCAAAGTTCGAGGAGTTAGAGGATGAATAATGTTAGGACCGGATGGGGATGGGGACGTGTGTCGAGTATCTTCTGTATTACCAGTAGGGCAGCTGTCTGAGGGATATTAGTGTACAGAGACTCAACGTCCATCGTGCAAAGTGTATCAGATGCAGGGTCAAATGGGTAGTGCTCAATGAGGTTTATCATAGCCATGCTATCCCTCACATAGCAGGCAGTGTTGTGTACAAATTCCTTAATGAAAAAATCCACGTAAGAGCCAAGATGCTCCAAAATTGAGCCACAGGCCGACACGATTGGTCGTCCAGATGGATTGGTGGTGTTTTTGTGGACTTTGGGGAGGGTGTAGATGACAGGTGTGCGTGGTGATTTTGTGTTTAGAAAGTTGAACTCCTTTTTAGTCACCTTTGATAACCTTTTTTACCAACAAATCAAAGGTACCTCAATGGGGGCAATTTTCGCACCGAACCTAGCTATTCTATTCATGGACCAATTAGAGACAGGCTCCATTCTTTGCCACACCAACCCTTTCTTTTCTGGCATCGCCATGTGGTAGAGACACATCGATGATATTTTTATCATCTGGCAACATGACACTAATGCGTTACAACAATTTCTCCATTGGCTAAACAATAACTGCTCTGGTTTATCCTTTACCATCACTTTTGATAACTCCTCAATTCCCTTTATTGACCTGACAATTTTCCAGTCTGAGGGCGAACTACTTACACGGCTGCATAGAAAACCAACAGAGCGCAACACACTTTTGAGCTATGCCAGCAACCACCCCAGAGCCCTAGGAGATTCACTTCCCTATTCTCAATTCCTGAGAATCAGACGCAATTGTTCCTCTAACGAGGACTACTTTAGAGAAGCCTCCATCCTCTCATCCAAACTCAAAGACCGGGGCTACCCGAAATGAATAGTCGGAAACGCCTCCAAATGGGCGTGGTACTGCCCACGTGATGTCCTGCTGACCCCCAAACCTAAAACTGATCAGGAAAGGATAGCCTGCATCACCACCCTCTCGCCAGCATCAAATCAAGTACGCAAAATGATAATAAAGCACTGGCCAATCATCAATGCAGGTAGCCTTAATATTGAAAAACCTCTGTTTGCATTACGTAAGAGCAGGAATCTGAAAGACCATCTGGTCAGAGCAGCTCTACCACACACTGTACCCAACACAAAACTTGACTCTGTCTGGGGTATGGCCCCTATCGTGGGACATGTAAAATGCGGCGGATGTAATGTGTGTCAATTCACTATTGAAGGCAAAAGTTTCACTTTCAACAATATCACTGTCAACTGTCGTGCATTTACAAATTGTAACACTAGCAATGTCATTTACTTAATTCACTGTCCCTGCATGAAACTGTATATTGGTCAAACTACCCAAAAGGTCAAAACCAGAATTGGGCAGCACAGAAGTCGAGTCAGGTGCAAAACGCCCAACGCACCACTGGTCGAGCACTTCATGGATGCCAACCACGATGAAGACAATATCCGCTGGACTGTCTTGAAAGCACTCAAATTGCCGCAAAGAGGAGGCAACATGGCACAACCACTAAATCGTGAAGAACTAAAGCCATAGTCCTCTTTGAGTCAATCAGAAATGGTCTGAAAAGAAACGAAGATTGGGCCACGTTGTTATGAACTATCTACAAATACTGCCTCGAGTATGAGATGAAAAATAGACTGGAACATATACCGGGAAAAGAAGTGAAGAAAGGTAGAAAAGAGGAGAAAAAGAAGGGGGAAAAAGATAGCCAGAGAAGACAGTACATGTCAAATTGACGACTGTAATATGTACCATTTAAGTGGGGAATGATGACAACAATAAGGAGTGGCGATAACAAATTGAGACGGCACTACCGACAAGGGAGAAGGAATCACGTTGGGACATCCACACAACAAATAGAGAAACAGGCAGCTGAATTCCAAACAGCCCACAGAAGAATTGAAAAAGGAAAAATTGTGAGACAAGAGAGAAAAAACAGAATTAAGGAGCAACTTGTAAGGGAAGCTAACATTAGTAAAACAGAGAACAAGATTTGCGTAATAGTCAAGTGACAGATGAAGGACCAGGAATTTCCATTGATGATGTAGAATGCGAATGAATGAATTTCCTCAAGTCTGCAGGATCATCAAATGTGGATGTGTTGTTCTGAAATGTCACCTTAAAGAGACAAGGATGAAAAAGCCCATATCGTGCAACTGGGGCCTGTAGTGCAGGTCGTAATTCGAGGAAGTACTTCTGCCGTTTAGCCATTGCAGTAGAAATATCTTGAGAGATAAACAAGTTATCACCAAACCAAGCAAGACTTAGCTTTAGGGCACATATCTCCTCCAAGATAGTATCTAATGATACAGGAGTAAGATGTTTAGGAAGAGAAGGTGGGTCTTGCTAGCTGTAGGCGTTATCTGCATCTTGGAGGTCGACGAAGGCAAAGGTTCTGAACGAGAGGTAGAAGACTGAGCCATCCCTAGTGCAGAGAGCGAACAGTCTGTGGAAAAAACAGTAAGTGAGGAGTCAGACTTAGAAGTCTTAACAGTGCTGCTTTTATATGAATGCAGTAAGTTTTTACTTCTGCCCATAGAAAAACGTTGAAAAACACAGACAGGAAAAGAACGCAACCAACAATAAATATATATCACCTTCCCCAATCTCTCAATGCCAAGGAGAAACAGGATACGTCCAAGAAGTGAGGAGAGAGGTGGGAAATTGGAAAAGAGCGCCACAAACAGTTCACCTCTGAGGAGACTAAAATTATTGTAGGACAAAATGGTGGCAGCAGAGCTGGCTCAGAGAGCAGGTCCTCAAAAAACAGTAAAAATTGTTCATAAGAGGCATAAAAACTATGTCAAATAGTGTTGGGCATGCTCTGATGCGATTACCTGCATGTTCAATTAAGAGCACGGAAGCTGCATACATGTATCGGAGTTTCTAATGCTACACGGAGCTCCGTTATCTGGCAGCCATCTTAGGCGCAGCCACGCGCGCTTTCATGATGAATGTATTCCTGCCTCTTACCTTTAGTGTTGTTAAGCAAACTAGCAGTATAAGCACATACTGCCACACATCCTGTCTGTACTGCCCCAGACTCACTGCTGTCCTTCAGTCAGACTCCAGTGCTTTGTCGCCGAACAGAGTAGCTATCTGAGCACTAAGGAGGTGCCTTTCATCGACTCACTTTTCACCCAATGGTGTAGCTTATTAAGAAGGAGACACACCAATTGCAAAAGTAATGTATAATTTTATCAGTTGTTTCCTCCTCTAGAATTACTAAGGGAGTAGCTTTGTTTAAAGTTTGAGGACAGTGCATATATGCTTCAGAAGGGATGATTCTACTCTGTACACATCAGGACAGAATATCAATTGAGAATACTCAAGCTTGAATTACCAGCAAAATCATAAATATTTCAACACCTCCCTGTTTTTCTGTTTGTGAGTACAGCATTAACATAAGTACTGAATTGTATTAGAATGTAACACTAGAACCTATAGTATTTGAGGCTATAAACTTTGAAAATGCCAAGGATAAAATCAGATGCAAGTGTGATGCATAAGAAAGCAAAAGATTCTCCATATTTGATATACCTGGTTCATCTAGAATATTTTTTTTTCAATAAACATCAATGGTAAATTTGTCTTGGAAGCTTGAGAATGATTTTTGCTGTTACATAGGACAATGTTGACCTACCGGAGATTTAATGACATTTGGCCAACATGATTCAAATTAAAATTAGTGCCCCTGCATAGTTCCTCTCACTCTGATGTTAATAAGATGGGCAGATGCCACACCTTTCTTTTTTTTCTATTCTTCAGTCAGTTAAAATATGATATCTTTCTCAGTTGTATAGTTCTGAACATGTAGCCATATTCTAAGTATTATGTTCTTCCCATGGTTTTCATAATTTGAGCGACTTTTTAGATGAAAGGAATTCACTCAATCTTTGACTGGAAACTTTTCAAACACTAACCCCCCATTCTCAGATCTTGGTTGAATCCATTGTTATTTTGCTCACCACTTCACCCCAGTTTGGACCCAGCCATATGCAAATCAGTCTTGACCCTGCTCCCAATGGGAACAGTCCTGCCTAACCTGCTAGGCCAGGTCCTTCCTAGAATGGAAATAATCATCCTTCATAGGCTTTTTTAGTACAATTTAGTGATTTTTTTAATGTAGCTCTTCAGAGGGGTGTAGCTTGTTCCTGACACAAGGGAGCACCAGTATAAGTCTCTCAAGAGCTCTAATGAGAGCAACACATGTGTCAGGTGTTGTTTTTATTCATTTCAGGTCGGCTTGAAGGGTTTTTTTACCAAGCCAAAGCTGTAACACTATGCCTGGAGTGGTAAGAGGCTTTGGTCATTTTACAGCTCAGCCTTGATGGCACTGTGCTAGTCTTAGGGTTAAAGACTGTACTGTAGAAATGGCAAAATACTTTATCCCTTTCTAGCTAAGGGTGAATGGCATTGTGCTAACCCTATGCTTAACGACTTTGATAGAAAAGCAGATATTTGAGGTGATGAGAGTGCTCTATACAGGAGCTGCTTTTCACCTAAACTTGAAAACTACCCAGAGTTTGTTGCTTTTTTTGCATAATTTATGCATCACTCTATGCCTGAAAGGGTATTGTTTTGACCTATATTGGGAGCTCCCTTGTTTCTGGACTATGCTATTCCCTCTGAAGAGCTCTAATGAGAGCGAAAACAGTGTAATGGTTTGCTTTTATCATTTCAGGTTGACTTTGATGGTATTTTACAAATCCAAAGCTGTAATACTGTGAGTGGTAAAAAACGTTGGTCATTTTACAGCTTGGCATGGATAGCACTGTGCTAATTCTATGCTTAAAGATGTTGCTGTAGAAATGGCAAAATACATTGTCCCTTTCTATCTTAGTGTTGATGGCACTGTGCTAATCCTTTTCTGAAAGACTATGATGGAAAAGCAGACATATGAGGTGAGCAGATTTAGAGTGTCGTTGGTGTTGAGGGTGCTCTATGCAGAAGCTGCTTTCCACCTAAACTTGAGAACTAACCAGAGTTATAGTTAGGACCTTGTTTCTATTAAAAAATCATTTTCTTCTTTTGCCAATATCTTTGACGCCTTTTGACAAATCTTCACCAAATGATCAAAACTAGTGGCCCACTCACTTTACCTGCTGTCTTGAAAATCTTGGGTTGATCTACCAAACGGGAAAAAAAGAGTGCACTCTTTTTGCAAAATGGTGTAAATCGGGTCTGTAGTTCCTGAGAAATGTAAACATTTGTCAGATATACAACTGTGGCTGCGGAGGATGCGTGAACCCTCCCGATCTTGAGATTGCAATCTCATCGGCTACCAACACTTCAAACCAGGATGTATAGGCAGCCATCTTGTGACTCTGTTGAACCGAGACACAAGGAAAAAGGCAAAACAATGTTACAAATTAAGAAAAGGGGACAGGGTAGAAACACCCTTAACCCCTAGGCCTGCTCAACGGGTCCGTCCGGGACCTGCAGGTTCAAAAAAAGCATATTTTCAAAAACATGTTTAGCTGTATTCACATTCGATCTGCGAATCCGGATGAAAAAATTAAAAAAAATCGAAGTGCAGGCTTCCGCGCTTCATTTCCTTTAAGCCCCCAGGTGGGGCACTAGGTGTAAGGGTTCATGAGTGCATCTGTGAGGGGTAGTTTGGGTGTGTGAATGTGTGTATGGCTGTGTTGGTGAGTGAAAGAACATCTCAGTGGTTTATGGGCGAGTACTGACATGCCAAATGACATCACTGATTATGTCACTGATAACATCATCTACAGAATCTCTGGTGTACCCACTATATATATATAACCTTTTATAAACCCACCCCAGCTTCCACACTACCATTCTCAAACCCATTCATACACCCTTACCAGTATTTACACATTTACTCACTGATTCATAGATCAACACACACCTCTACACACTCGCCCACACAGCCACTCACACAATGCAGCCACTGACAATACCCTAGAAATTGTTCTGTGCCTTTTCTATAACTCAGTCCCAAATGGAAATTCTTTTTTTGATCTTCTTCTTTTCTCCGCTTGCAATTGTTGTAGTCCAATCAAATTTAATGATGTAAGAATATCCAACAAAATCATACTTGATTAAACAATTACTGTGAAAAAGTGATCAAAAGTGAAAAATTGCATTAAAAGCAAATTTAGAAGTAAAACGTGCTGAAAAGTTTTTTGTAGACTAAATGTACATAGAGTTGCTCATCTTGGTTCAGTCCATACCTACTCCCTATGTCTATTGATGGTCATTGGGGACCATGCTGTTATTTGAAACAATTGTTTGCACAGAGCATAACTTACAATTTGTCTCTTTTGTTTTTCTCAATACAGATGCTACTGTTTCTCCAGCCTGACCACCCAAGAGGCAGGAGAGAGTGGCCCATTTGCCACGGCCGAGGTTGGAGCGTATCTAGCTGGAATATTGGTGGCCTGTGGTCCTGGAAGAAGAGGAGGAGGAATTCAGTGCATAGCTCCTGGTCCACAGTGAAACTGGTTCCCCTCAGACTCCAGACTCTCGTCCATTCCATTGCTGGTGCCACTGGCAGTCAACTGCTTCAACCCCCCACCAGAATGGCAACAGGCACGGAAACGGCCTTATTGGAGATAACAGAAACCATCAGAGCCACCTTAGATAGAGGCGGTAAGGCACTCTTGATACTGCTTGATCTCTTGGCGGCTTTCGATACCCTACCCCATGAACAGCTCTTACAGAGATTGAGAGACTGCGGTATTGGGGGAATGTTTATTAGATGGTTCTCTTCTTTTCTGGAAGATCGTCGGCAAACGGTGTGGTCTCCTCCCATTTCGCCAGATATTCCTTCAATTAATGTAGGGGTGCCTCAGGGATCAGTATTGAGTCCAACTCTTGTTAATATCTATATGACCCCTTTGGCACCCCTGGCGGACGAATATGGAGCAAAAGTTATAACCTATGCCGACGATTCTCATCTGTTGTTCACGGCTGAGAAAGATGAGCAGTTAAATGAACACTCGATTCATCTGTGCTTGACCAAGGTATTTGACTGGTTCCGCCATAACCAATTATCTTGTAATTCAGCTAAAACTGAAATAATGTTCTTTGGACACACACCTGAAGATAGATGGCGAAAGTGGTGGCCTCAGACCCAGCCACCACCTGTATGTCCAGTTACCATGGGTAAAAACCTAGGTTTTAAGCTGGACTCAGATCTGTCCATGAAATCGCAGGTGCAATCCGTGGCAGGCACGTGCTTCGGACTCTTGACGATGATGAGAAATTTTCTCCCTCTGCTTCATCAGTCTCACAGACAAATTGTGGTCCAGGCCCTTATTTTATCTAGGCTGGACCACGCAAATGCTCTCTATTTGGGAATCCAAAAATACCTACTAAGCCACCTGCAAGTGGTCCAACACGTGGCTGCCAGAGCTATTATGATGGTAGGGCCTAGGACTCACATGATGAGCCATCGTAGAACTCCCCACTGGCTTTCAGTGAAAAACAGAATTCACTTTAAGTCTCTTGTACTGGCCTTTAAGGCCCTCCATAAGAGTGGGGCCCAGTATATTCGGAAGAGGATCATACCCTATATGCCGGCTAGGACGCTAAGATCATCAACACAGCATCTGCTGGTGGTACCTAAATTCTCTCAGACCAGAAAAGGTGGCAAATTCTTTCAGGTGATAGTCAGCAGGATATGGAATTCCCTTCCCCTTGCTCTTAGACAGGAACAGGAGCTTTTTAGTTTTAGGTGCAAATTAAAGACCTTGCTGTTCGATCAATGAATGCAGATTTTTAAAGCAGCCCTTTTTCATTTCTCTTCTCACATGGGGCCCTTTTGTTCTCTCCAGCGCCTGGACACTTCTTGGAGTAGCCGTGCGCTATACAAATTCCCCATAACATTAACATTAACAGGCTATTGCTGCACCGCACCCTGCAGCGGCTGGACACTGTCAAGGGCCAGCTCACCTCAATGGAGCAGAGCCTGGACCAGCCTCGGACCGACATACATAATTTCCTCTTCTAATCCTTTTTTAATATGTTGTTTTTGTGAGAGGGATGTGTTGTTTGTTGGGGCAGGGTGGAGAGGGTGGAAAGGGAGTTGGGAGTTGGGAGCGGGACTCAAGAGACTTTTTTTAACATTATGAGTTTTGGGGCTTGGATCAGTTTTGTTTGGGAGAGTGTTGGGAATGTTGTTTGGGTGAGGAGGGTGGGTTGCTTTGAAAATAAATAAAGAGGGAAACAATTTTTATAACACAAAGTAGTTTATTTTACTTTTACTTTGCACTGCTGCCTTCAACTATTATTACACACAGCCACGGCCCGTGTAGGTAAGCGCAGTAGGCGGTGGGGCCAAGTGGGGAGTATTTTCAAATTACGTATTTATTTAATTATGTTTTGGCACTATGTCTTGAAATCCCACTCCACCCGGCCCAACCGCTCTTACCTGTTTATGTGTTTGTAACTGAAGACTAGAGATAGAGTAGCATTTAGTTATAGAGCCTTATCTTATACTTCTCTAACTATCTTGACCAATATGGGGAATGCTACCATGATGAGATGACCGAGGCTATATTGTGTGCAGGGCCTGAACTATCTAGATAAAAAAACAGTAGCATTTAATTTGTTTCTTACTAAGTTACATTCCATCCATACTAATTATCTTACCTGAAAATACATGCAGCAATAACAAGCGAGGCTCCACTTCCAGTACCAACCAGGTGAGTTCCAACTGCAAGATTGTTCTGAATGACTAAATATAAGTAGAAAAACTGAGTAAGAGGGTTATATATTTATAAAAGATTTACAAACAATTGACACCACCTGAGTACTACGTGATGATGATATGATGACACAATGGGAATGCATTTTTGTGCTGATATAGAAACAATAGCATGTTTTGGCTAATGTGGAGTTAGAAGTATTATTTATGAAATCCACAAGCTATCGGTATTTTCCTCTGGAATTTCCACTCTTTGTGGCCTCTTTGCACTGGTCAGGTAGAGAAGCAGGAGTATTGTTGAGCTCAGGTAGCTTGCACCTTTTTGTTTGTGAAGGAGTCTAGAAGAAGGCCCGCGGAATGTAAAAAAGAAACTGTATTTTAGAGACAAGGAGAAGGAGAGAAGCAAGGTAAGCTTCATGAGGAGTATATCAAGATAAGAAGACTCAGAGGCAGAGTCTCAGAGTTTCACTTTTACCACATGTCCAGCACACGCACATACACAGACCAGTATTTCACAAAAAAATCTCTCTCTATTCCAAATAGCAGAGTGGTGCTAGGCCTCAGACTCTCGGTTTACCTTTGAATTGAAGTTGATACCTGATAACTTACGTGACTTAAGTTTTATTCTAGTGTTCAAACTTTTTAAAACCATTACACTTGAAAACAGTCATAAAAGCTTTTTTGCACTTATTTTAATCTCTTATTTTAATTATATTTACACAGCCAACATTCTTGATTTTAAAAACGATATTTCCAACTGGCAGCAAGATCTTTGTTTTTATAAAATGCATGAACTGTTCTTTTATGTTCAGTGAGAAATGAGGTGAGAGGAATTCCTGCATCTGCCACTTTTCATAGGAATTGATCACTATCCAGGCGTGGCGTCTTTGTTTAAAAATATTCTTGTTAATAGTACGAGACAAAATTCTGGCTGTGGCTTTAATTGCCTGATAAAAAGCTGCTTTTCCCAAAACTCGCCGTCTAATTCTTCAATTATCTACATTAGGTAAGATCCTAGGATCCTTTTTTATTCATCAGGTTTTATTCTTCTATTTCCTGACAGCGCAAGATATCAATAGTGCCTCTTTCAGATGCGCACAGTCTCCAGCATAAAGTAAAAAAAGCTGTTTTACTTTGAAATGTTTGATTTCTCAATCCAAACTCAAAACAGACATGGGCTGGTGAGTCCGATTTTGATATATTAAAAAATGATTTGTATACTCTCATCTGAATTTTGTATAGGATGATTGCTTCATGACCCTTCATTATTTCCGTGCCATACATAACTGTTGGCATTAACTTGGAGTGCATTACCGATAGCAGGTGGGCAAAGGACTGGCAGCTTAATTTCTGCTGCGATAGAACACTGGAAAGAGATGTTTCTTTACAGTCAGAACAAGATATAAAATGACTATTTGTGAATAAGATGGGTTTAATTTATTCCGGCAAGATCATCGTTCGTGACTAATTTTAGTATTTTCCTTAAATACAAAATGTCTTCCTCATAGGGTACCTTCATTAATCATTTAGTTCAGGATTACTAAACTCTCGGTCCGTTTGTAATCAAACTGATCTTTACATATGTGCTTTTTGTGTTATTAGGGCTTTATTTGGCCTAATTCTTTTAACTTGAGTTTTAAAAATATTACCCCTCTGCAGACAAGTGAGAGTGAAATTCCTCCAAGCCAAGTTTTTACCCCTTGCCTGCAGGTACAGAATTTCAATGCTGCAAAATTTGCTTTCAATAGATTTTTCCTTTCTAGTCTAAACTTTGGGCACACACAGATAATATGCACTAACCACTCTTTCTTATATTTACACAGCCAACATTCTTGATTTTGAAACCGATATTTCCAATTGGGAGCCATATCTCTGTTTTGCCAACATGCATGAACTGTTGTTTTAGGTTCAGTGAGAAATGAGCTGAGAGGTATTCCTGCATCTGCCACTTTTCATAGGAATTGATCACTATCCAGGCGTGGCGTCTTCGTTGAAGAATATTCTTGTTAATTGTACAAGACAACATTTTGTCTGTGGCTTAAATTGCCTGATAAAAAGCTGCTTTTCCCATACTCGCCGTCCAAACTTCATGCACGCCTAATTCTTTAATTACCTACATTAGGTAAGATCCCAGGATCCTTTTTTATTCATCAGTTTTTATTCTTCTATTTCCTGACAGCACAAGTTATCAATAGTGTCTCTTCAGATGCGCACAGTCTCCAGCATAAAGTAAAAAAAGCTGTTTTACTTTGAAATCTTTGATTTTTCAATCCAAACTCAAAACAGACATGGGATGGTGAGTCCGATTTTGATATATCAAAAACTGATTTGTATTCTCTCATTTGAATTTTGTTTAGGATGGTTGCTTCATGATCCTTCATCATTTCCGTACCATACACAACTGTTGGCATTAACTTGAGCACATTACCAATAGCAGGTGGGCAAAATACTGGCAGCTCAGTTTCCTTTTTATTAACTTAGAGCCAAAAGTTAAAGATTGGGATTTTGCCATCATTGCTGCAGAGTGCTCTTTGTACTTCATTTGATTCTCAATTTTGAATCCTAGGAACCAGGAGTGGGATTTGTATTTCCAGTCTACGGGCCCAATTTGTAGTGTAGTTCCTATATTCCCAATAGGCTCTGCGCATTGGAATAGTGTATCCTGTAGTTCAGACGTAGGACTGAAGTTGACTATGTCTCTACCGAATATACTAGACTTATTTGTGTGTGTGCCAGCTAGCTCAGAGGTCACTAGAAACTTTCTCGAATGAACAAGAAGGGATTAGTTTCCAACAACCGCTTAAAACATGACAACTTTGTTTCCCAAGAATAGGAAATGTATCTCTAGAGTCGCGTAAAACAATAGATGGTTATTTCACTCAGTCAATCGTGCATGCTTAGTTTCACCAGAGGTGCCGAGAAAATAGAGAGACAGGTGTTTTTAATAAAAGGTATTTATTGAACAGTCTTCTTTCTCAAGCATAAAAAATGAACTGCTGAAATCAAAATATTTGTTGTAAAGTACAAATTGTAGAGTACGAAGAGTATTATAAAATAATACTGCAAAAGCATGATATGGTTTCTGAGCCATAAAATATATAAAATACATACATTGATAAATAATGACTAAAAGTACTCAACTGGTGCTTCTAAAATACGCCTACTCCGGTGTACCTAACCTAGGTCTAGTACAAGTGAAGAAGTAAGTGAGGTGTAGCTTAGTTTCAGTATTCTTTGCCAAGAATCTAATCCATAAATTCTCTAAGGGTCTAATCAGCTCCGTACCTTGGTTTTACAATGTAGGAGGTCTGGTATTTCTCTCTCAGTACTCTATTTCCCAGCAACCCCTCAAGGGTAGCCTGGAATCACCGGAGCTGGATTTCTCGGCTGGAGAAAGTACAGCATCTCTCAGTGCATTAGCTGGAGGGTCGGCTTCCTTCGGCACTTGCTGCAGCAGGGCGTGTCGGGCAAGTAGATAGTCGAACTGCTCCAAACCACTGTGTGTTTGTTTGGGCAAGTGTGGCCATATTTATACCTTGAAGGTGCTGAGTTTGAAGTAACATTGGACATAATAACTTCATTAGAGACTTAATTATCTGAAAACTCCATGAGTTCTTGGATAAATCAATATTCATACAGTGGGAGGTCCCTGACTGCTCAAGGCGGGTTTTTCCAAGAAATCGTTGTAGATTTTCAGAACTAGTGGAAGTAGCCAAGCCGTATTAGGACTACTTGAGCTAAATCTTAATATGGTTATGATTTCCATGCCTATATAAGGATACAGTATTTTATATCTATATAAGGGCATGAATCGGGAAAGTTACACTAGGGTCCTCAAACGCTAAACAACAGATTTACAGAATGAACTTAAGACAAAATCCTAAACTTACCACCATTACCACCATTTTGGTATTCACAGAATGAACTTAAGACAAAATCCTAAACTTACTACCATTTTGGTATTCACAGAATGCACTTACTACTTTTAGTATATACAGAATGTACTCACTACTTTTAGTGTTCACAGAATGAACTTACTACTTTTCTGCCAGAATACCACCATTCTGGTCTGCTGAAAATTTCAAGTGCCTACCATCCCCTACCACGCTCCAGCTGAAGTCACTTAACACTAACTGCAAGACCAGCACCATTAAACATATAAAAGCAGCACACATTGAAAGAACAGGTTTGGCCACTGAGAGGAGAGGCGCACAGTCCAGGATATCAAGAAGAAGTAGCAGGATGAAATGCAGAGGGTGAAGGAAGTAGGACTCCATGATCGAATTGAACAGTATCCTCCCTGCACCACACTCCGGAACCTGCTTCCATCTCACCCCACTAGAGGAGGATATCCTCACCACAATCTACCCCCCCATGCTCTGTTGGCTGCCTGTAAGTGATGTCCACAACGTTGCACTAGGTAAATGGGTTGACAAGAAAAAGTGTATGAAAAGATTGTCTGAGTTACACTGGCATTGTGAGTCAGGAAGTTGTATAAAGTGTATATAAAAATATAGTCAGTCAGAGACTCATGTGTTACCCACTGTATGTTACACCACAAGTCCCAGAATAATTTGTAATAGAAATGGCAAATCCCTCTCCCATTATTGAAAACATGGGCACAGCACTGCTGCCGTATATACATAACCCTGTTAAGTAGCAATTGACAAAGTGCCCTTTCCACTCATCCTGATGTGTCTGAGTCAGTCAAAAATGTAAGGGGTTGAGGAGCATATGAATATCAACGTACAAATTAATTGGGACAATACAAGGGGGCAGACTTACAAGGACTGGCACATCCCTGCAGGGTATGCGCAAGCACCAATGCGACACGCAATTCTACCCTTGCACCACCACGGATGCGTCGCATTAACAATGCTGCACCATGGCACAGGGCTAGACAGAAGTGTGTCTCTTCTGATGGCGTAAGGGCGGCGCTTTGCTGGAGTTATGTCGCAAGTGCAATGCAACTGCAACAATGCTCATGGACTGCCCATACCTAACCTTCTGCGCCACTCCTTATGTCTACTTCAAGCATGCGTAAGGTTTCGTTGCAGCGGCCTATGAAAAATGACTCAGTTGAATCTTGTGGATTTTACTGCATCACTTTCACAAGGCATTTCACACAGGAATGACTACCCTGCTAACTTGGGCAAGGGTACACAACATGATGCATCTCCCTCAATGTGTCACGTTGTAACTAATGTGCAATATGGCACATGGTTTCCCCCGCCACTGTGTCACAGAAGTGATGAAACAGCAGCTTAAATATCTAACAAGCGGCCTGCAAATCTGCCAAAAAATATCCAAGAAATAAATCACAAAGCAGGAGATGAGAGAATCCTCAGATCAAAGTATGACATTCACATATTCCGTTTTTCATGTCCCACCCTGCGACACCATTACATCCCCAACGCCCCACTGTACCTACTTCTCCATCGGTTAGCATGCAGAAGATATGGGGTAATGCCTGAAAAGTACCACATGTACATTTCCCATTTGGTTACTTTTCTCTCTTCTCACCTATTGAAATATTTAGCCAGAGCACAAACAACCGCAGTAGCAGAGGTCCCTGCATCTTCAGGGAGGAAACAACAACGTCCAGAGCAAGGCACACCACCCTCACAAACTGGTAAGTTAAACTGGTCAGGGGATGGTCAAAAGGCATACGTTGTCAGGAGACAACGGAGGGACATGTAGTGCCCGAATCTGAAAGGTAACCAGAAATGAAAAACTAGCTTAATTACTATAGGATTGGTCAATGGACATTCACTTTTAGCAAATGACATATGTGAATATCGAAAGATAAAATATAGGCCCAGATGTATCAAACAAAAATATGGTTGCAAAGGGGCAGATTCTCAGAATCTGCCCCTTTGCGACCGGTGTTTTTGCATTTGGGATGCATCATCCCAAATGCAAAAATCGCAAAATTGAGAATTCACTAAATTGGGATTATTTGCATTTAAGGAATCTCAAATTGAGATTCCTTAAATGCAATGCATGAGAATTTAAAAAATAGTGAATTCGCTAATAGGTCACGCAAATTACCATGAAGTACAACTTCATGGTAATTTGCAAAAACTTTGAAAAATGCACTAAAGTGCATTTTTCAAAGTTTCATGTTGCGCACACACATGCCCTAAGCGCACAGATCAATCTCAGGGGTGCAACAGGGTGTCCTTCGGACACCCCTGCACCCTTGAAATCGCAATCTCAATTTGCGATTCGCTAATTGCGATTCACAAATTGAGAATGTCTTCCCATTCATTTCTATGGGCCTCTAGGCCCCTAGGAATGAATGGGGAGGTATTCCTTAATACGCAATTAAGGAATTCTAAGAAATCTAAGAAATCGCTATTTTTTTAGCGATTTCTTGATGCATTCCATTTTGCTATTCCTTAATAGCGAATCGGTATTTTTTGCTATTAAGGAATCGCAAAATGGGTTGTTGATGCATCTGGGGGATAATGTCTTGGCTCATCATACCTTTGTAATTGGAGAACACATTCCACCAACAGTCCCAGACCTGGGAATTCTATCCTGCAATCAAGTGCCACAACAGGTCAAAAGGGTGTCCCCACTATATTGTAATAGTGTCTGTAGACATAATCAAGAATACAAATGTTAACAAATATGACAATGAGGAACAAAAAGTGAGCTACCATTGTCAGTAGTAATGACATTGCATCCACTGTCCAACTCAGAATGTTTTCACTATACATGAAATCGCCCAGTCCACCCAGCTGGTCATGTACTTCTCACATTGGATGGCTTGTTTATTGGCCATCAACAAAACTTGATAGTGGACCTTATTTCAGGATTCAGAGTCATGTAATTCTGATATGCTTGTGCTTATCCTTTGTGGCTGAAATTGAGTGCATCACATGTGCCAGTAGAAATGTAAACTTGCAAACACACTTATCATTGTAGGTACAATTAGACCCTCCCAGAACTTCTGCCACAAGATTGGCTGTGACAGCTGCTCCGGGACCACACACTGGGCCAGTGCTGGGCCACCGTAAATAAACTCAATAATAATGTACCTAAATTCTCATTAGATGTGCCTTTAATCTCCACCGTATGTTGTATGTGTTGTACAACACTGTTGTTCTGCATCACAATATGCTCACATATGGCATTTAATCACATGCCAGATCAGACTTTGGTGGCACAAAATGTATGCCAAGGGAGTGCAGAATGGACATAAAATAGTACATTGTGTCATATGAAGTGTACAAAACACAACTGGCTTGCAATTCAATTATATGAAAACTCCCTAGCAAAATATCTATGGCAAAATCACATTAAAATTGCTATGGATGAGGCTCACACTTGTGTACCTTTGAGATGGGTGTATGGGCTGGTAAGTGGAAACCCCATGCAGTTACATTTTCAAATCACTTGGCTGAAAAGCAACACGCTAATCCAGTGCAGGCGGATAGCATCAAAGCTTCTCAACTTAGCCGCAATGTGGGATCATTACCAAATGTTGCATTCTGCTTGCCTCCTCTTCTACCGTATTTACATATAGGCTAGTGGTTGACATCTAAGGTTAGGATATCTGCTATACAAGACACCATCCGTTGTCAGCTAAATACTACAGTAATGTTGGAATTAGGGTATGCAACCAGAGGACACTCAAAGGATGGACATAAGAAATCTGTGTTCTCTCAGCCAGAAATCAGCTTTGTGACTTCTTGGGTAGTGAAGCACAAATGATCAAAATTATGTACTTGAATATTGCACATCTCACACATGAACACCTTTTGACTTGTCAACAGACAACATTACACTCACGAAACCTGTTGGTCTTAATGGTGAATGTGAAATCAGTGTAATGCGGAGGCGTCCGGGTCAGTTATCCCCTTCCTTGAAATTTCAGTAACCATCTCATACAAGTTTGTCTTTTGATGTGTCATCTTGTTGATGTCAGTGCTGTGTAGAGGTAACAGCTGGCAACTACTGCATGTGAGCAGGGGCCCACATGTAAAGTCCATGAGGGAAACATGCAGCACATTGTCCTGGATTTTCCGGTCAATGGTTATTGAGAATGACATGTTTGCTCATAGATACCATCTGTTGTACTGAAATATGGACATGTATGTCTCATCACGGCTGCTGACAGGATAACACCAGTGTAGCATAGCGGGGAATGCATGACATCCTGGCTGCAGCAGTGACACCCTCTTGCATCTGTCCATCAGGTAATTCTGCCATAAATTGTGTCACTAGCTTAGATTACTAAACCCTGTCAGCGATCAAGATCCCTTTCTGTGGGAATCAAAAGTTGTTGTTTACAAAGTGACATACATATTATGAATGTCATATGTGCCTGTTTGTCAATTAGTAATGCTGATCATTGAGAATGTTGTCACTTCCATATACAGCTGCTGGACCATGGACAGCCATGTCAACAACATCAATGAGCAGACAGGTTCAGCATTTGAGAACGGGGTGATCGCGAAGGGACAGAAAGTTGTGGCTGGAGTTAGTGAGTTTGCTTTTATAATGTACATCTCCATTTAACACCACAGTGCTATGGTGTGAGCTGTCATTCGTGGTTGTAGACTAACCAGGTCACATGATCCTCATCTGTTTCCGGTTCCGGAGCGGCGGGTCCGCATCCGCGCATTACGGTCCAAAACCGAAATTGACCCGGAACACATTATTTCATACAGGAAATGTTATACAGGAAGTGGAAGACAGGAAATACATCACAGGAAATTGTTGGCAGCCATTTTGTATTCATCCTGATCCATCCACAATCACTAATCAAAATCCACTGCCATCCTCCTGTTCTGTTGTGGAAAAACCTGAAATAACAGTGCAGGTTAAAATCATAAACATGTAACAAAAGGAGGAACAGACCATTTAATGAGATTTCTGTGCGGACAGGGAGCCGGGGGTGACACAACATCAAACCCATGTTTCATTTTCACCTACTTTGCATTATGGTACATGTAGTCCATATTGAGTGGTCATTACAAGAGTTGTGTGATGTGTTACGTAACAATGGGGTGGAGCCGTGCTCTATATCACAGACACACGGTGCCTGATTCACCCATGACGTCATCACTCACGTTGTGGGCCCATCATTTGTGGGGGAGTATAATCTGTTGAGTCCACAGGTCTGAGACTGCAATGGTTATGGTCTTTTGTGATTGAGTGACCCATAATCATAAGAATGAGGTAGGTCTCTCAGAACATGTATCGTTTTTCATCTGCTTGAATAGATTGTTTAGGTACATTCAATACACTGATTGCTGACATGGGCGCATGACCTGAGGCGTGCTCAACCTTTTGACTACTGTAAAACAGCCATGATTTACATCCAGGGAGTGTGGCTTTGCAAAGTAGTCTCAGGATGGAATATATTGACACAGTCGTGTCTATCCAAGTTTCATCATTGACAACAGACAGCAAACCACATTTTGTCCATGACACTACAGGTTGGTCATGTGAAAAACATGGCAACGAGCTGATCATGGACTTGTATACCCTGACCTCGGTTATGTGCAATTGCCCGGTTTCCAAGATTCAGAGCTAGCCGAGGTTCCAGAGGTATGTGGAAGTCATGCGTTAAAGCAATGTTGTACAAAACACAATAGCCTAATATGATCTTGCACACAACTTAAGGGGTGTACATCAGAACAACCCCTGTACAGTCAAGACATCTGAATCGCGAATACAACAGACCAAAAATGCAATTTATGATGGCTCCAGTCCGTGTGTGTGCTCTATTGTATCTACACTGAGGTATACAGTTTGTACGCCTGTGATGGGTGAGGAGATGTGGGGAGAGTGCATACCCAGCGTTGCCTGAAGGGGGGAAGAAAGGGCAGTTGGTTACATTTCCCTCTTTGATTTGCACAGAACATGATCTATACTTTAGTACATGCAGCTTCTGTTGGGCCATGTATGTAGCTTTATGATTCTTATTGTACAATGGTTAATGTTGTGTGGCATTCAGACATTTCAATAACACATATCCCTCATTTTTAGTGCTTGGTACTTATCCAGTAGCCACATGTTGCCAAATTCTCCCGGAGCCATCCACCAGGCAAGAGTTGACATGCGGAATACAAAGCTGTCATGGGTACTGCCTGGGAACACAGCATGCACATCAATGAACCTTCCACTGACATCACAGACGGCTTGCACATTGATGGAATACCATCAGTGTCTGTTGCAGAAGATGTGTGCAATGCGGCGGGGTGGCTGAAGAGCCACATGTGTACAAACAATTGCACCCAGCAAACGTGGGAAGTGTGCAATGAGATAGAAATCTCATTCTGCCCTTTGGCTCCTGGCCAGTGTATGAGGCATTTGTATGTGGTTGTGGGCTCTAGCAGTGATGCATCTCAGTACCTGATGCAGGCACCATGACTGGCTTGCCTGGGAAATGCCCACATGGTCACTAGAAACTTTTTGGAAAGATCCAGTGGCAAAGAAATGTAGAGCAGAAAGGATCTATATATAGGGTTCTATTGCATGGGAGCAGCAGGTCACAGAGTCAAGTTCCTGCTCCCACTCACATACCATATCCAAGATGACTTCCGGAGGGAAACGGTACCTGGCCCTTACATCTTGGCTGGGCATTCTAAATAGGTAAATCCTCTGTCTGAAGATCCTCTCTGCTAGTTTCTTGCAAGACAAGGGGCAGAGCAACAAACACATTAAGCAACATGTGGAAAGGGTTTGTGTGTGTCTGCTCTACATTTATACATCCTGCGGGGCTGGGATTGGCTGCAGTGTGTCACCTACTGCATGGTGGGGAATGGGAGGCACTTGGACATGTGTTTACCCTGGAGGAAAATGATCAATGACCACAGTGAGTGTATTACGGCCCAAAATTGGAGATTCCAGTCCTTAAGCAGGGATTCCGGGCCGTAAGCTGAGAATCCGGCTTGAAAGCAGAAATTCTGCTCCCTGGGCGCAATTTCCGGACCGAGTGCGGTCCTAAAGTTAGTAGTCGTAAATCCATTCTGTGAATAGCAAAAGTAGTACGTTCATTCTGTGAATACCAAAAGTAGTAGGTGCATTCTGTGAATGCCAAAAGTAGTAAGTTTAAGATTTTGTCTTAAGTTAGTTCTGTGATTCAGGTCCTACCAGTCGAACCACTTTTGTTTTTTGCAGATTTAATTTTAATCTATGTTTGTTCATGCTGCGATGTATTCCTATTGGAGTTTGCCTTAATAGGATAATGTCATATGCATACTGAATACATCTTATTTCCTTGTTAGCAAGGGAAGGCGGGTGGCAGTTATCTTTCTGAAGTGCCTCTGCAAGGTCGGCAAGAATTAAACAAGCCTGGGGCTAACACACCCCTGTTTTAATCCATTCTTTGTCTCTATTTAGTTTTTTGCTCATCTGCCATCTCCAATTTTAACCTGTTCCCAGGGTTCCTGCATATAACTCAATGACAGCTCTCAGCAAACTGCTTTTAATGCCCCATTTAACAAATCTTTGGCATAAGAGCCTGCGAGGCACTCGATCAAATGCGGACTTAAAGTCTACAAAACAGACCTTCTTCTTATTTTTTGCCTTTTCAGCTAAGAATGTTAATGCTGTTAGATTTGTTGATGTTCCCATCCCAGCCCTAAATCCTGCTTGGACCACGGAATAAGCTTAATATCCTCTGTCAATGATTTGAGGTGCTCGAATAGGAAAGAGGGTTAGAGCTTCGCTTCTTCAGCTATTAAGGCTATAGGCCTTTAATTTATAGGTGATGACTGATTTCCGCATTTAAAAATTATTTGAATGATGTTATCTTCCCATGAGTCCGGAATTCGATTTGTGCAGTACAGCTCATTAAATAGAGGTAAAATGTAGTGAGTCCAATATGTCACGTTTCCTTTAATTAGTGCGTTGGGGATTCCGTTCGGTCCTACCATGCCTTCTGACTTTATTTTCGTTACGAGTCTTATCAATTTGATCTATGTCTGATGTTAACAATGTATTTGTGTTATGGAGTGTATTGTTTGAATTTTTCTTTTCGTAAACCAAATTGTCTGTCTGAGATTCTAGGAATAAACGTTCTCGCATTTTGGACTCAACTTCTGAGCTACCTTTGTTAACTTTAGGCTCATGATCAGCATACATTTCTTGAACATGGGCTTCCCATGAGATAGCATTTATTCCCGCATTTTGTTGTCTATTCTTTCCAAAAGACAATCAGTTTATTAACTGCCAACATTGTTTACTTGCCGTCAAGTGTTTATTCCACAAGTCAACTTTTGATCTTTTTTTTGATTTCCAGCAATTTTTCTTATATTGAATTCTTACATTTTGCAATCTTTTTTTATCCGTTCGAACACCTTGTCTTAGTTTCTACCAGATTTTCCTAATTTCATGTAATATTTACTTTTTTTGGTTACGTAATTCCCTGCTAAACCAGACTTAGGGTCCAAATCTATAATTTTGTTTTGTACTGAAATTAATCTTACTTATTTGATTTTTTGCTTGAAATGTTTCCATTATTATATAAAATGTCCTATTCCTTTTGCAGTTTACTTTCTTCTAAATACATAGAGGCTTATTTATTAGCCCTTGTGTCACTTTTGCGCCGCCGGTGCATCACTTTTTGTGACGTACCGGTGGCGTAAAAAGTGCCGTAAAAAGTGAGCCTTGCTGCACCATATTTACAAAGTGATGCATCTATGCAGATGCGTCACTTTGTAAACCACTGTGCTACATTATTCCTGTGTCAGGTATAATGTATGCATATGATAACTGACGCAGGTATAATGTATGTAGGGGGGCATTTGCACGTAAGTACGACTCGTAGAAGTGATGCGGTGCAATCTATGAGATTTCATTGGCTCACTTCTAGGACACCATTGCATCAATATCTTAGACCTGCCTCACAGCAGAGGCAGACCCTTTCACATGGGGCTTGCCTCATGTGAAAGGACACATTGCTGGAGTTGCGTCACTTTTGTGACACACTTCAGCAATGCATCATTTTTTCGCCTACAGATACGTCAGAAATACTGATGTATCTGTAACTCCTTGCGACATGATACATCATACTGTAAATATGACGCATCATTGGTGTCGCAAGGAGGCCGCAATGAAAAGGGGCGCATTGCTGTTTTCACGCTGTGATGGGTCACTTTTCATAAATGAGGCCCATATCTTCATGTGGATTTAATTTGCCTTTTATTACATCAATAGGACGTGCACAGGAGTAAACCTGCATCATTATCCATTTCTGGCCTCGGGCCTCTCCATTTCAAGTTCTTTAGAATATGTACTTGAGGCCCAAAGTTATTTCTTTAATTGATAGTATCAAATACGATTTATACGTTATCTTAATATTTGTGGAAAATGGTCAGTCTCCGTATGGGAAGTTATTTGAAATTGGCATACCTGAGGCTTTCCAAAATCACTTACCAATGAATGATTATTAGTTGAAGTTTTGCTACTACTTAAAAAAAGTAATTGACGTATGAGAATCATCTTTTGTGTTTCCATTCAAATGCCTTAACCCTAGCTGCTTTCTATATGCGTTCTCACTTTCATGAGTATTCTTCGATTTCTTACACAGATCTGTTATGAAGTCTCCAGAGATGATTAAGTGGCATAGTTTGTGTTTTCTCTGTATTGTTTTTTTTTAATTCAAGCAAAATTATAATATGTTCCCCTTTTGTTTCTTTTCTTGGGAGGATATAAACATTTATTAGAATAATTGATTTTACTGAGATGCTTGCATTCTGATTATCTACCTTAAGTGCTAAAATCAAGTTTAGCCCGGTTTCCAATGTTTCTGTTGGCCAGTTGTGATTTGTCAAACAAAATATGGAGAGACCCCCTTAAGGATGACCAAAGTATGCAGATCTATTTGCTGCCTCATAATGAGCTGTATAGCCCGTAATATGTATTGGAGATGGACTCCATGTTTACTGCATCATGATTATATCATGAGCTTTAAGGAATGCCATAACGTTGTTTTTTTAATCAAATTTTCCAGCCCATGACTATTCCAGGAACAAACATTGATGCTGTTTTGCACCATATCAGGGCTTTCGGTTGGCTTATCAGGGATGCATTATTGCTCAATTGTAATAAGGCCATGATCTATCCTGATTGTTTGCAGGGGTACCATTGTGGTGTTCAGGAGAGTCCACACCCTGCTTGAAACTACTTACAGACTTGACAATTGTTACATTTTCACAAGTTTTCTGATTATACGCGGTACATGCTGTTCCTCTTAAAACTGATCTCCCTCTTTCTGTTGTGGGAAGCAGTGGTCCTGGATAATACAGGGGCTCGATCTTTTGTAGCTCAATTCCTCATGCTTTAAAGATGTGTTGTTTTTTCAATATTTGCTCTACTATCTCCTTTTAGACCCAATTTATCATTGTTCCCTCTATGTTGTTAATTAGTGGGTGATGTTTGAATTCAACAGATCTTAAATCAGAAGATATATTATGGGCAAGATCCCTTATTTCCTTACTTATAATTTGGGAATAACAGGAGCTTGCTTGCTTGGCCTCCCCCATTTACATGTTGATTTTCTAGGTAATTCCTTGGAAAGTTGAGGTCTTGATGTTGAAGGCACTGCTCTAGTTGCTGGTTCATATCCCTCTCATGGGCTGTATTTACGCTTTCTGACACTAAAATAAGTCTCTGAGTCAGATCCGCTCATTGACTTTTCTTGTAGTCTGGGCTCTTTTGTTTAGGCTTGCGTTCAATTGCCTTTGACAAGCTGTTTTCTTCCAGGCTTTGCTATAATATGGTGGGCTGATTAATTGCCTTTTTATGCTGTGTTTTGATGTTATCCTCTTGATGAACTGCTATTTCAGTGTCAAGAGCTAAGGTTATTGTTTCTTTTATTTTTACTACTAAACAGGAATCTAATTTTGAGTCAATTGGTATGGATTTAATTGCCTGCATATCTAATTGTTGTTTATTTGATTCTGTATCCACCTTGTTTTGCTCATCAGCTCCCAGCTGCATTTTATTCCTGTGCTGTGAGAACAATTGCCATATGTAGTTTTGTTGGCTAATTTTCCCTTTCTTACGTGCTTTTCTCTGCTTTTTTGTTTCTTTTTTGAGACGGCTAATTCTGCCTTTGTCTTCATATTCTTTTTCTTGTTGTCTATGATTATATTTGTCTCATTTGCATAGGGTTTTGTCTCTTAATTTAGCTTTTTGGTCGTTTGCCCCATTTGGAGCTTGTATAAAAGTAGTACCATCCTTACTTGTTTGGGACATTTCTTGTAACTCTTTCATTTTTTTTTGGATCTTTTGGTTCGTATTCTTGAACTCTTAGTCTCATAAGTGGACTTGCTGCTTGTACTTTGACTTCCATCAGTATTTCTATAGGAATCGATGATAAAACTTGTGGGTTGTCTCCTACAGTTGCACGTTGGCAAGTAACTTGCTGTGTATAGTTGTGCCTTTGGGCCCTCCTGATCATGTAATTTAATGCCTGCAACTTCATGTCAATCCCCATTATATGCACTGCCATGACGTTTAACATGTCCACATGAAGATCATGCTTGTCAGCTCGATGGTGAATTGCTTTCGATATTGCATCGATAGAAGTGTCCCCCATGTACTGGCTGGTACTCTATTTGCTGCATCCTGGGTTTCATTATTTGTTTTAGGGGAATAACATATTCCTTTTGTCTCGTGTTCCTCTAACAAAGCCAGCATATGCTCAGTCTCCCTGGTTAAGATTGATGGCCTTAAATTGTGGAGGGTGAATTGTTTTTTATCCAGAGGGCCAGTGCTGCCAGTCCCAACTGGACTTAGGCTAGTTATTGAACTGCCCCTCTGTCTGCCCATCACTCCCTGCACAGATTGTAGTTGTTCTGGTGGATATTTAATCAGTAGTTGACTTGTCTCCTGTATGAGCATTGAAGTTTTGCATAATTCGAATACAAGAAGATCTAATTCTAGAGGGCTGGAAGGACTCTAAAGAGTTTTTGCAGTTGCCAATGGGCTCAGATAAACCCACTTGTTATGATTTAAGGAGGAGAAAGAATGTCTTAAGTTCAATTTATGAACCTTTACTTGGGTTGTATCTACTTAAGTTGTGTCAATTCCTTGCATGGTTTTAACAGCTTCATTCTCCTCTAGGCCTTAGTCTCTCAAATTACAGGTAATTTCATTTCTTACAACAATTTTACTCTCTCCCTCTATATAAAAAATTTATTTACTGTTTGTGGGGTTTACTTTTATTGTACTTTTTCCTGTTAGGAAGTCTGTTATTTTATACCCTTCGTTCTTTTTTGATTTTGCAGTCCTTGCTTTTTTTGTTCTGTTGTTAGAATGGGAGACTCCTGCTCATTTCTGTTGTCAGAATGTGCCACTGTTTCCTGTGAAGAGTTCAGCTTAGGTGACTCCTGCCTCACTCTTTTCATCTGCTTTTTCTTCCCTTGACAGAGATCTCCACTGTTTCTTCCAGACCGCATTATGTTCCCTTTCAATTTGCCTACTCTGTTACTGTCAACTTCTTAAAGCAGCCTTACACTTATAATTATATCTTGTTTATGTTCTGAGGGATTACTAATAATACTTTGGTAATTGCCCTTTAGGATGCTTGAGCATTAGAGACACTCCCATTCTTCTGTATGATCCCTCTCACCTCTCCTTAGGGGGAGATAGGCACTCTTGCTCCAAGAGTTTTATGACGTCTGTGAACTGCCTGCCAGTCCAACTTGCACCGCAGTCCCCCTTATCCTCACTAGAAGCAATGGTCCCAATTTGGACAAAGGTTGCCAACTTGAGACTCCCATTTTTAACAGCTGTGTTTTTTTCTGTAATGATTGTGTACTACTTTGCAAAAGGCACAAATCCTATTCAACGTCATCAGCGTCGACAAGATTGCACTGGCTGCCTCACTGACAGACATGATCCTGTGCTTAGGTTGGGGAGGTGGGGCTGTTGATGCAGGAGTGCTGCTGTCAGCTTTCTCTCCAGAGGCGGTGCGTCAGGCACAACTAACCTGAAAAAGGTTGCAGTGGGCATGCCAGTGGTGGAAATCTTTGTCTGCAATCTTGAAGCTGTCAGTGGGCAGTGGCACTTACCTTCACAACAAGCTGATGAGAGGACTGTAGTTGTCAGTCACGTGTCATGTGGTGTACAGGCCTTCTATCTGGTAGCACTGTGGGTGATGTTTCACCTTTGTGAACCTAAAAGCAAACAGGCAAGAAAAACATCATTGAAAAGTGGCACTGTTGCTGTTCAAGTAGTAGTACAAACAAACAATATCATTTAGTGTCGATACTAAAGTTATTATAAATAATTACCAATAGTATACAGTGTTCATATGTTTACTAGAAAACCACCAATATGAACTTACAAGGTGACTGTACACTTAGGAAGGATTTGCAAGAACTACAACAACAACAAAACAATACAGCTGTAACTGTGCATGTTATCAACTGGAATGTGACAGCTGACAAATGCATTGACAATCAAATATTCCTTACACAATGATTGTGGTTGTGCACCTAAAGCAGACAAGGGGTTGATCCATTGATGCCAGATGTTATGAAAATGGTAAAATAAACTTAAAAAATGTAAAAATAGTTAGAAAAAATAAAAAAGAAGAAAAAAATATTGACAGTATCCTCAAGCAATTCATCCGATTTGATTTATTAAACTGCTACCTCAGTGCACAACCATCCATCCAAACCTATGGCAAAGGGTAACACTGGCTGGATGCACACAATGGCTACCTGCCATTGTCACATGGTCATCAACAACAAAAACATAGAGCAAAAAGGCATTGGGAATGGGACCAAAGAGAAAATGACATGCAGGCCTATGGCAAAACCACACTCGCTACATACACAGAATGTCCACCAACTGGTGAACCAGCAAGCAGGGAGACATGGCCCCAACATAATGATCAAAAAACAATACATGCAATCTCACGGCAAAAACACACTGGATTTCGGCCCATGCAAAATAACCACCACCCACATGGTCAAACAGCAAGCAAGTGGGCATAGGGAACTAAGAGAAGATATGCAGGCCTATAAGGGGGCATGGCCAGACCATGATAGCCGCTTGGAGCTAAAGATCCGTTGCGAACCCACACACCAACTTCCAGAGCGCTGCAGTTCCGTGCTCAATATCCATTTGAAAAAAGAATTTTCTACAATCAGAATGCAGGCGGCTCACATAAAACTATGCATTGCATCTCTTCGACCCTGCCTGACTGAGAACTGAATCGCGATGTCCCTGTAGGCGAACGCACTAGGATGGCGGTCAAAGAGCTGCGGGACAGCACCAAGAGGCTGAGAGAATCGACCTGTTACTCTTTCAGCAGATGAGGCTCTCATCACCGCTTGCCCTCCTCATGACTAACGGACTTTCCGGCTGCCGCTCCGGGAGTGGGGGGACTCCCACTTACGACTATGCCTACCTTCACCCATTAAAAGGTACGAGTGCAGCTGGTGGGGGAGGGGCCTGCCAACCTGACCTGCCTTTGTCTATGTTGTTTGATCTGTTCTGGGGACCCCACAATAGGAGGCAAACGGGCACTGGGAAGTGCTGGGAAATGAACCAACATGGGGGAGCTGTGCTGCACCTCGCACTCCAATAACATCAAATTACAATAATAAATATTAACGCGGAGTCAACCGCAAGGTGCCCGAGACATCCACTTGCACCTTCTCTGCAGGTTCCCCCCTGCATGTACGCTTGAAATGTGAAGGCCCCAGCTCATCGGTCCCGATATGTCACTATGTCAATGGACTTAGCTGAGGAAACAATTCCTGAGATCCAGAGACAATGCCACCTACAGAGTCTTAGAGATCAACAGACTCGATTTGCCTGACTCTAAGACAGCTGCCAAGCTACACTCCTCTTCCTATCCTGCCACACTTGCCAGCTCCACCAGCCCGTCTCTGGACTTTAGACTTTTGACCCTCCCTAATCCTCATTTTTATACGGTGGAGTCCGAAATTTATGACCGATTCCCAGTGGAGCTGTTCCGACAGCTGTAGGGGAGACAGGTTCTGGCACACCGCTTTGGCCATCACCTACACAGCGCGGACCTCAGAATTATGTCTCCCTAGCCTTTTTCTTTTTTTTTTCTTTTCTGTAGATCTTGTTTTTTCATGGTCGCTAATAACTCCGATAATGAATTTGTAAATTTTCTGTAATGAATGTGATTATTTTGTAACTTGTAACACTCTATTGCATTATGTAAAGCGCTCTGATACCTCCGGGTCAAGCCAGCGCTATATAAAACTCAAATAAATAAATAAAATAAGTATGTGTAAAGCAGTAGCACACTGGCTGGCTACACAACATGGCCACCAGCCACATGGTCACAACAACAATAGCCAACAAGGGGGCATGGCCTCAAACAAAGAAGAAATACAGGCCTTTGGCAAAAGCACACTGGTTGTCAGCACACAATGGCCATCAGCCACATGGTCAAACTTCAGAACAAAAACAACCAGCAAGAGGGCATGGCCACGAACAAATAAGAAATGCATGCCTATTGGGAAAGCACACTGGCTGGTTACACAAAATAGCTGGCAGCCACATGGTCACAGCAACGATAACCAGCAAGGGGGCATGGCCACAAAGAAAGAAGAAATACAGGCCTGTATGGACAGCACACTGGCTGGCTACACAAAATGGCCACCAGCCAAAAAGGTCACAACAGCAACACACAGGCGGCCTGGAAAACAAAGAACACATGCATTCCTGACACTGACTACACTAAGGGATCTATTCCGATTTGGTAAAATGCTGTCCGAATAGCCGTACATAGCTGTTTTCCCGTACGATTCGTATGCAGAACCGTACCCATACGTACGATGTAGTACGATGTGTACCCAAAGCAGTTCTCCATACGAATCGTACCAAAGACCGTACGACTCAATAATCCGTATGGATAGCATTCGGAACGCACAGTACGTGATGTCCGTACGGATCGATGCAGCATTTTCCGACCCAGCAAGTACGATTCGTATCAACAACACTCCGTACGACTCTTTTCCTACGGGAGCTTAAAACGTGCGTAAAAGCAGATTACTACTTGAAATGAGTGCGTATACTCCATGATTGCCGGGTACGGTGCATCGGGGTACGGTGTGTACACCCCTGGAATTCAGGGGTATGGTGCGTATGTCCCCGTGTGTACACCCCATGATCCTAGGTGTACGGTGCCTAGGGGTACGGTTCGTACCGCCCAAGGTCGTAGGTGTACGGTGCGTACACCCCATGCGTACACCCCTTGATTTTAGGGGTACGGTGCATATGTGATAGTGTTGCTCTCTGTACGAATTGACCATATGTGACGTTTACCGTACAAATCACGTACTAATTCCCCAGTCCGGTTCGTACTTGGCGGGTCGTACGGCATGTTTACGAATCGTACGGTTCACTGTGCGGCTCTATGTCGTATGGATTTAACCTCGTTTTTCGTAGGGTTCTAATTATATGGAAGTATTTTTTACCTTCGGGTCGTACTACGCGATTCGGATGGATCTGTACGATTCGTACGGAAACGGCCACAAATACGAATGGTCGTACGGATTTGTTTCCTGAATCGGAATCAACCCCAAAATGGCCCCCTGTCACATTGCATAATGATTCTTGAACAAAAAAGGCAAATGGTGGCCTATGCCAAATACACACGCACATAATGTGACCAGACAAAAGTGGCATGGTAACACGGAGGACACAAAATTCAGCAATGCTAAAACATAAAGTTATCTGTCTAAAAATGTTATCAACAGCACACATCCACCAAACGCATTACCCCACCTAAACACTTTTTGCAGGAGAAAAACGTGAAAAACCACAACAAAACAACATTTTGTATTTTAATCCAATGACATCCATCCCCTAAATGGTGTTTCAAATCTACAGACACCACAGAAAAAGTTGTTTCATGCACCCTTGAATAGTACAGAGCCTACGGGCTAGAAGGCCCATTGGCAAACTACGCCATATAGGGATTTTAATCAATCAATATTGCAAACTTATTAAAAAACATAGAGAGAAAATGTACTGCAATGTGCAACATTTTCCTTAACAAAAGAAGATACATTTCATGCACAAAAAAACTAGGCCCCCACAACAATAAACATAATACATCGAATAAAAGTACAGATGCATGCCCTTTGTCAAACAAACAACACACTTATACATCAGTTTTTCAACATACTTGTGATCCCAATGAAAAGTGACCAGGAGATGGACAAAGCACTGGGAAACTCCTGCTGGGCAGGAGCAGGAGGTTGGACTCTCTGGGGCACTTCCTTCTGCTTTGAAAAAAAAAGTCCATGAAAAATGCATTATCGCACAAAAATAAACAACACCAATTGACAGTTTGAGAAGACAATCCACTCCAAATGCCTCTAAGCTTGCATTTTCAAGCAGAAAAGCTGCTCGACTGCTCAGTTTATGATCGCAATCAACTCTAAGATTCTAGAAGGATGCTGACGCAGCCAGAAGCCGTGCAAGTGAGCTCAGAGTCTCACAGGAGCTCTCTAGCAGTGTGAGAAGTTTCAAGGGCACTCACAAATGGCCTAAGAGTCTTGACGCTCAAAATTGAGCACTAAAAGAAAACTTGACAGACAAATGGGGAAATAAACCCTGCTTCCTGCCCAAATGGTGTCATTCAGAAATTCCACATTCCTATGTATAGTGCCTGAATTCCGCAAACTCCGCAAGCAAAGCGTAGATTACCGCCCGTGATTAATTAAGATATGTTTTAAATTATATTTTAGGTGCTGGTTGTTGGGCTTGTAGGGATAAACGGATGTTACTCAAATATGTTTAATTTATTACTAGTTAAATATTTATAATTGTTTAATTGATAAGTATGTAAAATATGTCATTATAATACTTTTTTAAGATTTTAAGTCTGTGTTGTTTAGTTTGTAGAGGGATAGGGTGGGATGCTCTTTAAATTATAATAAATGTAAACATTGTTATTCATTCATTAAACATTGTGATATTTATTATGTTATGTGTTAATTGTTTTAATATTTTGAATTTAAACTACATTTTAATTGTTGATTTTTATGATTGAGAGCATTAAATGTGGTATTTTATTTATGTTAATTTTATTAGCTTCAAGTTATAACATTGGATATGCATTGTAATAAATATGTAATTTGTTGAACTTTTTTATTTATATAGACGATTTTTATATTTAAAAATTGAAATTTCCTTGAAGTGAACTACTTTATCTCCACTGTTGCACACACTGGAGCAGGACTAGTAAATTGCACCCCTCCGAAATACTACACTTTCCGTACTGCTGCTTCAACTGGAGTGGGAATAATAATTTGTACCACTTATTTTTATTTTATTTTTATTTATTTGAGTCTTATATAGCGCACGGTTACCCTTGAGCATCCCGGCGCTTGTCAAGGAATCCATCAGACCAAAGCAAAGCTGTTCAGCGTATTTAAGATGGAAAGAGATACGTTTTCAGAAGCTTCCGAAAACGAAGAAAGCAAGTCTCACGACGCAACTGCAAAGGAAGCGAATTCCACAGGGTAGCTGTATGCACCGAAAATCTTCTACCTCCAGTGTGAGCCTTATGAACTCTGGGGACCTGTAACAAAAGTTTTTGATCAGAGCTTCCTTAAAGAGGGGGGTCAATTCCCTTGAAGAATCTTCAAGGGAAAGGGATCTTCTGAGGCCAACGCTTTGCCCACTGTTGCCCACTGTTGCACAGACTGTAGTGGAAATAATAGATTTGACATCTCCTGAGTTTAACACTTTCCCTACTGTTGCACAGATTGGAACTGGAATAGCAAATTTTACACCTCCCGAGTCTAACTATGTTCCTACTGTTGCACAGAGTGGAGTGGGAATAGTAATTACCCCTCCCCTCTGCAATCCCACACTTTCTCTACTGTTGCACCGATTGGAGTAGGAATACGGAATTTTACTTCTCCTGAGTCTAACGCTTTCCCTGCTGTTGCACAAACTTGAGTGGGAATAGTAAATTGTACCCCTCTGCAATCCAACACATTCCCTACTGTTGCACCTACTGGAATAAGAAAAGTACATTTACTCCTTGCGCCTTCTGGCATACATTAAAGTGCCTTGGTCCCCAGAATTTCTGCCCTGAACAGACCTCAAAAAAGATAGAGGGTCTAAACGTCATCAAAAATTGATCAAGGATAATCAGAGGAAAACTAGAACCCACTCCATGACCCTATGATTTATTCTGAAACCTTAAAGGACATCCTTTTAACTCCAATAACCAACACTTTGTTCTAAAGCCATCCCTTTAACTTTATTCATGTGTTGGTTGTGGTCACTTCACTAGGGTCATATAAGACACATGTTCCTCTGCATGAATATGGTAATAGTGTTGATACACAGTGGTAGTTATGAATGTGTTGTTTGTATTACCATAAATTGGAGGTTGCAAATAACAAGCACTTGCTTCGTCGAAGTGAGCTTTGAATACAAAATTCTGTCGGGCTGTTTTCTCTCCCGTCATATGTTTCTATCTAAAGTCATGGACTACATGAAACTTTATATAGTTTTTGTACATATTGACTGTATCAACTTCTAACTACGCCTAAGTCACTGCAAGATAGTAGGAACTTTTGAAAAATAACACATTTTGATCTAAATGAGTTCCAATTGGGTTGAAGCTGACTGTTTCTTTGCAAGGGGCAGCTCTGGCTCCACTGTGGAGGGAGCCTCCCCTCCTCGTACCATTATCTGAATGGCTGGACCTCATAATAAAAGTAGTGGACAATTGTCATCATCCTCTTCCTGGAGGTTTTTGGAGGGGTTATCTTCCCCCTCCTCTTCATTCCCTGTAGCTGTATGACCAGGCTACGGACAGCTCATAAAGTTGGCTAAGATATGCCTTTTAAGTCACTTACTCTATACTTTAATGAGCAAGTAACACAAAACTGTAACAATCAAATAATATTCACAATAAATGGCATTTTGATGTCCAGCAAAAGTTTAGATTGAAATTGTAGTTAGAAACCATCTAGGGTTTTATGGTTCATCATGTAATTTGTAATGATGTGCCTTTTCAGCATAGTCACTATTTCTGGACCTCGTTGCTACACATGTCAATTACAGGGATGTATGACGTTACAACGCATGCTTTTACCACGCATGCTGTTACACGCAGTTTTTACAACGCAAACCTTTACAACGCATAGCACTTTGGGGTGCTGGATAGTGAATAGTTTAATTTACTATTCCAACTCCAGTCCCCGTGGACACTACAGAAGGTGTTGGATAATAAATTTAATCTATTCCCTATCCTAGAGCGCCCCCCAGCGCAATGCGTTAAAATGGTTTTCGTTGTAAAACCTGCGTTGTAATAGCACTGCATTGTAAAAGTTTTGTTGTAAAGGACGTTTCCTCAATTACACTGATAAATTCTTCTCCATCTTGCCTCGGGTGGATGATGAACCTAAATAATCTAGGTACACATGTTTTATGGATACTTTTAAAAACATTAAAATTGCCCTCCTGCGTGAAAAATACACAAAGAAATAACACTCCTTCACAAACATGGTAAATGCACATACAACATGTTACAAGTATATTACATTGTATGGTATTTTGTAAAATAGTGGACCTTTGTTATGTAACAAGTGTGACAGAGTGCCTGATCCATCAGTCTATAGAGATGGGAAATAGTGTTTTTGGTTTGTAAACAAAATTGCATACTTTGAAAATGTAAGCTTTGCTTTACATTTGTACATTAACATATTAGCCTTGATTTAGAGTTTGTAGATGGGCATTCACAAATATGCTGACTATCTAATTTTCCTTACCGCAAGTGTCATAGGATAGAATGCACTTCTAGTAAGGCTGACAGACTATCCATGATATCTGTGACACAGCAAAAAGTAAGCTAAATGCTAAATCAGGCCCTTCATGATTTCACTTTCTATAGGATTTTACCCTTCAATGTAAAAATTTGATGTGTGTACAATTTGCTGATTTATTCCGTACTTTGTTAGTGATGTGGGTTTATGTCTGTGTTTACCCTCCTTCAGAGTATGTGAGGGAAATTCTATGCCTGCCTTTGTGGGACCATCTATAAGATCACTGGGAATCAGAAGGCAGAGCCACAAACACAGAGGTACCCAGTAATACTGAGAGTGAGGAGGTAACTTACCATCTGACTCTGAGGTATCTGACTCTGTCCAGCCTCTCGTAGGGACTTATAAAACTTCGCAGGGCACAATGAAACCCTCACCCCCTGTCCTCCCTGCTCCCATGCCTCAAGCAAGAGTGTTAGAAGAGGCACTGAAGTTTCTTAAGAACCTCTGTGTGGGGTTGGTGGCATGCTGCATGCCATCCATGGCATCAATTAGCAAATCTCTCAAACACCTTGAAACATTCCCATAACCATTGACCCTCACCATACCCATGCACATTGTTCCCCAGAACCCTCCCCCCTAAAGAAATGATTCTAAAATTCCCATTATGATCCGGCAAATCAGTGCCCAGACTAACATGTGCTCCTGAAGGAGGAAGAACCTCTGAGGAGGAAATTGATGCAAATGCTGGGAGGCAAGCATGACACCTGGAGGCAATGGCAAATAAACTGTACTAGGACACTTTTTGCCCCCACCAATTGAGTCTATTTATTTTAAAACATACATAAATATCTGGAGTAGGACAATTCTTATTGCCCCTTTTTTACTTTTTTAAAAAGTAAAAATTTAACATTTTTGGGAATATTTACAATATCTCTGTCATAGTGCAGCATCGCAAGCCTTCGGAAACCATCAAAGGGGTGCTGGATTCCGGGGGCAAAGTCATGCTGGTGTTGTTGGACCTGTCGGCGGCCTTTGACACCGTCCCCCATGAGGGCCTGCTCGCAAGACTCTTTGAGATTGGCCTGCGGGGGACGGTGCTCAAATGGTTTTCTTCCTTCCTGGCCGGCCGCCGGCAAACGATCTGGACATCATCGGACACCGCTGTAATGCCGCCTTTGGGAGTCGGGGTCCCTCAGGGCTCTATTTTGAGCCCGACCCTTTTTAATATCTATATGACCCCTTTGGCGGCGGTGGCGGAGTCTTTTGGTGCCCGGATCGTGTCGTATGCCGACGACACTCAGCTCCTCTTCTCATGTGAGAGGGGGGCTGACTTTGACGGGGAGAGTATCCAGAATTGCCTTGGGGCTGTGTTTGCATGGTTCCAACTGCACAGCCTCAAGTGCAATTCCGATAAATCGGAGGTTCTCTTCTTCGGGTGCGATTTGGAGCCTAGTTGGCAGGCCTGGTGGCCCATCGACATGTTCCCTCCGTCCGGCTCCTCTCCCATGGCTAAAAACCTGGGGGTCAAGATGGACAAGGGGCTGACGATGAAAGCCCAGATTCTGGGGGTAACTGGCACTTGTTTTGGCTTGCTAAAAATGTTGCGGAAGTTTCTGCCTCTCCTGTCCGAGGATCACAGGAGGCTGACGGTGCAGGCCCTGATAGGCTCCAGGCTGGATTATGCCAACAGTCTGTACCTGGGCCTACCAGAGTATTTGCTGCAGAGGCTTCAAGTGGCACAGAACGCGGCGGCCAGGGCCATTTTTGGCCTAAGTAGACGTACCAGCGCCTCTGGGTTGTTGGTGAAACTACACTGGCTACCCATCCGCAAACGGATTGCCTTTAAGGCGCTGACTCTGGCCTATAAAGCTCTCCATGCGGTGGGAGCCAAACATCTTCGAAAGAGACTCACTTTCTACCACCCTACTCGCGCGTTGAGATCGGAATCTTTACTTCTCGCGGCTGTTCCGCGTGTGAAGAGGGCTCGCCTAGGTGGCCGCTCCTTCAGTCTTCTGGCCCCACAGATGTGGAATTCTTTACCGCTCCCCTTGCGGGGGGCGACCAGTCTTCTTGAATTTAGGAAAGGCCTCAAAACCTGGCTGTTCTCTCAATAGGTTTGCCAGTAGCCCTGTTTCTTTTGTGGACTTTTAAACTGTTTTTATCTGTGTTGTGTTATTCTGAAACCAGCTTCACCTTACCTAAAGCGCCGGGATTCTCTTTTTGAGTAACCGTTGCGCTATACTAAATAATAAATAACATAACATAACATAACATAACATAACATAACTTGTAGCTGAACTGCCCTACATCAGATGGAAAGGGAAGGAAGGTGCAAGAAGATCCTATTTAGAATTAACATATTTAATATTTGAGAGTATGGTTCCTTCCTTGCTGGCATTTTGACTGCAAGTTTAAAAGCTGCAGCAGTCAGTCTACACAGATCAGCCTGATGCCATGTTTTCCTTGTCAACATTGTGGATGACAAAACATGTTTTTAAGTCCAGAAGTGACATTTAGCTTTCCATTACATTGGTGTATTTTTCTGACCCATCTACTATGGCGTAGCTGGTAGATATACAGCCTGTACAATGCTGTCTTTACAATAGGATGCATGTACCATGTATCCTTTATCCTCTAAAATGTGTTTAGCATTCAATTTCTTTATCATGCATGTCTTCATCATGAATATGCCTTTACCACAAATTCTGGTACAACGAAATGTAAGTATATTTATGGTTAATGTGTGTGTGTGTGTTTTTGTCTGGTTATGTGTGGAGGATACATAGGGGCCAGGTCAGCCCATCTTGTCACAAAGAGCAGTGAACTGAACTCTGAGAAATCCTGAGAAATCTCCAAATTTCGATGTGGGATTGGTTTTGGATCACCCGCCAGGTTAGAACTAGGACTATGTCTGGTAGGCTGTACATATTATTCACTCTACTTCAGTTTTAGATCATTTTGAAGAGTACTGGCTGGTCATGAAATATTGGTTACTGAGTTAACATGCCTGTTTCAGGCTTCTTCATTTAGGTATTAGAAACAAGGGGACTTATTTGTAAGCCCAGTGCTCGAGCTCCTCTGGGTTCACATTGCAGATGATATATTTATGAGGCAAAGGAAGCCACCCGGCGTGTCTTTTCATGGCCTCCTAGATATGATGTAAGGCAACTCAGTGCAAGTCGCTGTGTTGCCTCACACTGCCTTGAGGAGGTGTGCTATGGGCATTGACCTTCCCAGTGGTGGCATAATAGTTGTTTTTGCGAAGGAAAGTTTTCCTTCCTTCACAAAGACAATTGTGCCAATGTAGAGTGCCTGCATTGGCGATAGGCAGCCATCTTTGAGCCAGCACAATAAAAGACGACAGAAATGTGCCATATCTCACAGCTACGGCACATTCTTGCCCTTTTCTTTTGATGCTGGTGATGGAGCAAGGTTTCATACGTAAAGAAACTTGCTTGGATTCAGCCCTCTCGAAATAAAATTTAACGTATTAACCAACATGTTTTGTAAGTACTAATAATAGCTCCATACAACATTGTTGTATCTATGGGAAGCTTTCCTATGTGCTTTTACTAACAGTAATCCTATAGTCCTAAAACGGCCACCACGGGAACCTTTATGCGCATGCGTCTACTACATCTACGTAGTGTGACGTATCTATGCTTTTGGTGGGAATTCTTTGCAGTTGCACAGTAGTGCCTAAGATGGGCACCGCAAACTACACATACTAATGCACATGCTACTCCTTGAACTAATCTTTGTATATCCTGCTTAACTACTAATGCTATTGTTAACCCCTTCCACGCTCATGACGAGCTGGGCTCGTCATGGTGTAGCCTCCTCGCACGCTCATGACGAGCCCAGCTCGTCATGAATAATGGAAAATGGGCAATCCCAGCACCGGGGGGGAAAACGCATAGCAGCCAAGTGGTTAAAATAAAGTAATGTGTTAGAGTAGAAATAAGTGGTATACATTAGGTAAGATTCCCCAGGATCCATTTTTATTCATCAGTTTTTATTCTTTGATTTCCTGACAGCACACGTTATCAATAGTGTCTCTTTCAGATGCCCACAGTCTCCAGCATTAGGTAAAAAAAGCTGTTTTACTTTGAAATGATTGATTTATCATTTCAAACTCCAGACTGACATGGGCTGGCGAGTCCGATTTTGATATATTAACAACTGATTTGTATACTCTCATTTGAATTTTTGTTTAGGGTAGTTGCTTCACGACCCTTCATCATTTCTGTGCCAAACATAACTGTTGGCATTAACATGGAGCGCATTTCCGATAGCAGATGGGCAATGGACTGGCAGCTGAATTTCCTTTTTATTAGCTTAAAGCCATAAGTTAACGATCAGGCTTTTGCCATCATCATTGCAGAGTGCTGTTTGTACTTCATTTGATGCTCAATATTGAATCCTAGGAACCAGGAGTAGGATTTGTATTTCCAATCTACGGGCCCAATTTGTAGTGCAGTACCTATATTCCTAATAGGCTCTGCGCATTCGAATAGTGTATCCTGTAGTTTAGACGTAGGACTGAAGTCGACTATGTCTCTACCGAATATACTAGACTAGACTCCAACGGGCCCGATTCACAGAATGAACTTAAGACAAAATCCTAAACTTAACACCATTTTGGTATTCACAGAATGAATTTAAGACAAAATCCTAAACGTACTACCGTTTTGGTATTCACAGAATGAACTTACCACTTTTGGTATTCACAGAATGAACTTACTACTTTTGGTATTCACAGAATGAACCTACTACTATTAGTATTCACAGAATGGACTTAAGACTACTAACTTTACGCCCGCACTCGGACCGGAAATTCTGCTCGGGGAGTGGAATTTCCGCTTATGAGCAGGAATCTCCGCTTACGGCCCGGAGTCTCCGCTTACAGGCAGGTACTCCCAATGTTCTACAGGAATACCACTATTTTGGCCTGCTGAATGTTTCAAGTGCCTACCATCCCCCACCACGCTCCAGCTGAAGTCAAGTAACACTAACTGCAAGAGCAGCACCACTAAACATATAAAAGCAGCACACATTGAAGGAACAGGTTTGGCCACAGAGAGTTTGTATTTACAATCGCTGTACATCGCCAGAGGAATATGGAACAAATGAGGAGGAAGAAAACTTTACCACTGAGGAGACCACCATGCTTGTGGAGTACAAAGTGAGGCACCACAAACGCATATATGGTCTCCCAATGGCAGCAATTATACACTGCTGTCATAGCTTTGGGGGTGGAGAGGTGCACAGTCCAGGATATCAAGAAGAAGTGGCAGGATGAAAAGCAGAGGGTGAAGGAAAAGGACTCCAGGATCGAATTGAACAGGATCCTCCCTTTCCCACAGTCCGGAACCCGCCTCCATCTCACACCACTAGAGGAGGATAGCCTCAACACAACCCATCCCCACATGCTCCAAGGGTTGCCTGTGAGTGATGTCCACAACGTGGCACTAGGTAAATGGGATGACAAGTAAAAGTGTATGAAAAGATTGCCTGTGTTGCACTGGCATTGTGAGCAAGCAAGTTGTACAAAGTGTATATAAAAATATGGGCAGTCAGAGACTCATGTTTTAACTTCTGTATGTTGCACCACAAGCCCAGACTCTTTTGTAATAGAAATGGCAAATCCCTCTCCCACTATTAAAAACATTGGCACAGTACTGCTGCCGTATATACCTAACCCCGCTAAGTAGCAATTGACAGAGTGCCCTTTCCACTCATCCAAATGTGTCTGAGTCAGTCAAAAATGTAAAGGGTTGCGGAGCATATGAAAATCAACTGACACATTATTTGGGACAATAGAAGGGGGCAGATTTACAAGGACTGGCACATCCCTGTATATTAGCACAGAATGCGCCAGCACCAATGCGACATGCAATTCTACCCTTGCGCCACCACTGATGCGTTGCATTAACAATGCTGTGCACCGTGGCACAGGGATAGACAAATGTGTGTCTCTTCTGATGGCGTAAGGGCAGCGTTTTGCTGAAGTTGTGTCCCAAGTGCAATGCAACTCCAACATTCTTCATGGACCGCCCTCACCTAAAGTGCTGCGCCACTCCTTACTTCTGCTTTAAGCATGCGTACGTTTACGTTGCAGCAGCCTATGAAAAGTGACTCAGTGGAATCTTGTAGATTTCACTCCATCAGTTTCACGAGGCATTTCACCTGATGCAGGTTAAATGATGGGCAAGGGTACACAACATGACGCATCTCTCTAGATGCTTCACGTTGTAACTAAGTCGCAACGTGGCACATGGTTTCCGCCGCCACTGTGTCACGGAAGTGATGCAACGGCGGCTTAAATATCTAGCAAGGGGCCAGTAAATCTGCCACAAAATCACAAAGCTGGAGGTGAGAGAATCCTCAGATCAAAGTATGTCATTCACATATTCTGTTGTTCATTTCCCACCCTGCCACACCATTACAACCCCAATGCCCCACTGCACCTACGAGCCCCGTCTGCTGCAGAACTTCACAACACTGTTAGCATGCAGACGATATGTGGTAATGTCTGAAAAGTTCCACATGTACATTTCCCAATTGGTTACTTTTCTCTCTTCTCACCTAATGACATATTTAGCCAGAGCACAGACAACCGCAGTAGCAGAGGTTCCTGCATCCTCTGGGAGGAAAGGAAATTGTACAGAGCAAGGCATACCACCCTCACAAACTGGTAAGTCAAACTGGTCAGGAGATGGTGAAAAGGCATACATTGTTAGGAGACAACAGAGGGACATTTAGTGCCGGAATGTGAAAGGTAACCAGAGATGAAAAACTAGCTTAATACCTATTGGATTTGGCAATGGACATACACCTTCAGCAAATACATATGTGAATATCGAAAGATAACATATAATATGTCTTGGCTCATCATACCTTTGTGATTGGTTAACATAACATGTATTCCACCAACAGTCCCAGACCTGGAAATTCAATCTTGCAATCGAGTGCCACAACAAGTCAAAAGGGTGTCCCCACTTTATTGTAATAGTGTCTTTAGACATAGTTCAAATGTTTACAAATATAACAATGAGGAACAAGAAGTGAGCTACCATTGTCAGTAGTAATGACAATGCATCCACTGTCCTACTCAGAATGTTTTCACTACACATGAAATCGCCCAGTCCACCCAGCTGGTCATGTACTTCTTACATTGGATGGCTTGTTTGTTGGCCATTGTTGGACTTGGCCCTTCTGGCAAGTTCACCCCTGAACTTTTTGCTTTTTAATTGTGACATGGTGTTAGCGGTTCTTGGTTTCTGCGCACGTTCACTGTGTCCCAGTGGAAAGTGCGTGCGCACTTTGAGTGTGTGTGGAGAGATAGGCCTGCCCTCCCATAGGAATGCATGGGGAATGTATGTGTCCATGTTAGTTCCGGATGCGTGGGGAGTGCAGGCTCGAGTTTGGTATGTGTGAACTCGTGAGATTGAATGCTGTGCGATGATGTATGCGGCGTGTATGTGTCTAGTGTGGAAGTGCCACTTCTAGACATAGATGTGTGTGTGCAGTGAGCGTGCAGGCGCGTGATTGGCTGGAGCTGGCTGGTGGGCCTGGCTCCAGGATGTCTGGATGGGTCTGCCCCGGTGGTGAATGGAGAGATTATCATGCTGATGTGAGGGAGGGGCTGCACTTGGGTCCTGAATAGGGCTGGGCTTTTCCCACACAATGCTGGCTCCGCCCCCTGTGGTGCGTCTAATGACCCTAGCCTGCCTGGTGAATGGAAAGGGTGGCTGGGGAAAACAAAGTACTCCAAAACCAGCTGCAACTGGTTTCTCCCCCACCCTGCATCTTTAGACAAAGGGATTCAGTGTATAAAAAGGGGCTGTGTCTCCTTACAAATTGTTCTTGTTCTTGTGTGCAACTTGAAACTACCAGGGGCGTGCTGCTGCTTGGGCCCAGGGGAAGGCTTGCCTCCCTGGGCCCTGCCCAGCCCCTGGACGCCTGGTGGATTTTCCTTTGTTGGGAGCTGCCTGCTCCATCTTTCTAAGATCCAGTTTTGACCACGACGAACCTCTGCCTGACTAGAAGGACCAAGAGAAGCTGAAGGATGGAAACCGGTCTGAATCCTGTAAGACTGGCCTGCGTGGTGCCTTGCTGAGAACGGAGAGGAAAGGACCAGCAAGGACTTTGTAGACTTGTGCCTGAAACGATCTCCAAGGGCTTGATAGAGAGCTTGCCCCCTGAACGGAACCCCAGGACCATTGGGTTCTATCTGCTTTTGCCCGTCTGCTGTTGGGCCTTAGTTCTTATTCCCTCGCCGGAGTTGTGACTCGGGTGCCTTCGCCCCCTCCCAGGTCGTGACAGCTCAGAGCCTGGTCGCCCCGCCGTAGAGAGCCCGCTCATCCCTGAGTCGCTCTCCACTTCAGTGCCGGGCCACCCGCTCTCCTGTCACCTCGCCGCTAACAGAGCGCAGTGTGCACCTCTCATCTTCTCCCGCCGGAATCTGCACGGAGCGCATTCCATAGCCTCGGACGGTCCGTACGTCGTAACGTACCAGACTGTCTCACTTTGCCCTCCTGCATACCAAGACCTGTGCTGCACCTCAAGAAAGGCCTCCCCGTACAGTGGTACCGGAAGCCTGGTGTTGCACCCGTCTGCCGTAGAACGTGACGCCCCTCACAGATCCACGAGTACGACCCGGCGTGCTAAGAAGTAGTACGTCCCGCAGGCCTGAACGGCGCCTCGCCCCGTGAGCTGCATCAATCTCGGATCACCGCAACCCTCCACAGTCCTGCTCCTCTACCTCGCACCTCGAGGGGGACCTGAGCCGGAGAGATCCTCTGGAGAACCGTCCGCCCTCACCAGCCGCGCCTGAAACGCCTCGGACTTCCACAAGCAAGGTACACGTGAACTCCGTCCCGAGTTCATATCGGATCCAGGGTCCGCAACGTTCTTATTTCCCTGTCATGGTGCCTTGCTGAACCACGAACATTCAAAGACTAATCTTGCCTATCATAATCTGGTGGCCTCAAATCGTTAAACGTTACATGGTCTTGTGATAATCATGCTTGAATCAATTTTTTATATAAAGTATATGTATTATTGATACAACTACACGACTGGTGTCCATTTGTGGTGGGTCAGTGGGTTTACTGTGTGTGATCATAAATGCTTAACTCACTATCGCCCTGAGGATTAGTCTTGTCTGCTCGTGCCACACTACCTAGAGGGTGAGCATGGGTTATTCGAAGGAGTAGTTCCCTTGCCCTGACGTGGAGCTGAGGGTCCCTGCTTGTCACAAGTGCATACCTGTGCCAACCAGAGACCTCCGGTTCCAACAGCCATCAACAAAACATGATAGTGGACTTTATTTCAGGAATCGGAGTCATGTAATTCTGATATACGTCGATTCTAGGTAGTGGGCCCATTACAAGTTATATGTGGGATCACTCATGATATTAACTCCATGCATGCGGTGCATTTTCCCGCAGTGCGCTGAAGTTTTAAAAAACCCGCGGTTCAAGACGAGCTCAGCTCGTCATGAGTGTACGAGAGGTGTACCTCATGACGAGCTGAGCTCGTCATGAGCATCGAAGGGGTTAAGTGACACACACTTCTGCAACGGTGGTGCCCACAACTGCTTGTGCTTATCCTTTGTGCCTGAAATTGAGTGCGTCACATGTGCCAGCAGAAATGTAAAGTTGCAAACACACTTATCATTGTAGGTACAATGAAGTCCTCCCAGAATCAGAGACACACATTGACTTCTGCTACAGTCAATGCTCCTATTAACTTTGGATCACCGTACCTGTCAGCGAGGACTGCGCTGCCCATCGGACCCCCGCCCTGAGACCTTGCTTGCTGTTGTTTTCGAACCCACTCCTCGCAGGACCCGCTGCGCGGGTCCCGCTTCGTGGGGGAAGTGAGCTGGGCTGGTCGGAGTTCAGCATTTGGTGTTTCCTGATAAACGGGGAAGAGCTGCAGGGCTGCGAGCGACTGCAGGGACTCCAACTACCAGGAGTCCCTGCCCAGCCAACACTCTACACCTGGCCCGCTCTCCCTGCAGCCCCGCCCCCAACGAACGGACCTTGAAAACCCTGGCTGGTCTGTGTGTCGGTGGGACAAGCAGGGTGACCATTGACTTAATTTCCCAATCCCCCCCAGCCCCGAAAGCTAGGAAAGCCAAACCTAAGCCAGCCGTTGTACAAGGAGCACATGGGCCCCCCCAAATAAACGTAGAAGGAAGTCGAGGGGTTCCCAGGGTAAAAACAAATCAAAAATCCCTCACTCTGAGTTTGGGAGGACATCCAAACTACCCCCACCAACTGAGAGATTAGCGGAGGAAGAAAACCCTAAACCCACTGCACAGACTGTTATTGCTCCCGCCTTAATAAATGACACAGGAATTAATATTGCTAATGTCCCCCTTTCTGCTGTCCCACTAGGCAACCTGGAATTCCTGCTCAGGTCGTTACTCCTACCAATTAGCGAGAGCATCAAAAAGGTCGAGATTCGACTCACTATCCTGGAGGCTACAATAAGTAGCATGAAAACTGCGGCTGGCCTCCAGGGAAGATCTTCGGAGTCCACTCCCACTCCTATGGTCCCCCAGCAGCTCTCAACTAGCGGAGGGAGCTCTGCCCCTCCACAGGCTGTGAATGCCAAGGCCCCCTCACAACCCCTAAGGACCAATTCTGTACCAACTAAGTCATCCAATTCCAATAGGCCGGCCCCCCCCGTAGACCCTGTCCCTCTAACACAACCCGCAGACAGTGTTGCTCCAGCACCCCTGATGAAGCCTCCCCCCAGGCCACGTAGGCCTAATTTACCCCCAGAGGCAAACGATTACATGGTAGTCATGGCGGGTGTTCCTTCACTTGAGGCGGGGGAAGTCGAGGATTTTTGCTCTTTAAAAAGCAGGGTAATTAAGTGGCTAAATGTGAATAGACCCCTCCCGGTATATCTAAATAATGAAATCATAATGGTTAGAAGGTGCCCTGGGTGGGGAGAACGCACAAATCCATAATAGGGGATTGTATATTGGTGAGCTGCAGGGATGCTGGAACCGTCTCTCACATATGTCAAGGACGGAATAGATCACGGGAATCAACCATTCAAACCCTTCACGTGTCTTTCTTTTTTCCTCCCATCCCTGCCCCTGTACACCCGCCTCATACTAGTGATAACTGGACGAGGGTTGGTCGGAGGGGAAGACATCATGAATTTAACCCTAGGCCACTATTCAGCCGCCCAGAGCCATCCTTTCACACTTTCAACCGGTTCAATTGTCTGGAAGGCCTCGAGGGGGTTGATTGACAAACGGACATGGTCTCCTTGGGAGTTGGGGAACAAGGGGCCTTGGCAGATGAGTTGGAGCTGCAAAGTCCCTTGGTACAGCAAACGTTAATTAGCGGGGTCGGGAAGTCTGTGTTGGATAGATCTAGGGTTATAGATATTGAAAGCACAGGAGGGGGACACGGGCTGGACATACAAGGGTCAGAAATTGAGATACAAATGAGGTCTCAAGGGGGAACAGAGCAGAGTGGTGAGGAACTGAGAATGATTTCTTGGAATATAGCAGGATTGGCAGCCAAATTCAGCAATAAAGAGTGGCTTGATTACATTAGAAAATTCCATGTAATCGGCCTGCAGGAGACATGGGCCCAGGAGAACAATTTTCACTTACAGGGGTATAAGTGTTTCTTTGTACCCGCGAAAAAACCTCGATCAGGGAGAGCCATGGGAGGCCTATCTATTTATGTAGACTTAGACCTCCCGGGTAGTTGGTCTTCTCCAGATTGGAACTCCCAAGAGATACAAGCAGTTCGGTTCACCGGGAAGGGGCTAAGATTCACTGTTTTTAATATCTACAACAATGAGACTGTGGGAGACCACACCTCATGTGCAGCTGAATTAGACTATAGGTTAGGACAGGAAATAACAGTCCAGAAAAAGGGGCAGTCAAATGCGCTGTTGGTAATGGGAGATTTTAACTGCCACCTTTGCCCGGCATTGGTCCCAACAAACACAGATTGGTCCCAATGCCCTATGGAGAAGGGGTCGCATTTCACCCATACGCCAACGGGGCTAGCTTTTAGTATGCTCCGGCTCAAGTATGACCTCGAGCACACTATTAATATGATGGGCACACAGAAGGATGGTACACTGCCACCCACATTTAAGGGCAGAGGATGCTCATCCATTATAGATTATATTTTGGTCTCAAGATCCCTGCAAAATAAGATAATTAGTGTAGGGATAGATTGGAGCAGTTTCAGCGACCATAATCCACTTGTACTGGTGATGAGATATAGGGTGGGCCCAAAAAGTAGAGACCACTGCACAATTGCGGAGAGGGTAACAGATCAAGGCAGGAGATTAAAGTGGGCCAAAATAGATGGGGAAAAGTTTTACAAGGACCTGGTGGACGCTGGCAAATCTGCTATTAACGACTGTTTAAACAAAGAAGTCCACGGACCAAGGCTACTGGAAGCATTCGGTCAGATTGCTAATCTAGTTGATGGCTTGTTAAGAACTAGTGCGCCCACAAAGAACCATGGCAACCCTCGATGGTTTGATAAAGACTGCTCAAAAGCATTGAGGGAGCTCAAGAGCAGCCTTAAATTCAAACCAAGAGACTCCCAAAAAATTAAGGCGTGTAGGGAGAAATATAAGAAAGAGACCAAGAGGAGGAAACTCGCTCTGCAGGGAGAAGCGTGGGCAGACTTAAGAGAAGCAGGGGAAAGGAAGGATTTAGCGGGTTTTTGGAGAATCATCAATAAACCCACTTTCTAGGAAAACGACACCCCGGAGATAGGGTCTAATATCCTTCCAGAACAGTGGGTTACTCACTTCAGGGGTCTGTATAATCATGAGTCAGGCACCCCCGCAAAGCCTTCTGAAACTCCAACTCAGGTCTCACTGGTTGTATTTACTATCAAGGAGATTACTGCTGGGATAGAGGGTCTGACCAGAAACAAAGCCCCTGGCCCTGACGGAATCCCCCCCGACCTGTTTCTGAGCAGCATAGAACTTTGGGCCCCTTTAATGACCAGGGTTATAAACACTGCTATCATCTGTGGTTTACCACCGTCCTGGTCCAAAGCTATAATTGTGCCTATTTTCAAGAAGGGCAAAAGGGACGACCCTAAGTGCTACCGTCCTATATCCCTGATTGACGTATCAGCTAAACTTCTGGGTAGGGCAATCCTCAATAGACTGTCCGAGTGGACCGAAGAAAATAATATCTTCTCGGACACTCAATATGGATTTAGGACAGGAAGGTCTACCAGTGATCAATGCCTGAACCTTTATATGCTGACTGCCAAATATAACAGGGCCAGTGATGAATCGATTTATATGGGATTCATGGACCTGGCAGCGGCATTTGATCACGTCAACAGGGAGAAACTGTGGGACATGATGTCCCACATGGGGATAGAGAGTGGCTTAATCAACATATTTAGGGAACTGCACAGTGACACCACGGCTAGGGTGCGTTTTAACAGGGAGGGGGGGCTGACCGATTCTTTTCCCTGTATGAGTGGAGTCCGGCAAGGCTGTATTCTTGCCCCTTTTTTGTTTTCCCTTTACATTAATAATTTGGAGCAGTATCTGCTAGGTTTAAAGACAGATTGCCCAAGGGTGGGGTCGCGTCATATTCCTGTTCTGCTTTATGCAGATGACGCGGTCCTGATTGCACGCACACCCAGGAGCTTACAAATCTTGATCGACGGATTTGTTAAGTTCATGGGTGACCTAGATCTTTCTGTTAACCTGGGCAAATCCTATGTGCTCCTGGCTGGTAAAAAAACTCCCTCAAAATTTACCTACACAATAGGAAGTCACATAGTAGAAGAGGGCAAAACGTTTCCTTACCTAGGTGTAACCTTCGACGGCGCCTTACAGTTTAATTCCCTGGTGGAGGAGCGTTGCTGTAAAATGGTCGCCTCTAATGGGGCAATAGCAAGTTACGGCAGGAGGTTAGGTAGATGGAGTCCGGAACAGGTGATGAACTTGTACAGCGCCGTATCCTGTTCTAAAGTCATCTATGGGGCAGAAGTATGGGGCTTTGTTAACACTACAAGAATCCAAAGGGAGGAAAACAAATACCCAAAATCCATCCTGAGAGTACCCCCAAGTACTGCTGGCTTCATAGTACATAGTGAATTAGGGAGGCCACACCTAGATGATTTGGTAAAACTAAGGCCAATAATGGCCTGGTTAAAAATCTGGGTCAATCCTGATGCGTCTCTAAGCAGAGAAATTTTATCGGATTGTTTAGAGAGGGACAAATGTATGCGAATTCCCTGGCTCACTTATGTAAAGAACACCCTAGAGGAACTAGGCTTAGGGAATCTTTTCACTAACCCTGCAACAATTGTAGCCCAGCATAAGATGCTAGTAAAGAAAATCTTTCTAGAGTTGAAATGTCAACGCAGAGCTGAGGCTGAAGGGATTAAAAAGACAGTGAGGGCCCATAACCTGGTGAAGAGCGTTGAGGGAATGGAGCCATATTTGTACCTTATGCACAATGCTCAGGATAGATTTTTGATGTGCCGTTTTAGATTGAACTTACTCCCATTTATACTGGCATCACCTGCAGGGTTTGCAACATCAATTGAACAGAAGGGATCCTGCGGCTGCGACAATAGGTCTCCGCAGGATTCCCTTCAATTTGTTTTACTCTGCCCTTTTTTTATAATGCCCAGGCGTACATTTCTTGAAAAAGTTTTAAAACAAGCAAAACTGGAACATGCCAGGGAGGCATTACTCTTTTTACAAAAAGCATCGGACCCGTTTACACTGTGTTGTATAATGAATTTTATCAAGGTAGCGGCCCGATTAAGGCTAACTAGGGGTGATGAATGAGGTGTTCCCGATTTTATTGTTTGCAAAGTTTTATACTCTCTCCCCGCTTGTGTTCCTTGTTAATGTTAATACTAATATTTTTGTATCAGGATCTTGAAAATGTTTAATAACTTTTTATTCATGTAATTATGTTTGTGCATTTATGATGATTTTTAATCACCGAATAAAGATCCTTGAATAGAATAGACTTCTGCTACAAGGTTGGCTGTGACATCAGGTCCGGGACCACACACTAGACCGGTGCTGGACCATGGTGAGTAAACTCAATATTAATGTGCCTGAATGCTCATTAAATGTGCCTTTGATCTCCACTGTATGTTGTATGTGTTGTACAACACTGTTGTCCTGCATCACAATATGCTCACATATGGCATTTAATCACATACCAGATCAAACTATGATGGCTAATGAAAGGATGGCACAACATGTATGCCAAGTGAGTGCAGAATTGACATAAAATAGTACAATGTATCATATGAATTGTCCAAAACACAACTGGCTTGCAATTCAATGATGTGAAAACTCCCTAGCAAAATATCTATGGCAAAATCATATTAAAATTGGTATGCATGAGGCCAGTCGTGTGCCTTTGAGATGGGTGTATGGGCTGCTAAGGGGAATCTCCATGTCAAATCACTTGGCTGAAAACCAACACACACATCTAGTACAGGCGGAAAGCATCTAAGCTTCTCAACTTTGCCACAATGTGGGATCATTACCAAATGTTGCAATCTGGTTGCCTCCTCCTCTACCGTATTTACATATAGGTGAGTGGTTGACATATGAGGTTAGGATGTCTGCTGTACAAGACACCATCCGTTGTCTGCTAAATACTACCATGATGTTGGAATTAGGGTATGCACCCAGAGGACACTCAAAGGATGGACATGAGAAATCTGTGTTCTCTCAGTCAGAAATTAGCTCCGTGACTTCTTGGGTAGGGAAGCACACATGATCAACATTATGTAACTGACTATTGCACATCTCACACATGAACTCCTCTTGACTTGCCACCATTACACTCACGAAACCTGTTGGACGTATGGTGAATGTGAAATCAGTATAATACGGAGGAGTCCGGGTCAGTTATCCCCTTCCTTGAAATTTCAGAAACCTTCTGATACAAGTTTTTTTTTTTTTCTCTTTCTTTGGTTTTTTTTTTTCCTTTGTTTCTGATTTACTTTTACATTTATGAACGTATTACCAGTACAAACTCTTTCAAATTTTTTGTTTTCTCCCCCCTCACCCTCCACCCACCCACCCACCCTTCTCCCCCCCTTCCCTGCCCCACCCACCTTCTTGCCCCCCCCTCGCCCTCTCCCCGGCAAGGCGCGCAGTCTGTGCATGTGATGGGTGCAGCACAGCAAAAAGACTCAATAAGCCAGCTTACTTGTGTATAACTCAGAGACCCACAGAAGCCCATAGAACAAAAACCCAAGTATTTACGTGATTTATATCAGTTTTCTACTTATTTTACCATAACTAAACTTAACTTAACACTCCACTCAGACCCATACTTAACCTGAGTTTTCTACCTCGCAAGCACTACCTCCACCACACAACACCCAAATTATAAAGACATATAGTTGGAGTGCCTCTCTTTCACTTATGGTCCCTTAGTAATACAGTTATACAGAATCAAGGAACTCTTGGGCTTTAACCTCTGAGGAAAAGTACATTGTTTTGCCCAAATAGATTACTTTGAGCTGAGCCGGATTTATAAGGTAAATCTGGATCTTTTTTTCCTGGAAGGGTCTAATTAATTGTCGTAGCCTCCATCGTCGCTCCACCGTGGTGTGACAGAAGTCAGGTCTAACAAAAAAAGTAACCCCCTCTCCTGTTCTCCTGGCATCCGGTCTTGCTTTCTCAGCCACCCCTTGTCTCAGTATAAAATTCCCAAAAAATACCAAAATTGCTCTAGGCTTATCGCCTTCTTTCATGTTCTGGCGTACCCTGAATGGAGTCCGATGTACCCTCTGAATTTCTAGGGCCCAGTTCCAGCTGTCCAGTTCTGGGAAGGCTTTCTCAAATAATTTTATAATATAGGCTTTGACATCGCTGCCTTCCCTACCTTCCGGAATACCAAGGACTCTAAGATTATTTCTCCTCAACCTGTTCTCCAAGTCTTCCAGCTTCCACTGGACATCTTGTGCTTGGACCCCAAAAGACTCCACCTTGGCAACGGCTTGCGTGACCTCATTCTCGGTGGCAACCACTCGTTCCTCTAAGTTTGAGACTCTATCCCCAACATTAACGGTAGCCTTGGACAGCTTCTTAACCACCGTCTTCATTTTCCTCATAGATGCTTGTGCTTTCAGACTATCCTGTCTGGTCTCTTTCCGATGCGCTATAATCTCCTGATGAATTGCCTCCAGCATTGATCGCTGAGTAGCTTCTTGGGAGTTTCTTGAGTTTCCTTGTAGCAGGGTGGATGGCGAATGGTCCCAAGCCAATTTCATCTGTCTCTTTGTAGGAACCAGCATCTTAACAGCAGTAATAGCCCGACTGCCCTCTGGATCACTCTCTGTCTCTGGATTACTTCCGTCTATATCAGAGCTTTGTTCCTCTTCATCCTCTGACCAGTCTGCTTCTTCTGGTACTGAGACGAAACCCTCACTTGGCGTCTTCTCCTCCTCCCTTTCTTGCCTCTGACTCCTATTGGTATTAATGTGGGGGATATCGCTTGATTGCGAGGTTCCAGGCTGTACACGTTCATCGTTAACCCCCATGCTGCTTACATCTTTCTTAACTGAAAGACCATCGCCATCACCTCCTGTCTTCACCCCCTGGTCTGACTCACTACTCCCTATCATGCAGCGAGTGCCCGAGTCTAGAGAAGACATTTGGTCCTGAGTTATGCTTTCAGCCATACAGTCAAGGTCATCAGCTATCACAGGTCTTACCCCATTTTCTTGACTTCCAACCGCGCCACGCTTCTCTGGCTCAGACTCAAAGGCCTGATCGATATCCATTTCCCCTCCTTGGGTTTTAGGCTCCTTCTCTTTGCCAGCGCAGCTGAACATATCCACAATACTCAAATTAGCTTCAGCCAACCTGGTCCTTGCTACCGGCGGTCTCAACTCCTTCAAAGCGTCCTTAGTTGATTCCTGCAGTCTCTGCTTCCCCTTTAAACACACTTCAGGTTGAGCCTTACCAAGGTTTGTTTGTTCATCAGGGCCGGGGCCGGGACTGATATTCCCAATCGCCTTTTTTTTAGTTGTCTTCCCAGTGTTGGTCTGCTTTGGAGGCATTTTGTACCAACGCCTCTTCACTGCCTTCTCCGCTTCAACACGCTGCCGCCGCCGACGACTTGTGGTTACCCAGCCCGTTATCTCCATCTTGATCTCCGTCTTGATCTTGACCGCGAGCCTCGCTCCGGCCGCTCCGTTGCATCTGATTCCGCTACGCCTCCCTGCTGCTGCACAAGCTCCGCCTGCTCTACCTGCTCCACCACCTGTGATTGGTATTCCGCTGAGAGCAACCGCAAGGCCGGAACACAGCTCGGTAATCGCCCGGAGCAGGTCTGAGGTCAGGCGGTATGTTGCATCCATCCGCACTGTTACCGCATTTGCTTGCTTCTACTTCTACTACCCAGGAGGAGTTATGCAGAGGGTTTCAACGAGAAGTAAGTCTCTACGCGTTCCATGAGGTACTCTATGGGTCCATGAGGTACACAAAATGTACGGTAGAGACCGGAGCCCCTTGCTAATGCTGCCGCTCAGCCGCGAGTAACGGCCGCCATCTTGCCTCCCTGGCATAAATAAATAATAATAAAAAAATGATTCAAGTTTTTTTGTTGATGTGTCATCTTATTGCTGTCAGTGCTGTGTAGAGGTAACAGCTGGCAACTACTGCATGTTAGCAGGGGCCCACATGTAAAGTCCATGAGGGAAACATGCTGCACATTGTCCTGGATTATCCAGTCAATGATTATTGAGAATGACATGTTAGCTCATAGCTACCATCTGTTGTACTGAAATATGGACATGTATGTCTCATCACAGCTGCTGACAGGATGACATCAGTGTAGCGTACACCATCCCAGGGAATGCATGATATCCTGGCAGCAGCAGTGACCTCCTCTCGCACCCACCAATCAGGTCATTCTGGCATAAATTGTGTCACTAGCTTAGATTACTAAACCATGACATAGATCAAGACCCCCATCTTTATGGAATCAACAGTTGTTGTTTACTAAGTTACATAAATATTATGAGTGTCACATGTGCCTGTTTGTCAATTAGTAATACTGATCATTGAGAATGTTGTAATTTCTCTCTACAGCTGCTGGATCGTGGACAGCCATGTCAACAATATCAATGAGCAGACAGGTTCAGCATTCTGAGAACAGGGTTGATAGAGAAGGGACAGAAATTTGGTGATTTTGTTTGTATAATGTATATCTCCGTTTAACACCTCAGTGCTATGGTGTGAGCTATCATTCGTGGTCGTACACTAACCAGGTCACATGAACAGGTCATCTGTTTCCGGTTCGAGAGAGGCGGGTCTGCATCTGCGTATTACGGTCCGAAACCGGAAATTACGTTTTCGGGCCGTAACCTACAAAATTAACCCGGAACACATTATTTCATACAGGAAATGTTATACAAGATGTGGGAGACAGAACATACATCACAGGAAATTGTTGGCAGCCATTTTGTATTCATCCTGATCCATCCATAATCACTAATCAAATCCCCTGCCATCCTGCAGTTCATTTGTGGAAAAACCTAAAATGACAGTGCAGATTAAAATCATGAACATGTAACAAAAGGGGGAACAGACCATTTGATGAAATGTATGCGCGGACAGGGGTGACACACATCAAACTCCAGTTTTGTTTTCTCCTACTTTGCATTATGGTACATGTAGTCCATATTGAGTGATCATTACAAGAGTTGTGTGATGCGTTACGTAACAATGGGGTGGGTCATTGCTGTATACCACAAACACATGGTGCCTGATACACCCATGACATCATCACTCACGTTATGGGCCCAACATTTGTTGGGTACTGAAATCTGTTCAGTGCACAGTCCGGAAATGGCAATAGTTATGGCCTTTTGTGATTGAGTGACCCTTCCTCCTAAGGACCATGTATGACTCTCTGAACATGTATAGTTTTTCATCTGCGTGAATAGACTGTTTAGGGACATCCACTATACTGATTGCTGACATGACTACTGTTCAACAGCCGTGATTTACATGCAGTGAGTGTGGCTTTCTCAGGATGGAATATATTGACACAGTCGTGTCTATCCAAGTTTCATCATTGACAACAGACAGCAAATGATATTTTTTCCATGACACTACAGGTTGGCCATGTAAAAAACGTGGCAATGAGCTGATCACGGACTTGCATACACTGAACTCGGTTATGTGCAGTGGCCCGGTTTCCCAGATTCAGAGCTAGCCGAGGTTCCAGAGGTATGTGTAAGCCATGCATTAAAGCAATGTTGTGCAAAACACAACAGGTCAATATGATCTTGCACACAACTTCAGGGGAGTACAGCAGCACACCCCCTGTACGGTCAAGACATCTGAATCGTGTCTTAAAAAGACCAAAAATGCACTCTATGATGGCTCTACTCCATATGTGTGCCCTGTAGTACCTACGCTGATGTACATTGTTTGCACACCTGTAAGGGGTGAGGAGCTGTGGGAGAGTGCATACCCAGCGTCGCCTGAGGAGAAAAGAACAGGCAGTTGGTTAAATTTCCCTCTTTGATTTGCACAGGACATGATCTATACTTTAGTACATGCAGTGTCTGTTGGGCTATCTAGGTAGCTTTATGATTCTTATTATACAATAGTTAATGTTGTGTGCCATTCAGACATTTCAATAACACATATCCCTCATTTTTACTGCTTGGTACTTACCCAGTAGCCACATGTTGCCGAATTCTCCCGCAGCCATCCGCCAGGCAAGAGGTGAAATGCGGAATATGAAACTGTCATGAGTACTGCCTGGGAACACTGCATGCACATCAATGAACCTCCCACTGGCATCACAGACAGCTTGCACATTGATGGAATATCATCGGTGTCTGTTGCAGAAGAAGTGGGCCATGCGGCAGGGTGGCTGAAGGGCAATATGTCTACAATCAATTGCACACAGCACATGTGGGAAGTGTGCAATGAGATAGAAATCTCGTGCTGCCCTTTGTCTCCTGGCTAGTGTATGGGGAATTTTGTATGTGGTTGTGGGCTCTAGCAGTGATGCATCTCAGTACCTGATTCAGGCACCGAAACTGGCTTGCCTGGAAAATGCCCACATGGTCACTGGAGACCCTTTGGAAAGACCCAGTGGCAACAAAATGGAGAGCAGAAAGGCTCTTGAGATCGGCTGGTATGGCATGGGAGCAGCAGGTCACAGAGTCAAGCTCCTGCTCCCAGTCACATACCATGTCCAAGATGACTTCTGGAGGGAAACTGTACCTGGCCCTTACATCTTGGCTGGATATTCCAAATAGGTTGATCCTCTGTCTAAAGATCTTCTCTGCTCTCCTTCTCCTCCTCAAGGAGTTTTGCGCCACATGGCAAGGGGCAGAGCAACAAACACATTCAGCAACATGTTGAAAATGTTTATGTGGGGGGGGCGTGGCCAACAGCATGCCGTGTTAGACGTGTGGTCCGGGAGCTCCCGGCCGACAAGAACAAAATCCGACATAAAATATTACCACTGATCACCAAATCGCCGAGAAACGTATGGCGGATAGCCCAGAGGCAAGTGTGCGAGACTGCGGGAGGTTTTGCCGATTCCAGGGCCCTGCAATCGGCGTTCCTGTCGGCGGCCGGCGGACGACTCAGCGGAACAACATGGCGGCCCCACAGTGAGACCTGTGTCCGGGAGGCGGATGTCCGGGAGGCGAAGGAGAGCGCCACTGGTTCTTTGCCACCGACCCAGAGACGGCTCAATCCTGCGGTGCTTAGGCAGCGGGGTACAACACACAGCATACCGATGACCCCAGGCTCTGCGGGATACCGGTGCCCGACTTCCTACCGCAAGCTGGCGGACTGCCCTGGACATCGAGCCGGGCTGCACTGAGGACACTGGGGGCGCCAACCGGGAGCGCGACTCGAAGAGCCGACGAGCGGTCCTGCTGTGGCGGCTGCTGAGGGGACTCCGACAACGCAGAGCGGACCCCACGGCCCACCAGAGGCATACGCGGTAAGCCGGTCCGCGCACGCCTTTAACCAAGGGGGCAGAGTGGCTCGGCGGCCGCGGCGGGCGGACCACAGTGGTGACATCCGGTGAGACAGCGCCCTACCGCTGTGCGAGGGACGCCCAGTGAGGCTACCGGTAGGGCGGCGGACAAAGGTGTGGAACCCCTTGCAGCCCGGCGAATACTTTACCAAGATGGCAGCCATAGCACTCTGCTGGCTATCCTCAGCACGGAGGCCGGCACAAGATGAGGTCTAGCCTGGTCCGGAGAGAGCACGTGAGAACATGAGTGACCCCGAAGAACCGAAGGTGGAGGCGGTAGGTCGCACACCCCCGACAAGTCCACCACTCTTGGGGCAGCGAGGGGTGGCGGAGATGGGTGGCAGATACTAGTGCTGCACACAACCATAAGGAGAACCCGCGGCCGCAGCTGACCAGCTCGGGAGATAGCGACTCCGGAGCCAGAAAGACACTGGGCAGCCTGGGAGTCAGGGAATAGGCGGAGACCCAGCCCCCCGCATTGACTGACACAGAGGCCACAGAGGAGGGGATACACCACAACCCGCCACCCGTGATTGATCACACAGGCGTGGAACAGGCCCCCCCCCTGGGTGAAGGGAGCCTTGCCCTTTTGGACGGACCGGAGGCCCGGGACACATTCCGATCCCAGGAGGGGACATACCCGGGGTCGCGCAGAGACGGAGCTGCCACGTATCGCTGCACCCCCCCCCCCCCTCCACACATCATCCTGAGACAGAGGCTGGGGTGAAGCAGTTTAGTAGCAGAGATCCACACACAGGGGGGTAGTGGGAGTCGCGGACACTTCTATTGCACGGCGGCACACCATAACTTCATTTGACACAGTGGGGCGTCCCCCATATTGTCCGCGTAATCCCGATCCCCCTCGACAGCCATGGGGAAGAACAACCCACCACCCAAGCCTCTGAAACAGGGCCCTACGGACAATTTTGCGGCACCTCGTCAGACCAGAGGGAACCCGGACGCCTCATCTGAGGGTCTCTTAGACACTGGAGCTCTGCTTGCCGCGATACAGGCGTCAAGAACGGATATTCAAGAATCACGGGCGGCGTTGGAGGTCAAGATCGGCGAGGTGGGATCGGAAGTCACCCTCCTGCGCCAGGACTTTAAGAACCTCTCGGCCAGAGTGACGGACACGGAATCACGCATCGGAGAAGCGGAAGATGCGATCACCACGGTCCGGAGGGAAATGGCGGAACTCCAGGCATCGCACCGACAACTGCTGTGGAAGGTGGACGATGCGGAAAACCGAGCACGCCGCAACAACCTACGCTTTTTGGGTTTTACAGAAGGACTTGAGGGGACAGATATGTCAGCATTCCTACACACCTGGCTCAAGGACACCTTCCCAAGGGCGCCCTTCTCGACATGCTTCGTGATTGAAAGAGCCCACTGTAGTGTAGTTCCTATCATCCCAATAGGCTCTGCGCATTGGAATAATACCTACAGCAGTAAAGGCCTAGACCAGACGTTAACTAGGTCTACTACTGTCGATACTAGACTTAAAGTTTTGGGTTTGCCAGCTTAGCTCAGAGTTCACTAGAAACTTTCTCGAATGTTCAGGAAGGAATTAACTTCCCTGATTAGACAAGAAGGGATTTAGTTTCTGACAACCATAGAACATGACAACTTTGCTCTCCCCTAATCAAGAGTATATCTCGAGAGTCGTGTGAACAAAAGGCAGTTTATTTTACTCAGTCAGTACGTGCATTCTTAGTCTCATCAGATTGTAGAGAAAAGGAAGAGACGGGCGTGTTCAATAAAAAGGTGTTATTTATTGATCAGTCTCTTTTCTCATACAAGAGAAATGGATCAATATTATTGCAATACTTATAGCTAAGTAAAGTGCATACATTAAAGCAATAGTATAAAGTAATACTGTAAAAACATTGATATGGTTTCTAAGCCATAAGATGTTTAAAATGAATAAAATATATTACATACACATATACATTTGACTAAACGTACTCAACTGGTGTTTCTAAATACGCCTACCCCGTGTACCTGACCTAAGTCTAATACGTGGGCGGGAATAGAAAGTTACAGTTTAAGTTAAGTTTGTTTTTGCCAAGTGAATAACTAAAGAATTCTCTGCGAGGGGTTATTCAGTTCTGTACCTGGAATCTAGGTTGAATGAGGGATGGTATCTCTCGTCTCTGGTCTCGATATTCCAGGCTGCCTGCGAGGGCTACCCGGAAACGCCGGTGCTGGATTTCTCGGCAGGAGAAAGCAGCTTCTCTCAGCGCGTCAGGAAGGCGGGGCTGCGCCAGCGGGGTCTGCTCTGCTCTTCGCTTCGGCAAGTATGGCTGCTCCGTCTCGTCACCACGCATGTGTTTGCATAGGGCAATATCGGTAATATTTATACCTTTAAGGTGCCGAGATTGACGTAAGGATGGACATAGATATGTCAATAAGGATGTCATACGACTTGCTCGTTAGCACATTCTTTCGCTGAAGTTCTCGGTGAAATCAAAACAATGGCCACAGGGTTTTGCCCAGGTTGTCATAGGTTTGATTTGTTATGAGAACTCCGTATGCCTTATCAGGGGCTGGAGGAATATCGCTTGTCTAATTAGATCGCAAGCGTTATGACCTAATCAGATAACACGTTCCTGTGCCGTAGTGTGACTGCGTCAGATAACGGTATCTGCATCATGGGGGTTTTCTGCCTCATGGGCTGACTGCTAGTTAACTTGTTGGTTTGTTTAACTAGAATAGGGTCAGGAATAGGGGGATCGATTCAGGACCTATAGGAATACATCACACCCACTCCACGCTAACTATGGTCATATTTACTAATCTATGCATAGTAAAACATAGTACAACATACTATAGAGTATTGTGTATACCTTACCACCCCAAAATACATAAATGCATTTTGAAATTATCAAATATACTGAAAAATTGCAGACATATGTATTGTATGCACTCAAGCTGTAGAATAATGCCAAAGTAAACGCATTAGTATACATTATTGCTATTTGGTATATGAGAATTACACATGAAATGGCTCTTAATACAGAAAAAAAGTTCGAGACCATTCCATCACAGAATATAATAACAATGAACATACCAGCGGGCAGCTAACGACTATAAGCTATTTAAATTTTAGAAACCTTAGTTCTCTAAGAATAGTTCTTACTTTAAGCAGAAGATAGTGTCCCGAAAAATATGCAAAAATATTTTGGGGCTGCTGAAAAATTGCTGTCCGTGAACTGGATGGAAAATTGTTCATGTGACTTTATTTTTAAAGTTGAAGGCCGAATTCAGGGAACGCCGTGTGCGAGCTTGTTCAAAAGTCTCTATTTCTGCTCTGGTCATATCATTTAGGCTTTCGAAAAAACTGTCAACAGCTTCCTGGGAAAGTTCCACTAACTCGGAAATAGGTGTAATCATGCATTCATGCGCATGATTGTCTCCATTGACATTCTGATTCGCATTGCTGACAGAAGGTCGTACCTGATCGATGCTGCTTTCATCTTGAACTTCACTACCCATCAATTGTAGTGGTGAAGCTTCCACGAATACCGTCATCAGGATTGGTAGCCTTTGAGGGCAGCACAAAGCGTGAACCTTGATCGGGCTCACAAAAAGTTTCTGCATCCATTGGCGCATCCGATTGTAGCGTCAGACAGGTGTCTAACACGCATTCTTCTCCGCATAGCAGACACCTTAATACAGGTAAAACACATCTTTGCCACATTGGTCGAAATGATAGAAACCAAGTCATGTTCAGGTCTCTAAGCCGGGAGAGTCCCAGGATTTTTGATATCCGGTCCCGGTATCCAATGGCTAGGATTGTTTCTTCCCTTGTCGCAAGAGTTTTGTCTGTGACATGGGTTGCCATAACGAAAAATAAGGACTAAGAATAGGATTCCTGCAATTAGTCCCAAGATCAGGGGAAGTCCGCCAAAAATCGAATGGACGAAATCTGGAAAAATACCCAGTATGGCTTTGAATGGTGTTAATGCCATCGAAAATACTGTCTTAAATACCTTTGAGACCCCATTGGTATCAGAAACATTTAAGATTTCATTCAGGATTTCCGCGAAATGTATGGGGGAATTAGTTGATAACAATGAATGTATCTCTGCAGTCGTCCTTGCGACTTGTAGATCATACGTTTCTTTTGATGACGTGAGCCTTGTAGGCGTCTGAAGAAGCACTGTTTTCATTCTGCTTAAAGTATCTATTCGAATAGAAGTAATTTTCAAATTGGGCCATGCCCTTGCCTCCCTGTCTGGAAAGGAGCTGGGGAACAATGAGCGTCCACAGCACTTGACCTTCACAGTCGTAGTTACTAGATAAGGAGTCCCGGGCATAAGACTACAACATCTGCGGTCTACAATCAGAATGTAACTCCCATTATAGAGTCTTTGAAAGAATGGTTCTATTTCTGTTGCAGTTGCGCCTTGCTGGTGACATGAAAGGTTGTATGAATTCCCTTCACAGGCTCCATGCAAACTAATTCCGTTACACAGAAGCGTGCCGCTTAGTGACATCGCACAATTATTGCCACTAAGAAACACTTTCTGTCCTTTATTACTGACACATGCATGTGAATAGGGCAGGTTCCATGTTGTTTTAATGTACCCCTTTCCCAATTTCTCGTACATGCCAGCCTGTATATATTTTTGGCAGTATTGAAACCTGAAGGTTGAGATTGGAATATTTATTATCCCATGTATTATCCATTCACTGACAGGTCGTTCTGACATTGTCACTGGTAATCTTTCGAGTTTTTCAATGCTCAAGATTGTATAATCAGCACCCTTTTGTGCCATACTGATTTGTCTATCAGTAAGGTTAAAGATTTGGAATAGTGACGTTGTGTTGATTAAACGCCAAGGCACATAGCCTGAACGTAGATTTTGTAACGTCCAGCCAAGCTGTACAATAGAACGCAATTGAGACTGACCGTGTTGTAGCAACAGTAAGTCTTGCGATAATATGTCGATTGCTGAAGACACAATGCTGTCCAAAGAAAAAATTCTGGAGGACAGAGTCATTAACCCATTGTCCACTACAGAAAGTGATTTTTCCAAATTAATACGGTCAATTTCCCGTATTCTCTCTGCTGTTTCAATTTGAGTAACCTTCCAGGCCTCATTGTATGCTGCATATACAGAGGCTGCTATGAAACGTTTTTGACGCTATTTGCGCGGTCCCATAATGAAATCACGCAAGTCAGCACCATCAGTAAGTAAAGTTAGGTGTTGCTTAATTTCTGTCAGTGTGGAAGTTTGTAGCCATTGAAGGCACAATTTGCCCACACTGTAGGTGGTTATTATCCCTGGGTGATGTCTTTGGGGATATCTAGGGTCTGGCCTGGTCATTTTGAACCCCTGTGTTTTGTTCAGGAATCTGTCTTGACAGTTATTAGTATCTGTGGGCCAGATCAACCACTGTTTCCAATCAGGATGTGTTCTGTTTTGGTTTAATACATAATTTACGTCTATCTCTTCATCTATAGAGCTATTGCTGCTCATTGTTGGCTTTGGAATAGACGGTTTATTTAAGTCTTTGATTTTGGCTAGGCCAAGACAGGTAGTTTGTTGAACAGTGTCATTTAAAAATATCATTTGTTCTGGGATCATGCAGGCTCTAAACAAAGATTCTATACCCTGCACTTGCCATTCTTTTGTACCCCAAACACTTTTCAATTCAACATTCTTGTCCCAATAATCAAAACCAAAAGTATTCATTTGTTCGAAAAATGAGTCTGAATATATCAATTTTGTGTTTGTTATCATGGTCTTAGTTCCTGTCTTGTTCGACAATTTAAAATAAAATGCTTCAGCATTACTTGTGTTAAAACCTGAAAAGTATGAATATTTGTCATAGAAGGTCTTTGAGCTTCCTTTTGGAGGTGTTGCACAGTGTTCCCATTGATTATAATTTAAAACATTTCTAGGTTGTGCAGATCTATGTAAAAAATGGTTACCATAGTGGTTATAACAGTACTTACTATCATAATTTGTAGAACCTTGCAAATAATCATGTTTGGTAAATTCAGCAGACATTACTAAGTCAGACATCATATTATTAATGCTTTCGAAGTCCCAATCATCAGCAAATGAGCTTGGTTTTGCAAAGTCACTCAATGAGATCTTAATTTGGTGTGGATATTTCAGGATTTCGACCGGACCATAAATTTCATAGTCAGTGTTGTCCCAGGCTACCCCACCAGGTATCGGATTGGCTGTGAAGTTGACTGAAGAAAGTTCTCTTTTCTCGACGTGTGAAGATGTGTGTGGTTTGAGGATCAAGTTGATTTTCTGACTTGCTGTGTCCATTTTTGCATATTTTCCCTCAATAAAGCGTCCCAAAGTAAGTACCATGATGAGCCAAAGTATGAGGATAAATGCACCAAAACCCACCCAAAATTCAATCCATGGAGAAATCAGGTATGTTTCTTTCAGTTGTTTCAAAAGTTCTTTAGCTTTTTCTTTAAAGGTTTTTGATGATGGCTATGTCTTTGATTCACTGAAGCCTTCAGAGGAATCATCGAAGTTTATGAAGTAGCCGGATGCAGTTCTGTCAATTGTTCCAATTGCTTCAGGATTTCTGTTTCTTGCATTTTCACTTGGTACTTCATTATAGATTGTTGTGTCTCTGCTAAATGTTTTTATTTGGGTTTTCAGAGGTCTGAGTTCTATTGCATTGTTGCATAGTCCTTGTTGTTCTTCTGTAGGCGTTTCGAATGTGATGAGCCTCTTTGTTAGGACCTCTGTACTGGTAGCAAACCTTGGTGTTCTGCTACTTATTGGGAGTCCACTTGGCCTACTGTTTGTAATCGGCCACATGATTGTGGTTTTACCAGGTCGATGGATACAACTCGGTTCTCCTTTTTACCAGCAAGTGGCGGTAGTACAACTGATCTTGTCCCGTTGACAGACAAGACAGGAACTTCTTTTCTGTAAGAAGGCCCAAATTCCTTCTTTACCGCGATCTTTTCTCTGACTAGATCCCCGACTTTTGGAATCCAGACAGGTCTTGCTGGGACAGGTGGTGGTTCTTCAGTGGTTGTTGGCTGTTGTTTCAACTTTATGTTGCTCAGGTCTTTTCTTGTTTTGTTTAAGTCCTGTAAAATAGCCAAACGGTCTTTGATATCAAAGCTTTTTTCTTTCACCACTGAAGTCTGACTATCAATGTCAGAGATCAACATCCTAGTTCCAAATAATAATTCGTACGCACTGAATCCCTTCAGAGAATTTCTTGGCAAGTTATTTAGACTACGTTGGACACTTATTAGATGTTTGACCCACCCAGCTCCCGAACCTAATATCCTTTCCGTTATAGATTGCTTTATATCTTGGTTTTTTCTTTACACCATCCCGTACCCTCAGGAAGGAAGTGAGAAGATTCCCGCTGGGCTATGCTCATTTGGTCATGTTTCCCCTCAGGCTGGAGGGCTAGAGTGAAAACAATGGTCAAACGTAGCATGCTCTTAGCGTATATGCCATTTAGACTCGCAAATCTTTGTATAACAGTCCAGACGTCAGCCGAGTGCTGGTGATCTACATTATAAGTGTAAACTAGCCTGTATATGTTAATCGCAAGCCTTCCTTTTTACTCTTGATTTTTTCTTGAGTAAAACGGCGAGGTATTAAACTGTTTCTCTCCCCACTGCGATCTCTGTTGCAGTTTGGGCAGTTTTTTACAAACATGGTGTGACGCAGGCTCATGCCTGGCCACCAGTACCGTGATTGTAATTCTTCCAGAGAATCTTTTAGTTTGAGGTGTCTGAGACCCTCGCCCATATGTGCGTCTGCGATTAACAAATTTCTCCTGTCCATGTTTGGAATCACTCTATCCCCCACTCCAGGGATTCGAGCAAAAGGGACGGAGTTTGCATCGATTATGTATGTATAATTGAGTGGATAGTTGATCGGTAACGCTGAGCAGTCGCCTTTTGATGACGTTTTCACCGCCAGCACTGTTTCACCGTCAATGTATTTTAATGTACGCTTTTTTCGAACTACGGGAGCCGATTTAGTGGCTGCCGCTGTGGCTGTTTCAGCCAATGAATTCCCTGCAACGTGAACGCCATCACGTTGATGACTCAGTGAGTGTGTCACGTGAGTCCTTGGTAGTTCTTTTTGTAAAAGAGCTATTTGTTCCCAGAGCAGTTTCTGCTTTATTGGTGCATCTGTGTCATCTTTGTAACCGTTTTGAATCCATGTCTGCAAATCCTTGTTATATGATTTGACGCAGTAATATGAATCTGACACTATAAGTGTCGGGAATTCGCGATCCGCATTATCTAGCGCCATTTTCAATGCCATTATTTCAGTCTGTTGTTCTGAATTAGTTTCTACTGAGTGTGTTTTTGTTAATAGAGGTTTTAGTTTACCTCCGCGCCACACTTCTTTTGTAATCCCACATGTGGGGTTGTATGCCTGTTCTCCCCAAACGGGGGGTTGAGCATGTCCGTCTGTATAAATTACACAGGCGTAATGTCGTAAAGGCAGAATGTCGATTGGCAGAGGGTATGTTTTTTCATATTCTAAATTTTCCATTTCTTCTAGTTCTGGATCAAAGTAATAGTATACTTTGTCCATTGTGATTGAATTCACCCATTGTATCCATTCTGGATTTAATGTTGTTGTTGGTAAATTACACGGTGTTGTTAGTGCCTCAAAGGCTGATTCAGCTGTTCTGACTGTGATATGTCTACCGTCAGCTTGATTTTTTTCTCTAGCTATTGCGGTTTGAACTGCATGAACAATGTTTTCTTTAATGCTGAATTTCTGTTCAGCTTCTGTGTACAAGTGTGATTTGAATGCAATTGGTACCTTTTCTCCCTCATTAGAGGTCAGGTATGTGAATCCGCATCTCCCTGGGATGACTCAAATCACAAGATTGCGTGTGTTATCACGTGTTTCTAATTTTGTTTTAATTAGCATGTCTGTTTGTAGGGATCTCAAAATTTCTGTGTGTATTTGAGTCCAATTGGATCTTTTAAAATCTGGTTTTATCAGATCATAAAGGGGTTTGACCCTTTCTGCATAATTTGCAATGTATGTTCTTCCGAAATTTAGGAAGCCTAGAATTGACTGTAGGTTTTTTAGTGTTCTAGGTGCTTGGAGTACGGCACATTTCTCTAGGAAATTGTCAGCCAGGCTTTTGCCTTCACTTGATAATTCATATCCTAAGAACAGGACTGTCAGATGGGCAATTCTGGATTTTTTAAAGTTGAATTTGTAACCCTCTGCTGCAAACCCAAGTATTATGGTGTTCACTCTTTTCAAGTGAGTCTCCAAGTCATCATCTGTTAAGTAAATGTCATCGACATAAGATAATGCTTCATCATCATATAGTTGTAGTAATTCTGTTACTCTCGCTGAGAATACTCCCGGGCTGTTCTTGTACCCCTGGGCTAACCGACAGAATTGTTTTTGAGTGCCATTTATTGAGAATGCAGTTAAATATCTGCTCTCTGGTGCTATGTTTTGACAAAAGAATCCATTAGAGATGTCTAATGTTGTTTTGTATTTTTTGCGCACTATGTTATTCATTAGTGCAGCACTATGTGAGTTTTGCACTGCAAAAGTTTTGCAACATGTGTTAAGGTGTCGGTAATCCAAAACTAGACAATATGAATTGTCTGGTTTGGAGACCGGAAACAAAGGGTTGTTCATTTGTGAGGTGCAAGTTTCAATCACCCCCTGGTATTCTAGCTGATCTAGTATTTCATTTACCTGTTTTTTAGCTTCTTGCTTAATTGGGTACTACCTTTGTGCAGTAGGTTGTGATTTTAACTGGATTTTGTGAGGAGGTGAGTCCTCATCCCATCCCACGTGATTTTTATATAAAGCAGGAGCTAGAGCCACTGCCCACTTTCTAGCAAGTGTGTATTTTTTATGAATTGGAATTTGATTTGAGAAGGCAGGCATAATTATTTCTTCGCCATGAGGGCAATCCCTGACAAACTCTGGTGGCCAGTCTTTTTCAGCTAGAAGGATATCATAACCCTTGGAGAGATTATCCCAAAATAGTCCCCTTATTTTCCTAGTCTTATCTCCCTCTATACGTAATGTTATTTTGTATATTTTGTGAGGTTTGCTAACTCTGGTGTCCGCAGTTTCCACTTGAAGATATTCATTCGTGTCCACTGTCTCCAGATGATTCATAAGGACTTTGCGAGCTATGCTCACTTCTGCTGCGCTGTCTAGCATTGTCTGAGCCCATTCCCCGTTTTTCAGTTGTGTCCTCAGAATTCTCGGCATTGTTAACTATTTTAATGCTGGCTACCTTCTTCTTTGGAAATTGTAATTTTTTTTTTAGCTGAGCAGGTTCCTTGTCTTTGGACTTGGCGTGCTCTTCTCTTTGTTCTGATCGTCCTCTTCTTTCCGATTTCTGCAAGGAATTCTGAAAAGATTGAGAGGGACGTGTATCAATGTCTTGATATCTATCAGGTTTTTTTATATTATCCCTATTTCTAAGGTTATATCTTTTCCCAGAGGGGTCACTCTGGGGTGACCTGTGTCTTTGGTTCGGAGATTTCTCTCTTCGCCTAGGAGACCTTCCTCGGGACTGGAATTTTTTTTCTTTGGGATTGGATTGTTTGTTTCCATCCCAGTTCTTTTTCTGTGATGTTGAATTATTATTAAAAAATATTTTTTCAGGACTTTCAATTAGTTGCGGTTTTACTGGTATTCCACCTAAACTATCTCTACCTAGTTCCTCATAGGATTTTTCTATGATTCTGGCAATTTCAGCTGGTTGGTCTGCTATATCTGTCTCCTTTAACCTCTGGCGGATCGCCACGGTTGCTGCTTCACCTTTTATGTTGGCTAATAATATAGCCGAGACCTGCTTGAAGTCTTTTAGTAATTTCAAACCAAGAGTTAAAGCGGGTTCTGGACCGTATTCGTCTTGAATTTGTTTTAGCACATCTGGTACTACCGAAATGGATGGAACACCGTGCGTTTTTGTGTAGATGGAAGCAAAGACTGTACCCCAAGTGTCACAGTCCTCAATGTGTGGTGCGATTCCCATTGGAAGACAGATAGTCAGAATCCTGTGCTTTTCTAGCGGGGTGGTGTCTGGAAACACCGCCTCTATTTGGGTGATTTTCTGCGCTAGCCAGAATGGTATTTGTTCCCGTTTAGCCGGTACTTTACCTAGGCAGGACTGGATGTTCTGTGGTGTAATTTTATTTGTGTTCCCCTGGTGAGGGGTCAGCTGTGGGAGTTTAATCGCTGGCTGAATTGTTGAAGTCCGCATCACATACTGGACTAATTGTCTATGTATTTTTATTAATTGTTTTAGCTGTGTTAACAGGTTAGCTGCAGACATCCCGTCGATGTCTGGATGTGGTGTGTATCCGACTAGGACCGGCCACGTTGCTCCTGGTCTACCTAAAGGACCGAGCCTGGTGATGTGATTATTGTGTATTAGGGCGCCATTAAATAAGAGCAAATGCTCTTGAAATTTAAGTGGTACTTCCACCTCCTCGAAAGGAGTGTACATTTCAGGAGGTTCCTCTATTTTGTAATAGTGGAAGTACTTTGTTACAGGATTTGCTGATGGAAAGTTTATCCATGAATAGTATACCTCTGTCTGCCGATATTCGTGTGCCTCAATTACGAATATGACTGTACCACCTCTAGGTGTCAGTCCATTTTCTATACGTTTTATGGTTATAGATTTCCTTTTGATGACCGGAATGAGTATTATATTCGGGTCTGCTTCCTGCATGGTAGCATCAGCTTCTGCGAGTTCAGTTGCTAATCTAACTGCCTCTCTTTCATCATCACTCTCTACCATTTTACCGACAGGAAGGTTATTCTGTTTGTTTGCAGATCAGGTTTCTTATGGAAACAATGGTTAGATGCACAATATTTTGGAACGGTTTATCCTTCAACGTTGACTAAACCAAGTACCATACATAGGAGTTTCCTCCTGCGAGGTTTGGCGGATATTTACCTTTCACCCACTCCAGACGTCTTTGGAGTATTTGGGAAAAGGGGTCTGAGTGAGAAAGCACGACTGAGTTACTCTAAATGTCTTACCTTAGTTTTATCGCCCTTTCCAAACGCGTTGGGCGCCATGTAGTGTAGTTCCTATCATCCCAATAGGCTCTGCGCATTGGAATAATACCTACAGCAGTAAAGGCCTAGACCAGACGTTAACTAGGTCTACTACTGTCGATACTAGACTTAAAGTTTTGGGTTTGCCAGCTTAGCTCAGAGTTCACTAGAAACTTTCTCGAATGTTCAGGAAGGAATTAACTTCCCTGATTAGACAAGAAGGGATTTAGTTTCTGACAACCATAGAACATGACAACTTTGCTCTCCCCTAATCAAGAGTATATCTCGAGAGTCGTGTGAACAAAAGGCAGTTTATTTTACTCAGTCAGTACGTGCATTCTTAGTCTCATCAGATTGTAGAGAAAAGGAAGAGACGGGCGTGTTCAATAAAAAGGTGTTATTTATTGATCAGTCTCTTTTCTCATACAAGAGAAATGGATCGATATTATTGCAATACTTATAGCTAAGTAAAGTGCATACATTAAAGCAATAGTATAAAGTAATACTGTAAAAACATTGATATGGTTTCTAAGCCATAAGATGTTTTAAAATGAATAAAATATATTACATACACATATACATTTGACTAAACGTACTCAACTGGTGTTTCTAAATACGCCTACCACGTGTACCTGACCTAAGTCTAATACGTGGGCGGGAATAGAAAGTTACAGTTTAAGTTAAGTTTGTTTTTGCCAAGTGAATAACTAAAGAATTCTCTGCGAGGGGTTATTCAGTTCTGTACCTGGAATCTAGGTTGAATGAGGGATGGTATCTCTCGTCTCAGGTCTCGATATTCCAGGCTGCCTGCGAGGGCTACCCGGAAACGCCGGTGCTGGATTTCTCGGCAGAAGAAAGCAGCTTCTCTCAGCGCGTCAGGAAGGCGGGGCTGCGCCAGCGGGGTCTGCTCTGCTCTTCGCTTCGGCAAGTATGGCTGCTCCGTCTCGTCACCACGCGTGTGTTTGCATAGGGCAATATCGGTAATATTTATACCTTTAAGGTGCCGAGATTGACGTAAGGATGGACATAGATACGTCAATAAGGATGTCATACGACTTGCTCGTTAGCACATTCTTTCGCTGAAGTTCTCGGTGAAATCAAAACAATGGCCGCAGGGTTTTGCCCAGGTTGTCATAGGTTTGATTTGTTATGAGAACTCCGTATGCCTTATCAGGGGCTGGAGGAATATCGCTTGTCTAATTAGATCGCAAGCGTTATGACCTAATCAGATAACACGTTCCTGTGCCGTAGTGTGACTGCGTTAGATAACGGTATCTGCATCATGGGGGTTTTCTGCCTCATGGGCTGACTGCTAGTTAACTTGTTGGTTTGTTTAACTAGAATAGGGTCAGGAATAGGGGGATCGATTCAGGACCTATAGGAATACATCACACCACAGGGCACTACTGGCGAAACCTCCGGAGGGAGCTCGGCCTAGACCAGTGATCGCACGTTTCCTCAACTTTGCAGATAGGGACCTGATCTTGAGGGAAGCGAGGAATCTAGGAGACATCAGATGGGAGAATGCCAACATCATGATCTTCCCGGACTACAGCCAGGAGGTGCAGAAGCAGAGGCGCTCCTTTGACTCGGTAAAGACTAAACTCAGATCCATGAACATTACCTACATGCTGCTCTTCCCGGCTAAACTCAAAGTTATCTATAAAGACAAGGCAATCTTCTTTACCCATCCGGAAGACGCATGGCAGTGGCTCGAAGAGAGACCGATCTTCACAGGTAGAGAGACAGCTAGCCGCGAGGAATTGGACAAGGTCGTGAGAGGAAAGGCACGATGGGGCCTGCCTCAACAACAGGGGAGGAAATCCAGAAAGACATTCACTCGCACCTCAGGGACCCCATACCATGCTCGCCCGTCGGCGGGAGGTAGAAGGGGGAGATCAGAATCTCCAGGGACGTCTAACAACACAGACAGGCGATTGCGGGGGGACCACATACGGACCAGCTCGGAAGGAGACGACGAATACGGTATTGATCCCAGAGACTCGGCGACAGGGACGAACGATCCACCTAGTCCTCAGAACTCGGTTCATCCCCTGGTGACTGAGATCCGCAACCTGGAGCAGGAGTCCTCCGACAAGTTGAGTGGGGCGGAAACGTCGACGCAAGATTCACACTCATGAACTGCTGCTACAGTGGACTAATGCAATGTCGGCCGGGAGGACGGCGGCACGCAAGTTGTCATTACCCCTTTGTTTCTTACTTTTATATTCCTTATTGGGGTTTTGTTGACAGGCCTTAAGACATTTCTTTCAAGGTTTACGATATAGCTGATTAACGGGAGGGAGAGGGTGGGCGACAGACCGACTCCTACTGAAAGCTCTGCCCTCTGAGGGATGAGTCTGGAGGGGGAGGGAGGTGGGGAGGGGGGGGGCTGCAGGGGGGAAAGAGTTCAACAAGTTGGGGCAGGGAGGGAGGGACAAGGGGGGGGCAGCCACTAGCGTCCGAATTGAAGCACTACCTTTTGTACATGTCCTGGATACTCACGGAACGTAAGAAACATCCCACATCATGGCAGGTACACTAACTGACTCACCCCAGGAAGGTAGGGGGGTATCACTCCTTACATGGAATGTCAACGGCCTGGGTTCAAGAATAAAGAGGGGGCTGGTGAATGCGTATATCAAGAGGGTGGCCCCGGACTTTGTCCTCCTACAGGAAACTCACCTACGAGGGGAGAAATGTGCATTTATAGCGAGAGGGAGATACACAGTTTTGGCACATGCGGGGTACACGACCGATTCGAGGGGGGTGGTGGTGCTGATAAATAAATCTTCCCCGTTCACAACGACACACACATGGACAGACCCGCAGGGCACCTATGCAGGGGTACAGGGATTGTGGAAGAGGCAAACGTACACGGTGATCTCGGTGTACGCCCCACCGAAACTACAGGCACGGACACACACAGCAATTGCTTCCATCCTCCTAGATACGGCGGACACGATCCAAATAGTGGGCGGTGACTTTAATGACGTAATGTCAGAAGAGCTAGACCGTACTGGGCCAACTCGCGGAGGGGGAGCACCGACCACACTATCGCAACACATGACCAGCCTAGGCTTTACGGACATCTGGCGGTGGCGCCACCCTACCCAGGAGGCCTACTCCTTCTATTCGGGGGCACATAGAGTATTCTCCAGATTAGACTATATCTTTATGGCTAGGCACCACCTTGCAGCAGAAGACGAGATTGCATATAAGGCGAGGGGAATATCAGACCACTCGCCTTTATTCGCAAAGGTGGGGTCCGATAGGGGGAAAGGAGGCTCAGAATGGCGCCTGGCAGCCTGGGACCTCCAAAACCGGGAGATAGCGCGAGGGCTTAGGGCCGACATCAAAGTCTACGTGGCAGAAAACGAAGGCTCAGTAGACTCCGGCTCGACCTTCTGGGAGGCACTGAAAACGGTTCTCAGGGACAGGGTACAGAGTAGGCTGAGGGCGGAACGGAGGAAGCAACTTGCGGAGACAACAGAACTAGAAACCGCGATACTACACCTAGAAGGGGAATACCAGATCCATAAAGAGGAGACGACCCTGACAAGACTGCTAGACAAACAGCAGGAATATAGGGAGCTAGTTTCCAATGAGGCACGGACGCAATCTCTGGCAACTCTCCATCGGTTGTACGATGTGGGGGACAAGTCGGGCAAACTCCTAGCCTGGCTGAGCAGAAAGGAGAGGGCAGCAAGATGGGTGGAAAGCATTAGAAGGTCGGACGGAGACCTGGTCCATACTGACAGGGAGATAGCAGATGCCTTTGCGTCCCATTACGCCCGCTTTTACACCGCTAGAGACCTCGGGACGGAGGAAGAGGCACTTCAATACATGGCTGGGGTTGATCTACCCACACTAACGGCCGACACCAGCTCGAAGCTGGAGGCGGAAATCACACTCGACGAGATATCGGATGCCATTAACAAACTTAAAACAGGGAAAACGCCGGGACCAAATGGATTCCCAGCGGAATTTTTTAAGCGCGCATCGGATCTATTGGCGCGCCATCTCAAAGCCTTGTACGCTGCTTTTTACCGGGAAGGCCGCCTACCACCAGACCTCACAATGGCTACTATAGTCCCGATCCACAAGCAGGGAAAGCCCAAAGACGAATGTGCCTCCTACCGCCCCATCTCCCTCTTAAACACGGAGGTGAAAATTCTAGCTACGGTCCTGGCGGCACGCATGAGACCGGTAATCCCGGATCTCATACATGCGGACCAATCCGGATTCCTGCCGGACAGGGCGACTATTCATAAAGGGGGGGGGTGATGGACAGAGTATCTGAATTAAGCAGAACACTCCTACCCAGTCAAAAGATCAGGGCTTGATCCATCACCGTTTTTTAGCTCACTGCACCATCCCAGTTCAGAACCTGGCTACATGCAAATTAGTCTGTCCCTGGCCCAGTGCATCATGGGAACAGGGCAGACCAAACTACCAAGCCAATTCTTTACTGGACAGGGCGACTAAGCTGAACCTTAGACGCACACACAATTGGCTCCAAGAGGTTAAGGACAGGGAGGAGCCCCACTGGTTCCTATCCTTGGACGCAGAAAAAGCGTTCGACGCAGTACATTGGCCCTTCCTGATGGCTGCGCTACGGCGGTTCGGAATAGGCCCGAAATTCCAGGGGTGGATACGGTTACTTTGCACAGCACCGAAAGCACGCATCCGAGTGAATGGCCGACTGTCCCAAGAGTTTAGGATCTCCAGGGGAACGAGACAGGGATGCCCTCTGTCCCCTCTCCTCTTTACGCTGACGATCGAGGTCCTGGTGGCAAGGATCAGGCAAAACGCAGACGTCAGCGGTTTCACGTGGGATACATTGGGAGGAACACAGGAAAAAATATCTTTATATGCTGATGATGTGCTGCTATATATTACAAAACCTGAGAATTCGATCCCTGCACTGTTTAGTGAGTTGGAGGACTTTGGAGCGAGGGCAGGCCACACCATCAATTGGAACAAGTCAGTTCTCTACGACCCTAGGGGGACTCACAACTGGGGGGCTATACCCGACCAGCTGCTCACCACCGTAGACGGCTTTCAGTACCTAGGCATTTATATTACTTTAGATAGAGATCTTTCATTTCGCAATAACGTAGACCGAATAATGACGGAAGCTCGGGAGGACATGACCAGATGGAGACTACTGCCGCTCACCCTATTAGGTAGGGCGGCCATGTATAAGATGATTACTCTCCCTAAGTTCCTTTATGCCCTCCAGAATTAATACTACCCGCTCCCGGCCAACACACTTTCCATCATACATGCAGACCTCCGTTCGTTCCTGTGGCTGGGGAAGCAACCACGAATTGCTCTCCAAACACTCCAGCGACACCAATATAGCAGGGGGATCTCGCTACCCGACCTAGAGGCGTATTACTGGGCGGAACACTTAACGCCTTTGCACGAAAAGTAGCATGGAACGGGATGATGGTTTAGAGGGACCCCATTTTGAACACACTGCAGAGGGAGAGGAATTGGAAGATTTTCTTGCTAACTTTGATCTGCATGAACCAGATAGGGGCACTAGATTGCCAACTTTTACTGGCATTTCCCAAGGTACAATCATAGACTACATATTTATATCCTTGGGAATCCTAAACCGGGCGATTTCTTATCGCACAGTACAATCACACTTTAGCGATCATAACCCGGTACAATTAGAAGTAGCGTGGGGAGGTCATATGGGTCCATCCCCGTTGATAATAAGGCCTGCCCACCCTCTGAAGACTTCAGATCAAGGTAGACGCTTGAAATGGGCCAAGGTGGTACCGGAGAAATTTTACGCAGAAAACTATGTTAAAATTAAGGACCAGGTTGAGATTTGTAAAAATCCATGTGCCCAGGGTCAAGAAATTGTCGAGGCATTTGAAGGAATATGCGGGCAGGTATCACAGGATCTTATAGCAAAGACAAAAAAAGGTACCCCAGGAATTAAGCGCTGGTTTGATTCAGCTTGCTCTAAAGCACATAGATCACTGCTGGTAGCCCTAAAAAATACCCCTAGGGTAAAAAGTGAGATCACCAGACTTAGGAAGATCTATAAGCTAGCTGTCAAAAAACGAAAGGATACTATTAAACAAGAAGCATGGGACAGTCTCCTCTCGGTGGCAGTCCTGAAAGATAGTAAAAAATTCTAGGGGACCATTAAACAGCCCTTTTTTTTCGGATGACAGCAATGAATCTATGGACTGTGTCGTCTCCGATGATAAATGGCTGTCACACTTCAAAAATGTCTATGGGGACACTGTTGATGCGACTAATGATGTTCCGTTGAAAACCTCAGTCATCCGCCCCATCTTTTTTAACCGAAATGAGGTGGAAAAAGCTATTTTGGCCACTAAAAAGCATAAGGCACCTGGCCCTGACGGTGTGCCTGCGGACTTTTTCTTGTACTCACCAAAACTGTGGGCTGAAGTTCTGGCAAACGTGTTTAACGCCGTTAATGGTAATTCTGCACCTGCCTCTTGGGACACTTCCACCATTGTTCCAATTTTTAAAAAGGGTTTGCGGGATGATCCAGCCTGTTATAGGCCTATATCCCTCCTGGACTCGTCAGTAAAAATTTTAGGTAGAGTTCTTCTAACCAGGTTGAGGGAGAATGTTGAGTATTGTGGTGGGTTGGCTGAAATTCAATATGGCTTTAGGGAAAGAAAGGGCACCATTGAACAGTGCGTTAACTTACATCTGCTCATCTCCAAATATACTGTGGCCAAGGAGGGGTCCGTATATCTTGCATTTATGGACCTCTCCTCGGCTTTTGACCTAGTCAACAGGTCGAAGTTGTGGGCCATCTTGTTAGAGATGGGTATTGATGAGGCCTTGGTCACTTTTATAGCTACCCTGCATCAAGAACTCTCTTCTAGTGTACGCGTGACAAATGAGGGCAGGTGTACCACTCCCTTTAGATCATTAAGGGGGGTGCGGCAGGGCTGCATCTTAGCCCCCTTGCTCTTCACCATCTATATTAACGGCCTGGGTGCACACCTGGGTGGACAGGAAGCCGACGTCCCGCGTGTGGGAGCAATTAAGATCCCGGCGCTCCTATACGCGGATGACGCCGTGCTGATTGCCCGCACGGGCGTTGGCCTCCAGTGCCTTCTGAATGCATTTGGTTCGTTTATGGAGCAACTGGATCTTAAGATAAACGTAACCAAGTCACATACAATGGTGGTGGGTCGAGAGTGTCGTAAGAAGAGAAACAAAACATTCACATGCAGGGGGGACACAGTCTCTAGGGTATCTACATTCCCCTACCTAGGTGTACTGTTCGACCAGAAAGGGTCCTGGGGTCCGCAGGTAACAGCTAAGAGGTTGGCTGTTATCAGATCATCTTCAGCGCTCCTGGGCTTCGCCTGCAGGCTAGGGGCTAGGCCCATGGAAGCTATATTAAAAATCTATAACAGTAAACCTGTAGCCATTGCCCTATATGGGTCCGCATTGTGGGGTTATGTAAATGTGGAACCAATTCAAAAAGCGGAAAATAGATTCATCAGAACCCTACTTTCTGTTCCCCAGTCGACCCCAACGTATTCGATTCATAAAGAAGTGGGCCTACAGTTTCTTTCTGACAAGCTGAGCATGGCCCCCTTGATCCTTTGGCTGAAAATGTGGATGAATGAAGAACTCCCACTGAACCACAAGATCATGTCTGACGTGCTGTCCTTGGACAGATCCAAAAAGATCCCCTGGGTGGCTTATTTGAGCAGGGCATTTTCAGATCTTGGTCGTCCGGATCTTTTTTCCTCCCCCGAGAATATTAAGATCCAAGACATTGAATTTGTAAAAAAGTCATTTCTGGAAAGGAAGGAAGCTTGCCGTGAAGAACGCGAATTGGTAAAACCGGCAGTGAGGGACCACTGTTTATTGGTCAACTCATTATCACTTGCACCCTACCTTGGTTTTGTAACAATCCCCTTCCATAGGTTTCTTTTAACCAAATTTAGATTTAATTTGTTACATTGTTATCTAGGTTCTTTTAAAAATTGGCAGAAACCAGAATTAGCTCTGCCCTGTAGCTGTGACCAGTTCTCAGTGCAGGACACGATGCATTTTGTTATGTTTTGCGGGTTGTTTTCAGAACCACGGAAAAAACATTTGTTGCCCATACTCAAAAAGGCCGGCTTCACCCAAGTAAGACCGGCTTTGCTCTATCTACAATTATTACCCAACCCCCATGTTACTTTTTGCATTGCTAGTTTTCTGGTAGCCGCCTCAAGGGCGAAAGCTGTTTGTCAAGATTAGATTTAGAGTAAAATGTTTTTTACCTTTTTATACTTATGTGTAAATGATATACTTTCCAATTGTATGTTAAATTGCTATTCATTTAATGTTTTCTGTGTAATTAGGATAATTTTATATGAAATGTATTTTATTTTTTCTGCTTTGTATGGCTTTTGAGTTAGCCGAATAAAGTTATTCTGACTGACTGACTGACTGGCCTATCAATGACTGGATACACACCCCAGCAGATCACCCGACCTATGCGCTGGAGAGTCATAAACTGTCTCCCCACAGTATACTCCACTACCTATACGGGGGAGAGAGGCGGAGGTCGCTCCTGCCAGCTACAACGATCACCCTGAGGGCGTGGACACGAGCCACGAAACGCATGGGCTGGGAGAGACGCCTAACACGTCAGACACCGCTTTGGCATTGCCAATGGCTGACTGAAATGAAGAAACTGAAAGGGTTCCAAAGGTGGGACGACATAGGTATTTCACATATTGGGGATGTGATAAGCAGGGGTGACCTGAAGTCGTTTCACATGCTACAGACCGACTTTGGATTACATCGTTCACAACTGTTTAAACACACTCAGTTCGCTCATGCGTGGAGGGCACAAAATATTATACTAATAGACATACCGGAATACGCTCCACTAGAAGGTAGACTCCTCCAGGAACAGATGGTACACCAGGCGGTCTCCCTCACATATAAGACACTAACAAACCACATGCTGGGTGACTTACTGAAACTGAGAGGGATATGGGAGGCAGAGGTGGGGGAGATGGAGGACTTAGATTGGGAGATGGTCCTGATGCACCCCCGGGAGGTGGCGATCAAGTCGCGGCTGAGGCTCATCCAACTGAATGTGCTCCACAGGTCCTACTTCGATAGGGTACGCCTCCTCAAGACCGGGAAAATAACCGATCCCACATGCCTCAAATGTCGGCAACAGAGGGGAGACTTTTATCACACTATATGGACCTGCGAAAAAATACGAATATACTGGTCACACATCTTCACGGAGTTGGGAGAGGTATTAGGCTTAGAACTGGTACAAGACCCGAAGCTAGCGTTGCTGGGCATGTCAAATGAGGTGGACCTGCCACGCCCGCAACTCTTATTCCTAGTATTAGCACTAGTTGTGGCTAAGCGAGACATAGCGAAATACTGGGGCGCCACAGAACCACCAGCAATAGAGGAATGGAGAAGGGGTTTAGATCTCTACATGGGAGCAGAAAGGGTGACGTACAAGGAGAGAGACTGCCCCAAGAAGTTCAGGAGGGTGTGGGCCAAGTGGAGACGCTATTGTGGGCTTGATGCAGGACTGGGAGAGTCGAATGGGCGGGTTAATGAGGATAGTAGGTTGATTGGTAACCAAACATAACCCCATGCGGACATAGCTGGGGGAGTTCAGAAGTTGTCGAGGGGTAACAGAAGAGCTGTGCAATATGCGGTGATGTTGAGTACTGTTGACGGCGGGAGGGTGGAAGGATGAGATTCTGGACAAGGTGATCAATGACGATACATTAAAGTGCTTGGAAGGATACGATGTGGCAAGCCCCAAGTTGGGGACTGTTTTCTTGGTTTTACGGAAAATAGTTGGGGGGGAGGGAGGGGATACGAATATAAAATGTAGGAATCTGCCAAAATATGTAATGCCCGAATGGATGAATGTGCGACTTACAACCGAGATTGATTGAAGATTTGCCGCCCGGCCTCAGGGATGTGGGCTGAAGGGCCGTGTGACATGGTTTAACCTGTTAATAACTTTAGAGATGGTGTAATGATACTGTTTCCTTGTTTAGGGCAGAAGATATCCATGTACTTCCTACACCAAAAATAAAGGTTTAAAAAAAAAAAATGTTTATGTGGGTCTGCTCTGCATGTATGCATTCTGCGGGGCTGGGATTGGCTGCAGTGTATCACCTTTTGCATGGTGGGTGATAGTAGGCACTTGGACAGGTGTTTACCCTTGAGGAAAATGATCAACGACCACAGTGCGTTTATTACGGCCTGAAATCGGAGATTCCAGTCCTTAAGCGGAGATTCTGGTCCGTTAGCAGAGATTCCGGCTAGTAAGCTTAGTAGTCGTAAATCCATTCTGTGAATACCAAAAGTAGTAAGTGCATTCTGTGAATGCCAAAAGTAGTAAGTTTAAGACTTTGTCTTAAGTTAGCTCTGTGAATCGGATCCTACCAGTCGAACCACTTTTGTTTTTTGCAGATGTAATTCTCATTTATGTTTGTTCATGTAAATTTTCAGAGCCTTCATGCTGCGATGTAGTCCTATTGGCATTTATTTCCTTATTTCCTTGTTAGCCAGGGAAGGCGGGTTGAAGTCATCTTTCTGAAGTGCTTCTGCAAGGTCAGCAAGATATGAATTAAACAAGCCTGGGGCTAACACACCCCTGTTTTAATCCATTCCTTGTCTCTATTTTGTTTGTTGCTCATCTGCCATCTCCAATTTTAACCTGTGCCCAGGTTCCTCCATATAACTCAATAATAGCCCTCAGCAAACTGCTTTCAATGCCCCATTTAGCACATTTTTGGCATAAGAGCCTGCAAGGCACTCAATCAAATGCGGACTTGAAGACTACAAAACAGGCCTTCTTCTTGTGTTTTGCCTTTTCAGCTAAGAATGTTAATGTTGTTAGATTTGTTGATGTTCCCATCCCAGCCCTAAATCCTGCTTGGAACCACGGAATAAGCTTATTATCCTCTGTCCATGATTTGAGGTGCTCCAATAGGAAAGGGGATTAGAGCTTCGCTTCTACAGCTATTAAGGCTATAAGCCTTTAATTTATAGGTGATGACTGATTCCCACATTTAAAAATCATTTGAATGATGTTACCTTTCCATGAGTCCAGAATTCGATTTGTGCAGTACAGCTCATTAAATAGAGGTAAAAAGTAGTGAGCCCAATATGTCACGTTTCCTTTAAATTGTGCGTTGGGGATTCCATTTGGTCCTGCCATACCTCCTGGCTTTATTTTCATTATGAGTCGTATCAATTGATCTATGTCTGATATTAACAATGTATTTGTGTTATGAAGTATATTATTTGCATTTTTCTTTTCGTAAACCATATTGTCTGTCTGATATTCTAGGAATAAACGTTCTCGCATTTTGGACTCTACTTCTGAGCTACCTTTGTTAACTTTAGGCTCAGGATCAGAATACATTTCTTGAGCATGGGCTTCCCATGAGGCAGCATTTATCCTCGCATGTTGTTGTCTATTCTTTCCAAAAGACAATCTGTTTATTAACTGCCAACATTGTTTATTTGCCATCAAGTGTTTCTACCACCAGTCAACTTTTGATCTTCTTTTTGATTTCCTGCAATTTATGTAATATTGAGTTCGTACATTTTGCAATCATTTTTTATCCGTTTGAACACCTTGTCTTAGGTGCTTCAAGATTTTCCTAATTTCATGTAATATACATTTTTGGGTTACGTAATTCCCTGCTAAACCAGGGTCCAAATTTGAGGTCCAAATCTATCATTTTGTTTTATACTGAAATTACTCTTAATTATTTGATTTTTTGCTTGAAATGTTTCCAATATTACATTCATTAAAATTTCCTATGACTTTTGCAGTTCACCTTCTTCTCAATACATAGGGGCTTATTTATGAGCCCTTGCGTCACTTTTGCGCCGCTGGTGGATCACTTTTTGGTATGCACTAGTGGCGTAAAAAGAGGCGTAAAAAGTGAGCCTTGTTGCACCATATTTACAAAGTGATGCATCTAAGCAGATGTGTCACTTTGTAAACCCCTGTGCTACATTATACCTGCGTCAGGTATAATGTATGCAGGGGGGCCATCGCACGAAAGATTCGTAGAAGTGACATAGTGCAATCTATGAGATTTCAATGCGTCACTTCCAGGACGCCATTGCGTCAATATCTTACGCCTGCCTCACAGCAGACGCAAGCCCTTTCACATGGGGCTTGCCCTATGTGAAAGGACACATTGCTGAAGTTGCGTCACTTTTGTGACACACTCCAGCAATGCGTCATTTTTGCGCCTACAGATACGTCAGAAATACCGATGTATCTGTAACTCCTTGCGACATGATGCTTCATACTGTAAATATGACGCATCATTGGTGTCGCAAGGAGGCCGCAATGAAAAGGGGCGCATCGCTGTTTTCACGCAGTGATGGGTCACTTTTCACAAATGAGCACCATATTTTCTTGTGGATTTAATTTGCTTTTTATTACATCAATAGGACATGCACAGGAGTAAACCTGCATCGTTACCATTTCTGGCCTCGGGGCTCTCTATTTCAGGTTCTTTAGATTATGTACTTGAGGGCACAAAGTTATTTCTTTATTTGATTGTATCAAATCCGTATTATACATAATCTTAATAATTTGTGGGAAATGGTTACTCTCCGTACGGGGAGTTATTTGAAATTGGCATACCTGAGGCTTTCCCAAATCACTTACCAACGTAAGTAATTCACGTTCTCATAACATCCCATTTGGCCTATGGCAACAGTCTATATGTGGGAGCTCTGGCCTATTTGATAAAACATCTGCAGATCGTGCAGAATGAAGCGTCAAGATTGATATGCAATATCCGCTACTGTCACTCAATTGCCCCTCATCTGAAGTAGCTTCACTCGTTGCCTGTGACTAGCTGCATTCCATCCAAACCTTTGGCCCTGACCTTTAGGGTGATAAAAGGTCAAGGGCCTGTTTATCTTAGATCCAGGCTCCAGCTTGTTCAGTCCAATCGATCCCCTAGATCAAATCATCTTTGCCTCCTGCGTCCTGCCCGTTTTCGTCGGTCCAGAATGAGGGGCAGATCTTTTGCAGTTATTACTGCCAAATCATGGAATAGCTTGCCACCATCCCTCCGTATGATTGACTCTGAATGCCTGTTTAGGCGCAACTAAAAAGCATGCTGTTTTCCAACTCTTAGCTTCGCTATATACTCATAGTGCACTCTGTCCGTAGTGCCGGGACACCCCCGTCGGGGGTAGCCACGTGCTTTATAAGCTTAAAAATAAATAAATAAATAAATAAATAAATGATTATTAGTTGAAGTTTTGCTGCCACTTAAAAAATGTAATTGCCACAGGAGAGTCATCTTTTGTGTTTCCATTCAAATATACCTTAACCCGAGGTGCGTTCTATACGCGTTCCTACTTTGATGAGTATTCTTCGATTTCTTACACAGATCTGTTATAAAGTCTCCGGCGATGATAAACATGGCTAGTTAGTGTTTTCTCTGTATTTTTTTTATTATTTCAAGCAAAATTGTAATATTTTCCCGTTTTGTTTCTTTTCTTAGGTGGATATAAACATTTATTAGAATAATTGATTTTATTGAGATGCATGCACTCTCATTTGCTACCTTAAGTGCTAAAATCCAGTTTAGCCCGGTATCCACTTTTTCTGTTTGCCAGTTGTGTTTTGTCAAACAAAATATGGAGAGACCCCCTTAAGGATGGCCAAAGTTTGCAGATCTATTCGCTGCCTCATAATGAGCTGTATTATATATCATGAGCTTGAAGGAATGCCATAACGTTGTTTTTTTGTAACTCATTTTCCAGCCCATGACCATTCCAAGAACAAATATTGATGCTGTTTTGCACCATATCAGGGCTTTGTGTTGGCTTATCAGGGATGCATTGTGGTTCAATTGTAATAAGGCCATGATCTATCCTGATTGTTTGCAGGGGTACCATTGTGGTGGTGGAGAATACGCACCCTGGTTGGAACTACTTACAAACTTGACAATTGTTAATTTTCAGAAGTTTTCTGATTAAAGCCCATACATGCTGCTGCTCTTAAAACCGATCTCCCTCTTTCTGTTGTGGGAAGCAGTGGTCCAGGATAGTACAGGGGATCAATCTTTTGTAGCTCAATTCCCCATGCTTTAAAGATGTGGTGCTTTGTCAATATTCACTCTACTATCTCCTTCGAGACTCACTTTATCATTGTTCCCTCTATGTTGTTACTTAGTGGATGAATTCAACAGATCTTAAATCAGAAGATATATTATGGGCAAGGTCCCTTATATCCTTACTAAATTTTAGAGTTGTGCCTCTATTTAGTATATCAAACGGCCCTCTTGATATATAATTTGGGAATAACAGGAGCTTGTTTGCTTGGCCTTCCCCATTTACGTGTTGATTTTCTAGGTAATTCCTTGGAAAGTTGAGGTCTTGATGTTGAAGGCACTGCTCTGGTTGCTTGTTCCTAACCCGCTCATGGGCTGTATTTACACTTTCTGACACTAAAATAAGTCTCTGAGTCAGATCCGCTCATTGACTTTTCTTGTAGTCTGGGCTCTTTTGTTTAGGCTTGTGTTCAATTGCCTTTGACAAGCTGTTTTCTTCCAGGCTTTGCTGTAATATGGTGGGCTGATTAATTGCCTTTTTATGCTGTGTTTTGATGTTATCCTCTTGATGAACTGCTATTTCAGTGTCAAGAGCTAAGGTTAGTGGATCTTTTATTTTTACTACTAAACTGGAATCTAATGTTGAGTCAATTGGTATGGATTTAATTGCCTCCATATCTAATTGTTGTTAATTTGATTCTGTTTCCACCTTGCTTTTGTCCTTAGCTCCCAGCGGCATTTTATTCCTGTGATGTGGGAACAATTGCCATATGCAGTTTTGTTGGCTAATTTTCCCTTTTCTTATGTGCTTTTCTTTGTCTTTTTGTCTTTGAGACTGCTAATTCTGCCTTTGTCTTCATATTCTTTGTCTTGTCGTCTATGATTATATTTGTCTTGTTTGCATATGGTTTTGTCTCTTAATTTAGCTTTTTGGTTGTTTGCCCTATTTGGCGTTTGTATAAAAGAAGTACCATCCTTACTAGTTTGGGACATTTCTTGTAATGCCTTCATTTTTATTGAATCTTTTGGTTCGTATTCTTGCACTATTGATCTCATAAGTGGACTTGCTGTCTGTGCTTTGACTTCCATCAGTATTTCTATAAGAATCGATGATAACACTTGTTTGTTGTCTCCTACAATTGCACATTGGCAAGTAACTTGCTGTGTATAGTTGTGCTTTTGGGCCATCCTGATAAGGTCATTTAATGCCTGCAACTTCATGTCAATGCCCATTATATGCACTGCCATGATGTTTAACAGGTCCACCTGAGGATCATGCTTGTCAGCTTGATTGTGTATTGCTTTCGATATTGCATCAATAGAAGTGTCCCCCATGTACTGGCTAGTACTTTATTTGCTGGATCCTGGGTTTCATAATTTTGTTTGGTGGAATAACATCTTCCTTTTGTCTCATGTTCCTCTAACAAAGCCAGCATATGCTCAGTCTTCCTGGTTAAGAATGATGGCGTTAAATTGTGGAGGGTGAATTGTTTTTTATCCAAAGGGTCAGTGTTAGAAATGGGATTTCTGGTTGGCTGAGGCTTGCGCCAAAGGCAGGCAGAATAAGATTGACGGTGTTAAATTGTGGAGGGTGTATTCTTTTTTTATCCAGAGGTCCAGTGCTGCCAGTCCCACCTGGACTTGGGCTAGTAATTGAACTGTCCCTCTGTCTGCACGTCTCTCCCTGCACAAATTGTAGTTGTTCTGATGGATATTTAATCAGTAATTGAAGTGTCTGCTGTATGAGCATTGACATTTTGCGTAATTCTAATACAGGAAGATCTAACTCTGGAGGTCTGGAAGGACTCTGAAGAGTTTTTGCAGTTGCCAATGGGCTCAAATAACCCCACTTGGTAACATTTAAGGAGGAGAAAGAATGTCTTAAGTTCAATTTATGAACCTTTACTTGGGTTGTACCTACTTGAGTGGTGTCAACTCCTTGCATGGTTTTAACAGCTTCATTCTCCTCTAGACCCTGGTCTCTCAAATTATAGGTAATTTCATCAATGTACTTTGTCCCTCCATATTAAAAATTAAATTACTGTTTGTAGGCCTTACTTTTATTGTACTTTTTCCTGTTAGGAAGTCTGTTATTTTATACCATTCCTTCTTTTTTGATTTTGCAGTCCTTGCTTTTTTGTTTTGTTGTTAGAATGGGGAACTCCTGCTCATTTCTGTTGTCAGAATGTGCCACTGTTTCCTGTGAAGAGTCCAGCTTAGGTGACTCCTGCCTCACTCTTTTCATCTGCTTTTTCTTTCCTTGACTGAGAGCCCCACTGTTTCTTCCAGACCGCATTATGTTCCCTTTCAATTTGCCTATCTGTTACTGTCGACTTCTTAAAGCAGCCTTACACTTATTAATATATCTTGTTTATGTTCTCAGGGAATACTAATCATACTTTGGTAATTGCCCTGTAGGATGCTTGAGCATTAGAGACACTCCCATTCTTTTGTATGATCACTCTCACCTCTGCTTTGGGTGCTCCTTAGGGGGAGATAGGTTCTCTTGCTCCAAAGGTTTTATGCCGTCTGTGAACTGCCTGCCAGGCCAACTTGCACTAGAAGCAATGGTCCCTATTTGGACAAAGGTTGCCAACTAGAGACCCCCATTTTTAACAGCTGTGTTTCCTGAAATGATTGTGTACTACTTTGCGAAAGGGACAAGTCCTATTCAACGTCATGACTCATCTGCGTTGCCATGATTGTACTGGCTGCCTCACTGACAGACAAGATCCTGGGCTTAGGTTGGGGAGGGAGAGCTTTTGATGCAGGAGTACTGCTCTCAGATTTCTCTCCGGAGGCCGGTGCGTCAGGTACAACTGTACTGAAAAAGGTTGCGGTGGGCATGCCAGTGGTGGATATCTTCGACTTCTGATCCCCACTAGCCACTTTCTTGGCAGCCCCTGTCGTTGAGGCCATCTTGAAGCTGTCAGTTGGTAGTGGCACTTAGCTTCACAACAAGCTGATGAGATGACTGTACTAGCCAGTCACGTGCCATGTCGTGCACAGGCCTTCTGTCTGGTAGTACTTTGGGTGAGGTTTCTTCTCTTGTGAACCTTAAATCAAACAAGCAAGAAAAACATCAGTGAAAGTGGCATTGTTGACATTTAAGTAGTAGTAAAAACAAACAATATAATTTAGTGTGGATACTTAAGTTATTATAAATAATTAACAATAGTATACAGTGTTCATTTGTTTAACCGAAAACCACACCAATATAAACTTTCAAGTTTACGTTCAAATACACAAATATACAGGAAGAATGTGCAAGAACAACAACAACAAAAAAATACAGCTGTAACTGCTTTATGTGCAATGCATCATGTGGGATGTGACATGCAGGGAGGTACAGCTGACAAATGCATTGACAATCGAATATTCCTTACACAATGATTGCTGTTGTGCACCTAAAGCAGACAAGGGGTTGATTCATTGACGCCAGATGTTATGAAAATGGTAAAAAAATCTTTACAAAATTAAATAATAGTTAGAAAAATTAAAAAAGTAAAAAAAAAATATAGACAGTATCTCCAAGCATTTCATCTGATTTAATTTGTTAAACTGCTATCTCACAGCTCAACCATCAATGCAAACATACGGCAAAGGGCCACACTGGCTGGACGCACAAAATAGCTCACTGCCATTGCCACGGATCACTGAAATAATATCGAGGGACAGAATATCGACCATCAAAAATATCGTTGAGAAAATATCGACAGTCAAAATATCGAGTTTCTATCTACAAACAGGTAAGTACAAAAATATCGAGTTAAAAATATCGTGTACAAAAATATAGCTGTAAAAAATATCGTATTTACTAAAAACAGTGTTAAATTAAATTAATATTAATAATGAATTACTAAAATATACTTCAAATTACTTAAATTAACTTATAATAATTAAATAATTAATGAAAGTTAAATACATATTTTTTTATTTCATATTTATTAAAACATATATATATAGTAACAAAATATAATAAAATGATACCCAAAAACTGAAAACTGACCCTGAACCCTAAAAATACCCCTTTACCCAAAAACCCAAAACTGACCCTGAACCCTAAAAATACCCCTTTACCCAAAAACTGAAAACTGACCCTGAACCCTAAAAATACCCCTTTACCCAAAAACTGAAAACTGACCCTGAACCCTAAAAATACCCCTTTACCCAAAAACTGAAAACTGACCCTGAACGCTAAAAATACCCCTTTACCCAAAAACCCAAAACTGACCCTGAACCCTAAAAATAAAAACGAATTTTTTTACTATCTATATTATATACTTACATATTTTCACTTTCTATATTATTTACAGTCGATATTACTTCACTTACCTTAAAAACGATATTTTGGCTGTCTATATTCTGTCCTGTCGATATTTTGTCCAAACGATATTTTGGAGTCGATGTTATGTCCAAACGATATTTTGGAGTCGATATTATGTCTGTGCACCCATTGCCACATGGTCATCATCAACAACAACAAAGAGCAAAAAGGCATTGGGAATGGGACCAAAGAGAAGAAGACATGTAGGCCTATGGCAAAAACACACTGGCTACTTACGCAGAATGGTCACCAACTGACCACATGGTGAACCAGTAAGCAGGGAGACATGGCCCAATATAATGATCCAAAAACAACACATGCAAGCTCACGGTGTTGTACAAAAACTGCTTCTCAGGGTAACAAGAAGTTGACACAGAAATCTGGAATATCAAAGAACAAGTTTATTAACTCACATGAGGTGAGGCTACGTCACACAGAAGCCGTGGCCCCTGTAGGAGGTAGTCTGAGGAATTCAGGAAGCTTGAGCTTTATATACATTTCAGAGTTACATAGGAAACACAACTGCAAGGGGCAGTCCTGGCTCATGCAAGCACACAAAAATACCTGATATGGACATGTAAGATCTGCTTGCTCAGCTAAGTTGGAGGAGCTAACAGTTTTCAGAACGTAGTGAACACATTCCTATGTGAGGCTAATTAGTAACAGATGCAGACCCTACCGGGCATTTCTGAGCATGCGTGAAAGTGGAGGAGGCCAAACATATCCTGTTACTGGGCAGACTTCAGGCGCAGCTAACAGAAAGGTAGGACAAAGCACATGGTGAGCACATGGCAGCACATGGCAGACAAAATGGCTGCCGGAAACACAAAATGACTTCTATAAAGCGGACAAGATAACTTCTAAATACAATATGGCTTCTGCTAACGCTAACCCAGTGCTGCCAATTTACAACAGACGGCAGTTTTAGCGTTAGCTGAAGACATTCGAATGATCCAGTAGGAACATAAAAAACATTTGCTCAAATTTTCACACAATTTTATCAATTTCCTAATTCATTGTCAGATAACCATTTTCCATTCTAAACATTTCATTAAGGTATGAGCAGGAATTCAAAAGAACGGGACATTAGGTCATAAACATACATACAGACAGTTGGAGAAAATAACGACCCCTATTACAGAGAAAATTAGCATTTTCACAACCCTAAGAGAAGCAAATCCTAAAATCTTTCAGAAAACACTATATACTCAGGTGAAACAGTGGCAATTCTTCAATGCTCTCAGGTTGAAATAGGGATACTCTTTCACAAAGAATGAACTTCACTCTACCTTTACTAAACGCAATACTACTCTAAAACACTGCCAAAATCAGTTCCTCAGCACCCATTTCACGTAACTACAACTGTACCCAGAGTCAATTTGAAGTCTCTCTGGCAGACTTCTATCGTCCATTAAAATCTCCTTCCATTGTCTTATTGGGCCTCTTGATTCAGGCTTTCCATGAAGATGGTACTTCTCAGTATCCGTTGGAGTGCCCTCCTGGCAAACACTCATAGCTCACTTGAAAGTCTCAATGTCTCAAGGCATGGCACCCATCTCTCTCCTTAGTGGCAGACACTACATATAGTGTGCTCTTCATGGATCATGAGCACAGATCATCTCATGCAAACCCAAGTAAAAGAGCAACAAACTTCAACACTTTCAGGCTCCAACACTCATTACTCAGTGTCAGAGGATGCTCAAGCTGCTCTTTCATGGATACCACAAATGTAGTGCCTTATTCCAATCTTAGACCTTCCGGTGCACTGCCATTCCGTTGGAGCAAAAGAAAAGGAGGAGTGTGTGGCCAAAAACTCAGGCCCAGGGGATCAAGGGACTGTACACTGTCAGAGGTTGCCAGTACATGACAGGTAGCTTTTGCTCTTTTCACTGAAACTCTGGATCTGTGGCAAAACCAGATCCTCCCTTTTCTTTGATTTTCATCGCTAGTTGATGATGCAAACAAATTACTTTGGGAGTGACCAGTTAACGTGCTGGCGATCACTTGTTCAGCTTTGCTACTTTCTGGGTGCTGGGCTGTAGGCCAAGGCTTCCTGTTTTCATCTAGCTGTCAATAATGGGAGTTAGGATTCGGCGTGGTCATTTGTTCTGCAGGGTATCATTCTCCCTTTGACTCTGGAAGATCCTAGGGAACCTAATGATGTAGGAAATGTAACACAATTATTAGTTTCCTTCAATTGAGTACAAAAAACAGTTCAATATTTAGCAAAGGGACTGCAAACAGGTTGCCTGCAATCTTCAAAAGAGTGGCCATATGCCATGGGACTATCATGATCTAAAATACTCTGTCATTCTCATAGAATACAAAACAAAAACAGTGACTCCAGTTTCTTCAATTGGATTTTCATATGAGAGCATATCCTCTACCATCTAAGGGTAGATACCTACATGAAGAATCTATGTGAGTGGATGTCCTCACACATAATACATAATGACATTGTCTAATGGGGTAAACACATTTTTCTCTCAATGATTAAGTCTAAGTGTTCCTAAATTCCTCATCTAGAACATCTCAAGGCGAATACAGACATGTAGACAAAGGCTAATTATCAAAATGTGGAAACAAAAAGACAATAACTAGAGAGTCCTGGTGTTTCCATTATTAAAACACATCTGGTCTATCAAAGATGAAAGCAGCAGAAAAACTAAACGTATAGTGTCTCCTATTGAGGTGGAAAACTTATCTTACTATAATATTAAGTCAGTTAAACAGTCTATCGCTACTCTTATCAGTCAGACTGGAAAACATCAAAAATAGGCCTAAAGAAAATTCCTAAAAATCTGTGTGGTCATACAAAAGAGAATTATACATAATATGGTGGACCCTAGTACATCACTGCACTCTAGAAGTGTGAGCCTGAACAAAGGAATACGGAAAGAAGAAATAGAAGTAGGACACGGCTAAAATACCCAATAACTAGGCACAATGCAACATCAGGGGAGAAGCCACAAAAGAAAAATCTATAGGAAGAACAAAAATTACTTGGGTGATAGTCAAGTTTGTGACATAATACCAAAAGCATGGACACAAAAGTCACAATAGTGCAGAAATTTGGACTCTACCACTGGCCCCTACACCATATACGGTAATCTCAGCTAATGGTCCAGTTCCTTCTGCAGGAAAAAAATGAAAAGTTTAGGTCACCTTTAACAAGAGCCACAAATCTATAATTTCATCCTTAGGTCCAATCAAGGATACATAAATCTAGAACTACCTGGTCCTTGAGGGAGAGGGCAGTATCATGACTCCTGTATATCTCTTTTTATTTTACTTCAATACTATTATTGCCAAATGTTGACATACACTGGTGAGGTGTTGTCTATTCTTGTCCACAGCATGCAAACATCATGTCTGTGAAATTTAGTATCAACACAAATTTTACCCAGCTATTGTAAAGTGACACATATCGTCATACATGTTTCCTCACAATACAGGCAAACTTGTAATAATTTCTTAAGCAGCAAGATAAAACACAAACAACATATGCCAAGCCATCAGATATACATTCAATATAGCAAGCACAAAAAGCATAGACAAATTACAATAGCATATATAAATAAGCAGTGATGCATGCATTCATGCATCCCAAAACCCAAAATGCAGGCCTGCTTAATTTGTCAGGTTTAGAATCAAAATCAAAAATTGCACCACAATTATACTTTCATTTACTCTCAAAATTAAATTACACTTTCACTGACTCTCCCTTTTGACAGGAGATCACCAGTCACTGAAGATTGAACTGTCAAATAAAACTTACTGTGTCACTTCTGACACGCAGGACCAGCAGGAACGATTCATAAAGGAAAAATGCAAAATCATGAAAAAAAACACACAAACATTTCTTTGCAAAGAAGTCATTATAAAAAATACCCATCTCTTTTCAACATACTGCTGACTGCACATAACATACAGAAATACCAACTGTAATTAACCTTCTTCCGTAAACATACTAAAATGTAACTTTCCAAAAGTAAAACTCATCCACAGACACTCTACGTGTCCCCTTGCACCAGCAGGCCCTAGAGGCCCTGCTTGATAACACCTCAGCAGAACATCTGTTTTCACTTACTCCTAAACCCCCACCTCACTGACCTTAAGGTCAAACTCTGCCTGGCGCACTCCGTGCGCCCCTTGGCCCCCCTCTCTTCATATTCCCTCACTCGCGCCCATGGGCGTCCACAGGGGAGGGCAAGGGGGGGCACTTGCCCCCCCCTGGAACACCGGTCCGTCACTATTGACTGCCCCCACAGTAGTGGTTGTCTGCAGGGCCGTAAATTTTAAAAGCGTGAGAAAGCACTTGCAATGACGGTCCTGCTGATGGGCAAGAGAGAAGGTCCGGGCCTGGCTGCTCCCACAGCTTGAAGCAAAGGCGCACCTAGAGTCAAATTTCGGGGGGGGGGCACATTTTTCAAGCTAAGGAAGAGTGGAGCTGCAGCCAGGGGCCCTAGGAAGGGGTGAAAACCATCAAAGCCTCATTAACGCCGGCACCGAATTACACAATTCGCCCACAGATGCAATGGGTGTGTCTACCTGTTTTTTGCGAAATCAATTGGAAAGTCCTCCTGTGCACTCGTGAATTATTCGTACTCAAGCTATATTCCTTTCTTTTGTTGGTGCTACTACATCCTGGTACCTACTCTTTGGGTGCCCTTTCGTATACCATATCATGTGTGGTGCAGACACTTCTGTTCCGATGGATGTGTGCACTTTTCAGCGATCATAAGCACTAGTATTACAGAAGGGTCTGCATATGAAATGGTTTATGGAGTTTACGCCTTGAGCTCCTCATGTTCATTGCAGTATCGAGTGTAGCCCCTGGACCACTGTCTGTACTCACTGTCGCCTGCCATGATTCACGAAGGGAAAGCTGTCCCACAGAGACATCTTTTCTTCTCTGAATCATGTACCAACTGCAGCTCAGTGTTGGTATCAGATCAACGGTTTGCGACTGCCATTGCGTTTGAAAACCATTGATATATGTCATTGTAAATTGCAATTTGAAGATAGCACCCTTTCCACTGCCCCTCCAAATTCCAATATGAAGTAAGATGCAGAACCCCTTTTGTCAATCATGAGGGTTATACACAACTCTAAAAAGGGGTTTTGCAGTAGCAACCACTGTGATGCTGCAAATTGTAAGCTTTATGACCACAACATCCTTTTGTATTTGAGGGCCCTAGTTATTTAGATAAAGCAGGATGTGCAGTGAAAGGAATGACGTTACAAATGAGTAGTGCCTTTAATGCTCTGGAAATGCTAGGATCTCCAATCTACCTCTCTCTCTCTACCTCTCTCTCTCTCTCTACCTTTCTCTCTACCCCTCTCTCTCTACCTCTCTCTCTCTCTACCTCTCTCTCTCTCTACCTCTCTCTCTACGTCTCTCTGTCTATGTCTCTCTTTACCTCTACCTCTCTCTCTACACCTCTCTACCTCTCGCTATCTCTCTCTCTCTCTCTACCTCTCTCTCTACCTCTCTACCTCTACCTCTTTCTCTACCTCTCTCTCTACCTCTCTCTCTCTCCCTCTCTCTCTCTCTACCTCTTCCTCTCTATCTATCTCTCTCTCTCTCTACCTCTCTCTCTACGTCTCTCTCTCTATGTCTCTCTTTACCTCTACCTCTCTCTCTACACCTCTCTACCTCTCGCTATCTCTCTCTCTCTCTACCTCTCTCTCTACCTCTCTACCTCTACCTCTCTCTCTACCTCTCTCTCTACCTCTCTCTCTCCCTCTCTCTCTCTACCTCTCCCTCTCTATCTCTCTCTCTCTCTACCTCTCTCTGTACCTCTCTCTCTACCTCTCTCTCTCCACCTCTCTCTCGCTCTACCTCTCTACCACTACCTCTCTACCTCTACCTCTCTCTCTACCTCTCTACCTCTACCTCTCTTTTTACCTCTCTCTCTCTCTCTCTACCTCTCTCTACCTTTCTCTCTACAACTCTCTCCCTGTCTCTCTTTACCTCTACCTCTACCTACCTCTCTACACCTCTCTCTACACCTCTCTACCTCTCGCTATCTCTCCCTCTCTCTCTCTCTCTCTCTCTACCTCTGTCACTCTCTACCTCTCTCTCTCTACTTCTACCTCTCTACCTCTACCTCTCTACCTCTACCCCTCTATATCTCTCTCTACCTCTCTCTCTACCTCTCTCTCTACTTCTCTCTCTCTACCTCTCTCTCTCTACCTCTCTCTCCACCTCTCTCTCTTTACCTCTCTACCACTACCTCTCTACCGCTACCTCTCTACCACTACCTCTCTACCTCTACCTCTCTCTCTACCTCTCGCTCTACCTCTCTCTCTACCTCTCTCTCTCTACCTCTCTCTCTACCTCTCTCTCTCCCTACCTCTCTCTACCTCTACCTCTCTCTCTCTCTCCCTCTCTCTCTCTCTCTCTCCCTCTACCTCTCTCTCTTCCTCTAAGGCTCTCTCTCTACCTCTACCTCTCTCTACCTCTCTCTCTCTCTACCCCTCTCTCTCTCTACCTCTCTGCCTCTACCTCTCTCTCTACCTCGATCTCTCTCCCTACCTCTACCTCTCTCTCTCTACCGCTCTCTCTAACCCTCTCTCTACCTCTCTACCCCTCTCTACCTCTCTCTCTTCCTCTCCCTCTTCCTCTCCCTCTCTACCTCTCTCTCTCTCTCTCTACCTCTCTCTCTCTGCCTCTCTCTCTATCCCTCTCTACCTCTCCCTCTACCACTCTCTCTCTACCTCTCTACCTCTACCTCTACCTCTCTCCCTCTACCTCTCGCTCCCTACCTCTACCTCTCTCTCTACCTCTCTCTCTCTACCTCTCTCTCTACCTCTATTACTCTACCTCTCTCTCTCTCTCTACCTCTCTCTCTCTCTCCACCACTCTCTCTCTCTCTACCTCTCTCTCTCTCTCTACCACTCTCTCTCTCTCTACCTGTACATCTCTCTCTACCTCTCTCTCTCTCTACGGCTCTCTCTCTCTCTCTCTCTCTCTCTCTCTATCTCTTTATCTCTTTACCTCTCTCACGCTCTCTACCTCTCCCACTCTCTCTCTACCTCTCTACCTCTACCTCTCTACCTCTACCTCTCTCTCTACCCCTCTCCCTCTACCCCCCCCTCTCTCTCTCTCTCTCTCTCTCTCTACCTCTCTCTCTCTACCTCTCCCTCTATCTCTATACCTCTCTCTCTACCTTTACACCTCTACCTCTCTCTCTCTCTCCCCACCTCTACCTCTACCTCTTTTTACCTCTTTCTACCTCTCTCTCTCTACCTCTCTCTCTCTACCTCTCTCTCTACTTCTCTCTACTTCTCTCTACCTCTGTATCTCTACCTCTCTACACCCCTCTCTCTCTCTACCTCTCTCTACCTCTCTGAACCTGTCTACCTCTCAACCAGTTGAATTCCGTCAGTATTTCAAATCTGCGCATGAAACGTGGGTAGGATGAGCCGTGCAGCTCAGCAAGGGATGTTCTTTTTACATCATTTTTATTTAATAGAATTGGGAAGCAGGAGAGCAGTCTCAAAGTTGAGATAGGGATTAACATACACTGGTGACAGCTTTTGAATTGGCTTTAAAACCATTCAAAGATGGCTGCAACATCTACGTGGGATGTGGTGGACTAAGTGGCAGCCGGAGCCATATAGCACTGCTTGTCATTTAAAAAAAAAACAGCATTGACATAGCCAATAGGTCTCCCCTTTGGGCCCTTATACGTGTTTAGTTGTCTAGTACAATATCCTTGGTGCAACAACTTCAAGTGTTGCATGGCTAAACACTTATAAGGTCCCAAAGGCGAGACCTATTGGCTATGCCAATGCTTGTTTGTTTTTTCCTCTGTTTCATTGTGGTTGCCAAGTAATCTGCTGTGAAGCCTCACATGATTTTTTCTCCCACCCCATGGGATTCTTTGTTTATTTAAGCTTGTTGTCTTATTAGATTTTTTTATTTGTTTATTTAATACTTGTGCTCAATCATGTCGGAGGATGGTGATGAAGTAAAACTGTTGCCCCCCCCTGGAAACATTTCTGCGGACGCCTATGCTCGCGCCGACAAAGACAAAACCTTCCAAGTCATTCAAACCCTCAACAGTCAACTCTATGAAAAAAAACACATGTTATATAAATGACTTCTTTTAGGGGCTAAAATTCATTTTAGTCTTAGATTATGAAAACATTTACTGTGAAGAATTTGCTGTGCACAACAACATAACATACCAGCTGAAAACAACAGTTTGTTACCAACCTATGCAATGATACTCATTCCATCAACCCTAAGGATGAATATCCAAATGGGCCCCGCCAAAATTAGAACCTTCAATCCTGATATTAAACAAAAACCCGTGCACCAGGCACATTGGCTCACTGAGGCATTAAAGCAACCCGAAATAAGAACAACTGTCAAATTTGTATGATGCCTAAATATATGCATTTACCAAAACCTAAAGCACTTTAAAAGCTACTCTAAATGGCAAGAATGCCTCTTTTAATAGTCTAATTTACCCATTTTCGACTTTGGAATTTAGGGAACTTAAAAGTTAATATCCTATGGTTGTTTTACATATTACTCATCCTTAGAATGTCCTTTATACATCAGAGAGATTGAACATTGGACATCTCACATGTAAATCCTAGACAAATGAGTGTTTTACGCCTGCGCCAAGTGAAAACCAACATGCAAATTACCTAATTATTCAGTAACACATAACTTAAATCAAATTTTAATGCTAGGAGGTCATAGTATGAGTACTAAGCTTTATAAATATCAAAAAACGATTTTAAAAGGCACTTATTTTTTTTTGCAGATAATTTTACCATAATTAATAATTTTTCTTTCAATGAAACCATTTATCTTTTTTATGAGAATACCACATATAAAGGTAAGCTGCATCCCTTGCCTATCATTTTAGATGCATTCATTTATGCGCCTAAGCACAAAAGCCCAACTTTAAAAATGACAGTTTTCGCGCCACAAATTTCTTTCATTTTAAAAGGACACTCAGTATTTTAGCAAAAAACCCAAAAATATATTTTGAAAAAATGCTTAAGAGAGGAAAACCGCAATATAAACATCTTCCAGTGATACAAATGATGACCCTTATTTGTGTAACCCTCTAAAACTCTATTCTGAAATGAAAAAGCCAACTGCAATTAACTAACGGCTAAGTCCTGGGCTGAATAAACATTCCGATGCTATTCATGGCCTTCGGAAAACAACATCTGCTGCCTTAACGGCTGGAGGGCTCTGCAAGGGCTGAAACCTGAGCAGATTTTCAGTCTTACTGAAAACAGACATTGCAAGTTTTAAAATGCGTGTGCAATAAGATGCATTTAAATGTAGCAAAGATTCACTGTAGCTGAAATGTTTGCCTTTGACATATACTACAATGCATGTAAGTAAAAATGTACATGCACTACAATGCATGGAAGTAAAAATTCGTTTTTCTACTAAACACACTGTTTCCATTTTGATGGCTTTCATTCCTAATGAATGTGATTTTTAACTTTATCTAATTTAAGCATTTAACAGTTTGCACATATGCGTTTTTGCTTAGTCTATAAATTAAATAACAACATATAGCGATTTCAGCATGTGACATAGTAAATTACTGGAGTTTCATTTAATTTCTACTTAATATTAATTAATCTGACATTTTACTTAACAGACTGAAAACATAAAAAAACACAAACACACTTTGAGCTCAATTCAGAGAGAAAGAGAAAGGATTCTAACACTGAAGACACACAATACAGGGCTGTAAGCATGTGTTTCATAAATTTGCGCCAACGCTATTCACAACAGAAATTACAGTAACAGTAAAAAAAAAAAACACATTTAAACACACATGGAACCCACAGGTCAACACATAGGACTGAAACAGAGGGCAGCACACAGACTATACTCAAACCAACCCATTTGTAGATACCAACTGTAAGTCATATTTACAAGAAAGACTTCTCAATAGTTCTCCAAAAGACTGCATGTGCAGAAAGCCACAATACTCTTAATACACTAACTTTGACAGGCAGAACACCAAAAATCGTTCTGCATATTTCCATTTATAAAATTTGCACAGAACAAAGGATCCTTACATGTATTATGTCATATTTGAATTCCCTGGGGATACAAAATCACCAAGGAAGAAATATGTTGTACACCTAAACCTATTTAGGTATCCCTTCTAAGGGAAGCCGGCTGCGATTCCTCAAGTCATAAACTGGCGCCCACCAAACAAGCAGCACATCCTTCGAAGTGCGCGGCAAACAGGCATTGCTTCAAAAATAGTGCAAAATATACACTATTTATAGGGAAAGAGCGCTTAAGGTACCTTCTTAGTACATTGCGCTATACACATAAAGTTTGAGGAAAAGTCCTCACATTGCCTGCCTATATGAGTTGCAACACATACATTTCATAATCATAGATTCACATTCAAAAAGACTAGTCCCACGAATTCAAATAGCCACAGCAAGCGTATCCTAAAACTGCCTTGCCAATCCCAGGCTTCCAAAAGCTCGCAGCAAGTACCGTAGAACGGTTCTTACCAATCAAGAGCGTCCAAATTCTAACTGCCAAGTTCTAAATGACCTAACGTTCTCTTTTTTTTTTTTGTGAATACTCAGCCAAAAATGTTCCCAGTCAGGGGTGACATCATGTGGAGGATCAAAATCAGGGATCAGAAACACACTGGGCTGCAGATAAAGAATCCTCAGAATTTCCTGTGCACAGAGAACCTTCTTGGCAGAATCCAGTCCTGAGCCCCTCTGTAGATATTCTGTCTCCTGACAAGATCACCCCTTCAGATAGCCAGAAATCTGGAATATCAAAGAACAAGTTTATTAACTCACATGAGGTGAGGCTACGTCACACAGAAGCCGTGGCCCCTGTAGGAGGTAGTCTGAGGAATTCAGGAAGCTTGAGCTTTATATACATATCAGAGTTACATAGGAAACACAACTGCAAGGGGCAGTCCTGGCTCATGCAAGCACACAACAACACCTAATATGGACATGTAAGATCTGCTTGCTCAGCCAAGTGGGAGGAGCTAACAGTTTTCAGAACGTAGTGAACACATTCCTATGTGAGGCTAATCAGTAACAGATTTAGACCCTACCGGGCATTTCTGAGCATGCGTGAAAGTGGAGGAGGCCAAACATATCCTGTTACTGGGCAGACTTCAGGCGCAACTAACAGAAAGGTAGGACAAAGCACATGGTGAGCACATGGCAGCACATGGCAGACAAAATGGCTGCCGGAAACACAAAATGGCTTCTATAAAGCGGACAAGATAACTTCTAAATACAAGATGGCTTCTGCTAACGCTAACCCAGTGCTGCCAATTTACAACAACGGCAAAAACACCCACCACCCACATGGTGAAACAGCAAGGTAGTAGGCATGGGGAACTAAGAGAAGATATGCAGGCCTATAAGGGGGCATGGCCGGAACATGATGGCCGCTTGGAGTTGTAGCTCCGTTGCAAAACCACACACCAACTTCCAGAGTGGTGCATTTCCGTGCTCAATTTCCTTTAGAAAACCAATTTTCTGCAATCGGAATGCAGGTAGCTCACATAAAACTATGCAATGCATCTCTTCAACCCTGCCTGACAGAGAACTGCATCGCGATGTCCCTGTAGGCAAGTGCACTAAGATGGCGCCTGAGGAGCTGCGGGACAGCGCCTGGAGGCCGAGACAATCAACCTGGTAATCTTTCAGCAGATGAGGCTCTCAACACTGCCTGCCCTCTTCCTGACTAATGGACTTGCCGGCTGCCCCTTCAGGGTGGGAAACTCTCACTTCTGACTATGCCTGCCTTCACCCATTAAGAAGTACGAGTGCGGCTGGAGGGGGACGGGCCTGCAAACCTGTCCTGCGTTTGTCTATGCGGTTGGATCCGTTCTGGGGACCCCACAATCGGGAGGCAAACGGGCACTGGGAAGTGCTGGGAAATGAATCAACATCGGGGAGCTCTGCCGCACCTCGCAATCCAATAACATCAAATTACAAAAATAAATATTAACATGGAGTCAACTGCAAGGTGCCAGAGACATCCACTTGCACCTTCTCTGCAGGCTTCCCCCTGCACGTATGCTCAACATGTGAAGGCCCCAGCCCATTGTTTCCGATATGCCACTTTGTCAATGGACTTAGCTGAAGTAACAATTCCTAAGATCCAGAGACAATACCACCTACAGAGTCTTGGAGATCAACAGACTCAATTTGCCTGACTCTAAGATGGCTGCAAAGCTACACTCCTCTTCCTATCCTGCCACAGTTGCCAGCTCCACCAGCCCATCTCTGAACTTTTGGTCCCTCCCTAATCCTCATTTTTAAACAGCCGAAATGTATGACCAATTCCCGGTAGTGCTGGTACACCGCTTTGACCGTCACCTACCCAGCCGGACCTCAGACTTATGTCTTTTCTCTTTCTCCGCTGCTAGCTCCCTGCTCTCCCTAGCCTTTTTCTTTTCTTTTCTGTTCTGTGGATTTTGTTTTTTCTTGGTCACTAATAACTCTTACCTCTTACCTTTCTGTAATTAATGTGATTATTTTGTAACTTGTAACACTCTAGTGAATTATATAAAGCGCTCTGATAACTCCAGGTCAAGCCAGCGCTATATAAAACTCAAATAAATAATTAAAATAAGTATGTGTAAAGCAGTAGCACGCTGGCTGGCTACATAAAATGGCCATTAGCCACATGGTCACAATAACCAGCAAGGGGGCATGGCCTCAAACGAAGAAGAAGTGCAGGCCTATGGCAAAAGCACACTGGTTGGCTACACATAATGGCCACCAGCCACATGGTCAAACTTCAGAACAACAACAACAAGCAAAGAGGCATGGCCATTAACAAAGGAGACATGCAGGCCTATGGGGAAAGCACACTGACTTGGAACACAAAATACTAGCCACATGGTCACAAACTGACTACACAAAATGGCCCCTTGCCACATGGCATAATGATTCTTTGTAACACAGAGAACACAAAATTCAGCAATGCCATAACATAAAATTAACTGGCTAAAAATATTATCAACAGCACACATCCACCAAATGCATTACCCTACCTAAACACTGTTTGCAGCAGAAAAACGTGAAAAACCACAACACATTCACATTTTGTATTTTAATCCAATGACATCCATCCCCTTAATGGTGCTTCAAATCTACAGACACCACAGAAAAAGTTGTTTCATGCACCCTTGAATAGTACAGTGCCTATGGGCTAGAAGGCCCATTGGCAAACTAGGTCACATAATGAATGTAATCAATCACTATTGAAAAATTATTAAAATACATAGAGAGAAAATGTACTGCACTGTGCAACATTTTCCTTAACAAAAGAAGATACATGTTATGCACAAAAAAAACTAGGCCCCCACAACAATAAATATAATAAATCGAATAAAAGTACAGATGTATTGGCTTGGTCGAACAAACAACACCATTATACATTGGTTTTTAAACGTACTTGTGATCCCAGTGAAAAGTGACCAGGAGAGGGACAAAGCACTGGAAGAAGCCTGCTGGGAGGTTGGTGTCTCTGGGGCACTTCCTTCTGCTTTAAAAAAAAAGTTCATGAAAAATGGCTTCTCGCACAAAAAAAAAACACTCCAATTTACAGTTTGAGAAGACAATCCACTTCATATGATTCTAAACTGCATTTTCAAGCAGAAAAGCTGCTCGACTCCTCCGTTTACGATCACTATCAACTCTAAGATTCTAGATTGGTTCTGACGCAGCCAGAAGCCATGCAAGTGAGCGCAAAGTCTCACAGGCGCTCTGTAGCAGTGTGATAAGTTTCAAGGGCACTCACAAATGGCATGAGAGTCTTGACACTCACAATTGAGCGCCAAAAGAAAACTTGACGTAAAAATGGGGAAACAAACTCTGCTTCCTGCCTGAATGGTGGAATTCAGAAATTCCACGTTCCTATGTGTAGTGCCCGAATTCCACAAACTCCGCAAGGCGAGCGTAGATTACCGCCTATGATTAATTAAGATATCTTTTGAATTATATATTAGGTGCTGGTTGTTGGGCTTGTAGGGATAAAGGGATGTTAATCAAATATGTTTAATTTAATATTAGTTAAATATTTATAATTGTTTAATTGATAAGTCTGTAAAATATGTAATTATTATAATTTTTTTAGATTTTAGGTCTGTGTTGTTTAGTTTGTAGAGTTATAGGGTGGGATGCAATTTAAGTTATAATAGATATAAAAAGTGTTATTCACTCATTAAACATTGTGTTATTTATTATGTTATGTGTTAACTGTTTTATTATTTTGAATTTCAACTACATTTTAATTGTTGGTTTTATGATTGTGAGAATATGATGTGGTATTTTATTTATTTTCATTTTATTAGCTTCACCGTATAAAATTGAATATGCATTGTAATAAATATGTAATTTGTTCAACTCTTTTATTTATATAGCCGATTTTTTTATTTAAATATTTAAATTTCCTGTTATTGTATGTGGTTTTAAAAATGTTTATTTACATGAAGTGAGCTACTTTCTCTCCACTGTTGCACGGACTGGAGCAGGAATAGTAAATTGTACCCCTCCGAATTACAACACTTTCCCTACTCCTGCATCAACTGGAGTGGGAATAATAATTTGTACCCCTTCTGAGACCAACGCGTTGCCCATTGTTGCACAGACTGGAGTCGAAATAATAGATTTGACATCTCCTGAGTTTAACACTTTCCCTACTGTTGCACAGACTGGAGCTGTATTAGCAAATTTTACCCCTCCTGAGTCGAACTTCTTGCACAGAGTGGAGTGCAAATAGTAATCCCCCCGCCCCCCTCTGCAATCCAACACTTTCCTTACTGTTGCACCAATTGGAGTAGGAATAGGGAATTGTACTTCTCCTGAGTCTAACACTTTCCCTGCTGTTGCACAGACTTGAGTGGGGATAGTAAATTGTACCCATCTGCAATCCAACACATGTCCTACTGTTGCACCTGCTGGAATAAGAATAGTACATTTACTCCTTGCGCCTTCCGGCTTACATTAAAGTGCCTTGGTCTCCAGAATTTCCGCCCTGAAGAGACCCCAAAAATGATAGAGGGTCTAAACGTCATCGAAAATTAATAAAGGATATTCAGAAGAACACTAGAACACACTCCATGACCATATGATTTATTCTGAAACCTTAAAGGACATCCTTTTAACTCCAATACCCAACCCTTTGTTCTAAAACTGTCCCTTTAGCTTTATTCACGTGTTGGTTATGGTCACTTTACTGGGGTAAAATGAATGATTAGAGAACTGTGCACAGCTTTTTAACTTATGGTATGAATAAGTTAGAAAGTCATTAGGTGCTCTTGGGTATCGCCTATCACCCTCAGGCGAATAACTGTATTGTAAAATAACGTGTGATCAATGAACCATTGATGACATCCCCAAGGCACTCAAACTGGTGTATTCCTCCAAAAAATTCAAGTAAGGAGTAAATGTTGAACATTCAATATGTATTTAATTTCATACAAAGATTTCTTCTCTTCACAAAATTGGTATTGGTAGCTTAATCAAGCTAGATATTCCATTCATATCGCTTTAAAGACATTCCGATTCAAAAATGCATTTCCAATTCAGCATTATACATTAGTAGACCTTGCTCCAATGCATTTCGGGCCACCGCCCTTCATCGGGGAGCATCTATAATAAAAAGATAATAACGCTTCTGTAATATTCATGTTAAATACCAGACAGTGAAAAACGGGTAAGGAAAAAGGGGAAAGTCACCATAATCTATCTAAATACACCCAAACTTGTATATCACTTGTCGCTATTCAACTCGGACACAACAACAGCAATAGTATCTTATTATCGAAATTTGGGGTAAAAGAGCAGTTGACGTGTTAACAATTAAAGATAACATGGTCGCGGTTCTACAAGGTAACCATTATCAAAAAAGCGCGTCAAACAGACGATGCTGCATTTTAAACTTACATGTCTCCGTAGTTCGTAGCGTTCCCATGCCACGAACCGGCAAAATTGAACCGGATGTGTTACGGCTGTTGTGCAACAACAGCCGGGGTCAAATGCTGGAAGTTAAAAGACGGACTATAGTAGTAAAGGGCTATGGAGCTAAAAGAAAGACTATGTCGCGCTACAGTTTACTGAAGATAGAGTACTATGCATTTAGACAAAAATATAATGAAAATAAATGAACAATACCTACGTTAAAAATGGAAAATAAATCTAGACTGGTATTTATAGATTGCATTATATGAAATACATGCGCTGTCAGCAAGCAGGGTAAACGAACAGAAAGACACAAAGGCTAGCAGGTCATAAGTAACACGCAAATTCCACTCTGTCATTAAGACCAAAGGGTTTGGTCGAATTAAGTTTGTAAATCCAATAATTTTCACGTTGAAGCAGCATCCTGTTATTGTCTCTGCCTTCTGCTTTCTGGATGATTTCTAATGCCATGAATTTTAATTGGGATATGTTGTGGTTCATGTCCAAAAAATGTGATGCCACTGATGATTTGAGATTCTTGGTTCGAATGTTAGACTTATGTTGGTTTAAGCGAATCTTAAGTTTGCGTTCAGTCTTACCTACATACACCTTTCCACACGGACATTTTAAAAGGTACACTAGGTTACTAGAATCACATGTAGCTGTGACTTTAAGATTGATGTTAAATCCTTTCATTGGATGTGATATGGTGTTTCCAGTGATAACGTTGTGGCAATTGTTACAATTATTGCATGGTCTAGTCCCTTTAGTTGGTGGATGTTGTTCCATAGGTTGTTTAAGGATCTCTCCTAAGTTCTTACTCCTTGTATGAGCAAATATTGGTTTGTGTTTGAACATGTCTTTGAAATCCATCTCTAATTCTAGCATTGGCCAATGCTTGAGAATGATTTATTTGTAGGTGTTACTGACATTTGAAAACTTTGATACTATGACCATCCGGTCACTAGATTTGTCTTTTTTGTGCTGTTGTAGCAAACTCAATCGATCCATTTGATCTACCTCTTTTTTGGCCTGTGCCAATATTTTGTCTGGATATTTTCTCTCTTTAAATCGATCAATTATTTCATTCATTCTTTTTTCTGTCTCTGTGAAATCTGAACTTATTCGTTTCACTCTCATCAGCTGAGATTTAGGTAGATGGTTCTTCAATGAATCCTGACGGAAGCTACTATAATGTAGCAAGTTATTGCGGTCTGTGGGTTTTCGAAAGATATCCGTTGTGATCTTATTGTTTTGAAGAGTGACTTGGACATCCAAGAAGGTAATAGTTTTAGAATCAATTGTCCATGTGAACTGAATTCGAGGATTCGCTGAGTTCAACATCGATAGAATAGTTCTAAGTTCTCTCGTGTGTCTTTCCAAAGTATAAAAAGATCATCAATGAATCTTGTGTACATTTTAAGATGTTTGTTCCACTTTGTGTTGGTCCAGATGAGGGTCTGTTCAAATTCTCCCATAAATATGTTAGCATATGCCGGGGCAGCGCTGTTTCCCATACTGGTGCCCACTAGTTGCAGAAACCAGTTGTCTTTGTAATTGAAATAACTATGATACAAAGTAAACATTGTGAGTTCCATCAAAAATATTTTCATTGGTTCATCCACTTCTAGTTTCAAGATAGCCTGTTCCATAGATTCTATGCCTTCTTTGTGTGGGATATTCGTATATAATGAATTAACATCCGCAGTGCATAACCATAATTGTTCATTGGGCTCCATTTGAATAGCTTCCAGTTTTTTCAAAAAATCTGTGGTATCACGGATATAGCTGGGTAGAGATTGTACAACAGTTTGTAGGTGGCGGTCCAAAAATTGTCCAATTGGCTGATGTATACTATTTCGAGTTGATACTATCGGTCGAATTGGGGGATCCATGAGATTTTTATGTATTTTAGGTGTGGCATATATATTTGGACTTTTGGCATTGGTCTTCAACAGAAAGTTTTTGTTTTTTTGGTTGATCACTCCTAGTGATGTTGCTTTCTCAACGATCTCTGTTAAAGTTTTCATATATTCCATGGTAGGGTTGCCTGGAAGCTTTAAATATGTTTGATCGTCTGATAGGTGATCTTGAAGTTTCTGGTGATACATGGTTGAATTCATTATCACTAATCCACCACCTTTGTCTGCTTTCATGCAGATTATATCCTGATTGTTAGCTATTTTCTTTAGTGTGTCACGATCTTTTTGAGTCATGTTCTTGTATTGGTGTTTATGAAAGTTGATTGATGTCAGATCTCGTTTCACCAATTGTTCAAACAGATCAATGGTTTTGTGGCTCTGTGGAGCTTGAAATGAACTTGTTGTTTTAAGACCCATTAAGGGGTCAGGTTCTTTAATCCCTGTTGGAGGCATGATGTTTGTAAAGAAATGGCGTAATTTGAGTTTTCTTGTCAATTTAAATGTGCTAATTTCTAGCTCTAGTAAATCCGTTGTTGTCGTTGGTACGAATGAAGTGCCTTTTTGTAATAAATTCATCTCTTGATCTGTAAAAGAATAGTCAGATATGTTAATGACTAGTTGAGATTCTGTTTTTTCTTGTTGTCTTTTTTCGGCTTTGTTGTACTCCTTGTTTGAGGTTGACCTGTTTTTGATTTTGCTCCTCCTGGATCTTCTGGTTCTACGACCTGTTCTAAAAAATCCACATTGGGTACTGTTGAGGTTGAACTTGACGCTTGTTCAGTCGATGTTGTTGGTCGCGTTACTGGTTGTTTTCTCTGACGATTAGAAATGTCACTATCTGATGATGATGTTTCAGTATTTTGAGTGTAGGGGCGACTTCGTCTTTTTTGGGCGTACACCTCCGCCCAGGTGTAGACCTCCCCTAATTTATAGTCAAGTGTATCGCGACGGTACTTCCTCAATTTCCGGTCATTGATCTCATTGGTATGTTTATCCAATTGTTGTTTAATGTCATTCATAAGAGAATCTAATTCATCCGCCGTCATGTTTTTCTTGAGTTCTTCATTAGTTTCATTTATTTCTTTTTCAAGATCTAGTAAGATGTTAGATAGTTCCTCTATGATCAGAAGGATCAAATCCAAGCTGCACTTATTCAATATCGCGTACCAGCGATCCTGAAAGGTTTTTGAGTTTTTACACAATGAAGGTTTCAATGCAATTCGCAGACCTCGGTGAATGCGCTGAGTTTTGTGATACTTCACTAACGTGTTAGCATGTAGTTTTTGATTGATTTGTCTTTTGGACAGATAGATAAGTTGTTTTATGTTCTGTTCTTTGTTCCTGCTTGTTGACGATTGTGAGATGTCCTCGTGGATGAGAGCATATATTCTAGAGGCTTCTTCATTGGCAAATGCAAAAGTATCGGCTCTTGCTTCCGTTGAGCGTGCTATATCTTCATATTCCATGTTGGATTAACAGTTCTATATTGGATTAACAGTTCTAGATGCGTGCAGAACAGTTCTATGGTGTGATAGAATGAAGTAAAATGAATGATTAGAGAACTGTGCACAGCTTTTTCACATATGGTATGAATAAGTTAGAAAGTTATTAGGTGCTCTTGGGTATCGCCTATCCCCCTCAGGCGAATAACTGTATTGTAAAATAACGTGTGATCAATGAACCATTGATGACATCCCCAAGGCACTCAAACTGGTGTATTCCTCCAAAAAATTCAAGTAAGGACTAAATGTTGAACATTCAATATGTATTTAATTTCATACAAAGATTTCTTCTCTTCACAAAATTGGTATTGGTAGCTTAATCAAGCTAGATATTCCATTCATATCGCTTTAAAGACATTCCGATTCAAAAATGCATTTCCAATTCAGCATTATACATTAGTAGACCTTGCTCCAATGCATTTCGGGCCACCGCCCTTCATCGGGGAGCATCTATAATAAAAAGATAATAACGCTTCTGTAATATTCATGTTAAATACCAGACAGTGAAAAACGGGTAAGGAAAAAAGGGAAAGTCACCATAATCTATCTAAATACACCCAAACTTGTATATCACTTGTCGCTATTCAACTCGGACACAACAACAGCAATAGTATCTTATTATCTAAATTTGGGGTAAAAGAGCAGTTGACGTGTTAACAATTAAAGATAACATGGTTGCGGTTCTACAAGGTAACCATTATCAAAAAAGCGCGTCAAACAGACGATGCTGCATTTTAAACTTACATGTCTCCGTAGTTCGTAGCGTTCCCATGCCGCGAACCGGCAAAATTGAACCGGATGTGTTACGGCTGTTGTGCAACAACAGCCGGGGTCAAATGCTGGAAGTTAAAAGACGGACTATAGTAGTAAAGGGCTATGGAGCTAAAAGAAAGACTATATCGCGCTACAGTTTACTGAAGATAGAGTACTATGCATATAGACAAAAATATAATGAAAATAAATGAACAATACCTACGTTAAAAATGGAAAATAAATCTAGACTTCACCAGAAACTTCAAGATCACCTATCAGACGATCAAACATATTTAAAGCTTCCAGGCAACCCTACCATGGAATATATGAAAACTTTAACAGAGATCGTTGAGAAAGCAACATCACTAGGAGTGATCAACCAAAAAACCAAAAACTTTCTGTTGAAGACCAATGCCAAAAGTCCAAATATATATGCCACACCTAAAATACATAAAAATCTCATGGATCCCCCAATTCGACCGATAGTATCAACTCGAAATAGTATACATCAGCCAATTGGACAATTTTTGGACCGCCACCTACAAACTGTTGTACAATCTCTACCCAGCTATATCCGTGATACCACAGATTTTTTGAAAAAACTCGAAGCTATTCAAATGGAGCCCAATGAACAATTATGGTTATGCACTGCGGATGTTAATTCATTATATACGAATATCCCACACAAAGAAGGCATAGAATCTATGGAACAGGCTATCTTGAAACTAGAAGTGGATGAACCAATGAAAATATTTTTGATGGAACTCACAATGTTTACTTTGTATCATAGTTATTTCAATTACAAAGACAACTGGTTTCTGCAACTATTGGGCACCAGTATGGGAAACAGCGTGCCCCGGCATATGCTAACATATTTATGGGAGAATTTGAACAGACCCACATCTGGACCAACACAAAGTGGAACAAACATCTTAAAATGTACACAAGATTCATTGATGATCTTTTTATACTTTGGAAAGACACACGAGAGAACTTAGAACTAGCTCTATCGATGTTGAACTCAGCGAATCCTCGAATTCAGTTCACATGGACAATTGATTCTAAAACTATTACCTTCTTGGATGTCCAAGTCACTCTTCAAAACAATAAGATCACAACGGATATCTTTCGAAAACCCACAGACCGCAATAACTTGCTACATTATAGTAGCTTCCATCAGGATTCATTGAAGAACCATCTACCTAAATCTCAGCTGATGAGAGTGAAACGAATAAGTTCAGATTTCACACAGACAGAAAAAAGAATGAATGAAATGATTGATCGATTTAAAGAGAGAAAATATCCAGACAAAATATTGGCACAGGCCAAAAAAGAGGTAGATCAAATGGATCGATTGAGTTTGCTACAACAGCACAAAAAAAGACAAATCTAGTGACCGGATGGTCATAGTATCAAAGTTTTCAAATGTCAGTAACACCTACAAAAAAATCATTCTCAAGCATTGGCCAATGCTAGAATTAGAGATGGATTTCAAAGACATGTTCAAACACAAACCAATATTTGCTCATACAAGGAGTAAGAACTTAGGAGAGATCCTTAAACAACCTATGGAACAACATCCACCAACTAAAGGGACTAGACCATGCAATAATTGTAACAATTGCCACAACGTTATCACTGGAAACACCATATCACATCCAATGAAAGGATTTAACATCAATCTTAAAGTCACAGCTACATGTGATTCTAGTAACCTAGTGTACCTTTTAAAATGTCCGTGTGGAAAGGTGTATGTAGGTAAGACTGAACGCAAACTTAAGATTCGCTTAAACGAACATAAGTCTAACATTCGAACCAAGAATCTCAAATCATCAGTGGCATCACATTTTTTGGACATGAACCACAACATATCCCAATTAAAATTCATGGCATTAGAAATCATCCAGAAAGCAGAAGGCAGAGACAATAACAGGATGCTGCTTCAACGTGAAAATTATTGGATTTACAAACTTAATTCGACCAAACCCTTTGGTCTTAATGACAGAGTGGTATTTGCGTGTTACTTATGACTTGCTAGCCTTTGTGCCTTTCTGTTCGTTTACCCTGCTTGCTGACAGCGCATGTATTTCATATAATGCAATCTATAAATACCAGTCTAGATTTATTTTCCATTTTTAACGTAGGTATTGTTCATTTATTTTCATTATATTTTTGTCTATATGCATAGTACTCTATCTTCAGTAAACTGTAGCGCGATATAGTCTTTCTTTTAGCTCCATAGCCCTTTACTACTATAGTCCGTCTTTTAACTTCCAGCATTTGACCCCGGCTGTTGTTGCACAACAGCCGTAACACATCCGGTTCAATTTTGCCGGTTCGCGGCATGGGAACGCTACGAACTACGGAGACATGTAAGTTTAAAATGCAGCATCGTCTGTTTGACGCGCTTTTTTGATAATGGTTACCTTGTAGAACCGCGACCATGTTATCTTTAATTGTTAACACGTCAACTGCTCTTTTACCCCAAATTTCGATAATAAGATACTATTGCTGTTGTTGTGTCCGAGTTGAATAGCGACAAGTGATATACAAGTTTGGGTGTATTTAGATAGATTATGGTGACTTTCCCCTTTTTCCTTACCCGTTTTTCACTGTCTGGTATTTAACATGAATATTACAGAAGCGTTATTATCTTTTTATTATAGATGCTCCCCGATGAAGGGCGGTGGCCCGAAATGCATTGGAGCAAGGTCTAATAATGTATAATGCTGAATTGGAAATGCATTTTTGAATCGGAATGTCTTTAAAGCGATATGAATGGAATATCTAGCTTGATTAAGCTACCAATACCAATTTTGTGAAGAGAAGAAATCTTTGTATGAAATTAAATACATATTGAATGTTCAACATTTACTCCTTACTTGAATTTTTTGGAGGAATACACCAGTTTGAGTGCCTTGGGGATGTCATCAATGGTTCATTGATCACACGTTATTTCACTTTACTGGGGTCACATAAGACACATGTTTCTCTCCATGAATATGGAAATAGTGTTAATACACAGTGGTCGTTATGAATGTGTTGTTTTGTATTACCATACATTGGTAGTTGCAAATAACAAGCACTTGCTTCGGCTGAAGTGAGTGTTGAATATAAAATTCTGTTGGGCTGTTTTCTCTCCAGTCATACGTTTCTATCTAAAGGCATGGGCTATATGGAACTTAAAAGAAACTTTATGTAGTTTTTGTACATATTGACTGTATCAAATGCTAACCACACTTAAGTCACTGCAAGATAGTAGGAACTTTGGAAACATAACACATTTTGATCTAAGTGAGTTCCTTTTGAACAATTAGGTTGAAGTTGACTGTATCTCTGCAAGGGGCAGCTCTGGCACCTCTGTGGGGGGAGCCTCCCCCCCTCGTACCATTATCTGTATGGCTGAACCCCATAACAGAAGCAGTGGGCAATTGTCATCCTCCTCCTCTTGGAGGTTTTTGGAGGGGTTATCTTTCCCCTCCTCTTCATTCCCTGTAGCTTTATGACCAGGCTAAGGACAGCTCCTAAAGTTGGGTGACATATGCTTTTTAAGTCACTTGCTCTATACTTTAATGAGCAAGTAACACAGAACTGTAACAATGAAATAATATTCACAATAAATGGCATTTTGATGTCCAACAAAAGTTCACATTGAAATTATAGTTAGAAACAATCTAGGGTTTTTATGTCATCCTATAATTGTTAATGATGTGCCTTTACAGCATGGTCTCTATTTCTGGACCTCGTTGCTACACATGTCAATTACACTGATAAATTCTTCTCCATCTTGCCTCGGGTGGATAATGGACTGAAATAATCTATGTACACATGTTTTATGGATACATTTAAAAACATTAAAATTGCCCTGCTGTGTAAAAAATATACAAAGAAATAACACTCATTCACAAACATGGCAAATGCACATACGCCATGTTACAAGTATATTACATTGCATGGTATTTTGTAAAATAGTGGACCAGTTTTATTTCACAATTGAGACAGAGTGATGGGTCCATCAATCTAAATAGATGGGAAACAGTGTCTATGGTTTGTAAACAAAATTGCATACTTGTAAATCGAAGCTTTGCTTTAAATTTGTACATTCACATATTAGCCTTGATTTGGAGTTTGTAGATGGGTATTCACAAATGTGCTGAATATCCAGTTCGCCTTACCGCAAGTGTCATAGGATAGAATGGACTTCTAGTAAGGCTGACAGACTATGCATGAAATCTGTGACACAGCGGAAAGTAAGCTAAATGCTAAATCAGGCCCTTTGTGATTTCACTTTCTATAGAATATTACCCTACAATGTAAAAATTGAGGACCATTGATGTGTGCACAATTTGCTAATTTACTCTATACTTTGTTAGTGATGTAGGTTTATGTCTGCGTTTTCCCTCCTTCAGAGTATGTGAGGGGAACTCTATGCCTAATTTTGTGGGACCATCAGTAAGATCACTGGGAATCAGAAGGCAAAGCCACAAACACAGAGGTACCCAGTAACACTGAGAGTGAGGAGGTAATTTACCATCTGACTCTGGGGTATCTGACTCTATCCAACCTCTCGTTGGTACTTATAAAACATCACAGGCCATGATGAAACCCTGACCCCATGTCCTCCCTGCTCCCATTCCTCAAGCAAGAGTGTTAGAAGAGGCACTGAAGTTTCTTAAGGACCTCTGTGTGGGGTTGGTGGCATGCTGCATGCCATCCATGGCATCAATTGGCAGCTCTCTCAAACACCTTAAAACAGTCCCATAACCATTGACCCTAACCATACCCATAAACATTGTTCCCTAGAATCCTCCCTCCTAAAAAAACGATTATACAATCCCATTCTGCTCCGGCAAGTCGGTGCCCAGACTAACATGTGCTCCTGGAGGATGAAAAGCCTCTGAGAATGAAATTGATGCAAATGCTGGGAGGCAAACATGACACCTGGAGGCAATTGCAAATAAACTGTACTAGAACACTTTTTGGCCCCATGTGGAAAACGACAATGTATATGTACATAAGCGGCGTTCATTTGTGTTCACCCTCGCCACTGTTGAAGGTAAAGCGAAAGTCACATAACAGTGGCCCTGCCATCTTGTCCCCTTTTAGGCCCCATCACGAACATAGATAGTAGCCATTTTGTGTGTTATGACCTCTCTGCCGACTGCCAATAACCTGCGTCTCTCTCTCTCTCTCTCTCTCTCTCTCTCCCCCACTCCCCAGCCTCGCGAGTATTCCCCCGCGCCCCGGCAGCCCCCGGTCTCTCCTGCTCAGGCCATAAACGCACCTCTAAAACACGACCCTGTCTCCGCGCTGAACCCCTGCCCCCTCGCTCTTTCATCCTACCCATAGAACAGTCCCTTTTTGGTAACCTCTTCCTCCCTGCCCGATTGCCCAGCCTGATCCCAGGCCATCACCTAGTCCAACATATGCAGTTTATTGCCCCTACAGTAGGACCTCGCCTCACATCAGAGGAGCGGTGATTAATCAAGGCATTCACACCCCTAGATCTGACCGACACCCCTGCATTCCTCCCAGGAACACCCTTCCTCTCTTCTGATGACCCCCCCCCTGGCTACACCTGGCCTCTCGACCCAGTCCCATGTCATAAACCTAGGTCTCGTGGATGTACCCCCCGGCCCCGCATAGCGAAACGTGATCTTATCGCCTGCCCAACCTTAGATCCGACCACCCCTCTTGCCCTCGTGTCCTGTTGGAATGTCCGGCTGCAGATTACAATCACATGTTACATTTGGGAGGGGAAAACAACATCAGAGCGACCGGTATGGGAATAGGCCTGAAGCTGGGATTCCAAACATGCCTTTTTCGCACTTCAAAGAGTCTTTATTGCAAATAGGAATGTTTGTGCATCATAAACCTGTGTATAAAAGACAGAGCCGTAGAGAAACTAGAGAGAGCACCTCGAGAAGATACCCTGTTGTCTGATTTGACGTGTTCTGTTCCGTCGGAAATAAACTCCTGTTTCCTGCCTTCCAGTCTCCAGCGCCTGCCTCTTCATTTGGTAATCGTGAGTTGGGTGAGAAGCGGCTAACGCCGGGCAAACCTAGAAAAGGGGTAAAACGACCTGATCTGCCTGAACCCTTTTTCATCAATTGGCGTCCCAAACGTGGGGCCCATCAGCGACACGTGGATCCAGTGAGAGAGGTCCCAACGACAGAGTGAACGACTGCAACGATCGGGAAGAGCTCCTGCCCGATAGACCCTTGTCTGGCAGCCGATCATCCGAACTTCACTGGTTCCGAGCAGACCTCTCTCGAGTGATCTACGGTCCTGACTGGGAACCATCAGGAGTGCCACAGCAATTACGGAGAATAGAGGACGATCGGGCGCTGGAAACGGAAGACGAGAAACTGTCCATACGATCCGGGTAAGGTCGTGTAACACGACAAATTGCGAATTGATTGTTTGATTGTCATTGGAAAATACTAGTATTACGCATTCTATTGTTTTGTTTTGTTTTGTTCTGAGAAATTCTCTGTCTGCAAACGGAGAAGGATAGGAGTATTCTCCCTTTGCAGATAGTGAAGGGTAGGTAGCGCAGGCTTTTGCCCCCGTTGTAACCCGTCGCGCCAACTTCCCTCTCCATTTGATTGATTTTTATCCAAGCATTTATTGTTTTGGAATTGGTTCTCTTTGGATCATTCTCTATTTGCAAACAAGCACAGAGTCGCCATACTCTGTTTAGTCTTTGCAGATAGTGAAGGATAGGTAACGCAGGCCTTTGCCCCCGTTGTAATCCGTCGTGCCTATTTTTATCCCCCACTGATTGATTGTTTGACCGAACATTGATCGTTCGGAATTGGTTCTCGGAAAGGATCTTCTCTGCCTACAAACAGAGAGGAACAGGAAGATCTCTCTCTTTGCAGATAGTGAAGGGTAGGTAGTGCAGGCTTTTGCCCCCGTTGTGACCCGTCGCGCCTATTTTATTCCTCATTTGATTGATTGATTGTTTGTCCGAACTTGACTGTTTGGAATTGGTTCTCTCTTTGGGTATTCCCTATTTGCGAATACTGTTGAATAGAAATATTCTATCTAGTCTCCGCAAAGTAGTGAAGGATAGGTAGTGCTGACTTTTGTCCCCGTTGTAACCCGTCATGCCTATCTCCTCCCCATTGCTCAGTAGTTGGTTCAGCCGGGACCATTTATTAGAGGTAGACCATCTGGCTCCACCGGAGGACACCCCTAATAAAAAGGACATATATAAAGAAAAATGCGGATTAGCCGCTGTATCGTGCTCGCAAATAAAAGAACATAAAAATCGTTAGGAAAAACAAAAGGAATCGAGTAAAATCAGTAGGCCACTGATGAGATCTCTTTTCGACCTCACTGAAATGGAAGCATTAGGAACAACCCCTCAGGAAATATGAAACTAGTGAGGAAAGCCGAACTCAACGCCATGATGACTGCAAGACAGCTCGGCTCCACCGCCGACCGTCCAATTAACGACAAACCCTAGGCAAATATTAGAAATATACAACACTATAGCAAAGTAACAGGTTAAAACGTTTTTATTTGAACAAAAATAATCAACAACTATTTACATGGCAAACGGCAGCAACAACAAACCCACAATGCATTTCGCCGTCTGCTTGACGCCGTTCCTGTCCCTCCTCCCCCAAAGTAGCAATGTTGGGCTACTTTGGGCTACTTTCTAGTAGGTTTTTGGGCGTCAGAAAGTCTACAAAAGCCGGCGGCGGCGGCCTGGGGTGGAGGACCATTACGCGAATAGTCCGGAGGCGACACCACGCGCCAAGGCCTGTCCCCAGGATGAACCAAGGGACCCGTTCCTGGGGCCGTGGCAAAGAGCGGCCGGCCGCCATCTGCCGGAGAAGGCATGGGCCCGACCCGAAATGTACTGGTCTTCCCGTTCCATTCTTCTTTCGGCGCCTTGCAGGCCACGGGGAGGGGGATGTCTTGCATATGCCTTCGACCCCCCCCCTTCTTCATCGCCTGGTCCAGCCATAACAAATGTCAGCGAGACGCCGTGGGGTGCACTGGGAGGGAGAGGCGGCGCGGACGAGCCTCTCCCGCCTCCCCAGGTGGAGGCCCCTCAGCTGCACCCCCAACGCTCCACGCACCCGGCAAAGGGTTCGTCCACTCTTGCGGTGCAGCGACGCTCCACTCACCCAGCAGGGTCTCGTCCACTGTGGCGGTGCAACGACGCCTCGCCCGGCAGGCTGGAGTCCGTCTGCTCATTTGACCCAGTGACTGCCGGTAGCTGCAGAACTCCTAAAAATGGCGGTCGACTTTGCAGGAATGGGCCTGGCGTGAAAAGGTGGCATGGTCGCCTGTCAACCAGAAAATGGGCCCCCGTCCAGATGCGTTCTCCTCAGCTTTGAAGATTCTACGAGAACTGCGGAGGGCCCTCGACCTCCGCGGGCCCCCGACCGCCCCCCGATGGGGAATGGCTGCCATGATTGCCCGCAGAACGACCAAGACGTAGCCACGAGACGTTGGCGCTCTCATGCTGACGCCAGCCTCAGTGTGAATGACCAAAAATCCTGCAGACTACTGATTTGATCAGTTCCAGTGGAACACCAGTATGACCCGGTAGGAAAGATTGTTGCCCCCTCCCTTTTCTTTGATTGATGGTTCATGTCACCGGTCCCTTCTGTTGCCCCTTAACGGAACTTCTGGACTGCCGAAAGAGATTCTGGTCCAACCCCAAGTTGGTGGAGACATTTTGACTATACTTAGACCCGCCTGACCCCACCCAAAATGGCACCGGTACAAACGAAACTCACAACTCCCCGTTGTGTTCCGGATGCTCAGGCTTGATATCATGAGATATGTATGCAGTTTTTGAAGCACATGGCGGGAGGGGATGAGTATTGCTTGAACATTCGGCCAATGAATTGATATTAAGTTCTGACGCATCATTGATTACAGTATTATTGAAAGTTCGAATTTTTTTGACACTTATGGTACTTGCCCACAATGAATTTTCGATATGATTTTATTGCACTTATCGTACCTTGATGAAATAAAACGACCACCGACTCAGTTATGTTTTCCCCAAATAAATATGCCCTCATGTACAGTTCCAGTCTGCTCCGTGGCTGGCCCACGTGGTTGTAGGCCTGCATTTGTACGTCAACATTTTTTTAAATAAAGATTTTGTGAAAAACAAATATAGTCGTAGCTCTTGGATTGGTAAGTTCGAATACATAGCCATTTTTTCCGATCTACGTAGAATACAGGCGAAATAAAGCAAGTCGATTACTGAAAGGTTAAAAAGCAAAGTACCCAGAAATATTGAAAATGTGAATGGTCCAAGTTTGTTGCGTGTGTTTTTTTTTACCTTTAGTGCAACATAAGGCAATCGATAAAGGTCCCGGTGTTCTGTTTTACTTTGTATGCCACATATCTCAGGGAAATTGATTCAGATGCCCCTAAACCAGACCCGGTACCACTGTAGACCACCCCGCCTCCTCGAAGGAGAACACGAGTTCACCCCCACTTTACACTGACTGCCCTTTTGTTTCGACCCCCCGCCCCCTACACAAGATCCGCAATACCACACGTGGGCGATGTATGCAATATACAGCCCGTCAAATGATTATGCCTCCCGCACTACCAGTCCCTCTGGGCTTAAAACGCCGAGATGGAAGGGACTGCACCCCGCGGAGATAGGTCGAATACGTGGTAAGTAAAAGCCTTTTGGGTTTATGTGCGCGGATGTGTTTTAAAACGCTGCCCCCACCCCTTCTTCTTCCCCTTCTTTCTGCAGGTCACATCGGAACATCGACTAAAGTATGGAGAAGACCTAAGCAACACGCCAGGGTTCCGCGGGGAAAAATGATACATTAACCACGGGGACTGCCCCGAGGACATGATGAATATGGGTGATATGAATGCACGCGTGTATGACCGGATGTGTGTAACTCGACTGGACATACGTTGCACGCGTTGACTCGATAAGAGAGGTGTTCTCGTACGACTTGAGTGATGAACGAACGACCGATGGAATGGGGAAAAAGAGGGTCTGAGCATGGCGCCTATACACGATGAACAATGCAACCAAGAAGGACGTGCACCTACGAGTAGGTTCATACGGTAACTAAATAGGGGAAGGTTCAGGACTATTCCAGGGTGAGGTTTACCCAAGTACCCCACTCCTGGAAGACCAAGAAAATTATCAAATGTCTAAGATTTACCACCTCCCTCTTGCACCCTCATAGACGTGAAACTCGAAACTGCCCATTGTTCCCCCGACTGACACGCCCCGTTGCCTCAGCCTGGATACCCATTCGCTAAAAACGATCCTAAGATCCCACCGTAAGTACTAGCCCGACCAGGTTAGTTCCCGAACAATTGACGAAAGTGTAAGTGTTTGCAACAGAGGCCAACTGCAAAAGACAGCCAGGCGAATTAAATAGGATACTAAGGATGCGCAGCATGCAGGAGGAACATTTTTTGGCCAAGTACTGTTCTATGTTTTGTCTTGAGTTCTGCATATAATCCATGTACCCCCCCCGCCTGAATTCATGTGTACATAGTATATGGATTTACGTTGTCCCCCAGTCTGTGTTTCTATATAACATGACCCTACTGTTTCGTGTTGTGTGCGCATTAAATGGCCTATTACTGTACACGTTTCTCTCTCTCTCTTCTTCTCTCCCTTCATGTTGTACGTGTACCGAATAAGTCATTTAAAATGCGGACGACTCTCCCTCCGAGGGTCCCCCTGTTCCCTCTTCCTTTGTGCGGTAACGTTGTGCCCCGCCGGCACGAGCCTAATTGGTTTTCGAACACAAAGGTGTTCGGCAAATTGACCGAAACAAAAAAAAAAAAAACAATTGTAATTTGCCATATTACTACCTCTCCTTTCTGTAAAATGATGGAACTTGAATTGGCTATGAAGGAAAGGACAGGTTAGACGACTGAAGTCCCCTAATCTGGCCTTCTTACAGGAGGACTATATGTCAGTGGCTTTCTGTTCTCAGCTCGTTAGAAACAATGCCCAGATTGCCCCACCCCTCTGCACCCAAGTACGGATGTCCAAAACGTCTCTGTTTTCTCCCGATTGGCCCCAGCTCCATAACACGAAGTATAACTGATGACCCAGATTAACTGTTGGCCCCCCCCAAGAAAAGAATGTTTAGCCACTATCTCCCTCTCTCATGTTGATAGAAGACTGCCAGCGCTAGGGTCAGAAAGCCACATACGTCATGAATGAACGCCAAATAGACTTAGTACAAACTCAGTAGATATGCCTGTATACATGCTCCACAGTGATAACTCCTGACCGTGACCGATGAAACGTACCCCCAACTACCTAGATCTGGGACGGAATTGAAATGTATAAATGTCTTCTCTTGCCAGTTCGCTAAAACCTGTTTTGTACCCATTCAAGGATACACAGTCACCGGAGGAGAGGGGCCGGACGTGACGCACAGCCTGGCCACAGATAATGAGGCGCGTGTGACCTCGACCTAAGATGGAGCCACAGAGCAACGGGACGGGGGACGATGCACCACTCTCAAACGCAGAAAACGAAGGAATGGAGGGCTGCCTTGAAGCCCTCTACTTGTTGACCCACGCGTGCCAGAAGTCTCCGCCCCTTTTGAGCCCGATTGATGGACCTGCCTGCGCATCACCCTTTGCTCCCTTGGTTTGTCTCAAAGATCCGGTCCCACTCCGCCCTCTCCTCCCTCGATTATCCGACAAAACCCCCCCTTTGATCCTTTCCACGTGGATTTTGACTCAGAGAAAGAAATGCAGGTGCCCAGCATGAGGCACCCTTAAAGGAGATTAGTTAGGAAATAGGACTGTGGCCTAACAGCAAAGGACAGATCACACCCTACGACGTGTAAAGAACGACCCGAGCTGGACCTATAGCTCCACCGCCGGTGCTCAACAGCGCCAACGGAAGAAAACGAACTACCAGAGCATACCAGTGATGGCTCACTACTAAAAAGACACTGTGGCGAAGACCCCCCCCTTTTTTTTCTGAACTTTCTACCCCCCCCTTGGACTAATTGCTTGTATTGGACTAAATTCCTCCCTCAACCACTTTTGCCTGTAAAATGTTTCATCGGTCATTTTTTTAAATACGACAAATGTAAATTTATATGTATTCCACCTCATATGTCGCATCAACTGCACACGGTTATACGCAAATCCACCAGTATTGACAAACGCTATTTCATTGATAACACACAACTATATGTACACCCCGTCAGTTATGATAAACACGGAAATGACCTAGCTTATGTTAAAAAGCGGCGACTGTGGAAAACGACAATGTATATGTACATAAGCGGCGTTCATTTGTGTTCACCCTCGCCACTGTTGAAGGTAAAGCGAAAGTCACATAACAGTGGCCCTGCCATCTTGTCCCCTTTTAGGCCCCATCACGAACATAGATAGTAACCATTTTGTGTGTTATGACCTCTCTGCCCACTGCCAATAACCTGCGTCTCTCTCTCTCTCTCTCTCTCTCTCTCTCTCCCCCACTCCCCAGCCTCGCGAGTATTCCCCCGCGCCCCGGCAGCCCCCGGTCTCTCCTGCTCGGGCCATAAACGCACCTCTAAACACGACCCTGTCTCCGCGCTGAACCCCTGCCCCCTCGCTCTTTCATCCTACCCATAGAACAGGCCCTTTTTGGTAACCTCTTCCTTCCTGCCCGATTGCCCGGCCTGATCCCAGGCCATCACCTAGTCCAACAGATGCAGTTTATTGCCCCTACAGTAGGACCTCGCCTCACATCAGAGGAGCGGTGATTAATCAAGGCCTTCAAACCCCTAGATCTGACCGACACCCCTGCATTCCTCCCAGGAACACCCTTCCTCTCTTCTGATGACCCCCCCGGCTACACCTGGCCTCTCGACCCAGTCCCATGTCATAAACCTAGGTCTCGTGGATGTACCCCCCCGGCCCCGCATAGCGAAACGTGATCTTATCGCCTGCCCAACCTTAGATCCGACCACCCCTCTTGCCCTCGTGTCCTGTTGGAATGTCCGGCTGCAGATTACAATCACATGTTACATTTGGGAGGGGAAAACAACATCAGAGCGACCGGTATGGGAATAGGCCTGAAGCTGGGATTCCAAACATGCCTTTTTCGCACTTCAAAGAGTCTTTATTGCAAATAGGAATGTTTGTGCATCATAAACCTGTGTATAAAAGACAGAGCCGTAGAGAAACTAGAGAGAGCACCTCGAGAAGATACCCTGTTGTCTGATTTGACGTGTTCTGTTCCGTCGGAAATAAACTCCTGTTTCCTGCCTTCCAGTCCCCAGCGCCTGCCTCTTCATTTGGTAATCGTGAGTTGGGTGAGAAGCGGCTAACGCCGGGCAAACCTAGAAAAGGGGTAAAACGACCTGATCTGCCTGAACCCTTTTTCATCACCCACCCATGGAGTTTTATATTCATCAATATTATTAAATACCCAGAGTAGGACAATTCTTATTGCCCCTTTTTTACTTTGTAAAAAGTTACAATTTTACATTTTGGGGAATATTTACAATATCTCGGAATAGTGCAGCATCGCAAGCCTTGTAGCTACAATGCCCGACACAGGAGAAAAGGGAAGGACTGTGCCGTATCTAGAAGATCCTATTTAGAATTAACATATTTAATATTTGAAAGTATGGTTCCTTCCTTACTGCCAGTTTTTCTGAAAGTATAAAAGCTAAAGCAGTCAGACTACACATTTCTTCCTGATACCATGTTTTTTTTCGTCAACATTGTGGATGACAAAACATGTTTTCAGTCCAGAAGTGACATTTAGCTTTCCCTGCCATTGGTGTATTTTTGGGATCCATATACTACAATAGAATGCCTTTACCATGTATCCTTTATCCCCTAAAATGCGTGTACCATGCTATTCCTTTGTCATGCATGCCTTCATCGCGTGTATGCCTTTACCACGAATTCCTTGACAACGAAATGTAACTATATTTTTGGTGAGTGTGTGTGTTTTTGTCTGTCTATGTATGGAGGGATGCATGGGGGCTAGGTCAGCCCAGCTAGTGACATAGAGCAGTTAAATGAACTGCATTTGTTTTGAAAAAAAGACTGCAATTGAAGAGCGGTCATATGTTAATATGGGAAATGTATGGTCAAGTATTGTTCCCCCCACCTTAATCTGAAGGGTGGCCAACTTTCCCAGAGGAGAAATACCAGCCACCTGTTCCCGTTCCATAATCCTGCAATGGCCCAGGCATGCTTTTTAAGAAAACCTTTACCTAAAATGTCTGAATTCATTGTTAATATGGTCTTTCTATCTGTCTTTACTTCAGTTATCATTATGTGGTCACTGGGGCAGCTGTAGAGTAGATTGTGATGTGTTTACCCTACAATTTAAAGCCTGAAATAAGCATGTATAAGGTGAAAAATACCAGCTTTATATGATTTTGAAATGTTTCTACTGGCAGGGCCATTAAGACATTGGTTTGGTGGTTTAATTCCGACCAGGTTGCAACCCTAGAATGTATAAGTAGGGTAGAAAAGTATTTGAGGGTGCTGAGAAACAAGCTGATGCTATATGCCATCTTCTTTTAGCAGTTTCAGATAGTGGAATATGGTTTTTATGGTTATGGTCTTTCCAAATGCCATACCTTTTATCTTTCTGAACAGGTATAATGCACACTGATTAACAGTGGGGAAGCTAACCACTCAGCAAGGTTAATATTATATTTAAATGGGCTTGTATAGTATTTTAAATTTCCTGCTGCCATAATATTGTTTTAATGGGCACAACTGTGCCAACAACGTAGCGTGCCTGCATTGGCTCTAGGCAGCCATCTTTGAGCTAGCACAATGAAAGAGGACAGAAATGTGCCATATCTCACAGCTACGGCACATTCTTGCCCTTTTCTTTTGAAGCAGGGCTGTGCAGCAAAGTGACATGCAGCTCTGCCCTTGAACAAAATGATGTAATTGAGGTCCCTGGCTCTCATCTTCACCGTTTGATAGGTGGGCAGTTTGAAGCATCCGCTGCAGAGACACGCAAGTAGCCTGATTAAACCTCTAATGCAGTGCCATGACATAACCTGCCATGTCTCTGAAAGGCTGTTTTAAATGTGTAATTAATGTTAAAAAATGTAGTTTGGAAAAAAATCTTTAAGGGTCAAAACACTGATGTGTCTGCTCTGGAGCCGAATTGTGTTGATCCCATCCTCAGCTAAATGTTTAATTGACAAACATACATCTTCACTTCTGAGATAGATGCACCATGATATAGATTTCTGAGCTAACTGCATTATGCCTGGACATTTCTCCTACTGCTTTTAGCAATTATGAGTGTTGCTTTCTTGTGGCCACTCCAGTGAAGCTCAAAGCCATACGCATACTATTGTACTATTTTATATTCAAGGTATATTCATATTTGTTGTTCTACGCTCTACTTCTGGAAAAGCTTACCTCCCACCATGTTGTCCCTGTACATTTTTATTCCACATAACTCCATTTTCCTTCTGACATCCTTCCCATGATAAGGGCAGAAAGAGTTGTCTAACGTCTGAACTGTAGGTTTACAGGGTGCTAGTCACCTTAATTTCTAATAATTTGCTACACAATTACCCCTTTTCTTATAGAAAGAAACCTGTCTATTTCTTTTTGATAACTCCATGTTTTGGGAATCTCTGGGTGAGTCCCACCAAGATTTCTACATGATATAATATGGAGTCCTGAACATCTAGCGACCAGGATATTTGTTTGAGTCTGCTGCTGAAGATTTTTCTCAAAATGCATGTTTTGGTTTGGATTTCTCTTTTATTAGAGCTACTTTCTTAGATGATCATGATGTCCTGTTTTTCATGCCTTTACATGTTTGGCCTCAGTTATGAGTCCCAATGCACCAATGAAATGAACTTTCATTAACATATAGGGCCTGGTTCACAAAGGTAACCTGAGACAAAAGTCTAACTTTATGACATTTGGTATTCATAGAGGACATTTACGACTCCTATCTTTACATCTGCAGATGGGCCAGAATCTCTGTCTCAAGCCGTACTCTCTAAGTCAGGCAGTACGCTCTGGCTTGGGCTGGGATCTCTGGCTCAGGCCGGAAAAAGTGTAATCATTGGGCCGGACTGCAATTTTTACAAAAAGGAACATTAGGAACGTGAGATAAATGGCAGAGGAGGTCATGAAAATCAGTTTGGGCAGGGAAAAGTGTGTGCCCAGACACTGCATCACATCCCAGAAACATTTGCTCCTTTGCATCATGGTACATGCAGTCCACAATTTACGCTCTGCCAAATTATGGTGTAACACTACAGTCAAGACTGAAAGGAGCACAAATTGTGGATTGCATAGCAAACGTTTCTGGGATGTGATGCTGTGTGAATACCAAAAGTTGTAAAGTTAGACTTTTGTCTCAGATTGCCTTTGTGCATTGGGCCATCGTTTTTATCTTTAATGTAAATGTTTTTAAATTTCTGCCCTTATGATCATTTTTGAAGTGTTATCAACTGAAGCCTTTTGAGGTGCTGTGAGTGCAGTGGTTTGGTTAGCCTTCTACACCCTAGCCTTATTAGGTGGTCCTGTTAGCAATCTCTCTGAAACCATGTTTTCGTCATGCTGGTCATGATCTAAGGCTTTCAGCTCTGTGCTCTTCCTCCCATGTCAAATTTAAGTCTGTGAACTTTCACTTAATATGCACTTCAACTTGACATAACATGATGTTGTATCTTGTGGTTCAATAACGGATGTTTGTTGTTACCCAATTGACATTGAAAATTAGATGAAACACTTAACAGCCCGTTGTCCTGTTTTGTGCTGCCTCTGTCTTAGTAGCGGGTGTTGTTCCGAGGGGGAGGCTCTGGTGGTGGTGGTGGCGCTGGGTGTTGTGGTCTTGTTGGGTGTCGGAGCTGCATTATCAGTAGCTCTATCACGTGTAGGTCTTTAGATGTGTCACTGAGGTGTGTCTAATTCACGCAGTAGATAGTCGACCTCCTTACACCAGTTAATAGTTGATGTTAATTTGTTACTGGTAAGTCGGCTTATCGTCTGCTTTTTGGATCGCATTGCAGATTTGACTGGTCGTTTAAAATATGGGGAAGTGGTGTTTTTGTGTTTTTTTGCACGGGAACGCCTACTTTGCATAGCATTAGCATTAGTTGTGGCTCTCGTTTGTTGGCGGAAGGTATCAATGGAAGAGTGGTGAGATTTGCAGTTTTCACCAGGTTGAGAATGGGATGATAATAAAAAACACAGAAAAAAAATATGTTTAGTGAACATTATAATTAGAAATTAATATTTAAAAATCCTTTAAAATTCACAGAAAAAAAACATAGGTTTCATGAACGTTATACTTAGAAATTAGCATTTAAAAAAACCTTTGGAAATCACTGAAAAAAACATAGGTTTACCAGACGTTATAGTTAGGAATTAACATTTAAAAAACCTTGGAAATTCACAGAAAAAAAACGTAGTTTTCAGGGACGTTATAGTTAGTTGGACATTTCATTATTACAAAACGATGAAAATTCCGCTGTTATAGTTAGTTGAGCTAACTATAACTCGCGCCCCGCATTTCACTTCTGATGACGTCACATATTACATCATTCACAACACGGTCAGTGACATCACTGATGACATCTCAAATGACATCACTGATTACATCATCCACGTGACAATCTAATGCACCTCATCAGACCTTAATATAACACTTGATACACCCCCTCTAAAATACAGACTATATTTTTCAAAACCATGAACACACCAATACCAGTTAGTATATATCCACTGACTAATTCCTAGGTCTAGCCACACATCAATACATTCACTCATACAGTCAGTCCTACATAAAGTCAGCCATCAATACAGCATTATCATATCCAGTCACATATCTATACAGACACTCAGAAACCGACTCTCATTTATAGAGTTATTTACACACCTAGTCGGTAATGGAAACAATTAATCACACTGTTATTTACTCACCTGTACAGTTATACACATACCACCTCATTTATTTAAACAAATACTAACACATACTTACACTCTGATACAATAACTAATACAGGCACACACCTATCCATACAGGCACTCTCACAATCACTCACTTTCACATATAGTTATTTATACAGTCCACACTCATATATACTGTCTTTCACATATGCAGTTACTCACACCTGAACCACTGAGGTATCCATTCACTCACAAAGATACTCATACACACACTCACCCAGCCATACAGCCCTTCACAGATACAGTCTTGAACACATATACCCAGTGAATTATCCTCATCCACCCACACAGACACTCAGGAACCCATGCAGGGGAACAGATGAAAACATTGCTCTGACAGATAGGACTTCCTTTCAGCAGCCTCCTGTCTGTCAGAACAATGCCATCTCCAGCAGGAGGCAGGGAGCCAGCTGGGAATGTGGGAGCATTGAAGCTCCCCCCAAATTCCCATACCACACTGGGTACCCTGGGTGCACCCAGGACAAATGGCTAGGCCCTGGAGATGGGGTACCTGGGGGCGAAATCAACCAATCGGAAGCCCGGCCTCCATTCTCAAACATGCTGAACAGGGATCCACTGTCGCACTACTGGTTGGAGGATGAACTCCCCATTGCTATTGATGGTAATTGGGGACCATGCTGTCATTTAAAACAATTGTTTGCACAGAGAACTACTTACAATTTGTCTCTTTTGTTTTTCTCATTACAGATGCGCCTGTTTCTCTAGCCTGTCCACCCGACAGACATGAGAGAGCGGACCGTTTTTCAGCGGCAGCAGGGGTTGGAGCGTATCCAGCAGGAATATTGGTAGCCTGTGGTCCTGGAAGAGGAGGAGGAGGAAATTAATGCATAGCTCATGGTCTCCATTGAAAATAGTCCCCCCTCAGACTCCAGACTCCCATCCATTCCATTGCTTGTGCCACTGGCAGCCAACCGCTGCCACCCCCCACCAGAATGGCAAGAGACTATTGCTGCATCGCATCCTGCAGCGGCTGGACACCGTCGAGGGTCAGCTCACCTCAATGGATCAGAGCATGGACCAACCTCAGACAGACGTACGTAATACCCTCTTCTAAACCTTTTTTAAATATTTTGTTTTGGTGGGATGTGTTGTTTGTTGGGGCCTGGTGGAGAGGGTGGGAAGGGAGTTGGGATTGGGACTCAAGAGACTTTCTTGAACATTTTGAGTTTTGGGGCTTGGCTCAGTTTTATTTGGGTGAGAATGTTCTTTGGGTGAGGAGGGTGGGTCGCTTTGTAAATCAATAAAGAGGGAAACTATTTTATACCCCAAAGTAGTTATTTTACTTTTACTTTGCACTGCTGCCTTCAAGTATTATTACACACAGCCACTGCCCATGCAGGTAAGAGTGGTAGGGGGTGGGGCCAGGTGGGAGGTATTTTGAGGGGGAACATCCTTTACAATGCAACTTTTACAACGCACTACCATTACGACGCAACTTTTACAACGCAAGTTATTACAAAGCACTGAGCTGGGGGGCGCGCTTGGATAGGGAATAGTTTAATTACTATCCAACACCTTCCCTACTATCCACGGGGACTGGAGTTGGAATAGTAAATTTAACTAATCTCTATCCTGCGTCGTAATGGCATGCGTTGTAAAAGAATGCGTTGAAACGTCATACATCCATTTTGAGAAACGATAACAACACAACATTTCCTGTTTTTTTAATTGTCTTTTGGCACCATCTCTCAAAAACCCCCTCTACCCAGCCCCACCGCTCTTACCTGCATGGGCCGCGGCTGTTTACACAGCTTGTTTATGTGTTTGTAACTGAAGACTAGAGATATAGTAGCACTTAGTTATAGAGTATAAGCTTATATTTCTCTAACTATCTTGACCATTACGGGGACTGCTGCCATGATCAGATGACCTAGGCTATATTGTATGCAGGGTTTTTACTATCTAGATAAAAAACACAGTAGCAGTTAATTTGTTTCCTACTAAGTTACATTTCATCAATACTGATTCTCTTACGTGAATATACGTAAACCAAAAACAAGGGAGGCATCACAGCTTCATCAGCGAGGCCTCACTTCCAGTACCACCCAGGTGAGCTCCAACTGCAGTAGTGTTCTGAATGACTAAATAGAAGTAGAAAAACTGAGTAAGAGGGTTGTATATTTGTCAAAGATTTACAAACAATTGATACCACCCGAGTACTATGTGATGATGATGACACAATGAGAATGCCTGATTGTGCTGAAATAGAAACAATAGCAATACTAGTATGTATTGGCTAATGTGGAGCTAGCAGTATTATTTGTGACATCCATAAGCTATGAAAAATGGACTCAAAGTATGGAGTCGACAAGCTAAGTTTAGGAGTTTTTTGGTTAGGCACCACAAGTAAGCATTTGCGAATTTTCCCGTGCAATCTCGGATTTGTTTGTGATTTGCCCTGGAGTACTTTCTACTGGCTAATCCAGTAAGTGCTCCCTCATTGGGTACATTTATAGTGCTTTTACTACACTGCAGCTGCGTAAAGGGCCAAAAGATGTGTCTCCAGTGACCATGTGTGCCTGTAACACAGGCACAGGCACACATGGTCACTGGAGACACATATTCTGGCCCTTTACGTAGCTACGGCATAGTAAAAGCACTATAAATGTACCCAATGAGGGAGCACTTACTGGATTAGCCAGTAGAAAGTACTCCAGGGCAAATCACAAACAAATCCGCGATTGCACGGGAAAATTCGCAAATGGGGCAGATTTACAAGCCGTTTGCGCCTCTTTTGCGCCGCAGTTGCGTCACTTTTGTGGCACAGCGGCAGCACAAAAGATGCGCCATGGTGCTGGGGATTAACAACATGACGCATCTGAGAGATGCATCACGTTGTAAAGCCCTGCACCATCAGGAGGCGTTCCGGCGCAGGGGAGGGCGTTCCTGCGCAGGAACGCCTCCTAAAAGTGGCTGAGTGAAATCTACAAGATTTCACTCAGTCACTTTTAGGCCAATGCTGCGTCAAAACCCTGCACCCGCTTGAAGCAGGCGCAAGGCTTGACGCAGCATTGGGGAGATAGGGCCCCCCCAGAGCATTGCTGGAGCTCCAGCAATGCGCTGCTTTTACGGCACAGATGCGTGACGCATCTGTGCCATTTTTGCCACATGGTGCGCCACATTGTAAATGCGGCGCACCATGGGTGGCAGAGCTGCGGCGCACAATAACTGGCGTATCCCTGGGGATGCGCCAGTTATTGTAAATCTGCCCCTATACATTTAGCCAATGAGGGAGCACTTACTGATTAGACAGTAGGAAGTACTCCAGTTGAGTAGAGGTATTGCACAAAAAGGTGGCATCTTCGTGGACAAACACGCAGGGCGGGATTCATTCTGCCCCCTGTTTGACTCGTTTTTTGTGCCCTTCTGCCCCCTGTTATACTCCATTTTCCCTTGTTTTTCTGCCCTTCTGCCCTCTGTTAGACTCGTTTTTCCCTTGTTTTTCTGCCCTTCTGCCCCCTGTTAGACTCGTTTTTGTGCCCTTCTGCCCTCTGTTAGACTCATTTGTCCCTTGTTTTTCTGCCCTTCTGCCCTCTGTTAGACACATTTTTTGTGCCCTTCTGCCCTCTGTTATTCCCTTGTTTTTGTGCCCTTCTGCCCTCTGTTAGACTCGTTTTTTGTGCCCTTCTGCCCTCTGTTAGACTCGTTTTTGTGCCTTTCGGCCCCCTGTTAAACTCGTTTTTTGTGCCCTTCTGCCCTCTGTTAGACTCGTTTTTCCCTTGTTTTTCTGCCCTTCTGTCCTCTGTTAGACTGGTTTTTTGTGCCCTTCTGCCCTCTGTTAGTCTTGTGTTTCCCTTGTTTTTCTGCCCTTCTGCCCTTTGTTATACTGCTTTTTGTGCCTTTCTGCCCTCTGCATCACCACATCATCACTCAGCGCTACCCAAGCATCACTCAGCACCACCACATTATCACTCAGCACCACCACAGCATCACTCAGCACCACCACAGCATCACTCAGCACCACCAGAGCACCAATCAGCATCACCACAGCACCACTCAATGCCACCACAGCATCACTCGGCACCACCACAGCATCACTCAGCACCACCACATTATCACTCAGCACTACCACAGCACCACTCGGCACTACCACAGCACCACTCGGCACCACCACAGCATCACTCAGCACCACCACAGCATCACTCAGCACCACCACAGCATCACTCAGCACCACCCCAGCATCACTCAGCACCATCCCAGTATCACTCAGCACCACCACAGCACCACTCAGCATCACCACAGCACCACTCAGCACCACCACAGCACCACTCAGTGCCACCCCAGCATCAATCTGCGCAACCATTCAACAACAACTGGTTCAAATATGTTCTCTCAATGTTTCAAGCTTTATTACAAATGTCACAAAAAGATATTAATATTTCACTTCTGTTCTTGAATTTTCGTCACAATAAAATAAACTGAACATAATCTTCACAAAAGTTATTTACAAAAGTTTAAGCTATTGCCATTATAAATTAAAATCACTTTTATTTAAGTATTAATTATTTTAAAAAAATTAAAAGCCATTGTAATTTGTAATATCAATACATCTAAGTCACGTAAATACAAAACATGTTGCATTACAAATGCTATAGGTGTCACATTTGCGAAAGTTATAACTATTGGCATTGTAAATGACAAAGCTATTAATTTAGCTATTTTCAAAACCAACACATAAATAAAAAAAATTGTCATTTACAAGACCAATAGCTCAAACTTTCCCAATGCGAGACCTATTGCATTGCAAATGCTTGTTTTTATATCTGTCAGTGCTTCCTGTTGAGTTTTAACTTTCGTGACAGGCGCCTCATTGCCTACTTGTAACTATTCTCTGACCGTGCTTCAAGGGTCAGAGCAGGGTCAGAGAATAGTTGCAAGTAGGCAACTAGGCGCCAGGAAGCACGTACAGGCTTACAGCAGCAGGTGCCCAAGTTGAAGTTAATTTCTTTGTAACCCTTTGGTAAAAGGTTACAAAAATTTGCTTCAACTTTTGCACCTGCTGCTGTAACCCTGTAAGTGCTTGGCCTCAACTTCGTCCCCGCTGATTCGTGGAATTTACCACGATTTCGCGAGATTCGCGGATCGCGAAATCGCAGAAAATCCGCAAATTCCGCTAGCGTAACGAATTTTCAGCCCATGCTTAACCACAAGGCATTATTGATGATGATGCTGATGACTGAAGCTGTTAATTCTATATCTAAAAAACTATGGATCATTTTTAATGCACAGGTTGGTAAAGGGCTGGTATGGGCACTGATATGGGCTAATGCTTCAAAGATTCTATAGTAAGTTGGTGTTGCTTTCACCACATCCACCCCAACAAGTGTGTGATCCATTGATGGTGTAATTTAAGCCACACCTCAATAAATCACACAGCTCAGGGAAAGAAGGTTAGGGGTTTAATGAATGGATGGGTAACGGGATTTGAGGAAAGGTTTGACAAGCAGTACATCATGTGCCATCAATCTGTTGTTAGAAGTAAACAATGAATGAGTATGACAGAGTACAGATACATGCATTGAAAACAGTCCTTCTGCCCAATACCCAATTGACCATATATCTAAATGTATTGTCTTCTGGGTTTTGGATGTGAACCCACCCACCCATTTTCTATGTTAATATGATTGTTAAAAGAAAAATGATACTGTATTGCAAAATTGGGTGGTGCATCTGCATTTTTGTCAGGAATGTCTTTGTGGCCTCTTTGCATTAGTCAGGTAGAAAAGCAGGAGTATTGTTGAGCTCAGCTAGATTTCGCCTTTTGTTTGAGAAGGAGTCTAGAAGAAGGCCTGCTGGATGTAAAAAAGAAACTGTATTTTAGAGTCAAGGAGAAGGAGAGAAGCAAGTTAAGCTACATGAAGAGTGTATCAAGATAAGAAGACTTAGAGGAAGAGCAAAAGGAACAAGAGGGGGACTCAGAATTCCACTTTTACCACAGGTCCAGCACACACACAGACCAGTATTTCACTAGCAAATCTCTCTCTATTCTAAAAAGCAGAGTAGTGCCAGGCCTCAGACTCTGGGTTTACATTTGAACTGAAGTTGATACCTGATAACTTCAGTGACTTAAGTTTTATTCTAGTGTTTAGTCTTTTTAAAACCATTACACTTGAAAACATTCATAAAACCTTTTGTGGACTTATTTTACAATTTTTTTAAAATACGTATTAATATAAGAGAACATTAATAATGTCATCTCAATAAAATACCTAATATACTTCACAAAGTGACAGAACACTGGCAAGAGATGTTTTTTTACAGTCAGAACAAGATATAAAACAACTTCTGTTTTCTTTCAAAATTTGTGTATAAAATGGGGTTAATTTATTCCGTCAAGATCATCGTTTGTGACTAATTTTAGTCTTGTCCTTAAATACAAAATTTCTTCTTAATAGGATACCGTCATTGAACATTTAGTTTAGGATTACTAAACTCTTGATCGGTTTGAAATCCAACTGATCTTTACATATGTTTTTTGCGTTATTAGGCCTTTATTTGGCCTGTTTCTTTTAAATTGAGTTTTAAAAAAGTTACCCCTCTGCAGGCAACTGAGAGTGAGATTCCTCCCAGCTAAGTTGTTACCCCTTGCCTGCAGGTACAGGTTTTCAATGCTGTAAGATTTGTTTTCAATAGCTTTTTCCTTTCTAGTCTAAACTTTGGGCACATACAGAGAATATGCGCTAAAGACTCTTTCTTATATTTACACAGCCAACATTCTTGATTTTGCAATCGATATTTCTAATTGGGAGTGAGATCTTTGATTTACCACATGCCAAAATGGAATGGCATGAACTGTTGTTTTTTGTTCAGTGAGAAATGAGCTGAGAGGTATTCCTGCATCTGCCTCTTTTCCATAGGTATTGATCACTGTTCAGGTGTGGCCTCTTCTTGTAAGAATATTCTTGTCAGTTATATGATACAAAATTTTGGCTGTGGCTTTAATTGCCCAATGAAAAGCTACTTTTCCCATACTCACGGTCCAAACTTCATGCACGCCTACTTCTTCAATTTCCTACATTAGGTAAGTTTCCCAGGATCCTTTTTTATTCATCAGTTTTTATTCTGCTATTTCCTGACAGCACAAGTTATCAACAGTGTCTCTTTCAGATGCGCACAGTCTCCTGCATAATTTGACAAAAGCTGTTTTATTTTGAATTGTTTGATTTATCAATCCAAACTCAAGATGGACATGGGCTGGATAGGCGGATTTTGATATATTAAAAACTGATTTGTTTACTCTCAATTGTATTTTTTTAGGATGGTTGCTTCATGACCCTTATTCATTTCTGTGCCATACATAACTGTTGGCATTAACCTGGCACACATTACCGATAGCAGGTGGGCAAAGGACTGGCAGCTCAATTTCCTTTTTAATAGGTTATAGCCATAAGTTAGCGATTGGCCTTTTGCCATCATCGCTGCAGAGTGCTGTGTGTACTTCATTTGATGCTCAATATTAAATCCTAGGAACCGGGAGTAGGATGTGTATTTGAAGTCTACCAGTCAAACCACTTTTGTTTTTTGCAGATTTAATTCTAATCTATGTTTGTTCATATACATTTTCAGAGCCTTCATGCTGTGTTGTAGTCCTCTGCTCGGCTTAGTAGGACAATGTTGTCTGCATACTGAATACATCTTTTTTTTCCTTGTTAGCCAGGGAAGGCGGGTGGCAGTTATGTTTCTGAAGTGCGTATGCAAGGTCGGTAAGACATGATTTAAACAAGCCTGGGGCTAACACACACCCCTGTTTTAATCCGTCCCTTGTCTCTATTTTGTTTGTTGCTCATCTGCCATCTCCAGTTTTAACCTGCACTCAGGTTCCTGCATACAACTCAATAATAGCCCTCAGCAAACTTCTGCCCCATTTAGCTAATTTTTGGCATAAGAGCCTGTGAGGCACTCAATCAAATGGGGACTTATGATCTGCAAAACAGGCCTTCTTCTTGTTATTTGCCTTTTCAGCTAAGAATGTTAATGCTGTTAGATTTGTTGATGTTCCCATCCCACCCCTAAATCCTGTTCGGGCCACGGAATAAGCTTATTATCCTCTGTCCATGATTTGAAGTGGTCCAATAGGAAAGAAGATTAGAGCTGCGCTTCTACAGCTATTAAGGCTATGCTTTTAATTTATAGGTGATGACTGATTTCCACTTTTAAAAATCATTTGAAAGATGTTACCTTTCCATGAGTCTGGAATTTGATTTATGCAGTAGAACTCATTAAATAAAGGTAAAAAGTAGTGTCCCCAATATGTCACGTCTCCTTTAAATAGTGCGTTTTGGATTCTGTTCGGTCCTTCCACACCTTCTGGCTTTATTTTTGTTATGAGTCTTATCAATTTATCTATGTCTGATTTTAACAATGTATTTGTGTTATGAAATATATTTGCATTTTTTTTGTGAACAATATTGTCTCTCTGAGAATCTTGGAATAAACATCCTCATATTTAGGACTCTACATCTGAGCTACCTTTGTTAACTTGAGTCTCTGGATCAGCATACATTTCTTGAACGTGGGCTTCCCATGAGGCAGCATTTATCCCTGTATTTTGTCTATTCTTTCCAAAAGACAATCCGTTTATTGACTGCTAACATTGTTTACTTGCCATCAAGTGTTAATTCCACGAGTCAACTTTCAATCTTCTTTTTGATTTCCAGCAATTTTTCTTATATTGAGTTCTTAAATCTTGCAATCTTTTTTTATACGTTTGAATACCTTGTCTAAGGTGCTTCTAGATTTTTCTAATTTCATGTAATATAATTTTTGGGGGAATATGTAATTCCCTCCTAAACCAGACTTGGGGTCCAAAACTATCATTTTGTTTTGTTCTGAAATTATTCCTACTTATTTGATTTTTTACTTGAAATGTTTCCAATATTATGTTCATTAAAATGTCTTATGCCTTTTGCAGTTCACCTTCTTCTAAATATATAGGGGCTTATTTATGAGCCCTAGCGTCAATTTTGCGCCGCTGGTGCATCACTTTTTGTGATGCACCAGTGGCATAAAAAGTGAGCCTTGTTGCACCATATTTACAAAGTGACGCATCTAAGCAGATGTGTCACTTTGTAAACCACTGCGCTACATTATACCTGTGTTAGGTATAATGTATGCAGGGGGGGCATTCCCACGCAACTAAGACGCGTAGATGTGGCGCAATGCAATCTATGAGATTTAATTGCATCACTTCTAGGATTTATTTATTTTTTATTTTAAAAAGTTTTATATAGCGCTGGCTAGACCCGGAGGTATCAGAGCGCTTTACATGAGCATCAGATCATAGTTACAGGTTACATCGTTATAAAGGTTACACAGTTCTTAGAGCATGGCAGCATAGTTACTTGTAAGGTCAAGATAAACAATACGCACAAATACGTAAGGGAAAAGAAGGCAAGGTGAGAGATTCAGGGGAGGGGGGTTGGAGTAGGGGAAGTAGACAGATATTGAAGGCGGGAAAGAGGAGGGGAGGGTGAGAGACACAGCATGAGGAGAGGAGGGGAAGGGTGACCGGGACACAAACCGGTAGATGAGTCAAGGCAACGTCCAAAGTCCAGTAAGCTGTGATCCCAGGCGAAGTGGTATCCCTTCCCTATCTCTGTTGAGAGAGGCTCCCTTTACGCAGTGGACTCTCTCAGAGGGGTCTCTGAGACTCCAAGGCCTACATACTGGATCCTTCCCCAAAAAGGGGAGAGGGAGTGCTTTGGCAAGGGGTGTCATACCATACCTCAAGTGTGAGGGGCCCCCTTGGCGCAGTGGACTCACTCAGCGGGTTCGCTGAGACTCCAGAGTATAAATATTGGATCTTTCCCCAACAAGGAGGGGAGAATGAGTGCTAAGTCAAGGGGCATGAAGGACAGGGGGTAGGCAGAGTAGCAGGCAAGGGGAGAGATTCAGGGGAGAGAGGATAGGAGCTAGGGAAGAGACAATAAGGAGAGACAAAAAGAAGTCTGCCTAAAGACCGACTGGGTAGGTGATGACCAAGGAGGGAATCCACGGCCCATCTTCCCAGTAGCTAAACCAAGTAGCTCCATCGGGCATCAGACAAAATAGTTCAGTTTGAAAACATTGAGAGAGGAGGGAGGGAGATACAAAAATAGAGGGAGGATGTGGTAGGAGACGATAGGAGAGACAAAAGGAAGTGCAACAATGTGGTTCAACAATATACTAGAAGAAGATCAACAAGTAAACATTAAATCAAACAATCAGCAATACAATTAGGGGAGGAGAGAAAGGAGAGAGAAAGTAGTGGGGCGTAGGGGAGGAGGGAAAGTGAGGATATGGGAAGAGACAACCGTAGAGATGAAAGGAAGTCTGTCTAAAGATCGACTGGGTAGGTGACGACCAAGGAATGAATCCACGGCCCATCTCCCCTGTAGCTAAACCAGGTAGCTCCATTGGGCATCAGACAAAATAGTTTGGTCTAAAAACATTGAGAGAGGAGGGAAGGAGAGACATAAATAGAGGGAGGATGCGGGAGTAGACGACAGGAGAGACGAAAGGAAGTGCAACAATGTGGTTCAACAATATACCAGAAAAAGAACAAGTAAACATTAAATGCCATTGCGTCAATATCTTACGCCTGCAGCAGACTCAGGCCCTTTCACACGGGGCTTGCCCCATGTGAAAGGACACATGGCTGGGGTTGCATCACTTTGGCGACACACTCCAGCAATGCGTTACTTTTGCGCCTACAGATACGTCAGAAATACTGACGTATCTGTACCTCCTTGCAACATTTTTTTTTTAAAGGTTTTTAAAAGATCTTTATTATACAGTATGCAGTTATCATACATTCCACATTCCACATCTCTACAAAGATTGCGTGAGCTCATAGCGGTTTGCTAGGTTTTGAGCAGGATGACACAGCCATTCAGCCGGCAACCCGGGGGTCCGGCGGCGAATTCCCTGCTATAGCTCGTATAACCATCTGTTAACCAATGACATTAATGGTAGATCTCATGGTTTTACATTTTATCATCAATATTCGTGTCACAATGGTCACTCAGTAGTGGCTTCATGAATGTAACTTCCCAAAGTCCCATAGGTCATGTGTGAGTCAGCTGTAGGTAGTCAGAAATGGGGAGGGGAATCGGCTATATATGCGTTTCTAATGCTGAGTCAGTGTTGCTGCTCTTGTGTTGACAAAGTGTGCATCAGTCTAGCTCACTGAGGCATAGGATTGAGCAGGTGTAGTCAGCAGGGTTAGTCCGCAGCCATGTTAGGTAAGGCTCAAACAACTTAGCAGTAGGGTGCCTGTGTGTCCTCCCAGTTACATCACTGGGAGAGTGCTAGGGACATGCCAGCGTCCAATGAACAGAGTATCCTATCCATGTGTAACACGTATGTGGCCAGGTGTTCATGTGTACCTCTTGCAGTGTGCGAGTGGCATCGCGTCTCCGCAATTTGCAGATGGCATGAGGTCCCTGAGGGATTGTCTCCCGTTAGGAACGTGTTACCTCTAGTGTCTTCATTTAAAACAAAGAAAGTAGGTCTGGTCAGGGAACTTGACCAGTAAACAAACTGTTCCCTACGCCCATATATTGGCTGGGAAAACTGGGGGGTAGGGAAAGTATGAGAGGCAGGGGAGGGGAGGGGGGGGGAGATCGCTGCGGGTTTTGATGTGGAGCATCTATTGTAAAGTGGGGTCCAGCGAGGCACTATGTAATGTATAGGGACAGTCGAGGATGGGGGGGGGAGGGGGAGTGAGCCGGGGGAGGGGCGTGAGTCCTCCGTCTCATTCAAGAACATATAGGCATCATCTGCAGTGCAGGGTCAGGGCGTGAGTCGGCGGTGCGCGGGGGTGGCAGCGCAGGCCATCTGTGTGGTAATTTGTCCCCTGTAGGTGAATGGGCGGGCGGGGGGGGTCGGTTCCCCTTTTTGTGTTAGTGCCCACTGCCAGCGCAGGCATGTCAGGGCCAGGGTAACGTCGCGTATTCAGTGTCTCAAAGGCGTCCTATGTGCAGTGGGGAAGTGGTGGCATCTTCAACCAGGGCCGTATGTCTTGTACCGGCGAGAGGTGAGTGGGCGGGGGGGAGAGGTGCAGGGCTGCATCCTCCCTCAGTATTGGTTAGTATCACTATGGCGATGATATCCTTTGTCTCATGTGACCCCCCGTTCCTGGCAGGCGTGATGGAATGCCTTTAGGAGGTCGTTCCAAAGCTGGGCAATAGGGAATTTGCGGAGTCCCGCTGTTTCTTCTCGAAGAAGAACCGTACCCTCCGCTCGTGCCCAGTTAGTGAAGGAAGCGCGCCAGTGTCGAACATGGGGGGGGGGGCGCTGCCTTCCAGTGCTTAGTGATCAGGCGCTTAGCCGTTATGAGCCCCATGTCCCAGAAGCGTGTCCGTACTTTGTTGAGCTTCGTGCGTTTATACAATCCCAAGATGCATGCTTCCCACGTGCGTGGCACTTGCTCGTCAGCGCTGCGCGTGAGGAGCGTCGCGACCTCGCTCCAGTATGCGTGCACTTCGGGACAATGCCACAGCATATGCAAGATATCTGCTCCAACCAGTGAGCAGCGCGGGCAGGCAGCATCTGTGGTGGCAAAGTATCTATTTATCTTGTCAGGCGTTAGGTAAGCGCGGTGTAGAATATAGAATTGTATAATTTTGAAGCGGGGGCTGCGCGGGATATATGTTGGTCCGGCTAATATCATTGCCCATTCTTTGTCGGTCCAGGCCCGCCCTCTGTCCGCCGCCCACCCATCACGCAACCGCAGCGTGATTGGCTGCGAGTGTGCCTGCAGAGCCTGCGCCAGCGAATGGATGACGTGTGGGCCAGTCCCCATAACATGGAGGTACTGCATAAAGCTGTGCATCGGCAGTTCCTCCGTTACATCTCCCCAGAAGGTAGTGAGTGTGTGCAAGAGGGACGCATGTAGCAGGAACTGTCCAGCAGGGAGTTCCGTGGCAGCAGCTAGGTCTGCAAAGGTGAGCAGCGCTCTCTCAGCATACAGGTCGCCCAGGGTATCCACCCCTGCTTGCGTCCAGCTAGTCAGACAAGTCACAGTCAGTGCTCCCGTTGGGCTCGGGGTGCCTAGGATGGGCATGGTCGGGGCATATGGTGTTGTAGCCCGGATGAGTTTCAAACAGCGCAGGAAGCACTTGCGCGCCACCGCCAAGTACAGCTGGGGGGCGGGAGGTTCGGGATATCGGATGGAACAGGGTATTGATTTGCGTTTGCGTCCAGGCAGCAGCGTCCGAGGCAGTCTCCTCAAGGTGCTTGCCGCTAAGCCACTCCGACACCCACTGCATCTGTGCCCAAAGATAGTACAGTTCCATGTTGGGAACCGCCAGGCCTCCCAGTTCCGTTGGCATGTAGAGCTTAGTCAGCGCTACCCTGGGTCGACCCTTATTCCAGATGAGGCTCCTCAGCAGGGTCTCCAGGTCCCGGAAAATTTTGTTCGGCACATAAGTCGGTATATTCGCGAAATAGTACAGCAGCCTAGGCAGCACTATCATTTTGATAAGTGCAATCCGACTTGGCACATTAAGGGGTAAAGTGTTCCAGAACGTGACCTGCGCCCAAATCGAGGCAATTGCTCGCAGGAGGTTCCCCTCCAGGACATCCAGTGGGGTCTGATAGATGCGTATCCCCAGGTAGCGGAACGTGGTGGGATACCACTGTAGCCTGCCACCGCCCAGCTGCACATCACACTCGGGCGCATCCGGGTGGAAGGAGTAAGCCCCCGACTTGGACCAGTTGACTCGTAGTCCCGACATCTCCTCGAAAGTTCGGAAGACGTCGGCCAGTGAGGCCGGGATGTTGGTTATATCCCTGACGTACAATAGTAAGTCGTCTGCGTACAGCGACACTGCATGGCGACCGTCCGCCAGCGGGATGCCCCAGTCGGCCCCCTGTGCCCTAAGTATCGTGGCCAGGGGCTCCATTGCTAGAGAGAACAATAGAGGCGACAGGGGGCAGCCCTGTCTAGTGCCTCTGCAGACTCGGATGGCGTCCGAGAGCAGCGCACCCGTGCGTACCCGAACTGTCGGCCTGCCATAAAGTAAGTCCACCATGGCCTCGTAACCACCACCCAACTGGAACTTTTCCAATACCGCTCCCTAGTACGGCCACTCCACCGAGTCGAACGCCTTCTCCAGGTCCAATACCAAGCACCCCGCCCTAGGCCACCGTAGGGTGGCATACTCCTGTACCCGGAAGAGGCGTCGGATATTGTGAGAGGTGTGGCGTGTTGGGACAAAGCCATTTTGATCCTGGTGCACTAGTCAGGGCACATAAGGAGCCAATCTCCGAGCTAGAGTGGAGGCCAGTATTTTGTAGTCTGTATTGAGCAGTGCCAGCGGGCGATAAGAGCCCACTTGTGTGCAGTCTTTGTCTGGTTTAGGAATGGAGATCAGGGTTGCCTCACTTAACGTCGGGGGTAAAGGAGCGTCTTCTAAGGCTGCAGCATACATCTTCAGGAGTTCAGGGATGAGTATGGCTGAGCCTGCTTCATAAAATTCGGCTGGAAGCCCATCCGGGCCCGGGGATTTGCGATTAGATAAGTTGAAGATTGCGTCGCGAACCTCTTCAGGGTCGAGTCGGGCTCCCAGCTCGTCCTGCTGCGTAGCTGTCAGTTGCGGCATTGGCAGGGGGGCAAGGTAGCCAGTGATGTCGGGGTGCGGGTGAGGTAGTCGTGAGCGATATAGTGCGGTATAGTGTGTGGTGAACGTGTCATGGATCTGGCGCTGCGAGTATAGTAGTCCCCTCCCTTCCACTTGTATCGCTACCACTGGGGTTGAGCGTGTCTCTTGTGATATCAGCCAGGCCAATAGCTTGCCAGGTCTGTCACTCATGTGATGTGTTCTCGCCGAGTGTGCTGCGTAGTTAATGTCGCGAAGTCGCTCCAAGAGGCCCGTGTGTTCTGCGCGCGCCTCCTGCAGCGAGTCAGCGCTACCCTCAGCGGCCTGCCCCTCCCTCTCGAGTAGGGTAGTCTCCAATCTGGTGAGCTCACTCTCTAGTTGCTGTCTCATGTGGCCTTGCGTCCTCAGGCAGTGGCCCCGAATCACCACCTTGAAGGCATCCCACTCTACCTGTGGGGAGGACGCCGTGCCTGCATTGTCCTCAAAATATTGAGCAGTGCGTGTGAGAAGGGACTCGCGAAAAGTCGCGTCCAGTAGCATCGTCGGTTGCAGTCTCCAGGTGGGCATGGGAGGGTGTGGTTGGTCCCAGGCCATGGTTAGAAAGTGTGGATTGTGGTCAGAGTGTTTGCGGCCCATGTATAGTGCGTCAGTCACCAGGGGTAGGAGGTCAGTGGTGGACATAAAGCGGTCTAGGCGGACATGTAAGTCGTGGGCGCCTGAATAGTAGGAGTAGAGCCGTGTCCCAGGGTTGTGTGATCTCCAAACGTCGGGAGGTCCCACTGCTCGGCCCACTCCAGCAGTGCCTTCGTGGCTCCGCGTGTTGGAGCGCCAACAGGGGGCGGGGAGGAGCGATCCAGTGTGGTATCTAGTGTGCAATTGTAATCTCCTCCCAGTAGCCAGGGGGTCGCATGCCAGGTTGCCATTATCGTAGAGAGGCAAGCCAGGAAGCCACCCTGGTCAGTGTTTGGAGCGTACAGTGACACCAGCACCATCTGGTGCCCATCGAGCCTGCCCTGTATCGCAACGAACCTGCCCTCCCGATCTATCATAGTGTCTGTAGCCGTCCAGGGGATCCCAGGGCAGACCCATATCAGTGCGCCGCGGGCATACGAGGAATAGGACGTGGCGTAGAGTTGTCCACGCCATTTGCGGCGTAGTGCTCGGACCTCTGCCTCGTTCAAGTGTGTCTCCTGAAGCAGTGCTATGCCTATCTTATGTCGCTTCAAGTAGGAGTAAATCTGGTAGCGCCGAGCTGGTGTGTGCATCCCCCTGATGTTCCAAGTGCATATGCGTGTCTCAGTCATTGTTCCATTGGGTGTAGTTCACCCCCTCCCCCCCGCCCCCTAGGTACGCAAGCAGTGCTTCTCGTTTGGCCCAGAGCCTCCTCCCCAATGCAAAAGTGCCCCAAAGTTTCAGTGCTGAGCGTGGTGTTCTCCGAAGAAGGAAAGGGGTAGGGAAAGGGATGGAAACACGTGGCCTCAACATGGCTACATAACCTAAAATGCCAAAAGGTCGGCTACAGAACATGTTGCCGTCCAAACGCTCGTATGAGCTCGTAAACTATACAGTTCTAAGGGGTACTCTGTGGCTTAAGCTGTAACAGTACAGATAACAGTATTATCCATAGTGAATGCAGCATCCCTCCCGGGTAGAGTCAGGAGGCCTCTGCCGTCTGGCGGTCGCCTAGGTCTTGTCGCTCAGCGCAGCTATAGCGGCTCACCTGGCATCAAGCTGGAAGAGTGGGGCTCTCGGGGGGGGGGGGCAAACTCTCGCCCCAAGTAGTCTGGCTGTCCCTGGCCAGTCCATGTGTTGCTGCCGATCAGGTGACCAGTACTCAACAGTAAGTGGCAGGGTCATGTGTACATAAGAAGCACAATACCTGGTCGGAGTTCAGTGTCCCAAGGGGAACAGGATCCAGCAAAGTAGAGCTGCTTAGTACTCCTCGCACAATGGAGGCCTGCAAAGCCTCCGCGCAGTTATGTCATGTCCTTCGCGTGGGAGCTGGACTCTGCATTGTCGCTCAGCCAAACAGGTCTGCAGTTTGCGGCGTGACATCCGGGAGGTCGTCAGTGTGCTGGGAGTCTTGTAGGCCATAAATCGCCTCATCATCGCTCGGGAGAGGCGTTGGAGTTTTATCCGGGGCAGGGGACGGAGCCGGGGAGCTGCTGATTTCCACCACCTTTCGGAGGGCGTCTCGTTGTTCCCGCATCATCTTGCTTGCAGTTGGAGAGTGAGCTGGCGGCTCCACCGTTCTGGGAGGCGTGGGAGCTCTTCGTCGGCGGCGCCTCCGCGCCCCTCGCGTGCGTTCTGTGGTAGCAGTCCCTCGCGCTCGCCTAGGTACATCCGGCATGTTCTCATCTAGCCAGGCCTCGACTTCATCAGAGTCCATAAAAAAGTGCGTCATGTCCTTCGCTACCACTCGTAGCTTGGCAGGGAAGAGAAGCGAGTATTTAAGTCCAGCTTGCCGCAATCGTCTTTTCACTTCCAGAAAGGAGTGTCTTTGCCTTTGGACTTGCACAGTATAGTCCGGAAAGAACATCACTGTGGTGTTGTCAATCCTGATCTCGCCTAGTTTCCTGGCTTCCCGCAAGATCGTGTCACGGTCTCTGTAGTAGAGGACTCGGAGGATTATTGGTCTGGGGTTCGAGCCAGTGGCTAGGGGTTTCGTGGGCACTCGGTGGGCGCGTTCCACCACAAAGTGAGGCGACAGCACCCCCTCCGGTAGCAGTTTACGTAGCCAGTCCTCCACTCTCTGCGTGGGGTCCATCCCTTCCCATTTCTCCGGAATGCCCACCAAGCGGATATTGTTCCTTCTCGCCCTCCCTTCTGCATCCTCCGCGCGGTCCTCTAGAAATTCCACCCTATTGAGAAGATCCTGTATGTGCTTGTCCGATTGCGACACCTTCGGTTCCATGATTGTCACCGCACCTTCCAGCGCGGTGGTGCGCTCCTGCAACTTCTTGTGATCGGCTCTGAGATGAGTTAGATCAATCGCCACACCGTCTATCCTGGTTTCCAAAGAGGTGCGTGTCTGTTGGAGAGATTCCTCCATCCTTTCCATGGCTGCCAGGACAGAGTCCAGCTTCGACGCCACGTGGTCGGTGTCCATTTTGGAAGGTGTTTTCGCCGTCTTCCCCTTCACCGACATGCCCCCTGTTCCGGTGCGTGTCTTCACCCCGCCAGACATGGGGCAAGTCGCATGTGTAGGCAGCAGCAGTGGCGATTCTCGCTGTCGATTGTGAGGGCGCAGGGGGGGCGGCAAGGTCGCGGGTTATGCCCAAGGTGTGTCAGGCCATGCAGGCCAGCAACGGCGTCTTCTCGGCTCTTATCCCTGGGCGCCGTTCCCCCTTACGCTTAGGCTTGGTGACTCTGCAGGTGTGGGAGTCGGGTGGGGAGCTCCCCGTTCCAGTGTCTGGGCACCTCGTAGTGTCACGTGTGAGCGGCCTGTGAGCAGGCGTTACACCCAGCAGCTCTGCGGTCGCCAGTAGGAGAGTAGCGTCTCCTAGGCAAATGGTGGGCAAGCATAACTCCTTGCAACATGATGCGTCATACTGTAAATATGATACATCATTGGTGTCGCAAGGAGGGCGCAATGAAACGGAGTGCATCACTTTTTTCACGTAGTGATGCATCACTTTTCATAAATGAGCCCCATATTTTCTTGTGGACTTAATTTGCTTTTTATCTTTTAACTTATTTTTACATCTATAGGACGTGCACAGGAGTAAACCTGCGTCATTACCATTTCTGGCCTCGGGCCTCTCCATTTCAGGTTCTTTAGATAATGTACTTGAGGGCCCAAAGTTATTTCTTTAATTGATGGTATCAAATGTGTTTTATAGGTTATCCTAATAATTTGTGGAAAATAGTCAATCTCCGTAAGGGGAGTTATTTGAAATTTCCAAAATCACTTACCAATGTATGATTGGCTGCCAGTTTAAAAATTAAATTGACGCAGGAGAGTCATCTTTTGTGTTTCCATTCCAATGCCCCAACTCTAGCTGTTCTAGTTTTGTTCTACATGCATTCCCACTTTGATGAGTATTTTTCGATTCGACAGATCTGTGTCAAAGTCTCTGGTGATGATAAACAAGGCTAGTTTGTGTTTTCTCTGTATTGTTTTTATTATTTCAAGCAAAATTTGAATATGTTCTCCTTTTGTTTCTTTTCTTGGGTGGATATAAACATGTATTAGGGAATAATTGATTTTGTTGAGATGCTTGCATTCTGATTATCTACCTTAAGTGCTAATAACCAGTTTAGCCCGGTTTCCAATTGTTCTGTTTGCGTGCTGTGTTTTGTCGAACAAAATATGGAGAGACCCTCTTAAGGATGACCAAAGTTCGCAGATCTATTTGCTGCCTCACAATGAGCTGTATAGCCCGTAATGTGTACTGGAGATGTACTCCATATTTCCTGCATCATGATTATATAATGAGCTTGAAGGAATGCCATAACGTTGTTTTTTGTAATAAATGTTCTAGCCCATGACTATTCCAAGAACAAATATTGATGCTGTTTTACACCATATCAGGGCTTTCTGTTGGCTTAACAGGGATGCATTATGTCTTGATTGTTGTAAGGCCATGATCTGTCCTGATTTTTTGCAGTGGTACCATTGTGGTGTTCAGGAGAATCCGCACCCTGGTTGGAACTACTTACAAACTGACAATTGTTTTCCTATAAAAAACTGTACCTGCTGTTCCCCCTATTATGGGCAAGGTCGCTTATTTCCTTAATTAATTTTAGAATTGTGCCTCTATTAAGGATATCAAAGGGCCCTCTTTATATATAATTTGGGATTAACAGGAGCTTGTTTGCTTGGCCTCCCCTTTTTACATGTTGATTTTCTTGGTAATTCCATGGAAAGTTGAGGTCTTGTCATTGAAAGCACTGCTCTAGTTGCTGGTTCTTATCCCACTCATGGGCTGTATTTACACTTTCTGAAAGTAAAATAAGTCTCTAAGTCAGCCCTGCCCTTTGACTTTTCTTGAATTCTGGGCTCTTTTGTTTAGGCATGCATTCAATTGCCATTGACAAGCTGTTTTCTTCCAGGGTTTGCTGTAATATGGCGGGCTGCTTAATTGCCTTTTTATGCTGTGTTTTGATGTTATCCTCTTGATCAACTGATATTTCAGTTTCAAGAGCTAAGGTTAGTGGGTCTTTTATTTTTACTACTAAACTGGAATCTAATTTTGTGTCAATTGGTATGGATTTAATTGCCTGCATATCTAATTGTTGTTTACTTGATTCTGTATCCACCTTGTTTTGGTCCTTAGCTACCAGCGACGTTTTATTCCTGTGCTGTGTGAACAATTGCCATATTTAGTTTTGTTGGCTAATTTTCCCTTTCTTACGTGCTTTTCTTTGCCTTTTTGTTTCTTTTTTTGAGACTGCTAATTCTGCCTTTGTCTTTGTCTTCATATTCTTTTTCTTGTTTTCTATGATTATATTTGTCTTGTTTTCATAGGGTTTTGTCTCTTCATTTTGCTTTTTGGTCGTTTGCCCAATTTGGCGTCTGTATAAAAGAAGTTCCATCCTTACTTGTTTGGGACATTTCTTGTATTGCCTCCATTTTTATTGGATCTTTTGTTTCGTATTCTTGCACTTTCAGTCATTCGACTGAAAACTGTGTTAGTCATTGCAACAGAAGACATCCGGAGACAGGTGGATGGGGGGTAGAATGATCCCCATCCTTCTTGACCTATCGGCAGCATTTGACACCGTGAATCACTCGTTGTTAGTGCGGCGGCTGAAGGCAGTGGGGATTGGGGAGGTGGCTCTTTCCCTCTTATCGTCTTTTTTAGAGTATAGGGAACAGACTTTGCACTGGGAAATGTACAGGCTGAAACATTCCTTCTGCCTTGCGGAGTCCCACAGGGATCAGCACTGTCTCCGACACAGTTTAACATCTACATCACCCTACTCGCCAGTCTCATCAGACAGCATGGGTTCTCGTTTGGTCATACGCAGACGACACACAGATTTTCATCTCTGTATCACACCAGGTGGTGTCTGCGGCTGAGAGTTTCCATGCATGTCTGACTCACATCATGAGCTGGATGGGCAACAACTATCTGAAAATAAACACGGATAAGACGGAGGTGATGGAGTTTGGTGGCGGTCCGATCCTTTGGGACCCCACTTGGTGGCCGACAGAGGCTGGCACATGTCCAACACTATCCTCTAAAGTGAAGAACTTAGGGATCATAGTTGATGAGCAACTGGGCTTTTCGGCCCAGATCAGTCGTGTAACCTCCTCTTGTTTCTATATTCTGAAGCTACCCAGGAGGGTGTTTCTTTTCATTTCAACAAAGCTTTATTTCGATATAAAATATCTTAAAAAGCACATCACGTTTAAAAAAATACATGTCCTTCAAACAGTAAAAGAGTTTAAAACTAAAAATCAATTATGCAATACAATGGTTAAAAGGGATATTAAACCATGATTCAGCTTTGGATAGTGTTTCTGTGCAACAAACATCATTAAAATACAATGGCTAACAATGTAAAAAAAGTCTAAAACCACTGACAGCTTTACCAAGGGATACCAATACAGAATCATCGTAAGGCTTTTAATCTTATCAGCCAGGCCCAGCTTAAGTATTTGGCCACCCCACAGGCTAACGTAGTGTTTGCCTCCGCTTGAAGGATTCTAAGGGCAGTTTCTTTTCATTTCACAGAAGTTAAGGAAAACAATGGTAGTGGCCTTAGTCTTATCCCATCTAGACTACTGTAAAGCTCTATTCATAGGCATTGCCAAGGCACAGAAGAATAAATTACAGTCCATACAAAATGCTGTGGCACAGCTACTATTGAATATTCCTAAAGGTCACCCCACATCTGATGCCATTAAGTCACTGCATTGGCTTCCAATACAGCAAAGTCTAGAATTCAAGGCCTTATGTCTGGATCATAAGACACTTTATTGTGGAGGGGCTGCTGACCTCCGAAAAATCTTACATTGGTATGCTCCCACTAGAAGTCTTAGATCAGCTAATTCTGGTATCATCTGTGCCGCAAAGGTTCGTAGAGCCAGATGGGGTGGTAAGAGTTTATCCAACTGTGTGGTTAGGCTGTGGAACCAACTACCTATCGCAGTGAGACTCCAACCAAACAGGACAGTGTTTAGGAAGTTATTAAAAACATGGCTGTTCCCCAGGGCTTAAGGTGTCGGTTCTGCGGACACTGGTCCTCTCTCTCTTTCACCACAATGCCAAGACGCCTCTGCATTTGTGCGCGCTATAAATGTCAATCCTATCCTTTCCTATCCTAGTCTCATAAGTGGACTTGCTGATTATGCTTTGACTTCCATCAGTATTTCTATAAGAATCGATGATAAAACTTGTGGGTTGTCTCCTACAGGTGCCCATTGGCAAGTAATTTGCTGTGTATAGTTCTTCTTTTGAGTCCTCCTGATCAGATCATATAATGCCTGCACCTTCATGTCAATGCCCATTGTATGCACTGCCATGACATTTAACAGGTTCACCTGAAGATCATGATTGTCAGCTTGGTGGTGAATTGCTTTCGATATTGCGTCGATAGAAGTGCCCCATATGTACTGGCTGGTACTTTATTTGCTGGATCCTCGGTTTCATAATTTTGTTTAGGGGAATAACGTCTTCCTTTTGTCAGCATATGCTCAGTCTTCCTGGTTAAGATTGACTGCATTAAATTGTGGAGGGTAAAATGTTTTTTATCCAGAGAGCCAGTGCTGCCAGTCCGAAATGGATTTAGGCTAGTTATTGAACTGCCCCCCTGCCTGCCCGTCTCTCCCTGCACAAATTGTAGTTGTTCTGGTGGATATTGGTTTAGTAGTTGACTTGTCTGCTGTATGAGCATTGAAATTTGGCATAATTTAATAATGTGAGTTTTGCTCTCACTCCATACCGCATCTCTTCTTCCTCCTGCAGGGTGTGCCAAATCCGCCACCCACCCTCCCGAGACCCATGGTGTTGAGACTTCTCACACCAAACATGAGATGCTCATTTTTGTTTTATGTTCGTCTAAATGTGCATGTGTTGTGTGGGTATTTCATTCACACCGTGGAGGCTCACGGACTCGCAACATGACCTACACACTGCACATCATTTACCACTAAACACCCTAGTAGGCGTGCAGGTGTCATAGCCCTATTCAACAAATGACTGGTCATTTTAACCTTGCACTGCTATGCTATTTTAGCCACGGTAGTGTCACATGATGAATGGGCATGTGTTGCCCTCCTCTGGATACAGGATCTTCCCTAGTATAAGCACACTAAATTAAGTGTCTGAGCATGGCATTCTTGTAACAAACAACCAAGCAAGATGTATTATAGCTGTGTGTCTTGTCTTCTCTCTTTCCGTGTTTGTTATTGTCATTTTCTCCACAGGTGCAATCTGGTTTCCCTAAATGAAAGGGTAACCTCATTTTTTTCCTGGATTGCATTTTTTACACCTACCTTTTCACTTTCACATCCTCAGGTTAGGGTGGGCCTTAGCGCACCCGTACCGCTGAGGTTCAGTCCATTGGTCCTGATGAATGCCAGGTAAATTATACCATGATGGCAGAAACATGTCGACCCCACTTATTGGGAAACAGTTGAACAATTTATTCAGCCCAATTACCCACACCTTGTTTTTAGCGTGTCAGATGGCCATCTAATGAAGTTATTTTGGAACACAATCTAGACACTTTTAAACCATATAATCACACTTTCAATTTAAAAAAAATCCAGCTCCGCAGTAACTCTGGCGTCGCAGCACACCGGGGAGGCATTTGGCCTCTCCCAGTGGGGCCCGATGATGAAGCATGTTACCAACCAGGTTGGTGAGTGAGGGCGTGCTTAAAAAATCTAGAACGATTTTTCTGAATCTAGTAATGCTCGCTTTGCTCTATTTTTCTTCTTGATAAGAAGTAACACTCTTTTATTGTTTACAATACTTTGTTTGGGGTTTGAGAGTGCTACATGTAAAAAAAACTCACTCTCTTGTTGTTAACTGATAATGATTCTTGAACAAAAAAGGCAAATGGTGGCCTATGCAAATACACATGCACACTCTGTGACTAGACAAAAGTTGCATGGTAACACAGAGAACACAAAATTCAGCAATGCCGAAATATAAAATTAACTAGCTAAAAAGGTTATCAACAGAACACATCCACCAAACGCATTACCCCACCTAAACACTGTTTCCAGGAGAAAAACATGAAAAACCACAACAAACCACATTTTGTATTTCAATCCAATGACATTCATCCCATAAATAATGTTTCAAATCTGCAGACACCAGAGAAAAAGTTGTGTCATGCACCCATAAATAGTACAGGGCCTACGGGCTAGAAGGCCCATTGGCAAACTAGGCCACACAGTGAATTTAATCAATCAATATTGCAAATGTATTAAAAAAACATAGAGAAGAAAATGTAATGAACTGTGCAACATTTTCCTTAACAAAAGAAGATAAATTTCATGCACAAAAAAAACTAGGCCCCACAACAATAAATGTAATAAATCAAATAAAAGTACAAATGCATGCCCTTGGTCAAACAAACAACACCCTTATACGTCAGTTTTACAACTCACTTGTGATTTCTCAAAAAGAAAGTCCTTAGATAGAATGGTATACATTCAGCAGACAAGGAGAGTGGTCCTTCCAGCTCCAAATCCCAATGAAAAGTGACCAGGAGAGGGACAACGCACTGGGAGAAGCCAGAAACAGGAGGTTGGAGTCTCTGGGGCACTTCCTTCTGCTTTGAAAAAAAAAGGTCATGAAAAATGGCTTCTCGCGCAAAAAAAAAACAACTCCAATTGACAGTTTGAGAAGCCAATCCACTCCAAATGCCTCTAAGCTGCATTTTCATGCAGAAAAGCTGCTTGACTGCTCCGTTTACGATCGCAATCATCTCTAAGATTCTAGATTGGTTCTGACGCAGCCAGAAGCCGTGCAAGCGAGCGCAAAGTCTCACAGGAGCTCTCCAGCAGTGTGAGAAGTTTCAAGGACACTCACAAAAAAGGCCCGAGAGTCTTGACGCACACAATTGAGCGCCAAAAGAAAACTCAATGCAAAAATGGGGAAATAAATTCTGCTTCGTGCCCGAATGGTGGAATTCAGGAACTACCCGTTTCTACTTGTAGTGCCCGAATTCTGCATACTCTGCAAGCGGAGCATTGATTAACACACATGATTAAGATATGTTTTGAATTATATATTAGGTGCTGGTTGTTGGGCTTGAAGGGATAAAGGGATGTTAATCAAATATGTTTAATTTTTTATTATTTAAATATTCATAATTGTTTAATTGATAAGTGTTTGATCTGGGGGTTTCTAGATGGCAGAGGTAGGTACCAATGTCTAAATAAGGACCCTTGCTTCTAGTCAGGGTAAGCGGGATGCACACTTTAGATAACCCCTGCTCACCCCCTTGGTAGCTTGGCACGAGCAGACAGGCTTATCAAAGGCAATGTGTAAAGTATTTGAACAAACACTCACAGTAACACAGTGAAAACACAACAAATGGACTCCACAATAGTTTAGAAAAATAAAGTATCTTTATCTAAACTACACAAGACCAAAACAAAAAAAAAATCCAACATACACATTTCAAGAATATGATTTCAAAAGAGTTCTAGGGTTTGCGTCAAAATACTCCACAGGTGTGTCACGTTTAGCCCAAAGTATCTATATATGCGACAAAAGTTCAGAATGGAAGCTGCAGCGTAGAAAAACAAGCAATGCGTCACTCCTGAGACCCTTGGGAGCTGATGCGACAGCCCCACTGGACGCAGCAGGCGTGTTGCGACAAATCCAGTCTGTATGGGGAGGGAGGCGATACCTTGTATGGATACCGGTGCGCCGGTTCGGTAGGAAGCGTCTAGCACAGGCACGATGTGAGGATCTTCTGGACGGCGACGATCTCAGGTGCGGGGGCGATGCGCAGTGTCAATCTTCTCCTCTCGTGGCCCCTGGATGTGATGGCTCTGCAACGATATTCACATCCACCTGATGCGGTCCGCAAGCAAGCAGTGCAGCAATCTCATTCAGCGACGACAGGCTCTCCTACAATGATCGCAGCAACAGTAATCTTCCCGCACCGGAGCAATGCGTTCCACAAGTGAAAGAAGCGTCAGTTCTTGCAGCGGCAATAGGCGTTGCAACGATTTCGATATTTGCGGCAGCGGGAATATCCTCGCAATGCCGGGGATGCGCTCCGCAAGTGAGCAATGCGTGAAAATTTGCAGATTGGCTTAGTTTCTCCTTGTCCAGCTTCCCAAATAGCAGGCACAACTTCTAGAGGCCCCACAATTGGATCAAACACTATAGGAAGGGCAGAACTCTCTCAGTAGAGTTCAGGGGGAAGCTGGGGGTGAAGTCCTTTTGTTCCTGGGACTTCTTAACAGGGAGCCAGCTCTTCTCAGGCCCTTGGAGATCTCTTCAACCAAGGGGACAAAGCAACAGCAAAGTCCTTCCCCTCTCCTTGGCAGAAAACCAACTGCAGGTCAGCCCACAAGTACACAGCAGGACAGTCCTTCCTCTTCAGTCTTCTAGCTTTCTCCTTGGCAGAGGTTCCTTCTTGATTCCAGGATGAACTAAAGTTCAGTGGTCTGGGGTCTTATACTTATACCCCAAAAAGTCTTTGTTCCCTTTGTGCAGGAGGGCTCTGAGCCCGGTCCAAACCAGTTCTGGAGCACTCTGACTCCTTCTTTCCTTTCACAGTGCAGAGCAGAAACATCAGACACCCCACAGGAGGTGGAGCCAGCATTGTGGAGGGAAAGCAAAGCCCTGGGGCGGTTTGTTGACATGATTCCTTCTCTTCTTTCACAGTGCAGGCCAGAGACATCAGACGCACCACAGGGGGTGGAGCCAGCACTGTGTCAGGCAGGCACGGTCCTATTCAGATTCCAGGTGCAACTCCTCCCTCCCATCTAGATGTAGATCTCTCTATTCACCACTGGGCAGACTCATTCTGTCTCCTGGAATCCTCCAGCCCTGTCACTCACACACCAGACCGTCAATTCACAAACAGCCAAATGCACACAGAAAGGTCAGACAAGAAAGCAGCCACTAAAAGTGCTGCTTTCAAACACAGGATTTAAAAAACATCCTTCCTAAAAGAAGGGTTAGTAAATTCTGAGTTCAGGGATACCATGCTTTAATTTTCTATCTTGCTCCTATGGGAAGATATGCAGGTAAACATTATACACGGCATTCCCTATTATAGCCAATGGGCAAGATAGCCCTCTCAATAGTGACAAACGAAAATGTCTGTAATTCACTACCAGAGCATGTCACACACACAAGTACATGCTCCACCTTTCATATACACCGCACCGTGCCCAGGGGGGTACCTAGGGCCTTCTATAGGGGTGTCCAATGTGTACAGAAAGTGAAGGGTTAGGCCTGGCCAGTGTGGACACTGGTCAGGGCAGCATGGCAGTTAGCAACTACACACAGGCACTGCAGTGCCAGGCCAGAGACACCATTTTAGGGCTACTCATGTGGGTGGCACAATCAGTGCTGCAGGCCCACTAGTAGCATTTGAATCACCAGCCCTGGCACACTCAGTGCACTTTACTAAGAACTTCCTGGTAACACAAATATGCCAACCATGGATAACCAATCACAGTAACAATGTATCTAGAGAGAGCATATGCACTTTAGCACTTATCAGCAGTGGTAAAGTGCCCAGAGTCCTATTGCCAACAACCACAGGCCAGGTAAAATAAAGGAGGAAAATGTTTAGGGATAACCCTGCAAAAAGGGCCATTTCCAACAATAAGTATATAAAATATGTAATTATTATAATTTTTGAGATTTTAGGTCTGTGTTGTTTAGTTTCTAGAGTATATGGTGGGATGCTATTTGAGTTAAAATAAATGTAAAAATTGTTGTTCGTTCATTAAACATTGTGATATTTAAAATGTTAGGTGTTAATTGTTCTATTATTTTGAATTTCTACTACATTTTAATTGTTGGTTTTTATGATTGTGAGAATATAATGTGGTATTGTATTTATGTTAATTTTATTCGCTTTAATTTATAATACTGAATATACATTGTAATAAATAAGTAATTTGTTAAACATTTTTATTTATATAGACAATTTTTATATTTAAATATTTAATTTTTATTTTATTTTATGTAGTTGATAAAAAAATTATTTACTTGAAGTGAACTACTTTCTCTCCACTGTTGCACAGACTGGAGCAGGAATAGTAAATTGTACCCCTCCGAAATACAACACTTTCCCTACTGCTGCATCAACTGGAGTGGTAGTAATAATTTATACCCCTCCTAAGCCCAATGCTATCCCCACTGTTGCACAGACTGGAGTGGGAATAATAGATTCGACATCTTTTGAGTTTAATACTTTCCCTACTGTTGCACAGACTGGAGTGGGAGTAATCATTTTTACTCCTCCTGAGTCTAACTCTTTTCCTACTGTTGCACAGAGTGGATTGGAATAGTAATTTTCCTCCTCCGCAATCCAACACTTTCCCTACTGTTGCACTATTTGAGTAGGAATAGGGAATCTGACTTCTCCTGAGTCTAACACTTTCCCTACTGTTGCACAGACTCAAGAGGGAATAGTAAATTGTACCCCTCTGCAATCCAACACATTCCCTACTGTTGCACCTACTGGAATAGGAATAGTACATTTACTCCTTGCACCTTCTGGCATACATTAAAGTGCCTTGGTCCCCAGAATTTCTGTCCTGGAGAGACCTTGAAAACAATAGAGGGTCAAAACGTCATAAAAAATTGATAAATGATATTCTGAAGAACACTAGAACACACTCCAGGACCCTATGATTTATTCTGAAGCCTTAAAGGACATCCTTTTAACTACACTAACCAACCCTTTGTTCTAAAACCATCACTTTAGCTTTATTCACCTGTTGGTTATGGTCACTTCACTGAGGTCACATAAGACACATGTTTCTCTCCATGAATATGGAAATAGTGTTAAAACACAGTGGTAGTTATGAATGTGTAGTTTTGTATTACCATAAATTGGTAGTTGGAAATAACAAGCACTCTATTCAGCTGAAGTGAGTGTTGAATATAAAATTCTGTTTGGCTGTTTTCTCTCCAGTCATATGTTTCTTTTTTTCTTTTTTTTTTAGTCCTCATACGGCATTAACAATTCCAGAGATATTCAATAACTATTCAATGTCCACTGTGGCCCCCCAACTGATTTGCACCACCGTAAACACTCTGTTTTAAATGGGAAGCACTTTACACAGAGCTACTCAGTCTCAATATGTCCCACTTTACTAACTGGGTGGCCATCAGGACTAACCTGAATAGTAAAGTATTTCCATGTAGAGGCTTAATCAGTGGACATGATTCTCTATTGTTATAAATTATCCAGCCAGGTCATATATGGTATCCAAAACTGTTTTTTTTTCTCACTCTTATTTGTCATCCCAGCTATGTCCAATTTAGCTACATATTTAATAGAATGTACCCATTCTAGGAAGGTAGGAGGTACAGATTTAATCCAACATTTACAAATTTCTCTCCGAGCTAAAATAATAAGATAGAAACACAACTTATCTTTATCCAATGCTAATATCTCGTAATTTGGAAGTAAACCAAATTATATCAACAAGATGCTCACCTCTATTTCAAAACTAAATATTTCTGTCATACCTCTAGTCACTAAACTCCAAAAAAGATTTAACACTGGGCAACTTAAAAACATTTGCTCATCATCTGCTTTGTCCAGCTGGCACTTCGGACAGCAGGGAACTGTGCCCTTCGCAAACTTGGAAAGCTTGTAGGGTAACCAATACATTCCGGGGAGACAGAAAATATGGTTTCTTCTTAAATTGGCAGCACATACAGTAGAACATAATAGGTCATAAGATACTTGCCATAACGTTTCTGTACTGGAGCCCGGCAAGCATTCTCCCCACAGTTGTGTTGGAAGGATATAATCTTCATCTGCCAATTCAATCAAAAGCCAATATATATTTGCCACTTCTTTCTTATTCCGTTGATTCATTCTTAAAGTTGACTCCATCTCATTTGTGTTGCCGACTGCAATGCCACTTGACTGAGACCTGCCTTTTGTTTGTAAATATTTGAATTTTGAAAGTTGGTTACTCGTTATTTCCTTAGGATCTTCCCATGGTAGCATACTGCCTTCTGAAATGAGTTGGTCCCATAAATTAAGCCCAGCTGCCTTAAGTGGTACCGCTAATAGATCTTTAGTCCATTCAGGGGACCCTGGTGTGTCCCATATCAGAGTCATTGCGCTGAAGTAACTTATCTTCAAAATTTTCCTGATGTTATACCAAGTACTAGCCAGGTCTTTTAAAATCTTTAAACTGACCTTTTTAAAAAAGCGTGGATCTCCAAATGTATGTAAAATAGCTTGAATTTCACTTTTTACATCTTGCAACATTGTTTTCAACATTTTGCCAATATCAGAGCTATTCAGTTCCCACATAAGCATTTTCCGTGCTTTTAATGAGAATAATCATGCATAGTATATCAGATCTGGTGCACCTAAGCCTCCGTTATTCTTTATATGTCGTAACATTTTATACGAAATTCTAATTCCTTTGGAAGCCCAAATAAAAGAATTTATTTTTCCCTGAATTTTCTTCAATCTGACCAGATTCACCTGACCAATAAATGTCAAAGGTAGGTATGCCTAGTTTTTTAAGTTGTTTAAGGATTCAGACAGTTCTTTGTCAGCTCTGTGTACGTTTATATCAGTTAAGTCATTGATGTTTTGAGTGATCCTAATACCCAAATATCGTATTTCTTTTTTTAAAGAATAATTAATAGGCCGCACAACAGTATTCCATGCCATACATTCAATTTTTGTATTTAAAAGGAAGTATGTGGTCATGTCTTCTAATCTTCTAAGCAAGTGGTTCAATATACAAATCAAAAAGCAAGGGTGAAAGATGGCATCCCTGCCTAGTCCCCCTTTGAATTGGTATTGGAGAAGAGAGGTTACTATTTATTAATATCCTTGCTATTGGAGTATGGTAAATTTACGAGATTGCCCGACAGACGTTTTTGCCTAAGTTATGTTTATTTAAAATAAAATTTAAATAGGACTAGTTAACCCAGTCAAATGCCTTGGTGGCGTCAAGTGTAATTATGGCCATCGGAGTTTTATATAAAGTTGCCATATCTATGGCCCAAATTAAATTATATGTTAAATCTTGAATGCATCTACATCTCACAAATCCCTTTTGATCTTCATCTATTAAGTCAGTTATAATACTATTCATTCTCTCCGCTAAAATGTTAGTAAAAATGTTATAATCCAAATTCAGCAGAGAGATCGGCCTATATGAATCACCTGTCTGGGCGACTTAGCTGGTTTCAATATTAGTGCTACCAGTGCATCATCCCAAGATGGCAGCAATCTCCCCTCTTTCTCGAAAATATGAGGGAATAAACTACCATCACCGGAATTAGAACCTCTTTTAGATTTCTGTACAATTCTGCTGGAAGACCATCAGGGCCCGCCGCCTTCCCTTTTATTCCTGAGTCTATTGCCATTTTAATTTCAATTTGGCTTATTGGTCTATTAAGATTGTCAGATTTTACATCAGTGATTTTTCTAAAGGGAATATTTTCAAATCAGGCTTCTATACTTTGAGCCTGTGATGGTAAATCCTCTCAATACACTTTGTTAAAATGTCCTTGAAAAACTTCTTTGATTTCTTGCTGGGTTTTACATAGGTTCCCAGTATTTTTGCAGACTATTTCTTTTTGTATTGGCTTTAGCCGGATCACTTTAAGTCTTCCAACCTAAAAGCCGGCCGCAGCCTTCCCCATATTCAAAGTTGGCCAGCTTACTTACTTCCCACCTTTTTTTAAGCCTAGCATCCAACAGTTCTACCAACTCTAATCTGAGTGTTTGTAAAGCATCCACCTAGAGGGTGGATTCATTCTCTAATTTTTGAATTTTAAATTAAATATTTCCTATTTCTGTCTTATATTTCTTTTGTCTAGTGATTTGAATAGCAGTTGTCCTACCTCTCAAAAAGGATTTATAAGCATCCCAAACTATTTCAATCGATGCTGTCTCCAAGTTAGTCTGATAGTATTTTATTGTATCAGTCGTTAAACTAATGATTACATCCTAATCTAACAAAATCACACGATCTAATGTCCAACTTTTGTTGATCGGGTTACTAGGAAGTTTCAGTGATATTATGACAGGTACATGATCTGATAAGTGACCCTCCTAAAGGTCTTATCTCTTTTTTATCCATTCTCTCAATTCTGTTCTGATTAAGAAAAAATCCAGTCTGGATTTATGATTATACTTTTTATTATGAAAGGTATGTTCCCGCCAAATACCCATCCTTACCCTCTATATATCTATCCAGCCTTGATGTTTCATTGCATTTTTTAACAATAATCGCATTCTACCGTTCTGGGCTGATCTGCTATCGACAGACCTATCTAAAACGGGATCCAAAACTAAATTAAAATCTCCCGCAAGAATCAAAGGATCCTGAAAAGGTAATAATTTAGCTAATAATTCTTTTAGGGGAAATAAAGCATCCAAATTAGGACCATAGTAACCCGCAATCTTAAATTTGTATATGTGAAATTGTATTCTAGCTATAACCCATCTGCCCAATTTATCTGCCTTTTCCACTGAAAATGCAGGATTTTTAATGATTATAGCCACCCCCTTAGTTGTTGTGTTTTGTGAGGTACATATTACTTCATGAATCCACTTCCTATTTTTGCAAAAGTCCTTCATTTCTGATTCTAGGAGAAGAGTTTCTTAAAAAATAAAAATTTGCTCTGCGGCATACTTAATATATTGAAATATTCTTTCCATTCTAAGTTTCACTCTGAGTCCGTTTAAGTTCCAGGACATCACTCTCACATATGTTTGTGCGTCAGGTATGTACATCATTATGTGACTATATAACATCATCTAAGGATTGATATGGTGATTTGGACTATTTTTTTACCCCTATGTCCCCATTCGTGCCCTATTTCAATACCTACCCTTACCCTTCCAATTGCTCCCCTGGAGAACCCCTCTCTTCTCTTCTTATGGCCCTACCCTGGCCTTTTAGATCTCCCTTTATGGTCGGGACGATAAAATATTCACATATATACACTTCTCTACTTCACTCCCCCCTCCCTCCCACTGCAGCCGAGTAGGTGCTGCCGAGGAGCCCGCCATCTTGGGTGAGGAGCAGGAATAGGGCGAGCAGACTAGTGCTCGGCCCCTCCTGCCCTCGTCACTACAAAAGCCCATTTCCTCACACCCCCATTGATTGCTAATGCGTGTGGTGTGTCTGTATGTAGCGTCCTGAGGCGGAAAGCCGGGACCTGTAAGCTGATACTATTGCTCGTTGTTCTGGTTGCTTTTAAAAATCTTAATCGTCGCTTTTTAATACTGTTTACTGATTTTTTACAAGTCAACAGATATCACCCTGTATCACTTACCGCGCCACCTATTGTCACGGGCCCACAGCGGTGTGCTTGATCGTGCTGCGGACCGCTGCAGAGTAGAGTTGGCTGCCCTGAATTGGAATCGCTCCCAGACCTCCCCCCCACTGCTGCCGAGTAGGTGCTGCCGAGGAGCCCGCCATCTTGGGTGAGGAGCAGGAATAGGGCGAGCAGACTAGTGCTCGGCCCCTCCTGCCCTCGTCACTACAAAATGGAGCCATTATCCCGGAAGCGCAGCGGACGGGCGCAGCGGGCGCGCCGAGAGCGCGCCAAAGGCAAGCCCGTCAGCACCCGTCATCGCCAAGCCATCGCCTCTCGCCAGAATCCCTGGTCCTGACCCTACGGGGGCCCGAGTATATGATGCCCTGACACTACGCTCTTTCAATAACGGCCAGGTGTGTAATAGCTTGCCGATTTGTGTTGGGGATTCGAACGTCGCCTGTGATTCTTGCTGCTTCACCCTACCTCCGCCCGGCTTGGTCAGACAGAAAGCGGAGGCGGATAAGCTTACTCTGCTGACTATCCTACAGCTGAATGTGAGGTCCCTCGCCAAGCATCATTTAGATATACAGGCACTTTTGCTCGAAGAAACTCCTGATGCTCTTTTTATTTGCAAGACCTGGTTACATGACACGGATACTAGCCTACCCAATCTTACTCTCCCTGATGGCTATTTGATCAAACAAATTAACAGGGAGACTTGAGGTGGTGGGATTGCTGTTATTTTCAAGGAGCAATATACTTGCTCCTTTATTAGAGCTGACATCTGCGACTGCGAATGTGCCAGATTCCAGATAGCTTTTTGTCCCCAGTTCACGGTCTCCGGTCTTTATATTTATCGGCCCCCGGGACCTGCCTCTAAGTTTATTCAATCTTTACTAGAAGTAGTGAGCACCCTAGTAATGGGACCGTCTAATTTTACTGTCCTAGGAGACTTAAATCTCCATTTTGACCAGAATCATGAAACTACTATCAGGAATCTCTTAAATGATTTAGCGGCCCTGCAATTGGAATCTTTTGTCCACACCCCCACTCATGTGGCGGGGCACACACTTGACCCTCTTTTTTTTCTAATATCTTGGAGCTTAGAGTAGCCATCCCCATACCCATGGGATGGACGGATCACTTTCTGATTAAAGCGACCATGCAAGCCAGGGAACCTTTTAAAACTATGGGGTTGAATCGGGTCCTCAAAAGACTGTGGCAAAAATTACATCTGACGATCTCCAGTCTACATTGGGGAAGTTTCCCGGTGGAGGGGAGCCAGATGTTAATGCCGTATATTCCATCTTCCAGGATTGGATCATGAAGGGATTGGATGATCTCGTCCCTGCCAAATGGACTAAAGGGCGAAGGTCACCATCCCACCCATGGTATAATGATTCCCTTAGAGCCTGGAGGAAAGACTGTAAGAGAGCTGAACGCCTAGGGAGGCGTGATTATAGGGATGAGCATAAACGGCTGTATCTGGCCAAGGTGAAGCTTTACCATAAAGCCATTTGTTCCGTATGTGCCGCCTTTTATGCAGAAGAAATTAAGGTCAGCCCCAACCCCACCAAATGTTTGTTCAAACTTGTACAAGAGCTTCAAAATAGTAGTGCTCCACCCTCCAATATCACCTCAGCACAGCAGTGTGAGGATCTGGCCACTTTCTTTGTTGACAAGGTAAATACTATATATAGCTCCTTTCCGCAGCACCCTTCCGAGTCTTGTACTCACACTTTCCCTAGTTCTAAGAGGGCGGTCCTGGCATGTATCCCCGAGATCACTGCCGATGAACTGGATGTAATCTGCAAAAAAGTGAAATCTGGGAGCCCGGCAGACCCTATGCGGCCTGCCCAATTTGTTGACTCCCTGAATTTCTTTCTGTTACCCCTTAGATCTCTTCTTAACCTGTCCTTTTCCACAGCAACAGTTCCTGATGCTTGGAAACAGGCCTTGGTCTCCCCGATAATAAAAAAGCCGACCCTGGATCCTTCCAGACCGTAAAATTTCAGGCCAATATCCTTCCTCCCCTGGGTGGCTAAACTCGCTGAAGCCCATGCCAACTCTGTGCTTGAACAATTTGTACACCAAAATGACATCCTGGACCCATCTCAAAATGGGTTCAGACCGGGTCATAGCACAGAGTCTGCATTGTTGGCTACTACCGAATATCTCCGAGAGATCCTTGATGCCGGTCAGAGTGCAGCGCTGATCTTGCTTGATCTCAGCGCTGCCTTTGACACGGTGTCGCACGGGATCCTGCTCTGTCGCCTGGAGAAATTTGGGATTAGGGAGTGTGCCCTCTGTTATGCTTGTCTCTGAGCGCCATGAAACCAATTGGTGTGCGTGCGTGGTACAAAACCTTTTAACATAACATAACATAACATTTAACATAACAATGGTTTCGGTCATTTCTTCAGGATAGATCTTTTAGGGTTTCCGCCCCTCCTTTCCTATCCAAGTCTCACCGTATTGGTCAGGGTGTCCCACAGGGCTCAGCGCTTAGTCCGTCCCTTTTTAATCTTTATGTGCAGCCGCTTGCTACGATCGCCAGAGAGTGGGGCATGACGCTGGTATCATACGCTGATGATACTCAGCTGGTCGTCACACTCTCTGAGAGTCCATCTGTCGATGCTATAAGATTTAGGGACGGAATAGCTGCAGTCGCTTACTGGATGACCAACAACTGTCTCCAGTTGAATGCCGGTAAAACAGAGATTCTGCTGCTGGGGAAGAATACGACCCTGTGGAACGAACACTGGTGGCCTCCCTCCTTAGGTCTGATGCCTGCTCCTAAAGCCTCAGTGAAAAATCTGGGTGTCTGGATGGATTCCTCACTGGGCCTCCAGACCCACACCAGGAGAGTGGCAGCGACTTGTGTAGGCCTTTTAAGGAGCCTTCGTCCCATCTTGGGCTTCTTTGAACCCGCAATGCGTCAGCGTGTGGTTCAAGCTATCATCCTGTCACACCAGTGTCTTACTGCTAGGTGCCAACAAATCTGAAGTATCCCGCTTTCAGAGAGTTCAGAACTCAGCTGCTAGGACCCTGGTTGGTCTTCCCCGAAGATGTTCTGTCAGCGTTACGATTAAAAAAACTGCACTGGCTCCCAGTGGAATCTCGCATTAAATTTAAGGCACTGTGTCTGGCATTCAGGTTTCAGGTTTTTAATGTCTTTATTTCGATAGTAAAATCTTAAAAGACAAATCAAGAAAACATTACAATACATATCAACCACTATACAATAATTTAGAAGAAAAAAAAACCAACATTAATCATATTATTAAAAATACATTAAAGTCACAGCTAAAACTGATTATTAAACCATGAAAATTTACAAAGACATATAAACCTGGAGTTAAAAGTTAAGTTTACACATTATGCACAATTTACAGAATTTAATGGGATCTTGCATAGTACAGTTAGTTTGAGTTCCTCCTAGCCCTTATTGCCCATGCCCAGCCTAAAAATTTGGCCAAGCATATCACAAATATTTCTGAGGTATTAGTTTTTAAGACCCAAATCGCCTCGGAGGACCGTTTACAAGAGAGGCGTTTGAGCAGGGGTTTTAACCATGTGATACGGGGTTCTGAATACTGGGGGCAGGCAAATAGTAGATGACCCTCTGATTCCTTTTGACTTGGACACCAAGAACAACAAGAACTTGAGAATGTTTTGCCCCAAGACGCGGTGAAAGAATTCAATGGTAGGGCACCCACTCGAAACTGATGATAAAGTTTCTCGTCCAGTGGTCTGGTGATAATATCCCAGTAAGTCTCACGGGAAGGGTCCAGCTTAAAGTTTAAGAATCTTCCCATGAGGCTACCAGAACTGGAAGCGATTACCAAAGAATGACGAATTGAGGCCCAGAATAATTCTTTGAATTCTTTTTTGGATGGAAAATTATTAGTGCCTGGGGAGTCCCACAGATGTTTTAGACCCATATCGTGCAGACTCTTTTTCACCGAACGGAGCCAGGGGATTTTTTCAGAGCCCCACATCGACCTCACTTCCGCTAACTCCCTAGCAAAGAGTATCAGGTCAGGGGAAGTCCACAAACGCCTCCAGAGGGCCACTACTCTGAATCTTGCCATGCCATTAATTGGTGGGCAGGCCATGTCATGGCAAAGGGGTATCGATGGAGACGATTGAGGTAGCCCTACCAAATTTCGAAGGAATTTGCACTGGGTTCTATTGAGGCTAGAGAGGTCCATAAATCCCCATAGGTCAGCCCCGTAGAGTATGGCAGCGTTTATTTTAGTATCGTATATTTTCAAGGCAGGGATAACCCGTTTGGTAATGGATCTCTTCTGCTCGCACAAAAGACAGCCGGTTAATTGAGCAAATTTCAGCTGTTGGGCCGTGATTTGCTCTTTCCAGGACAAACGGCGGTCCAAGATAACCCCCAGGTAAGTCATGGTTTCAACTTGTTCCAAGTTGACCCCACTCAGTTGTACGTTGCTACGTACGATGTTATTCCTGGTTAAAACCATAAACTTTGTTTTACCCACATTTATCTGGAGATCATTTTCCACACAGAACTCCTCAAAACGGTTCAAGGCCCGCTGCAGGCCTATCCGTGTCTTGGATAGGAGTAGGGTGTCATCGGAGAAGATAAGCATGGGGAATTTGGTCCCTGCTAGTGAAGGGGCATCAGTGTGGGTGGCCGTGAAGAATTTTACTACTTGGTCTATAAAGAGCAGGAAAAGAGTGGGCGCAAGGACACATCCCTGGCGCACCCCACGGGTAACCGGGAAAGAGTCTGTATATTGTCCTTGTCCTCCCCACCTTACCCTAGCATAGTTCTCTTCATGCATTCTGATGATCATCTCTAGTAAATCTCCAGGTAAGCCCAGGTCCCTCAGTACCTGCCACAATTTACCCCTAGGTACTAAGTCGAAGGCTGACTTCAGGTATTTAAATGCTGCGAAGATGGTACCACCGCCTAACGTGACCACCTTCCAAAAAATCATACAGAATCGGAACACCTGATCAATGGTGCTCGTACCGACTCTGAAGCCTGCCTGCAGGGGAGATAGTATATTTTCAGAGACCATCCACCCTTGCACTCTAGCCAAGATCATTCGGGCAATAACCTTTTGTAGGCAGTCAATTAAACTAATCGGGCGATAATTGCCCGGATTAGATCTGTCTCCTTTTTTATATATAGGAAGGATCTCAGCCCCCTTCCATGTTTTGGGGATGCATGGGCCATTTGCTATAGCATTGGCTATTTTGGTTATGTATGGCACCCAGAGGTCTGTGTTTAATTTGAACAAATCGGCTGGTATTTGGTCCAACCCCGGAGCTTTCCCCCGTTGGGTCAAACCAAGAGCCAACTCAGCCTCAATGTTAGTAAAGGTCAAGGTTGCTCCACAGGTGGGCGTTACATACAGTTTGTCCAGCTTTGGAGGAGGGACAATACCCGCCGAACTAAATTGGGATGAATAGTGTGTTATCCAGACTTCTGGGGACACATGATTGATTGGAGTTCGAGAATCACCATCCTTCCCCCATTTTACTAAGTCCCAAAATTTGGTCTGGTTATTTGTTTTGGTAGCTTCCAGGAGGTCGGCCCAATAGTCATCCTCCCACGCTCTTTTGGCTTCCCACTGTGCTCTTTTGTAACGTTTCCTAGCCTCCTTTATAGCACACATATTTCTGGATTTAACTTTTACAATTAGATTGCTATGAGCCTCCCTGCAATCTTTATTGTACCACTTTGCCCTGATAGCATGCGGTCGCCCAACACCCTTCTGACAAGGTTTAGTAAGGAGTAGCTTGAGCTCGGCAAAACACTGTTCGTGTAAGTCCATAATTTTGTTTGGTTCTATAGTACCTCTCCCAATGTCCTCTAGCAGCATTTTATTTGATGCAAGCATAACCACATTTTCTATGTTAGTCTGTAGGGATTCATCTCCTAATATATTAGACCATTTTAACCTCCTGCGATCATTAGAAAGCATTACAACCCCTTGCCCCGAGGAAACCGGGTCCTCCGGTCTTACCAAACCATGCAACCTTAATTTCAATGACAAAAGGTTGTGATCGCTTTCTGGGCGGGGGACAACTTCCATATCGACCAACAAAGCCCAGAATTCCATTTTTAAAAGGATGTGGTCTATGCGGCTTTTTCTCAAACCATTATCGAAGGTAAAATTGCCACCAAGATCGGAAAGAGTGCGTCCATTTACTGCCCTTAACCCCCAGGTGAGGCAAAGTGCAGTCCAGTTCAGGGCAGCCTCCGTTGATTTCACAGGTTTGCTGGACAATAGGTCCGGTATGTTCCATGTTGCATCCTCTGCGGACCCCCAGCTGTCCCCTGCAACGTAGAGCGGCTCAATAGTACAGTTTAGGTCGCCAGCTAGCAGGATTAGGGTTCCTTTGTTCCACCCCGCTAAAAGGCTATCCAGGGCATCCACCATCGGGGGACATCGTCCACCAGGGAGGCCGCGAGAGTAGATGTTAATAATGAGCATATCCTGGGCGCCTTCCTTGCTCAACTTAATAGCCAATAGGTCGGGAATGTCCTCATAAAGCTCTGTTATTTTGTATTCCCATGCCTGTTTGACCCACGTAGTCAATCCCCCTGAAGCTCGCCCTTTATTGTTTTTGAGCGCAGGTTTGAAAAAGTTTAAAAAACCAACTTTATGAATGGGTTCGGTTGCCCAAGTCTCTTGTAATAACACGACGTCAAAGTTGTCGATAAACTCCAGCCAGTCCTCAGAGTCCATGCGAGCCTTCACTCCCGCAACATTCCAGGACACAATGTTAAATGATGTGGTTGTGGGTTCTGCAGTGTTATTACCTAGGTTGGGAGGGGGGGGGGATTTATTGAAGTGATGCAAATGGGCGTATTTCTAACCACTGTTGCTTCAAAGTTACTTTTTTGCAAGCTTTCCCCCTCTACCATAATCGCTATTTCTTCCTTATTGTCTGGTATAAACTGGTTGCCTAATACAGATGTTATTGGGGTTTGGTGAAAGGTTAGTACTTCATCCCTACTAACAACAGGGGGATTATTCGTCAAACTAGGTGAACACAGTCAATCTACCAGCAAATCGGACAAGGGTCCAAAGTGATTGAAGAGTAGGGGGTACTGTGGTAAATAGGGTGTTCTTGGCCCTTTATTCCTCCCATCTCTCACTCTCCACTGACTAGGGCCCATGGGAAGGTTACTTTGTGTATGAGGATAAAAGTAGGTAAGATCCAAGGATTGGACTTCGCCCTGGCGAGCAAATCTAGCTTTTCGTCGTATGATGTCTACCACCCAAGGGTCTTTGAATGAAATCAGAATACAGTCCCCTTCCAAGTCTTTGGTGCCATTGCCCACCCAGGCTACTCTCCTTACATAAAGAATTTATCTGTTCGGGATGAAGGTGGTAGGGGACGGTTTTTGTTTAACCAGTAGATTGCTTTGTTAGGCAATTCCCCTTGTGTCTCCTTAATTCTGTCTCTTAAGGGAGCAACCCCAGTTAGAACTATAGTATATTGGGTCGCTTCTGGGGGTAGATTGACTCGGGGTGAGGGGCGCATCTTTTGTTTACCCAAAAACGGCGTCCTGGAGGAATTGGGATTGGTTTTTCCCCTATTGGGTGATTGGGCATGGGTACTGTTGGATGGTTTTATCATGCCTTTTGACATGGGCGAGTTTGCCTTATCTAATGTAGGTTTGAGTGGATATTTTTTCCTTGGTGCGTTGGATTGAGAACCTCCACTTGTGGTGGAAGATGAGTCAACGGACCTTGCCCCTGCTATCTGTTTGTTAATGGCTACCCCTGATGGAACGGGCTTGGTTACCTGGGTCACTGTGGGATTACTAACTATTTGTGTTTTGCTCAATGTCGGATTACGAGCCCCGATCACAGAGCTGGGCGTAGATAGTTTTGGCAATATGCCCAGATTAGTATTTACTACGGATTCTAGTGCATCAATTTTGGCGGTCATCAGTCTGGCATTCAAAATCCTTAAATTTCAGAGCCCGGCCATTTTACGCCCTCTTTTGACTCCCTATGTCCCACAGCATAATTTACGCTCCCTTGGTCAGCACCTTGCAATCATCCCTAAGAGCTGGCTCTGCCGTATGGATGGACGCTCTTTTCTGGTGCTGGGAGCCAGGCTCTGGAATTCCCTTCCGGTTGACATCCGTGGTATTGAGAATCTGCTTGCTTTTCGTAAAGCCGTGAAGACCTTCCTGTTCTCCCCTTCCTAGGCCTTTCCGTGCTTGCACGCTCCATCCACTCCACCCTCACTGCTCGCTAGCGCCGGGACGCCTCTTTGCTGGGGCAGCTGTCGCGCTCTTACAAACTAATAACATAACATAACACTGCATCTACCTTATTAATCGTTTGGTCATTACTCAATATCAATCTTTTTTGAGCCTTTGCGAGTTGCTGAGACGCTGTCCTGTCTGCTTGATTAGAAATAGACTGTAGAAATGCCTCTGCTTTCTAAACCCTTCTGAAGACATTCATTTTATTATTAAACATCACTTTTAAAATTGCGTGGAATTTTAACTGAGCTGTTGCACCTGATTGTTTGAAGAGATCTATTAATTTCCCCAGTCCCCACTGTTTCGATGCTGTGATGGAGGAAACTACAGAACACATTTTTAAAGAAAATCCTTCCGCACTCAATGTGTTTACTTTTAATGCTTTGTTCAATATTTTGTCTTTTAATTTATAGGTCAAGAAATGGATCAGGATTTTCCTGGGCCTAGTTTTGTTCAGGCTAAGCTTAAACAGGTTTCTATGCACCCTCTAAATGTCCGCAGCTAAAGCCTGTTCTGTACAGTCAATTTTGATTGCTTCTCTAATCAATTTGACTACGAATTCTTTTATGTTGCCTCCTTCTGGCCCTTCTGGCACTTTAAGTAATTTCAGATTATTCCTTCGCTGGGAGTTTTCAATGGATTCAAGCTCATATTGCGTACCTATTTCTTGTTTTTTTAACTTAGAAAGGCCTCTAGTATTCTCACTAACTTCAACGGTAAGCTCCTACACCTTACTTTCCATCGCCGTAGTTCTTAATGTCAGAGAATCAAGCTTCTTCTAACAAAATGCTTTAATTTCTGCTTGATTTTTCTATGATACCTTAAACCTATTACTCATTTCGTCTGTCAGAGATTATAAGAGACCTAAAACTGAAGAGCTTAATGTACCTTCTGCAAGATCCTTACCCACTTCCTTCTTGGCATGCTGACTGACCTCTGATTGAGTGCCTTCCGCATAAACTTTTAGTCCCTCGTCATGATTTATAATCGCAACTTCTTCAGGTCCTCTTCTGTAACCATGTTTTCTAATACTAGGAATATATTACGGCTTAGTACCCCCTCCGGGAATTGGGGAGCTGTACACATGCTACTGTTACCATTTTCCATTTCCATGAATTTGGGCTCTGCAGGTTTTGAGATCAATTGTTTTGAAGTATTCTTTTAGTGAAGGTGCAGGTTTAACGTTTAAATGCCCCTGTGTCTCTATTTTTGCCTTCCTTTTATTTTTATTTTTTAATTTGCCATTTTTTGTCTGACTCTTAGTGGTCACAGCCTCACTCACTGTAATTTTCTGATATATTGGAGGAGCCACCTCAGGGACCTTAAGGGGATCCAATGGAACCGTACCATTACTCCTTAGGGTGTAACAATGATTCAATTTAGGCTCTGCAGATTATTTTCTCTTTTTTTAGAAATCCTATCAACTGCACCTGCATGAGTTGAATCTGTCAGTTCCATACAATCCAATCTTGTAGAAAAGGACCTGTGCGTATCCAAGTGCTTAAGGCCCCCCTGCAGCTTTCTATTTCCTGCTGAAAGATCAGTGCATTGTGGGAGACCGAGTCTCTTGCTATAAGGCACTCTAGCTTTCCAGTTGTGTAAGGGGAGCCTTGCCGTGGCCTTCCTTCCCATGTCGAATCCCCAGTGCTGCCCGAGTCCAGAGTGTTACAGACACCTCTTGATTTCTTAATTGATTAATGGGTATTAGTATTGAGCAGACTTTGGAACTGGCCACTTCTATTACCTCCAGCATAAGTGGTAAAGGAAAACTTCATTCAGTGAGGCAAAAACAGATTAAAAGGTGAATATAACTTAGCTAAATAGAATATCCGGGATCCCCACCATACATGTATCTCCTCACCAATGGTATTGTCTTGGCTTCTTACTTCTTACAATGCCCGACTCCTCCAGATTTCAATGCAGCAGTCTGCCCCGCCCGACCTCTGTAGAGCACCGCTAACCTCCGCCTCCCGTCAACAGACTCTCTCCGCTTCCCCGTCCCACCAACTTTCAATTTAACCAAAAGAAAACCTCGGTACAGGTATTAAACTTTTGCCACAACCCTCACAGGTGCCGCGGCCATCGGAATCGCCATCAGTTCAGCGTAGAGAATCAAGCAATAGTCCCGACCGCCGGAGCCTCTCACGACCGGCCGCCATGTTCTCCCCCAGTCAAATGCTCCTATCTAAAGTCATATACTACATGGAACTTAAAAGAAACGTTATATCGTTTTTTTACATATTGACTGTATCAACTGCTACCTACGCTTAAATGGTTGCAAGATAGTAGGAACTTGTGAAAAATAACACATTTTGATCTAAATGAGTTCCTTGTGAACAATTGGGTTGAAGCTGACCGTCTCTCTGCAAGGGGCAGCTCTGGCTCCTCTGTGGGGGTAGCCTCCCCCCCTCGTACCATTAGCTTAGTGTCTAGACCTCATGCTAGAAGTAGCGGACAAGTGTCATCATCCTCCTGGAGGTTTTTGGAGTGTTTATCTTCCCCATCCTCTTCATTCCCTGTAGCTGTATGACCAGGCAAATGAAAGCTCATAAAGTTGGCTGAGACTTACACTATACTTTAATGAGCAAGTAACAGAGAACTGTAATAATGATATAATAAATAATCTATGTACACATGGTTTATGGGTACGATTAAAAACATTAAAATAGTACACAAGGATATAACACTCATTCACAAACATGGTAAATGCACATCCATCATGTTGCAGGTATATTACTTTGTATGGCACTTTTTAAAATAGTGGACCAGTTTTTAATGAATGAATGAATGAATGAATATAGACTTGGTATAGCGCATGGCTACCCTAAGGCATCCCAGCGCTTTGACCCAGGACACATCACAATCACTCATCGGAAAAGAAAGGTTTTTAATTGTTTCCGGAACATAAGATGGTTCGGTAGAAGTCGGATGCTCTCAGGAAGATTATTCCGAAATCTGGCTGCTTGAAAGGAAAAATGCCTGCCCCCCGTACGGGATCTTTTGATCCTAGGGACTGTCAGAAGATTTAGTTCACTAGACCTAAGGGTTCTAGAGAGTCGGTATGGACAAAAGAGTGGGCGAAGAATATCAGGACCGTTGTTTGTGATGGATTTGTGAACCATGCACATGGCCTTGAAACCTATCCTCTCCTGGATCGGCAGCCAGTGTAGAGCACGCAGAGCAGGCTTAACCGAACTGTATCTGGGGACTTTGACCAGAAGTCGAGCAGCGCAATTCTGGACTAACTGCAGAATTTTGATGGTGCCTATCGGGGCACCAAGATAGAGTGCATTAGAGTAATCCAATCGGGAGATTATCAAGGACTGGACCAAGAGCCGTCTGGAATCGGGATGTGGTAAATAAATAAATAATACCTCTCTTTTTGACTAGACATATATCATAACAGATAGCTCAATAAATAAGAGTCAAGATTCGAGGTAGTAGGAGTTTTTGCAGGTTTAATACAGCATAAGGACAGGAACAGGACAACCTGCATAGGAATAGGATGGCAGGGCCCAGCAGCTGCTGGGGCTGGATCTGGGAGGAGCGCGCTGACTTTTAATAACAATACATGAGCATATATACATAACGCAAACACATAGCATTACATTGCAGTAGGCGTAGCAGTGGGTGGAGCAGAAGGTGTGACGCGTAGCAGTCGCGAAAGATAAGGGTAAAAGTAGGTGTAACAGGGCGTATACATAGACATGTGATGCAAACGTAACAGAATATGTCATGAATGGGGCGGAAACCATGGAGGGGGCTACCTGAGGAGCCGGGACCTCTAACCTGATGGTGCGCGCAAACTGGCAATGACGTATCACTAGGAGAAGCTGGGGGCTATGAACTCTGTGCTAGGAGCAGAGACTGAAGTCTGGAGAGTCAGGGCGACATGTACCTAAACAGTATCTAGTATCTGATGTTTAGAGAACATGTTGATATAAACTAGAGGGCAGGAGGGGAAAGGCTAACAGACACTAAGACTGGACCATGCATTATTCTACATGTAGTGCGTGTTGAAGAATATTAAATGACCATTGAATGCAGTATTTCTCTAACGTGGAGACGTGAAGGCTAGACAATGACGGAAACTATTGATGCGATTCAGTAGTTTAGGAATGCAGAGAAGGAGGACTGAACTGATAACTGGAACTATAACATACTTTTGGCAGACTCAGAGACTGAGCCAGGCTGGGCCGGGCACTGCGAGGCAGGAAGTAAGTGAAGGGTCGAGGATACAGGTGGGGGCTGTATCGCTCCTCAGCGAGGTTTCTGGAGACAGGAGCTGAATCTGGTGTCCAGGCCCTTTTGAGGCCTAGAAACGGGGACTTTACAATGGAATAACGTGCACACTGAGAAACGTGGCAACGTAGCTTTACATAGGCCTGATATTCGTAGTATTCACGAGGACTGGAAACTGGCATACTAGAGGTGGACACAACTGTAATTGCGTCATTAATCGGACATGGGGAGTACATATGCATATTTAATCATGCACACATAACATATGATGGAGGAGGCGTAGGGGCACAGAACATGGCAAAATTTACTTTTCCACATTCCCTCCTTGTCACTACGTTTCCATCAGGAAACATCAATATTCATGATACCATCTATCATTTCATACAGTATCATTTGCTCGTCTCGAATTATCCTGGAACGGGATTTAGAACGGGGCTTGGGACTAGGAATACAAGAGGTAGCACAAATGCCGCAAATCGCAGGGCCACATTGTATACAGAGACAGCAGCTGAATATGATCGCTACTGCAATACCTAGAAAGGACAATATTTTCCATCCCCATGCGGAAATTATATTCCAGAACCAACCGGACCATGTCCAGGTGCCTGGGTCTTGGTGTATCATATGGGCAATTTTATGGAGTCTGGTTATAGCTGAATAAACAGACGGCGCGTTATTTGGAATGAAAATGCAGCAACTAGATCCGATGACTCTACAGGCCCCGCCCCTATCGGCCAGTATGACGTCAAGGACGAGACGATTCTGTAAAACGACAAATCTCATAGCAGATTGCTCTTCAGTTAAGTTACCTAGAGCAGAAGCAGTCTCATTTACTACAGCTTCGAGGGTTCTGGTTAACCTACGGATTAGTTTACTATTCTGGATAGGTCCTATAAAGAAAAAGAAACCTCTGTTGAAATCTGTATACTGTTCTAGAGCAGTTTCAGTATAATCGACAATTGGGGACTCCCTTCTATGTCTAATGTGTACTAGATGTGTATTTCTATGATAATCAGGTGGGGCTAGGAAAACTGGTGGCAGTAGGAAGGCAATGTAACAGGTTCCCTCCCAATCGAGGGGCAGACGAACATATGCAGTTTGACCACAAATAAAATAAGAATGACGTGAAGCTTTAAAAATAGATTTCCCACTGTCACTATACTTGACAATAGTAGTACAATCACTATGTCCTACATGTATGGAACCATTATTTCGGACACATAATTCGCCTTTGACTGGTAGTACTGAAATAGCAGGTAAGTCTGGAGTAGTATCAGACTGAACATTCAGGACCATAAAATTCGAAGAATAATTACCTAAATTATACACTTCATTTTCTAGATCTAACCCTGTTCTGTGGGGGAGACCTTGCTTGTCTGGGAAACATGTACTGTTAAGAAAAGACATATCTGTTGAGGATGACGTTAACGTGGACCATGCTCCACACGAACCATTATGTGAGAAAGGATAAGGAAAAAGTGGCAGGACTCCCTTCGGTGTCTGGAAAGGGGGGAGTCGACCACACACCCAACAATTAGTGGCATTGCTGGTCTGGTGTGAGTAATGTAACATGCGGATAAATGAGTTATTTCGCATGGCGAGGCGGTAAGAGAGTTCATGAGGAGGCAGATCACTAAACGTGTGCTCTATTGTAGCATTAGCAGACTTATTTACATGAAGAACTGGGAAGTACAAGAAAAATGCATAACTGGTGCAGGAAATCATAATGCTGAGAAACAATATGAAACATAGAAAAACGATACATCGGATTGAGTTTTGACTAACTCTCTCACTATGGGGGTCTATTTTATACATGTCAGAAACAGTCTAACCGTTTCACCTAGGGGAGGACTTAGACAATCAAACTGACTGACTTATTTTACTAGACCGGAGTTTTAGCTTGTACTCCTGTTGCGGAGTTTTCTCTAACAGGGGAGGGGTTGTAGCAATGTCTTTTGCGGGACAGTCCTTGAGAACAATATTTTGGCAATCCTTCAAATCCTGGGAAATGTTCTTTAAGACGGGTTTCAGTCCATTAAAAAGTTTGACATGAGAAAGGTGCACCCAGCCTTTGCGTCCTTCCAACTTCACGGCTGTACGGGTGGTGAGGAGGACCTGTCGGGGCTCTTTCCAACGAGGCTCCAGCGGACTTGATCTGTCAAAGTTGCGGACCATCACCATGGATCCTGGAACGATTTCGTGCGGTGCCACCTCGGTATTGTCTGGAAATGCGGCAGCAACCTGTGAACGACATGAGTTGAGGGCAGACATCAAGGAAGCTAGGTAATCTGTCAGCATATTACTTGAAACATCGGTAATACTTCGGGGTCTAGGAGTACCCCACATGTTAGGGGGGCGGCCGAATACGACCTCGTACGGGGACAGACCTGATCTGGAATGTGCGACCATGCGCATATAAAATAAAGCGACTGGCAGAGCTACTAGCCAGTCCACACCTTTTTCTTTACACACTTTTGCAATACGGATTTTCAGGGTCTGGTTATGTCTCTCTACAAGACCGGCTGCTTCAGGATGGCGTACACAATGAAACTTCCACTGGTACCCTAACAAAAGGGAAACATGCTTCATGAGTTCAGATGAGAATGGCTGGCCGTTGTCAGAATATACGACTCTAGGGAGTCCATAACGAGGGAAGAACTCACGAACCAACTGCTTGGCAGTGGTCGCGGCTGTGTAATCTGGGACTGGATATGCTTCTGTCCACCTGGACAAAGCGCATACAACTACAAGGACATACTTGAAACCTCGACATCGCTCCATCTGAATATAATCCATCTGGAGGACTTCAAAAGGGTGGTCAGGGGGCTGGAATCCACCTTGTTCCACCGGGACACTTTTACCTGGATTAAACTGACAACATATCATACAGGTACGGACTTTCTGCTTGGCTGCAGCTCGTAAATGCTTGTTGAACCAAATGTTCTGGATACTGTCTAACATAGCTTTTTCTCCTAAATGTGCTGGACTATGTGCGGTATTAATAATGACTTGAACCATGGAGTCGGGGAGAAACCATGTGGCTCTACCCTTCGTTAACCATCCTTGATCTGTCTGGACCCCTCCTTGTTCGGACCATTTCTTGATTTCCTCGGGAGTAGCATGTAACTGGATATCTATGACATCTTGTGTAGGGTCCTTAACTGTCATACATGTAGCCGGATCTGGAGTGTGTGTCATATTAACTGGAATGTCTGGAGTCTGTGCTGTAAGCTTGGCTGTGCGATCTGCTAGATCATTACCTTGGGAAATAATGTCAGTAACTTTCGCATGTGCTTTACACTTCATGATAGCAATAGATGTCGGTAAGTGTATGGCATCTAACAGAGCTTGAATAAGGAGACCATGCTGAATCTTGGTTCCATGAGAAGTCATGAAACCTCTCTCCTGCCAGAGCACTCCGAAGTCGTGTACAACTCCAAATGCGTAGCGTGAATCTGTGTAAACATTAACTTTCAAGTTCTTGGCGTGTATACAGGCTTGTGTCAGAGCAACTAGCTCTGCTGCTTGAGCGGACAGGGTGTCAATACGGTGTGTTTCAATAACTTCAGTGTCAGTAGTCACTGCATACGCGGCGACTAGTTCTCCTGTACTAGTTCTCATACATGAACCGTCCACATAAAGTGTCAGGTCGGGATCTAATAACGGAATATCTGTCAGATCTTGTCTTGGCTTTGTCGTAATGTTAACTACTTCCACACAGTCATGTGTGGCAGAATTCGAAGTAACTGATGGTAACAATGTAGCAGGATTTAAAATGTTGCAGCGTCTGATTTCTATGTGTGGCTGGAACAGTGTCAATTCATAACCTGTTAAACGTGCAATTGTCAAGTGCTGAGTTTGTGTTCGGTTTAAAAGAACTTCCACGGAATGTGGAACTTGTACTGTCAAGGAGTGTCCTAAGACTATGGAATCACTTTGTCTGATAGCTAGTGCTGTGGCTGCAACTGACTTGAGGCACGCAGGCAGAGCCTGGGCTACAGGATCTAGTGTGCTCGAAAAATAAGCACAGGGCTTGTATTGTCCTGCTTGATCTTGTGTGAGAACAGATAATGCTGTACCTTCGCGTTCAGTAACGAAAAGTGTAAAAGGCTTACTGTAGTTCGGTGTCGCTAGAACTGGAGCTTGGCATAGGGCTTTCTTTAACTCATTGAAACTAAGTGTATGTTCAGATGTCCAAGGGAGGACAGTCGATACGGCTGCCTCCTGTGTCGTTAACTGTATCAGTGGTTTGGCTAGAAATGCATACTGGGGAATCCATTGTCTGCAGTAAGAAGTAAGGCCGATAAAAGCACGTACCTCCTTCTGGGTCTTGGGCTGAGGAAGACTCGCTATTAACTGGATACGGTCTGGTGTCAACTGCCTACCCCTCTTGGACAGTAAGTGTCCTAAGTAGACCACTTGCTGGACACAGAATTGAAGCTTAGAAGGGGACACCTTGTGCCCCATCTCGGCTAGGAAATACAAGACTGTAAGGGATGCTTGCTCGCAAGCACGTTCAGAACGGGCTGTGATCAGTAGATCATCGACATACTGGAGCAGGGCAGTGTCAGTTGGCATGTGAATGTTGTCTAGTTGTCTCTTGAGTGCTTGACTGTAAATACTAGGACTTTCTGTGAAACCTTGAGGAGCTCGTGTAAACATATAGCTCCTTCCATTTAAACAAAATCCGAAAAGGAACTGGCTGTCTGGATGAATAGGGACACTGAAAAATGCGTTCTTGAGGTCTATGACAGTGAAGAACGTGGCTTCGGAATCAATGGCTGTCAATAGGGAAGAGATGTCTGGGACAACTGGGTACTGAGGAATAATACATTTATTAAGCTCTCGTAGGTCAATCACTAATCGATATACTGGGGGTGCATTTGGATCAGTACGTTTCATGACTGGAATGATCGGAGAATTACATACATTGGAGTCAGTTTCTACAACTACTCCTTGAGCCATGAGCTCGTCAATAATTTTGGATAAGGCTGCTACAGCCTCTGGTGGCAATCTGTACTGTCTGATTCGTGGTAACACTACACCTGGCTTGAGAGTCACACGATAGGGTGTGATTTGCATATAACCTACATCAGTTGGACCTTGCGCCCATAAGTGCTGCGGAACATTAGACAGTCTTGAATCAAAATCTCGTAATACATAGTGACCCTTAAAGTCACGTAGGAACAGTCGTATTCCCTCTGGGGAACAGCATATAACTGCACCTAACTCTTTCAGTGTTTTAATGCCTAATAGATTTTCTGGACATGACTTAGTAAGTAACAGATCAGTAGTGCGGGACAATGGACCTACTTCTAGAGTAACTGGCTTTGAAATCTCATTTACGATAGGTTTTCCTGAAAATCCAAGGGAAACATTTCTTGAGCCTGAGAGCGGAGCCCCTGGAACTTCGGCGTGACTAATAGTGGTCCTACTTGCCCCTGTATCGATCAAAAACTTTCTGTCTTTCCCTAATACTTGACTGTGAACATAGGGACCTTCTTGATCTACAGGTATCTCGATGAGAGGCAAGCCTACCTCCCTCTCTAGGCTGTTTCATGAATACTTCTGGTACTCTGGATACTCAGACTGTGCATACTGGTACATCTGCTGTGTAACATGCTGTGTTGCAGCAATAGGCTGCGGTGCGGTAACTGTCTGTTGTGCATTCTGTGGCTGAGGAATCTGTGAAACTTGTTCTTGTCTAGGCGGACGTGGTCTTTCTTTAGTCTTACCGGTAGCTATGTTGTGTTTCAGAACTGCACACTCATTTATAAAATGACCTGGCTGTTTACAATAATTGCAATTCCCTTTAACGGGAGCTGCAGGATGACTGGCTTGATTCGGACCCCTCTTCTGACTGTCTTGAGGAACAGATTGTGCAACTAGTACTTTCATTTTCGTGTCTTTCATACGTTTTCTTTCGTGTTCTTGCTCTTCTCTGATTCTATTCTGGTGGTATTGAAGCATTTGCAACATCTGGGACGGGGTATTAGCTTGCCAGGTACTTTCGACTTTCAAAACTCGATTTTTAATTTGTGGACTTGAATTCTCGACTAATTTAGTAACAAAAAGGTGAGGGTATGACTCACTACTTGTCTTGAGGCCACTGTTGATGCTAAAACATTTTTCAAATCTAGAATAAAAATCACTAATATCCTCGTCTTGCTTCTGTTTACAGGCTGAGATTGCATCCCAGTCTTCTTTTCTAGTTGTCAATAATCTAGGTAAAACTTGTATTAATAATTCTGGTAATTCTTTACATTTATCTCCAAGACCGGTACCTGGTACTCGTGCCTTGTCTTCAGCTTCTAGAACTGCCCAATCGATCTTTTTCTCTCCCACCTCCCATTCTTTTTCCTTGAGCTTTTCATACACCCCTGCGGGCAGCAGAACCTTTAACATTTTAATTATATCCGGATACGTGTATTCTCCCATACGGAGCATGTCTTTTAATTCTCTATGGAACCCTGCTGGATCTTTGTCATGACAGGGAATTAATTTCTTCATCTCGAGGAGTTCCATCTTTGTAATTGGAGTGTAAACAAACACTCGCTGCATTTCGCCACCCGTTCCTTTAACTGGGTGGACTTCTCGTAACGGATTCTGTCTCTCCATGTAAAATGGTTTACTTTCTGGAGGTGAGGCATGAACAAAATGCGGGTTCAAAAACGTTCTATATTTGTGACGCTGTTCTACAATGACACTAATTAAGTCGGTACCTAGACCTTTCCATCTATACTGGAGTAACTCGTTCAGGATATCATGTAACGGGCCTGGATCAGAGTGCTGACCCTCATACAATGTAATGAGGTGCTGAATCATATACATACCCGCCAGTCGTTGTTCGGCTGGGGGCATTTTCAGAAACATTTGTGCCACTATTTCGTCTGGAAAAGTGGTAGAATCAGTAATCCATCGGACTGCTGATCGGGCTAGTTCTTGTTCATGCATAGTACTCAACTCACTGTAACCGATTCGTGATTTCAGAATGTGATCGGTAGCTTGAAACACTTGTTCTAGTGAACCTTGTTCTGGTGCTGGATGATGGAAAGTGGACTTGGGTTCTAGGCGTAAATGGCGATCTGGAAATCTAGGTTTTCCTACATACGCTATTCTGGCGGGATTCTCGTCTTCTACCTCTTCAGTATCAGAGTTACTTTCTTTCTCACTTACTTGTGCTGCTTTACGTTGTTCGTGTATCTTTATTATTTCTCTACGGATTTTCTTGTACATACTCTCCATAGCACCGACGGTCTTGTGCTTACCCTCGGCTATATTATCACTCCACCTTGTCAGGGTTCTCATTTCGGCCGGATCTTTAGACGGGTAATCTTGTTCTCTTCTTAGACAATTGATCAGAAACTTTAATATCATGAGCTGGATCTCGGCTTTCCTTTGAGACATGGCCTCGCTAATACTTTCTGGATCATCCCCTGTACGGATGAAACGATATATTCTGTCTAGATCTTCTTTCATATTCGGTAAGGTGACTAGATACTCGGCCACCTTTCTTACGCGGAATGAATATAAAACCATATTATCCTCGCCTGGGACTGGATCATAGCAGCATTCGGCAAGGGATTTTCTTATTTCTGCTACAGTCTGATGTCTAGGCGTACGCTGTGACGCTTGTGCATGTAATTCGGCTGTCGTTAAACGCTTGTGTGGCGGCGGGGTTTGAGGAGGACCTCCCCCTGCGGCCCCTAAACTGGAGTCTAGGTCTACTGAGGCTCTTCGTCCTGGCAGAGTGGGAAATGGAAATGTAGGCTGGACTTGTATGGCGGGCTGGACCGGGGGTACCGTAACAGGTACTCCGGTGTCTGGAGGAGCGGGAAGTGCCTGATTTACAGGGACTGGTGGAGCGCGAACAGGATTTGCATATTCTGGGACTGTGTCGTCCAAATAGGACGAAATAAAAATATCAGCTGCGGTCTGTTTGTGACGTAGCTTGGTCGGAACTAATGGTGGCGGGAAATTACTGGATGCCTCTGGGGTCGCTTTTGGCAAGCCCTCGGCAAGAAGAGGATACATACCCCTAATAAGGGCATGCCTCTGTCTGTCTGACTGTTCGGCTTTGACTTGTTCACCTATCTCGATTAGTTCTTTTTCTTGTGCTCGTTCTAAGGATTCTCTACTTAATTCTGACTTTCTGATTTCCTTTTCAGTTCTTTTATGAGATTCTTTACGCCATAACTCGATGGCATCTTTCTGTGACTGTCTGGCTTTCTTTTTCCATAATGCTTCTTCTACTCGCATGATGCACTCGGCATCCCATGTACCCGATACGGGCCATCTATACTTTTCTTCTAACTGTTTGGTATACTCTACCCATAAATCTAGATACAATATGGCGCTTATGCCATGCTTCTGATACATAAAGTGACCTGGACTGTCCCTCGGCGGAACAGGAACTGCTTCTTCTAACAAACCTTGTCTAGTTTTTAGCTGACGTAATCTCGAAAAGAGAGACATTGTAAACTTGAATCGGAACACAATACAATACACGAGGAACAATAACAATTGGGAGAACAATTCAGGCATACCACGACATTGGAAATACATTGAACAACATCATAACATAACAGTTCGGACAGAATATTACCTGGAATACTGAGAACATAAACACAAGAATTTCTCGAGAACGGAACAGACTAGAGTTACTGGATGCACTGCTGAAACAGTACGGAACATACCGGTCCCATAAAGGGACGCATCAAGACCCGTGTCCACCTAGGTGAACACTTCGTTTGTGAGTCTGTGTACCACCAACCCACGGACCAGAGTCAATTTAGATTGACCCTGTCTAGATACTACCCCAGTAATGGTACTCACCGGGCAGCAAGAACGGAAAACCTTGGACTGGACTGGACTGCTACGACGACGGACGACGAACTTCGGACTTCAGTTACGGGTGGGCCTCCGGATACCTCGGACCTTGGACTCTTGGCTTGGGCTCTGGTCGGGACTCGCCGCGTTCCTCCACCGTCTCGTTTGGATGCTGGACCGCCTCCTCCGTCTCCTCCGTGGGCCTGAGGGATACTTGAAGCAGAAATATCTGCCGGTGCGCAGAAGAGTTCCGTCACGACTGCAGAGGGTCAGGGGGTCGGCGTGGCTTCACCGACGCGTGGGGAAAGGGCAAGTCCCTGTTCGGGCGCCATTATGTGGTAAATAAATAAATAATACCTCTCTTTTTGACTAGACATATATCATAACAGATAGCTCAATAAATAAGAGTCAAGATTCGAGGTAGTAGGAGTTTTTGCAGGTTTAATACAGCATAAGGACAGGAACAGGACAACCTGCATAGGAATAGGATGGCAGGGCCCAGCAGCTGCTGGGGCTGGATCTGGGATGAGCGCGCTGACTTTTAATAACAATACATGAGCATATATACATAACGCAAACACATAGCATTACATTGCAGTAGGCGTAGCAGTGGGTGGAGCAGAAGGTGTGACGCGTAGCAGTCGCGAAAGATAAGGGTAAAAGTAGGTGTAACAGGGCGTATACATAGACATGTGATGCAAACGTAACAGAATATGTCATGAATGGGGCGGAAACCATGGAGGGGGCTACCTGAGGAGCCGGGACCTCTAACCTGATGGTGCGCGCAAACTGGCAATGACGTATCACTAGGAGAAGCTGGGGGCTATGAACTCTGTGCTAGGAGCAGAGACTGAAGTCTGGAGAGTCAGGGCGACATGTACCTAAACAGTATCTAGTATCTGATGTTTAGAGAACATGTTGATATAAACTAGAGGGCAGGAGGGGAAAGGCTAACAGACACTAAGACTGGACCATGCATTATTCTACATGTAGTGCGTGTTGAAGAATATTAAATGACCATTGAATGCAGTATTTCTCTAACGTGGAGATGTGAAGGCTAGACAATGACGGAAACTATTGATGCGATTCAGTAGTTTAGGAATGCAGAGAAGGAGGACTGAACTGATAACTGGAACTATAACATACTTTTGGCAGACTCAGAGACTGAGCCAGGCTGGGCCGGGCACTGCGAGGCAGGAAGTAAGTGAAGGGTCGAGGATACAGGTGGGGGCTGTATCGCTCCTCAGCGAGGTTTCTGGAGACAGGAGCTGAATCTGGTGTCCAGGCCCTTTTGAGGCCTAGAAACGGGGACTTTACAATGGAATAACGTGCACACTGAGAAACGTGGCAACGTAGCTTTACATAGGCCTGATATTCGTAGTATTCACGAGGACTGGAAACTGGCATACTAGAGGTGGACACAACTGTAATTGCGTCATTAATCGGACATGGGGAGTACATATGCATATTTAATCATGCACACATAACATATGATGGAGGAGGCGTAGGGGCACAGAACATGGCAAAATTTACTTTTCCACAGGGAGGAAGGAGGTTCACAACCTTCCTTAATACCCTAATCAGGCTAAAGCATGTTGCGGCTACCTTCCTTGCCTGCACTTGAAATCCGAGGGAGGGGTCGAGCCAGACCCCCAGACTCTTGATTTGTTTCTTTGGGGTCGGGGGGGGACCCAGGCAACTCGGCCACCATGGGTTGAGGTTCAAGGGAGCTTTATAACCCATGATCATGATCTCGGTTTTTGTCCCATTTAGTTTCAGAAATGAGGCTTCCATCCAGTCACGAACCTTAGTGAGACAGGGGGATAGATTGTTTGTTCCAGAGATCCCTTCTTCAGACCTCGTGAGTGAGACCACCAACTGGGTGTCATCGGCGTAGGTGACCAATTTTATTCCCCAGGGAAGTACCACCTCGGCCAGGGGCCTCATATAGATATTAAATAAGGTGGGGCTTAATGAGGATCCCTGGGGAACCCCGTAGTGAAGGGGGAACTGTCTTGATGTAAACTTCCCTTCGAAAACAGAGAAAGTTCTTTCTGCTAGGAAAGATTGCAGCCATTTAAGGGCAACGCCAGCAATACCAGCCTCGCCAAGGCGGCCAATCAACAGGGAGTGATTAACCGTGTCGAAGGCTGCGCTGAGGTCCAAAAGGATCACCGCAGCGCAGCCTCCAGCATCTACAATCTTTCTCGCTTCCTCAACTACAACCACCAGGGCCGTCTCAGTGCTCTGTTTTGTTCTGAACCCAGTTTGAGTAGGATGGAGCACTGCCTCCTTTTCAATAAAGGCAGATAAAGCTAGATTTACATGCTTTTCTGTGATTTTACTTATCCCTGGCAACAGGGAAATAGGGCGGTAGTTTGACCAGTCCTCAGGGTCAAGATTGGCTTTTTTTAATAAAGCTTTGACTCTGGCCTGTTTCCACAGTGGGGGAACCACTCCCATGGAGAGGGAGGAGTTGATTACATCCCTCATGATTGGAACTACCACCTCCGAGATTTGTTTAAGGACAGAGGGCGGAGCCATGTCCGAGGGAGAGCCTGACTTAAGATTTTCCAGAAGTTTTTCTACTGAGGAATGATCTATCGAGGGCAGAACATCCAGAGTAGGTGAAGAGGCCAATCGAGTGGTAGGCTCAATGGAGTGACCCAGATCATTAGTAGCTTCCTTCACACAGAAGGAAGAGTAGATGGTAGCAACCTTTGAGCTAAAAAAATTGGCTAGCTCTTCGCACCGTTTTAGAGGATCAATTGTGACAGCATTACTGGTTCATCAAACTCTATAGATGGGAAACAGTGTTTTTGGTTTGTAAACAAAATCGCATACTTTGTAAATGTAAGCTTTGCTTTTAAATGTGTACATTAACAGATTAGCCTTGATTTAGAGTTTGTAGATGGGTATTCACAAATGTGCTGAATATTCAATTCACCTTACTGGAAGTGCCACAGGATAGACTGCCCTTCTAGCAGACTATCCATGACATCTGTGACACATCAAAAAGTATGCTTAATGCTAAATCAGGCCCTTTGTGATTTCACCTTCGGTAGAATATCACCCTTCAATGTAGAAATTGAGGACCTCTCTGATGTGTGCACAATTTGTAAATTTACTCTATACTTTGTTCGTGATGTGGGTTTTGTCTACTCTTACCGTCCTTCAGAGTATTGGAGGGAAACTCTATGCCTGACTTTGGGGGACCATCAGTAAGATCACTGGGAATCAGAAGGCAGAACCACAAACACAGAGGTACCCAGTAACACTGAGAGTGAGGAGGTAATTTACCATCTGACTCTGAGGTATCCGACTCTGTCCAGCCTCTCGTAGGGGCTTATAAAACATCACAGGGCACAATGTCACCCTCACCCCCTGTCCTCCCTGCTCCCACTTATCAAGCAAGAGTGTTAGAGGAGGCACTGAGGTTTCATAAGAACCTCTGTGTGGGGCTGGTGGCATGCTGCTTGCCATCCATTGCATCAATTAGCAACTCTCTTAAACACCTTGAAACAATCCCATAACCATTTACCCTCACCATACCCATACACATTGTTCCCCAGAACCCTCCCCCCTAAAGAAATGATTCTAAAATTCCCATTCTGATCCAGCAAATCAGTGCCCAGACTAACATGTGCTCCTGAAGGATGAAGAACCTCTGAGGAGGAAATTGATGCAAATGCTGGGAGGCAAGCATGACACCTGGAGGCAATGGCAAATAAACTGTACCAGGACACTTTTTGGCCCCACCCATGGAGTTTTATATTCATCCATTTATTTTAAAACATATGAAAATACCCGGAGTAGGACAAATCTTATTGCCCCTTTTTTACTTTGTAAAAAAATTTAACATTTTGGGGAATATTTACAATATCTTGGCATAGTGCAGCATCGCAAGCCTTGTAGCTACACTGCCCTAAATAAGAAGAAAAGGGAAGGAATGTGCCATATCTAGAAGATCCTATTTAGAATTAACATATTTAATATTTCAAAGTATGGTTCCTTCCTTGCTGCCAGTTTTGACTGCAAGTTTAAATGCCTCAGCAGTCAGTCTACACACATCAGCCTGATGCCATGTTTTCCTTGTCAACATTGTGGATGACAAAGCATGTTTTAAGTCCAGACGTGACATTTAGCTTTCCCTGTCATTGGTGTATTTTTGGGATCTATATACTGTGGCCTACCAGGTAGATACACAGCCTTTACAACGCTGTCTTTACAATAGGATGCCTTTACCATGTATCCTTTATCCCCTAAAATGCGTGTACCATGCAATTCCTTTGTCATGCATGCCTTCATTATGAATATGCCTTTACCACGAATTCCTTGACAAAGAAATGTATGTATATTTATGGTGAGAGTGTGTGTGTTTTTGTCTGTCTATGTATGGAGGGATGCCTGGGGGCTAGGTCAGCCCAGCTTGTGACATAGAGCAGTTAACTGAACTGCATTTGTTTTGAAAAAAGACTGCAATGGAAGAGCCATCATATGTTTATGTAGGAAATGTATGGTCAAGTATTGTTCCCCCCACCTTAATCTGAAGGGTGGCCAACTTTCCCAGAGGAAAAATACCGGCCACCTGTTCCCGTTTCACGGTCCTGCAATGGCCCAGGCATGCTTTTTAAGAAAACCTTGACCTTAAATGTCTGAATTCATTTTGTATATGGTCTTTCTATCTGTGTTTACTTCAGTTATCATACAGGGGTCACTGGGGCAGCTGTAGAGCAGATTGTGAAGTGTTTTTACCTACAACTTACAGCCTGAAATAAGCATTTCTAAGGTGAAAAACTACCAGCTTTATCTGATTTTAAAATGTTTCTACTGGCAGGGCCATTAAGACACTGGTTGGGTGGTTTCAATCCGACCAGGTTGCAACCCTAAAATGGATAGGTAGGGTCGAACAGTATTTGAGGGTGCTTAGAAACAGGCTGATGTTATATGCCATCTTCTTTTGGCAGTTTCAGATAGTGAAATGTGGTTTTTATAGTTATGGTCTTTCTAAATGCCATACCTTTTATCTTTCTGTACAGATATAAAGCACACTGAGTAACAGTGGGGAAGCTAAACACTCTTCTCTGCAAAGTTAATATTATATTTAAATGGGCTTGTATAGTATTTTAAATTTCCAGCTGCCATATTATTGTTTTAATGGGCACAACTGGAATTTCGAATCATTTTTGATGTTCTTCTAATGAGACAGTAACTTTGCATCTGGACTGAGACAGTAACACTTTTTTTAACAGCACATCACTTTCTTTGGTGACTGTGATAAAATGATTAGCAAACTTTTTTTAAGTATCGCTAAGCTTTGAATAACAGTATCAATGCTATTCATCATCCGTAGCTTAGAGACCATTTTACAATACCTTATGAGTAATTCACCAACCTTGTCTGAACACTGGCAGCCTTACTGAGGCACGGTCCACCTGAGAAATCTCCAAATTACGGTGTGAGATTGTCTTGGATCAGCCGGCAGGGCAGAACTACGACTATGTCTGGTAGGCTATACATATTACTCACTCTACTTCAGTTCTAGATCGTTTTGAAGCGTACTGGCTAGTCATGAAATATAGGTTAATGAGTTAACATGCCTGTTTCAGGCTTCTTCACTTAGGTATAAGAAACCAGGAGACTTATTTACAAGCCCAGTGCTCCTCCGGAACGCTAGTTGACCTCCTGGAGGTGCACAGTGCAGATGATATATTTATGAGGCCAAGGAAAGCAACCCGGCGTGGCTTTTTTCATGGCCTCGTAGATATGAGGAGGTGTGCTATGGGCTTTGCGGTGGGTGCCTATGGATTTTGACAAATTCCCAGATTTACAATACAGCATGAATCCGGGATTGTGTCAAAAGCGTTGACCTTCCCAGAGGTGGCATAATAATTGTATTTGTGAAGGAAGGTTTTCCTTCCTTCACAAAAAACAATTGTGCCAACAACGTAGCGTGCATGCATTGGCTCTATGCAGCCATCTTTGAGCCAGCACAATGAAAGGTGACAGAAATGTACCATATCTCACAGCTACTGCACATTCTTGCCCTTTTCTTTTGATGCAGGGCAGTGCAGCAAAGTGACATGCAGCTCTGCCCTGGAACAAAATTATGTAATTGAGGCCCCTAGCTCCTATCTCCACAGTTTGATAGGAGGGTAGTTTGAAGCATCTGCTGTACAGACACGCAGGTAGCCTGATCATTTGTTGGATACAATTCTAATGCATTGGCCATAACATAACCTGGCATGTCTCTGAAAGGCTGTTTTTGAGGTGTACTTAATGTTAAAAAATAATGGGGCCGATTAGGATTGCGGACGGACTTGAGTCCGTCCGCGACCCCTGAGGAGGAGGGAACATCCGCAGGGGCTGCGGCGTTCCCTCCGAGCAGATTAGGATGTGACCGCCAGGGTGGCGGTCACATCCTCTATCTTTAACATTGCGGCGGTGCAGCTTCAAGCTGCACCCGCCGCAAGGTTAAAAATGCATGCATCGCATTTGCATGCACAAAGCGGCAGGTACCCCCCATGTGGACACCCCAATCTGTATGCTTTTCCACGGCGGAAAAGCCGCCGTGGAAAAGCATGTTTCTGCCAACATCCTAATATGCCTGGCGGTGTCTGATAGACACCGCCAGCCATGTTAGAGCTTTTCCAACGCGGTCGGAAGGCGACCGCGGCGGAATAGCTGCGGGCGGTCTTCCTGACCCCCCAGCCATCCTAATCAGGTGGGGGGTCTTTGAAGGCTCCGCTGCGGTTTTTCCGCATCCTCCGGGCCGGCGGACACTTCCGCCGGCCAGGAGGATGCGGAAAAACCGAAATCCTAATCGGCCCCTAAGTTTGGAAAAAACTATTTAAGGGTCAAAACACTGATGTGTCTGCTTCTAGAGCCGAATTGTGTTGCTCCCATTATCAGCTAAATGTTTAATTGACAAACATATATATTCACTTCTGAGATAGATGCACCATGACAGATTTCTGAGCTAACTGCATTATGCCTGGACATTTCTCCTGCTGCTTTTACCAATTATGAGTGTTGCTTTCGTGTGTCCACTCCAGTGAAGCTCAAAGCCATATGTATACTATTTTACTATTGTATATACAAGGTGTATTCATACTTGTTGTTCTACGCTCTACTTCTAGAAAAGCTTACCTCCCACCATGTTGTCCCTGTACCTTTTTATTCCACATAACTCCATTTTCCTTCTGACGTCCTTCCCATGATAAGGGCAGAATCGTACTGGCTAGTCATGAAATATCGGTTAGTGAGTTAACATGCCTGTTTCAGGCTTCTTCACTGAGGTATAAGAAACCAGGAGACTTATTTACAAGCCCAGTGCTCCTCCGGAACGTCTGAACTGTAGGTTTGCAGGCTGCTAGTCAACTTCATCTCTAATAATTTGCAACACAATAACTCCATGTTTTGGGAATCACTGGGTGAGTCCCAGCAAGATTTCTACATGATATAATATGGAGTCCTGAACATCTAGCGACCAAGATATTTGTTTGAGTCTGCTGATGAAGATTTTTCTCACAATGCATGTTTTGGTTTGGATTTCTCTTTTATTATAGCTACTTTCTTAGATGATCCTGATGTCCTGTTTTTCATGCCTTTACATGTTTGGCCTCAGTTATGATTCCCAATGCACCAATGAAATGACCTTTCATTAACATATAGGGCCTGATTCACAAAGGTAACCTGAGACAAAAGTCTAACTTTACGACATTTGATATTCATTAAGGACATTTACGACTCCTATCTTTACATCCGCAGTTGGGCCAGAATCTCTGGCTCAAGCTGTACTCTCTAAGTCAGGCAGTACTCTCTGGATGGGGCTGGGATCTCTGGCTCAGGCCAGATAAAGTGTAATCATTGGGCCGGACTGCAAGTTTTACAAAAAGGAACATTAGGAACGTGAGATAAATGGTCATGAAAATCAGTTTGGTCATGCAAAAGTGTGTGGCCAGCCACTGCATCAAATCCCAGAAACATTTGCTCCTTTGCATCATGGTACATGCAGTCCACAAATTGCGCTCCCCCCACATTTTGGTGTAACACTACAGTCAACACTGAGGGAGCACAAATTGTGAATTGCTTATACCATGAGCAAACATTTCTGGGATGTGATGCTGTGCGAATACCAAAAGTTGTAAAGTTAAACTTTTGTCTCAAATTGCCTTTGTTAATTGGGCCATCGTTTTTATCTGTAATGTAAATGTTTTTAGATGTCTGCCCCTAAGATCATTTTTGAAGTGTTATCAACTGAAGCCTTTTGTTGTGCTGTGAGTGCAGTGGTTTGGTTAGCCTTCTACACACTAGCCTTAGTAGATGGTTCTGATAGCAATCTCTCAGAAACCATGTTTTCATCATGCTGGTCATGATCTAAGGCTTTCAGCTCTTTGCTCTTCCTCCCATGTCAAATGTAAGTCTGTGGACTTTCCCTTAACCGCATCAACGCTGTGCAGATTTCCGCGGTGCGCTGAAGATTGCAAAAACCCGCGGTTCATGACGAGCTCAGCTCATCATGAGCGTACAAGAGGTGTACCTCATGACGAGCTGAGCTTGTCATGAGCGTCGAAGGGGTTAATATGCACTTCAACATGACATAACATGACATTGTATCTTGTAGTTCAATAACAGATGTTTGATGTTACCAGGCCCGGACTGGCCGTTGCGGGCACCGGGCAATCCCCCGGTGCGCCACAAGGGTGGGAGCTGTTTTTGGGCCCTGTGGCAGTTTTTGTTACAGGGACGATTTTGCAGCTATGCTGCATAAACGGCCCTGTAACAAGATCGGCCGAAAACCAGCCCGCAAAGACCTCGGTCGCACCCCCGGGGGCCGGCCGAGCACTTTGCCAGGGCCAGTTTTGGTTCTCAGTCCGGCCCTGAATGTTACCAAATTGACATTGAAAATTAGATGAAACACTTAACAGCCTTCAACTGCACACTACACAAGATTACTGCGTATAACACTCAACAAGAATCTCACCATGCAGGAATACATCAGCACAGCCACCAGAGGAGCAAACTTTCATATGTAGGTTCTTAGGAAAATAAAACTCTTCCTCACCGCTGATGACTTCAAATCAGCCGTGCAAGCTCAAGTGATTCCCAGAATACACTATCGTCATCCAATCTTATGTGGTTTACCGAGATCTAGACTGGCTCCACTAAGAGCCTCCCTCAATGATGCTGCAAGACTCGTCACTGACTCAAAAAAAAATCCACATCTCCTCTGATCTAAAGGCACTGAACTGGCTCCCTTATGAGGCAAGAACACAGCTCGAAATTGCTTATATAACGCACAAAGACCTGCACTTCAACACATCAATGTATCCAGCCAATAAACTGGAATTATCATGTGGTGGCAGAACTTCAAGAAGCACCAGCACCTTGTTGTTGAAACCTCAAAGATTTCAGAAAAAGAAAACATACAACCGTACCTTCTCCCGACTAGCACCTAGGATCTAGAACGTCCTGCCCTCAAAAATCAGAATGAACCCTTCAATTACTTCCTTCAAAAAAGAAGTCAAACTACTTTTAATGAACAAACTTCTTCCTTTATTCCAATTGTTGAGCTAGTTAGGGACTAATCAGACGCAGCTCACCTACCAGGATCTGCATTTGACTCTAAGTGACAATGACTAACGTACTCTTGAATACCTTCCAGATCTACGAGTACTGACATTTATGTTTTCCTGTTATTTACTCACATACATGTTCCTAGTTGTTCACTCTATCTGTTTGATGTGATCTACAAAGAGGGATGTATGACGTTTCAACGCATGCTTTTACAACGCATGCCATTACGACGCGGGTTTTACAACGCAAGTCGGGGGGCGCTGGTTAGTGAATAGTTTAATTTACTATTCCAACTCCAGTCCCCGTGTATAGTAGGGAAGGTGTTAGATAGTAATTTAACTATTCCCTATCCTAGAGCACCCCCAGCGCAATGCGTTGTAATAACTTGCGTTTTAAAAGTTGCGTCGTAATGGTAGTGCGTTGTAAAAGTTGCGTTGTATAGGATGTTCCCCCTACAAAGAGTAATGACAACATTTGTGTTTTCCTGTTATCTACTCATACATATGTTTCTAGTGTTTCACTCTATCTATTTGATATAACATTTGTAAAGCGCTCTGATACCCTTCCAGGGTCTAGTTTATGCTATATAAAACTCTTTTTTTAAATAATTGAAAACTCAATGGTATGCATTTAGTCGACCTCCGAAGAATGAAAGGCTGAGTGGCCCCTTTGGGATTTGAAGCTGTGACCATGAGGTCAAACACAGGCCCTTATGGTGGATGTATTAGTCCACTAAGCCACCAGACCTAGTGGCTTCAGAGTAAGCAAAGTGTTGCTATGGATTCACCATTACATGCACATAGATTCTGGCTTTCCTTCCTTTAAGCATGGTTGTAGTGCAGAAAACTCAAAGATATGTTGATTTTGCTGACTTTAATGTGAATACCCTCTTCCTGCGTGGGCTAGTGAAAATAGTGATGAGAGCACTTGTAGAATGTTATGGTAGCATATACCTTGGGAGTCGTTTGCTAGACAGAAAATTATGGAGAACGTGTAAAAAGCAGAAAGAAGAGAAAGAAGTTCTTCAAAAGGATGTGAGAGCTGGAAGGAGAGAGGAAAAAAGAACAAAGAGCTGCAAGAGGAAGAAAGATATAGCCAAAGGTAACATAGATGAGAACATTGAAACAGAAGATAATATTCAGTAGGAGGGACCTGAAAAGGTGTACAAAGAAGTGAAGGGATGAGGAAGCGTGGAAAAGATCTGAAGGTGTGTATTGTGTTTTAGGAAGAAAGTGAAGACAAAATAGAGAGAGAGAGTAAGCGAAGAGTGAAAGGGAGTGAAGGGGAGAGAATAGGACAAAAATCAGAAGGAAATGAGTGGCAGAGGGAGAAACATAGGCAAGGAGAGAGAGGAGAGGGAATAGACAGTGAAAGGGCCAGAGAACCAGAGGGGACTGATTGTAGATTGATAGAGAGTCGCTACCATAAAACAACACATTGAGACTGCAAGCTATTTTAATGTACACCATTATTACTATTCCAATATTCTTTAAAACACAAAATTTTGCGCTACTTTCAAGAACATTAGTTTCAGGGGAGACCATACTTTTTTTTATAAAGCAGAATTTAAAGTTGTCAACTTTTTGGCCATAATTTAATCAAAGCAACATGTATTTAATTTACCGATATTTCCAACCTAAAATGTTGTACAATTTTATATAAATATCCTTGGGAAACAGCTCTCATGCAAACTCCTCTTTACAGACCTATTAAAGTCTGTCCAATGTTATTGATGGTACATTGCTTGTCAGGTAATCTCTTAACTACGGCATTCTCTCCCACCCTAAATTTTAATATTTTTATAATACAAATATGGCATCTCCTATCAGAAATCCAAGGCATAAGCAATTAAACGCTGAATTCTAAGGTCTTAAAATCACGTAATTTCTCTTAATTCCCCTACCAGACACTCCCTGCACCTTTATTTCACTTTTGTAGGGTCTTTGTTTAAGCCTTTGGGTCAGTTTTGCAGTCTTTCTCATCCTCCATCTTTCAAATCTGTGCGTTTTTAGTCTCTTGGGGCCCGATTCACAGAATGAACTTAAGTCTAAATCCTAAACTTACTACTAATTGGTACTCACAGAATGCACTTACTACTTTCGGGATTCACAGAATAGATTTAAGACTGCTAACTTTACGTCCGCACTCGGGCCGGAAATTCCGGCCCGGAGGCGGAGTTTACAGCCCGGAGGCGGGGCTTCCATCTTGGGGCGGAGCTTGCAGCCCGGAGGCGGAGCTTGCGGCATGGAGGCAGAGCTTCCGGCTCAGAGGTGGGGATTTAGCCATGGCTGAAATCTCCACCCCTGGGCAGCAAGCTCCGCCTCCGGGCTGGAAGCTCCGCCTCCAGGCCACAAGCCCCGCCTCTAAGCCAGAAGCTCTGCCCCTAAGCCAGAAGCTCCGCCTCCGGGCCAGAATTCCCGGCCCAAGTGCGGAGGGAAAGTTAGTGGTGTTAAATCTATTCTGTGAATACTGAAAGTAGTAAGTTCATTCTGTGAATCCCAAAAGTAGTAAGTTTAGGATTTAGACTTAAGTTCATTATGTGAATTTCCTAACAAAATGGTGCGGGAAAATCAGTGTCAGGTCTTAAATATGAGTGCTGGTCCCTAAAAGTAAGTGCTGCTCCCTCAAAAGAGTGCTGGTGGCACCCACTGATGACCACCAGCTTAAATTAAGCATGGGGAGATAGGATAAATGCTCAATGAACATTTTGATTTGGAAGCATTTCTTATACCATAAAGGCTATCTGCTGCTAGAAAACCCCATCATCCCCTTGCTATTAAATCCTTTACATTGTCGCAGGGATACTGCTCTCACACAGAACTGTGCATAGAGACTTGGAACCTCAGTGAATTAGGGTGTACCAAAACTCACCTTAGTATCCAAAATTCCCTACCAGACTAGCAATCAGTGTCTCATCGGTTCTTACAAACTCCCAATGTTTAGACAACCCAGAACATGGACATAGAACACCTCAGGTAACGTGGAACACATGAACACTCTTTTGTTATACCAACATATCAATCCAGAATGAGGAGTAAATGAAGACACGTGCAAGTTTCAAATGTTTATTTCTAATGCAGTGTTCTCAAGCGCAGTATCTTAGCTAATACAAGCAAACATATTATAAGAAACAAAGTAATCAGCATAGTTACTAGTCCATAAAATACAAAGGGAGAAAGCATGTTAAAATGCTAAAGGAAAGAAGGCTAAGGCACCTAAGTCTTACCCTCCCTTGCTAGTATATTATATTATATCTAAAGAAGGTCTCTTTGGGTTTTAGAAAGGCGGCCCCATACCTCTAATCCTAGTGGAAAGGGATCACATCATCTTCCACCAGCTCTCTGCATGCAAAGAAGTCATCAAGTGTGTTGGCATGCTCTGTGCAGTGCAATATTAAACGCGCCTAAAGCCAGAGTTGGCCGCAGCTGCATATATGTTATGTCTAGGACGTGCGAAGATCACACCTCACAACAACCACTGTGTTGAAATAACCTTGAAGGCCTCGGCACTCACTGTACAGACATAGCTTACCAAGCAAAGCTGATTCAAAAGCAAAACATATTATATTTGTGTGAAGCAAAATATTCTACTAGGCTCAAAGCTCTAATAACAATATGTGCCGTGTGCAGAAGCAGCAGAAAGATAAAATGGCGTTTAAACTCCTAATAAGCTCATGCTAACTTAACACAGTGTGAAGGCAAAGCATATCTATATGATAACATTTTCAAACAAGCATTTGCAATGCAGTGGTCTCGCATTTGCTAGAGTTTCAGCTATTGGCATCGTAAATGACAATACCTATTATTTATCTGTTTTAAACACAAACACATAAATAAATGGCATTGGCATTTACAATGTTAATAGCTCAACTCTTGCAAATGCGAGACCTATTGCATTGCAAGTGCTTGTTATAAATAATCCCAGAGAAGTAAAAACAAAAAAACAAGCATTACAAGGAACTAATCCCAAAACGCTTGCTGTTAACACTATGAACTCATACAGACACTTGAAAATAGTAGTCCTTTCTTTCCTTCCATGCCTATTCCGGACCGTGCCCGGTGGAACATCTCTTTTTAGAGCAGATCAGAGTGCTAAGTGCAGGTAAGTTTAATTTATATTCTCGTAAAAAATAAAGAACATTTACAGCAACGGAGTCGGGAGGCAGATTCACGTTCGAAGCCAGTGTGCTCTAACATTTACATGTGTGCCGTAAATGATTTGCGTGGTGAATGTGCGCTTGCAAGTTGCTTGCATGGCAGAGAACTTTTGCATGTAACTAAATATAAATGAGTACTAGTAGCGTGTCTGTGCCGTTAGCATTTGCGTTACAAAATGGGGGCTTGTGGGTGGCATTGGAAGAATGTCCACCCCCGGGCAGCTTCGGGCATGGTATTGCCCAGACCGGGCTTGTGCAGGAAAGGCGCCTGCTGTAGAACACGGCGGTTTGAAACGCCGCGTTCTAATTAGGGTGGACAAAAATGAGCAAGGGACTCACATCTGAGTATACCCTTCCACGCTTAGGGTGGACAACAATGAGCAAGGGACTCACATCTGAGTATACCCTTCCACGCTGAGGGTGGATTTTCTGAATCGTTTTTGGCCACTATAGGTGTGGCAGGGTATACTCAGACATGAGTCCCTTTCTCACTGCTCCATCAGGATTCAAGCAAGCCGGGCCGAAGAGGCTGAAATGCCAGAAACCGGTCCCCGGTAGCTTGTCTCCTTTCTGGTGAAGAATTGGCTTGGTAGTTTGGTCTGCCCTGTTCCCATGATGCACTGGGCCAGGGACAGACTAATTTGCATATAGCCAGGTTCTGAGCTGGGATGGGGCAGTGAGATAAATTACGGTGATGGATCAAGCCCTGATCTTTGGACTGGGTAAGAGTGGTCTGCTTAATTCAGACACTCTGTTCATCACCACCCCCCTTTTCTGAATCATTTTTGGCCACTATAGGTGTGGCAGGGAATACTCAGACATGAGTCCCTTTCTCACTGCTCCATCAGGATTCAAGCAAGCCGGGCCGAAGAGGCTGAAATGCCAGAAACCGGTCCCCGGTAGCTTGTCTCCTTTCTGGTGAAGAATTGGCTTGGTAGTTTGGTCTGCCCTGTTCCCATGATGCACTGGGCCAGGGACAGACTAATTTGCATATGGCCAGGTTCTGAGCTGGGATGGGGCAGTGAGATAAATAACGGTGATGGATCAAGCCCTGATCTTTGGACTGGGTAAGAGTGGTCTGCTTAATTCATACACTCTGTTCATCACCACCCCCTTTTCTGAATCGTTTTTGGCCACTATAGGTGTGGCAGGGTATACTCAGACATGAGTCCCTTTCTCACTGCTCCATCAGGATTCAAGCAAGCCGGGCCGAAGAGGCTGAAATGCCGAAAACCGGTCCCCGGTAGCTTGTCTCCTTTCTGGTGAAGAATTGGCTTGGTAGTTTGGTCTGCCCTGTTCCCATGATGCACTGGGCCAGGGACAGACTAATTTGCATATAGCCAGGTTCTGAGCTGGGATGGGGCAGTGAGATAAATAACGGTGATGGATCAAGCCCTGATCTTTGGACTGGGTAAGAGTAGTCTGCTTAATTCAGACACTCTGTTCATCACCACCCCCTTTTCTGAATCGTTTTTGGCCACTATAGGTGTGGCAGGGTATACTCAGACATGAGTCCCTTTCTCACTGCTCCATCAGGATTCAAGCAAGCCGGGCCGAAGAGGCTGAAATGCCAGAAACCGGTCCCCGGTAGCTTGTCTCCTTTCTGGTGAAGAATTGGCTTGGTAGTTTGGTCTGCCCTGTTCCCATGATGCACTGGGCCAGGGACAGACTAATTTGCATATAGCCAGGTTCTGAGCTGGGATGGGGCAGTGAGATAAATAACGGTGATGGATCAAGCCCTGATCTTTGGACTGGGTAAGAGTGGTCTGCTTAATTCAGACACTCTGTTCATCACCACCCCCTTTTCTGAATCGTTTTTGGCCACTATAGGTGTGGCAGGGTATACTCAGACATGAGTCCCTTTCTCACTGCTCCATCATGATTCAAGCAAGCCGGGCCGAAGAGGCTGAAATGCCAGAAACCGGTCCCCGGTAGCTTGTCTCCTTTCTGGTGAAGAATTGGCTTGGTAGTTTGGTCTGCCCTGTTCCCATGATGCACTGGGCCAGGGACAGACTAATTTGCATATAGCCAGGTTCTGAGCTGGGATGGGGCAGTGAGATAAATAACGGTGATGGATCAAGCCCTGATCTTTGGACTGGGTAAGAGTGGTCTGCTTAATTCAGACACTCTGTTCATCACCACCCCCTTTTCTGAATCGTTTTTGGCCACTATAGGTGTGGCAGGGTATACTCAGACATGAGTCCCTTTCTCACTGCTCCATCAGGATTCAAGCAAGCCGGGCCGAAGAGGCTGAAATGCCAGAAACCGGTCCCCGGTAGCTTGTCTCCTTTCTGGTGAAGAATTGGCTTGGTAGTTTGGTCTGCCCTGTTCCCATGATGCACTGGGCCAGGGACAGACTAATTTGCATATAGCCAGGTTCTGAGCTGGGATGGGGCAGTGAGATAAATAACGGTGATGGATCAAGCCCTGATCTTTGGACTGGGTAAGAGTGGTCTGCTTAATTCAGACACTCTGTTCATCACCACCCCCTTTTCTGAAGCGTTCTAATTAGGGTCAGTTGGGGGTCCTAGTCCAAAGTAGGCGGCAGCGTAGCAGTTTTTGTGCCTCAGATATCGTATTTACTTTCAGATTGAATTGTTTATTTGGAAATGGTTTTCGGAGCTTGATTTACTTGCTACAATGTAGGTGTTTTACATAGTTAAATAGAGTAACTGGGCCACCTAGTGGTTGAAAATCGTTTTGGTGCTGAATATAGTGAGAATAGTTTAGCATGTAGATAAAATGCTTTACAAATGAACGTACATGAAACATTTCTGGATTTGGTGTATGATGAGCCTTTATAATTTTTAGCGTGAGTTGAAACATTGATATGTTTTGTGCTTTCTTGGGTTTTATAAGAGCTTGTGAATGCATATTTGAAATAGTGATAAGATAATTGGCTTTACAACAGGTAATTAAATATTTTGTAATTTACAGATGGGGTGTAGGGATAGGATTTGCGGCTATCGTGCAGTTGTTCTCTTGACAATAAGGAATATGCATGGTTTATTCTTCCAAGGCGGGCTGGGTCAAGTTTTTGTCAGGATGCGTTTGTTAGTAGAAAATGGGGTGATGGCGCTACCTGTGGGGTTTTAAAATATGGCCTATTTGATGTTGTTCAGGTCACTTCTTTATTAATTTCAACTACTAAATATGATATTTCATATTATTTCCCTCCTTTTGCTGCTTGAGGTTGGCAGCGTCAGTAAAAATTTTCAGTCAAGGTTAATGGTTTGCATAAAGGGCAGGGAAAATAGATGCGGGTTAGTGGTGAAGGTAAAGAAAATTGCTAGTTCACCAGAGTTCTGCGTCCAGAGTCTTGCAGGCCAACCATAATATGAGCCTGCAAAAGGGCATCAGGTGCAGGAATACTCCTTCAAGAGGCATCAAGCGTCCTGTTCTTCTCAGGTATCAAGCGTCCTGTTTGTTTCCTTCCAGATATTCTGCGAGTTCTAGTGTCTTGCAGGGCAACCATAAGACAAGTCTGCAAAAGGGCATTAGGTGCAGTAATACTCCTTTGAACAGGTATCAAGCGTCCTAGTCATTTTCCTCATCAGAAAAAGAAAATCACAGAGGTAATGGTGATGGTGAATTATCTTATTTCAAAGAAGGTGAGATTGAGAGCAATATAGAATTGGCTGATAGTCTTCTTCTCTAAAAACAGGGGGAGGGATTGGAAAGGGGGGGATTTACTAACGAGACTTCCCGAGTAATATTTTGCAGATACAAGAATCTGAAAGTGGAAGTATTTGGAGCGTTATTCCAAGGCATCTGGAGCCAGCAAGAAAAGCTTTCAACATCAGTCAAGCGCTGTCAAGCAGGTGAGCCGCTGATTGATATTCATTGGGGAAAACGTTTCTAAGAATACGTAAAGCAAATGGGCTTGTTGGTAAGGTCGTAGAGGATAAGGTTTGTTGCCAATGCGAATCGCTTTCACTGTTACAAAATGTAGTTTTTTAAATTTGCTATTGAAAAGGAGGGTAAGGACAAAGGTCAAAGGTCTTGAAAGATTTCTCTATACGGGGCTGTCGATGCCTTTGGGGTCATGTTTTGACAAGCATACCAAAGACAAGATTTGGGATGGAGATTTTGTGGTTACGTTTTCAAGTTACTGCAAAGGGAGATTCAATCCAAGGAAGGCTCTAGGGAGGAGGCTTACAAACTACCTAAAAGACCCAGGTTTTCCACTAATATGAACTTTTGGACCACAAACTCTTTGATTCTTGCGCGTGTTTACTGTATAAGATTTCCAGAATGTTCGATTTCAACGTCAAATACTTGAATACAATTAAAAAGGCTCAGTCAAGATTTTTTTTTGTGCCTGGCTACATTATGTCAAGAGTTTTGGGCCTGTCTAGCCCTAGTTACAGAGAAGCCCTGGGATGACGTAGATAACAAATAAGGGGTCCAATAGTTGTTTCTCCCAGAGACCTCTCCCTATGATGCATACTGCTAGTGGGCTTTCATTTGGTCCCCAACCTAGGAGGGGTAGGCAATTGGGTATAATCTCAAGCTTTCACTACAGGAGCCTGCTGGAATTCTAACAGAGGTTTCTGACAGAAGGATCCATGTAAATGTGGCCATGAATGTTCTAAATGTGGTCAACATTCCTTTTTTACAATATTTTAGAGAACACATATCCGGTTTCCCTACTAGTCCAGGTTGAGGGAGGGGTGCCCTATTACGTTTGTAATGTTTGCTTACTGTAGGTAAATCAGCAGCAGTGGCTTTGGTGAGTCAGTGGTGTTAGCGTTATAGGGCAGGTCAGGCAGTAGGCTTATATTTCTGTATATTGCAGTGGTGTTGTCTTTAATGTAATGTAATGTAATGTAAAGGCACATTTTTATAGCGCGGCTATCACTCCAAGGAGCATCTTGGCACTGAGTACCATAGCCAAATGGACCAAGCCGGCTGACTGCTGAAATTCAGAGGACCTGCACACTTACACTAAAGTTTTACAAGCGGTACCCGTAAGGTTATAGATCCAGCTTTTCAGGGCTTTCCTAAACTGGCTCTCTGCGGGGATTTGTCGGAGCTATAGTGGAAGTTTGTTCCACGCCCTAGATCCCAACACCAAAAAACCACCACTGGGTCTGGGCTTAAAACAGCAAGGCTGAGCCACACTTCACAATTGAACAAGAGAGTGCCAGTACTGTCTCGATTTTTTAATACTAAATCATGAGGACCATACGAATTCTACACTATGGCACCGTGACAAAACTTTTTGTCTGAATCAATCTTTTATTTTATTTTTATATTTTATATCAACACAAAAACATTTGGTTATTAGTTCACCAATTCATTGTACATAACAAGACCTCCTATACACAATATATCATTTTATACAATATTTACAAACAGATATTTATACAATTACAAAAATATACATTTCTTATATTCAAAAACAATCATACTCTCATATACACACAGCCATTCATCATTCAATATACATACACACTGGAATTGAAATATTCACAGTAAGCCATATAAAACACATTCCTATCAATAAAGTTTTGTTGAAAAAATTATTGTTTTACTCCTTTTACTTAGATGGCATAGATTGTCTACGCGTTTCGAACTCACACAACTGGGGGAGTTCTCATAAGGACAACAAAGCTATGACAGCTTCAAAGCTAGTTGTGGGTTATGCAATAGCCCGACGGGACAATGAATCATCAACCAACAGAACAGCAGACTTGTGGTAACGGAGGACTATGTAGCATATATGCAGCTTGTTAGTCAATGGCTGGTGACCGTAATTGAATCCTGGAGGGCGGATGGGTTCTATTAGTGTAACGATTTATCTCAAATCCGCTCGGTTCGGGGAGGGCACAGTTCCTGTGGTGCAACGTCGCGATCCAAGCCAATGGAAGAAGGTCAAAAAATGTTCTAAGACCTCTAATGATGTTAAAACACGTGCCGGCCATGGTCACCGCCTGTTGTTTAAATGACAGGGAATCATAAAACTTAATGCCCAGGTTGCAGGCAGTAGAAATGGTGTTAGGGGGAGCTTCTGCATCTTCCGGCCACCACTGTTTGGGTGAGAACAGGTTTTGATGCCCAAACTGCAAAATTTCGGTTTTGCCCGAATTACACTTGAGATGATTGTTCCTCATCCAATCAAATGTGGCGGCAAGGCACTTTTTAAGATTGTCTTTGGCTCCAGGCAGTTCCCTGTCAAGCACTAGGATGAGCTGAGTATCATCAGCATATGATACTGTGCTGATCTGAAAAGAAGAGATAAGTTCGATCAGGGGGACCATATACAGGTGAAAAGTACAGGGCTCAGACTAGAGCCCTGCTGCACCCCTGTCTTCAAGACTTTCTCTTGTCGCCTTTGATTGAGAACCTTTTTCAGCCATGCCAACACCTCTCCAGCTATCCCTGATTTTACTAGGCGGTCAATCAATATGGAGTGCGAGACCGTGTCGAAAGCCGCCGATAAATCAAGTGAAATCAGGACGGCTTTCTTTCCCTGATCAATGGCGATCCGCAGGGTCTCCACCGTGAACAGGAGGGCGGATTCCGTCGAGTGCTTGGCCCTGAAACCTGACTGGTTGGTATGCAAAATGTCATTGTCCTCTAAAAACTTAGTAAGTTGTTTATTTATGAATGTTTCCGTCAGTTTAAATAATGCTGGAAGCAATGAAATGGGACGGAGATTCGAAAGAGTCGCCGGATCAGCTAAAGGTTTTTTCTGTAAAGGTTTTACAGCTGCGAGTTTCCATTCCCTGGGAATCTCGGCGGAGGACAGTGAGGAATTGATGATGCCATTAATAATTGGATTCACCTTTATACTTTAGTAAAGTAAGTGAAAATTTTAAATTGTAGTTAACATTAACATTGGTATTTTGTGCTGTTTCAGTCTATCAACAATTGATATCTCCTTGCTTTGTTATTAGCTTCAGTTCTTTATCTTCACTGGGAAAAGCTTTAAAGTTGGAGTGTTTTTTTTTTTAAAGAAGGTTTTAAGCTCAAATTATTAAGGTCCTAGATACAGCAGGTTTGCGGTTGGCAGCGTCAGTAAGTAAGTATAAAATCTGCAGAACAATTCCCACAGGTCATAACTCATAATTACACTCTGACATTTCGGAGAGTCGGTTGGCTGGCCTTTTCTTTTCCTATCCTCTTACCAGTCTTATCAATTCTCCTTTGGGAATGTTTCCTAAAAAACATAATTAAAAAAAAACTTAAGGAGAGTTTCACATGATTCAACATTTTCCTGGCCCCAAGTTTTTTCTCTGTGAACGTTTATATCCCCAAGGAAGACACTGCGGTGCAGTTTGTTATTAGTGGAGGTAGATTTTGGTCTGGAAGAAGGCCAGCTCAGGAGTGGAGTTAGACAAACTGTGACATTAGATCTGCTTGTACGTTAATTCTAGTTCATTCACAAGACGTTGCATTACTTGACATACACTTTAAAGGACAATTCTTTGTCAACAAAGTTTTTCCCACGGGTTGAGCAGTCTCTAGTCAACTGATTTTTTACTATTTTCTGCAAGGGATTGTCTCATTCAGATTATCTCATTCCCAAGTATACCATTATATGGTGATTTTCTTCTTTTGATCACACAGATCTCAACAGTGTGTCAAGGCATTCCGTTTATTTTAATCTTTAATGCAAGAGTTAGGCGGGCCTCAGGCTAAAGAGAAGACAGAAAGGATCTGCTACATGCCTCATATTCCTGGGTAGGTAGATTGTTGCAGTGAAAATGGAGGCCTGGTAATCTGTTTACTAAAATGCAGGGAATTGAGCATTTGCTGAAACTGTCTCGGATATCACCACACTTACTCTTTCCGGAATTCAGCGGTTACTAGGTCACCTCAATTTTGCTCACAGGGTAATAAACGCTGGGAGATCGTTCTGTCAAAGGTCAGGCTTTGCTATGGCTACCCCTTTCTTTTCCTCATCACAGGTTTTGAATGTCTCTGTCCATGAGATCGATTCCGAGATCTGATTCCGAATCGGATCTCATGGACAGAGACATTCTAAACCTGTGATGAGGAAAAGAAAGGGGCAGCCATAGCAAAGGGATAATGTTTCTTAAAGTTTTTTATAATTTTTACCTATCAGGTCTCTGAACGAACGTATTGTATGGTTAGTACAAAATATTTCTGACGCGCCAGGAGATATCGGCTTTGGCCTTTTTGGGGCAGAAAGGGTGCGTGGATTAATGAGAATCGCAGTATTTCATGCTTTGAATTCTTTCCTCTAATCATAGTGTTGACAGTTTAGACTAAGTACCTGGCAACAAATCAGTGCCTGTCATATCCACGACAAACTATAAGTGGATCTGGTCAAAGGGCAAAAGAAAAAAACCGTCTGCTTAACTTATTGTAGAGATTTATGCTACGTGCTGAGTCATGCTGTGTTGCGTGGCTTTTAATACAAGTTTACAGTTAAGAATATATCTGGTCTGGACAATAATATAGCAGATGCATTATCTCGTTCTCAGTTACAGTATTCCTTGGGTTTGGCACCCAAAGCAGAACAGGGACAGATTGGATTCATGAGGAGGTATGGTTTCTAGCGGGATTCAGATAAAAATGTTGGTGGTACTCTCTTTTGTTATCAGCGCATGCTTAGCTTACATAAGGGCTTGGGCGAATTTCTCCAGTCATGTACGGCTTGTTGTAACAATGATCAAGTTAGGCTCTTTACTAAGTAACAACGACATACTGCGCGTTATTCTGAGCAACATTGATAAGGATATATCCCTTACCACCATTGCGGGGAAGCTTTAAGGTATTTCTTTCTATGGTAAGTACTTTTAGGGTTATGAACCCTCTTTAGGTGATTCGGAAAAAAAAAAAATTTAATTAAAAACAAAACAATACAAAAATTAATAAATAAAACATTTTTCCTGGGATGGCCTTACATAAAGGGATATGGCACTGCGCTGTGCAAATCTATATATTTTTTCCTTACTGGGAGGCACTTGTACCGACACTGCCTAGATTTTGTTGTTTCACTTTGGAAGCTTCATTATTTCACGTCTGCATGTTATAGTTATTCTTTGGAACTTTTAGGATATCTGAGTTGTTAAGAAAATCTCTTTTTTCCTGGGCTTAAATATTCCAATGTGGCAACCACACCAAGATCATTAATATTATTTTAGAATCATATAAAACAGACCAAATAAGAAAAGGGGCTAAGGTGATATTGCGGAAGCTTAGCGGTCCGTTATGCCCATGGTCAGCTTGGTTACACTTACAATTTGGAAGTTATCCAAATACTAATTTTCTGTTTCAGCATCAGGTTGGGTCTGCATTGACAGATTCACAGCTGTAAAGGGTCTCGAAGAAATTTTGCTTTTGTTAGGTCTTGCATCTTTTAGAATTTGGTACCCATGCTATTAGAGTAGGGTCAGATCCGAAAGCGGTCAGAAGGGGGTTTTGTGTGCAGTAACTGCAAGGTTGGGCTGTTGGACAGCAAACTCTAAGATATATTAGAGATTTTAATACATTTTAGGCATAGTTTGTTGGTCTTGCTAGCATCTTTTTTTCTTTCCAGTTTGTCAAATCTCTTCTCCGGCATACATGACAAGCTTCCGGATCATGGGACATTCCTGTCTCAAGTTTGCAATCATGATATCTGATCTGAGTTATTGTAGATCTAACATAAGTTTTTTAGTTTTGAGATATTAGGATTAATGGTAAATACTACGGTAAATGTTTCCGGCTTTGTGTTAATGATTTTCAGAATTTTTAAACCTGACGGGGTTGAACTTTAGAGAAAAAAAAAATTGTATCCGAATATTGAAGAAAGCTACTTGATATATTGGTATGGCAATTTGGGGTTAAGGGCTGTTTTGGCGACAGTCCCTTAATTGTGTCTTAACAACAAGGTTTTATGATCTGGCGTTTTCATCTTAATTGGCGGTGAAACTGCACTGAATTGGGATTTTGATTTCATCTTTGCTGAAAGGGGTGTGGTATTGGGTTTCGTCAGGTATACATACTCTGCATAAACTCTCCAACACCATAGAATAGAAGTAGGCACGGAAACTGGAAAATGCAAAAGACAAGTTTATTAAGACCCCATGGGGTGGTGGTACATTCCTACAGCACCCTTCGGCAATGCAAGAAGTATCACACCGAACATCGGTGCGCGACCTCTTTTATACAAGTTTAACAGTAATAAAAAGGTAGGCGGTATACTCTTTTCACAGTTTTAGGTACATATAAGGGCATTTTTGGAAAACAGCCAACATGTGGGAGGAGTTTAGTACCACTGGTAAGTTTGGAGAACATTCCTAAGAGATGACCGCTCATAAACCAGAATGTTCGAGTGCGCATGCGTGAGCTTGACCAGTACTAAAAATAGTCTGTTGCTGGGAAAAGTAAATGGTCATTGGTACAGAGGAAGGACAAAAGGGCATGCTGACCACGAGGCCGCATGTTCATACAAAATGGAAGCCAACAAATACAAACCGGCCCCCACATTTTTGGTCAAGTTAACGCCGAAAGTTTGTGTAGCTGAGCTAAATGCTAACTCAGGTGCTGCCAAATTACAACAGACGGCCCTTTTAGCATTTAGCTGAAGCTACCTCATAATGGATGTAGTCAGGATGTTCGTCATCAATATTAATCATCATTATCTTTATCACTTCTACATTACTCATTTGCTCATTTTTGGCAATAGCTCGTTTGGATGGGATACAAGCCGTAATACTTACAGAGCATAGGGTAGGGCCACATTGGATACATAGACAAAAGAAAAAGAGTACTCCAATAATCATACAAAGGATAGTCAGTAATTTCCAACCCCAGGTACTAAGCAAAGTCCAGAACCAATTTGAGAATGTCCATGTACCATTTTTGGGGTGAATTTCAGCAGCAATTTTGTGTAATTTAGAAATAGCATCATACACAGAAGGCGAATTGTCTGGGACCTAAACACAACAACTACTTCCGATAATGCGGCATGCGCCCCCACGATCAGCCAATACTACATCAAGAACCATTCGGTTCTGAAGCGTTACAATTCTAGTAATTTGGAGTTCCTCAGTTAAGTTCCCTAAAGCAGAGGCAGTTTCATTAGCAACAGCTTCCACAACACGTGTTAGCCGTCTTATTTTCCTACTGTTTAAGGCAGCACCAACAAAAGAGAATAGGACTAAATTAAAATCTACATATTGTTGTAAGGAGGTGTCTGTTTGGTCCACATTTTCAATCTCTAATGTTCTCTTAACCATATTTAATATAAAATCATGATATAGTACAAAATCATTATGGTACATAGGCGGGGCACTAAATACAGGGGGTAGTACAAAAGATAGATAGCAAGTTCCTAACCACCCAATAGGAAGATTATGATATCCTTTATTCCCACAAATAAAGTAGGTGTTTCGTGAAGCTACAAAAGCAATACCACTTGGTGTATCAAATGTGAGAGTAGTATTACAGTCACTTTTCCCTACCGGAATTGTTCCTTTATTTCTCACACAAAGATCAGCCTTAGTATCAATAACCGTAATCACATGTAAACTGGACATATTTATAAGTCTTTGATTAGTGAAAACACGAGGTGTAGATACATTGTCCGGTCCATATTCTTCCCACTCAAATTTAGTTCCTTCTGCTTGTGGGTAACCATCTCCATCCTTGTAACACACTTTGTTTAGTCGAAAGAGTAGTCCACCTTTTGTTGGCCATCTTAGGGTAAAAAGAAGAGTGTACCAAGCATTACAAGAACCGTTATGTGAAAATGGAAGATGAATAAGTGGAGTTCCTCCTTTCTTTTGATGTCCAGGCAACATTCCGCATACCCAACAGTTTGAAGTGTTCGTCATATTATGGGTGTGATGCAGAATTTGAATGAAGCTGTTATTCAAGTAAGTCTGTCTATGTCTCTCTTCATGATAAGGCAGAGTAAAATGGAAATGTTCAGATGGAATTGGAGTGGTAGGCAGTAAATATTCTCGTGCAGGAAGCAATCGTTCTACAGTCCAAGTTATTACTGCTATTACCACTATAGTTGTAACAAAAAGAACTGCACCCAGAATTCTTCTGTTTTTAATTGTAGTAGGTGCCATAGTGCAATGAACAAGGTTTCAGAAACCAAACTAAAAAATACAAATTGAGTGCTGAGATCCGAGGTAGCCGCTGGTTTCTTCTCCGAGATTCAAGATGGGTGTCGCTACACTGGCCAGAACTGATCCCCCCCCTTGATATTCTCGGCTTCCGTTTTCGCAAACCTCAGAACGGTAACTCAACCAGTCTCGAAAAATGAAAAAAAAACCTTTATTTTCTTGGCCGTAGGTTATACTTCGCTCCACCAGAAACAGTGTGGTCCGGGAAGGCTCCCTCTGACTTGTGAGGCGTAACAGCTGGGCTCTTCTCTGCATCCAAGATGTCTCGATAATCAGACAGCACCGCAGGATTCACCAGATCCGAAGAGACACGACGGCAGTGAGTTGAATGTATCCACCGCTTCTTGTTCGTGACTCGCACAGCTGTCCGAGTTGCCAGCAATACTTGTTCAGGGCCACGCCATCTCGGCTCCAAACTGCTGGCTCTCTCAAACACGCAGACCATTACTTGGTCCCCAGGACGGAGATTGTGAGCCTCTCCAATGGAATTGTCGGGGAGCGCTTCTCGAACCTGTTGATGAATAGAAAGTAAATCATTTGTTAATCGTGCCAAATAATCGTTCATCATTATACAAGGCACATCATGTATTAAACGAGGCTTTGGAACACCCCAAATATTCATAGGCCTTCCAAACAACACTTCATAGGGTGTGAGGCCAGATCGGGAATGTGGCACTAATCTAATAGACAGTAATGCCAAAGGCAAAGCGTCCGGCCATTTCAAAGACGTGGATGCCACGATCTTTGCTAGCTTCAGCGTCGCATTATACCTTTCTACTAGACCTGCTGACTGCGGGTGGAATACAGCGTGGAACCTCTGTTTAATTCCCAATCCTTTCAGGACATGCTCCACTACTTTCCCAACAAAATGAGGACCATTGTCATTCCACAAAAATGTACAAACACCACAGCGTGGGAAGTACTCTTTGAGTAACACCTTATCTGTTGTCAATGCTGTATTATCCTTCGTGGGGTAAGCCTCAATCCACTTGCTGAAGGCACACAGGACATATTTAAGGTTATTACAGCGCTCAAGCTGAATGTAATCCATTTGCAGTACTTCGAATGGTTCAGTAGGTGGAACGAACCCTCCTTTAGGAGTATAAGTCCCTTTGGCAGGATTGTACTGTAGGCATATCAGACAGGTCTGCACTACTCTCTTGGCCATGCTGGCAATCTCAGGGTGCTCCCAAACTCGTGTAAGCAATTTAGTAATTGCAAGAGCTCCAACATGTGCCAGCCCATGTGTCATTTGAACCATTGCTTGCAAGTAAGCAGCAGGCAATTTCCATCTCTCCATGTCTTTGCTACGCCAACAACCCTCATCATCCAATACTCCCTCTGTTGCCGAGGTTGCGAGTTCTAATTCAGATGCTGATTTTTGTATGTCTAAAATTTCCTCTCTAGCATCATGCCATCGCTCAGCTTGTGATCTCACCACATACATAGGAGAGATATTTTGTAACATGGCAGTCTCTCCCGCTATGCGATCTGCAAAAGCGTTTCCTTGTCCTATTTTGTCTGTCACCTTCTTATGTGCACTACATTTGATTATCGCTACCTTCTTTGGACATAATAGTGCATTCAGGAGGTCACGTACCAACTCTCCATGCATGATGTGTACTCCATGTGAGGTCAGAAACCCTCGTTCCTTCCAGAGTCGGCCAAAATCATGCACTACTCCAAAAGCGTAACGCCTATCAGTGTAGATATTCACACATAAACCAGCACTTAACTCACATGATTTCGTTAAGGCTATCAATTCAGCTGCTTGGGCCGATTTTTGCGGTATTCGTGCTGTTTCTACCACTGTCTTAAGTGTCGTGATAGGCTGCGGAAGTCGTGCCATCTGGCAACTTTAAACATGATCCATCAACCCACAGTTCCCCATCTACATCTGGAAGTGGTGTATCCTGTACATCGATACGACCCTTTGTTTGTTCTTCAGTCAGAAAAACACAATCATGATGTTCTTCCTTCTGGGTCTCAGCAACAGGATATGGCAATAAAGTAGCAGGGTTCAAAGTGGCACACCTCTTCAGTGTAATGTGTGGCGCCAACAGTGTTAGCTCGTATCCTGTTAAACGGGCACTAGTTAGATGCTGTGTTTTCGTTTGGTTCAATAAAGCATCTACCGCATGGGGAACTAACACCAACAATTTGTGTGACAGAACTATTCCCTCACTCTGCCGTACGGCCACAGCTGTTGCTGCAACTGCTCGAAAACATCCAGGCAATCCTCGAGCCACAGGATCGAGTACTGCTGAAAAGTAAGCGCAAGGTCTCTGTTTATCTCCGTGTGTCTGCACTAAGACTGACAATGAACACCCATCCTTCTCGTGTACATATAATGTAAAGATCTTTGTATAATCTGGTGTCCCTAACAATGGTGCAGAACAAAGAGCTTGTCTCAATTGCTCAAAAGCATTCTGACATTCATCTGTCCATTCAAGGGGAATTGGTACAGTTTTGGACAACAACGCTAACAAGGGTTTTAAAATGTGCGAAAATCCTAGAATCCATTGCCTACAAAAGGACGTCAAACCTATAAAGGCACGAACATCTTTCTGAGTGCAAGGGACTGGCATATCTAAAATTGCTTGAATTCGGTCTGATGTCAATGCATGCCCCTCCTTCGACAAAAGATGACCGAGGTAGGTCACCTTTGGTCTAAAATATTGCAACTTCTTCCGTGAGACCTTGTGATTATGTTTAGCAAGAAAAGAAAGTAGGGAGAGAGTACTCTCCTCACATTGTTCCTGCGTATCTGCAGCAAGCAAAATGTCGTCAACATATTGAATAAGAGCCACCCCAGACTGTAAATTGAAAGAATCAAGCTGTCTTTTCAAAGCCTGGCTGTTAATACTAGGGCTTTCTGTGTAACCTTGAGGAACTCGACACAATCTCAATGATTTGTTATTTAAGGTGAAGCCGAACTAATATCGACTATCAGGATGAATGGGAATCGAGAAGAAAGCAAGTTCAAAATACACTTTATTCGATTTGGTTAAAATCATAAAAGCCAATAAAAACATAGTAATATTTACAATTTAAAAAGTACATACAGATTTTCAGGATGTGCAACACTTTTGACAGTCATGAATAACGGAACAAAAATATCAACAATCAAGTTACAACGTTACCCTTTTGAAGTCTCGACTTGATTTTAAATGCAGCGACTAAAAAGCTAGCTACAGAATATGTGATGAAGATATTACCTAAAGACTGTAAGTACAACATGGCAGGTCTAACTTGTATAAAACCGGCATCCTTTAAGACAGGTACTAAATATTTATTTCTTGGCTCCCTGAAAAAACTGCAAAACATTATAAAGTGCAATGTGTACTGTGTTGAAAATTCATCACATTTACATGGGGCTCCGGATTCTGGCGTGCTCCAAAGGTGGAAGCAGCCCAGCACGTAGGGAATCTGGTTAAATCTAAATTTAATAAGAAGATGTCTGTGTAATGGTTTGCTAACAAAGGTAAGATAAGGCGCTATGGAAGAGGAGGATAGCAACATATAATGTGATCTTACTGATTTTTTAGTCAACTCGTCTTCCTCCCGGGCTAACCTTGCATTCTCCATAAAATATTTTTAGCCCATTTAATATCTTCAACCCTGATAGAAGATGGCAGGTTAAAAAGGCCTGGGCGTCCAAGTTTTTCAAACGCCAGGCGCATGTATTCTAACCAGGGAATTTTCCTCCTTTGATCAAGGGACATGACATCTTTCAAAATAACATGATTGAGGGATAATTCTTCATTCAACCATAACTTTAACCAACACGTTAAGGGAGCCAATTTCAGCTTGTCAGAGATATAATCTAGACCCAACTCTGCATGCAATGAAAAAGTCGGTGTTGATTGAGGAACAGAAAGTAATCGACGAAGGAATTTATTTTCAGCCCTTTGTAGTAGATCATTGGACAGGTACCACCATAGGGGCGCGCCATATGTGGCTATAGCAATACATTTCGCGTTATATATTTTTAAAATGGCCTCCATTGGTCTGCCTCCCAGCCTATTTGCAAACCCTACGAGAGCTGAGGCAGCTCTGGTCATGGCCAGCTTTTTTATCTTGATCTGTGGACCCCAGGTGCCCTTTTCATCAAAGGTTACGCCCAGATAGGGGAACGATGTTACTTGGGACACAACCTCACCTTTACAATAAAGGGACATAGTTTTATGCTTCTTACGGGACACCACCATAGTATGGGACTTCTTGGTGTTGATCTTAAGGTTTAATTGATCCATAAAGTTTCAAGTCAATTACCATGAAGGTGGTAGCTGTGGGTGGAATCAAAGTAAGTAAGATGGTAATATCAGACACCACCGGATACTGGGGTACAACTATCTTATTAATCTCTCTCAAATCAATAATGAAACGGTAGATCTTAGTGTCTGTATCTTTCTTTAGGATCGGAAGAATCGGGCTGTTACAAACATTATAGGGAACTTCCTCCACCACCCCTGCCATAATCAAGTCATTTCCAATGTGTGTCAGAGCTATTTCGCCTTCTCTGGAGATCTTGTATTGAGGTACACGGGGCAAAGACGCTCCCTCCTTCACAGTAATACGTACAGGAGGAATAATCATTTGACCCACATCAGTATCAGAAGTGGCCCATGAAGTACTTGGAAGAGAAGCTAATGCATCGGCCTCCTTCAGGAGGCACGTTCTCTCAACTTCTGGGTAGTTCTCATTCAAAATAACTCGCACCCTTTCAGGGGCACAACGTATGGTTGCTCGAAAATGTTTTAACATGTCAAGTCCCACAATATTATCTGGTGTGTTTGGAGATAACAGGAACGGACATGGGGCAGTAAATTTGTCAATGTGAAATATAAGGGGTTGAGACAATGGGCTAAGAGAAGGTGTTCCATCGAACCCTATTGAAGTAATTGTTTCGCCAGACAGGGGAGCCCTTGGAACCAAGTGTTTGGACAGAGCGCTACGAGTAGCTCCTGTATCGACCAGAAACTGATCAGTAGAACCCAAAACATGTGCTGATATATATGGACCCCTTTGATCGACTGGTACTTCAACCGATTCCACACCCTATCCTACGCAATCCTATGCATAGTTATTATCCTGAGACTCGGTAAACTCTCCTTCATCTATCTGATACGGATTCCGTCGATCAAAAGTATTATAATCAGTCTGACCACGACCCCTTGCCTCAAACCTATCACGATCATTCGCGCCACCTCTCGGTCCTGCATAACTATTCCGTGACCTTACACTCCCTCGTCCACGCTGATTACGGTGTTCTTGAAGCACCGGACAATCCGAAGCCCAATGTCCAAACTGTTTACAGTATGCACACTGATCCTCAGAAATATAAGTACGAGTAGAAGACGTACCATACGATCCTCGTCTACCCCTATGGTTCCCTCCCGACTGTGTCGCATAAACCTGAGCCAACATCACCTTCGTCTTTAAATCCTTCGTTTTCTTATCACTACTTTATTTAGCCTCCAATTCCTGTCGTTCATAATACTGAGCCATAGTTAATAAAGAAGCAAGGGTTGCTGTGGTCCATGAACTTTCACTAGTTTTTAAACGTTTTGCAATCTCCGGTAGGAGGTTAGCCACGTACTTATCAACGAACAAATGCCTGCCCGTATCCTCTGTTAATGATTGCCCACTGTAATCATGAAATGCTTCCTCGAAACGTGAAAAGAAATCAGAGACCGATTCATCCGGCTTCTGTTTGCAAGAGGCCAGCATCGTCCAGTCAATTTTCTTAGGTGCAACAAGCGTTTTTAATTTATTCAAAATAGCCGTCGGAAGATCTAAAATCAATTGACACGGCTTACATGCAGGTTCTCTATCTAAATCAGCTCGGGCAAATTCCTTCCAATCGGCACCTAGAATTGCTCGATCATCAAACTTACGAATCGCCCTCCACATATCAGGAGGCAATATCAACCCAAAGAAAAGATCAATATCGACTAATGTCATGAAACACGAAGAAATAGCACCTTCCACACCTTCATAGAAAGCTGCTGGGTTTTTGCGGGGGTCAGGTAAAGCATTCTTAAGCGCCATAACGTCTGTTCTATTCCATGGCGTATAAACCCAATTATACACGAAATAACCCTTCGCATCTTTAGACCTCTTATCGTCATCTGTGCCTTGCCCTTTAGGAGGGACATACAAAGGCGCAGCTTCTCGCATAGGCATGAAATTAACTGCAGCGTTCTTATCTGTTCCAAAGATAGGGCACTCTTTGGATAATTCCGTTGATCCAGATGCTGGCGAACCCGATGCCTTTTTCTCCGCTCGCAGCCGTGTCGCCTCATCCCGTAGCTTAACCAAACGCTGGAAAAACTCATCCGCATTTGCAAGAACAAAAATACCTTTACGAAAATTCTCACGACCAACTGATATAACTCTAGGTTCCAACTCAGGAGAATACCGTCTAATTCGTTCGACAACTTCATCTCCAAAATGATCTAGAAAATACAATTGTTCCTTTTCAGACCACGTACTCATAAGACCATCAACCTCTGAAACAGTTATAGAATTTGAATTAAGTTTACGAGCAAACAAGCGCAATTCCGTGGTTCGCTCAGCAGTTAACCTGGTACGCTGAATATTCTGATCTTCCTCGTCCGAGTCCTCATCCGGCGCCGTAGGCGGAACGTACGGAGGCGGGCAACGGTCTAATAATGAAAAATCATCTGATTCGTTAGTAAGGACAGGATAAAGAGGACGTCGAATAGGAAACTGACCATTAACTTGCAAATTACGTTCGAGAATCTCTTTCTCTTTCTGTTCCTGCAATTCTTTTTCCTGCAACTGTAAAGCTTTATCACGAGCAGCCTTTCACTGCTCTTTGTCCGCCAAGGCTTGTTCACGCTTCATTCGTTCACGCACCGCTTTCTCCCACATACGTACACAATCAAACATATCCTGTCTAGACCTGCGCTGAAACAAACACTGCTCCACATACTGAACCTTTCGCAGATCAAACGACCCATGTAGTGGCCATTGCAATTCACGATCAGTTTTTGTATATTTGTGCCATAATGTACTATACATAATGGGGGGAAGGCAAAATTTTATGTACATTTCACGATTAGGTGTCCCCTCTGGGGGAGCCGGCTGAGATTCATTTAATCTATAATTGGTACCATTTCCAAAACAGCACATTCCTCGAAGTGTGCTTAGAACAGGCATGTCAAAATATCACGAAAACGCGATATTACATAAAATGGCACTTAAATATGTTTTACACACGGTGTGCCGTTCAAACAAATACAAAGTCAGAGAAGTATCTCTACGTGCCTGTCTATGTGAGGTGCATTCCACGTATAACTCAAATCATAGGTCCAAACGTTAGCTAACTCAAACAAATTCAAAAAGCCACAGTAAGTGTCAGTAGACTACCTTACCAATCACAAGCTTACCAAATATTCTCAAACGTCCAGGTTCCAACTGCCAAGTTCCATAATCGAATCAGCCAAACGGGCACTGCACGACAACCCAACCGATCAGGATCTCGGTCGAGGACCGGCGCCACCTGGAAGGTCGAGTCAGAAGGAAAGGAAGAAACACCGTGGATGCCAAGACTCGGGTGACTCAGTGGCAGCGTACGCATCCATGGCGAGTTTCCAAGCCTTCGTCACGACCTCTCCTTCGGGCATCCGAGTCGCCGATGAGACCCTTCGTGGTCGCCAATTTGTGGTATTGGGTTTCGTCAGGTCTACATACTCTGCATAAACTCTCGAACACCATAGAATAGAAGTTGGCACGGAAACTGGAAAATGCAAAAGACAAGTTTATTAAGACCCCATGGGGTGGTGGTACATTCCTACAGCACCCTTCGGCAATGCAAGAAGTATCACACCGAATATCGGTGCGCGACCTCTTTTATACAAGTTTAACAGTAATAAAAAGGTAGGCGGTATACTCTTTTCACAGTTTTAGGTACATATAAGGGCATTTTTGGAACACAGCCAACATGTGGGAGGAGTTTAGTACCACTGGTCAGTTTGGAGAACATTCCTAATAGATGACCGCTCATAAACCAGAATGTACGAGTGCGCATGCGTGAGCTTGACCAGTACTAAAAATAGTCTGTTGCTGGGCAAAGTAAATGGTCATTGGTACAGAGGAAGGACAAAAGGGCATGCTGACCACGAGGCCGCATGTTCATACAAAATGGAAGCCAACAAATACAAAATGGCCCCCGCATGTTTGGTCAAGTTAACGACGAAAGTTCGTGTAGCTGAGTTAAATGCTAACTCAGGTGCTGCCAAATTACGACAGGGGAACTTTTCATAATTTAAATCCTTAGGGGTGGGGGGGACAGGAAAAACGCCTTTTCAGGGTTTTTTCCTGGTGGCAGATTTGGACGGGATTGAGGCAGGCAGGAAGGGTTGGGGCAGGCAGAATAGCGCAGGATAGAGGGAAATCTGAGATCAGAGGAATGAGGCAGGAGGTAGGAAGGGGGACAAACTAAGGGGTTGGGGTCGAGGTTCAAGGTGGGGAAAATTCATGGGGGATCAATATGGGGGAAAAATTCATGGGGGATCAAGAATGGGAAAAAGTAATGGGGGATAAATATGAGGACATTTCATTGGGGATATTTCATGTGGGGTTACATGCAAATTCATTGATTGTAGAATTTTATTGAATTGTCGTTGCTGAAATAAAAGCGACCTTTTAACCCCCATCGGTCTGTGATGTAATTCATTTCCCGATGGGGCCTTCGGGTGGCATTCGATGAATGTCCACCCCTGGGCAGCTTCAGGCATGGTATTGCCCAGACCGAGCTCGTGCAGGAAAGGCGCCTGCTGTAGAACGCTGCGGTTTGAAACGCTGCGTTCTAATTAGGGTCAGTTGGAAGTCTTAGTCCAAGGTAGGCGGCAGAGAAGCAGTTTTTGTGCCCCTCCCTCCCCTTTTATTTATTGGTTGTCCCTCATTTTGGGTTATCTTCCCAGTTTATCACGGGGTTCTCCTTTACCTATTGGCAGATTTGGACGGGATTGAGGCAGGCAGGAAGGGTGGGGCAGGCAGAATAGCTTAGGACAGAGGGAAAACCATTTTGGTAACATGGACAGCACTTTCCAACATTGATCAAGATATTTTGGCTGAGGAACCACAATGGGTCGAGATACTCCTTTCAATTAATAGCCTCTCACCTGGTAAAGCAGCTGGGCTCGATGGTATTCCATCAGAATTTTATGCCAGATTTAGTAAACAACTGAAAGAGATTCTTACCAAGCTATTGACCCAAGTGTTTCAGGATGGTCGACCACCAGGATCATGGGCACAGGCAAAGATTATTGTATTCCCCAAGAAGAATAAAGACCCCACCGAGCTAGGGGCCTACCGTCCGATCACCTTAATTAATAATGATTCTAAAATCTATTGCAAATTACTGGCCAGCCGGCTTGCTACACTAGTTCATAAAATCATTTCAGCCACGCAACATGGATTCGTTCAAGGCTGATCAACCACCGATCACATTCAGAGGGTTATCACACTCTTTGACATAGCCAAAATTGCAGGGGATCCTTTGGCACTTATACTGCTAGACACTGAAAAAGCGTTCGATAGGGTCTCCTGGCAATATTTATGGACAACTATGTCAAGGAGTGGGATGCGGGAAACTTTCATCAGGGCAATCCGTATGTTGTATCATAAACCGGAAGCAACGGTCATGATAAATGTGGAGACATCGGACAATTTTAAAGTGACAAGAGGGACAAGGCAGGGTTGCCCTTTCTCCCCTCTATTATTTGCTTTATTTATAGATCCGTTTATTCGGAGACTAGAATTCAATCAAGCCATAAGACCAATAATGATCCCCAATGGAGCCACCAAAAGATTGGCATATGTCGATGATCTTGCTATAACAACAACTAACCCAAATGAGTTGAACAAGAGGCTGGGGATTTTGGAGCAGTTTCAGGTTATAAATTAAATCCAAATAAAACTCAAATCATAATTAATAACCAACTTAATTATTGTGATATTAGGGTAGTAAAAAATGAAGTTTATCTAGGAGTTAATATCACTTCCAATCTTGACAATTTGGTTAAACTCAATCAAAATCCACTATTGAAACAAACGGACCAAGCTTTGAAGAAACTGCATAATCTACACCTAACTATTATCGGTAGATGTAACCTCATTAAAATGGTATTTTTCCCCAAATTCTTATATTTTTTCAGATCTACCTGTCTAATGTTCGACCAACAAATTTTTAAAGAAATTGATGGAATGTTTTCTCGCTTTATTTAGGGGTATAATAGATCGCGTAGAGCCATAAAATTCATTAATCTTCCTAAAGATAGGGGAGGACTTGCCCTTCCAAATTTTAAATTTTATTGGTGGGCGACTATTCTCAACTATAGCAGAGCACTCTTAACCCCAAGCTCGCAATTAGATCAAATGAGTGGGGTCCCGACTCCACATGAACTTATTTTGGGCGAAGAGACAGGAAATCATCTTTGGCGCTTGACTTATGATTGTCACTTTAAAAAGGTTTGCTTTAAAACTTTAAAGGGTATTTATATTGCATGGGGCAATATACGTAAAATCCTTGGGATTGGTAGATTCTCGCACTATACGACTATATATCGAAATCGAAATCTCCCTGAGATTTTCTCCGATTCATGTATGGAACGGTGGGTTAGGCTCAGTATCACGAGACTTGGCTCATTTTATAATTCAACTGGGTTTAGTACATTTGATTTATTAAAAAAGACATTTGGTCTGGATCATCGCAACTTTTTTAAATACTTACAAATTACAGATTTTTTAACAAAAAAGGGTGGTGGCAACTCTGCATTCCGGAAAATACAATTAATTGAAACGATTACCCAAAATCATACAATTAAAATTCGGGGACATTTACATTAATCTGATTACCATGTTGCCTGACGATTTAGACAAACATATTCAAATTTGGCAGAACCTATTAGATATTCCAGAAACCTCTATTCAGACGGGCTTTGATTATTTTCAATCACTCCTAATTTCAACTAAACTACAGTCACAATACTATAAGACTTTTTTCTATATTATACGCCTAAAAAAATAGCTAAGTGGAGTACAGGCAAGGGGACTCAATGTCCTAGATGTTCACTACCGGAAGTTGATATAATACATATGTTTGCCACTTGTAAGGAACTCTATATCATAAAACAGGAGATATCCACTTTTCGTTCTGGAATTTTTAAAACTAAGATAGAGATAACTATTGCTGAAATAATATTGGGGGTAGATGGTGATACAAGACCGACGCACACAAGGAGATTGATATTTGTTGCACTGGCAGTATTTAGAATATGTCTTGCATTGGCTGAAATGCCAGAAACCGGTCCAAGGAAGCTTGCTTCCGGTCCAGGGAAGGCATGGCTTGGCAGTTCGGGCTGGACTGTTCCCATGGGGCACAGGGTCAGACTGATTTGCATATGGCCATGTCTGAACTGGGGTGGCAGAGTGGGCTAAAGAACAGTGATGGATTAAACACAGAACTGTTGACTGGGTGTGAGTGCTTGATTGGTTCGGATGCTCCATCCATCAACACCCCCTTTTGTACCGCTTTGTTCGCCATAAGTTGGCAGGGTATGCTCAGACGTGAGGCCCTTGCTCACTTTGCCACTGGATTCAAGCAAGCCTGGCTGAAGACGGCTGAAATGCCAGAAACCGATCCTAGGAAGCTTGTTTCCGGTCAAGGGAAGGCATGACTTTGCAGTTCGGGCTGGACTGTTACCATGAGGCACAGGGTCAGACTGATTTGGATATGGCCATGTCTGAACTGGGGTGGCAGAGTGGGCTAAAGAACGGTGATGGATTAAACCCAGATCTGTTGACTGGGTGTGAGTGTTTGATTGGTTCAGATGCTCCGACCATCACCATCCCCTTTTGTACCGCTTTGTTCGCCATAAATTGGCAGGGTATGCTCAGACGTTAGTCCCTTGCTCACTTTGCCACTGGATTCCAGCAAGCCTGGCTGAAGACGGCTGAAATGCCAGAACCGGTCCTAGGAAGCTTGTTTCCAGTCCAGGGAAGGCATGGCTTGGCAGTTCGGGCTGGACTGTTCCCATGAGGCACAGGGTCAGACTGATTTACATATGGCCATGTCTGAACGGGGGTGGCAGAGTGAGCTAAAGAACGGTGATGGATTAAACCCAGATCTGTTGACTGGGTGTGAGTGTTTGATTGGTTCAGATGCTCCGTCCATCACCACCCCCTTTTTTACAGCGTTGCTGAAATAAAAGGGACCTTTTAACCCCCATCGGTCTGTGATGTGATTGATTGCCCGAACATGCGTGGTAAAACAACGCGTTATAATGACATGAAACCACGGTGAACATTCTTTATTAATTAAGAAATTGACATTGGGACAGGATGTATTCTTGCTACTAGAGCGGTGGACCTCGGACCTGCGGAACCGAGTACGAGTCTCGGCAACCACGGTTAACATCTTGTGGTTCTGGGCAAATCACTTAATCTCCCCAATCCTCACAAAATGAATGTGTCCGTCTGTAACGAAACTGGTGCTCGTGTAAAGCGCTCTGATACCCGATGTCTCGGGTCTAATTTGCGCTATATAAAGCGCTAAAAATAAAAATATAACGCTGAAAGAATCCTCAGGGTTATTCAAAGCCCTGAAATAATGTGAAACATATATTTTAAAATGAATTTGATAGAGTGTGAAGTCTGATCAGATAGGCGAGTGACTGTCTGATGTTTTCAATTGTGAACCCTGACCCCCTGCAGAAGTTCAGTCAAAAGGAAGGTCAATAGTTCCGTTTTCAGATTAGAGCTATGTCAAAAGCAGGCGAATAATGTTGTCACATCTATATAATCCAAGGTGAACTTTTTTCAAACATAAGAACAGCCCCTCTCGAGCCAAGACCTTCCCTGAGAGAGCTTGTTTGACACTTGGCTTCAATGGAAGATTCCTCGCGAGTTACTGTATCTGGTTCGTGTGGCGCTGAACCTGTATCTTCTTACGGATGCCATTCGCCTGCATGGATCCACCGACAGGCTTATGTTCAAGTGATAGCAGGGAAATTAATTCACCTTTAACACATTTCCAGATTATGAACAGATTGGGGAGGTAATTTGATTTCTTTCATAATAGTTACATGGTTATTACATCGGCAAAACATTCCAGGGCAAGGCCAAGGTCATGCCTGATTTTAATTAATGATACAGCAGGTATCGGAGACCCACCGGGGTAGCCCACATGTATGAATAAGGGGAAGGGTCCACTTGTCATGCTCTTTGGGGAACGATCCTGTGGCGTAGCTTGGCTATCCTTGTGCTTTCCCCCAATGTTAAGCCAGCCCTCATACTGGGGACTGAAAACACTAGTCAGAATTCACGAATATGGTGCTACAAAGATTCAGTATTATGGTGGCACGAATGTAAGAATTAGGACAGGATATCTGATGGGGGTCTCAGAAGGACTTTGGGATTTATTAAAACTACAAGAATAGGTGAGATTTGGTCTTATGTAGCCCATGGTCAACCTAGTAGAAACATCCTAATTTTCATGGTGGCCAAGTTGCTAAGCACGTTTCTGGCAGGAAGCCAGAAACGTGGCAGGGTTCCTTCATGTCCCACGAAAGGCTTAGCTGAGTTTCCATGGAGCAGTTAATGCTGCCTTGGATCCTGGTAGGTTCTCAAGGTACAAAAGCTGGCCTGAGCTGTTCCCCGAGATGTTTTACACATCTTCTGTTACACAAAATGCCAAATGCCTTCATGCACAATCTTTTTTATTTAGAGCTCCTCACTGCCATACGTTGGCCACAACAAAGTGCACCATGCTCTCTTTCCCACAACTAGTCTTCAGAAAGGCCAAACCCCGGGGCAGCAGGGGACCCCTTCACTGTGTCCAGCATTAGCTTGCAGGAACAAGCTGTCATCAGAGACCGCCTCTGTCAAAGTGCCTAAGTGCAGGCTGCGTGGCTTTTCACCAAAGGGACCTGGGCTGTCCCTAAAGATGGGAGAAAAGGCTGCTGAATGAAGGTTTGAGTGACAAGTCAAGACTTCCCGACGAAATGTACTTTTGTTGGGAGAAGTGACGTAATATTTGTTTATTAGAGGTCTCTCTTAGATAACTGCTTACACTTGAGCAATGTCTGAGCTTGTCAGCACTTGTTTAAACCTATAGATCTATGTCAGACATAGATTTATACACACAAAAACACACAATATAGACACATGTATTTTTATTATATTATTTAAATATTAACTTCTTGTTCACAAATTTTACTTTGTATGTCTTTCGTATGCTTATATCAGCTGTTTGCAGCTACCTGCCTACACTTATTTTACCTATGTTTTATTTCTTTTTAACCGGCATCCATTTGTATGTTTGGAACAAGCGATGACATTGCACATGGCCCTGCAAAGACTACCAGCGCCATGTGCAGACCTGGCTATTGACAATGTGATTTCTAACAAGGTCCACGGCAGCAACACAACTCGTTTCTCCAGTACTATACAAAAGTGCTAATGGAGACGCACAGCACCAACATCTAAAAATGCACACATAATGAGTAAATAAACAAATAGATAATTAAATAAAACAAGTGTTTCAGACTTGTGCGTACAAGTCAGGGTGCCATGCCCCTGAAAAACTAACCTTGAGGGTTGGGCTTAAAAATACAAATTTAAGAAATCAATTTGAAAATATAATGGTATCAAAAACGCAACTTTAGGCAACACTGATGTGCCAACGCCCAAAATGTATAATTGAATTTAACAACATATTTTAAATGAAGAAGAGTGTGTCAAGGTGATATGTACTGTAGTTCTGAAAATTCTGGACTCGAGAATTGTACTTCAACATAGCATGACGATTGTATATCAAAAGACCGAGAATGGCTAGTACACTATGTGTGAGTATTTTCGTCTTGCTCAAGTAACGATTTCACCTCGAAATCGTCATTCTCGTTCTGAACCCTTGGCTTCCATTTTGTGTACGGCAGCCATTTTGTGAGTTGCCCTCACATAGGCAGCGAATTAAGCCAAATTCGATTCCAAAGGACACGTACACCTTAATTGACTTTTCTCTGACCTGGGAAAGTTGGAACCATTGCCCGAGGCCAAACCTGTTTGCCAGTTCCTCTCCCAGTGGCCGAACGAGATAGCATCAAGGCACAACAGGCCATAAACCCTTTTCATCGCACACACACCCTGCCGAATCTTGCTCACACCTGTACCTGCTCTTTTCTCTCTCACTTACTTTATGATGGGGAGGTGCCCGGTTTTATTGGGGGTCCACCGATATCTGATGAGAATGTTGGGCCTTGTCGGGTAATTTGTTGTGGGCTGGACAAACAGAAATGTGGGCTGTCATCATGACTCTGATTTTTCCTTTGTAGTGGAACTATGTGAATAGTGTACTGTAAATCTAAGAATGTTTGCCTGAAGCACAATATTTCGTATAAAAAGAGAAGCCTTACTTTGTAAGATTGAGCAGTCTCCTGAGAATATACATCCTGTGTTGTTGTACTTCTAGGACCTGTTACTTGGATGCAGCCAATAAAATCAATCCTTGACTTCACCTAGAAGACTCTGAGTTTCTGTGGTCTGAATCAGGAAAGTACTCGAGGCCTTTGGGTGTGTTCCCTGACACCACTGGGTTACCGGTTCGGTACCGGTTCTGAAAAACCCAGTACCTCAGTTGGCGCCCAACTTGGGGCGACACCAGCGGTACCGGTCCAGCCAGAGGTTTGTGAGGAACTTCGTGTGAAAATTCTGGAGGAAGGCCGCCACTTCATCGACCCCTGCATGTCGACGTGGTCCGAAAGTCTTTGCTGCGAGGTTCCCCGCTTCCCGACGGCTACAAAGGACTGCTGCCCTGGCTATTGCCCTGATTTGGACCCTTGAAGTTTGGTAGAGCGAAACGCTAAGACGAGTCTTCAGGTGACATCATCGATATCTCAGTTAAGTATAAGTGGAGCGTCTCCCAGTCCTTAGTTGGTTCTTAGTTTTGGGTATCCCTCGGGATCGCTTTGTTTGGAACTTGCAAGTGCCAAAACCGAAGGACTCGTGGCAGAGTGGGCTAAAGAACGGTGATGGATTAAACCCAGATCTGTTGACTGGGTGTGAGTGTTTGATTGGTTCAGATGCTCCGACCATCACCATCCCCTTTTGTACCGCTTTGTTCGCCATAAATTGGCAGGGTATGCTCAGACGTTAGTCCCTTGCTCACTTTGCCACTGGATTCCAGCAAGCCTGGCTGAAGACGGCTGAAATGCCAGAACCGGTCCTAGGAAGCTTGTTTCCAGTCCAGGGAAGGCATGGCTTGGCAGTTCGGGCTGGACTGTTCCCATGAGGCACAGGGTCAGACTGATTTACATATGGCCATGTCTGAACGGGGGTGGCAGAGTGAGCTAAAGAACGGTGATGGATTAAACCCAGATCTGTTGACTGGGTGTGAGTGTTTGATTGGTTCAGATGCTCCGTCCATCACCACCCCCTTTTTTACAGCGTTGCTGAAATAAAAGGGACCTTTTAACCCCCATCGGTCTGTGATGTGATTGATTGCCCGAACATGCGTGGTAAAACAACGCGTTATAATGACATGAAACCACGGTGAACATTCTTTATTAATTAAGAAATTGACATTGGGACAGGATGTATTCTTGCTACTAGAGCGGTGGACCTCGGACCTGCGGAACCGAGTACGAGTCTCGGCAACCACGCTTAACATCTTGTGGTTCTGGGCAAATCACTTAATCTCCCCAATCCTCACAAAATGAATGTGTCCGTCTGTAACGAAACTGGTGCTCGTGTAAAGCGCTCTGATACCCGATGTCTCGGGTCTAATTTGCGCTATATAAAGCGCTAAAAATAAAAATATAACGCTGAAAGAACCCTCAGGGTTATTCAAAGCCCTGAAATAATGTGAAACATATATTTTAAAATGAATTTGATAGAGTGTGAAGTCTGATCAGATAGGCGAGTGACTGTCTGATGTTTTCAATTGTGAACCCTGACCCCCTGCAGAAGTTCAGTCAAAAGGAAGGTCAATAGTTCCGTTTTCAGATTAGAGCTATGTCAAAAGCAGGCGAATAATGTTGTCACATCTATATAATCCAAGGTGAACTTTTTTCAAACATAAGAACAGCCCCTCTCGAGCCAAGACCTTCCCTGAGAGAGCTTGTTTGACACTTGGCTTCAATGGAAGATTCCTCGCGAGTTACTGTATCTGGTTCGTGTGGCGCTGAACCTGTATCTTCTTACGGATGCCATTCGCCTGCATGGATCCACCGACAGGCTTATGTTCAAGTGATAGCAGGGAAATTAATTCACCTTTAACACATTTCCAGATTATGAACAGATTGGGGAGGTAATTTGATTTCTTTCATAATAGTTACATGGTTATTACATCGGCAAAACATTCCAGGGCAAGGCCAAGGTCATGCCTGATTTTAATTAATGATACAGCAGGTATCGGAGACCCACCGGGGTAGCCCACATGTATGAATAAGGGGAAGGGTCCACTTGTCATGCTCTTTGGGGAACGATCCTGTGACGTAGCTTGGCTATCCTTGTGCTTTCCCCCAATGTTAAGCCAGCCCTCATACTGGGGACTGAAAACACTAGTCAGAATTCACGAATATGGTGCTACAAAGATTCAGTATTATGGTGGCACGAATGTAAGAATTAGGACAGGATATCTGATGGGGGTCTCAGAAGGACTTTGGGATTTATTAAAACTACAAGAATAGGTGAGATTTGGTCTTATGTAGCCCATGGTCAACCTAGTAGAAACATCCTAATTTTCATGGTGGCCAAGTTGCTAAGCACGTTTCTGGCAGGAAGCCAGAAACGTGGCAGGGTTCCTTCATGTCCCACGAAAGGCTTAGCTGAGTTTCCATGGAGCAGTTAATGCTGCCTTGGATCCTGGTAGGTTCTCAAGGTACAAAAGCTGGCCTGAGCTGTTCCCCGAGATGTTTTACACATCTTCTGTTACACAAAATGTCAAATGCCTTCATGCACAATCTTTTTTATTTAGAGCTCCTCACTGCCATACGTTGGCCACAACAAAGTGCACCATGCTCTCTTTCCCACAACTAGTCTTCAGAAAGGCCAAACCCCGGGGCAGCAGGGGACCCCTTCACTGTGTCCAGCATTAGCTTGCAGGAACAGGCTGTCATCAGAGACCGCCTCTGTCAAAGTGCCTAAGTGCAGGCTGCGTGGCTTTTCACCAAAGGGACCTGGGCTGTCCCTAAAGATGGGAGAAAAGGCTGCTGAATGAAGGTTTGAGTGACAAGTCAAGACTTCCCGACGAAATGTACTTTTGTTGGGAGAAGTGACGTAATATTTGTTTATTAGAGGTCTCTCTTAGATAACTGCTTACATTTGAGCAATGTCTGAGCTTGTCAGCACTTGTTTAAACCTATAGATCTATGTCAGACATAGATTTATACACACAAAAACACACAATATAGACACATGTATTTTTATTATATTATTTAAATATTAACTTCTTGTTCACAAATTTTACTTTGTATGTCTTTCGTATGCTTATATCAGCTGTTTGCAGCTACCTGCCTGCACTTATTTTGCCTATGTTTTATTTCTTTTTAACCGGCATCCATTTGTATGTTTGGAACAAGCGATGACATTGCACATGGCCCTGCAAAGACTACCAGCGCCATGTGCAGACCTGGCTATTGACAATGTGATTTCTAACAAGGTCCACGGCAGCAACACAACTCGTTTCTCCAGTACTATACAAAAGTGCTAATGGAGACGCACAGCACCAACATCTAAAAATGCACACATAATGAGTAAATAAACAAATAGATAATTAAATAAAACAAGTGTTTCAGACTTGTCCGTACAAGTCAGGGTGCCATGCCCCTGAAAAACTAACCTTGAGGGTTGGGCTTAAAAATACAAATTTAAGAAATCAATTTGAAAATATAATGGTATCAAAAACGCAACTTTAGGCAACACTGATGTGCCAACGCCCAAAATGTATAATTGAATTTAACAACATATTTTAAATGAAGAAGAGTGTGTCAAGGTGATATGTACTGTAGTTCTGAAAATTCTGGACTCGAGAATTGTACTTCAACATAGCATGACGATTGTATATCAAAAGACCGAGAATGGTAGTACACTATGTGTAAGTATTTTCGTCTTGCTCAAGTAACGATTTCACCTCGAAATCGTCATTCTCGTTCTGAACCCTTGGCTTCCATTTTGTGTAAGGCAGCCATTTTGTGAGTTGCCCTCACATAGGCAGCGAATTAAGCCAAATTCGATTCCAAAGGACACGTACACCTTAATTGACTTTTCTCTGACCTGGGAAAGTTGGAACCATTGCCCGAGGCCAAACCTGTTTGCCAGTTCCTCTCCCAGTGGCCGAACGAGATAGCATCAAGGCACAACAGGCCATAAACCCTTTTCATCGCACACACACCCTGCCGAATCTTGCTCACACCTGTACCTGCTCTTTTCTCTCTCACTTGCTTAATGATGGGGAGGTGCCCGGTTTTATTGGGGGTCCACCGATATCTGATGAGAATGTTGGGCCTTGTCGGGTAATTTGTTGTGGGCTGGACTAACAGAAATGTGGGCTGTCATCATGACTCTGCTTTTTCCTTTGTAGTGGAACTATGTGAATAGTGTACTGTAAATCTAAGAATGTTTGCCTGAAGCACAATATTTCGTATAAAAAGAGAAGCCTTACTTTGTAAGATTGAGCAGTCTCCTGAGAATATACATCCTGTGTTGTTGTACTTCTAGGACCTGTTACTTGGATGCAGCCAATAAAATCAATCCTTGACTTCACCTAGAAGACTCTGAGTTTCTGTGGTCTGAATCAGGAAAGTACTCGAGGCCTTTGGGTGTGTTCCCTGACACCACTGGGTTACCGGTTCGGTACCGGTTCTGAAAAACCCAGTACCTCAGTTGGCGCCCAACTTGGGGCGACACCAGCGGTACCGGTCCAGCCAGAGGTTTGTGAGGAACTTCGTGTGAAAATTCTGGAGGAAGGCCGCCACTTCATCGACCCCTGCATGTCGACGTGGTCCGAAAGTCTTTGCTGCGAGGTTCCCCGCTTCCCGACGGCTACAAAGGACTGCTGCCCTGGCTATTGCCCTGATTTGGACCCTTGAAGTTTGGTAGAGCGAAACGCTAAGACGAGTCTTCAGGTGACATCATCGATATCTCAGTTAAGTATAAGTGGAGCGTCTCCCAGTCCTTAGTTGGTTCTTAGTTTTGGGTATCCCTCGGGATGGCTTTGTTTGGAACTTGCAAGTGCCAAAACCGAAGGACTCGTGTATTCACGAGAAATATCGTAATCGATAATCCTTTGAAGTTTGGAGCTAGACTAGAGAGCGAAGATGCCTGGTTTTAGCAGATTTGGAAATTTGTTTTGTCTTGGTTGTAATAATAGGGATTCCCGATTGGAGGACTCGTGTCCGGTTCCTCCGATTGGAACTCCAACTTATGAACTGTATGTGAAACATGGAGTAGGCCCCATCACTTACAATGAAGTGTGGATCAAATACACCAGAAAAGATGGTGTTTTAAAATGGCCCCAATATGGTAGCTTTGACACAGAAATCCTAGATAACCTTGAAGTTAAACTTTTTAAGAAGAAAGCCCGGCCGGCAATGTTTGACTCTTTCCGCCTATGGCGTAAGGAAGCCAAACAGAATGAAATTAAATTAGCGAAGAAAAATAAGAGAGAAAGGGGAATTTCGATAATGCAAGCTGCTATGTAGTTTAAAGACAATGAAGAAGAACAGATGAGTGAGCAGTTGCACAGGCAACGTAAAATGGTAATAGATAAATGCTATCCAGTTTTGCCGCCTCTTCAGCAAGATGCAGCAAAAGAGCTTGAAAAAGATCCGTTAATGGCGCATTTATTAAGTTCGCCACCCCCTATGCGCAAAATGCCACGGCACCTCCACAACCTTTAGCTGCGCAACCCGTGGTTGCATTGCCTCCTGCTCCTCCACAGCACCCACCAGCTACTCTTCAGCTGGCTCCTGCTCCTGCTCCTCCGGTGCAGCCTCCTCAAGGGCCACCGTCTTTAACATCTGCTCCTCCTATACTTCCTACAACTTTAACTACTGTAACGACTACCACTCCTGGTACTCCTCCTGATACTACCTCTGCATCTGCCTCGCCTAACCCTGCTTTTCCGCCTTTCTTTTCATCAACTTCTCCTTCTGTTTGTCAGAGAGTGGCTAGTACTGTTACTAGCATTTTATATCCTTTCTTTGGAGCGGCAAATCCGGCTCCTGTCTCTGAGCATAAGCAGTTGCGTAGTCAACAGCCTGATTCTAGGGAGAAAGAAACGTTGAATTATTTGGCACATAAATGGGTTGCTGACCCAGAAAAATATGATTTAGAATGTGTTATGGATGTCTTCACCCAGTGGGAAGCATCAAAGCAAAGATACGTTTTTGAGAAAATGTGTGTTTTTCTATGTGAAGATTTAGAGGAAAATGATTTGGACTCTAATCCTCCTGAGTTGAGCCATGTACTGTTCGAGTTTTCAAAAGCCACAGTTGTGGGTTCATATGTTAAGAAAGCAGTTGCGACGTTGTTGTCACTTAGGACTGAAGGTGTTTCCAAGTCATTGTTTGAGTCTGATTCTTCTGCTAAAAAGAAGGTGAGACTATATCCCATGAGAGAAGTTCCCCCACAGTGGAGGGAAGGGGACCTACAAGCTAACCCACCTATTCAGCCACATTTTCAGCGTGTGTGGGTACATGTTCCTTGGAAGCGAGCTGAAGTTTTGGCCCTTAAGCAGACATTGCCTGATCCCCGTAAAAATCCTGCAGGATATTACAAAGAGTTGTCACAGACTGCTGGGTCATGTATCATGAATTTAGCGGATATAGATATGTTGTTTGGGAACGTTGTCCCACAGCCTTTATGGGGAAAGATTCGTCATGCAGATCATGATCAGGAATTAGGTGACTCATGGGCTAATATTGCTGCTGCAGATGCCCTACAAATTCGTGGTGCTAAACCTGAGCCTTTAGTAGCAGAACTCCCTGGTAGGATCATTGATTATATGAAAACTATAATGCCTGCGATGCGTGTAAATTGGGATAAGTTGTCTGCGTGTAAGCAGAAGATGAAACGGTGTCAGATTTCTTCACCAGGTTTGAAGAAACAATTGTCGACCACAGTGGTCAAGATATGAGCACAGAAGGTGGTCAGCGATTGTTCGTCGATAAATTCGTGCACAATCTGCTTCCAGAGTTGTGTAAAAAGTTGAAAGATTCAGAGAGTTCTTGGGCAGTTTCCTCTTCAGCACAGATATTGGCTACTGCACAGTATTACGAAAATCGAGACAAAGACGAGAAAGATAGAGCAGAAAAGAAAACTAAAGAGTTGAAAACGAAGGTTCTGTTACAGCAAGCATATCCGCCACGTGGTGGTGGTGGCCAGAATAATGGTGGTCAGAATAACTATCAGAATAATTATCAGCAGCCTCAACAGTATCAGAGGAACTCGCAAAGAGTCAAGTATACTCAACCACGTGTCCCTGTAGGCCCCAATCAGTGTTCATATTGTAAGGAAGAGGGTCATTTCAAGAATAGTTGCCCTATTCTGTTACAGCGTGCAAATGGTGTGTCAAACACAAGAGGTAGAGGTGTTCAGCAAGCGCCTAGAGGTAGAGGACGTGGAAACATCCCTCAAAATGCACGTCCCCTTCCGCCTCAAAATTCTATGAATAGGTTCGATCAACAGAATAATGCATCTGGTAGGACAGCTCAGTACTATGCTGATGATTAATATACAGAAGATGAGCATTGGGAAGGTAATGATTGCTAGGACAGCCATAGACAAAGAGAGGGAGTTTTTTCAGTTCCAGTAGATCAGAGTGGACCATACGTCGAGGTGATTACATCAGGTGTGTCAGAGCCTTTTCTGTTGGATACTGGTGCTACAAAGAGTTCTATTATGCACTCCAAACTCCCTCGCGCACCTTTGTCTGGCGAAATTAATGTTTCTGTAGGTTTTTCTGGCGCCCCGGTTAGGAACCCGATTTCTAGTCCTATGTCCCCTTCCGTTGGTCCTTGTGAATTAGAAGCACCCCTTATTCTGACAACAGGTTGTGGTGAAAACTTGTTGGGATTAGATCTGTTAAAAAGATTGTATGCGACTTTGTACTGATCTCCTTCAGGAGTACAACTCACACTGGGCAAGAAAGTGGTTTCCTCAATCAATCAATCAATCAATCAATCAATCAGGTCATTTGTAGAGCGCACTACTCACCCGTAGGGTCTCAAGGCGCTGGGGGGGGGGGTGCCGCTACTGCTCGAACAGCCAGGTCTTGAGCTTCTTCCTGAAGGAGAGGTGGTCTTGGGTCAGGCGCAGGTTGGTCGGAAGTGAGTTCCAGGTCTTGGCGGCCAGGTAGGAGAAGGATCTTCCTCCTGTTGTCGCTCTTCGGATGCGGGGGACGGCGGCGAGGGCGTGGTTGGTTGATCTGAGGAGGCGCTTGGGAGTGTAGAAGTTGATCCGGTTGTTGAGGTAGCTCGGGCCTTGGTCGTGTAGGGCTTTGTGTGCGTGGGTGAGGAGTCGGAAGGTGATTCTCTTGTTGACCGGGAGCCAGTGCAGGTCTCTCAGGTGTCCGGAGATGTGGCTGCGTCGGGGGATGTCGAGGATGAGTCTCGCCGAGGCGTTCTGGATCCGCTGGAGTCTCTTCTGGAGTTTTGCAGTGGTTCCGGCGTAGAGGGCGTTGCCGTAGTCCAGACGGCTGGTGACGAGGGCTTGGGTGACCGTCTTCCTCGTCTCGGTGGGGATCCACTGGAAGATCTTACGTAGCATGCGCAGGATGTTGAAGCATGACGAGGAGACGGCGTTGACTTGTCTGGTCATGGAGAGGGAGGAGTCCAGGATGAAGCCCAGGTTGCGTGCGTGGTCTGTCGGTTTGGGTGCGGTGCCCAGGGCGGGGGGCCACCAGGAGTCGTCCCAGGCGGAGGGCGTGGAGCCCAGGATGAGGACCTCCGTCTTGTCTGAATTCAGTTTCAGGCGGCTGGTCGTCATCCATTCGGCCACGTCTCTCATCCCTTCGTGCAGGTTGGCTCTGGCGGTGGCGGGGTCGTTGGTCAGGGAGAGGATAAGCTGGGTGTCGTCGGCGTAGGAGATTATGTCAATGTATTTGTCAAGGGATAATTGTCAGAATTGTCGTTTCTTCCTGATATTCTTTGGGCTACTGGTCCTAATGATGTGGGTCTTTTAGAAATACCACCCTATGTTGTAACATTGAAAGCCAATGTTAAAATGCCACGAATTCCCCAATACAAAATCTCTAGTGAAGGTGAAAAAGCTTTGCTAGCGATCGTTTACAATCTGATTGAAAAAGATGTGATTGAAGAGACAAGAGGCAACGTTTGCAATAGCCCGGTTCTGCCTGTTTTAAAACGAACTGACCCTTCCCAGCCACCTGTGTACAGATTTGTGATTGATCTTAGAGAGGTGAATAAAATAGTTGTGCCACAATTTCCAGTTGTCCCCGACATTACTGCCCTATTGACTATGATTCCAGCTTCTGCAAACTGGTTCTCGGTGATTGACTTGAAAAATGCTTTCTTCAGCATCCCGATTGCTGAGGAGAGCAGGGATATTTTCGGCTTCAGTTTAGGAGGACGAAGCTTCCGCTTTAAACGAGCTCCATAGGGCTACTGTGAAAGTCCATCAATATATAGTCAAGCTTTAAAAACACAGCTTGATATGATTGTTTTACCTGAATGTGCTACTCTTGTACAGTACGTTGATGATTTGCTTATTGCTGCAGATACTGAAGAAATATGTAAGAAAGCCACGTTGTCATTGTTGCGTCATCTGTGTGATTTGCATCACAAGGTGTCACTTTACAAATTGCAATATTGTTGACAAGAAGTGACCTACTTAGGTCATCTCTTATCGAAGGAGGGAAGGAAACTGACCCCAGAAAGAATTCAGGCAATAGCGAAATTGAGTGTGCCAAGAACACAGAGAGAAGTGCGTGCTTTCTTGGGCATTACATCATATTGCAGGCAATGGATACCAAATTTTTCGTTATTAGCCAAACCTTTGGTGGCATTAACGTGTAAAGATACACCCAATCCTGTTCCTTGGTCTGAAGAGTGTCAGAAAAGTTTTTCTGAATTGCGCACAGCATTATGTTCGGCTCCTGTGTTAGGTACCCCCAACTACAGTAAGCCCTTTACATTGTATGTCCATGAGAAAGAGGGTTGTGCATTGTCCGTGTTAACACAGTTATTTGGAGACAAGCAGCGTCCATGTGCATATTTTTCGTCGACTTTGGATCCGGTAGCTAAAGCATTGCCGAGTTGTTTAAGAGCAACAGCGGCAGCAGCTGTTTCTATTCGACAGTCTGCTGGTCTAGTGATGAATAATATGTTAGTCGTGATGGTTCCACATGCAGTGGACACGTTGTTGAACAGAACCAAGACACAGCACTTAACTAGTGCTCGATTGTCAGGTTACGAATTAACCTTGTTAGCAAGTCATGTGCACATAAAAAGGTGTAACACTCTAAACCCAGCTACGTTGTTGCCAATTGTAGAGGAATTAGATGCTTCAGAACAGCATGATTGTTTTCTTAGAACAGAAGAAGAAACGAAAGGGAGAGTAGATCTCCAGGACACTCCTCTTGCTGAATGTGATTGTACATTATGGGTGGATGGTTCATGCTTCAAGCTCCCGAATGGTGATACGACTGCAGCATAGGCTGTCACGACTTTGCATACAATTGTTGAAGCTGCACGTATTCCACATAATTCAGCTCAGGCAGCAGAATTGATTGCGCTCACGAGAGCATGTGTGTTGTCAAAAGGAATGAAAGTGACCATCTACACCGATAGCCAGTATGCGTTTGGAGTGGCTCACAGTTTTGGACGATTGTGGAAAGAACGTGGGTTCCTGACTTCGCATGGAGCTAAGATTCAGCAAGGGCAGTTGGTGAATGAGCTTCTTGAATCACTGACCTTGCCTCTGCAAGTGGCGATTGTGAAATGTAGTGCTCACAAGAAGGTGACTGATGATGTTGGTCGTGGAAATGCATTTGTTGACGAAATCGTGAAAGAAACTGCAAGGACTGTGATGAGCCGAATGTATGTTGCAGGCCCTGCAAGATGGATTGGTGATGTTGGAATGTGTGAAGACTATTCAAGCTGAAGCTACAGAAAAATAGTTGAACATGTGGAGAGAAAGTACGAGTAGAATGGATGCAAATGGTTGTTGGGTTGAATTGTCAGAGCATCAGAGATGGTTGTTACCCGATGCATATGTGCTTGCAGTGGTTACAATGGCTCATGGAATGGCTCATATCAGCGTGAAAGGGATTTGCAAGTTGTTGGCTCCAGTATGGCAAAATTCAGGAATTCCCAAGTGTGCAGAGAATGTCATCAAGAATTGCATGGTGTGTCCGAAACGGGAAACAACCTTTACAACGCAACTTTTACAACGAACTACCATTACAACGAAATTTTTACAACGCAAAAACTTTTACAACGCATACCATTACAACGCAGGATTTTACAACGCTAGTACTTTTACAACGCATACCATTACAACGTAAGTATTGGTAAGTATATAATTTTTTTAAAAATATTATATGTTTGTGTTTTTGGGTATGGGGTTTTTTTAGGGTTCAGGGTAAGTTTTGGGTTTTTGGGTAAAGGGGTATTTTTAGGGTTCAGGGTCAGTTTTCAGTTTTTGGGTAATGGGGTATTTTTAGGGTTCAGGGTCAGTTTTCAGTTTTTGGGTAAAGGGGTATTTTTAGGGTTCAGGGTCAGTTTTCAGTTTTTGGGTAAAGGGGTATTTTTAGGGTTCAGGGTCAGTTTTCAGTTTTTGGGTAAAGGGGTATTTTTAGGGTTTAGGGTCTTTTTTCAGTTTTTGGGTACAGGGGTATTTTTAGGGTTCAGGGTCAGTTTTCAGTTTTTGGGTACAGGGGTATTTTTAGGGTTCAGGGTCAGTTTTCAGTTTTTGGGTCAAGGGGTATTTTTAGGGTTCAGGGTCAGTTTTCAGTTTTTGGGTAAAGGGGTATTTTTAGGGTTCAGGGTCAGTTTTCAGTTTTTGGGGTACAGGGTTAATTTGTAAAAATAAATTAAAGTTATTTTTAAATTAAATTAATTAAATAAAATTACATTACATTTAATTATATTTTAATAATTTAAATTAATTTATATTAAAAAAAAATGTATATACTTACCAATATTTACGTTGTAATGGTATGCGTTGTGAAGGTACTTGCGTTGTAAAATCCTGCGTTGTAATTGTATGCGTTGTAAAAGTTTTTGCGTTGTAAAAAATGCGTTGTAATAGTAGTCGTAAAAGTATGCGTTGTAACGTCATACATCCTTCTGAAACACAATCCTGGTAGGGGAACCCCAACTCCAGCTGGTCATTTTACACCTCCTACGTATCCGTTTGAGGTTTTGCAGCTAGAGTTTATCCATATGGAGAGGTGCAACAATTTAAAATGCGTACTCGTTGTTGTTTGTGCCTTCTCAAGATGGGTAGAAGCATATCCCCTAAAAGACAATACTGCCTTGTCCACAGCTAAAGCCCTTGTGAAAGAGTTCTTCCCCAGATTCGGAATGCCTAGAATGGTCTGGAGTGACAATGGAAGTGAATTTGTGGGTCGAGTGATGAAAAAAGTATGTGAAGGGCGCAGCGGGAGCGCCGTTTGCGCGCCGAAGGCGCGCTTAAGGCAAGCTCGTCTGCGCTCGTCCGCGCCTCGGCAGCGCCTGGTGAGCCACTTATGGCCCTGATATCCCCGTCCACCAGCAACACACCTCACTTGACGCGCGAGGCCCTACTCCTCCGTAGAGACTTTGCCCATGAGGGGCACTTGACCTTCCAAGACACCGCCTATCCTCTGCACGACTTCGCGCGCAAGGGCCTAATCACAGCCGGCCTGCTGAATGTAAGGTCCTTGCCCAAACACTCCCACGAAATCGCCCTGCTCATAGACAATCATCATCTTGACGTCCTATTCCTCACGGAAACATGGACCCACTCCGACTGCAACATAGATCTGGACTGGGCCTGTCCACAAGACTTCAAGATCCTGCATCTCCCTCGACCCAAAGGGCGGGGCGGTGGTGTCGGCGCTATCTACAGAGCATCTTGGTCAGTCAAAACTATTGCCATGGACCCAGTGGTCGGGACCGAAATATTCGGCCTCTCAATGGACTGTCATCTTGGTACTACCTTCACAGCGGTGATCTGCTACCGTCCGCCGGGAACGTTTAACGCTACTCAGCAGCAGTCGCTTCTCACCACCATCACCAATATGGCTACTTCCCACAACAACTTGATTGTCCTAGGCGATTTTAACCTTTGGCCCAACGGCAGCCTAGTTTCCGCCCTCAACAATCTGCTAGTGTCTTGCGAAGGACTGAAACTCTCCCAGTTAGTGGACAAACCCACTCACATAGCAGGGCACCAGTTAGATTTAATTTTCTCCTCCCCACAACTGGCTATTCTGAGTGACATTCTACCAATGTGCTGGACTGATCATGCCCTGATCAAATTTCACATAGTAGGCAGCAGGTATGGCAAACCGGTTTTCCACGGTCACATACCTCCTTACAGAGACTGGAAGGTCCTAGACAAACTTAGGCTGAATGGCCCTGTGTTTGAGGTAGAGGACACTTTCTCTACTACTCACTCGGTGGAGGCTAACTATCTATCCCTATGTTCTAGGATTTCCAGTACTACGGATCACCTCGTCCCACTGAAAAAGGGTAAACCCCAGAGACGAGCTCCCGCCCCCTGGTTTGATGACTCCTTAAGAGCTCTCAAACTAGTTTGTAGGCATGCTGAGAGAAAATGGAGGCAGGATTATTCTGACACTCATAAGACCATCTGGAAAACACATCTCCGGAAGTATAAAACTGCCATTGCCCTTAACAAAACTAAACACTATTGCTCCATTATCTCCAATGCCACAAACAGCTCAAAGAGTATTTTTCAAATACTCAAAAATCTGTCCAACCCGGATTGTGTTACCACCACACAGCCTCCCACCCAAGCCCTCTGCGATGACCTTGCAGAGTTCTTTATTAATAAAATAAAGACCATTATCCATAACCTGGAATTACCCCCCGCACTTGAAACCAATGAATTGCCGAGACCAGACAACAGCCCTCGGAACCTGTCGCTCCCTGGCTCTGGCCCTCTGGCAAGAATGGAGGCATTCCCCCCGATCCCGGCTGTCGAGTTTGAAAGACTTGCGCTTGGTATCACTTCAGGCTCCCCACTTGACCCCCTACCTCCAAAAATATGGAAAAACTTCGGCATGGATCTTTTTGACACCATGCGCCTAATCTGCAATCAGTCCCTGCAGAGTGGCCTTGTTCCCACCCCTTGGAAACAGGCACTAGTCACTCCCCTTTTAAAGAAACCCTCCCTGAACCCAGATTGCCTTTCCAATTATCGTCCCATTTCCCTGCTGCCATTTCCAGCAAAGGTCGCTGAGCGTTGGGTCAGTTCATGTCTGTCTACCCACCTGGAACAAAACAACCTCCTTGACGACTACCAGTTTGGTTTTCGTCCCGCTCACGGCACAGAAACAGCAGTTTTGACTGCCATGGAAGACCTTCGAATGCGAGCGGACAGGAACCAGCCAGTGGCTCTGATACTGCTGGACCTGTCTGCCGCATTCGACACGGTCAACCACGCCAGGCTGACGCAGAGACTTATGGAAGTGGGAGTGGAAGGCACCGCTTTGCTTTGGCTTCACTCCTATCTTCGGGACAGAAGACAGGCTGTCTCTCTCCCCCCTTTCCGGTCTGCCTTTGCAGCAGTGCCCCAGGGAGTCCCCCAGGGCTCCTCCATCAGCCCTATCCTCTTCAATGTGTACCTATTACCGCTAATTAAACTGATCCAATCATTTGGGGTCAAAACAATCAATTACGCGGATGATACACAGCTCATTCTCTCGTGGGAAGGCGAAGGTGCCATTCCGTTCTCAACATTCCACGACTGCTTAAGAGAGACGGCCAGATGGCTACATAGTAACTCCCTTCAGTTCAACGCCGCGAAAACGGAGGTTCTGTTCTGCTCCGGCACTAAGATACCCCGTCAGTTCCCACATGAATTCTGGCCCCCGGAGTTCAGTGTCAAACCTCTACCAGTGCCTTCTGTGCGCAACCTGGGAGCCATGTTGAACAACAACCTAAGCATGGAAACCCAGGTGACAAAAACTGTGGGGATATGCACTGCCCTGCTCCGATCACTGCGGAAAATCTTGCCTCTTCTCCCGGCACAAGCCAGGGCATCGATAGTCAGGTGCACGATACTCAGTCGCCTGGATTATTGTAACGCCCTGCTCCTGGAGTCTCCAGTTACGATGCTGGATCGACTTCAGCGAATCCAATCTGCCGCCGCCAAGCTGGCTCTTGGCTGGACGAGGAGGGCCTCAGCCACAGCTGCTCTGACAGAGCTTCATTGGCTGCCCCTGAAACAAAGAGTGGCATTCAAGTCCCTCTGCATTGTCTTCAAGGCTCTGCATGGACTTGGACCCAAACCTCTGCAAACCCTGTTCCAATGGTACATACCTGCGAGAAACTTACGTTCTTCTTCTGCTTGCCTGGTAAAGGTACCCAGATTTAACAGAACTAGAACAGGGGGCCGATCTTTCAGCGTAGCCGCGGCCAAGCTTTGGAACACCCTACCCGCTGACATTCGTCAGACTCCACAGCTTCTCCCTTTTAGGAGACGCATCAAAACTTGGCTCTTCCCCAAATAAACTGTCAGCCCAACTGTTCCCCCGGTCTACCGTCCACAGAGTATTTTCCAGCGCCAGGAAGCCTGCAAGGTGTCAGTTCGCGCTTTACAAATTCTCTAAAAAAAAAAAAAAAAAAAAAAAAAAAAAAAAAAAAAAAAAAAAAGGGCTAGGCATTCAGCAAAAGTTCCATGCTGCAAATCACCCCCAATCAGCTGGATTAGTAGAATGTTATAATGGCACGCTTAAGTTAAAATTGGCCAAAATTCAAGCGAGCACAGGTCTTAAATGGCCTGACGCTCTACCCTTAGCACTCCTATCCACCAGAATGACTGTGCATTCGCGATTGAAACTTAGTTCCTATGAAATTGTCTTTGGCCGCCCGGCCAACATATGGGGAGTGCCAAGGCCCACCAAGTTCAGCGAAATAGAACACCCTGTTTTGCTTGATTATTTGTACGAATTGATGGCTAAATTGCATGTTTTGCATCAACAGGTCCATGACACCCTGCCTCTGGTCTCTGAAACTCCGGGTCACCCCATCGACCCTGGATCCTGGGTCCTCGTGAAGAATTTCCAGCGAACCAAGAACGACCAGCCCAGGTGGACCGGACCGCACCTCATCCTTCTTTCCACGAGATCAGCTGTTCGAGTGGAAGGGAAGAAGCACTGGATCCACGGGGTCCATTGTAAAAGGGTACCTTTACCCCTGCCGTATGACAAGTGGGTCCAGAAGGGTGTCGGCGACTCAGAGACTGAAACCGTGCCTCGTTTTCTGCCTTTCAGTGATGCACGTGTAAAAGGAACACTTACTGAAGAAGAGAGTGACAACTTTTTTACAACCAGCTGTATCACCGTCATTTCGATTGGACACTACAGAACCTGAACTCCTTTTCCGAGATCATACCATACCTGGAAAGCAAAGATACAATTTGAGGCCGAGACCTATGGGCAAATACAATTATTTTTTCTCCTCCAAGTACTATTTATGAAAAGTGCAGCTCTCCCATCTGAGAAACTTGCTTATTTTTGTTTTTCGAACTGCCATCCGGGTTCCGCTGCTAGGACCGCGATTGCCCAAAGTCTTTGGGGTGCAGCTGACGACGTTAGGTCGGCAGTTCTGGTTGGTCCAAGGGAGTTGCCCTAGACTGACAGAAGCATTCCTTAGCAGAAACAACCTCCCATCGCGGGCAGCACTTTAGAGAGGATGGAGTTTTTCGAGATGGAGAGACCTGCCAAATCATTGAACTTTAAAGCCAAAATATGTAAAATGATGACAAAGAAAAGCTTTTTGATATTGTGCATTTTCATGTTATTCGGTGTGATGGTATTTTTTATAGGTTATGTTTTATTCTCTTTTCGAGTAACATTCGCACCCACTACATCGCCTACACCTCATCTTTCTACTGTTTCCTCTCATTCTTTTCAGCCCCTTCCTGAACACGAATCAGCTAGGAGATTAGAGTTTATTAATAACTCCTTTGTTCAGCTCATACACCAACACCAACTTGTAATGAACACAACTAACTGTTGGGTGTGTGGTCTTATGCCTCACACAACGGATAAAGGTATCCCTTATCTGGTCCTGCCTTTCAGCCACAACGGTTCTGTGTGGGCATACAGAACAATGTTCATATATGCACATGAAATCTACCCCCTACGTGCTGTAACAGACAATCCTAAGAATAGTGCTCTAGTTAAGGGTATAGTCGACATGATTAAGGAAGATATTTCTTATGAGACTATCCCGAGAGATGGGACACTAGTATACATAGGATGGAACGTGACTGGATATGGAGCTACCCTGAGTGAGAAACAGCAAGCTAAGAGATCTTCCCCAATTTGGATTGTACCCCATCAGGGTTACCTGTGTCTACAAGGTACTGGCAAGAATCCCAGAGCTCAGTTAGGGAAGAGTATCTGCACTAAAACGTATGTTTTTGCAGCCCAGACTTCCCCTTCGTTTTTAGCAGCTAAGGGTACCTATTTCATCTGCCATGATAGAGCATATACATGGTTGCCCCCTGACTTCTTGGGCACATGTTATGTTTCGTTCCTGTTGCCTCCCACCTACACAGCAGCGGCAGATTACCACAAGACAAGGATAGTTAGAGGTGTCTTGAGTAAAGAAGACACTGCAGGTCAAGAATTTGGGGACTTCGTAAAGGGTTTTTTGCCGTTCTGGGGACCCATGGTTAACAGCAGGAACATAAGGCAATAGACAAGGGTAGTTGAATCCACCGTAGTTGAAACTGCTGGTGCCCTTAGTAACTTGACTGCTGAGCTCCAGTCGGATCGTCTAATGACCCTTCAGAACAGGGTCGCATTAGATGTCATACTTGCAGACCGAGGAGGGGAATGTAAATTGATCCAATCGAGTTGCTGTGTTTTCATTCCAGATAACGCTCCAACAGTGTACCAGGCCATCTCCAAACTGCATAAGATTTGCGAATCTATTCATGTGGATAAAGGAGATTGGTCGTTAATGGGATGGTTCTGGGAACTGATATCCGGCTGGGGATGGAAAATTCTGATGGTCGTTGGGATGGTCTTAGCCATTCTTTTCCTGTTCTCTCTGTGCGTGCAGTGTGCTCCGGCAATATGTGGCCTTTGTGCTACATCATGTGTAAGGAAACCTGTATCAAGAGATGAACTAAGTACTAGAATGATGTTACAGCAACATCTCAATGACTTTAGGAATATAGACCTGGACTCAGATTAGCATGAGATTAGGTTAAATTGCCTATGTAAGGGCAAAAGGAGGGTTTGTAGTTCTGAAAATTCTGGACTCGAGAATTTTACTTCAACATAGCATGACGATTTTATATCAAAAGACCGAGAATGGCTAGTACACTATGTACAAGTATTTTCGTCTTGCTCAAGTAACGATTTCACCTCGAAATCGTCATTCTCGTTCTGAACCCTTGGTTTCCATTTTGTGTACGGCAGCGATTTTGTGAGTTGCCCTCACATAGGCAGCGAATTAAGCCAAATTCGATTCCAAAGGACACGTACACCTTAATTGACTTTTCTCTGACCTGGGCAAGTCAGAACAATTGCCCGAGGCCAAACCCGTTTGGTCAGTTCCTCTCCCAGTGGCCGAACGAGATAGCATCAAGGCACAACAGGCCATAAACCCTTTTCATCGCACACACACCCTGCCGAATCTTGCTCACACCTGTCCCTGCTCTTTTCTCTCTCACTTGCTTTATGATGGGGAGGTGCCCGGTTTTATTGGGGGTCCACCGATATCTGATGAGAATGTTGGGCCTTGTCCGGGAATATGTTGTGGGCTGGACAAACAGAAATGTGGGCTGTCATCATGACTCTGCTTTTTCCTTTGTAGTGGAACTATGTGAATAGTGTACTGTAAATCTAAGAATGTTTGCCTGAAGCACAATATTTCGTATAAAAAGAGAAGCCTGACTTTGTAAGATTGAGCAGTCTCCTGAGAATATACATCCCGTGTTGTTGTACTTCTAGGACCTGTTACTTGGTTGCAGCCAATAAAATCGATCCTTGACTTCACCTAGAAGACTCTGAGTTTCTGTGGTCTGAATCAGGAAAGTACTCGAGGTCTTTGGGTGTGTTCCCTGACACCACTGGGTTACCGGTTCGGTACCGGTTCTGAAAAACCCAGTACCTCAGTACCGTAATGGCTCTTGTCACACACTACAATAAACAGTATTTTTTCAGTTAGCCTAAATATGAGGCTAATAAATAAAACAAAAATAAGCAAAAACAAAATCAGTCAGGCATGGTTAAACAACCTATGTTACACGAATAGACGGATTGAAAACGTAAGGATGGGTCATACCAATTGTATGCAATATGGCCTTTCAAACTCTGCATATTTTAGGGTCTAGTCTGAATATATAGACATCAATCCGTTCTTAAATGTGCCAGAAAATAAACTGCTGCTTTGCCCAGTTGTACTGCTACCGTGCAATAAGTGCACAGTGAATTTCACAAGGACGACAAACCAGAACACAGTCAAACTAAAGCTTGCTTGCATGCGAATTACTTTTTAAACATTCTAGACTGAGTTATTTAATACTATGTTTCCACGTAAAATCTTACAGAATACAAGTTGTGTTCTTACCAAATGTGCTGTAGGCTTGCGCTTACAAAAAATCCCAAATCCTAAATGCGGAGGCGACGGCCCAGGGTAAGTGTCTGTATATGGTCACCAAAAATCAAAGTGGAGCGCGCGGCCGAGCTTCACCAGCTTGGAAAGTAAATTTGGCAATCTTTCATGATTCGAGTGTGGCCCCCCTGTGACCGGCACACGCCGGCCCTACAACAGAGACCAGTACGAGGTCACACACCGCTGCGCATGGCCATTTGTTTGTTTGAAGGGTCTGGTTCCCTACATGTATTTCAATAACAGGGACATTCAGACAATGCTGCCCATGGACCTCCAGGAAGCATATTAGCTGGCCAGGTCAATTCATGTTCTCAGCACAAAGGGTGAAAAGTTTTGGGACGGGACATTTTTCCCAGAGACCAAATCTGGTGCTCACAAAACAATTCTTACATTAACAAGCATTTGCAATGCAATAGGATTCATATTTACGCAAGACCTATTGCATTGCAAACAGGCATGTGGGGGGCAGGAGGTGGGAGGGCAAGGGCGGGAGAAGGCACGGACAGCTGAAGTGCAGGCAGGTGTGTGAGAAAATAGTACTCTAAATCACATGTACTCTACCGTGTAGTAAAGGGGCCAATCGGCATGTAAGGGTAAAAATGACGAAATGGCCATAATATGGAGGGGCAAACAAGCCTCATTATCAATCGGAAGACCGAATTTAGGAAGGTCAAAGACAGAGCCAATGAAAAATATGGGCGGAGAGTGAGGGAAGCTTGTCTCCCCATACTCTACTACTGCATGCCTTGCAGAGTGAGCTGCGCATGCACGCTGCCGCTAAAGCTCGACCTAAAAAGCATACAGTAGGCTCTTTGCCTTCTATAGTGACAGTGAAAACGAGGGGGCCCTTCATGTGTATTTCTGTTGAAACCTGATTAACTGAATTGAGGATACGCACCTTTGGTGTCAATGCACAGGGCTTGCTGCATCTCAAAGAGAGACAGCATGATGTTCATGTTCTGGACCTTTGAGCCCTCGTCATCACCTAAATTGGAAGCACCTTGCAAGCAGTAACTTAGAGAGGCTGGCAAGATTATAGGTACGACCTGTGAAACGAGAATTCAGTGCCAATCATTAAGGCCTGGATTTTGGCTTGTTCTTCCTGCTTTTATGACTACAACTAGAACAAGAGTCTAGCAGTTAGCACACTTTTATTCACTTTTGTTGATGGATCTGCCCCAGTCTCTTCTCTTCCTCTTCTAAAATTATAATAAATAATATTTAGTTTCCAATTATGTTGCGGCAATTATTTTGCCATGATGCAAATACTTTTTTGCATGAGTGTCAAAAATATAAGTGAGTTAGAGTTTTCTGTTTGAGTCGATGTTTTCCCCAAGTAAATGTCAGCAGTTCAAACATACGAATATTTACTGGATTAACATTTCCCAGTAGATATTGGGCTGTACTGATTTTGGTACATCAAACATCAAAATCCAAATGTTATTCCCCATTTCACTTGAGAAACTCAAAAAAAGTGCTATGTATTGCAATGTTCAAATCAAATAAACTTTATCTGCACATTAAAAAACAGCCATAAAAGTACACACAATACATTAAAATATCATAAAAACATGTTAATCAAAATACATGTAAAAAGCAGCCCCACTTCCCCCATTATCAGCCCTTCTACATAATACTTTTTCTAAACTGTATAGCCCCCCTTATAACAAGCATTGGAAATGCAATAGGTCTCGCATTAGAAAAGTTGGATCTATTGGTTTTGTAAATGACAATTTTATTTTTATGTGTTGGTCTTGAAAATAGCAAAATGAATAGCTTTGTCATTAACAATGCCAATACTTTTAACTTTTGCAAATGTGACACCTATAGCATTTGTAATGCAACATGTTTTGTATGTACGTGACTTAGACTTATGTTCAGTGTATTTTATTGTGTCGATAATCCAAGAACAGAGGTGAAATATTAACATTTTTGTGACAATTGTAATAAAGCTTGAAACATTGAGAGAACATATTTGAACCAGTTGTTGTTGAATAGTTGCACAGAGTGATGCTGTGAGTGGCGATAGATAGATAGATAGATAGAGTGAGTGGCGATAGATAGATAGATAGATAGATAGATAGATAGATAGATAGATAGATAGAGTGAGTGGAGATAGATAGATAGATAGAGTGAGTGGCGATAGATAGATAGATAGATAGATAGATAGAGTGAGTGGCGATAGATAGATAGATAGATAGATAGATAGATAGATAGATAGATAGATAGATAGATAGAGTGAGTGGCGATAGATAGATAGATAGATAGATAGATAGATAGATAGAGTGAGTGGCGATAGATAGATAGATAGATAGATAGATAGAGTGAGTGAAGATAGATAGATAGAGTGAGTGAAGATAGATAGATAGAGTGAGTGGAGATAGATAGATAGAGTGAGTGGAGATAGATAGATAGATAGAGTGAGTGGCGATAGATAGATAGATAGATAGATAGATAGATAGATAGATAGATAGATAGATAGATAGATAGATAGATAGAGTGAGTGGCGATAGATAGATAGATAGATAGATAGATAGATAGATAGATAGATAGATAGATAGATAGA